>NC_090307.1:38630775-39965359 GCF_039906515.1 Pseudorca crassidens
CTAGAAACCAGTAGGCAAGGGGGCCCTGGACAGAGAAAAGTGAAAGAGAGTAGATAAGAAGGATAAATGGAAAATATCCAGTGCAAATAAGGGGTAAAGCATGTAGCATTCAAAACACTACCTCTGATACTTACAATGCAGATGTTATCCTGTGTGTAATAGGAAGGATGTGGATTCTGATGGAGAGGAGGAAACTGAATCTACGATCACTGGGAAGAAGGGAGCTAGGGGCTGAAAGGTGGCATTGAGGAATATGAAAGAATGGAAAGAGAAACCAAAAGCAAACATAATTTTCTCTGCTCGCAATGTTTTCTAGAGCTGGCTGACGTTAGGCCAGGGGAAAGTGGATAGAGACCGTGACACTATAAGCTGTGTTATTCCAGCTGCCTCTGAAGCCTTGGGTTTTATCTCTGATTGGCAGCTGCTGTCATGTTCTGCAATTGTAATAATAGCAGCAGAGATAAGCACTTTTGAAAGAGATCGCTGTGGAGATGAATAGATCGGATGGTTTCATAGCACCTTTCCCAGTTACAATTTTCATGTTAACTGTTTTTTCTCATGCAAAATTTGCTTTATTTAAAACACATTGAGATATTAAAGATAAGAGAAAATTGTTCTTAGCTGGCCTTTGATTAAAGTAATGAGCACCTTTCATCTATTTCCACTGGCTAAGACAGTTAAATGTAAAAAAGAAACTTAGTTACCCTGAATTTGATGACTATCTCTAATTGAAACATATGGACACTGTTCAAGTTAGCCCCATAGCAGTGACCTCAAAGAGCACTCTTAATCCTTTCTCCTATTGACTCACAGAAAAACGTTGTCAACTAAGAGGTAACATAACTGGACCTAACCTAGAAAGCCCGTGTATTTAGTGTATGAAGAGAGATCCATATGAGTCAGGCAGGCCCCAGACTCTCACTTTGCCAGATGGGATAGTAACTCAATCCTAGACATTTATTAAATACATACTGTGTATCAGAAGAAGAAAGTAAAGCTCGAGGAGTTTAACCTAAATTGACTCAATTAATAGAAACCTGGGACAAGAACTTGGAGTCTATGCTTAGACTCTTTGTACTGAACCACCTTCAGATTTCTCAATTCACTTCCATCCCTAACAGGTTACTGGAGTACAAGCCTCAGCCAACAGGGCCAGCCAAGTGATGTAAATGTGCTTCTCAAAATATAAAAGGCAGGGGATGGAGTGAAGAGTGGGAGCCCCTCATTTTAGTATACACAGTCCATTATAAACACAAAAACAAATCAAAATGACATTTTGTTGGTCGTGGGCCAGATTTGCCCTGGGATCTGACAGTGTGCACACCTTGGAATTCAGTCCTCTTAGGAAATAGTTCTCTTCCCATAGTTGGGCGTGGTCCTGACTGAAAGCTTCCTTTGTTTCCTCCCTCTCTTCTATTCTCTCTCCCTTTTCATTGAAATGACTTTGTGTTTCTCATCACAGAAATTCTTGTTGATATTAGCATCTTTTAAGGATAATTCATTACCAAAATGTATATGGCCATGTACTGACAGAAAAAGTAGAATTGATTACAAGTTTTGTTATGGGGTTTCCATGTTCCTAAAGTTTACAGTAAATTTGAGTCTGTAGAAGGGTTCAGCCCAGGGGAATATGTACTACTTAGTGTCCCTCCTGAAGCATAAAATTCAGCAAAAATACAATTGTGCTGTCAAGAGCCAAATACACAAGTTGCTGTGTGAAATAGGAAGTAGTAGCAACTTCAGGAAAAAAAAACAAGCCAAGCCTTCTGGCCATGCTGAGATATAAACCCTCATGATTTTGCACCTCTATGCTTAGCCTGTATGCAGAGTGTTATGTCTGAGAAATACAGCTAAAGTATGTTCCGACTAGATTGAAGTTTTTGAAATAATCAAATCTGTATACAACAACTACAGCCTAACTCTCCTGAAAGTTTTGGCCGCTTTATAAGTGAAATGGAGTGATTGACAAAGCACAGAAAGAATCAAATATTCCTTAGACATTTCCTATCACAAGAATAAATTGAAGAAATGAGCAACTTAGGCATACAGATGGTATCTAAGGGACTAGTCTTCAAGTCATACATAAACACACACACACACATACATACACACTACTATTCCTCAATTCCTCTGGAAATACTTAATCTTTAATTTATACTAACTTTAAATTGAAGTAGGGAATTAAAAAAAAAAACTAGCAATCTATGAAATTCCATCCTTGAACATTTTAGGCAAAGATTTTCAATAAAAAATCCTGGAAAGTCTCAGAACAACATTCATATTTTCATATCTTGATGAATTAATGCACATACTATAGTTCAGGAAAGAAGACTTGAACATAATAAAATAACTAAATTAATCATTAAATGGACAGTATGAAAAATAAGTTGTTCATGTACTCCAAGATACCAAGAGCCTTGGAAACTAGGTTTTTCTTCATCTATTTGAGGAGAATGTATCATAATTCCATGCTCCAGGCAGTGTGTTAGGCACTGTAGTGGTAGCAATAAAAAGAGATGCAGTGCAAGTCTTCAAGAATGAAAGTGGATGTGTATACTGGGTCTTGAAAGATGGGTATCACTTGGTTAATTGGTAAGAGGATGAGGAGGGCTTTCCAGGTGAACGGAACCAAGGAAGCAGGTCACACATGTGGAAATCAATCAGTGAGATAGACTTGGAGAATTGCCTCGCAGGAGAATTCATGGTTGAGGTGAGCAAGAGGTACATTTATAAGAGGTCAGAGTCATATTGTAGAAGATCTCCTTAGATTTGGTACTTTTCCCATTGAAATCCTGCATTTATCTTATCAGAATCTTCTCTGAAGTTGACTTTGTGCTCACTTTGCCTTTACCTCAGTGATCTGAAGTGACATAATGATGGTATTAATAATAATAATTGTTGATAGTGATACATGTAGCACCTTTACGCTCTCAAAGGGCTGTCAGTGCATTATCTCATCTTGTCATTTGAATAAACCTTGGGAAAGTAACTAGCTTATTTGGATAGTGGGAGGGGAGAGAAAAAGAAAGTCACCTTTGTTTACACAGACTTGGGACCAAGTACAGATGGCCAAACTTGGAAACTAATACTCCAGTTAGAGTATTAGATTAGAGAGGAAAGAAAAATCACATGGTAAGGTAATACTCTAGACAGTCAGATTATTACCCCCATCTTAACAACAGAATTGTTCTAGACCAGAAACAGGCACAAGTGCATAGTTCATTCTGAAAATCTCCACATAATCCCACAATCCACATCATTAGTTGATAGCTGTGTCTCACAGGGTTGACACAGCATGTGTGCATAGAGGGAAGAGAAGGTTACCAATCAGAAAACTCCCTTGATCCCTATTCTAGTTCTATCTGGCCTAAAATCTAATACAACACTTTTCAAAATAATCCAACTAAGATGGTGAAGGTGGAAATGGGAGGTAGGTTCCATAAAATGACAGTAACTAGCCCTGTCCAAACTCTGTTACAGGATTGAGGTAAGTATTACAATATAATTATATGTGTGAAATTACATTACAAATTTCAATGTAGAAAGAATAATAGCATGAACTGGGAATCGTACTCCTAGCTCTCTTCAAGGAAATGAGAGAATTTTGGTTTCTAAATAATATAAGGTAACCAAAGTGACATCACCACTCATAGAGGGAAAATAAAACTAGCTTTAAGACACAGAATCAAATTCTCCATATGATGGAGTTCTTTTTTTTCTTATCTTTCTTAATTTATTGAAAGGGGCAATAGAAAAATTATGTTAATAGGTGACTATATTTAAATCAAATATAATATATTCTGAGGAAAAAAAGCAATGGTTACATCTTGAGTAAATTAAATAACCCATTGATTTTTCTTATGTAGAGACAAAACTGACATTGTAACACCTACACCACTCTCCTGCATAAGAATCTCCAGGATACAGAGCCTAATTCCACCATCTTCCAAATTGCTCCATTAGTTTTTTACAAAAATTTGAGACCAAGTTTTTAATATACAGAGAAGTACCTAAGGACTAGCTCCCTCCTCCCCTGTGAGAAGATATGAAATTTCTCAGGAGGAGATTGTGTTGATTCAGAAAAAATGTTCATGTGAAAAAGAAAGAGAAATTGAAAGAGGGAAAGAGAAAGAGACAGATAGACAGACAGGCAGATAAAATAAAGATAAACCCATGTGGATTTCTGCAGTCTGAGATAACTGCTTAACATAAGGCAGCCTGAGGAGGGTTTGATTTCCAGATTCCATCAACAATACCTCCCCAAGCTACCAAGGAGTTCCCCCTGAGAGAGGAGAGGAAGACCCTACCTCAATGAGCCCACATACTTAAATATAAGTTATTATTTCTATTTTTATTAACAATACTAAAGGTGAAGTTTTAATTTGAGAGTGGCACTAAGAGATTTGGTTGAAAACTGAGTCACTCTTTTTCAGTGGTCATGACTTGATAGGTCTGTATTCATGTTCCATATTCAAGAGATCCAAATCTGGATATATCCAGAGACTATCAATTTATTAGGAACAGACTATCACAAACTATTTTCACTGAAACACAAAATGGAAAGGAGAATTCTGAATTATATACTTTCAATAAAAGTTGTAAGTCTAATGGAATCAGTAAATACATTTATACATCTATTCATTCTCTTCTCAAAGGAAAGATAAAGGATTGATATACTGAAAGTCAGAGACTCTTGCTAAATAAAGTCAGAATAAACAGATTCAAGTACACTAAATCACTACCAGATTAGACTTACCAAGGGTGATAGGAATAGTAGTGAGTACTGAGTGTGCTAGACACTTGTCTAAGGTCTTTCCGTGAACTAACTCACTTATATTTCATAAACAGCCCACTTGGGAGCTCAATCGTTATCCCCATTTTACACATGAGTAAATGAGGTATAAAGAGATAGCTCACTTGTGGAATGAGACACATCTAATAGGTGGGTGAGCCTGGATTTAAACGTAGATAGTCTGGCTACCTAAACATTCTACATGAACACTCATCTTTCTACCAACTGAGAAAATGAGCCTCTACTTGACAAAATGAAACCTGGAACTCCACATCTTCTCATATGTTCCAAGTTGAGATATTTCTTGCAGAGACAACACAATGATGTGTGTATGTGTCCACTGGACATGTGCCCACTCACCATTGCTGTCTTGTCAAACAGGAAGCCTGTTTCTTGTGTCTGTCTTTGTCCATCACCTAGCACAAGTAGGCCTTCAGGAAATATTTGTAGTTTCTGGAGTAGATGAATCAGTAATGCCACTGATTGAATCAAATCTTTAGGTAGCTGAGTGTACGTGAAGCTATTCCCTGAAGTAGTGACAGAAAAGGGGTTTGGAAACTCCTTAATCACCCTTATAATTTCCTGTGAAATATCATAAAGAAAGCTAACTTTCCATATTCTCTTCTCTCTATTTTTCCTAATTTCATTCTAAGTGTTCTGAAATGATCTTATTGTCAACTATTGCTCAGCACAAGAAAGCCTCAGAGCTCCTAGGATTGTTTTGTTTGTTGTGTTTTTTTTTTAGACTATAGTGTGCTTATTAACTTGTAGACTAGCTAGATTTCCATAGGTAATATTTTGTAAGAGTTGCATTTGCATATCATCCACATAGGGATCCATTTAGAATCATCATGAACCTATTTGCTAGAGCTCATGCTTTTTTCATACTTTGGAATCCTAGGAAAACAGAGAACACATTCTCTCCTGCTGTATGAAATATGCAGGAGACAACTTTAGGTTACAATACTCTTTTGCATTAGCACAGATGCTGAAAAGCGAATTCTCAGCTGGTCAGTTTCATTCAGAAGGTGTGCTACACTAATAACTGTGTATAGGGTAGCAGTGCCGACTCACAATATAACAAGTTAAACTGCGTGTTGTATTAGCATTATTCTTAATGCTAATGTAATGTCTATCCACGAAGGCAGCATTGTTAGATTGTTAGTACTGTAGATTGTAATGACAAAAGGAATTAGATGGGTTTTCTATGTTAAATCAATCATTAAGCAGTGCTATAATTATTTGCTGTTGGGAACGCTCTTTTTCTATTGTAAAATTGACACAGTCTATGAACGTAATTGCTGTGTTTTCATCCTAGGGCCCTTTAAGATTAGAGTCTGGGAGGAAGATGTGGCACTTCTAATCCTTCTGACATTTCAGAGGGACTATCCTGGCAGGAATAATATCACATCACTGTGTAATTAATCAGTGCATTTTCCTGTGGTCTGTGAAGCTCGTGTTTCTCTCTGCATTTGAGAGACAGAAAGGTGGCATGTAAGAACCTTCTGTGGCTTTCATTACAATGTGATGGTGGGTCCAATTATATTCTTGGGCAATTTGACCTTTTCGGGTTATATATTCAGACCATTTTGCTGATTCCAGGGTGGAAAATTTTAGGCATCGATGTATGTGGGTTTGAGATCATTGGTTACCTTTTTCCCTCATTTCGCTGTGAATAAGAAAGTCTTACAGAGTATAAGCTGGTAATGATGACACTAAATTAAAAAAGAAAAACCTTTATTAGCTGAAATGGTATCCCTTCATTTTACAGATGATAAGGCCAGCACAGCAGGAAACTTTGTTAAGGTATAATCTCTCTCTCTCTCCTCTCTCTTTCTTTCTGTCTCTGTTTCTTTGTGTCTGCCTTTCTCTCTCTCTCTCTCTCTCTCTCTCTCTATATATATATATATATATATACACACATACATATATACATATGTGTATCATTATACATACATCTATATCTTTTTCTATCTCTGTCTCTCTCTGAAATAAATGTAAAGAACCTACGAACCTATGTTTGGAAGTAAAATAAAATGATCTGTGTTTGCTCTATGAACAATCTACCTAAATGACTCATTCAGCGATATCATAGGATTAATTAAGCACATGAGACAGGTGCACAGAACTAGGTGTGGTTTCAGATTTCCATGAAATTATCATTAATATTAACATCAATAAAAATGGGAGAGGAAATTTTTTTGGCAGAGCAATAGAGTAGGTGCTGTCGAGATGCATGAGAGAAAGACACAAACGCTCTTCTTCCCTTCTTGCTCCCCAAGAAAACTGCATAGGAAGACACAGCTAGAGTAAAGAAGAAAGTGTGATAGCATCACAGGAGTTGTACAAATATGAAGTCAGAGTCGAATAAAATAATATGTGTGCGGGGTATTCGAGATAATTTCATGGAAGGACTGAGATCACTGTCTGAACCTTAAGCTATAGAAAATAGGAAGTAATGGAAGTTTTTTCAGCAGAAGCGTATTATGTTAGAAGTGGAGATTCAGTGAGAGTAACTTGGAGTTGTTGAGTTTGAGTTTCCAGGGGTAGAAGAGAGATTAAGGTGACTTCTGTGAGGCTGCCTTCTTAGTAGTACAGGGCTATGTGATGTCCTTTTGGATCATGGAACTAGCTGAGTCTGAAATCATAAAACTTAACACTGACTGAGAACTGATAGTGAGCACACCAAAGAGATGCAGGAGACACTCTGAGTATCTGCCATTAGAGGAAGCTTCAAAATATCACATGAATGGTATATGTAAGCACTGTGTGTGCAACTGTGTGGTTCAGATACTAGGAGAATGTTCATGTATTTTATTTTACTCTTGCAACACTGTGACCTGGTTAATATTAACTCCATTTTGCAGAAGTGGACAAGGCAATCCAGTTGTTCAAGTTAAAGAAACCAAACCAAACCAGAGCCGCAGGGATGGCCCTGAAATCCAGGCCTTCTGATTTCATGAATCATATTCTTCCCACTCACAAATTCCTATTTCCACATCAGGAAAGGTACATTTTTAAGTCTTTATATGCAAATGTGAAACTTTGTGTTGTTATTTTCTGAATCTGTGCTAATGAGATCAATTGGGAAGAAAAATAAGGGCTTAATTGCAGTGAGCAGGATGAAAATGGGCTGTGACGGCAAAGGAGCTATTTTTTTGTGATGTGCTACTTAATGATTCATCATCCATTGAGGCAAGGCCATGGAAAAATACAATAAGGTTGTGATTTTCAAGAATCATAATTCAATTTTTCAAGGAAACAATAGTGTGGAGACTATAAGAAATTCAGAAAATATTTATGACTCTTTATTTTGTTGACTTTTATTTATTTGGTTGTTTTTCACTATGCTGTCCCCTCCCTTAACCTTCTCACAGTAAGGGATGTTCAGTGTATATATATTCATATGCCCATCAGAGGAGGACCAACTTGCCTTCCCAAGAGCTGGTCTCTGATACCCATGCATTGTGTGATTTTCTGTTTGTTTTTAGCTCTCTTTTCTTTAATGCCCCTGCTTTCCCCAGCTCCATTGCCCACCTCATAGCTGACCCTATCAATCTTCTCACCTGCAGTCTCAACCCATGGAGGGTAACAGTCAGGAGCCTCAGGGGACCCTGTTGGATAGTCTTCAAGACGGAGGGGCCATTATCACTGTAAGGTAAACCTGAAAATTAGTAGACAAAGACCTAACCTATGAACACCCATATTATTCCTCAGGCCCAGTTAAACCTTACGCTACAGTGTCCTGGATTTGAGAATGGAATTCCTGATCCTAAGGGCACAAGTCAGATGCTTTCTGTGATCTTCATGCTTGGATTGACCTTCTGCTTCATTTTATGTCTAGGGATCTTATTTTGATAAAAGGTTGTGCTCTTTATTTTTTCCAAATCCTTTTCCTGGGGCATGGAACATTTCTCATAAAACTCCTCATTGGCACAATGAATGAGACATTGCATATCCATGTGAATTTCCATCAAAGGATTGCAAAAGGAAGAGATATTGATCCAGAGACTCTTTCTGGCTTTGCCAAGAAGGCCACCAAATGAAAAACTGAAGGAATGAATATCTAAATATTCCACAATACCTTTTCCACAATTTAAAATTTCATGAAATGAAGCATTAGTCCACAATTATACAAGAACAATTACAAACAAAACAATGCCCATTAACTGCAATGGAATTGCTGCATTTCGCCTCTGGTGAGGGTAAAAAGAGGAGTGAGAATGGGTAATGGTGGTAAAAGTCAATCAAGACACACCTCTTGTGGCCCAGCGATTATAATGTTTCATTTTGTGAGTAGTATGACAGAGTGTACCCTCTGGCATCTGAAACAGCAAAAGGAAAAAAAAAAAAAAGGTCGTTGGTGGTTTATTATTGTATTTTCTTCTAAATTTCAATTTACTTTTCAATTCTAATTCACCATTTAAAGCAGGTAAATTCATTCTGCAAATATAATCAAGGGATGTTCATATTGCATTAGTAGATTGCTTTAGTTTTGTACTTCTCACAACTTAATTATTTACAGCCCAATTCCCTTATTCAACATTAGCATACTAAGGCAAAATCTAATCTGCAGTAAGCAGCTTGAGGCCACAGAACCACAAAAAAGAGTAAATGTAGGCAAGTGAATATGTTGAATTTTTTTATCTCATCAATGCATCCAGTAGCTGATGGATATATTCATCACTTGCATCTTTTAGTAGTTTAGTTCAGTAAAATAATGTGGATATTTTGGTAGTTTTCCTTGTATTTTAAGAATCTTTATTAGTTTCTCTTTTTAATAGGAGCCACATCTGTCATTGGACTAAAATTAAGTAAGACAAGAAAAGGTAAAAAGGAGTCAGGAAATCAGACAAGTGGGCACAATTTTGTTCTACAGAAGTGATTGGTAAGTGTTTAATCATTTCCACTTCTAGGCCATTGGTTATCTAGTAGTATTGAATGTGTCCAACCCACCCGTCACACCCTCCCTTCCCAAACTGCTGCATTGTCTGCCTCAGAATGTATTCCAAGAAAAGAATGAGGACTGTTGAATTAACTAGGAATTAGATTAATACAAATGAGAAAATATTTCTGCAGAGCACCTATTGTGGGCCAGGTCATTTTCCAGGATATAGTTGGTAATAACTGTAAGGGAATTGCCTTTTGGTCCCTCCCCTCCATGCTCTTGGGGTTGAGATAAGCACTAGCATCCACACCTTAAACAGTCATACAACCGCGTGTCAGTCTAGAGCCAAGAATTGTCTTGTGTTTTTACACAAAATTCTGGAATTGCTAGGGTGCTTTGAGGGAGAAGACGTCAGGAAGGCAATGTTGAGTGAAGGTCTGTTCTCAGCTATTAAGTAGAAAGCATGGAACAGTAGAAAGCAAGGCATTTGGATCTGCAGGGAGGGGTATGGAGGAAACATCAGCTTGAAACTCTCACACACTTTATGAAGCCATATGAGTTTGGCCATTAAAAAGATAATGTCTACATACAATGATTGTTTCCTCTTCAAATGAAATCTGAGCTCTGATTTGAAGTTCCAGTGATGGGTAATTTAGTGGAAGCTGCCTTTGGCAATTTGCAAAGAACTATCTGAATACAGCATTGCTGTTCCTTAATGGTAATATTTGTCTTTAAGGAGAAGAAATGAGTCATGGTCAAATTTCACAAGTTCATGCATTAGATTGACTGAATCATCCACTATGTCCAGTTTTCTAGCCTCTCTAACTCAGTTTAATTGACAAAGACATCCAGATTTCGAGTGACCCTAAAACAGAACATTAATTGGTAGGCTGGGAGAGAGACTTGAAAGCAGCCTTTATATTCCTATTACAAGAAAGTTTACAATCAGCAAGTACTATGTTTAGATAAGCCTATTACATGTTTTGAAAAGTGGCTTCAGTGGCTCCAGCAAAGAGCTGAATGATTTTGTGAAGCAAATCTCTATTGAGGCTTCAAAAGTATATGCTTTTCCACAGTCTTCCCTGTGGAACACCGGAAATAGTAATAGCTTTGGAGATGGACAGCCATGCCTTTAAATATCTACTCTCCTCCTTGTCATTTATTATCTGTGTAACCTTGGGCATATCTATTCAGTTCTTTGAGTTTCAATATACTTATCTGATATAAGGTTGCTATGTTTTTTAAATGCAGTAGTATACTTAACTCTTCAGCACAGCATCTGGAATAGAGTAGCAACTCAAATAATGTTATTTACTATTAGCATTACTATTGTTGTTGTTACTTTTATTAGACACTGTTGTCATTACACTTTCTTCCTTGAAGGCAAAATCCCACTTTCCTGGAGAGTTCAACCCTCCTCAGTGTGACTCAGATAAATCCTGATAATTTAAGCAATTTGTGGTGATCCCAGTGACTTTATCAGAGACTAGTATAGCATTTGCCTCTGGCCAATAAAGAAGTAAGGGGAGGTCTTACCAGAGAGCTTCTTTGAAATGTTCTTTTACTCCTACAAAGGGATATGAGGAAGAAATAGTCCCTCTTCTTTTGCATGCTGTATTCTTGTACATGACACCAGGGAGTGAGATGATCACATGTGATAATGAAGTACATAGAACAAAGACAAGGACAACATATACAGAAAGAAACATATAAAAACACAAACATGCAAAAGACAGAAGCAACATGGTTCATATGTCAACATGGAATCACTGAATTAACAGGAGCTGAGTACTTACGGTTATTGAGAAACTTAATTTACTTTATTTTAAATTTTAATTTAAAGCATATTTTCTGCTCCCTGAACCCTCAAGCTTCCTAAATGGTACATTATTAAACAAATTTATTTTTTTCTCCTTGTCCTATCCCTTCCACCTATAAACACAGACACACACACATATGTATGTGTATATATATATATATATATATATATACACACACACACACACACACACACATACATAAGTACACATATATATGAAAAACAAGGCTGACATACAGGAAGGATATTCCCATGTCTGAACCTATTGAATGGTGAACCTATTGAATGGTCAGCCTATTGAACAGGAATTCAATTTTATTTCATTTGGGTGTGATGGACTTAGAGCCTATTATGGTAAATGATCATGGATTGTACAAAGATGAATAAGACAGTCTTTTGTCTCAACTGACTTATGATCAGGCACAAAGAATAAATGCATAAACAACTATCATTCAAGGCTTGCTGTCGCATGCATCTTAGAAGAGATATAAGGTTGAAAAAGGAGAGAGCACAAGAGGTAGGTCATGAATCTCTGACAGTGGAAGAATCCATTTGTATTATAAATAATGTGCATCGATGTTCCATTTATTTGGCGTTATAATTAGTAGCTTTAGTCTAATAGAAATGTTGCCTCTTCTTGGGGACAGTTACCAACATCTAGTTCTTATTTCCCCTCTGATGTTCATTTTTCTTCCAGCCCATTTAATATTTATCAAGTCCAGAACAGATGTAAAAGTCAAAACATTTCTTCCTACATCTATTGTTTATGGTGTAGATTGAGTTTTGAGATTCAAAAACCTCTTTTTTCCACGTTGAGTTTAAAAAATCTTTTTTTAAAACTTAGAAGCTGAGAATTGACCTTTTTGTCCTCCGTTTTTCTCCAGTGACCTCCCCTCCCTGAGGCAGAAAACCTAAATAGTCCTGGTTACTGCAAGAAATGGAAGAGGTGTGAGGGTGGATTATGAGGAAAAAGGAAATTCTGTGAGATTAAAAAAAAAAAATAGGATGATGCAAAATACCATATCTCTACTCATGAAAAGACACTAGAGAGTATGAACTAGCAACAGAGGGACGTGTCCTGGAGGAATGGTGTTGAGTAAATTCCTGAATGAAGACCGTTAGAAAAGAAGACAGAGTATATTCTTGGAAGAATGGGTAAAAGCAAGACGAGAGCGAATTTCCTATGATAGTCTCAGAAGAGTCTGTGATGTACAGGCTCATTTGGAGCAACTTTTTCAAAAATAGTTGCAGAGTGAAATATAAACTTGCTGGGCCTTAATTTTATGAAACAATATATTCAGGTAAAAATACTGGGGAGTCAACATGGCAGGGACTGTGCTAGATTCTACTACACAAACAAGGTCAGGTGAGACCATCACAAAGCCCTAAGCAGAATGTCCTAATTGAATCAAGTTGAGAGGATGGGTGTGAGCGATAGGACTGGAATGATATAGAGAACATCTAAGAGGGTAGGTCAAGGTGGAGATACATTGAACCAATAAGTGATTTGTGCACTAATGTACCTACATGTATGCACCATCTTTCTCAGATCTATCTCATCTGTTGTCTAAGACAATCTTTTCAGGGATTTTGAATGCAGTTGTTTTTTCCCTCAGCCTTCTTCACTTCAAGGTAAAGACTGTATACGAAGTTCCAGTTCTCTCTCCCAGGCTGCCATAGCTCTTTAAGCAGACATTTGAGGAACTGTCAGAAACAAGGGACAGAGAGCAAAAAGGGCAGACAAGGGAAGCAGAAGGCAGTGCAAAAATATGGGAAGTGCTGCAGTAGCTGACCATTGTGCCAATTTCATACTTTCACACCTTTGAATGAGTGTTCAAAGTGTTTCATTTTGGGAGCCTCAGACAGTGGAGCACTGATTGCGATGGCTTCAGGCATTTCAGGGCACAGCTGGCCACTCGGCCACCCCTGTGTCCATAGCAGTTTTCTAAAAATAAGGGAAATAAAATATGGGTTATTTTCAGCTCTGATGGGTGAACCGCACTGTGAACAATTGTAGGATCCGGGTTGGGGTTTTTTTTTTCCCTTTCCTTTCTTTCATTTTCTTTTTTCAAACACCTCCCAAGCCACATCACCTTTGAGGAATAGGGTTCTTCTTTCACATAGTATGGAAAAAACAGTAAGAGAGAGAGATGCCATTTAAGATAAATAACAAATTCTGAGCTTTGGTTATCCCAGTGGTCTAGCCAGGCCCAAATTATGTCTTAAAGAAAGAAAGAAAAAAAAAAAAACTGGGGGAGGGGCAAACACTATAAAAATAGCTGTTGATATGGTACACTTACTAAAAACAAACAAACAAAATCACTTTTAAATGAGAGGTTTTATATGAAATTATTTATTAAATTTAACAAAATTTTTATTAAATCTATTTACATTTTTAGTCAGCTACCTTTTAGAATAATTAATATAGTAAATAATGTCCCCCAAACCATCTCTTCTTCCATATTCTCCATTTGAGAGCTAGATATCAGAAAACCTGGATTCTAGATATAGTTCTGTTGCTTACTCATTTGTGTTGCACTTGAAAAGTCACTTAATTTCTATAGGTGCTCACTTTTTTCATCAGCAAAGTGAGAATTAAAATATATATTTTTTAATAACATAAAGTCATAGAATTAGTTAATAATTGAAGAATTTTAGGGGTCATTTAGTTAATGTATTTCATTTTACATATGAGAAAATTACCGGGTCACATGGTTGGTGGAATATTTTTAATGAGCACCCAGCTGTGCTAATGACTGACGTGTATTTTACACATTATTACCATCATCATTTTTGTTTCATATAAATCTTCCATTCCTATAAATCTAGTCCACTCAGTCCTACTCCAAACACCAATATCACAACACTTCTAATATATTTCCCCATGATTGGCCACAATTTGGGAACTCACGTATGCATCTCAATAACATCTACCTAGTTTCATGATCAAACTAAGGGCATCTTCATCCATGTAGCCTTCCCTGACCACCCTTGCAAACATAGTATCTTCTCCTTTGGGCCTGCATAGCACCTAACAGCTCCATCACTTCAGCCATCCATTTACAAAATCAATGAATAATACAAGCAATCTAGGCCAGCCTGCCTCACAACTACTTCTTTTTGTTCTCAGCAGCTAGAACTGTGTATTCATATAATTTCCTTATATGTAAAAGGGGAATAATAGTAACACATATTTCATAAGGCTTTTGTGAAGATTAAATTTTATACATACATATCAACTTAGACCAGCATTTGATGTATAGTGAGATCTATATTAATCTTGGTAATTATTATATTATTATTTGTTGTTGATGAGGATATGATAATGATGATGCTTTGGGGAGGTGAAACAACACTTCTAATAGGGATATGCTAGAAAGTAAAGAAATAATTAAGTTCTTCTTCATCCTTCTTTAACGAGAATTCCATTTCTTAATTCCCTGGATACTTGTGATTGCCTGAATTTCTTAGAGCTAAATTGAAAATACAATAGGATGCATATTTCTAGAGCAATTGAGATTTCACTGCATTGCCTTAGGGTTCCAGTTTCTTATACCTTTGTTTTGAAAGTAATGAAACATGAAGAACAGTGACATTTCTAGATTATTTTAAAAGTATTTGATCCCCATAAATTTTAAAGACTTCTACATGCATAAATATGGCAGGGAGGGGTCAGGGGAGGATACAGGCTTTCTTTTTCATGTGTCCTTCTTCATCAGACAATAGTAACAATAGATGTTAAATCAGCAGCCACAAGTCATGTATCTTGCTGCTTTGGGGGCACCCACTAATGGCAGTATAAAAGGCAATATAAAAAGTACTCTCAACTGGGACTTGGTATTAGAGTTTTGTCATACTCTACTTCTGTGTATGTGACAAAAATTATTTCTTCTTTCTGAGCTGAAATTTCTTCATCTGCAATCTTCTGGAGTTCAATTTGACTTAGTTTCTTTTAAGTTTAAAATTCTGAAAAAATAATATCTTTGAGTAGAATTTAACAGACCGTTTTCTGACCCAATGTGGGCCAACTTTGTGCTTAGCAGCATAGGTGCTTCCAGTAATGGATCAATGTTTTTGTATCATCAACACTATGCTTAGGATTATAAGTTCCATTATATCAGATTTTACAAAAAAAAAAAAAAAAAAAAAACAAGGAGGAAGGATATATTATCTTTCTGGCTTAATTCTATATCACAAGAGCATGACAAAGCAATCATTTTTGCCTAGCCCAGTTAAACAACTAATTCATCAACACAATGTGACTGAGCCAGGGAGCTGACAAATTGTTGATAGTACATAAGGGTGACAAGAGAAGAAGCAAGTCTTTTCCTATAGCGTATCTCGTTTGACAGACAAGCCTTTAATATATGAACATACACACAGTACAGAACTCTCTTCTCTTTCGCTATACTGAAAGTAGATCTTGTAGCCATAAGTTAAGTCAGTTTAAGGCATTGATGTAGAATAGTCTAATGTGTTTGTATTATGTTATGAGGGGTTATTTGATGAACTAGTCTATTAGTACATGATTAACATATTTTTGTACTCTTTGGAAATAGTCATGGATCTCTTTATAGACACTGTATTTACTCTGAATACCTATAGCATTTTATCCATAACCCTCTTGAGAAAACGAATCTATCAGTTTATAACTATGAGTTTATATATACCACCTTTCCAATATACTACATGATATTTAAAGATAAGAAATATTTTCTCTTCTATATGTATCTTCTCTAAGTTTACTATATCTGATACATAAGGTGACCATATGTCCCAATTAGCATAAGACAGCTCTGGTTTATGCCCATGGTCCTAGCATAATTATACCTAGCACTCCGTTTCACACATAAAATATTGATAGTTCTCATTAGACGATAAATTATTTGGTCAACCTACTTATACATATATGTTTCCTATAAATATTTGTAAATGATGAATCCCCAGAATGAGACCCTCTCCATTGATTGGGTTCTGTATCAATACTCATTTTTACTGTGGAACTTCAGGGAACAGAGGACATTTGATGAGAACAACCAGGAGAATTACTTCAGGAATTATAAAGATGTATAGCTTAATGTGAATTTGGAAGCCATTTAATCTTCATTCAAAGAAGGGACTTTTCTACAGAATCCCCCAAAGATAGCCATATACCCTTGGTTACTTTATGAATGTGATACATGTATATGTGTCTGCCAGGTTTTGTCCTAAGTGCTGATTTGTAGCACTGACTAGAGCAGATGTGTTGCTTGCATTCATGAAAATATCAAGGTTCTAATGTAGATAGAAGTTACAAGTGTTCAGTGCAGGTCTCTCAGGGGAAGTATCATTAATGTTTGGACTTGAATGATTAACAGGACAAGGTTTGAAAAGAGGGTGGAGGAAGAGTATTCCTGGATGAAGCACAGCATACAGTGAAGCTCTGAAGTGAAAAAAAGCTTAGAGACTTTAAGAAACTGAAGGATGCCTAACAAAGTCTAGTGGAAGCTAGAGATGAGATGAGGGTTGCTGCACAGTGATACTGTAGTGGTAGGACAGGCCAAATCATGTATATCTGGAACCCCAACTGATTCTTGTACCAGCCCATTCTCTAATGTTGCTTCAATCATGGTCAAGTTAACAGGCCCAGAAACTATGTTGGAGGAACAATACCCATATTTACAGCTCACAGCCTTGCTTCATCTTTAGTGTTTTCTTAATATTGAATATTTATTCATTTAAGGGAGTGATGGCAGGGACATTGAGACTAGAGTTAAAAGAAAAAACAAATACTTTATTTCAAAGAAAACCACTCCAGTCACTGGGACTGTCTACTCATCCCTTACTTTTCTCCACCACCCCTTTTTTTAATTAAAAAGGGCATTTACATGCTAATTGGATCTTTATTCCTTGAGAGTCCCTCTACTCTTGTAAAGCCTTCCTCTTCTGGAGCATTTAATCCCCAGCTTGAAACATCATTGTTGATTGCAGTGAAGACAGTGATGTAACAAATGGGGGATTATGACTTCATGGGAGAAATAAGAGAGCAAGACAGACAGTTTCAAGAGACCAAGATCTTTTATTTATGAGAATGTCTCTATTAATCAAAAGGGGAGTGAAATACCAGACATATAGAAAATGACAGCAGAATCGTAGCTAAATAAAATGTTCTTCAAAATTATCCTGGCAATGTCACTTTCTCTTTAGAGGATTCCTGAGAAATGCTATTGCAGAGGATAGGTTTGAGATTCCAAACCTCCCTACACTCAGCACTTGAGAAATACTTATCCCTGGGGTAATTGAAAGCATAATTAGGCCAGGAGCAAGGTCTTCCACATTTTGCCTACAATGTAAGTTTAACATTGCTCAGGGCTCCTTCCTGACCTTCTTCAGTTGGGTCCTTGGAAAAACTCTCCTCCATTCCATTTCTCCAGTGAGATCATTTTGTTCTAAGGTATATATATATATATAATTTTAACTACAAACTCAATTTCTTTAATAGATAGAAGGCATTCAAGTGATATTTTTCTCTTTGAGTGAGTTTGGATAGTTGGGGCTTTCAATGAAATGGTCCATGTCATCTAAGTTGTTGAATTTATGAACATAGAATTATTCATAATATTCTCTTACTATCCTTTAATGCCTGTAGGATCAGACGTGATGTTTCTGCTTTCATCTCTGATATTAGCAAAATGTTTCTCTATTTTTTTTCTTACTTATACTAGCTAAAGATTAATCAATTTTATTATTTTCAAATGAATGGCTCTTTTTCTTTATCGATTTTCTCTTGTTTTTCTGTTCACAATTTCAGTTATTTCTACCCTATCATAGTATTCTGTTCATTTTGCTTGCTTTAGGCTTAATTTGCTATTCCTTCTTTAGTGTCTTAATGTGGTAGCTTAGATTAGCTTACTGATTTTAGACCTTTCTTCTTTTCTAGCTTATGCACTTAAGGCCGTAAGTTTGCTGCTAAGTTAATTTTGATGATCTGTATTTTAGTTTACATTTAATTCAAAAAAAATTTACAGATTTTCCTTTGTGCTATGGTTATTTAGTACTATGTTGTTTAATTTACAAATATTTGGAGATTTTATAGATATATCTGTTACTGATTTCTAATTTAATTATGCTATGATCTGAGAATATATGTTGCATTATTTCTGTTTTTAAAATTTTGTTAGTTCAATCTTGATGGATACTCCATGGTCACTTAAGAAGAATGTGTATTATTTTGTTGTTTGAGTGTTCTATACGTACAACTAGGTCAAATTGGTTGATAATTTTTAGGTTACATATATATACTTTCTGATTTTTCTACCTATTTGTTTTATTAATTTTGGAGAAAGAAATGTTGAAAGCTTCATCTATAATTGTGAATTTGTCTCTTTCTCATTTCAGGTCTATCTGTTTTTGCCACATGTGCTTTGGAACTCTGTTGTTTGTTTCATGGACATATTGGATTATTATGCCTTCTTGAGGAATGTATCCCATTATATAAATCTTTCTCTATCTGTGATATTCTTTCTTGTCCTGAAGTCTAATTTGTCATAATAAATACTCCCACTATATTTTTGTTTTGTTTTCAGAATAAGAAAAATAAAAGTTTTAATTTTACCTTCATTTCTTTCTTTGATGTCTTTCCTTACTTTATATAGATCTGAATTTCTGAGCTATATTACTTTTATTCTCTCTAATATACTTCTTTGAATATTTCTTGCAATGCAGGTCTACTGGCAACAAATTCCCTTAATTATTGTTTCCTCTAGCGTCTATCTCTCTTTCACTTTTGAAGGATAATTTTACGTCATACAGAAATCTACACTGATGGGGTTTTTCTCTCAACATTAAATATTTCACTCCACTTTCTTCTCACGTATGTGTTCTCTAAGACATTGGATGTAATTCTTTGTTCCTCAATAGATAAGATAAACATCTTTCCTCTCGCTTCTTTCAGGATATTTTTTTCTTTATCTTCGATTCCTTTTGTCTTTGTATTTTGAAAATGATATTCCTAGGTATAGTTTTTGTTTATTTATTTGTTTTGGCATTTATCCTGCTTGGTGTTCGGTGAGCTTACTGTATGTGTGGTTTAGTGTCTGACTTTAATTTGGGAAAATTTTCAGTCATTATTGTTTTGAAGATTTCTTTTTTCCTTTCTCTCTTTCTTCTCTTTTTGATATTTCCATTACATATATGTTACATCTTTTGCTGTTGTCCCACAGTTGTTGGATATTCTATCTGTTCTTTTCAGGCTTTGTTCTCCTTGCTTTTTAGTTTTCAAGGATTCTGTTGATATATCCTCTAGCCCAGAGATTCTTTCCTCAGCTGTGTCCAATCTATTAATAAGTCCATCAAAGTCATTCTTTATTTTTGTTATAGTGTTTTTATACTTTAACATTTCGTTTTGTTTTTTCCTTGGATTTCCATCTCTGTTTGCTCTGCCCATATGTTCTTGCATGCTGTCTACTTTATACATTAGTGCCCTGAACATATTAATCATAGTTGTGCTAAATTCCCAGTCTGATCATTCCAACATATCTGCCATGTCTTGTTCTGATTCTTGCTTTGTCTTTTCAAATTGTGTTTTTTGGCATTTTGGTGTACCTCATAATTTTTTCTTGCTAGTCAAACATAACGTATAAGATAAAAGAATTGCTGTAAATAGGCTTTTAGTAATGTATTGGTGATGTGTAAGAGGGAGAGAAGCATTCTACAGTCCTATGATTAGGTCTTAGTCTTTTAGTGACCCTATGCCTCCAGGCTGTGAATTTCACAAGTGTTTCTCAGTTTTCTCTTTATTAAGTGGTACAAGATGGTTAGAGTGGGCTGGGATTGGGTATTTCCATTTTCCCATGTGGGAGGCTATTGTTGATTGGCATTGGATATTTCCTTTCCCCAAGAACAGTTAGGATGTGATAATACCCCAGCAGGTCAGGTTCTGGTTAACTAGTTTTCCCCTGATGGTAAGCCTTGTTAAGAAGAAAGAAGTGCTCTGGTATATATTGAAATGGTTCTTTTTCCCCTGCTGGAAGCATGAGGGAATTTTTCTCCAGTGTTCACTGTAGGAACCTGGTCAACCTCTTGAAGATAAATTTCACAATATTGTGGGTGTCTCCTATGACTGGGTCCCCTGGGATTTTTAACTTTCAGACTCATCCACACTGAGCCTCCAGAAATTCTTCAATTATAGTTAAGGTTTTCCTAACCTGGCACTAGCTCCTCTGGTGGTTTTGTCTCCTAAGTTTCTGCCCTGGTAAACAGTGATTCCTGTATTCAGCTGTCTATCTCTCCATTTTGAAGGCAAGGGTTTGCTCTGTGTCCTTCCCTCTCTTAAAGAGTCAAGAAAAGTTGTTGACTTTTCAGTCTGTTCACCTTCTTACTTGTCATAAAGAAGAAGCATTAAATCAGTCTAAGAGGTTGGAGAAACATGGAAGCTAGTTATATTATGTTCATAATTTTCCTTTTCACAGAATTTTTTTTCTTCATTATAAAGCTAGGGCTGCCAAGTTGAATTACCGAAGAGAATTTCTAAGAAAAATTACAAAATCTCAAAGAATAAATGAATTATTCATATATATATATATATATATATATATATATATATATATATATATATATATATATATATATATAAGAAGTGATGACTTCCAAGCTCCTTATATGTGGAACTGGAAACCATACTTGTCCCACTATCTTTTGATTAATGTTTCTGTGGCATATCTTTCTTCATCCTTTTACTTCTAGATTAGCTATTTCTTTGTGTTAAGGGTGGCTTTTTGTAGAAATAGATTTTTTCAGGTTTGAATATTGGGAGTTTTTCAAGCATCCCTTTGATATATTCTCACCACCTCATTTTTTGAACACTTCCTCATTTTCTGGTATTACAAGATGCTCCAGGTATATCTTGCATATTTCCTACCCAAGTCCTAGAATCAGACTTATTTTCAAGGAATGCTTGTTCCTTGTATTAAGGAATGATTTTGGAAACTATGATCTGGATGCTAAGTGTACACATTGCTACTGGAATGTCTTTGCTCCTAAGCCCTCTTCCCTAATACAGCAAGGAAATATATGCATATGTATATATATATATATATATATATATATATATACATCTGTATCACTAATAAGTGAAACATTAGTTCATACTGATGTCTATAACTCCAATCCATTACCAGATGGGTCGTTCTAGCATTCTTCCCTTGCTTATCTGTAACTTTCCATTCTATCAGTAAGAAACCTAGATCCTACCATCTGTCATCCATTTATTTAATTGCTCCATTCCAGTATACATGTATAGTGGTTTTAGAATTGGTAACTTCTACCTCTGAGGAACACAAATTTATCAACTAGAATATTGTGGTTATGAATAGTTTCTTTTTTTTTCTTTCTTTCTTCCTGCTAGCTTAAGTGACATTGTTTCATAATTTTGTAAGTTATTTTAAAAGATAACATTTACTCTTTATCAAAATGAAAAAGTTTCCCTGTATTACTATTTTGCTGAGAGTTTGCTTTCATTCTTCTCCATCACTTCTATTGGGCCCCACTAGTGTTTTCAGGTTACACATTTTGATACCCCCCACCCCCATGCAGATTAGGGCTTTTGTTCCTTAGGGAAGAAAAAGGAAATAGAGTGTAAAGACTTTCATACTGGACTCCATTCCCCTTCCCCAACTTCTGTAAGGTTCCACACATTCTTTCTGACTACTTTGGATGCCAGTCTCTTTTCAGATGATTTTATTCCAGAGGAAAGAAAGGTGAGATGGGTCTTGGCAGAGTTTGATAGTAGTTGTTCTTCCTTTTCACTACTGGCATTTTGAGGAAGCTTTCTCAGGATTCTCTCTCTCCTTTTTTTTGACTGAATTATAGTTGCTGTGCAATATTATATGACTTACAGGTGTATAACATAGTGATTCACAGTTTTTAAAGGTTTTACTCCATTTATAGTCATTGTAAATATTGGCTATATTCCTTGTGTTGTACAGTAGATCCTTGTAGCTTATTTTATACCTAATAGTTTGTACCTCTTTATCACTTACCCTTATCTTGCCCTTCCCCTCTTCCCTCTCCCTACTGATAACCACTAGTTTGTTCTCTGTATTAATGTCTGCTTTTTTGTTGTTATATTCACTAGTTTGTTGTATTTTTAAGATTCCACATATAAGTTATATCATATAGTATTATTTGTCTTTCTCTGTCTGACTTATTTCACTTAGCATAATACCCTCCAAGTCCATTATGTTGCTGCAAATGGCAAAATTTCATTATTTTTTATGGCTGAGTAGTATGCCATTGTGTATATATATACCTCATCTTCTTCAGCCACATCTCAGGATTCTCTTAAAACTTTCCTTTAGGTACCTGGTTGGGGTTCTTTGAGGAAAACCCTGCAAGAATTTGTGAAACCCCCTATGTCTGAGGCCTTTCAGAAGCTCCACAATCTCACAATAGCTCACACACTACTTTCAGCTATTTTTTCAAAATATCTATTTAAATTGATTTATAGGCTTGTATCTTGCTAGATGCAATCTGACCCAGGTAAATGAATGCTCAGGTGTTCCTGCTTCCCTCAGGTGCCTGTTTCTCTCTACATTTTATTAGTTGTTTGCCCCACAACATCAATTCTCTGATAGTTTTCATAAAGTCACTAATTTGCTTTTCTTCCAGTTTTTTCTTTTATTGTAAAGGTGGGAATGGTGTTATTCACAGCTCTTTATATCTTTGTGCTGAAACCAGAAGCCCCCAAGACTATGGTTTTACTTTATTTAATTGAAGGGAAATTCCTGCTGTTCACCACCAGAAACATTACTTAAAGGCATATGCATATGAGACTATATGCTGAATATTGATTTTTGAAATAACAGGTTTGAATGTTTTATCATTCTCTTCAGGTCAGTCTTTTTAGACTTGCTTTCTTCAAATCCATTGCAGTAGTATGAGCTCTTGGCTTTGATGAACTTTGAAAGATGGAAAAATTAGTAGGGCAAAGAAAATAAAAACCTAAAATTGTCCTCATTTTATGAGAACTCATGAGCATTTGAAAAAGAGTTTCAACTGAGATATTTATCACCCAAGCATTCCCATTTCCCCAAAAAAGGCCATTCAACACAAGAACCAGTTACAATACAAAGAGCTAATAGAAAGATATGCAAAAATGTTTAGCAAAATGTGAGACAAATTCTAAAATGAGGAACCAATTTAGAATTGGATCAATTAAAATATTGATCAATTACAATCCCAGAATAATGAGATTTTAAATGCCACAAATTAGACAACAATAGAAAAGCAGCAGCAACAATAACTACAACAACAACAAAAATGTTATTTGGTCTCTAGCCCAAACTTACTGGTTTATCCCAATTCAGATATAAACTCTTTCATGAAGGCTTCCTTAATCTTAACCAGAAAGAAATAATTACTTTCATATCTGAAACACTTACCTTCCTTTACTGAGCCTAATTCTGATCTGAATCTAACTATATTGTGAATCTAACTACATTGTGGATCAAAGGTATGGACATAAATAAAGATCAATCAAATGAGAACAAGCAAAGTCTACTTAGAGCTATAGCAAGGGAGTCAGGCACCATGACTTATGTTTGGCAAAGGCTTAAATGCAAAAAGATGAGTGGGGAAATTTTCTTGTAGAACAAAGAGGAGGTTTCAGATGATGACCTTACTGGAGGCTGTTGACATGGTGTAGCTGCAGGTGAGCTAACTAGAAGTGGGGCATTCTAGATGATTGGTCAGGCAGGGGTGCGTATTTGCTTTATCTGGTTGGTCTGGTTAGTCCCCAGCTGGAAGTAAGGACAAATATTATGGAAGCTGTCAGTTATTAATCAAGGCCTGGTCATTCTGGGACAATTGGATAGGGGTTATTTTATAGCTTCCTGGATTGTTACTGGAGTTAGTGAGTGGTTTGACTTCCTGCAAGTCTGACTTATAGATAGATAACAGGCTGGTTTCTTGGGCTGGTTACTGTAGATTATGGGTTGGTTTCCTGGGCTTGTTGCTGCAGGCTGTGGGTCAGAGTTCTATTTTTTCATTTGGTCTGGTGATTGTATATTCAGTATCTCAGTGGCAAAGAAATAAGTACCCCAAAAGTCTAGACCTGACCTATTCAAAATCACCTATCCCTGGACTCCTTCCCAGACATAGTCCCAGGTCTTAAAATTAAGGTTGAACTGAAGTCATCCTCATTAGGCCCCTTCATCTTTTCTAATGAAATGGTGTGCAGGGAAAAGTTTCAGGAAGCCCTAGGGAAGTAAGAGGAGCTACATAGCCATGTTAATAACAATGTTGTGTTAAGAAAGCTCTTCAGCTCTTTGGTTATAGAATATATTACTTAAATAAGGTATCTTGTTTTTAAACCTGAATTTTTAAATTTGTAAATGAATTTGGAAAAGATCTGTAGTTTTGCATTTAAACTCTCTAAAAACTGTGAAAAACCCATTAGTCATTTTTAATATTTCACATAGCTTAACAGAAATAAATATTGCAAGAAGACTGTACAAGCTAATAAAAATATTATATACCATCATTTTTCTTAATGCATTAATATTAATTATACATGATGATATCAATCTTTGAATATTAGTAAGTTAGGTAGCTAATTCTTCATAATAAATATGGAATATGCAAACTATTTCAAATAAGAGGTCTCTAGAGTGTATAAAGGATACACTCGTCACTTTACAGTAAAATAGTGAATAAAACAAACAAAATCTCTTGACAAATAAACTTTAAGGTCTCTTCTGATTTCTATAATTTTATGGTTACAGCAGATTTGTTACTCCATTATTTAAAAAAATATATGACATAAAGAGAACCATCTTTAGTGGGATTTATTTAACACAAGTAGAAAATGCAGTTATTACTCTAAAAATGTAATCAAGCCAAACATATACATTCCAGTTTGACTTTATAAAATTTGAATTTGTAATGAATATGAATTCAAAATATATTTCTTAAAGGAAAAGAGACTAGGGGTAGCAAAACAGCAAAGGTTAATTTTTTCAAATAACTTTCATTGAGGAAGCTAATGAAAATTTAAGATTAGTCATTAATTTTTTGAATAATAAGATGGTTGCTTTGGAGAGCCTATAAATTGTCACTCCCTGATATCTAAACATTTCTCTTAGATTGAATTTGTATTATTGATTTGTTCATTATATCTTTTGTATTAGAACATTAAAGTGTAAACTTTCCAAATCATTGTGATTTCGTAATAATGGAGTCTGGAAGGATAATACTCAAAATGCATTTATTTGTTAGCATAGTGCACATATTTCCCATTTACTATGATATATTTATTGGGTTAAAATGTTGAGGAATAATCTATGCCTCTCCCTCCACTTCATTCAACACTTGGAAATAACATCCCTGTTTCAGGAGGACCATTTAGGGGCTGGCCATGGTCAAAGGAGATTTACTTTGCTCCCCTAGATCACAGAAAAGAAAGAACTTTAGAGAAATCCTTAACAGGAAGATTGTTTAAGCTTTATTTCATCATCTTCTAAGATGGCCCCAAATTTTAGTGACAGAGATGTAGTGAATGCTAGCTGTTACAAATAGTGAGAATGAAGAATACAACTTGCAAATTCCCACTGCCCATAATTTTAATAAAAAGTTACAAGCAACTTTTGAAACCATAATCAGGAAGAATTCATGGCCTGAGAGTTGATTTTGCAAAGATGAGTTTCTTTTTACTCTTTAAGATCCAATAAAACACCTTCATAGAATAAAATGACACATTTCCAGACACCAATAGTATCAAATTGTGTGGTTTTATTTGCTCTCTACAAAAATGGTACCAATATATTAACAAAAATAAAAACCCTCAAGAAAGAAAATTCCCAAATAAGATGAATAAAGTACTACACGAACAGTGATTACCTTGATTCTGTTAGCTCTGAAGATGTTCTTAATGAAACCCATAATCTGGTGCCTGACCTATAGTTCTAGGCTACTTTGAACATATGATTTCAAAATACAGTAATTCAAGGTGATCTTGCCATTGATTCATTATAGGAAACAAGGAGCTGTTAAGTGATGTAACTTGTTGGTGTGTATTTTACTCTGTTCATATAAACCAGTGAAGCAAGATCAATTTGTTTCTTGGTTGAATTTGTTTTCTTGTGGGCACCTCAAGCATACAGTCAAGAACAGCTTCCAAGAAACAAATTTATTTTCCTGAAATGATGGTCTTTATTGGCAACATCTAGTTCTTTTAATTTTACAGTTGGTTTCCCAGTTATGATCTCTGTTTTCATGAAGCATGAGAAAAATCCTAGAACAGTTAAATGTGCTTACCATATAGTTTATGAATTAGTTGCTTCTTCAGATTGGCAAAAGCCATAGACTAAAACTGCACTCTCAGTAAGTCAGTTTCTTTCTTTTCCTGACTGTCCCTCCTCCTGGGAAATAAAATTATTTGTTCTGCATGCATCACAGCTTGGTCATGGCAGGTATTAAATTATCTATCTATCTATATAATGTCAGATATCTATCTGCGTAGTGTGTGTATATGTGTATATATATACATACATATATATATATATATATATATATATATATATATATATAAAGAGAGAGAGAGAGAAAGAGAGACAGAAACAGAGAGATAGAGAGAAAGAAATGAAGTGTTGGAAAAATCCTACTTCAACAGCCATTCATTCATCATATATCTTACAGATATCATATAATCCCATGAGTCTTGGGTGCCCAATCTGTAACAACAACAATGAAATTCAAGCAACCTATTTTGGGATTATCTGCTCCCAAAGGTATTATAACATATAGGGAACTCAGAGATAGGAATATAATTTGTTGTTGTTGTTTTTAATTTTTTCATTGAAGTATAGTTGAATTACAATGTTGTGTTAGTTTCAGGTGAACAGCAAAGTGATTTAGTTATACATACACATATATCTATTTTTTTCAGATTCTTTTCCCTTCCAGGTATTACAAAATATTGAATGTAGTTCCCTGTGTTATACAGTAGGTCCTTGTTTGTTATCTATTTTATATATAGCAGTAGAAATATACTTTGGAAAGGTAAAGTATTCATTGCACATTTCAGGGAATATTAATTGTCTTTCTGATACTACATCATCAGACAGCTCTGATAAAGCTAAGACTAGCCTGTGTGTTGTATTTGATGTTCCTAACATCAATACAAAATCTCTTTTTGGTGACTTTCTGCTGCGTTTAAAGAAAGGGAGGAATACAGGTGCATTTTAAATGACTATTCCAGCTCTGCCCAGAAGGGTTTGCTCAGCCCAGGAGGGACTGCCATTAGTAAGTGAGAAGTGACATGTTCTGTCTCTCAAAGGTTTCTTCGTGTCCACTTTGGTAGCTCTCATTACATTGCCTGAATCCATTAAGACTGAAACAAGGTTACCCCATGAAATGTTTTTGTCACTAAAGAGGACATACTGCTCTTTAATCAGTGACAGAACATCTTCTCTGACAAGACTGAGTGATACAGTGAGCTCTGGTCCCACCTTTGCTGCCGAGAGGGAATATCCCTTACAAGGACAGACAATATTCTTATTAAATTGTCACTGGTTGATCTATCAATGCTCCAGCGAAAATAATTATTCTGAATATGTTTAATGTAAATATCTATGTTAAATGAAACCTCTGGGAGTGGCAGGTCCCTGAGATAAGACCTGGTTACTAGACCTTGGTACTTTCCTGTTGGTATTCTGCAGGCCTGTTTTTGCTGCTGTTACTGAAACTCAGGTCCAGCTGCTCACCACTTAAAAGCCAATACTAGAGAGGCAAGGTTGGTGGAAAGGAAAATTTGGCTTATTCCAGAGGCCAGCAGCTAGGGGGAGAAGGTGGACATATGTCCAAAGGCCAACTCCCCCACAGACAATCTGAGAGGAGGCACTTTTAAAGGGGAATTTCAGGGGTGTATAGGCAGAGGTAGAGGGGCTACATGCAGAAACAGTACAGTCAACTCTGACAGTCATCTTGAAATTGATCATGTGGTGGTCTGATCAGTGTCATGTTGGTTGTTTTAAGTAGTTAATCTTCAGGTCCAGGGTTGGTTTGTTACCATTTGTTTGAGGCCAGTTATTGGAATTGTGGTAGCTTATGTCATGGCTGCAATCTGGTCATCATGTAGTTAACTTCTTCCACCTGGTGGGGATTTCAGTATCTACAAAACAGCTCAAAGGATGTGGCTCAGAATATTTATCTATAGCCCTTGAAGAGGAACTAAAAGTCCTTGACTTTGTTTAATGACTAAACTATTATTATTTGGCCTTATTTGACTGTTTTCCTTTGTTTCTACATTTTCTCACTTCTCTGATTAAATCTATTCTTTGACTAAAGTTTTTCTACAGACAAAAGGCAGGCTGAGGACATGCGGGCAGGTTCTTGTTCTGGGAAGGCCCCATAGGGTCCTGTTTCATTTCACTTTTGCTGCTACACCCAGCCTAGGACTCTCTCAGTGCATCTCAAAGGTGAGAAACCCTCAGGAGCTTCATCACCTCCTACCACCATTTCCATATCAGACAGATTGCCATCTCCCAGCCCAGAGGCCGGACAAAGGGCAGATACTATTACATCCCCTACAATTACACTTCTCTACTCACTTTTTTCAGCCAATAGGCAAAATTTGACATGTAAATATGTCATGTAAATAGAAATCTAAATAAGTCAGCCACTCCTGCAGAGAGAAAGGTTCTGAATTTCAGCCACGGCTTGGATAGAGCTCACTGAGACTGACACCTTCTGCTTGCCATCACATGTCACACAGTGCCTTCGAGTAATCCTCTCCCTGTCGAGTATCCTCACTACTCAGTTACATACTACTCAGTTCTTCTTTCTTCCTCATCTGAGCATGAGCAAAGAGTGCATCTGAAAGTCTCTTCAACAAATGGCATTGGGAAAACTAGATATTCACATGCAAAAGAAAAAAATGGATCTTTATCTTATACTATAAGTAAAAAAATCAATTCAAAAAAACACAAGACCTGAAATTGTAAAACTCTTAGAAGAAAACATAATGGAAAAGCTTCATGACATTGGTTTTGGTAGTGATTTCATGGATATGACACCAAAAGCCCAAACAAAAACAAGTGGGACTAATTCAAACAAAAAACTTCTACACAGCAAAGAAAATAATCAACAGAGTGAAGAGGCAAAGAATGGAATGGGAGAAAATATTTCCAATTCATATATCTGTTAAGGGGTTAATCTCCAAAATATATAAGGAACTCCTATAATTCAATAACAAAACAAAACAAAATCCTAATAAATTAAAAATGAACTAAGGATTTGAATGGATATTTCTCCAAAGAAAGTGTACAAATGACCAAGAGGTTCACAAAAAATGTTCAATGTCACTAATCATCAGGAAAATACAAATCCAAATCACAATGAGTTATCACTTCACACTCATCAGGATGGCTATTATCAAAAAACAATGACAACAAGTGTTGGCAAGGATATGGAAAAAGTGGAACACTTGCACATTGTTGGTAAGCATGAAAAATGGTGCAGCCTCTATGGAAAATAGTATAGAGCTTCCTCAAAAAAATTAAAAATAGAACTACCATGTGATCCAGCAATATCATTTCTGAGTATATACTCAAAGAAATTGAAATCAGGATCTCCAAGAGATATCTGTACTCCCATGTTTGTCTGTATGCTCTCTACAGATAAAAACTGTTTTTCTCTCATAGAACCAATTTATTTAGGTTTGTATTCTGAATGAGGATTAAAGGGGAGCGTCGCCTGCCCAGTATATTTTTACCTGTGAACAAAAAGGAGACTCATACCAAGGACAAGGGCAATCTCACCTATCCCTGTGTTCTCCATTCTTAGTCTTGAGCCTAGTAGTGCTGGTGGATGGACCAGAAAATGCTGGCATGCTCCAAGTTACTAACCAACCTTCACTGTTCACTTACAGACACCAGGAATTTTTTTTTCACTTAGTAATGTTTATACTATTTTTTTCTGATTAGGCATAGTAATTTTTGGCTTCAGAGAAATTTTTAATATCCCCATTTCAGAAAACCTACTTTGAGAATTGTGATATGCCCACCTATGGTGTATTTCTATGGCCTCTGGGTATCAGAGTTAAAGAAGCACAGTGCTTAGGTCACTTCCCAGGCTTGCCTCATGCTTGCTCTATTTATCAGTGGGCCCCCGTAATCCCTCACATTTCTAATATATCTACTTAGAGGATGAATACAGTTGCTCCCCACCTCTTTATCTTGACACCTTTTGCTAAATCCAGTGAATGTCTCAACTAGTTTAATCTACCTGAATCTCCATCATTTCCATTACTTCTTGATTTTGCTTATTTCTTCTACTTGATCAAAAAACATATACATTCATCTCTTACAAACTATTGTGACCACAAAGTCTCTGTCACTTTCTATATTTATTTTCAATTTCCCCTTTGCTTTGTTTTAACACATTAGTCAACATCTAATATTGCAAGAGCAAATGAAAAATAGATGAAATACTTTAACCTTTACCTTTCAATACCCAATAAGTAAAGTATTAATGTAAGGCCTGCTTCCCTATAAACAACCAAGTCATTATTTTTCAACTCTGCATTTTTTTGTTTGTTTGTGGTACTCAGGCCTCTCACTGTTGTGGCCTCTCCTGTTGTGGAGCACAGGCTCTGGACGCGCAGGCTCAGCGGCCATGGCTCACGGGCCCAGCCGCTCCGTGGCATGTGGGATCTTCCCGGACCAGGGCACGAACCCATGTCCCCTGCATCAGCAGGCAGACTCTTAACCACTGCGTCACCAGGGAAGCCCCTGCATTATTTTTTTTAGTAAAAGAAAAAGGGAAACCATCTAGAGACAGCTACCTTACATCTTCTAAACCATGGGAAGGCCAGGTATTCTTGGAGTATTGTAAGAACTGTAGTCAATTCCAGTTTTTAAAATGAGAACTTTCTTCAATAATATTTCTAGTCATCACATTGTTTTACAACACATTATAACAATTATCCAAATATGAAAGTAGGTAAGATTTTGTAACTCAGAAAACAAGGTTTCAAATGTCTACTGACACTATGAAAACAAAGCTAGGCTATTTCTTTCTTTTATGAAAACTTTGCATATTCTATAAAAAACAGAGTAGGAGAACAAAATAATTTTGCTCAATTTCCTGAATATATAAATACAATACACAAGTAGCTAGGAGATTGGACTGAGTGGCTGTTTGATTGACTTATTTCATGGAGGTTTTATAGAAAGTATTAAGGCTTACAAGCTCTATTTTCTTCAAGACTCTGCTGTCTCACCTCCCTTCCTCCTCCAAATTTTCCATACTTTTGAAATTTTAAAATATTGGCTGATCAAGTCAATAAGGAATTTTACTTATGAACATTCTTCATAAGTTTCCAAGGAAGAGAACATTATGTATTGACTTCCTGGGAGATTTTCAAACCAATCGGCTAAGTGTTGTCTTCATAATAATCTCCGTTACAGAGCACAGTTCACCAGTTGTGTTATACTGTTTTTCCCCCCACATCCAGCTGCTTCAAATTACAAAAATAATTTTCTAGACAAAGTGTGTAGCCTCTCAAAAGCTCTAACTGTATTGTCTCCTTCTCTTAGTTTCCCAAACTGCTGGTGTGTGTGTGTGTGTGTATATATATATATATATATATGTGTGTGTGTGTGTATTTATATATATATATACACACACATATATATATATACACATACATATATATATATATATATATATATATTTAGAAAATTCCAATTTAAACCTTAAAAGAACTTTCAAACTTTTCTGTGATTCAGAGCAATTGGAACCCTATTTGTCAATGGTCAGAGTAGAAAATAGTACAATTACTTTGGAATAACGTTTGGCAGATTTTACTTATGTACCCTAAGACCCACCAAGTCTACTCCTAGTTATATAAAACAAAGATAAATGAAAACATATGTCCATACAAAGAATTGTGTTAACATGTTCATAGCAGATTTATTAATGATATCACTAAATTGCAAACAACCCATATGTCTGTAAGAGAAAAATATATAAATAAATAAACATATGAAGTAGTATTTGATACTTCTTACGTATAAAAAATGAACTATTAATACACACATAGATATCAAAACAAGTCAAACATTAAAAAGTGAACAGTATATGTTTTCATTCATATAAAGTTATAGAATAGGTACACCTAGTTGATACTTATAGAACTCAGAATAGTTCTTGCTTCAGGGTGAAGTTGTGGTGTGAGTATTGATTGAGAAGGGGAAGAAGGGAATTTTCTAGGGTGATGTAAGTGTTCTTTATCTTCATAGAGGTGTTGGTTACACAGATTTATTTATTTGTCAAATCTCATCTAACTGTACACAGAAACCACCTGCTTTTCACTGTGCGTAAAGTATACCTACTTATTTAAGTCATCTGCTTATCATGTAAAGAATATGGAATCTGTGGGAAAAGAATCTAAAAATAAAAAGTATTATTCATCAGGGAAATTTAACTACTATTATTTATGTAATTAAACAGAGAATACAAAGTAATTTAAACATGCTAAAACTAAATAGTTAAGAGAAGCAAAATTAAGGTATTTTAATTCTCTTTCAAAGTAACAAAAAACAATAGTGTTACATAGGTTTTAGATGAATTTACTTCTATAATGGTTCACTCACATGGCTGTTTGTGGGAGGCCTTGGTTCCTTACTGCATGAACCTGTCCACTGTGCTGTTTGAGTGTCCTCATGACAAGGCAGTTGGCTTTCCTGTGAGCAGGTTATCCAGGAGAAAGCAAGGACGAAGCTACATGCCTTCTGAGGCTTTGGGTCAAAAATCACACATGGTTACTCCTGCCCCATTAGAAGTTAGTCACTAAGTACAACCCACACTCTGGGAGAGAGATACTAGGTTCCATTTATTGAAGAGAAACCTGTCAGAGAATTTTTAGACATATTTTAAAACCAACACACAGTGAATGACCTCACCTTCCCCATGTTTCTGACACTTGCAAAGAGAAAAAGGGGCTTACCCTGTAGAATTTCCAAAAATATAGTACTGCTGTCAACAATGAAGCACTGCCGTTTGGGGAGTGACCTGCAGGCTGTAAAGAGAAAGAATAGTCATTCCCAGCACCGATACCAGGGTGAAGCAAGTGAGGTACCAGAGGTTAATGAGACACTTGCCTCAGATACAGATTAAGAGGGTGTAAAATTAATGCAGAATGGTTGTTTTGCATTAATTTTCATTTTTAATAAATATTGCATTATAACATTATGTATGTTGATTACTGAATTTTTTTACTCCCCTTAAAGTTTGCACCCAAAGCTAATGTCTCACTCACTTTTTTTGCTTAACCCTTGCCCCATTCTCTTATACTTTCCCCTTTTCCTACTTTATATATATTGGTGGCTTAAGGCCAGTATAGAGTAGTCTGAAATTAGTAGATCATCAAAATGCTGGAAACAGACTAGGGGTAGCACAGAACAGTGGAAAACAGCCAGGCTTGATATCAGTGGCAGCATGGGTACCAGTGAAGTCCTGCTCTAATTAGCCACAGGACCTTAAGAAAGTCATTTCACCTCTCAGTTTGTCAGTTTCTTGGTGACAAACTTGAAAGCACTGAAGTAGGTATTTTCTAATGCCCGGTGAAGGATTAACATTTTGACAGCAGAAAATCTTAGTCTTGGATGATGCTTTTCTTTCCCTGAATCCATCATCTGTAGCTAGAGACATGAAATCCATTACTCTTCAGGGTAAAGCTAATGCCTTTCCTATGTGATTGTTGTTTTAATTTTAATTTGGAATCATTTTTTGTACTCATTTGGCAAGTTTGTCCAATCTCGCTGTGAGGTAGAAATCAGGGCATGATGTAGTATTGATATCAGTTTGTATTTTCATTAAGGTGCCCTGAGGACTTCCAGCACTAGATGCCAACAAATTTAAATTATTAATTTTATTACAACAAGAATTCTATAATGGCAGAGTTACTGAAATGCTTTTTAAATTGGTTTTTAAATAGAAAAATAAAGAGATCGAATTTAAACACTTGGGAAATAATGAAAAAGTGAGACAGAGCTGCTATTGATTTAAAGTCAGGTAAGGGAATACTTTTTTAAAGTTCAACATTCACAAATCATTGGCCTTAGATGAGATACTAACGAGAATACTCAACAACCTCATAGGTATGTAATAATGAAGAAGAAACCAACTAATAATGAACAAAAACTGTGGCACTAACAAGTAAGAAAGAAAAACTGATATCACTGATTAATATTATTTTAATTGATTCTACTTTTTACTAAGAAAATACTACATTTCAACATGCTTATTTAAAAATCTACTGTAAGTAGGAGATATATAATCAGAAACAAGCGAGGGACTCATAGCTGCATTTCTGAATGATCTTGGGTAAATCACAAAAACCAATTTGAAACTGTCTTCACCTGAAAAATGGGGACATTAAAACCCTCACAGAGGGAGTTTTGTGTGGCTCAAATGAGTTACTGTGCATGACTGTAATTTGTAAACTGTGAAATACTCTGCATGTATAAAGAATTTATAAATTTGTAGATATTTCTCATTTCCAATTAATATTATTGGGAGTCCTGTGAAGGGGATAGAGATAAAAGAATAGTGGAATTCTAATGTGACTTTATCCATCAGATGACTCAAAGCTGACCTTGAAACATAGAAGTTCATAGATTTCACTTTCATTCAGAATGATGTGATGAGTTCTGTAATAAATGATAGTAGTGCAGAACTTTTGAAAAATTCTTGTCATTTTTTTGTGTTTATTAGGTACTTAAACAAGAAGAAACCTTTGCTGGCAGACACAGCAACAAATCAGTCAGCAAATCTCATCAGAGTTGCCCTGTGTCTGATTTGCCACAATCAGCCACCCTCATGTTCCCTTCCTAGTTCTGTTTTATCAACACACCCAACCCCAATTGTGGATCACTCTGAGGTGGAAAAATGTTCTTCGGTCTGGCAGATCTAGACTGGGGCTAGAGCCATACCATTGGTGTAGGTCCAAGGAATCTAGATTGGCTTTGTGCATAAAGGAAGAAAACATTATATCTATGGGGAAGCCAGAAGCTTATTGGCTCATGTAAAAAGAGTGTGGCTGGTGTAGGAGGTTGTAGAGGCATAATCTGAAAGTTAAACCAGGTTACAAGTTTAGTGAAAACATTTAAGGGTGATTGATGAGGTAAAGACCATAAAGATTCCAAGACTAGAATATGGGATGGAGAGTGAGCAGCTTAACACTGGCAAAGTAGGAAGGGCAAATCCAGAAACACCACTCCTCACATTCCCTGTCATCACAAGAACAGCCTGAGTCAAAAGAACTTAGTAAGAATCAGAACCATACCTTGGAAACAAGGACAGCCTATTCAGTGTTGAAGTGGTGTTCTGGTGGTGTGTTTAGATTTTTGCTTGTTTGTTTGTTGATGTTGATTCAACCCTCAGCTAGAGCAGAAGGACACAAAGACATCCTATTTGTTGTTCCTACAGGGCAAAGCCAGGGGCTGCTAATAAGAAAATTATTTTCTCTAATATGACAATATGTGGAGAATATTAGAGGAAAAGTAACGTTTGGGTGATGATTGCTTAACAGACCATCCTATAAGAAGAACATTGGGTCCATATATCTATTTGTGAACTAAAATCTGAGGAGCCATTTTCATATTGACTTTCCCTTTTCTCCTAGAATCTAGCTAGACAGCAATGAATGTCAGGGAACTGTTTGGAATAATATAATAGATACAATTTATTGAGGGCTATATGTGTCAAGCTCTGGGCTGTTTTCCATTTATGAGCTCATTTAGGCCTCACTTCAACCTTATGTAGGAAATAATATTATCTCTGTTTTACCCATGAGGAAACTGAGGTCTCCAACCAGCAAATAGTAGAGTGAGACCTGAACACAGTTTCAGTACAAAATCCCACTTTATAGCACCATATTCTACTATTTTGTTCTGGGACTTGTGGAGGAAACCAGATGAAGTTGTGCTCCTGTAGAGTGTGTGAAGTTTTTCTGATGGTGACAGGTCAGGGGGAGGGTGGAGTGTCTTCTGGCAGAGGTGCTGACTGGTCGGGTGGTTCATATAAGCTGGTCTGTAAATTAAGGGAAGGATAACCAAATTAGAAGTGAAGGGAGCACACAAAACTCACCCACTTTCTGAAAGGCTAAAACTTAAAATAACTGCCTTGAGGATTACTAAGGAAAAGTTTAAGTTAACTAGATTTTCAACTTCTGTTATTATGCTGTCATTCTCTCTGGGAGTACTGTGAGCCTTTGGGAAAGATGGGTCTTACATTCTGATAGAAGCAAAGGAGACAACTTAGGCAAATGAGCATTGGGTTGGTCTGGTCCAGTTTCTAGGAAAGAAGGTAACACTGAGTTCCTGGTAGACCTCTAGAGTGTACCCCACATGGTTGTGGAGTACATGGTTGTGTACTCCACAACCATGGAAAAATCCAAAACTTGGGAAAACAGGAGATGTCCCATAGCAAAATAAAATAAAACCAAGCTTCTAGGGTCATTAAGGGACCCCCTTGGTAGGGTTCTGAATATAGAAGTTACACTCCAAGAGCCCAGGAGGTTACTCTGAGCAGTTTGCTGCTGGTTTTCTCCTGACTTTTGAGTATCCATCTTTTTTTTGAAAAGGAGAAAGGGCCAATAGCAGCTGACTACTTCATTTATTTCCTTTCATAGATTTAGCTTCAGATTCATTTTTTCTGATGACCGCTGAAAGATGTTTCAATGTTTTCTACCCATGGGAATGCCCATCTGTCTGCACTCCATCACTTCCAGCTGGATTTGACAGTTTGTCTCTAATAACGAGTTTCTTTTTCTTACTTTCCCCAATCTCAAACTGAACATCTACCTTGTACATTGGCAAGATTAATATATCCCACTTGAGCAAATGCAATATGGTTTCTTGGTGTCACTCTCAGAGACAGTACTTTGCTTGCCAATTGTGATAATTATACCGTATTACACCAAGGAAATATGTATTTTTCATACTGGTCAGGGTAACCAGTGCGCATTGTGGCCCCACTGTCGAAGGCAGTGTCAGGGACCTTATAGGCCCTCAATGGATATTGGTTGAATGCATAAATGAACTTTGTCAAAGAATTCTTAAATTTAAGAATATTATGATTATTGATACTTTCTCGCACACATATTTTCCTTCTCAAAGAACTTAGAATATCACTTGATTTATCATTAGAGAATTCATGCTACCAGGTACAAAAATGTAAGACTTACTCTACAAACTTATAGATATTGTCAAACTACCTAAAAATGGAAAATATCCCCTAAAGTAAAGTTCATGAAATCAGTATTGTGATGTCATAGAATCAGTATTGTGATAAGGATCCAGAAGGTATTTTTTAAAATACAGGTAAATTGATTTCTCTACACCTTTGAATTCCTCACAACTTCCATTATATGGAGTAAAGAATTTTAACCTAGAACTGATTCGTAAACATTTTATGTTCAAAGCCTCTGCCCCAGATAATTTTGCTATGACAGTCTCCTCCCTATGGAAATCTTAAGGTTCTCTAACCTCAAAATTCTAGAATTATGGAAAGTTAAATTGAATTTTGAAATTCAGGCTATAGAAATAGAAGCAATCTTTTGGATGCTAATCTAAAATATGACCATTTCCCAAAGCTCCTGACTGCATCTGTTTTAGAAAGAGACTACTCCTGGGAAAAACACAAGTTACATGCTGTTTCTCTTCACACATAACCCCCCTTTATCACAGACATGACCTGAATTCCAACAGCTGGCTAACCTTATCACTAGTAATCAGCCATCACCCCAAGAAGTGAACATAATCAAAAGCTAAATCAAATAAATATGTCTTACTCTCTGTTCTGACGTCGGCCAAGTTCCATTTCTGGTGAGAGGCCAAGGGAAGAGGGTGCCAAAGACATATGGCTGTGGGTACCATTGTGCCAGAAAGATGTCAACACACTGGAAAGGATTCAGAGAAGAGCAGCGGGGGTGATTAAGGGGCTGAGGAATTTACTTATGAGGGAGATTAAGAGAGCTAAGTGTGCATACATTGGCTAGGCAATATATGGGAGGCAGCAGAGTTGGATATAATTTGAAGTGTTGACAAGTCCACACAAGGAATTAGTGGCATGGGAAGCAGAGGAAATACTAAGGCTTGGGAAAGAGTAGTAAATAAGGATGAAAACCAGAGTTTAGTTGTCATCAACATTTCTTAAGAGAATGTTTATTTAAAGTAAGAACATTTTATCATAGATAAAAAGGAGATAAAAAAAGGAGAATGTGAAAACAACCTGACTTGGCCTGGGACAAAAAGCTTAAGGAACAAAGAATATCTTTCCTATTCCCTCCCCTATTGGGGCATCATTACTAAGAATGTGTCTACTTCCCACTTTCAACTGCATGTAGTTCCTCAGACATATTCACAAGGATCAGTGGCCCAGGGTTCACCACTTCCCTTGCCCTCTTCCTATCAACACTGTCATCCCTGAATCTTTTCCCCACTTGGGTGCCTCATAAGCACTCAGTACATGATAGTGATATATATTTTTAAAAGCTTCATTGAAATATAATTCACATTTCATACAATTCTCTCATTGAAAGTGTACAATTCAATGGCTTTTAGTATATTTAGAATTGTGCTTCCAACATCATAATCAAATTTGCAGTATTTTTATTACATCAAAAAAGAACTGCACAGCCCTAAGCTATCATCCCCAAACCCTCACAACAATGTGTTTAATTCCAAAAATTAATAGACATTGTCAAAGCTTAATAAAAAATGAAAAAGACTACACTAAAGTGATGATTATACAATCATTACTTTGACTGGGATCAAGATGTGGCTTATAAATATGGGTAAACTGATTTTTCTCCATCTTTGAATATCTCACAATTTCTATCACATAGAGTGAAAAGTTTATAACCTCAAGTTTTCCCTTTCTCCAGCCCTAGCAGAACACTAACTTACTTTTTAACTCTGTAGATTTGCCTATTCTGGACATATTGTATAAATGGAATCATACAATATGTGGTTCTTTGTGACCAGCTTTTTAAAATTAGCAAAATGTTTTCAAGGTTCATCCATGTTATGGAATGAATCAATACTTTGTTCCATTTTATAGCTGAATAATATTCTATTGTATGGATATGCCTCACATTGTCTATCCATTCATCAGTTGATGAATATATATGACTAATAGAGAATATCACAAAATTTTTTTTCTTATGAAAATGCCTGGTCATTCATTTAATCACATGATTCAGCCTGGGGCATTATGAGCTGATTTCATCATCTCTCCCAGGAAAGAGATGCACTGCCTACAATCAAACAAATGATGTTGGAATTTGATGTTCCTTTTCAGGTTTTGTTGGAGATACATTTGGCCAGTCAATCCAATGTCCAATGGTTTGGATAGATTTTACTTCCAGTTACACATGACATAGAACATATGGACACAGTCTCTCTTTATGGACTTTGCCCTTCAGTCTTTCCCCAGAAGGATAAACAGTATAGTGTAGCAGAGGCTGGCATATCCGTCTTACGCTTCTACAAAAATGAAGTGAGCTATTGTCTGTCTTCTTTGATTGCAGGTTTCCTCCTCAGAAAGTAATGGAACAAGATGCTTTGGAATATTCTAGCAATGGTCTCAAAATCAGACCCCAGTCCATAATAGTGGTGTGACCTTGAGAAAATTATTTTAAATCCCTAGAACCCAGTTTATTCATGGAGACAAAGAAGTTTAGAGGATTGTATGAAGCAAATTAAATGATATACAAAAGTACCTGGCACATACTTGGGGATCAATAATGTTGGTTGATTTTAACAAGAAGTGATCTTACAAGTAGTAAAGGAGTGGGAGCATATGAAGGAAGGAAAAGTCTTAAGGTGATTCATAACAATATCTAATAATACCTCCTATACAGAAGAATAAAAAATAACAACCATCATTTAATAGCTCTTCATATGCCAGGCACTATTCTCCAGATCTTTTCATATATTAGCCCTTGCAACTTTCCTGTGAAGTAGATATTATTATTACCTTCATTTATTAACAGAAGGGTTTTGCAAAGGTCACTCAGCTTGTCAGAGGCAGGATTTGCATGCAAGTAGCTGGTTTGAGGACTGAATTACTAACCACCATACACTGCAGACACCCTTGTTCCTCTGAGTACACAGGCTGGGGACATTGTACATGGAATGGGATATTCAGATCTTGGATGTAAGAAGGACTTGTTCATCAAGAATCAGTTCCCTGTAGGTTAACAAATTTAGCTTTCACTATTAATTTTAAACATATTGTTTTATTTATCACTCTCTTTTCCCCGTGATAACTTCAACTTTAACAACTCTCTCTTTTACCATGTTAAAGCCCAAGAAAAGACCTTGGCAAAAATTGAGCTGTCCATATCTTTGAGAGTTGTTTTTTGTATGCCATCTTTCATTGCTATAAACTCACAAAGAGGAGCAGGTGGTGAGGATAAAAATATGTTCGTATTCATATTTCTAGCCAAAAGTCACCTACATTTAATTTGAGGCAAATAGGAAACAAGCAAAAATACCTCCGTTCTATTCCTATCGCATCTCTGCCCAACAGTCAGACCGTGATCCTACAGTCCTGGATTATTGCCACTCATCCTGCCTTCCCACGTTCTCTGTTACTTTAAGCCCTTCCTGCACCAGGCTGCCAGAAGAGCCTTTGTATAATACATTACCTGCCCCCGCTTCTTCAAGAGCCTCCAATATATTCCTACTTTTGAAATATATCCAGTTTTAAACCCCTGTACTTCCCCAAGCTCTCCCAACACATTCCTGTGCCTCAGTAAGAGAAATCTCATCATTGTTCCCTAAGCCTGGTCACCCTAACATCTCACATCTGTCTTAATACCCTTAGGAAGACACACTACTCACTACACACACACACACATACACATACACACACACACACACACATACACGCACACACACACAGTTATGTATGCACAAGTGCACAGTAGTAGAAAGACTGATAAGCACACAGTAAATATCAGTTCTTCTTATTTATTTTTTTTTAATTTTTATTGGAGTATAGTTGATTTACAATGTTGTGTTCTTTTCAGGTTTCGCTTTCTTGTTAGGGAAAATGGTTTTCCTAACTTTCCCAGCCTGGAGTATCCTCTCTCTGCCTAAACCCCTGCCATACTTGGTGTCACACTGTTTAGAATTTAACTGTTCTTTAATGATAAACGTCTAGGACTCATTCTCTGAGGTATTCGGTTAAGGTGCATTTTTGAAACTAGGCTGGTTTTTAAATGGTATTGACTACCTTCTATGTAATTGATTGATTTATAAGATATATCAATGTCTCAGATCAAATATTATCTCTTTTCTGTAATCTTCATGTACCTGAATCCAATTCTTACTACCCTCAGGGAAAACTAATTTCTCCTCTCCACTTCCATAATGATGTGACTAATAGATTGTTCTACCATTGCAGATAGCACCTTGTACTCTGGTTATTATAATACAGCTATTTCCCCCAAACAGAATATGCACTTCTTGAAGGCAGGAGCCATACTTTCCTTCTATCCCAAGGGCCTCTGTACCTAATAACTTAATAAATTGCTAAACAAATCTGGATTAACTTAATTAAAATAACAGAACTCTGAAGGAAGAGGATTAAATGTGTCAAAATGGGTTAGGGGGTGAAGAGGTTGGGGTTGCTCAGATGTACAGGGTGCTTCTTCTTCTCATACATTGCATTAGGTTTGCTCTTTATCCAGGACCCACTGTGCCAAATCAGGCTTGTGATTAAGATCAAGTCTACTGGGAAATCAGCAGAGTTGTAGAGCATTTGAAAAGGGCCTTGCTGTCCAAAGTTTGCAACTCTGGCAAACAGCTGTTATGGTTTTATTGTTTTATTTTTGCTTCCTTTAAAGGGCAAGGTTTGAAAAATCAGGGAATTTATAAAAAGAATTTCAGTACAAAAAGAACACTCCAGGAATCATTTTCTCTGGAAACAAGGTGAGTTGCCAACTGCATAGTATCCTGGGTTCATGGTAGCTGTGCCAACTTCAAGAGCTGCTTAGCCCAAACTCACCTTTTTCAAGGTGTAAAAGACCTATTCTGCCCTCAGGGAGGACTGCAAATATACTGACTCTATTTCCAAGAACCGCTTTCAGATCCATTTAGAGCCTCTCAAAGAATGTGTCTCCCATTCTGTGGGGAACTGCAAGTTTTTCCTCATTGGATCAAAGAATATTCGGGCTAGAATAGACCTTAGAGGTCATCTAGTTTAAATTTCTTTTATTTTGTTTTTCTTTCTTTCTTTCTTTTTTCTCTTAGAGAAGAAACCAAGAGAAAGAAAGAGAAACCACACAGCCAGTTATCACAGAAGGAAGGCTGTGATGTCAAGTTAACTTCATTTTCTGCAACATCTCAGAGCCTCTTCTGGTGTTGATTTTTGCAAAAGTTCACACCAATGTGTTAAAGGGTTCTATCCATATAGTTGATTAAACAAGTTAGTGATCTCATAAAGGCAAAATGCTACCTAATTTTATGTCTAAGCACTTACTTTTTCTATATCAATGTTATAGAAACAGAAGTTCTTGGACTTTGTTATTGTGTATCTGGAGGATGAAAGGTAAGTAAGTATGAAGTTTATACTGAAAATTCCATATGTACATCCAGGAGTGTGTGTGTGTGTGTGTGTGTGTGTGTGTGTGTTTGTGTGTGTGTGTGTGTGTTTGTGTGTGCATGCATTTGCATATGCTTGTTTGCATGGGACTGGTGAGGTTAAAGGTAATGACATATTTACAACATATTTACCTGGTATCCAGTGGCTTCAGGCCCCTTGACAGAAGAGAAAGAAGACAAATGGGGACTCTCAGATTGAGGGAAGGGTAACAAAGCATCCTTGGAAAGTAATGTCCCTGGACTGAGGCTCCCTTGGGGAAGAGCAATGGGCAGTTCTGCAGTGATGACTGGGTTTCACATAGCAAGAAGTCACATTACTAATGTAACTTCCTGCTTGGGTTCTACTTACCTTCTTTATGATTCTTTGTCCATTTATGTACACTAAATGGAACTAGTAACATGATTATGCTCTTGAAATAGTTGATGTAAGAAAGGAAATTTCCTTGAAAGTATAAAGGGATAATTAAATAGAAGTCATCTATTATTTTGACTGAAAGGACAATGTCTTTATAAATATAAAAGTGTTTTTCCATGTAATGCCAGTTCTCCATGGCAAGGACTGGTATAGGTTGGTCTGAAAATAAACCACTTACAGAGCCAGACTCTGCAATAGGAAAAAGAGAATAAAGAGGTCTATGTACTTCATTTAAAATGTGAACCATCAGTCATGTTCAGACATATATTCTGCCCACTGCTTACCTCACCCAATTTGATTTTGGAGCAACCCTCTTTCTAATTAGACATAGACACCAAAAAATATTGATAAAGGTCCAAGTCTGTGTCTGGTAGAAATTTTTCATCTTTCAGTCAAATCAATATTTTATATTTGTACTTCTTGTAGTTCAAAATCCTTGAAATTCTGTAATTTATCCATAAAATTAAGCACGGCTTAATAATATTGCCAGAGAAATTAATAAAGGAAAAGCACGTTTGGGAATTCCATGTGTGGACACCTCGGGTACCTGCGGTGCTCTAAGCTTCTTTGGTTTAAACAAGTCACACTGTATCTTCATCTCAGCCCACTTTATAATTTTAATTAAACAAAATTAAAATTAATTATTAATGGAAATAGATGAATTAGCTAAGGTGAGCTGATCCTATTTTTGTTGTTCTTTGTAAAGTGTCACTAGTATACCCAACATGAAAGAGTTTAGCTTGAATAGTGCTGAATAACAACAAAGTTCTTGCCCCAAGGAGCTTTCCTTCTATAAACAAGTCAGTAAAAGATCATAACTCAAGGTGTAGCTGACAGAAGCTGCTACTTCCAAAATAAGAGAGTATCCATGGCAAATTCTCATCAAGGATTGAAATGTGGTTCTCTAGAGAATCTAAATAAGGAGTCAGTTCAGTCATTGACTCAGGTTTTATGAATATTTAGAGGCACAAAATGAATTTCTTCTCTCAGGGTACTGCCTCCTGAATGCTGGGACTACCATAGTTTTATAAAGAAACCTTGGTCTCTAATTAAACCTATTTTAGTCACTGAATGGTCACAAGCTGATTCTTACTTTGTGTTCAGTCTTCAGCTTGCCAACCTCAGGGATTGTTTTCATATCTTTGGCAAATATTTCTTTAAAATTTGTTATGGAGCAGACACTAGACGATGACTGTACAATGGCAAGTAGAATAGGTGTGAAGGAATAGATTTTTGGAGAGTATTTCAGAACACACCCCCAGAGAGTGAGGGAACGAAGTGGGTAGTGGTGGGTGCTGCGTGAGCTCTGAGGCTGAGCCTTCTGAGCTGTATAACTCAATGGTTGCAGGTAGAACTCACTCAGAGGCAGAGCAAGTAGAAGACCAGGCTGGAAGGAGGACTCGTGGGTTAGGTTTTAATCACTTTCCATTTGCAGTTAATGAAGAGGCATCTAAGAGCAACCTAATGTCCATAAACAGATGAATGGATAAATAAGATATGGTCTATATACACAATGGAATATTAGCTATAAAAAAGAATGAAATAATGTCATTTGCAGCAACATAGATGGACCTAGAGTTTATCATACTAAGTGAAGTAAGTCAAAGAGAGAAAGACAAACATCATATGATATCCCTTATACGTGGAATATAAAATAATAATAATAATACAAATGAACTAACTTACTTACAAAACAGAAATAAGCTCACAGACATAGAAAAGAAATTTAATGGTTACCAAAGAGGAAGAGAGGGGGAGGGATAACTTAGGAGTTTGGGATTAAAATATACACACTACTATATATACAATAGATAACCAGCAAGGACTTACTGTATATCACAGGGAACTATACTCAATATCTTATAGTAACCTATAAGGGAAAAAAAAATCTACAAAAGAATATATACATATATATATATATATATATATATATATATATATATTCTGAATCACTTTGCTGTACATCTGAAACTAACACAAAATTGTAAATCAACTATATTTCAATAAAATTTTTTTAAAAAAGGAAAAAAAAAAAAAGAAAAGTGAGGTCAAGAGAGCATTTCCATATATGGGTTGGAACCTTGTGGCCAAATCGGACAAGATCCTTTTTTGCTGTCATGATGTCATAATGATAATAGCTACTATCTAATAAGACTTTTGACTGGGGTCTAATGTCCATTGAATGTTTTTCTGTAGGAATCCTGAAGTTGGCTGAAAGCACATGCTCTCACAGAGGATTCCTTTTTGCTTCAGTTGGTTGGCTTAACCAACATTGCACACCATTGTAATATAAAGACTAATTTGAGGTATTTCAGGTGACAGGCACATGAAATTTAGATCATGATCCAGAAGCTCATAGAAAGGTTCATTTAACATTACAAACCCCAGGGGAGATTTTTTTTTCCCTCTTCAATCCAGCATCAAAGTGAAACTGAGAGTGTTTCTTTGTTGGACATTCCTATAGAATGGGTCAATTCCTAACCCTTTGAGGTCTGGTTTTATGCAGAAGGCATAGATCACCCTTGTTTCATGGGCTATAGGCAATGTCTCCTTTCAGTTGCCTCCTCAGAAGATCAAAATGGGAGCTCAAAGACACTAAGGTCCACCAAAAGCCCATTTGAAAGCAAATTTATTTCACTGTAGTTCAGCTTTTATTTTGTGTTTTGGCTTTTGAACTTGCCTTGATTTCTTGTCAGTTTAGTAACACATTTGAAAATGAATTTGAAAAGATATTTCATTAAGAACTCTAGTTGCTTTAAGTAGTATAGTTGTTTGGAGTATCTAATTTGTCATGGACCCAGAAAAGAAAGTTTGTTTGTTATTATTTACAACATTTGCTATGTGATTTACATTCATTATATTATCAAATCCTTACAGTATCTACATGCAGTGCAGTAGGTATTCTTATCATAGTTTTCAGAGGAAGGGATTGAGGTTAGAAGAGATAAGTAAATTGCCCAAGGCAAGAGAACTGTTAGTGTTTTAGGATTTGAACTCATAGTTACTTAGTTCCCAAGCTCATGTGTATAATAACTGTAGACAGTGGAACATTGAAAGAACACTTAGATCATTTTACCACCTGCTCTTTTGTCTATTTTTTTTTCCCCTCCAAAGTGTCTTGTTTTCTTTACCTCTCCAAATCTTTTGCTTCCTGAGTCTTTTCTGTCTCAACAAACCACATCACTGTTCATCCAACTATTTGAGCTAAAGCAACCTATAAGTCATTCTTGATATATATATATATATATATATATATATATATATATATATTTTTTTTTTTTTTTTTTTTTTTTTTTTTTTCTTTAGCATCCACAGATATCCCTCTGGTCGAGGTCACTGTCACAAATTGCCTAGACTCCTGCAAGAACTCCATTAATTAGTTGTATCCCTTCTTCCACTAATGAATATACTTACAGTCCATTTTCACTTAATCAGTTTAAAAAATCTTACTAAAAAGTAAATATCATTGTATTCCTTTACTGAGAAATGTGATGGCTTTCCATCTTTAAATAATATTTCCCCTTCAAATCATAGCCTTTTAGATCTTATGTCATATGGCCTTACAAGTTTCTCCAACATTATCTTGTAAAACTCTCTCCCTCACTCACTACTATCCAGACTCACGGACTCCTCTGTTTATCCAAACATACCAAGCCTGTTCATATCTTACAATGACTGTACTCACTAGTTCTTCAAGTGACATGCTTTCTGCTTAGAACGTTACATGCCTATCTTTTACTTGTCCTTCAGATCTCAGCTCAATCACCCCCAATTTAAACAACCCTCTTATATCACACTGCTTAATTTTCATCTTGTCATTTATCTCTAAATTTATCCTATTTGTATATAAAATATGTTTTATTTTTTTTGTTTTCCTTACTAAAATGCAACTGCATGATAAGAAGAAGCCTTGTCAATTTATTCAAATCTGTCTTAATAACATCTCAGAAAAATGTGTTATTCAATGAATTCATTGCTGAAAAAAATAATCTGTAGAATTGGAGCATAGTTGAGTAGCATTACCTATGAAAACAAATCACCATTTTGGGGGACTCCCAGCATAAGGTCAAGAAAGGATTTATCATTATTAGCTGTGAATCAGCTACAAGGAGGTAGGGTTGAATTTGAATAAAGCATCCAGAAAGACAGTAAGGGGCAGTACCACTGGCACTATTGAGTTCAAGAACATTCTCCACAGAGAGCTAATCAAGGAATCAGAAAGCCAAAAAAAGGATGCCAATGCATTCATAAATGTACCTCACTAAAGCTGAGGCTGATGATTTAACACTGGAATAACTGCCACACCACTGGTCCAATTGTCTCTTAACATTGATGATATTAAGAAACTTAAAATTCAGATGCTGAGTCAGATAAGCTCCCACTTTCCAGCCTTGCTAACTAGAAGAAAGGGCCAAAGCAGCAGGAAGATGGCCTCATCTCACTTCTGACTTCCAGTCTTGCTCAAGTGCATCTCATTAGAAGGAGTTAATTTTCCCTAGAACTTTAGCTTCAAGGAAATGTGAGCTATATTGTCCTTAGGTTTTTGGAACCTGTAATATAGAAGAGTACATAAGAAAGAGGAATGAATGGATGCTGAATACCTATTAAACACAAAATGGCATCTGTGTGCATCACTCAATGTGCTTCATAAAAGCCAGTGTTCCTAGTGTAAATTCATAAAGAAATTGAGCTAAGCTGGACTCCAAAAAATGTACTATGCTCTGAAGATATATTAAAAATGTCATGTGATACACTCTCCCAGGGAAATTAAATTGACAGACAGATTGGTGCTTCTCATTGATTAGAAATGACCTTAAAATCCCCCTCCCCTAATTGGATAACTGATAGTTTTAGGCAGAGCAATCCTATTTTTATCATCATATTCATTAATCTTTCCATGATATGGAACACTTCTTTCTGAAGAATGAGTCTGGGACACATGTAGTACTGAACCTCAAGTATGATTTCATGGATGACCCTGTTATTTTCTCTTTGAGTGAGAGTACCCACTCTTGCCATACTCACTGGACTTTGCCTAGATCATTGTTGACACATTCCAGGGAGGTCCAAAGTCTTTGGTCATCTCATGAGGAAACTAAACATATGTGTAGGGAATAGAGAATATATCAACTACCTTTAACTGTGTGGAAAAGCTCAGTGCAATTTCTTCCTATATAAAATGGGGGAACTTCGGGAAGGTTATTACGTCTTTAAAATATATTAAATATAAGCATGTGAATCAGTTGCCTTCTTTAAGGCCAAGGGAAGCCAGGTTATGTTTTGGAGCAAATCTTAAAATTCCTCTTCAAATGATATTTCCTCCAAGCCAATAAAAGAGAACAAATAACAACAAAACAAACGAACAAAAAAATGAGAAAAGTTGATGTCCATGAAGTCAGCCCCAACCAGTAACTCTCTTGTTTACTTCTTAATCTTCTGTTTCCATTTTTTTCTCTTTTCTCTCCACTGTTGATTTATAAACCAGGTACATAAACTAGATGATGAACCTATTAGTAGATACTGAGTCAAATCTTACAACACTTTTCCAAGCCTGGGGATAAAAATAGACACTAGAATGATAAAAATCAAGTGAAGATAGTGATTTGACCATGGTGGAAGGGCAAAAGCATTAAGGAACACCACATTTTCTACCTATAGACATTGGCATGCAAATAATGCAAATATTGGCATGATCTAGAAATTTCTCCACTAAAATATACTCACTCATCTGGGCCACATATACAAACTGACACAGAAGAAATAAGAGAGATTCCATTTCTCAGTATTCTCTGCCTCTTTTCCTTTTCCTTACTAGTTAAAAAACAAAAGTATCTTTAAGTTACTGATAAGGAAACTAAGACCCAGAGAATCTAAGGGCATTCTTAGAGTCACAAAGAGGGTTGGTGGCAAAGCCATGAGTAAAGCCTAAGCTGCCCTTTGGCTCCCAGGCCAGAGATTACGGTCAATATTTCTATCTCATGCCATCTTCTGGGAATGTGCTACTCAAAGAGGAGCTCCAGTTGTCTCTAACAACACAAATGATTGCCCACCCATATGTTCTTTAAATTGGAATGTTTGTAGGTAGGGTTTTCATAAGACACAGTGTGGTGTTATAGACTGAATGTTTGTGTTCTCTCAAAAATCATATGTTGAAGCCCTAACCCTCAATGTGACCATAATGGAAGATAAGGTCTGTGAGGAGGTGATAAAGGTTAAAGGAGGTCATAAGGGTGGGGTTCTAATCTGATATGGCTGGTGCCCTTATAAGATGAGAACTCTCTCTCTTTGTCTTGTGAGGACACAGTCTGAAGGGGCCATCTGCAATCAAGGAAGAGAACTCTCACCAGGAATTGAACTGGCTGGCACCTTCATCTTGGACTTCCCAGCTTCCAGAACTGTGAGAAAATACTCTTCTCTTGTTTAAACCACCCAGGCAGTGGGATTTCATAAGGGAAACCCTAGTAGACTAATATACCAAAGTATGCCTCTTCCTTCTAGAATACATAGAAAATATTAGACATTTATTTGCAAAGGTACTTTTGGAATTATACGATTTAATATCAGCTTTCCTGAAGAGAGTGGTTATAGTCAATTTTATGAAAAAAATTACCCAAGGTGGTATCCCATTTGTAAAGCAAATATATAATAAAATATATTTGAAGGGATTAACGGATTTTAATACTGTATTGTGCTATTTTTTTTTAAATTTGCTAGAGTATTTTTATTTTTTATGTACTCTTGGCCTTAGTCCAAAATCAGACTCTTTCATTGGAATGAACTATGGTGATCCTGGATGCTAAAACTAAGGAAAGTCTACACAGGGTGTAACCAATTCCTTCCTATCCAAGGAAGATCCATATAACATAATTTGTTTTACCAGCACTTTTTATATCCTATAGGAAGTAGAATATTTATTGATGCCTGTGCAGGAATTAATCTGAGTGATTAAAAGTAGAGTTAAATGTTTCTGTTTCTTGAGCAGATTATCTTAATAGGCATTTTCATATCAACTGATATTACATATGCACATATATTTTCCCTTGTGAAGTGTGTGTGTCTGTGTGTGTGTGAATTAACCCTCACAATTTAAATATTATACTTGATAAAATTCAGTTATTGAGTGGCTACTACAAACAGAGAACCAATCTTATGCTGGAGTATTTAAGGCATCAGACACATGACCACTTGGATCGATAAGCTGATGAGGAAGTTAACACACACACAGTGTTTTAAATAAAATATGAGGCCAGAATTGCTGGTGCAGAGGACAAGTGAATCCTTGAATTGTGTGGAACTCTTGGAGGATGAAGCTTTCGAGAGCAACATGAGACTGGATATTCCTTAGAGGACTGGTCAAATTTAGTTAAGCAGGAAACAATAATCTGAATATTGAAAGCAGATGGAACATTCCCATGAGAATTTTGTAAAGAAGCGTCTTATATCCTCCCTTGTGTTGTCCCAACACACAAAAAGAACATCTAAGGTAATATGATCTGTATCCTTTATTCACAAGTAACTGTCAGGTCACTTTCCTGGCTGCGGGGCACTTCGTACACTACCAAATTAGCCCCATTGGATTTGTGCACAGCAGTGCTTTTTGAGAGACTGTGACCAGAAGGAAACATTAAGGAACATTAAGGAAGCATCCATATCTCAGTCCCAGGGCCCTTCCCCACCTTGGTCTCTCTCAAGTAAACAGGGGAAGCATCTGGTAGAAGATACAGAGTGGTTATTGGTGGCAAGCAGACCCAGGTGCCAGGTGGTATGTACTACAGACCAGTGCTGTCCACTGGAAAGACCATGAGAGCCACACATGGAATGTCAATATTTTGGTAGCCATATTTAAAAAGGAAAGAGAAAGAGGTGAAACCAAATTTAGTAATATATTTAATTTAACCCAATATATCTCAAATAATATCATTTCAATGTGTACTCAATATAAAAAATCATTAATGTGATATTCTACATTTTTTTTTCATAAGAAGATTTTAAAATCCAGATTGTATTTATACTTACAGCACAGATCATTGGGACCAGACATATTTCAACTCAGTAGCCATGTTTGTCAAAACAAAGCAATGCAGGGCCTCCTTTTAAGGGGGGAATATCAATATATCTTGGACCATCACAACCCTAAAACTAGGTACAGACCTCTTATACTTATAGCTCATGTATGCTTATAAAATCAACACAAATTGTTTAAATAAATTCCAAGCAAATAAATATAAATACAATGATTTCAATATGATGTATATTTTGCAGAAGCTAAATCATGTCTGTGCAAAATAAAATGGCGATTTTAGGTTTGACCAACCACAAATCTTCCTTTCCACAGGGACAGGCAAGGGTTTCACTGGGTTTTTCTCAAAATAAATGAGTCATTTAAATCTTCTGTTCTCTTCTCATTAACAAATATCAAAGCACCAATACTTAGCATCAATTTTATTCCATTGAAGAGCCAAGGTGATCAAAAGTATAAAGGCAAAGGTGGGTTCTGAAATCACTCATATTTCTCCTAATTGTATACAATTACTTTTGAATATCTTCACATACTTGTCTACCCTGTATCCCCCTACTCATCCTCTCCCCACACTAGCATTCTTTAAAACAAGTATACTTACCTTTTTCACTTAACATAATATTATAAGCACATTTTTCATGTTGCTCCATAGTTTTCATGACATTGCTTTTAATGGTTATATACTACTCAGTCAAGGACGGACCACCAGCATCAGCTCACTGCTGGACCTACTGTCTCTCATCTTTGATTCCTGTGGTGTGTTGTATTAGATACTAATGAAAATGCTGCTCGGTGCCCATCACCTTATCCTTCTTGAAACTCTTTCCTGAGCACTTTGGTTTCCTGAGTCTTATCTACTCCCAGATTGCTAAGTGCCTGCATCTTTTCCTAGGCCTCTAAATGTAGGCATTCCCAGCAGCCCACTTCTTCTCTCCTTCTACTCTTCCCCTCCCTGGACCCCCCATCATCCAGGATTTTAGCTAACTCCTCTGTGCAGATAAAGCCATTCCATCTCCTCCAGGTTCTAGTTTGGCTTTTCCTACAAAATATGTCTACCAATCACCTCTGTGCAAAACAGATTCTAAACTGTGTGAATTTTCTCTGCTTCAGTACTTCCCCATCACAGAATCACCCAGACTTTTCTCTGTTAATTATATATAGCCCCATTCTACTAATGAACATGGGCTGAAAACTTTGAATTCATACATGTCTCTTACTTTTCCTTTGTCTGCCATAACAAAGCAAAGCACTTGTCAAGACTTCTCACGAGTGATATTCCTATAGATATTGTCACTGTCACCCTTTCACTATTTCTCACCTAAGGCATAGCAAAGGTGCCCACTCTCATCACAGGCACACATGTTCTGGAAGCCAGTGCTGCAAGATCAATTTTCTTAAAGCAGTCACCTGATCTTGAATGTCTGCTCTCAGGGAACATTAGCTTTCATACTTGCCAACCAAATCAAATGCTCCCACTGGAGACATTTCCTTTCTAATCTCAGAATACTTTTCTACCCTCACCCAGTGTGTGAGGACTTTAGATTGTGTAGACATGCCTGTCTTCTCTCCCCCATCAGACTACATGTTCAGGTTCAAGGATCATGTCTGATCATGTTGATTCATAGCCAATACTATTCATAGAGTGAATATTTATCCAATAAATAAATAAAAGTTTTAAAAATGAATTTCAACAATTGACACCCTTTAGCACAAATGATTTCATCAGTCAATTGACAAAAAGACTATGGAGCTAAGAATCAGTGGTATATGTTAGGGGAATGAAAAGCCACCCAGTGTAGCCTGGCCTGAGGTAAAAAATGTAGGATCATAAATATCAAAATAGGGTTCCATGGGCACTAGAATCACAGAATCTGCGAGTCTGAAGGACCATTTGATTTATATACTGTGGAGTCTCATTGTACAGAGGAGATCATGATTTGTGATCATGATCACAAATTGAAGAAATAGCCTCTTTTCACTACTCCATTACGTTGTCCCCTTACTGGCATAACTACAAGTTGTGCTTATTCCAAAATCATTTGTCTTGAGACATTAAGTTTCTTATGTAGGTTTTCTAATCTTTAATTGATCAGATTGAATCTATAACCAAGTCACAAGTGCTTAAAGCCTTCCGGAAAAGAAACATTAGCCACAGATAAACTTTTGAAAAAGTAATTAACATCTGTTTAGTACTTTACTGTTTCTCATTTGAAAGGTGTAGCAAGCTTTTGAGAGGGTCAGGCAATTATTATTATCTTATTTTACCAATGATAAAATTGAAGCCTAGATTGCTTTTGGGTGACCAAATGTCATAGTACTGATGCAGCATAGCCAGCAGTAAATCCAGTTCTTCAGACACTTGGGCCAGGGTTCGTTCTCCTATTTATTGCTCATTCATTTACTATTTTCCCAATGATTGGACCTGCTTGCAAATAACTGTAACATGCAACATTGCAAATATCAGATACCTATCTCCACTACTGCACTATACCGTATTCTCAATTAAGCTGCTTGCCTATGCTTTTCTTTTCAGGAAGTTTCCATTTGGATCTGCATAGAAAATGTTCCTCTTCCTTAATTTGAGCTCACTGGGAAATAATAATCTTTTAAACAAAATATTTATTCAATATGATTTAATCCAATCGTAAGTTTCTTTTTTTTCATTTTTTAACTTTCCCCTGACTTTTTTTTTTCAGTTTCCATTGTGGATTCTTAAGCAATTTATATACAGCTCAGAGCTTATACTATAAGGTTCTGTGTTTTAGAGCTCTAAGAGCATTTCCTCTGGGTTTGGTTATTGCTTCAATCCGATCAGTTAAAAGTAAGAAACTTACACGTATGAGACTTGCTGCCTAAAGGCAGATGATTCTGGAATAAATAAAACTTTGGAATTCTTATCTCAATGAGGAGACTCACAGATTTTGTTCCTGTTATTGTTGCAGATTTTCAGCTTTCTATTTTATAACATAAGGAGCAGCTAAGTAAAACATGTTTTTATTTTCATTTTCAACTTGCATATATTAACAAATTAAAGGCAGACAGAGCTACAAGAGTAGTTCACATTCTCTCTCCCTTCCCCCAACTGCATTTTAGGAATTTACAGTAGGGCTACCAGATTTTTTTTCCCTAGCAAATCTAGGGACACATATTTGCGTATCTGTTTGCATGTATTTGAATTTTAATTTACATAAATCTGCATACTAAATGTAAAAGCTTCAACTACAAGTATATAAAGTAAAATAAAATTGATTAATTACTGCAACCTACTATAGTTGTACCCAATTCCATTAATCTGGTTGTGCTGGAAGACTTGTAGTCAGTTGTGGCCTGAAGGCTATGGAGACAGCTTTCCAGCTGTTCCTTAAACTGGGGCCAGCTCCATAAACAATGTATTGTAGGAAATGGGAGGATCAGAATTAAAATTGTTCCTGGAAGGAAACCCACACTTACATACACACACACATGAACATAAAGGAAGAATTTTTATCTTTAGCTAAGGATCAAATCAGAGTATGGTATTGAGCTGGGTATGACCATAGATTTTATCTTACATGCCAGTTAATAGTGAACAAATTAAAGCCTCTTCCAGATCCACAGAAATCACTTACCCTAGAGCCAGTTCACTTCTAGATGCTTGGCAGCTCACCAAGGACACTTGGGGAGAGAACCTACCACTAGCAGAAGTACTTCTAACCCATTGATCCCAGCCTTGTGAGTCCAACTCAATGTGAAGTTGCCTCTCATAACCCCACCATCTTCTCCTTTCTGTACCTTTCTTCCCAAGTTCTTTTCCGACTTGTTCCTTTTCTCATGCTATCCATTCTGCCATTCCTGTCTCCCTCATTCATCAAAGTTTAAACTTCAAGGCTTAGCTTAAGTCTGTCCACATCGTTAAAAATCAATAAGAACAACAATAAAAATAACTATGAAAAAAACCTCACTTTCCTATTTCAGGCCGCAGGTATCCTTTTCCTGAACCTCGATGACATCTACTCTCAATTTTATTCACCTGAGGCTGTACCGTGCTTTATAATAGCATCTGTCTCATATGTGTATGGCTTACCTCCATACCAAGTTGCAAGGTTTTGTGGAATAAATGCTAGGCATCTAAAATCTTCCAAGTGTCCCTCATAATTCTGCAGCCATACCAGGGGATCATTGTGTTTGTTGATTGAATATTCATTATTTAAACAAAGAGTATTGCATGACATAGCAGGCAGAATGACAAGGAAAGAAGAGACTGAAATACAGAATCAGTAAATCTGGGTTCCGTAATGTAGGTGGGTCCTTTTTGAAGTTTGCCTTTGGCTTGAGTGACCATAACACTTGGTTAAAGAGGCTGAAATGTACCTAGCACTTATTCTGTGCTGTGCACTGAAATAAGTAGATTATAGGCAGTGTTTTATTTAATCCCCACAACAACCTGATGGCAGAGTGACCATTTTAATCAACATTTCACAGATTAGAAAACTGAGACATTAGACAATTTGTCACAGTTCACTCCTCTGTTGCAGCAGAGTTGGGACCCACACGTAATAGGTCTGACTCCAAATACTCTGTTTCAAACCACCAGATGGAACTACTCACTTAAATGTTTTTTGCTTTGGTTCCTCATCTGAAAATACATGTAACAATTTCTACCTAGTACACTATGGGACTCAAATGAAATTATACAGAGGAAAGAAACTTGTGAACTATAAAGAGATATGTTTATAGTTATTTTAGGCAAAAATATTTATCACCTAGTCCACTCACTCTTTCTCACTTAAGATTTAATATTTTGAGAAATCTTGAAAATTGTGACATCACCTTTACTTTGATTTAAAAGAACTCTCCTAACTGGCCACCTGTCAGACTGATGAGAATGCATTTGGATACCAGCAGAACACTTACCTGGGGTCACTTCCCTCAGTTTCTCCAATTACAGAGCTTGCTGCAAGGAGCTGAATCAACCACAAATGTAATCCCATTCCACACTAATGAGCAGGTGCTATCTCTTTGGCCCTTGGCATTTAACCATGTTGAATTATGAATGTGCCTCCAATCCCACTGTTTACCTTGGAGCTGGTTAGAATGAATGCAGTATATTTTGGGGGAATTCGATTTTTAAAGTAGACTAGGCAATTTTTAAAGCAAAGTTTATTCAGAAAGCCCTGGTTATCTTAAGATTTTCCAGATTATGGTGAATGGCATTGACTCCTGGAAGAGCCCATGGAGTGGTTCTCTGCAAAGCCTGTGGCTTTAGTATTAAATAAAACTGGCTAGGCCAGGCCTGGGGGGTCCTATAAAATCAAATAGCTGATATGTTGGTTTCTCTGTCTCTTCATAGAAAGTGCTCCAGGGAAACTTGGGTCTCGGTTTTGTATGAGATGAGACCTCTCCTTAAATGAGTATGAGCCTTATCTTCTAATTAGGAAGGAGAATATTCTGTTCTGCCCAACAGGCAAGAATAACAAAGTGTTAAATTCAGAAATGGGTACTTTATGTTGTTCTAACTCTAGTGTATGTGTCAGTCTGTGGGCATATCATGGAGACAGAATGGTGACAAATGGAATTCCAGGGATCAGGCCTTTCATCAACTTTGGCCCTCTCCACAACCTGCTGAAGAAAAAGGCTATGAAATGGAGGTATTCCATGTACACTCTGACAGGAATTTACAGGTTTTTATGAAACTTCTCAGGGCTGGTCACAATTTCTTTCTTACCTTTAAGATAAAAGAGTTAGAGATGATTTTAGCTTAAAAAAAAGAACACTTTTTGTCTCCACTGCAATAAATCTGTAGTTACTTTCACCTGTTCTTTTTAATGGTTCAACCAGTAGATAAAAAACTGAAGTCATGTCACTTCCTCAAGAATAATGGCTTTCTTAGATTAGATAGTATGTTTTGTATTATAAAAAATGATTAATTTATAGAGTGATGAGCATTTCAGAGAACCCTTTATCCACATTACCAAAGAAGATATTCAAATGGCAAATATGCACATGATAAGATGCTTAACATTATTAGTCATTAGGGAAATGAAGATTAAAACCACAATGAAAAAATAATAAAAAATCATTGGTGATGATATGGAGAAACAGGAACCTTTATATGTTATTATGCTATGACTCTCCTACTGAGAGTGGTTTGCTTAAGGTCTCTATCCTCAGAAGAAAAAAATGTGTCATATAGATCTTACTATATGTATTATATTATGAAGAAGTGGCCACTTCAAATCTCTCCTTGTACTGGAAAATATCAAATAATTAAATGGCAGGGTAAGATCTTTCTTCTACCTTCCAGTCCTAATTCTTCCTATGAAGCAAAGAGAACAGAGCCCCAAACATGAAATGAAAATCAAAATGAGTTCTAATTCAATGACTTTGGGTAACTTCACACTTTAATTTCACGAACAGGGAACTAAATTTTATGCCAGGTTGTTGCTAGACAAGGTTCAAAATAGACACCCATTAAAACACTCTGAAAAAATATAAAGTGATTTACAAATATAAGTTAACATCATATGGCTAAAGAAAATGATACTACATATTCTTAACTTAATAACATAAAAATAGAACACAGTACAGGCCTTAGAGCTGGCATAAATTGATTTAATTTTCTTCTTACTATATTGGAAGGAAAAAATCCTGATTGCTTTAAAATTCTATAAGCTCTTGGTAGGATGTCATTAAAATTTACCCTTAAGTTAAGTGGTTATAGAAAATGATATAAAAACCACTCTAACCTAATCAAGCCACTTCAACATTTAGAGTAGTTTTTCAAAAATGAAAACATTTTTGACATTTGATGAATGTTTGGCCATTCAATATATCTTAATGTTGAGAAAGAAAATGATTACTTTAAGACTCTGCAACCAATTGAAATGTTACTACCCCAACAAACCGGGAGTAAAATACAGGTGCTACTCCTATTTAGGAAAAGCTAATATATAGAAATACAGGTTTACAGAGCAGATACACTAGAATATGATAATTTTCATTATAAAACAGTTTTCCACTAACAAAAGGATTTTCCTCAGGGTTCCTCCTAAACATCAGGCTCCTTTAGTTCACTTAAATATAACTCAATTTGCACACCAATTTTCAGAAGCATATTCTTTATGGAAAGGTAGGTATAACCACATAACAGCATGTACCTAGCCAGATGTTAATTCTCAGCACCTAGGACAGTGCTTGGAGCATAGAGCAATCAACATGTAAATGTTTTAGATGAATGAATGAATAAATGAATGAATATTATATAACCAGAGATCTCGAGTCAAAAAGTATCCATTAACAGTCTTTTGAGTGCTTGATAAAATATTCAAACCAAATAACAATGTGTGTGGGGTGGACTAGGAAGTAACTTTCTTTTAGAATTTTCAAATAAATCATATCTTATACTAGGTACTTATTATTGAGCAAATAATTGAGTGAACAACCTAATGAACTCAGTTAACAACCACATTTCCATGATCATTTTTTGTTTGTTTGTTTGTTATCTCTTTTTTTTTAATTGAGGTATAATTGATATATAACATTATATTAGTTTCAGGTGCACAACATAATGATTCAATATTTGTGTATATTGCAAAATGATCACCACAATACATCCATAACCATACATAGTTACAAAATTGTTTTTCTTGTGATGAGAACTTTTAAGATCTACTTTCTTAGTGACGTTCAAGTATGCAACACAGTATTATTAACTATAGTCACCATGTTGTACATCTTGATTATACCCCATCACCAATTCTCAATTGAGAACAAATCAGGATATGACATGTGAAGAAAAAATAAAACTATCAATAAAGGCTGTCTTTCTACAATCAGCAAAACAATTTTGAGGCTCTCCCAGCTGCTTTGTTTGATGCTGAACCTAAAGTATTCAGTCCATTACCTGGGGCATCTTTGTTCATTTTCTTATCCTAAGCTTTACACTGTTTGGCTATTACTACCACTGTAACATAAGCTAGCATTATAGCCCTTTCTTTTCCTTTACCACTCCTCAGACATAATCAAACAAAACATCCCAAACTTCCCCTTTTCCTCCACAATATTCAACTCAATTCTCCAGCCCACTGGCCTGAAGCCACAGATGTCTAAATCCTGGGTGAGGAAGCCTGCTGATGACTCATACAGAAGTGGATCAGCTTACCACATGTAGAAGGTTCTTCAAGGGGTGGCTTCTGCCTCCACATTAACCCCACTAATTCCTCCTGCTGAGAAGCTTCTGCTGCTTAAACACCTCATATTGTCCCAGATTTCCTATTCCTTTGCATGTTTCTTCTCTCCCTCTACCCTGGCTCCCTCACATGAAATACTCTGGTTTCAGTCAGCACTCCCCTCTCTAAGAGCCAAAATCCCAGTTAAGAGCTTACTTAAAAATGGGTTTTTAATTCAATGAGGGGGAGGTAAGAAAAGTGATAATAACTGAGGAGAAAACGGTTTGTACAAGGGAGTTAATCAGTTGAGACCCTGCTCAGGGAAACCTGGGTTGGGGAGGGATGCAGAGACACAGGCTAGTGTCTCTTCAGGCCTGGGATACTCCTCGCTGAAGAAGCTGGCTCCAGAAGGCAAGACTTGTGTGCCAATAGGAGAGGTAGGTGGGACAGGAGCCTAGGCTTGACATTCTCCTCAGAAGGTAGTTTCCCGTAAAGGATGGGATTGTGTTGCCAAACCCAGTTTTATGTGCTTGACTCACAGTGACACCAAACAAATTGAAATGTAGCTAGGAGCTAAGAGAAAAGTTTATTGCAAGGGTCAAGCAAGGAGAATGGGTGTCTCATGCTCAAAATACCTGAACTCTTCAATCAGGCTTCAGGCAAGAGGTTTTAAAGGCAAATCTGGGGGGAGGGCTGCAGGGTGTGTGACTTTCTTTTGATTGATTGGTGGTGAAGTAATAGGGTGGTGTTCCAGGAATCTCAATAATCAACCTTCTGGTTCCAATCCATCTGGGGTCCATGTGCTAGTGCTTTTTTGCGTACCGCAAAAAAAAAAAAAAGAAAGAAACCTTATACTTAATTAGCAGTCATCCCCCATATTCCCCCTCTGCATCTTTACCTGTTAGTAAATGTCACTGTTAGGATAGTGTATCAGCCAAGGTATGTATGTATGTATGTATGTATGTGTTGTATATGTGTGTATGTGTATGTGTGTGTGTGTGTATGGAAAGAGAGAAAGAGAATGACCTGGAGACAGAATTGTTTCCTCCTCGGGGGATCTCAGTCTTTGCTTCAAGGCCTTCAACACTTTGAATGAGGTCCACACATATTATGGAGGATAATCTGCTTTATTAAAATTCTACTGATTTAAATGTTAACCACATTAAAATATATATATATCTCACAGCAACATCTAAAATGTTTTTTGACCAAACAATTGGGCACCCTAGCCTTGCCAAGTTGACACATAAAATTAACCATCACAGACGTGGTAAAGACAAAGGGAGAGGTAAGGGACTATGTTTAATAAGTGAAACATGACATGCACAGGCCAATCCTGTGTTCTCAACCCACCTCCTGAGACAAGTGTATATTCATGTGTCTGTTCCTTCTGTCCATTTCCAGTTGGCTACTAATACTGACACTTGCTAGATTTGGTTTTGGTCATTGTGTGCAACTGGGGTGCTGCACAGAACATGATTAAAACATACCAAAAACAAAAAAGTATTCATCAGGAAGGGTCTCCAACTCTTCTCATTCTTCAATTTTATTTCCTCTTACCTTTGCTCCTCCCCCACTTACAAAGTCCTGCTCACTTAGTCTCTGTCTACTGCTTAGTGATAGGCAAATTTCAAAGGGCAACTCAAGTCCTCTCTTTTTAAATAGCCCTCCTGATCTTATCTCTTCCTTTTTTCATACAGCTCATATTCATTTGGATTTCTGCCCAAATGTTGGATTTATCCACAATATGATCAAGTATTTCACCAACACCATTTCTATGGTCCCTTACAGATATAAAATTCACTATTTCTCTGCTAGGCGTCAAGTAATTCTCGTGAGTTTACTGCTTCCAGAATGAAAAAGAGGGTGAGGTTTGGAAAATATGAGCCTACTGAAGTAAAGACTGATTAAAAGGGAAAATATTCACATGAGTATAGAAGTTCTCTTGTGTTCATTAAAAACAAACAACAAAATCAACTATACCAAAAAAAAATCCTATTATCATATGGTCCAAACTACTATTTCGTATAGTGTAACAAAAAGGTCTTCATGCACGGAAGGTGTTTTAGTGCTTGTTCAATGAATGAGTAAAAAAAATAAGAAATGCTACTTGGAAATGATATTTTTGGTCAATATCTTAATAGAGAACATTTTTTAATGTCAAAGGTTTTTTTTTTTTTTTTTTTTTTCTATTTTTAAATATGAGCTTCAGGGCTTGTGAGTACAATATAGTAGATCCAAATCATTATTGACTGTTCAGAAAGAGCTGTGCTTTAGCTAGGATGTAAGAGAAACAACTCCTTGGGGAGGCTTTATTTGATCTGAAAAAGTTGTATTATCATTACTATTATAAGAAAAGTTGGAATACGATTTAATTGGGGACATAACCAAACATATGTGGAGTAACAGAATAAGAAGCCAATGTGAAAGGCTGAATATATTGAGAAAACACTCTGTAAGCATAAAATATGATCCAATTTTGAATTTTACAAGAATGGAAATGAAAAAAATCAAAGAAGATTTTAACTCTATAATGAAGAGTATATAATGTTCTGTCAGTAATACCAATAACTTAGAACACTTTTCTAATTTCGATCTACTGTCAACTAATTTGCTTTCAGTATTTTGTGTAAGCTCTGTATACACAGGTGCACATATAAGCTATCAACCAGTTATTTCAAGATGCATAACTATGTACATGAATCAAAGTAAAGCAAAATCCTACTGTCCTTCAAATATAAGAAATTTGACCTACAATATCAGAAAGTTACCTTTGCTTTCTGCTTCATTTTCTGAACAAAAGGAGGTGGGGTTTACTCTGCGAAGACAGAACTATTTGATTCCTCTTGCTAGTTGTGCAGATATCCTTTAAGAGAGCCTAGCATGAGAAGATCAAGTGCAGGGCATGGAGAGGAAGCCACACTGTGGCCACTCTTTCCTTTTACCTTGGCTTAATGTTTGGTAAATAAATGTTTGCTGGGCCAGGCAGAGACAATGGGACAAAGAGAGGAATTCTAACAAACAAATTCTGCCATGTTCCTCCCTCTCTACACACCTAGTTCATGTTATAGTTAATCTAAGGTGACCACTCCCTTCCTGGAATAGGTCCTCTGTCTAGATTCTTTGAATAATCAACTCAAGGTAAAGGTGTTCATTGACACAATATTCATTAACACAACAGCATTCATTGACACATATTTGCTGGACAGAATGCAAGGCACTTCTACACCAACCACCTTATTGAAAACTAAGAAACACACTGCAAGGCGCTCAGATTTAGGGGAGCAAAATGTGCAACCCCAAAATATCTCTTTGGAATGTGGATTATTTCACGCTGAAAATAATCAAGACCCAAAAGACCCAGGAAGAACCTTTGACCTTCCCCCCAACAGCCTAAAGTTTGTAGACAGAGGACCTGTTCCAGGAAGGGAGCTATCACTACAGATAATTATATTACAAACTAGGTGTGTAGACAGGGAGGAATCTAGCAAAGTCCTCTCTTTATCCCATTGTCTCTTCCTGTCCCAGCAAACATTTATTTACCAGACATTTGCTTTTGCATCTCCATATGACTTGCCTTACTCTCCCTTGATGTCACAAACCCCTACCTACCCCCAACATTCTCTTGTCTTTAGCTGAAAATGGTATTAAGGTGAGGGTTTCAGCCGTTTGGGTGAGTTACTCAGTTTTCCTGGGTCTCTCCCATGTATATATAAGTTAGTAAATTTTGCTTTTCTCCTGTTAACCTGTCTCATGTGAATTTAATTCTTAAACCAGCCAGAAGAACCTAGAAGAGTAGAGGAACTACGCAATGGCTTAGCTCACACAGCTCTTTAGTGGAACATTCAACTTTTAACCCAGGTCCCTTTGACTTCATGGAGCTCTTGTACTCTGGAGTTATTTTCATCAGTGGAGGAATGGAAACAGTATTCTAACCCATCTTCTTACACTGTTGATTTTGAGAATTAGTGTGTTCTCTTATATTTAAATAATATATATTTTCCAGACTATTTTATTAAATAGAAGTCCTATTTCCATGATTTTGTATTATTAGACTGATATCAAGATGCAATTTGAGCTTTCCAGTAATTTCCAAATATGGCTTTGCCACTTCCCCAGTGAGGGTGTGGGCTAGGTGTCAGGCAACATGAAGCCCCTGTATCTCTATCATTGGTCCTCAAAACAAGATAGGATGTTTGCAGATGAGGTTAGGCTGCCTGTCAACCCCCCACAGTGGACAAAGAGATGCAAATATAACAAAGCAACATGTTCTCTCTTTTATTACATATTCTAATTCCCAACTCTACCCTTTTAAAATAAATTGTTTTGTTTTCCTTCATGTCATAAAACTTCTATCTCATTCAAACTATTAAATAGTCTACTCCCTTACTTGGGATGCCTGAGACTAACATACCTCCAACTCCTACACAATCATCATACCCAGTTTGATACATCTAGAATGAACTCATCAGTTTGAGGGCTACTGTGCTCTATCTTCCATGGCATTGAACATACATATTTAAGAGAATATTTTATAAAGAAGATTAGTGTTAAGATCCACTGTGAAAGCAAACATCAGTATGTCATTATACTTTGTAAAGACTTGGGAATTGCTTTTCTTTGTAAGAAAAAAAGAATGCATCAGGGACTAACTTATTAGACCTACCTTCTTAGAAGAACCAGGAATGCCTTCTTATCATAGCTGAAATTCCATTGTGCTTGGTGTGTTTCTACAGATTTATACATGTTTTTGAACTCAAAGAAATAAAAAGAGGCCAACACCTATCATGGGGCATTATGTAACATAAACACAATTTATTTTGTAGAGTGATATCTCAGAAGACTGAGGCAGAGATAAAAGAGAAAGAGAATAACACTATATTTTATGGTTACTTATACCCTAGTTGTTCCAGGCCACTGAGGCCTCCTAGGTTTGCCCTCAAATCTTCCTTAATGGACATTTTTGTTGTTGTTGTTTGATGCCACCCCTTGGTTTTAGACTCAGAGAAACTCATGTATCTTTCAAATTTCAATGTACAGTTTCTAGTACATTGTCTGGCCCAGTCCTCACTTTGTAAAGACAACCACAGAAATAAGACGGATTGATTCAACAATAGTAAATAATGGAGAGAATGGAAAACCAAAAAGAAGGAAAATGGCAGTACTTGGTTTATCTCTATGAGAGTTTGAAGTCATTTTTCCAATTTCCTGTTAAGTCTTTTAGGAAACAAATCACACAGGTGTATACTACTACAGAACCTGTTCAGGGAAAGGTCCCATGGGCTCCATTTTTAGCATAAATGAAAGTAAGACATAGAGGAAGGTAAGACTGGCCACTGCTAAAGTCCACACCTCAGATTAGTAGCCACATCAGGGCAACGACTCTTCCTTCTACCCAGGCCTTCTTTATTCCTCTCCATGTGAAGCCCTTGCACCTGTTCTGGGATCTAGTACCCCAAAAGCTAGGCCAGCAAGCCAATGTTTCCCAACATTCCTCCACAGGAGACATGCCCTTGTACCCCACTGCTTTCCACTATTCACCATCCACATACTCAAGGGGGAGAAATGCTTCCATTCCCTTGGAAAATGCAAGCATTACCTGTTAGTGGAAGAAATGCATCCCTGATCAGGTAGCAGGGTCAGAGCCTGGGGAGAACAGATTCCCTCCAGTGCTGGCAGTTGCTTCTGTGTCCCTTTCTCCTGGAGAAGCAAAACCAGGAGTCCAGCTCATCCTAAGCCTCACCCATCTGGCCTTGAAGGCAAGTGCCCACTGGGGTGCTAATGAAAATAGGGCTCAAAGGTTATGGATGGCTGTGGTGGGGGAACAGAGACATGGTATGGGAGGGAAAGAGGAGGGAGAGGGGAGGGAGGGGGTTCCCAGGGAACCCCAGGTGAAGGGTAAGGGAGGACCATAATTGGCCACTGTCAACCACACTCAACTCTCCCTCGACTGGAGTGAGCCAGGCCCTTTAGAAATATTTATTACAGACCTCCCCAGGACAATAGAAGTAGAACCCAAGGTGGTTCTGAAACAAACCAAAAGACCAACTATGACATCAAACAAAAACCCTGAACCCTCTTACTCACTTTCTAGTGCTTCCCAGCTTTGCTTAGACTTAGATCTCTCTCATCTGTTGCCTGCCTGTTTGTTCTTCATTACAAAGAAACCTGGGCAAACAATGTGCTTCATAACTTGTTTATTTTACAAAACAGACAAAACAAAATAACCCAAAGGTGTTTGTTTGAATACACTTGGGTTTATATCTTTTTTCTCTCTGTTCTTTTCTTTTCTTGCTTCTTTGGAACTTCGTTCTGCCTGTTTTCCTTTCCGTTCTTCTCTTCTATCTTCCCTCATTTCCTTCTTTTCCTTTTTCTTTCCTTTATTTCCTTTCAATTTCTCCCCGCTCCTTCTCTCGTTTCTTTCTCCATCTCTTTATTTCTCTTGTTTATTGGATACTGGGCAACGTGAGCTTCATATTTCACATTTTGACTATGGGTATGTAACCAAGACTGGGCAATAGGTGAATTAATCCCATAAAGAAGAGACTCTCAGGGCTTATTTTATTTGTCCTCTCTATCTTACCAATTCTACACCTAGGAGGACATCCAGGTTTAAAGAGGCTTTCACCAGGCTAGACAATACAGATAAAAATGTTTTTCTGTAAAAAATGTCTTCAGCAAACTAATTGTGACTTTATTATGATTTAACTTTTTATTCTTTTTGTCAGTTGTATGTGTGCGTACACATGTGTGACATCACTGTTCTGACAAACTAGCATGATCTTGCTTGAGGTCGTCCCTCACTCTGCCTCTGAAAGTGGTTGATGTAAAATAGATACACAAAAAGTTCTTGATAACTGATTCATTTTTCTTATTAATACTTTTCCATTCTCTTTTGAAATTACTACTTTAGAAGAGTTTCCTTTTGTTGTCTTTGGAGCCAAATAGTACTATCCAAATAATTTGTCATCACTAACTGGCTATGAGGAGGGAGGAAAAGCAATATATTTTCCTTACATTTCTCTCCCTTAATGGGTTAAATGCTACCAGCTCTCCAGATGTTTTGAGAATAAAATGAGATAATATATAGAAACTTGCTTTAAACAAAATGTCCAAGTTCTTTTCTCAATCTCAACCCCTTACTTCTATTAGGGACTTCAGGTACACTTGGGGAATGAATGAATTATTTTTCCATGCACATCAGTGACTCTATTTACTAGTCTTAGAGCCCTATGAGACATTAATAAAATGAAACTATAATAAAAATAACTTATTTAGAGATTAATATTTGCTAGTTCTAATTTTTTTGCATATCTTCTTGTAATCTTCATGACAAATCTATGAGGTATTTCTTCTTATTATTACCATTTTAAAGTGGAGAAAAATGAACGAGGTGCCTGTTAAATCATCATTCTGAGATCACCTAGCTGGTGAGGGATGAAGCTGTGATTTGAACCATGCAGTCACCTGCACAATGCATTTCTCAACCACCAAAGCTCTATTTCTATCACAGATGTTAGCTACTAGCTTCACTACCAGAAAAATTAACACAATATGTTGACCCAATTTTAGGGTATTCCCAGAATTCTTGAAACCCAACAGTGGATCTTACTTTAATAATTCATGTTTAGATTGGACTGTTTCTGAGCAACGCCTAAGTGAGTTTGCTTATATGGTGACAACAGAAAATGTAGCACTCATGTGTTTTCAAGTTCTAGACAGACGGGAGAGAAAAATATAAAAAAACAAAACAGAGGTGGAAGCCCTTCTAAGCCAAACTTAGTACATATTACAATTTTTATGACATTGGAGCTGGCAACATTCTGATTAAGGATCCACAACTTCTTCACTCAAAAGCAAACACTAGCTTAGTATAATATGAAATAATGTAGTATTAAATAATTTAGTATGAAATAATATAAAATAGAATAGAATAGAATAGAAATACCATGATTCAAGGTGGAACTGTGAAAACCATACTTCCAAAAAATACTGTCTACTTTCCTCTCCATACAAGGTAGAATTTGGAGGGCAGGTGCTCCATGGTGAATGGCAGAATGAAGAGGAATAAGACAGCAGTGTAGTTGTCAGGATTAACTCCTCTCTGGGAAGGACACCACAAGGGAAAACATTGAAAATCTTTAAAAGCAGTAGATCTTGTCCAGTCTCTTGAAACATCTATCAGCCTGTGTGGCTCAAAAGAAAATTTTACTTGCACTCTTGTTTCCCTTTTCTGTTCTGTGCAGTGGTCTTTGATCCTACCTTCGAATCATGTACTACTTCTTATTTTAATTACATTTGTCCTCAAAGTCAGGCATTTCAAAAGGATGCAACTTGGCTGTTCTTCTTGTCTGCCTAGAACTTCCTGGTGTAACCTCTCTCCTCTGTATTAAACTGGGTGATATTTTCCCATGGGTCACTGAGAGGGTGCTAACTTTATGATTTTTTTTAATTTTGGTTTTCTCTATTCTTCTATTAAACATTCTGTCAAGTCCATGAATGAAATTTTTATTCCACATATTATGCTTTTCCTTTCTAGAATTTTAATATGGTTTGTTTTTACCATTTTTTATTTCTCTGCTGATATTTTCCCATCTCTTTATTCATTGTTTTCCTTTTCCTTAAAGATTTTAACATATTTGTAATAACTGCTTTAAAATTTTTGTCTGTTAACAATAATATCTGAGTCATCTTGTAGTTGGCTTCTATCTATTATTTTTTTCTCTTTACTATATCTAGTAATTTTGTTTGTTTTATAGTAGACATGGTTGATAAATTGGGGAGGTTTTTTTTTTTTTCATTTTCTATTATCTTTTCTGAAGGGAAGTTATTTTTGTTCTCATAACAGTAAATTTTTTTTGACTAAAACTCCAAAGTCTGTCTCTTAGTAGTGCATGTCAGATGCATTTTGTGCTGTTGTTTTTTTCTTTTGGACTTCCTGGTGTTACTTTCTGCCAGGCCACCTGAAATATACTCTGTCAATACATAGTATAATAATCAGATGAGTTATTGGGTAAAGTTCATATACAACTTTTTGGCTGTCCTCTCTGAAGCTTCCTCCTTTCTGGAATTTCTTCTTTACTCTCTAGCTACTCTGGAAATTCAGAACTCTGTTCTGTGGCAGCAATTTGTTACTGACTTCTTTTGTCTTTTCCCACTGCACCAAATAGCTCTAATGTTTGGTTTTGAGACACAATATTCCTAGTAAAAATACCTATTTACTGTAAAAGTTCCAGTAATATCAAACTAAAATTCTTGCAGCTTTCACATTTTCACATCAGTATTCCTTGCACATCAGTATTCAAATGAAAAAGACAGATTATTTAAACCAGCTATTTTCAGTATCTAAAAACAGTAATCTATCCCTACTTTCCTATGGCTTTTCTTCCATCTTCTCATCCTTCACATTATCATTATTTCTCTAATAATTTTCTCTTTCCCAACCTCATTCCTTGCTGTACTACCTTTTCTTTCCTGACTCTGTTTTTTCTAACTTACTTTTCTTTCTTTCTTGTTTCTTCATTTAAAAATATATTTCTAGGGGCTTCCCTGGTGGCACAGTGGTTGAGAGTCCGCCTGCCGATGCAGGGGACATGGGTTCGTGCCCCGGTCCAGGAAGATCCCACATGCCACGGAGCGGCTGGGCCCGTGAGCCATGGCCGCTGAGCCTGCGTGTCCGGAGCCTGTGCTCTGCAATGGGAGAGGCCACAACAGTGAGAGGCCCATGTACCACAGAAAACAAAACAAAATAAAACAAAAAAACAAAATTAAAGATATATTTCTTATGTTTTGTGTTCATTAATGAGGCTATACCTTCCCTCACTTTATTGGAAAGAAATTTGTCACTGGCTTCCTTTATTCAAGGTATCAGGCAGCTTCCCACAACAGCTAAAGTTCTACAATTCTGAGCAAAAAGGGCTTTAGGATGTTCTGAGGAACTTCCTTTTTACACCAAGGATTCTGAATTTGTGGTGGAATACTTTTCTATCTACCATAATATATGTTTCCTGTTACATGACAAATAAGGAGCTAATCATTCTGCTTAACATTCCATGTACCCTCCCCACCACACACACACACACACACACACACACACAGGCAAAGGAACATAGGATACTGTCTCAAAAATTTAGATGTGTATTGGAGAGGAACACCAGACACCCCTTAAACAAGCACCACAAATTTTTATGTATCTGTGTGACTTAGTTCCACACTTTAATTATGCCTCTGCTCAGATGAAATTATTTCAGGGATACCTTCCTTGACCATCTTATCTAAAATAGAAAACCCAGGGTACTATGTTCCCTTCACTCCTTATTTTTATTCTTGCTATCACTAGATACATTTTCTGTTTATTACTTGTTTATAATATTTGTTTCCATCAACTTGCTCATCTTCTGCAAGGTCTTATTTGGTAGAACCTCCATTGAATGTAAGGGCATTTTTAAACTATTCAGCACTGAGTCTAGAATCTGGTACCTAATAGAAAACTGTTGAATAGAAATGGAATGGATGACGTGCCTCTAAGCCTAAGTGGTCTCGTCACTTCAAGTCTATAATCTAATCAATTTCACCTATGATCCATGGTTAATCAAATTCCTCCTCTGTTCAAAAAATCTGAATGAGCATTTTACATTTCAGATTAGGAAAAATTGCAAATCTAATATCTAAAATATTTCAGCATATTTCTGCCCAACTTTTAAAAATGTAAACTCCCTCTGTTATCTGATTTATACCCTGTACTAGAGTCATATCTGACCTTTTGGCTACCTGCCTTGAATGTGTTTCTTGTTTGTTTGTTTGTTTGTTTGTTTTTGCGGTATGCGGGCCTCTCACTGTTGTGGCCTCTCCCGTTGCGGAGCACAGGCTCCGGAAGCGCAGGCTCAGCGGCCATGGCTTACGGGCCCAGCCGCTCTGCGGCATGTGGGACCTTCCCGGACCGGGGCACGAACCTGCGTCTCCTGCATCGGCAGAGCAGACTCTCAACCACTGCGCCACCAGGGAAGCCCTGTTTGTTTGTTTTTTTACTGCCCCTTATATCTGTGGCAGTTTCTTACTCATCTTTTGAATTCTGTATTAATTATTGCTTTTTAAAATACCTATAGCTCTTTGATGTTCTCTCATGGCATAGACCACGTTTTTACTACTTTTTGTGCATTTTGCTGTTCACCATTATACTCCAGTAGCCATGTCTTGCTCATCTTTACATGTACATAGCATCTCAAAGAAAGCATATATCATAGCAGAGACTTCATAAACTTAATACAGTAGAGTTATTCCAAAGTAGATTGCAATTCTTTTAATTATGGGCAGGCTTAATCAGCGTCATAGGCAATGTAGATCTTGAGCTGGCCTCTTAAGGAAGTATAAATATTGGACTGATGGAGGCAGAGAATGAGTGCCTTCCTACTAAGCAACAGGAACCTTGTAACTCAAGATACAGAAAGAACATGACATTTTTAAGGAAGGTGAAGACAGTGCACTGGCCTAAGAAAAGTGTCAGATGTTATGTCTTGTTGCTACAGTTTCCTGGAAATACAGACTAAAATAAAAAAGTTTAACTCTCGTAGATTCTGTCTCCATGCTCTTGGGTTTTGGACCTATTCATTTTTGTACCGTGAAACCCCTTTGACTGGAAGCATCAGACTATATTGGAAAGGTGATAAAAGCTTTGGCATTCAGTTCTACCATATGAGACCTTGCAGAAGATGAAGAGAGGAGAAGAGCCTGGTAGCTATATAATTGAAAGGGAGGGAGGTGAATCAGACATTGTATGTCTTAAGGAATCACATATAGTGTAAGCAGTTCACTGATCTGTATCAACACATTAATGATTTATGTAGCTTTTAATTTACAACACAGACATATCTAAAATAATCGGATAGAAGTAGGCATTAAAAATTCACTGCATGGGTCATAAAATGATTAGTTATTCAAGTGACTTCAGATTTGTATTTCATTAAGGAATAATTTTAATTTACTTTTAAACAGTTTATATACAGAGATTTAAGAACTCTTGCAAGACTATTATGCATACTCCAGCTTTTATGTATCCAATATATTTGAGACACTTGCATCTCCTTTTTTTCTCCTTGCAAGTAGTATTAATTTGTTTGAGAGCACACATCCAAAAATATGGCTCAATAATTTAGTAAAAAAAACTTTAATTTACAGAAAATGCTTGGCATTTCATTCATCATTATTTCTATTATGTGCAGTTCATATGGGTTTGGGACCAGAAGGGGTCTCTTTCTGCTCCAATTGTGAAATTAAATTATCTAGATATTTCTACATCTCCTGGTCACCCTAGGTAAATACTCAACCTTTTATGTCACAAGTATCATCACAGTATCATATAAGGTTATTCTTAAAAGAAATCTTAGAAAATTTTTGCTCCACGTTGATAATTTATAGATTAAAAGTTGGCCTCAAAAGGTGAAGCAGCTTGTTTAAATGCTCACAGGTAGATGGAACTCAGGTATCCTGCTTCTTAGCTGAGTATATGTTTTACCATATCTTGAGGTTCGTTAACTCCATCTAAGCTGTTGAAGATATTTCTACTGTTTAAAAAGCCAACTTGCTGGTTCACTGAAAATGTTTATTTTCTTCTCCTTCCTGATCAAATACTGCAGCAATCTGTAAAAACATAACCAGGCTAGGGGCAGTTTAACTTGAAATTAATCTTATCTAGGCTATTAAGCACCTAGTTTCTCTGGTTTCTGCAATTCTATCACAATAAACATTTTGAGATGCCACTATCAACTCCAAAAACTAACACAATTATATAAAAAGCTTAGCCATTATCAAACTTATCTGGAAGGCAATGTAGCTCATCATGTCGGCAGCATCTCTGTCCTCAGCCTTTTTTTTTTCTTTTCTTTCCTAGTTCTTTATTCACTCCATGCTCTACCTTGTATCTCCTTAGCTCTTGCCTTCAGTGGACGGCTGTCATGTGGAACTTTATTGAGAGCCTTCTGAAGCTCATGATAAATCATACTGCATGCATTGACACTGTCAACCTTGTCTATAACCTTCTCAAAGTCAAAGAAGTTTGGCAGATTTCTGCTCTTGCCTAGATGAGGTTTTTCTCTATCTCTCTGTAGAAGATGATAAGTCTTGTACCTTGCACACTGAACAAAGTTTCTATTTTTGACACAAGTTATAAGTGCCAAGTTAAATGATCCAGTGAACATTTACTTAAAATGTGTAACTTGCGATACATAAGTTATCCATGCCAGGCTAATGTTCTCTTTCTTTGTCTGTCAGCTCCACATATTACTTCTAAAATCTCCTGCTTCAGAGCCCCATTTTGTCCTTAAAAATTAAGGATAGCAAATGACAATTTAAACATTGAGTTATACATTAGCACATTCAGTGATGTGCCAAATCTCCTAAAACCAGACTTGAAAGTCTCACAGCATTTATTGCTATCTCTCTACTTTTGCCATCTGGAGCTCATCATGCTGACTTCAGTGATCATTCTGTGAAGAGTTCTAGGACTCTATTCTAGTATAAGAAGATGCTAAAACTAACTTTTGTACAACCTTTTCAAAATGGTCTTTTTTTAATATAAACTCCAATTTCTGCAGTTTGCTTTTGTTCACTTAAAATTTATTGTAAGAGATTTTTAATGATTATATTTCATCATTTAATATCCCATTTTTTTTTCATTCTTTTTATGGCTTTTCTACAACTTCATAGTATTCCATTTTATGGCTGCACCATCAGCTGTTAAACCAGTCTGCCACTAATGGACATTGAAGTTGTTTCCAACTGGGAATGTTTATGTTTTTGTTTTTGATCTCAAGTCTGACCCTGTTTCTCACTTCTTTATCTTCTGGAGGTTTCCCTTTATAGGTACACACTCAGCCTAATTTATAGGATGCTCTACAACTCCCTCCCTTTGTGTATCATCTCAAACATGATACCAAATATTATACCCTGCTGTGTTCTTATAATACCCACTTTATCCAAACAAGTCTTACTTTTTAATTTTAACTCCTTTGATTAATCTGTTCTTTGCCTGAAAGTCTTTTGGCATAACTGTCTTTTCATGTAAAAGTTTCTCATCATTCATTCAGCTGCCCTTGACACTCCAGGCTGTGATCATTCTGCAACCTCTGCCCTCTTATTGCCCTATCATAACCTGAGCTCCGTGATAAAAGGGACTAGGTCTCACCATCCAGAGGGCCCCAGAATGCTATCCTGAGTGCCTTGCACTTAGCAGGTGTTCACAAAGTATTTTTAGATTGGAATAGTGTTAAGTTGACATTGTCTTCACATTCATTTAGATGACACATCTCTTACTTCATGTGTTTCACTGCATTGTGTATGTGTTTGTTTTTCTGTACACTCACACACATGTGATATATGCACAAGCATTTATATCCATCTTAAACTATTTTATATTCACTCTGACACTATCCCAGTATTCTACACATGATGATGTTTAATAGGTATTTATTGATTGGTATTGCTTGGGATAATATTCAAAGTTCTTAATAATCATAAGGGATGTTCAACCAGTCAAAATAGATGTTGGTCATAAACATTCAATACAGTTATAACTGTGCCTACTGCCTCAATATCAGCCCTGGATGTATCCTGTAAAGAAAAATAAAACCTATGTGTACATTAATTAGGATCCCAAAATATACAGACTGTCAAAATAAATTTACATAAGAGAACACTTCTAATATGATGGGAAGTGAGATTAATTTCACAAGTTTTATTAAAAATAATTGTATCTTGTTGGTCTAGGAATAGACTAAATTCTTTCTGTTTACTTAGTATGCATTTTCCTTCTGTTCTCTTTATAACTAAAGAAATTGAACATGGAAGGAAAAGACTAAATCTAAGGCAATATCAGAGAGAGAATTTGACAGTTCTGGAGTTGCTGGAATTACCCAAGTAGTTTTCCTGAAGCCTCTAATCCTGGAATGTACTAGGAATATGCTATTATTATGAAGATTAAGGATTCCAGTTAAGAAAACATGCACTATTTTCCAAAATTTGAATGTTGGCATCTCCTCATAATGGTGAACCAGGGAGGCCCTGTTGATTTTAGTTCCAAGCTGTAATAGAGACTTGTATTCTAATCAATATGGCTCATTGTTGATGATCTAAATCCATGTGGAGAAACTCAAAACCAAAGCTGGGAGACTGAGCACGAATGCAAATGCCAAAGAGTAAAAGCAGACTTTTTTTTTTTTTTTTTTTTTAGCGGTGTAAACAAGAAAGAGACAGTTTCAAGACAGGAACCTGGCAAGAAAGACCAGGCAAAAACCTAGGTTATATTCCTGGAGCATCTTTTATATCCATCTTTATGGAGCTTCTAGGGGTAACCTGTATTCAAGGAAGACAGGAGACCAGTTATTTGAATTCTAAAACAAAAAATGCATTCATTCCTTCTTTTGTAACTTACTTCAATAAACATTCTTCAGTTCTTACACTGAGCTAGACCTGGTGCTAGGCAGTAGGGATTCAGTGAGAGCACATTAGAGAACCTCTGCTCTCAGGACTTTACTCAAGTGGAAAAGTGAGGGAAAATGGACATAAAGTAAAGAATTAAGCAGGTGAATTTTAAGTGATAATGAGTGCCAAGAAGAAAACAAATAGGGTAAGGGTATAGAGAAAGAAGTGGGGCTCAGAGAACTATTTCAGTGAAAGCTATCCAAAGAAGTGAACTTAGAGCACAGGGAAGGGAGCCATGAAACCACCTGGAGGAGATTGTCCCAGGAAGAGGAATGTAAGAGCTTCCACCCAGGAGTGAGCAGTTCTGTTAATGGAATAGCAACAAATCAAGAGCAATAGAGTGATTCAGGGGAGCGTAGCACAAGATGAGTCACAGAGATAGGCAGGGGACAGAGTAGGGGGCATTCCAAGTGTAACAAGAAGCAGAGTAATGTTGAAGCAGGGGCAGAAGGTGAAACAATGTATGTCCTAAAATGATAGCTGGTCACTATGTGAAGAAAAGAGAGAGATGATCATGAATGGAAGTAGAGAGACAAGTTAGAAAACTGCTTTGGTAGTCTGGCTAGAGATGATGGAGATGGGGTAGGGATGAAGTGTGTAGAAATGTGGTCCGATTCAGTGTACGTTCTAAGAGCAGAGTTGAGAGTACTTGCTTATGTGTTGGATGTAGGGAAGGGGAGGGTTGTTATTTTTCTTTACGATCAAAACAAATGAATGAATAATGGAGAGGAAGACATTGGGAAGAGCACAGTTAAGAGAGAGTGAAATCAAGAGTGAGGTTAAAGACACATTAAGTTTGAAATGCCTATTAGACACACAAATAGGAAGGTTGAGTAAGTAGATAGAAGTGTGAGATTGGAGTTTAACATAAAGGTTAGGGCAATAAGTTTTTTTTTTTTAAACTAGTAGGTATAAGTATCTATGTAAGTAGTATGTTATAGCATATTATCTAGAGAGTATGAAGTTGTACTTTTGCATTGCTTTTTATTACTGTCTTTTTTCCTCCTCAATTAATATAACTTGTTCTATTGCTTTACCCTCTTTGGCCCTTATTTACCAGCATGTTTATTTAACATCTTAAAAGTATTTATTGAACACCTGTTTTGAAAATAATTAAGAGGTCCAGTAAGACTCTGTCTTTCTATATTCTCAGGTTTAAAATAATTATGAATGTCTGTTATCATTTTGGTCTCTAGGTTTTTAAAAGCCCTTGAGATCCTTAAGAGGTCTAGGGAGGAATAATTTGGGGGACAAAGGTATTGAAAATTAAACTATGTAAAGTCTGAACCGTGATTTTTCAGCACTGGCTTAATATTAAATCTTTAAGAAGCTCTTAAAAAATACTGATGCTGGGGTTCCACCCAAGACCAATTAAATCAGAACCTGGGTGACTCCAATAGTGTAAACCCCATTATAACAACCAGTCGTTTAGAGGAACTGGGTTATCAACGACCCAACTGAGAAGTACTTAATAAGTTTCTAATCATCCTATATACAATAATAGATACTGTTAGAGACATATAATATACAATCGTTCTCATAATAAAAACTCATATTCTAGTTGCTGAAATAGAAATTACCAAATTATTTTATTGAAGTAGAAGGTAAGACTGAGAGGTAACAATTATACTAGTACTTATATATAAACCAAAGGAAATCTCAAAAAAATTGTTGGGGAAACTTATATGCAATTTCTGAAAATGCTGTCCATGTGCAAAAATCATTTAGAGAACTTTACTCTGGAATACTACTAATAATGCTAATAATTTATGCTAATAAACTTCTTCCAATTGGATGGCTTTATTAATTTATTTTATTTTATTTTATTCTGTAACAACTTTATTGGAGTGCAATTGCTTTACATTGTAGAGTCGGTTTCTGCTATATAACAAAAAGAATCAGCTATAGTATAACTAAATCCCCTCCTTGTGTCTCCCTCCCACACTCCCCATTCCACCCCTCTAGGTGGACTCAAAGCACCGAACTGATCTCCCTATGCTATGTGGCTGCTTCCCACTAGCTATTTATTTTACATATGGGAGTGTATATATGTCCATGCCACTTTCTCACTTTGTCCCAGCTTACACTTCTCCATCCCCGTGTCCTTAAGTCCACTCTCCATGTCTACGTCTTTATTCCTGTCCTGTCCCTAGGTTATTTAGAACCTTCTTTTTTTTTTTTTTTTTTTTTGAGATTCCATACATATGTGTTAGCATAAGGTATTTGTTTTTCTCTTTCTGACTTCACTCTGTGTGACAGATTCTAGGTCCATCCACCTCACTACAAATAACTCAATTTCATTTCTTTTTATGGCTGAGTAATATTCCATTGTATATATGGGCCACATCTTCTTTATCCATCCATCTCTTGACAGACACTTAGGTTGCTTCCATGTCCTGGCTATTGTGAACAATGCTGTAACGAACATTGTGATACATGACTCTATTTGAGTTATGGTTTTCTCAGGATACATGCACAGTAGTGGAATTGCTGGGTCATATGGTAGTTCTATTTTTAGTTTTTTAATGAACCTCCAAACTGTTCTCCATAGTGGCTGTATCAATTTACATTCCTACCAACAGTATAGGAGGGTTTCCTTTTCTTCACACCTTCCCCAGCATTTATTGTTTGTAGAGTTTTACTGATGGCCATTCTGACCTGTGTGAGGTGATACCTCATTGTTTTTTGATTTGCATTTCTCTAATGATTAGTGATGTTGAGCATCCTTACATGTGTCTGTTGGCAATCTGTATATCTTCTTTGGAGAAATGTCTGTTTAGGTCTTCTGCCCATTTTTGGATAGTTTTTTTGTTTTTTTGATATTGAGCTGCATTAGCTGCTTCTATATTTTGGAAATTAATCCTTTGCCAGTTGCTTGTTTGGCAAATATTTTCTCCCATTCTGAGGGTTGTCTTTTGGTCTTGTTCGTGGTTTCCTTTACTGTGCTAAAGCTTTTAAGTTTCATTAGGTCCTATTTGTTTATTTTTGTTTTTATTTCCATTTCTCTAAGAGTAGGTCAAAGAGATCTTGCTGTGATTTATGTCCAAGAGTGTTCTTCCTATGTTTTCCTCTAAGAGTTTTATAGTGTCTGGCTTTACATTTAGGCCTTTAATCTATTTTGAGTTTACTTTTGTGTATGGTGTTAGGGAGTTTTCTAACTTCATTCTTTTACATGTAGCTGTCCAGTTTTCCCAGCACCACTTATTGAAGAGGCTGTCTTTTCTCCAATGTATACTCTTGCCTCTTATCAAAGATAAGGTGAAAATATGTGGGTGGGTTTATCTCTGGGCTTTCTCTCCTTCTTGTTTAATGTATCATTTAAAGCTTGTGTGTCCTTATTTGTTTTCATTTTGGATGATCTGTCCATTGGTGAAAGTGGGTGGGGTGTTAAAGTCCCCTACTATGATTGTGTTACTGTCAATTTCTCCTTTTATGGCTGTTAGCATTTGCCTTATGTAATTGAGGTGCTCTATGTTGGTTGCAGAGATATTTATAATTGTTATATCTTCTTCTTGGATTGATCCTTTGATCATTATGTAGTGTCCTTCTTTGTCTCTTGTAATAGTCTTTGTTTTAAAGTCTATTTTGTCTGATATGAGATGTGCTACTCCAACTTTCTTTTAATTTCCATTTGCATGAAATATCTTTTTCTATCCCCTCACTTTTAGTCTGTATGTGTCCCTAGGTCTGAAGTGCATCTCTTGTAGACAGCATATTTACAAGTCTTGTTTTTGTATCCATTCAGCCAGTCTATATCTTTTGTTTGGAGCATTTAATTCATTTACATTTAGGGTAATTATCAATATATATGTTACTATTGTCATTTTCTTAATTGTTTTGGATTTGTTATTGTAGGTCTTTTCCTTCTCTAGTGGTTCCTGCCTAGAGAACTTCCTTTACCATTTGTTGTAAAGCTGGTTTGGTGGTGCTGAAGTCACTTAGATATTGCTTGTCTGTAAAGGTTTTAATTTCTCCTTCAAATCTGAATGAGATCCTTGCTGGGTACAGTAATCTTGGTTGTAGGTTTTTCCCTTTCATCACTTTGCATTTGTCCTGCCACTTCCTTCTGGCTTGCATAGTTTCTGCTGAAAGATCAGCTGTTAACCTTACGGGGATTCCCTTTTATGTTATTTGTTGTTTTTCCCTTGCTGCTTTTAATGTGTTTTCTTTGTATTAAACTTTTGATAGTTTGATTAATATGTGTCTTGGCATGTTTTCTTTGGATTTATCATGTAATGGACTCTCTGTGCTTCCTGGACTTGATTAACTATTATCTTTCCCATATAAGGGAAGTTTTCAACTATAATCTCTTCAAATATTTTCTCAGTCCCTTTCTTTCTCTCTTCTTCTTCTGGGACCCCTATAATTCTAATGTTGGTGCGTTTAATGTTATCTCAGAGGTCTCTGATACTGTTCTCAATTCTTTTCATTCCTTTTTCTTTATTCTGCTCTGCAGCAGTTATTTCCACTATTTCATACTCCAGGTCACTTATCCATTCTTCTGCCTCAGTTATTCTGCTATTGATTCCTTCTAGAGAATTTTTCATTTCATTCATTGTGCTGTACATCGTTTGCATGCTTTTTAGTTCTTCTAGGTCCTTGCTAAACATTTCTTGTATTTTCTCTGTTCTATTTCCAAGAATTTGGATCAACTCTACTATCATTATGCTGAATTATTTTTCAGGTTAGACTGCCTACTTCCTCTTCATTTGTTTGGTCTGATGGCTTTTTACCTTGAGTCTTCATCTGCTCTGTGTTTCTCTGCCTTCTCATTTTGCTTAAATTACTGTTTGGGGTCTCCGTTTTGCAGGCTGCAGGTTCGTAGTTCCTGCTGTTTTTGGTGTCTGCCCCCAGTGGCTAAGGTTGGTTCAGTGGGTTGTGTAGGCTTCCTGGTGGAGGAGACTCATGCCTGTGTTCTTGTGGATGAGGCTGGATCTTGTCTTTCTGGTAGGCAGATCCTCGTCTGGTGGTGTGTTTTGGGGTGTCTGTGACCTTATTATGATTTTAAGCAGCCTCTCTGCTAATAGGTGGGGTTGTGTTCCTGTCTTGCTAGTTGTTTGGCATAGGGTGTCCAGTACTGTAGCTTGCTGGTCCTTCAGTGGATCTGGGTCTAAGTGTTGAGACTGAGATCTCTGGAGGAGCTTTCACTGTTTGATATTATGTGGAGCAGGGAGATCTCTGGTGGAGCCACATCCTGATCTCAACTCTCCCACCTCAGAGGCACAGGCCTGACACCCGGCCGGAGCACCAAGACCCTGTCAGCCACACAGCTAATTAGAAAAGTGAGAAGAAAGAAAGACAGAAAGATAGAAAGAAAGAAAGAAAGAAAGAAAGAAAGAAAGAAAGAAAGAAAGAAAGAAAGAAAGAATATAATAAAGTTATTAAAATAAAAATAATTATTAAAAATAAAAAAATTAAAAAGTAATAAAAAAAGAAAAAAAAAGAGAGCATCCAAACCAAAAAATAAATCCACCAATGATAGCAAGCATTAAAAACTATACTTAAAAAAAAGATAGAGAAAACCCTAGGACAAATGGTAAAAGCAAAACTTTACAAACAAAATCACACAAAGAAGCCTACACATACACACTCAGAAAAAAGGAAAATAATATATATAGATCATTACTCCTAAAGTCCACCACCTCAGTTTTGGGATGATTTGTTGTCTATTCAGGTATTCCACAAATGCAGGGTTCATCAAGTTGATTGTGGAGATTTAATCCGCTGCTCCTGAGGCTGCTAGGAGAAATTGCCCCTTCTCTTCTTTGTTGTCACAGCTCCTGAGTTTCAGCTTTGGATTTGGCCCCATGTCTGCATGTAGGTTGCCCTCTGGCGCCTGTTCTTTGCTCAGACAGGATGCAGTTAAGTAGCAGCTGATTAGGTGGCTCTGGCTCACTCAGGCTGTGGGAGAGAGAGGTATAGAATGTGGAGTGAGCATGCGGTGGCAGAGGCCAACATGACATTTCAACAGCCTGATGTGTGCTGTGTGTGTGTTCTCCCCAGGGAGTTGTCCCTGGATCATGTGACCCTGGCAGTGGTGGGCCACACAGGTTCCTGGGAAGAGAGGTGTGGATAGTGACCTGTGCTTGCACATAAGTTTCTTGGTGTTTGTAGCAGCAGCCTTAGCATTTCATGCCTGTCTCTGGTGTCTGCGCTGAGAGTCATGGCTCGTGCCCATTTCTGGAGCTCATTTAGGTCGTGCTCTGAATGCCCTCTCCTCACACAACCTGAAACAATGGTCTCTTGCTTCTTAGAGAGCTCCAGACTTTTTCCCAGACTCCCTCCCAGCTAGCTGTGGTGCACTAGCTCCCTTCAGGCTGTTTTCATGAGGCCAACACCAGTCCTCTACCTGGGATCTGACCTCCAAAGCCTGAGCCACTGCTCCCAGCCCCCACCCATCCCAGGTGGTGGGTGAGCCGACAAGCCTCTTGGTCTGGTGAGTGCTTGTCGGCACTTATCTTCTGTGTGGGAATTTCTCCGCTGTGCCCTCTGCACACCTGTTGCTGCGCTCTCCTCCATGGCTCCAAAGATTCCATCCCACCACCCCCCATCTCCACCAGTGAAGGGGCTTCCTAGTATGTGGAAACTTTTCCTCCTTCACAACTCCCTTCCAGTGGTGCAGGTCCCCTCCCTATTCTTTTGTCTCTGTTTTTTCTTTTTCCTTTGCCCTACTCAGGTATGTGGGGGTTTCTTACCTTTTGGGAAGTCTGAGGTCATCTGCCAGCATTCAGTATGTGTTCTATAGGCGTTGCTCCCCATAGAGATGTATTTCTGATGTATTTGTGGAGAGGAAGGTGATCTCCACGTCTTACTCTTCCTCCATCTTGAACATCTCCTCTGGATTCTTTTATTTCTTTTTCTTCTCTGATTGCTGTGGCTAAAACTTTTTAAATTATGTTGAATAATAGTGGTGATAGTAGGCAACCTTGTCTTGCTCCTGATCTTAAAGGAAATGGTTTCCGTTTTTCACCATTGAGAACAATGTTGGCTGTGGGGTTGTCATATAGGGTCTTTATTATGTTGAGGTAATCTCCCTGTATGCCTACTTTCTGGAGGGTTTTTATCTTAAATGGGTGTTGAATATTGTTGAAAGCTTTTCGTGCATCTTTTGAGATGATCATAAGGTTTTCCTCCTTCAATTTTTTAATATGGTTTATCACACTGATTGATTGGTGTATATTGAAGAATCCTTGCATTCCTGGGATAAACCCCACTTGATCATGGTGTATGATCCTTTTAATGTGCTATTGGATTCTGTTTGCTAGTATTTTGTTGAGGATTTTTGAATCCATGTTCATGAGTGATATTGGCCTGTAGTTTTCTTTTTTTGTGACATCTTTGTCTGGTTTCGGTATCAGGGTGATGGTGCCCTCGTAGAATGAGTTTGGGAGTGTTTCTCCCTCTGCTATATTTTAGAAGAGTTTGAGAAGGATAGGTGTTAGCTCTTCTCTAAATGTTTGATAGAATTCGCCTGTGAAGCCATTTGGTCCTGGGCTTTGTTTGTTGGAAGAGTTTAAATCACAGTCTCAATTTCAGTGCATGTGACTGGTCTGTTTATATTTTCTATTCAATTCAGTCTTGGAAGGTTGTGCTTTTCTAAGAATTTGTCCATTTCTTCCAGGTTGTCCATTTTATTTTCATATAGTTGCTTGTAATAATCTCTCATGATCCTTTGTATTTCTGTATATATCATACTGTTCAGTATTGAATAGCATCATGGGTTCAGGACATACTTCCAAATTTAGTGCAGCAACAGATGAGAAGTAAGGTGATGCTGAATGGATTGTTCTCTCTGTGCTTCCATAATTGTCAGATGGTAAGACACAGGCCCCTGTAGGCTTCCTGGGCTCTGTGGTCTGGGCTCTGACACCCCCCGCCATTGTTCCTCCTTCCAGTATTACTACCATCAACAGACAATCTACATATGGATTGCTTATCTCAGACAACCCCATCATTTTGAGAAGAGAGTTGGGTCCCAGGTGCAATGATGAGCCTACTTCACACTCCTGAGCTGGGAATGTGGATTCTGGGTCCTGGATTCCCAGGGTTGGCAGGCTGTTTGGTGGCCTGGACATCATGGAGAAGAAACTGAGACAAATGAAAGTATCTTATACTTTTTAAAAGAAATACACCTATCTTATACTATTAAGCACCTATCTTATACTATATAGATATGGGGTGTTCCTTTGAAGAACCATCCAAAAGTGATTATATTGTCCTTCCTCATCACTTTGTGAACATATAACACTTAAACATTTAGGGCCCTTACTGGCAGATCTTATTTTAGAGTTACAAATTTTTCCTTTCTTTGAAAGGTTCAAATCCAAATCCTTTCTCCAGAAAAGGCTTTGAGTTATCAAAAAGTTGATGGTTTTGGAGAGTATAGTTCTGGCATTAAGACTCTGTCAAGGTGATGTTGTCTTTCCTTTAGTAAGTCCAATAAACTTACATTTGCTTTATCAATAGGATTTTTGGGCAAACTTTTTAGGAAGTTGACAATCAATAGGAAATTTGTTAAAAACAGATAAAATAAGTAACCTTGTTATTAATATTAATAATCACGAATCATTGTCATTCCCAGTAAATTTTCTCGTGATGGCTGGACACTGAATCAGGTGACTTTTGGGAACACTTCTAGCTCTGGGAATCTGTGAATGATCCTTTTCTAGTCTGCAGGAAGACTGTCTTGCCTTGGCCTTTCTTATTTCCTTGGATTTGTTGCATGGATATTTTTCTGATTATTGATATTTTTTAATCAGTCACTGACAATTTTGATTAGTATTTTGTTTGTTTTCCACTTTCTCCTAATTTCTTTGGGCTTTAACATTACTTGGAATATATGACTTTCCCTTTTTTGGCCAAGTATTTGTTTCAGAGTTAGCATCACTGACAGTAGCTAGACATAATTAGTGATGATGATGTAGCTCTTGTATTACCTTATGATTCAAAATGATTATAGAGTTCTCTATCTCCCAAGTGTTCTCACTCCCAAAGTGCATGTGCTCACAGGTGTAGAAATGATAAAAGCAAAAAAAGAGAGACAAACAGATGTGGTGATTTTGTATGTGTGTGTGTGTGTGTGTGTGCCTGTGTGTATATACATGTTTGTACTCCAAAATCCCTTATGAATTCAGTACTTTCATTATTGCCATTTTACAGAAAAGGAAACTGAAGTCCAGAGAGGTTATCTAAGGTCTTATTATTTATAAGGTCTTATAAATAATAGGTGGCAGAGACGGTATTCCAAAAACTGTTTAATAGTTTTTGAAATATTTTTAAAATGTAGATTACTATGTCTATTATTATTACTGTTGGTTTGTGGTAATTAACATTTTTAGACCTTTAGGGAGCACTTATACACTTTAATTTGTTGATGTAATTTGAATTGATACAAAAGAGACCATTAATGGGAAAAAGATTGGAGGTTCTTTATAGGGAGATTAGAAGCTCAGGGAAAGAGGTTTGAGCCTGTGGTTGAAGAAACCCAGGGGATGTAAATGGTATGAATTAAGGAATATGGAGGGAGAAAAAAAAATAAGTATCTCGTGAAATGCAATTTATGTACAGTTTATCAATTGTGGAATAAAAAGTCTTAGAATCCTAAATTTAGAAGGGACTGGTATACTCCAGGGCACTACTCGTAGGTACCAGTCTGGGTGTGGGTATAAAGACTCTGACAAGTAGTGAGGGGATCTATGCATTTATCTGTGCATTTATTATTTTAGCCCTACGAAGGAACTTAAAAGTTATCTGAGTACACTTTTTTCATTATCCAGATGAATCTTGAGACCAGGGCCTGAGTTGAGAGGCCATGGTCCCCAGGACAAAAATCCAGTTGTCCTGCTGCCCACTCAATATTCTTCCCAGCTCCCCACTCCTCTGCTTGCCTGTAGTGGAAATTCACCCTGAGAGGCGCTCCTTCCGTCTGACTTTGGCATCACAGCAACTGCCTGCTCAGACACAATTTCCTTCTCAAGCTTGGCACTGAGAAAAGCGTGACTGCATACCTTCTTAGGGAACAGAGGAAGACAGATGCTGTCTGAGGAGGCGGCTGGGAATCCTTCTCCTCAGTGGTACCTGGGCAGCTATAGTACATAGGCCTGTGCTAGTGTAGTTTCACTTTTCACTTGCAAACTCAGAGCTCAGTGCTAATAATAGCCTGTGGTGAGACTTTTCCCCAGAGGCTCTGATCTCCCAGGTGGCTGTTGCTTCTAAAACCGGCCCTCTGCTCTGCTCTTCTTGAAGGGAAAGCTCTTGGGAAAATCCCACTTAAAGGGACTTTCAAAAACAGCAAGTAGCAATGTCTTCTTCATCTCAGAATGAAACCAACCTCAGTCCGTGCTCGACAAAGGAGGATGAACAGCAAGAACTAGTTCCGGAGAAGCTCTGTATGTGGCCTTTCCACATAGAGGAATTTAAATCATTTTTTTTTTCGATAGACATACAGGATTGTATCTCCTAATATGTGATAATTATTTGGAGAAAGGAGTGGGCTGGTAATGGTTGATTAACATAGAGGTTTTGTGATTTTTCTTATTTAAACCCACAGAAATAAAACAAGCTTCAGAGAATAGTATTACGTTGTGGCAAAGCACGGGACTAAAAGATTTGGTCTTTTTCATGCCTCACTAATCTTCATCCTCATGATCACACAGTTCTTTAGCTTTGTTACTTTATACGTATGTTAGTTATCTCTCTAGCCATGTGTTCTCCTGTTGGTAAAATAGGGATCATAACTAATAGTAATTGCTATCTTCAATTATGCACATTCTCTGTTATCACTTTGCAGTAGCTTATTTAGAAACAACAAGAGGACTGATAGTATTATTGCCATCCTGTAAGTGCGAAGACTACACCTGAGAGAGATGAGATGATTTGCTTAACCTTGTGGAAATCAACCGTGGCACTGGCACTTGATCTCAGGCTGTCTGACGCTTGAGCCAGTGCCCTCTCAAATACCCCAGTCATCATGGTTCAAAGGGAGCCCCACCATGGATCATTGCTTTGTACCCCAGCTGGAGCCCTACTTCACTGGCTGCCAAGAACACTGAGTGAGGGAGTGGGTATGAAGCTGTCCAATGAAGGGATTAATTGTACTCAGGTCGAACATAGCTTAAAAATCCTGATTAGAAGTCACTCTCTCCTGCACTGAATTTCGCTCAGGAAATAGAGAAAAGAGAAGCTGTTTAGAGAAGTGGTTAAAACCTCAGATCCGGCAATCAAGCTGCCTGTGTTTGAAGACTGGGTCTGATATTCAGTAGCTGTGGGACCTTGAGCAAGTCATTTAGCTTTTATAGTTCTTGAAGTGGGGTTAATGGTAACACCTACTTCCGGAGTTAGTGCTGTTTTAAAATGGCAATGCATATAATAGGCTTAGCAGACAATGAAGGCTCAATGGACATTTTTCCTCCCTCCTCTTCCCCTCACCTTTTTCCTCTCCACCACCCTCTCCAGGAAACAAGATCACTATCAGAGGATGGCAACATGAAATATCTGCATGATGTAAGTTATATTCAATGATGGGCACTTGTATGACATTTTTCAAAGCAGTGACTGGGATTGCAGAATTAAAATAATCCAAATGCCTATGAGATGTTGAGCTCTGCAATATGACATGATGCTGAAAATGGACTTATTGAGTCTAATGTCATGTGCTAGTCTAGAGTGATCTGGATTTTACAATTTCTGCCACATAACCATAGAAAGTGTCTATTCTAGCTTTCTTTGTCAAAAATATAATGCATTAAAATTATGTATATATAAATACATAAATATATATGTGTGTGTACAAACACTCACATACACACATACATATATTATATAGAGTAGTTTCATAGATATCAATCTTCCCATATCTCAACCATGTAAGCAGAGATTTGTCCTTGTCTTAAATACAGGACTTAAATCTCAGACATGTTAGGTTTACATTGAGACACAGGTGTCTTTTCATTTTGACATCCTGCCCACTTCAACTAAGAAACTCCTGAGAAAACCTTCAGTTCTGGGAACCCAGGATGGAAAACAGGCTAATGGGGTATGTATTTGCACATCCCATCACAGAGGACTTTGTTGATGACTAACCCCATTGGGTGGTCTGTAAGAAACAGAGCCGACTTGAGCCCTAAACTTCCTTTCTTCTCTTGGCCCTGTGCCCATGATTTGTCACATGTAATTCCAAAGATGAATCCAACCTCTTCAATCTCACATGGAAAAATTCCCACCAAGTTTGATAGTATCAATAATTCCACAAATCATGTAGACCTATCTGCAACAGTATTAGAACACTGAGAATCCCATATTACATCTACCTCTAATTCCAGGTAAAATATCATGGACAAGAATCATGGAATCTTTAGCAAATGAAACTCAAGTGATATTTTGCTCCAAAATTCTCATTTTACAAATGAGAAAAGTGAGAATCAGAGAGATTAAAATAAATTTGTCCAAAATCATAATTTCACTCATTGGTTTTAATTGTTTCTAGAATTTCATTTCTGTATGCATTTCCCCACAAAGAAGAAAACAAAGAATCATTTTCCTTTCATAAAGAGAAAGAGAAAAAGACAGAAGCAAAGCAACAGAATTTATCTTTATGAAAGCAAATTCTGTAGATATTTTGCCAAAAAGGACACATAGTGAAAATGGATTAGTTCATTTGAGTGGTTTGTGGAAAATATATATTTCCTGAAGCAGGTGGTGCTATCAAAGTGAATAGGGAGAAAAATGTCGTGTATGAACATTTTTTTTAAATGCTAAACTTTTTTAAATGCTATTTTTCAAGTAGAAAGGGAAATAACACAAAATCCTACCACTGACTCTGACAGCATATTCTAATGGGTTCTGACTATATTTTAGAGAAACACACACCCACATACAAACAGAAACAAACATTTTCAGAAAGGATACGTATAGAAAACCCTGGAGGTTTTACATTTGTTAGAAGAAAAAAAAAGACAAATTGCCTGCCAGATAATGAGATGAACAAGTAAGTCATTGGAAACTCACAAAATGCACTTTTCTGAGACATTTGTAGTACTGTTGATATAAGCAGAGGGACATGGATGGAATAAGAAGCAAACTATTACCCCATGGGCATTTTAGCAGAATTGTAGAATTCAGAACTTAAAAAAAATATCTCCATGGAGTAATGTGTAAATTAATTTGTTTTCAGTTTATTTCTATCTCACTATCTTTCTTATTTTTTCTAGTTTTTTTTCTCTTTTGTTTTTTAACTAGTAATAAAGTTCAATTCAACAAGCATTTACTGAGCTCTAGTCATACAATATGTTTTGAACCATAGTAGACATTAAAGGGCATTTGGAAAGATTAGAAACGGTGGGAAAAAATGCACTTATCCATTAGGAGAATTAGCCTATTCCTTTACATACTAAACTATGTGTCGGTCTCTGCTTTCCATACAGACCAAGTAATTTATCATCCTCACAGGGATACCTTTTTTCATCTTTCTATTGGAAGACAATCTACATAAAATAGGGTATATGTCATAATTATACAGCCTCATGCCTCTTTCTCCTCCGTATTCATGGACTTACCAATCTGTCTGTTGAAAGGACCAACCTACATTTTCCTCCATCTGGACTGGGTGTTCTGTGTAACAGTACATCACTGCTGTCCATACCCATTTAGAGAGTTGCTATTCACCACAGGCCCCAGGGCATGGTCACCCAGAGAGGAAAGGCCAGATCACAAGCTCACGGGTGCCCTGTTTTAAAGTTCTGCTTCCTTCTCTACCTCCCAGTAGTCTTTGCTTGTGGGCTCCAGGAGGCTGTTTTTCACTCCTAAGCATATTGAGAGCTCACTCAAGGCTCAGCTCTTGAGTGTAGCTCCTCCTGGTCCTGGCACACTCTCTAACAAATTTCCCCAATTCTTTTCATTTTTACCATACAATTTAGTACCTAATTGAATGCCTACATTTTCTGGTCACTGTTGCTTTATAATTACATAATGCAGTCCCTAACAAATTGTAAGTACTCAGTGATTGAAATCTCTACTTGAACTTGCCCTCAGGGTTACACTGCAGTCTTCCTAGGCCAGAGGGATTAGGTAGGCTTCTTGACAGGTTTGTGCAGGGTCTTGTTCTTTAGTCCTCGCATGAATAATACGTTGATGTCTATGCAGTGTCTCAAGCTTGAACACTCAGAAACATCACAAATAATTTCCCAAACCTCATGCTTAGTACACACTGAGGCACCATCTTGTTAGTTATATATCTTAGTGTTAGTTATAAATCTATAGTGAATATGTTTCCTTTTCATCATCTTTAATATCCTCTCTTGGCTCAATCCATCAGTCCTTTTCCACTCCTACACTTTTACCACCATGTCTTAGCAGAGATGCCTTGTTAAAATGACAATGAAATTGATGCAAGGGCCTGCTTGAAACTACAAATGGCTCTTCTTTGGTGCCAATTCCACAGTATGAAATTCAAGGTCTTTCGTGACATCTTATCCAGAATGGGCATGACCAAACCCTTACCAGATCGTGATCAGAAAAGAGAGGTAGGGCTTCCCTGGTGGCGCAGTGGTTGAGAGTCCGCCTGCCAATGCAGGAGACACGCGTTCGTGCCCCGGTCCGCGAAGATCCCACATGCCGCGGAGCGGCTGGGCCCGTGAGCCATGGCCGCTGAGCCTGCGCGTCCAGAGCCTGTGCTCCACAACGGGAAAGGCCACAACAGTGAGAGCCCCGTGTACAGCAACAAAAAAAGAAAAGAGAATTAACTAAACTTCCTTGTTACCATCTTCCTTGGGAAAGCAAAATTTCAGATTTAATGGCTTCCTAGAAACAGGCTCAGTTTATGGCAGTAAAGACATTAATTAAGCAGAGTATGGGAAAATGTCGATGAGAATTGACAGCTGTGACTTCTCACTTAAAATATTAAGTAAAAGTTGCCGCATGCCTTTCTCCTGCACCCTCTCCTCTTTCTTGCTTCTCCACTATTTGATTAAATACTCTAGAATGAAAATATCAATTCACTCTCGTTAGAGGGCAAGACATTATGAATTAATGAAGTCAGATTTGTGGGCAGTTTGATTCAATTCTATTACTTTCAAGTACTTATGATAACTGGACCTTAGTCTTTCTGACAGAGAGATCATTAGTTTCATTTAGCACATACGATATTGATCAGCTGAAAGTCATTTGTAAGTAGCAAAAATATATATACATATATACACACACACATATATACATATATATACACATATACATATATGCATATATATGCACAGTGTTTATAGTAAGTCTATATTCATAATTATTTGTTGAAGTAATTTTTAACTATATGTGTGTTTGTGACTATTTTGAATTTTCAGAGCTTTAACTGTTAACATTTCTTACAGCTGATTAACTGTTCAAATACTTTGCTCCTTTGTGCTTTTAGGCATGTGCTTTATAACTCTGTCATACTCCTCAATCTCTATATAAAGAAATTGGACTTTTTAAAAATCAAATTTCAGTTCCATCTCTTCTCAATTTGGTGAACACGAATTAAAATATTTTACTACAAGGGGTATCAAGTTAAAATAACAATGATATTTATTGCAAGAGATCTCTAATGTAAGTCAAATTGCTTCCTGAGCTCAAAGATGAGAGTTTTGAAGCTGCATATTATTGGCTGAAAATCTTGAGAACAAGAGTGATACAAGCTTCATTACCTGGTGTCATGCTTATAGCAGTGAGGCTTTCAGTTTTAAATGGTATTTATTGAAAGCTAACCAGATTGTGAGCATTTAACTGAATATACCAATTTTCAGGAGACCAGAATAGTTGTGTTTGCTTAGAAGTTTGTTCCACAGGCTCCCCTGACCCAACACTAGAAATATGTAATAATTTTTTGTCTGAAAAAGAAAGCTTCAGGTAAAGCTGTAATTTGCTTCTGCAATCATATCAGTTACTCTAGCAAAGTGCAACCCCAAATCTCACATGAAAGTTTACAAATTAAAACCTGTAGAAATAATTAAAGAAGGAGATATGCACAGGAGTGCTACGTGAAAATGTAAAGCTTCAGCAGCCAGCCCAGCTGAGTGATAACTAGATGTGAGGCACAAACTAATTGTACTTACCTAGTTCTCTGCTTTTTATAGCGAAACTGTGAGCATGGAGCTTCTGCAGTGGGAAGGAGAAGGATGTACATGCTGTTTTGCTCTCTTAAATGTTCATAGAATCAAAGAGAACCAAGAAGAGGAAAAATATGACAGCGCAGAGGAGGAAATTTAACATTTTGGCATTAAATAAGTTGTTGTGGATCTTTCTTATCTTTTAAGTAGTTTTATCCTCCTTTGCTTCTTTTGTATTCTACCTGGTGACTGATTCAACAAAGGTTTTTAGCGCAATTACCCGGTTTGACATTATTAGTAATTTATTCTTCACATTGGACCTTTAATTTCCTGGAGCCAGACTCTATAATGTCTTCTTCATTATTCATTTGTTTGTTTGTTTATTTATTTATTTTTCTCAGCATCAAGCACATACTTGGGCACGTGTTATACATCCAATAATTATTTTAAAAATAAATTAAAGGGTAAAGAGAGATATAACATTTTGAATCTTAAAGGCTTTTTTAATACACTATCCCTTAGCTGCCTTTTCTTTTTTTTAAGCAGGCCTTTCTGCAACAACTCCAGATACAACTCTTAGGTATCCCAGTGAGATTTTTCCATCCCAGGGGCCTGGACCCAAACTGGAATAACTGTCAGCAGCAGTATTAATTGCCCCCCTTCTTGGCAGCTGGGGTGTGAAAATTGGTGTGGAGAAAGAGACTGAAATTTCTGTTCATCCCAAGAGGTAGCCGCCGGGGACATGATTCAGCCCATTAAGGGGACAGCTGTGTGCAGGCAAGTTTCATATCTGTCTGAACAGCTCCTACAGTCTGGGTAAATAAATACCTTAAATCCGTAGAGCCAGCAATCTTCTTTAGGATTTTCTCCTAATCTCATGGAGCCTGATTGTGTCTGGGCCTAAGGCACTTTCTAATTGTGAGTACTTTACCTTTGGAAGCTTCAGAGCCTGCATCTCAGGGAGTGTAACCACTCAAGAATTCCAGAATAGTACTGCTCATTCCCACCTTTCTCCCTTTACAGGGACCACTTATGCTTCCCAGGAACCCTCACTTTCCCTTTAGGAGTATATAAAAAATACCCATCCTGTAAGAGTCAAAACACAAAGCACTTCTCAATCACCTGCTTCCACTGATGAATTCTTCCTCTGAGATCCTGCTTCTCATATATCACTTGGTACCTTTGGCTGCATTTGCAATATGTCCTTTCTCTATCTCTCCATCTGCATTGTGTTCTCCCAGTTCAGAATTCATGTTTCTGTACCATGTCTAATGCAATAATAAGATACACAGTGGGTGCTAGTCCCTAGCATAACTGGTTAGTTCTAGTCAGTCTGCTTATGGCAAGGACCAGGGGTAGGAACTCTGATCATGACTCTCCCCATCCTCCTCCATTAGTTCCATGTATTTGTACATTTAATAGCTTTTCCCCTGTGCTGTGACTGCTAACCCTTTCTTACTAGCATGAGCTTCCTGAAAGCAGAGGCTTTGGTATCTGCCTGACAGTATAAGAGAAGACTCAAAGGGAAAAACCTGCTTGGGGAAGCATTGCAAGCTGAGAAAAGACTTGCTCAAGGTGTAGAAACATGAAGGTGACTAGGTCAGAAACTAATAAGTATTTTAATCTGAATTTCCAACAACAAATGGGGCCATCCAGGGAAAGTATCACTTGATACGCACATGCAGAAACTGGATGACACACATTCAAGATGTTGGAGAAAGGGATACCTGTCCTGAGTGGGGGTTTAGACTGCCTGACCTTCAAATCTCCAGTCTGCTGGAGACCTTGATTTCTAGGTCAGTGTGATGGTTAATTTTATGTGTCAACAGGGAGGGACCATGGGGAGCCCAAACATTTGGCCAAACATTATTCTGGGTGTGTCTGTGAGGGTGTTTCTGAATGAGATTAACATTTGAATTAGTAGACTGACTAAAGCAGATTGCCCTCCTTAATTTCTATGGGTTTCATCCAATCAAAGGAAGACTAGAATAGAACAAAAAGGATGAGTTAGAGGGAGTTTTTCCTGCCTGACACCTCAGCTGGGATATTGGTCTCTTCTGGACTTTGAACTCAGATTTAAACATTGGCATTTCTTGGGTCTCTAGCTTGCCAGCTTTTGCACTAGAATGCCCATCATTGGCTCTCCTGCTTCTCAGACCTTCAGGATTGAACTAGAGCTATACCACCAGCTCTCCTGGATCTTCAGCTTGCTGACTACTGATCTTGAGGACTTGTCAGCCTCCATAATCATGTGAGCCAATTCCTTATAATAAACTCTCTCTCTCTCCATATATATGTGTGTGTGTATGTATATGTGTGTATGTGTGTGTGTGTGTGTGTGTGTGTGTGTGTGTGTGTGTATATGTAAATACATGCAGAGACAGACAGAGACACAGAGAGACAGAGAGAGATCACACTGATTCTTTTTCTCTGGGGAACTCTGACTAATACAGTCAGTATTGTCTGTTCTATAAAGTGCTGCTCTCTGACAAGAGGGGATCAAGGCACGAGGAAGCTGGCATTAGCCCCAGCCCAGTCCATCAAACAATGCCCCCAGCCTTCCAACTGGACTCTCCGCTCCATTTGTTCTAAGATGAAAAATAAGTTTTGTCTTTTTCCCCTCTGTTCTTACCAATCTGTCCTTTGTTATTTGGCAGGAGCTGGTAGCTTTTCTTATGGTCTGACTGGATCTGGAAATAACATGGTTATTTTTGTTTAAACATAATAGCAAAGAAGAACTTGAGCTTATATGTAATTTAACCTTATCAAGCCCAGGCATATTTGTTTTTGTACAATCAGTATGCCTGAGTGATGTCAGGAGAGCTCTGAAAACAATATATTCTGAAGCCAGAGTTGTTAGTGGGTGGAACCTTCCCAAATAATAAGGATTGTGCACATGACTGGAACTAGAATGAGTTATTTAGTCCAATACAACTGGCTTTATTCTATATAGTATGTCATACGACTCAGAAACAAAACAGAAAAGGAGAAATAAATGAAAGGGAATAGGCTAAACATGAAGGAAATTGTATATTTGTGGGCTGTCTAGAGGCACTCAGTTAATAGTTGAATGAATTATAACTTTTAGAATAAACAATAAGATTGCATTTAAACATGTATGCACATATACATATACAGATATGTAGAAAGATATCATATGAGATATACTACAAATGCACTTGTGCTATTGATGAATTGCCCTACACTGAGGTGTTCAACATGCCCAAAGATCCCTGTTATATAGTCTCAGTCCTTCTCTCTCCTGGTGTTATCTTCCTTTTGCACTATAGCAGGCTGCCCAAAACGCTCTTCACTCTACAAGTGCTCCATCCCATGCAACATCCAGTCAAATGGGGGCATGTCCAAGCATCCATGATGGAGGCAGAGAGTTCTCTCTGAACTTGTTCTCAAAGAGAAGACTACCCACATCTCAGAAACCATATTTCTAGTAACAGTACTACTTTTGTTCCAAATTGCCTTTGTACACGTTTATTCCAAGAGAAAATCGAGAACAGTGGCCACTAAAAATGAGTATGTGCTCTGAAAATGAAATGCTCTTTGCCTGTCAACAGTGTTGGAAAAATATAATATTCTGTCACCTATGGTTTTCTGTCCCAACCCCTCACCTTTAAACGTACCCTAGGAGTTGACAGCTACAGTTAAATGTATTGCTGGATGTTTTAGTGAGGTTTTATACCTATATCTTCTCCATGAAAATGACACTTGCAAGTGATGGAGGAGACAGTGTATTAAGAAACTAAAAATTCAGAAAGTTTGTTCCAAGTGAAAAAGTTGTAAAAGAGAGTGTTATTTCACTTTTTGGACACATAAGGTAACAAAATATAACCATTCAGACACTTTGCCGCAATTGTTGAATTTTTTCTATTAGTAAATTTTGAAATAGAACGTTAATTCTTAGGGTCTGCACCAAGAGATCTGATTTATCAGGTTTCAATGGGTCCCTGGATATCTGAATTTTAAACAGAAATATTTAGGACATTCTGATGAAAGAAATCTGTAAAACACGTACTTTGAGAATAATCACAGCCTTTTTTTAAATACTATCCCCACCCTGCTTTCATTTAGAATGATTCAGTAAATTTCTCCTTGGATAAAAGATAGAGAAACAAATCTTAAAATTTGTAACTAAAAGACCTTTGGACTTACTTTCAGACTCTGGTATCTAGTCTTAACTCTTCATTTCCTGACTCTTACTATGAGATATTCCCTTAGCCAATCAGAGTCTTGGTTTCTTTATTTAATTATAGGAAAATGACAGTATCTAGCTTTCATGGTTCCCACATGATTCAGAGAAATACTATTTGTTGAACTCCTTTGACATTTGTCAATTGCTGTACAAAAGCAGGAAACTGTTCTAGTTATGAATATGCACAATGATGATCCCAACAAGGGGGCATTCAGAATATACCTGGTGCTTATTATCTGGTCAGCTGGTGCAGTGGGAGGTTGATGAAGAGATGCAATGAAAACCTTTCTTAGGATTTCTAAGAAGGGAGAGAATAATGAACAGTGGATCATATGGGAGGACATTGAAAAGGAACTGGACCATACGGTGGGTCTTCAGAAAAGGGTGGATTTGTTCTTAGGTAGAGAATGTTGGTGAAGATTATCTAGGTGGAAGATAAAGGAAGAAAAGGCCCAGAGATGGGAACCAGCACCTCAGGAAACACGGAAAGAGATAACAAAGAGCAAGAAAGCTGGTTTGAATCTCAAGAAATCAGAATGCTCATCCCATTTAATTCCTTAATTTGAATAGATTCAGGTTGTACCCAAGTCTACAAAGCTTCCTCATTTGTTCGACTGATCAACATGCTAAATGTCCTGACCAATAGGTTAAAATTTCTTTAGTAGCAGCATTTAGAGCAAAATAACACAGCATCCAAGGAAACACTCATATAAAGACTGAACGAAGTACCATCCCATTAAAGTTATGGATTTATTGACCTATTGATACATTTAAAAGATCTCCTGGTAAAATTAGTGAATATGTAAATAGTGTTAACCTGAAGAAAAAGACAGATTAAAAAAAAAATGTCCTTGTTGAATTCACATATTTCTTCTCCAAAGTGTCACAAATTTTTCCTGCTAAATTCTTTATATTATCTCAACACATTTATTTTTTAAAATCTTTATTGGAGTATAATAGCTTTACAATGGTGTGTTAGTTTCTGCTGTATAACAAAGTGAATCAGCTATACACATACATACATCCCCATATCTCCTCTCTCTTGTGTCTCCCTCCCACCCTCCTTATCCCACTCCTCTAGGTGGAAACAAAGCACCGAGCTGATCTCCCTGTGCTATACGGCTGCTTCCCACTAGGTATCTATTTTATGTTTGGCAGTGTATATATGCACATGTCACTCTCTTGCATTGTCCCAGTTTACCCTTCCCCTTCCCCATGTCCTCAAGTCCATTCTCTATGTCTGCATCTATATTCCTGTCCTGTCCCTAGGTTCTTCAGAACCATTTTTTTTAAATTCCATATATATGTGTTAGCATACAGTATTTATTTTTCTATTTCTGATTACTTAACTCTGTATGACAAACTCTAGATCCATCGACCTCACTACAAAAACTCAGTGTCGTTTCTTTTTATGGCTGAGTATTATTCCATTGTGTATATGTGTCAAACCTTTATCCATTCATCTGTTGATGGACACTTAGGATGCTTCCATGCCCTGGCTATTGTAAACAGTGCTGCAGTGAACATTTTGGTACATGACTCTTTTTGAATTATGGCTCTCAGTGTATATGCCCAGTCATGGGATGGCTGGATCATTTAGTAGTTCTATTTTTAGTTTCTGAAGGAAATTCCATACTCTTCCCCATTGTAGCTATATCAGATTACATTCTCACCAACAGTGCAAGAGGGTTCCCTTTTCTCCACACCCTCTCCAGCATTTATTGTTTGTAGTTTTCTTGATGATGGCTATTCTGACTGGTGGGAGGTGGCACTTCATTGTAGTTTTGATTTGCATTTCTCTAATGATTTTTGATGTTGAGCATCCTTCATGTGCTTCTTGGCAGTCTGTATTTCTTCTCTGGAGAAATGACTATTTAGGCCTTCTGCCAATTTTTGGATTGGGTTGTTTGCTTTATTTTGATATTGAGCTGCATGTATATATTGGAAATTAATCTTTGATCAGTTGCTTCATTTGAAAATATTTTCTCCCATTCTGAGGGTTGTCTTTTTGTCTTGTTTATGGTTTCCTTTGCTGTGCAAAAGCTTTGAAGTTTCCTTAGGTCCCATTTGTTTATTTTTGTTTTTATTTCCATTTCTCTAGGAGATGGGTCAAAAAGGATCTTGCTGTGATTTATGTCATAGAGTGTTCTGCCTATGTTTTTGTCTCAGAGTTTTATAGTGTCTGGCCTTATGTTAAGTCTTTAATCCAGTTTGAGTTTATTTTTGTGTATGGTGTTAGAGAGTGTTCTAATTTCATTCTCTTACATGTAGCTGTCCAGTTTTCCCAGGACCAGTTATTGAAGAGGCTGTATTTTCTCCATCGTATATTCCTGCCTCCTTTCTCCAAGATTAGGTGACCATATGTGCGTGGGTTTTTCTCTGGGTTTTGCATCCTGTTCCATTGATCTATTTTTCTGTTTTTGTGTGAGTACCATACTATCTTGTTTGCTGTAGCTTTGTAGTATAGTGTGAAGTCAGGGAGCCTGATTATTCCAGCTCCATTTTTCTTTCTCGGGATTCCTTTGGATACTCGGGGTCTTTTGTGTTTCCATACAAATTGTGAAATATTTTCTTCTAGTTCTGTGAAAAATGCCATTGGTAGTTTGATAAGGATTGCACTGAATCTGTAGATTGCTTTGGGTAGTAGAGTCATTTTCACAATATTGATTCTTGCAATCCAAGAACATGGTATATATCTCCATCTGTTTGTAGCAAATTTAATTTCTTTTATCAGTGTCTTATAGTTTTTTGCACAAAGATCTTTTGTCTCCTTAGGCAGGTTTATTCCTGGTATTTATTCTTTTTGTTGCAGTAGGAAGTGGAAGTATTTCCTTAATTTCTCTTCCAGATTTTTCATCAATAGTGTATAGGAATGCAAGAGATTTCTGTACATTAATTTTGTATCCTGCTACTTAACCACATTCATTGATTAGCTCTAATAGTTTTCTCATAGCATCTTTAGGATTCTCTATGTATAGTATCATGTCATCTGCAAACAGTGACAGCTTTACTTCTTTTCCGATTTGGATTCCTTTTATTTCTTTTTCTTCTCTGATGGCTGTGGCTAAAACTTCCAAAACCGTGTTGAATAAGAGTGGTGAGAGTGGGCAACCTTGACTTATTCCTGATCTTAGTGGAAATTGTTTCAGTTTTTCACCATTGAGGATGATGTTGGCTGTGGGTTTGTCATATATGGCCTTTATTATGTTGAGGAAAGTTCCCTCTATGCATACATTCTGCAGGGTTTTTATCATAAAAGGGTGTTGAATTTTGTTGAAAGCTTTCTCTGCATCTATTGAGATGATCATATGGTTTTTCTCAATTTGATAATATGGTTTATCATATTGATTGATTGGTGTATATTGAAGAATGCTTGCATTCCTGGGATAAACCCAACTTTATAATGGTGTATGATCCTTTAAATGTGCTGTGGATTCTGTTTGCTAGTATTTTGTTGAGGACTTTTGCATCCATGTTCATCAGTGATATTGGCCTGTAGTTTTCTCTCTTTGTATCATCTTTGTCTGGTTTTTGCATCATGGTGATGGTGGCCTTGTAGAATGAGTTTAGGTGTGTTCCTCCCTCTTCTATATTTTGGAAGAGTTTGAGAAGGATAGGGGTTAGCTCTTCTCTAAATGTTTGATAGAATTCGCCTGTGAAGCCATCTGGTCCTGGATTTTTTCTTTTTTTTAACATCTTTATTGGGGTATAATTGCTTTACAATGGTGTGTTAGTTTCTGCTTTATAACAAAGTGAATCAGTCATACATAAACATATGTTCCCATATGTCTTCCCTCTTGCGTCTCCCTCCCTCCCACCCTCCCTATCCCACCCCTCCAGGCTGTCACAAAGCACCGAGCCAATATCCCTGTGCCATGCGGCTGCTTCCCACTAGCTATCTACCTTATTACGTTTGTTAGTGTGTATATGTCCATGACTCTCTCTCGCCCTGTCACAGCTCACCCTTCCCCCTCCCCATAACCTTAAGTCCGTTTTCTAGGAGGTCTGCGTCTTTATTCCTGCCTTACCCCTAGGTTCTTCGTGACTTTTTTTTTCTTAAATTCCATATATATATATGTGTTAGCATACGATATTTGTCTTTTTCTTTCTGACTTACTTCACTCTGTATGACAGACTCTAGGTCTATCCACCTCATTACAAATAGCTCAATTTCGTTTCTTTCTATGGCTGAGTAATATTCCATTGTATATATGTGCCACATCTTCTTTATCCATTCATCCGATGATGGGCACTTAGGTTGTTTCCATCTCCGGGCTATTGTAAATAGAGCTGCAATGAACATTTTGGTACATGACTCTTTTTGAATTTTGGTTTTCTCAGGGTATATGCCCAGTAGTGGGATTGCTGGGTCATATGGTAGTTCTATTTGTAGTTTTTTAAGGAACCTCCATACTGTTCTCCATAGTGGCTGAACCAATTCACATTCCCACCAGCAGTGCAAGAGTGTTCCCTTTTCTCCACACCCTCTCCAGCATTTATTGTTTCTAGATTTTGTGATGATGGCCATTCTGACTGGTGTGAGATGATATCTCATTGTAGTTTTGATTTGCATTTCTCTAATGATGAATGATGTTGAGCATTCTTTCATGTGTTTGTTGGCAGTCTGTATATCTTCTTTGGAGAAATGTCTATTTAGGTCTTCTGCCCATTTTTGGATTGTGTTGTTTGTTTTTTTGTTATTGAGCTGCATGAGCTGCTTGTAAATTTTGGAGATTAATCCTTTGTCGGTTGCTTCATTTGAAAATATTTTCTCCCATTCTGAGGGTTGTCTTTTGGTCTTGTTTATGGTTTCCTTTGCTGTGCAAAAGCTTTGAAGTTTCATTAGGTCCCATTTGTTGATTTTTGTATTTATTTCCATTACTCTAGGAGGTGGGTCAGAAAGGATCTTGCTGTGATTTATGTCATAGAGTGTTCTGCCTATGTTTTCCTCTAAGAGTTTGATAGTTTCTGGCCTTACATTTAGGTCTTTAATCCATTTTGAGCTTATTTTTGTGTATGGTGTTAGGGAGTGATCTAATCTCATACTTTTACATGTACCTGTCCAGTTTTCCCAGCACCACTTATTGAAGAGGCTGTCCTTTCTCCACTGTACATTCCTGCCACCTTTATCAAAGATAAGGTGTCCATATGTGCGTGGGTTTATCTCTGGGCTTTCTATCCTGTTCCATTTATCTATCTTTCTGTTTTTGTGCCAGTACCATATTGTCTTGATTACTGTAGCTTTGTAGTATAGTCTGAAGTCAGGGAGACTGATTCCTCCAGTTCCTTTTTTCGTTCTCAAGATTGCTTTAGCTATTCGGGGTCTTTTGTGTTTCCATACAAATTGCAAAATTTTTTGTTCTAGTTCTGTGAAAAATGCCAGTGGTAGTTTGATAGGTATTGCATTGAATCTGTAGATTGCTTTGGGTAGTAGAGTAACTTTCACAATATTGATTCTTCCAATCCAAGAACATGGTATATCTCTCCATCTATTTGTATCATCTTTAATTTCTTTCATCAGTGTCTTCTTATAATTTTCTGCATATAGGTCTTTTGTCTCCTTAGGTAGGTTTATTCCGAGATATTTTATTCTTTTTGTTGCAATGGTAAATGGGAATGTTTCCTTGATTTCACTTTCAGATTTTTCATCATTAGTATATAGGAATGCCAGAGATTTCTGTGCATTAATTTTGTGTCCTGCTACTTTACCAAATTCATTGATTAGCTCTAGTAGTTTTCTGGTAGCATCTTTAGGATTCTCTATGTATAGGATCATGTCATCTGCAAATAGTGACAGCTTTACTTCTTCTTTTCTGATTTGGATTCCTTTTATTTCCTTTTCTTCTCTGATTGCTGTGGCTAAAATTTCCAAAACTATGTTGAATAAGAGTGGTGAGAGTGGGAAACCTTGTCTTGTTCTTGATCTTAGTGGAAATGCTTTCAGTTTTTCACCATTGAGGATGATGTTGGCTGTGGGCTTGTCATATATGGCCTTTATTATGTTGAGGAAAGTTCCCTCTATGCCTGTTTTCTGCAGGGTTTTTATCATAAATGGGTGTTGAATTTTGTCAAAAGCTTTCTCTGCGTCTATTGAGATGATCATATGGTTTTTCTCCTTCAATTTGTTAATATGGTTTATCATATTGATTGATTTGTGTATATTGAAGAATCCTTGCATTCCTGGAATAAACCCCACTTGATCATGATGTATGATCCTTTTAATGTGCTCTTGGATTCTGTTTGCTAGTATTTTGTTGAGGATTTTTGCATCTATGTTCATCAGTGATATTGGCCTGTAGTTTTCTTTCTTTGTGACATCCTTGTCTGGTTTTGGTATCAAGGTGATGGTGGCCTCGTAGAAGGAGTTTGGGAGTGTTCCTCCCTCTTCTATATTTTGGAAGAGTTTGAGAAGGATAGGTGTTAGCTCTTCTCTAAATGTTTGATAGAATTTGCCTGTGAAGCCATCTGGTCCTAGGCTTTTCTTTGTTGGAAGATTTTTAATCACAGTTTCAATATCAGTGCTTGTGATTGGTCTGTTCATATTTTCTATTTCTTCCTGATTCAGTCTTGGCAGGTTGTGCATTTCTAAGAATTTGTCCATTTCTTCCAGATTGTCCATTTTATTGGCATAGGGTTGCTTGTAGTAATCTCTCATGATCTCTTTTATTTCTGCAGTGTCAGTTGTTACCTCTCCTTTTTCATTTCTAATTCTATTGATTTGAGTGTTCTCCCTTTTTTTCTTGATGAGTCTGGCTAGTGGTTTATCTATTTTGTTTATCTTCTAAAAGAACCAGCTTTTAGTTTTATTGATCTTTGCTATTGTTTCCTTCATTTCTTTTTCATTTATTTCTGATCTGATTTTTATGATTTCTTTCCTTCTGCTAGCTTTGGGGTTTTTCTGTTCTTCTTTCTCTAATTGCTTGAGGTGCAAGGTTAGGTTGTTTATTCGAGATGTTTCCTGCTTCTTAAGGTGGGCTTGTATTGCTATAAACTTCCCCCTTAGAACTGCTTTTGTTGCATCCCATAGGTTTTGGGTCGTCTCCATTGTCATTTGTTTCTAGGTATTTTTTGATTTCCTCTTTGATTTCTTCAGTGATCACTTCATTATTAAGTAGTGTATTGTTTAGCCTCCATGTGTTTGTATTTTTTACAGATCTTTTCCTGTAATTCATATCTAGTCTCACGGCATTGTGGTCAGAAAAGATACTTGATACAATTTCAATTTTCTTAAATTTACCAAGGCTTGATTTGTGACCCAAGATATGGTCTATCCTGGAGAATGTTCCATGAGCACTTGAGAAAAATGTGTATTCTGTTGTTTTTGGATGGAGGGTCCTATAAATATCAATTAAGTCCATCTTGTTTAATGTATCATTTAAAGCTTGTGTTTCCTTATTTATTTTCATTTTGGATGATCTGTCCATGGGTGAAAGTGGGGTGTTTAAGTCCCCTACTATGAATGTGTTACTGTCGATTTCCCCTTTTATGGCTGTTAGTATTTGCCTTATGTATTGAGGTGTTCCTATGTTGGGTGCATAAATATTTACAATTGTTATATCTTCTTCTTGGATCTATCCCTTGATCATTATGTAGTGTCCTTCTTTGTCTCTTTTAAAAGTCCTTATTTTAAAGTCTATTTTGTCTGATATGAGAATTGCTACTCCAGCTTTCTTTTGGTTTCCATTTGCATGGAATATCTTTTTCCATCCCCTTACTTTCAGTCTGTATGTGTCTCTAGGTCTGAAGTGGGTCTCTTGTAGACAGCATATATATGGGTCTTGTTTTTGTATCCATTCAGCTAATCTGTGTCTTTTGGTGGGAGCGTTTAGTCCATTTACATTTAAGGTAATTATCGATATATATGTTCCTATTCCCATTTTCTAAATTGTTTTGGGTTTGTTATTATAGGTCTTTTCCTTCTCTTGTGTTTCTTGCCTAGAGAAGATCCTTTAGCATTTGTTGTAAAGCTGGTTTGGTGGTGCTGAACTCTCTCAGCTTTTGCTTGTCTGTAAAGGTTTTAATTTCTCCATCAAATCTGAATGAGATCCTTGCTGGGTAGAGGAGTCTTGGCTGCAGGTTTTTCTCCTTCATCACTTTCAGTATGTCCTGCCACTCCTTCTGGCTTGTAGGATCTCTCTCAGCAGAGAGATCAGCTGTTAACCTTATGGGGTTTCCCTTATGTGTTATTTGTTGTTTTTCCCTTGCTGCTTTTAATATGCTTTCTTTGTATTTAATTTTTGACAGTTTGATTAATATGTGTCTTGGCATATTTCTCCTTGTATTTATCCTGTATGGGTCTCTCTGTGCTTCCTGGACTTGATTAACTATTTCCTTTCCCATATTAGGGAAGTTTTCAACTATAATCTCTTCAAATATTTTCTCAGTCCTTTTCTTTTTCTCTTCTTCCTCTGGAACCCCTATAATTCGAATGTTGGTGTGTTTAATGTTGTCCCAGAGGTCTCTGAGACTGTCCTCAGTTCTTTTCATTCTTTTTTCTTTATTCTGCTCTGCAGTAGTTATTTCCACTATTTTATCTTCCAGGTCACTTATCCGTTCTTCTGCCTCAGTTATTCTGCTATTGATCCCATCTAGAGTACTTTTAATTTCGTTTATTGTGTTGTTCATCATTGCTTGTTTCATCTTTATTTCTTCTAGGTCCTTGTTAACTGTTTCTTGCATTTTTTCCATTCTATTTCCAAGATTTCGGATCATCCTTACTATCATTATGCTGAATTCTTTTTCAGGTAGACTGGCTATTTCCTCTTCATTTGTTAGGTCTGGTGCATTTTTATCTTGCTCCTTTATCTGCTGTGTGTTTTTCTGTCTTCTCATTTTGCTTATCTTACTGTGTTTGGGGTCTCCTTTTTGCAGACTGCAGGTTCATAGTTCCCGCTGTTTTTGATGTCTGTCTCCAGTGGCTAAGGTTGGTTCAGTGGGTTGTGTAGGCTTCCTGGTGGAGGGGACTAGTGCCTGTGTTGTGGTGGATGAGGCTGGATCTTGTCTCTCTAGTGGGCAGGTTCACGTCTGGTGGTGTGTTTTGGGGTGTCTGTGGCCTTATTATGATTTTAGGCAGCCTCTCTGCTAATGGGTGGGTTGTGTTCCTGTTTTGCTAGTTGTTTGGCATAGGTTGTCCAGTACTGTGGCTTGCTGGTCGTTGAGTGAAGCTGGGTGCTGGTGTTAAGATGGAGGTCTCTGGGAGATTTTCGCCATTTGATATTATGTGGAGCTGGGAGGTCTCTTGTGGACCAGTGTCCTGAAGTTGGCTCTCCTACCTCAGAGGCAGAGCCCTGACTCCTGGCTGGAGCACCAAGAGCCTTTCATCCACACGGCTCAGAATAAAAGGGAGAAAAAGTAGAGGGAATTAGTAGAAGTATGAGGAAAGAAAGAAGGAAAGGAGGGAAGGAAGGAAGGAAGGAAGGAAGGAAGGAAGGAAGGAAGGAAGGAAGAAAGAAAAAAGCAAAGAAGGCAAGAAGGCAAGAAGGCAAGAAAGAAGGCAAGGAGGGAGGGAGGACGGAAGGAAGGAGGGAAAGAAGGAAAAAAAGACAGAAAGAAAGAAGATACAGTAAAAATAAAATAAAGTAAAATAAAGTTATTGAATTAAAAAATTCTTATTTAGAAAAAAAAAAAGGGACGGATAGAACCTTAGGACAAATGTTGGAAGCAAAGCTATACAGACAAAATCTTACACAGAAGCATACACATACACCCTCACTAAAAGAGGTAAAGGGGGAAAAATCATAAATCTTGCTGTCAGAGACCACCTCCTCAATTTGGGATGATTCATTGTCTAAAGGAGGGAAGGAAGGAAGGAAAGAAAGAAAGAAAGAAAGAACGAAGGTAAAGTATAAGAACGTTATTAAAATTAAAATTGATTATTAAGAAAAAAATTAAAAAAAAAAAAAAAACATGGATGGATAGAACCCTAGGACAAATGGTGGAAGCAAGACTATACAGACAAGGTCTCACACAGAAGTATACACATACACATTCACAAAAAGAGGAAAAGGGAAAAAAATCATAGATCTTGCTCCTAAAGTCCACTTCCTTAATTTGGGATGATTGGTTGTCTATTCAGGTATTCCACAGATGCGGGGTATATCAAGTTGATTGTGGAGCTTTAATCCGCTGCTTCTGAGGCTGCTGGGAGAGATTTCCCTTTCTCTTCTTTGTTCTCACAGCTCACAGGGGCTCAGCTTTGGATTTGGCCCTGCCTCTGCGTGTAGGTCGCTGGACGGCGTCTGTTTTTTGCTCAGACAGGACGGGGTTAAAGGAGCCGCTGATTCGGGGGCTCTGGTGCACTCAGGCCGGCGGGGAGGGAGGGGCACGGAGTGCGGGGTGGGCCTGCGGGCGGCAAAGTCCGACGTGACTTTGCACCAGCCTGAGGCCCGCCGTGCGTTCTCCCGGGGAAGTTGTCCCTGGATCCCGGGACCCTGGCAGTGGCGGGCTGCACAGGCTCCGCGGAAGAGGGGTGTGGAGAGTGACCTGTGCTCGCACACAGGCCCCTTGGTGGCGGCAGCAGCAGCCTTAGCGTCTCCCGCCCGTCTCTGGGGTCCGCGCTTTTAGCCGCGGCTCGCGCCCGTCTCTGGAGTTCTTTTAAGCAGAGTTCTTAAACCCCTCTCCTCACGCCCCAGGAAACAAAGAGGTAAGAAAAGGTCTCTTGCCTCTTCTGCAGGTGCAGACTTTTCCTTGGACTCCCTCCCGGCTAGCCGTGGTGCACTAACCCTCTTGAGGCCCAGTCCTCTCCCTGCGCTCCCTCCGAAACCGAAACCCGAGCCTCAGAGCCTCAGCTCGCAGCCCCGCCCGCCGCGGCGGGTGAGCAGACAAGCCTCTCGGGCTGGTGAGTGCAGGTAGGCACTGATCCTCTGTGCGGGAATCTCCCCGCTTTGCCCTCCGCACCCGTTGCTGTGCACTCCTCCTCGGCTTCGAAGCTCCCCTCTCCGCCTCCTGCAGTCTCCGCCCACGAAGGGGCTTCCTAGTGTGTGGAAATTTTCCTCCTTCACAGCTCCCTCCCACTGGTGCAGGTGCCGTCCCTATTCTTTTGTCTCTGTTTTTTCTTTTTTTTTCTTTTGCCCTACCCAGGTACGTGGGGAGTTTCTTGCCTTTTGGGAGGTCTGAGGTCTTCTGCCAGCCTTCAGTAGGTGTTCTGTAGGAGTTGTTCCACGTGTAGATGTATTTCTGGTGTATCTGTGGGGAGGAAGGTGATCTCCGCGTCTTACTCTTCCGCCATCTTCCCTCAATGGTTTCTTAAAGTCCTCTTTTTCTCTTCCTTTGTGCTTAGTCTAGTCTCACGTGCTCACAGGTGTCCTGTGCAGAGGCCTTGGCCCCGGCACCTCAGCCCAGAGTTCCCAGTGCGAAATGGCTGCGGCGACACCTCAGCTCCGGACGGTGCACAGAAGTGCTGCCGACCACACTCAACTCACAATGGCGGTGGCAGGCCAGCAGCAGAGACGCTGCGCCTCGCACTGCGCTCTGGAGCCTGAGCAGCCTGTTGGAAGATTTTTAATCACAGTTTCAATTTCAGTGCTTGTGATTGGTCTGTTTATATTTTCTATTTCTTCTTGGTTCCATCTCAGAGGGTTGTGCTTTTCTAAGACTTTATCCATTCCTTCCAGGTTGTCCATGTTATTGGCAAATGGTTGCTTGTAGTAATCTCTCATGATCTTTTGTATTTTTACAGTGACAGTTGTTTCTTTTCCTTTTTCATTTCTAATTCTATTCGAGTCTTCTTTTTTTTTTTCTTGATCAGTCTGGTTAATGGTTTACCAATTTTGTTTATCTTCATAAAGACTAGCTTTTAGTTTTATTGATATTTGCTATCATTTCCTTCATTTATTTCTGATCTGTTCTTTATGATTTGTTTCCTTTTGCTAACTTTGGTGTTTTTTTGTTCTTCTTTCTCTAATTGCATTAGGTGTATGTTTAGGTTGTGTATTTGAGATGTTTCTTGTTTCTTGAGATAGGATTGTAATGCTATAAACTTCCCTGTTAGAACTGCTATTGCTGTATCCCATAGGTTTGGGTCATTGTGTATTCATTGTCATTTGTTTCTAGGTATTTTTTGATATCCTTTTTGATTTCTTCAGTGATCTCTTGGTTATTAAGTAGTGTGTTGTTTAGCCTCCAAGTGTTTGTAGTTTTTACAGACTTTTTTCCTGTAATTGGTTACTACTCTCACAGTGTTGTAGTCTGAAAAGATACTTGATATAATTTCACTTTTCTTAAATTTACCATAGCTTGCTTTGTGGCCCAAATGTAATCTATTCTGGAGAACGTTCCATGAGAACTTGCGAAGAAAGTGTAATCTGTTGTTTGTGGATGGAATGTCCTAAAAATATCAATTAAGTCCATCTTGTTTAATATATAATTTAAAGCTTGTGTTTCCTTATTTATTTTCATTTTGGATGATCTGTCCATTGGTGAAAGTGGGATGTTAAAATCCCCTATTATAACTGTGTTACTGTCGATTTCCCCTTTTATGGCTGTTAGCATTTGCCTTATGTATTGAGGTGTTCCTATGTTGGGTGCATATATATTTACAATTGTTATATGCTCCTCTTGGATTGATGCCTTGATCATTATATAGTGTCCTTCTTTGTCTCTTGTAACATTCTTTATTTTACAGTCTATTTTGTCTGATATGAGAATTGCTACTCCAACTTTCTTTTGATTTCCATTTGCATAGAATATCTTTTTCCATCCCCTCACTTTCAGTCTGTATGTGTCCTTAGGTCTGAAGTGGGTCTCTTGTAGAGAACATATATACAGGTCCTGTTTTTGTATCCATTCAACCAGTCTGTGTCTTTTGGTTGGAGCATTTAATCCATTTACATTTAAGGTAGTTATTGATATGTATGTTCCTATTACCATTTTCTTAATTGTTTTGGGTTTGTTATTGTAAGTCTTTTCCTTCTCTTGTATTTCCTGTCTAGAGAAGTTCCTTTAGTATATGTTGTAGAGTTAGTTTGGTGGTGCTGAATTCTCTTAGCTTTTGCTTCTCTGTAAAATTTTTAATTTCTCTGTTCAATCTGAATGAGATCCTTGCTGTGTAGAGTAAACTTGGCTGTAGGTTTTTTCCCTTTCATCACTTTACATATGTTCTGTCACTCCCTTCTGGCTTGCAGTGTTTCTGCTGAAAGATCAGCTGTTAACCTTATAGGGATTCCCATGTATGTCAATTGTTGGTTTTCCCTTGCTGCTTTTAATATTTTTTTCTTTGTGTTAATTTTTGATAGTTTGATTAATATGTGTCTTGGCGTGTTTCTCCTTGGATTTATCCTGTATGGGATTCTCTGTGCTCCTGGACTTGATTGACTATTTCTTATCCATACTAGGTAAGTTTTGAACTATAATTTCTTCAAATATTTTCTTAGTCTCTCTTTTTTTTTTTTTTTTTTTTTTGCTTTTTTTTGTGGTACACGGGCCTCTCACTGTTGTGGCCTCTCCCATTGTGGAGCATAGGCTCTGGATGCACAGGCTCAGTGGCCATGGCTCACAGGCCCAGCTGCTCCACAGCACGTGGGATCTTCCCGGACTGGGGCACAAACCCATGTCCCCTGCATCATCAGGCAGACTCTCAACCACTGTGCCACCAGGGAAGCCCCAGTCCCTTTATTTTACTCTTCTTCTTCTGGGACCACTATAATTTGAATATTGGTGTATCTAATGTTGTCCCAGAGGTCTCTTAATTTGTCCTCAATTCTTTTCATTCTTTTTTCTTTATTCTTCTCTGTGGTCATTATTTCCACTAGTTTATCTCCCAAAACACATATCCATTCTTCTGCCTCAGTGAATTCTACTATTGATTCCTTCTAGAGAATTTTTAATTTCCTTTATTGTGTTGTTCATCTTTGTTTGTTTGCTCTTTAGTTTTTCTAAGTCCTTGTTAAATGTTTCTTTTATTTTCTCCATTCTATTTCCAAAATTTTGTATCATCCTTACTATCATTACTCTGAATTCTTTTTCAAGTAGACTGCCTATTTCCTCTTCATTTGTTTGGTCTGGTGTGTGTTTACCTTGCTTTTTCATCTGTTCTGTATTTCTCTATCTCCTCATTTTGCTTAACTGACTGTGTTTGGGGTCTCTCTTTCACTGGCTGCAGGCTTGTATCTCCCATTGTTTTTGGGGTCTGCCCCCAGTGGGTCAGGTTTGTTCAGTGAGTTGTGTATGCTTCCTGGTGTAGGGGACTGGTGCCTGTGATTGGGTGGCTGAGGCTGGATCTTGTCTTTCTGATGGGCAGGACCATGCCAGGTGGTGTGTTTTGAGGTTTCTGTGAAATTATTAAGATTTTAAGCAGCCTTTCTGCTAATGGTTGGGTTTGGGTTCCTGTCTTGCTAGCTGTTTGGCATAGGGTGTCCATCACTGTAGCTTGCTCATCATTGATTTGACCTGGGTGTTAGTGTTGAAATGGAGATATCTGGGAGAGCTTTTGCTCTTTGATATTGCATAGGGCCGGGAGGTCCCTGGTCTGCCAATGTCCTGAACTCAGCTCTCCCACTCAGATGCTCAGGTCTGACACCTGGCCAGAGCACAAAGACCCTGTCAGGCACAAGGCTCAGAAGAAAATGGTGAGAAAGAAAGAAAGGAAGGAAGAAAGAAAGAAAGAAAGAAAGAAAGAAAGAAAGAAAGAAAAGAAAGTAAAGTTATTAAAACAGAAAAAAATTTTTTAAGTTAAAAGTAATTTTAAATAAAAGAGAGAAAGGAAGAAGAGTGCAACCAAACCAAAAAAAAAAAAAAAAAACAAATCCACCAATGATAACAAGCACTAAAATGTATACTAAAAAAAAAATCAATAAAAAGAAACCCGGACAGTCAGAACCCTAGGACAAATGGCAAAAGCAAAGCTATACAGACAAAATCACACAAAGAAGCATATACATAGACACTCACAAAGAGAAAAAGGAATATATATATATATATATATAATATATATATTATATAATATATATTATATATGTATGTAATATATATATAATATATATACACACACATATATATAAATATATGTATATATATACATATTAATATATATGTATATATATACATATATATGTATATATATAATTAAAAAAGGAATAGAGCATCGAAATCATTAAACAAACCTACCATCGATAATAAGCTCTAAATACTAAACTTAGATAAACATAAAACCAGAGACAAATTGATGCAAAAAGCAAACCCCAAGTCTACATTTGTTTCCAAAGTCCATGCCCTCAATTTTGGGATGACTCGTCTTTTTAGGTATCCCACACATAGAGGGTACATCAAGTTGATTGTGGAGATTTAATCTGCTGCTCCTGAGGCTGCTGGGAGAAATTTCCTTTTCTCTTCTTTGTTCACAGAGCTCCTGTCGTTCAGCTATGGATTTGGCCCCACCTCTGTGTGTAGGTTGCCTTAGAGTGTCTTTTGGGAAGTCTGAAGTCTTCTGCCAGTGTTCAGTAGGTGTTCTGTAGGAGTTGTTCCACATGTAGATGTAGTTTTGATGTATTTGTGAGGCGGTAGGTGATCTCCACGTCTTACTGCTCCGTTATCTTGAAGGTGCCCCTCTCATCCTCTGCCCTCATCCTGAGGTCTTTGTAGCTGCAGTTGGACAGAGGTGGTGAATCAGAGCTTTTCCGAGGCCTCAAGGGGCCCAAGGCTGCACCATCACAACAGCAGTGAATAGAGTGTCCATCATGACCCTCCCTGAAAGCCAGATTAACCTCAGCCTTCTTGCACCTCTCTAAACTTTTTGATATAATTTCCTATAAACAATGGGGGGAAAAAATCCAGTACAATATCTCAAACACCATTTGTACTTTTTGGTACTTTACCCAAGAGCACAGAGGGATATTTTTCTCTACTTTGAGCATTTTGATTTAATAGACTTTTTAAATAGAATGTCAAAAACAAAATAATAGGGCTTCCCTGGTGGTGCAGTGGTTGGGAGTCCGCCTGCCAATGCAGGGGATGCGGGTTCCCGGTCCGGGAGGATCCCACATGCCGCGGAGCGGCTGGGCCCGTGAGCCGTGGCCGCTGAGCCTGCACGTCCGGAGCCTGTGCTCCACAACAGGAGAGGCCACAACGGTTAGAGGCCCACATACTGCAAAAAAAAAAAAAAAAAAAAAGAATAATTTTATTACAATGGCATGAGAACTAAATGTATGGATTGATCCTTTGATAGACTATTTACTTTCCATTTCTGGCTCATGTACTTGTTTAGTGATTCATGTAAATGGCCAGAGTGTTAGAGACCTAAGCTCCCTGCTTATCAAATTGAATGGAATAAGTCCTCTTGCCTCACCATTCTCAATGGCAACAAGTAGGAAAGCACATGGATGATGATTTTGAAATATTTAAAGAAAATAAATTCTCAGAATAGAAAGTGAGTTTTTACTATTTGCTAGATAGAAGGTGCTAGATCAAGGGGTGTGGAGGATCTACAAAAGAAGTTGAAGCTTTGGGGACTTGACATCAGCTTGCAAAATGCAAGATGAACTGTTACTTCCTGAATCTTATCACATGAATTCCAACTGAACAAATGGGTTCTGTAAAGATGCTTGGATGAGAAGGAAGAGCTGTAGGCTAGAGGTAGGAGATGAGGTCTCAAGTTTTGCATGCTTGAACCATTCACTTTAGATTTCTGTACCTTGTTTTCCACATGGTAAATTGAAAAGCCCTTGTTGGAAGATATCCAAGTTACTATTATATGAAATTTCAGAGTAAATTTAACATTGTGAGTGTGCTGGTCATTAAGCTACTATCTCTTACCTCTCAAAGCATCTTCCTACTCTACTTGATGATACCTAGAGAGGTACATAAAGCCTGGAGGAGGGAGAGGCTCTTGCTTGTATTTTTGTTTGTAGATGCTTCTTACTGTGGCAGCAATGTTTGGTTCCAGTAGCACTTAATTCCAACTTGAAAAATTTTAGCTCCACTCACAGGACAAGTCTCATTGTTCCTCCTTAGAGCTTCCCACATTCCTCAGAAGACTATATCCCAGTTGTACAGGCTCCTTCTTTGCAGCTCTTGAGGCAGCAGCTGGGAAGTCTTCACTCCTCAGAAGTCTGGTTCCAGCTCTGTGGGTTCCTCCAATTGCCTAGGTTCTAACACTCCAAATTCTTTTCCTGGGGCTGAGGAGTGGAAGCTGCTCTTTAGTGTCTGCTTCATGTTACCTCAGTGGTACCTTTTATCTGTAAAGTATTCCAATATTTCTTTAACTAATTCCCTGTATTACATTCTACTGTTAAAATAACAGATGTAAACTTTTGGTTTTCCTAATTGGAGCCTGATAAATTCAGTGGCTAAAAGCAAGTTGGAACATTTATAATATTAAAAATCTTTTCAAACTAGCCATATTTCTTCTTCCCCAGGATTCAGAGATACCATCCCCTTCTCCATGGTTATTCTTTCTATGTTATTTAAACAGAAGCCCTTTCTCTTCTATCATCAAGATCCTGCATGGATCTTTGCCATTGACATCTCTTTGTTGTTTGAGTTCTTGCAATACAAGATGATTATTCTATCTGCACCATGGAAGCAGGTTGGATAGTCTTATGAAGACTTCAGGTAGGTTAAATCATAATTACTCTCAAATCAAGTCCAACATGAGCCTTAATCTCTTTTCTGCTTACTAGTCATAGACTTTGTGGACAGCAGTTGCTTTGCTGAGGGCTGACATTTGCAGGGAAAAGTACCCAGGTGGTCATTATGTCTACAGCCAGGAATTAATGTGCAGCAGTCAGTGAACCTGGCTTAGTGCAAAACAAAAGCTTTCTGAAATAATTGGCTTCTTGCTGCAGCCCTGCCACAACAGGTAGACAGGAAAAGCATATGGGAATTGGTAAGCTTGGGAATGCAGATGCTACCCTCCTAGTGCAGCATTATTCATGTGCCATGAACCTTCCATTCCGAATGTTGGGTGATAGTTCAAGAAGATAATGGCCTCTGCCCAGGATTTGAATTCCTAGAGGACAAGAAGAAGCAGCACTGGGACTTCATTATAAGTTGGTCCTCTTGCAAGTTGCTGTAGCATGGAATTGGGAAAACCTAAAAAATTGACAGGGAGTTAAGTTCATAGCTTATATCCAAGTTGGAAACACATCCCAGCTTGATTCATTCATACAGTCTGTCTGTCACTGAGCATGAAGTGGGAAACATACATCCTGAATTATCTCAATGTCAATGTTATTTCCTATTAACTTCATAAGCCATGATATTTCCTATAACTTTAATTAGGACAATGCACTTTCAAGAGTCCCCATTAGCCACTGTCAGGGCAAAAATAATTTGCCAGGTCAAATATCCAAATATTAAATTCAAAGAACTTGGCTGGTTGAATTATTGGCATCATTTAAGCCTTCTTGAATATAAAACCTTGAGTAAGGGAGACAATAATAAGACATTGAAAGTTCAATTACAACTTAGATCTGACTAAATATCTGGAATGGGCCAGACTTTACCAAAGGGGCTCAAATTTAGCGCATTTAATTTTTCAAAGAATTCTTTGAAAAAAGACTTTTGCTGCATTTGAAAGAAAATTTTCTAGAACACCATACTGCTTACCACTTTGCAAGATAGTTCACTTCTCCTCCATCTTAAATATTCCAGTAAATTGTAAACCCCTTGATAGCAGTAGTACTAGGATTAAAGTAAAGGAACCAGGAGGTCACCCTTTTCAGCCTCCCCTTAAATGAGTATTTGGCCCTCCACCTTTACTTAGATATCATTCAATCTTGGCTTGAACACTGTCCTACTGTGGAATTCACTAACCAATAAAAACAACCATTCAGGTGCCTTAATTTTGCTTTCAGAATGAGAGCATCTAATCTCCTTGTTTATTACAAAATTTCACTTCAATGCAGTCATTAAATATCCCAAAAAACTTTCTTCAAAGCTGAACTTCTAGTCTCTTTCAGTTTCTTTGATGCACTATGCTTGAAGATACTTCCATATTCTGATCATTTTTCTTCTGAATAATTCCCAGTTTGCTAGTGTCTATATTTGTCACACCCTGAATTTAATATAACCCAATAATACTACAAACAACACTGTGATTTACTGAGAACTATGTGTTCATCACTCTTCTTTCAAGTATACCACATTAAGTTTCCCAAAGTGCAATGAATTAAAGTCCTTGGGTCCTTACTTCTAGAGATGAGGGACATGAAGTTAAGAAAATTGCCCAAGCCCAGTTACTAGCCAGAGTAATGTGGAACCCAGTACCACCTGACTGTGAAGCCCAGGCATGGTGCTGGAGCCAGGCACACTCTCTCTCCAGGTGTAGTCTAGGTTCTAAGTGTATATTACTGACCTTCATGCCCTCACAGCACCTGGTTCAATGCTTTGAATAATATTTATATATCTTCTTGACTGAATGAGTGTGTGGATAAATTAAAGTGACAGCAAAAACTACCTCTTCAAAGCATGTGGATCACTTCCATACTTCCCCCACTTTCATTCTGGACAGCTCCAATGGATGACAACAATAGCTTTAGGTCACCCAACCTCCCCCTTCCTTGCTCTGCCCTTGGTTCTCACAAAAGGGTTTATTTGTAAATGTATATTTTATCTTGCCATGCCCCTTTCACACCTGCAGTGACTTTGTGGTTAGTGTGACTCCAAACCTCTTCCCAGTGCTGTGGTCCTGTATCTCCCACCAACCCTGCCTGAAACACTGTCCCTCTCCCTTGCTACCATTTTACTGTTTCTTTTTCTATTCCTGCCTGTGTCAAGCTCTTTCCTGACTCAGGGGCTCAGAAGTTCTCTCCTTGTACTTAACCATTCTTTGGTTCTTAACTTACCTGTCTCCTCCTCAGTGAAAACTTTCTGAACAATCCCATCTAAAATAACATTTCTATTATTCTCTATCTCCCCCCCCTTTTTTTTTTTCAATCTGCAGCTCCTTTTTTTTTTTTTTACTATTTGGCGGTTTGCTTGTGTTTTGTTTGTGCCTGTCTCATCCATTAGAATGTGAACTTTAACAGAAGAGGAATTTTGTCCTATATTCCTTGTATGTTGATGCATGCAAGTCCCTTTTTGAAGTTATTTTTTTTATATGGAGAGATCCAACTTGACACAATTGCTAAAGTCTTAGCTCTGTCTACTCTAGATTCCATTTGTTCTCCAACAGAACACTGAGTGTGCAGGGACACTCAACACTTTTCTCCCAGCCTTCTTTGACTTTTACATACACACCACTGAATGCCTCATCTCCATGAGTTTTGTGTGCTGATGCCATTGCTGCTGGTGCCCTGGTACTTCTATTATAGTTGGTGCCTCCATGGTGCTCACTCTTAGGAAAGGCAGGTCCCTCAGAGCAATCATGTCCCAATGACTCACCACAATTATGGGACCTACACTGAGGTCACTTCTCCCAAGGCCAGAACCCCTGGGAAGCTGAATAACCTTCACTCCCCTAGAAAGAGCAAGATTGTTCCCCTCTGCTCTGAGATGCTATTCCTTCTTCTATCACCCCACCTCCTACCATTTCTGTCCACCTGAACATTTTCTCCTGTACTCTGGTTGGCATATTGTGGGTCTCTCAAGAGATCTAGTCTGGGGTAGGCAGACTCAGCTTCCTTCTTTTTGTTGGACATTCTAGATAAATATCCATATTTTTAACATATCCATTTTAATTTCCTCATGTATGCTAAAGGCAGTAACAAGTTAATTGCTAAGCAGCAGGATTACATTTTAGCAGGGAGTTGTCTTCTCCAAATAGTGCCACAATCCAAAGTTTAATCATATTTACTTTTGATGTCAGTGGGTAGAGAAATTTGTGTCCGTAAGAACTTTGATAAGCTAGGAATCCCATCTCAAGGTCTCTACATAATTTACCTATCCCCAGGATCACAAATGACACTCCATTCCTTACCTCTTATGTATAAAAATGGAGCTGAGTGCTTAATTTTCTTAGAACATCATATACATAAAATAAAAATTATATACAGAGAATGACCAAATTATTTAGAACCTCTGCTAAGTTAGCATTTCCTGGAATGAGTGTTGAGGAAAGGATACTTTGAGAAGCATCTCAGGAGATAACCTTTTAAATTGAGGTCTTTTGGTTGCAAAGAAGAGATTCATAATAATGGATGTGAGCTGGAGTACAGTGTTGCATGTCCTGCCCTCTTTTGAAGCCATATCACAGCATCTAGGTGAGGGATCACTGACTTATTTGTGGGTCGGTCAAAAGGCAGACAAAGAGCTATTCTTGATTCCAGGTCAAGCAAAGTGCACTGTCAGCACCATCAAGTAAACTCTCTATGACCTGGAAAACTGTATAATGTATTCCCTATAGAAGCCAATTAAGGTTATGAGTTGTTTCATTCATGTGCAGGAAATGCATATCACTAACAGCTTTAATTATGTATTGGACTAACTATATAAGGATTTATATAAACCTCAAGAAAGAGGTTTGTGTATGTTTCTGTCTCTGTCTCTGTCTCTCTCTTTCTCAACAGATGACCTGAGTTAAGCAGTGAGTTATCCTGACATTTCACTTATCTTTCCACTCATTTTCTTTGCCAGAAAGGGATCTGCCACACTTACAGGCAACAAAAGATAAAACCGTCTCATCCTCCTGTTTCTTGCAGCATCCCTAGGGGAAATGTGTGAACATGGTCAAATGCTTGAGCTTCTTGAGCTGTTGGGGAAAAGAAAGAAAGAAATGTCTCTTTCAGATGCCAGGGATTGTATGAAACCCTTTAATTATTATAATGTTGCAGAGGATGTTGAGGAAAGTAAGATGCATAAAAAGTCACATTAAACAAGGGAGAATTAAATGTACCAATAAGAAATTGAAAACCAACAGCATTTAGACATTTTTTAAAGGTGTAGGAGTGATTGCTTTTTTTTTTTTTAACCTTAGGAAATTGTATCAATAACTTGCACATCATCTAGGACTCTTCAACAGAGCTATGTGTGAAATAAATGTTGTTCATATTTTTTAGTGGAGAAAAATAGATAACAAATGCATCACATTTATACATGCTCTTATTTCAACATCTTAAAAAAACAAAACAAAACAAAACAACAATGAAAAAACCTATGTGGAAGAAAGATATTATAACAGTAATAGAGCCATTAGAATATTTAAATAATTTCAAATTCATACAAATTTTCTATTCTACACAGGTATGAAACTCAAGCAGAATATTGATTCACTAACACATAATCAAGATTTGAGTTTTTACTTAAATGTTGTTATATTGGGTCTCTTTGTTAGATAGAAATATGCCATGGTTCTTCTTGAAGCCTAAGAGCTTATTATAGTGAAAAACTAATATAACTTAGTTGACTTGCAGCAACAATTAAATATTATTTTTCCTCTCATTTCATGTATTTGTGTTTTATTTCTATTCAATTTACTAGTTCCTATTCTGTGTGAATTACTTATGATGATACTGCAGTTCCCTATGTGATATCTTTTAGGCATGCCACCGTCTGTGCTAGAGGCTTATTGATTTGTCCTGTGCCTTAGTACCAGGCTTAGAAATACAAATATAAACAGAAATAGAATCTACCATGCATAAGGTTGCTAATTATTTGGAATTCCTAGAAATGGATATTAAGTTTTAATTATTTATCCATGACATAACAATAATGTGCTAATCATATGAAACATTAAAATGCAACCATTGATTTAAAGACATAACATTCAACTCGACAGACTTTTGCTGTTTGAATGATGCATTTTAACTTTTCAGTAGAGGAGTTTGAGTTTTTCACACATCTCTCTCATCCTGGGCTTTGACCAAGTTTGAGTAAAAGCTGGAGCACAGAGAATCAGTTTCAAAAAGCGTTTTTAATTCTTATAGGAAAGATCTAGTGTCTAAAATTGTAAATCATATTTTCAAAAATGTTTTTGCAAAATGTCCAAGGCAGCTGCTAGACAAAACAGAGAGAAGAGATGATCAAGTTGGAAATTTGTTGTTTTTTTTTTCTTTTTAGAAAAACATGATGAAATTCAGTAACTTTTTAAATTTAAAGACAATTATATTACCTTAGGAGTCATGTTTATAAAGAAATGTAAAAGCAGTGGCATTACCATCCACATGATATCAGCTACTTCAAATAAACCATGAGACACTAAGTGATGGAGGCCTTTCTCATTTTCCTGGTCATCTAAATAACCAAGCAGTATTACCAGTATTTGAAAGTTCGCAAACAGTCTAGCTTGATATAAACTTGAAACTTGGGAGATGTTGAGTTACTTCTTATATTTACTGCATAAAAATTTCAAGTCTGTTCTAAAAGGAAACCACAATTTTAGGCTAACATGTGACAATAAAAGAGAGTGGATTACTCATTTTATTTGATGATTGTGGTTGTGGAGAGATTAATCAATACAATATTTATCTCATGGATTTCATTTTCCAGAGTGATGGTTATGGTGAGTAAATAAACTAAATTTCACTTAACGTTAATCAAATAACCTTCAATCAGTCAATATTTACCAAGCAGTACTTTGCAAGACCATGAGGGATACAAATGTACAGTAAAGACCTTACATCTGAGCGAGGACAGGGGATCCCTGGGGCTAAAGGGACATACCAACAAGGAGTGCGCACTCCCTTCCAGAATCTGCTCTGGATTCTAGAGACCTTGGAATTCCCTTTATAAATGGTTTACTTCTAGTGACTTCTAGGGCCTTTTCCCAGGTCTGTTGCAGAGGCTGGATTGTATATTGGGTGTGCAAATCCTTAGACATGAAGGGCAGCCAAGGAGTATGTAGGGGGAAAGTTTCTAAGAGGTGAGGCATGCAGATCTGGGACTCCCTTACAGTATGCAACTAAACAGGGATGGGAAGAAAGGCAGGTGAGGTGAGAACCCAGGCCAAAGCCACTTTCCCCACACCCCCATGTTCAAACAGAGCTCTGAGGAGTCTGAGAATTTTAAATTCAACTTAGCATTCCAGGTTGTCATGAAAGTACATTTGTCTAGGTAAGATATAACAATTTATTCCTAATTTATAACTTTTAAATGCATAGAATATATGAGGTTTGTAGAACCTATGTCCTTGATCAATAAAATGTTCAGAATGAGCTAAACATGTTGTCATTGTCTGCAAGAAGTTTACGTTTAAGGAGATGAAATATATAAAATATTCATTATGCTTCTAAAGGAGCATAAAATCAGAGTTCTTTAAACCCAGTCCACTATATACCCATTTATTATTATTCTTTCAGCATAAGTAAAGAATTCTTAGCATGGTTATAGCTTTCTTAGGTGCTGAAGGATTACTTTGTTCACAAGACTGGCTCTTTCTGGTTTTCTTTTGAGGATATTCCAGGATTGATTCAACATAATGTCTTTAGAATATGCAGTGTTAAGTTTGTGTATAGGCGTGTGTATGTATTAACATAGAAATCTAAATTATTTCAGCAGTTTGAAAAGTAATGGCTGGGGGGAATAAATATCTACAGTGAATATCTTGGCTAAACATATTAAATATATAAAATTCATATTTGTCATTAGATTGTCCTAGTTTCATCAGTACATATTTTAAAAAGTAATTAAACATACTGAACTAAAAACTGTAGGGTCTTTAATTTTGAAATGACTCCATAGTGTGGTCTAACTACTTTTGATATTAAAAGAAAAGAAGAAGAAATAATGAAATACCATTGAAATCTTATATTTTGGACATAGTCACTAACCCACAGCATGAGCAAATCTGATTTTCTGCAGGTATGTCTTTAAACAGACTTTAACATGCAGAGCATGTGTCTACAATCTATGTTTACATGATAGAGGAGAATAGACCTAAAGGTAAGAGACTTTTGCCTTTTTATTATTTTCATTAAAAAAAATGTATTTAAATTGAATGGGTCTAACATTCAACTGTCTCCTAATGCCTTTACCTAGTAGACCAGCTGTTCAGGCCTCTTAGGTAAATAACTAAATGTTTTTATAAACCACACAAATACATATTTAATCAATATACTGGAACAAATAGAACCTCAATGGGCCATTTTGATCATGGGACAATTGGAAGATTATTGAGCTGGTAGCCCACTGTGACTTATGTTAACATTTTAGAGCAGGTTAAAAAATGCTAACCTGAACTCACTTTAATGAAAGTCCTTAATGTGCAAGATTTAAAAGTCATAACAACATTATTATAGAGGGGGCAACCTGGATTAAAAGTAGTTCAGGTAATATTTGTTAAAAATGCCTTATCACACATAAGGGAAAGAGAACTTATGAGATTGGTTTGAAAGCAAAATAAAGCATTTTAAGACGTTTCTGAGCATGCTGTTCCAATATTTTCATATTTATTTATATGTATTTATTCATTTATATATTTATTATTTACAAATATTTTGAAAGAAATTTTGTAAGGCAGTTTATTTAAAATGTTGCTGATGAATTATCGAGGTTTGATTTCATGTTATAGATGATTCATTTTCATGCATTTTTGATCAGTTGTTAGCCTCTCAAGGAACAAGATAGGCTGAGAGTATGTTCTTTGTTCATGATATTAGAAATAAACACATATTTTAAGTAGTCATTGATAATTTTAAAGTTTGAATTTGTTTAAATAATATTCGATTAGCCCCTTCCTATCATGCCTTTGTACATACCTCAAGAAGACCAGGTACTAGGCATGGAAATTTCAATTTGTGTGTTCATCATTGATACTATGTTCAGTGTGCAGGTACTTTTCTGGAATCATCTTAAGTCTTTCATCCATTTTGTGAAATTTCATTTAATTAATATCAAAAGTAAAATCCTAAATTCACACAACCAGATAGATGTAAACCATAATCGATCATAGTATGATGGAAGGTGGTAAAACACTGAGGTTGTCTCCGTCATCCCTGCTGAGCTGCAGAAGTTCCATTTTCCCCTTGGGACACACCACCTAATCTAGATGACATGTGGCTATCTGTTGTATGGACAGACTGAGGGAAAAAGTGTCAATTTGTTTGATAAATATTTGCAAAGCTTATTTTCTTTCGTTTTGTCAACTGAAATGCTTACAAAGAGAGGTTCTATTTTCTGCATCTCCCTGGATAGTCATGTGTATCTGCTGCCCTGCAAATGCCTTGTTTCAGAGACAACTGTTCTAGGATCTTATGTATAGATGAAACATCTTGAAAAGGAACAGGAAATCCTATACATTAAGGAAGCTGCAAGGGAATCACAAGGATGCCTTACATTAAGAAACTGGGAAGTTGAGGCTATTACTTTTCAATAACTTCCCATTGTCATTTACTTCCTGGAGTACAGGGATAACATGTTATAGGGTGAGTGGTTACTCCAGGGAACACTCCTTATCTCATGGTCTTTGAGAATAATGTCATCTGGAATTGTGCAGTAACTGATCTGTGTGGCTTTCATAGTGGCACTGTCAAAGGAGACAGGTGTTGAAGCCTCTTATAGGTAATCAAAGACCTATAAATAGAGCAACTTTTTTAAAGTCACTTTTAATGAGCACTTACTGCATGTAGAACTCAACCTAGAAAGAAAATTCTGTTATCTCCATATAACTGAAGTTGATATACAGAGAATGGTATCTTTATTAGGACATTTATTTTTGCCAGAAATCCACTGGATATTTACAACTTTGAAAAGAAGTGTGCCAAGCACAATGGAGCTATAAAGATGGATAAAATATGTGCTTTTAGTGAGACCTATGGAGGAGGATACGATGACCCAGAGCAGAGCTAAATCAATTCTATATGCAGCCTGGTTATCACCACCTCTCAAAATGGCAACCTCTAATCTACAAGGGTCTCACACTGCACCAGGGTTCAGTGCTTCAACACTATGATAGCTCCAAGACTGTGGCAATTCAGGAGAAATGGATGTTTTACCTACGGTCTGGTGGGAAAGAAACAAATATTTCATAAAACCTTTCAATGTCTCTTTTCTCACAGTTATTCAAACAACATGACTTTCTCTTAAAACTTATCTTCCATACCCTCTAGAAAGTTCCCTCTCTAGTAGGGAGGAATGCTTCTGTCTACTAACTGCACTCAGCTTGCATATCTCATTTAACCAAACAAGAACAGAGAAGTTCTATTTGTCAGGGGAGGGTGGTCTTCATTCTGGAACACAAAACCTAGGCGGTCATAAAATGAAAAACTTAATATTGATTTGGAGAATTAAGACAGGTTTTAAAAAATAGGTAGGTTTGGTCTAAAAGGTCTCTAAACAAGTCTTCAGACACTAATAGATATGTTTTGCCTTATATGATCAGTGAGAAAAAAACCTACAGAGAGATTTCCAGCATGATAATTGAACCCCAGAGGAGTGCAAAGGCAGTATATGCAAGCCAAAAGGAGTTGGACAGTTGAGTAATTACACAGAGAATTTGACCAAAGAAGACATCCAAATTGGATCATCAAAACTCTAAGTGTACCTGTCCTCAGACCTTGCATGCATTAGCAAATTAAGTGAAAAACAGAGAGAAGTGATTAGTCAAATAATTAAGACTAAATAATATTTTACACCAATTAAAAAAGTGTTTTTTGGTCAGTTTTCCTTGGTTTAGTTGATTTTATTCTCCCCTTTATTCAGGCAATGTAGACCTTTATTCTCTTGTGTGGTTGCCTCAGCTCTCCATCAATTTTTTTTTTTCTTTTTTTCCTGGGGAGATAAAATCTAAGTTCTTAATCAGAAACCTAGAAAGGCTAACTTTGGAAAACAGAAGAATTTGTGTTTTTAAAGTTTATATTTAAATGTGAATCATATACCCTCCTTCTGGGAGACCAAGGACAATCTCGATCATTTGACCCATTCCCAGCATAATTGCAAACTAGACAGAGAGTCTTCAGGAAGCCTGCATCCAGCTCCTGATAGGGAGCCATTGTGGTGTTTATTTTGCCTTGTTCTACAGGGCTTTGCCCTTCTCTGGAAGTTCCTACAGTGGAAAACACTGGCTAAAATTGTTTTGGCTGTGATGTTAATGCTTAAAAATGGCTTGAAGTGTTAACCCTCCTCAGAGAAGCCACTTCTCAACAGGTGTATCTCCCTTTCTGGGAAGCCTTTGAAAATTAGGGACTTGGTCTAAAGTTTTAAAGCCAGTTGATGTATTTCACAGTAGGGAAGTATTCCTAGGCATATTCAGTTCCTTCAAATTCTATCAATAGTCTTCTGCCTATTCTGAATATTTGTGGTGCTGGTATTACATGTAAAATGTGAAGAACTGTGGTTCAGTCTATCACTGTGGAGAGGTAATATGCTTGTTGTAATCAACTGCTGGTCATAGTGGCAGAATCATGGTAGCAAAGAACAAAGGGTTCATCAAGGACCATAAATAAAAGAGAAAAGATGCTTTTAATTTCTGTGTCTAAACACATTCTTTATGCTAAGTTAAGGATTTTTGTGGCTTTGTGTGTCAATGTCATCAATAATGAAGTAAAACAGGATTAAATAATTGTAAATAATATTTCTCATATATCCACTCATTAGCATGAAATGTTCTATGGCTGCTGCTAACCCAGGGCTCTCTGAAATCTGTCAAACTTTTCAGAAATATTCCCCAAAGGGCAATTTTGGCCACTTGAATTATTTTTCTGTTAGATGCATTAAGAAATATAGTACAGTAATGCTCAATTTAACTGAATGTTTTAAAACAAAGGGATTTTTGCCTCAAACTTCAGGTACTACTGATTTGCTGAAGTTCTTAAAGTCAGCATTGAAATAGAATAAGTTCATAGGATGTATTGATTTGTTTCTCGAGTTTTCTTTCTGCTTAAAAATATTTATTGTCTATATTTTTTTCTAAAGATAGCTATAAGGGAAAGGAGCCGATGTATGCCATACATTAATTCATTTATTCACTTATCCTTCAGTCAACATTAATTAAGGTCCTAACAAGTGCCAATCTTCTTTATTTTTTTTTTGATGTGAAGACATAATTTTTATTCTTATTTATTTCTTGATTGATTTTTTAGCATGTTTATTGGAGTATAATTGCTTTAAAATGGTGTGTTAATTTCTGCTGTATAACAAAGTGAATCAGCTATTTGTATTCATATATCACCATATACACTCCCTCTTGTGTCTCCATCTCACACTCCTTATCCCACCCCTCAAGGTGGACACAAAGCACCAAGCTGATTTTCCTGTGTGTTGCAGCTGCTTCCCACTAACTATCTATTTTACATTTGGGAGTATATATAAGTCAGTGCTATTCTCTCACTTCATCCCAGCTTCCCCTTCCCCTGCCCATGTCCTCAAGTCCATTCTCTACATCAGCATCTTTTTCCTGCCCTGCCCCTAAGTTCATCACAAGAATTTTTTTTTTTTTTTAGATTCCATATATATGTGTTAGCATGCAGTATTTGTTTTTCTCTTTCTTACATACTTCACGCTGCAGGGGAGACTCCAGTTCCTTCCACCTAATTAAAAAAAAAACTCAATTTCCTTTCTATTTATGGCTGAGTAATATTCCATTGTATATATGTGCAACTTCTTTATCCATTCATCTGTCGATGGACACTTAAGTTGCTTCCATGTCCTGGCTATTGTAAATACTGCTGCAATGAATATTGTGGTACATGACTCTTTTTGAATTATGGTTTTCTCAGGGTATATGCCCAGTAGTGAGATTGCTGTGTCGTATGGTAGTTCTATTTTTAGTTCCTGAAGGAACCTCCATAATGTTCTACATACGGTTTGCATCAATTTACATTCCAACAAACAGAGCAAGAGTGTTCCCTTTCATTGACACCCTCGCCAGCATTTATTGTTTGTAGATTTTTTGATGATGACCATTCTTACTGGCATGAGGTGATACCTCTTGTAGTTTCAATTTGCATTTCTCCAATGACTAGTGATGTTGATGATCCTTTCATGTGATTGTTGGCAATCTGTATATTTTCTATGGAGAAATGTCTATTTAGGTCTTCTTCCCATTTCTGGATTGGATTGTTTGTTTTTTTGATATTGAGCTGCATGAGCTGCTTGAATATTTTGGAGTTTAATCCTTTGTCAGCTGTTTCATTTGCTAATATTTTTGCCCATTTGAGTGTTGTCTTTTTGCCTTGTTTATGGTTTCCTTTGCTGTGCAAAAGCTTTTAAGTTTCATTAGGTCCCATTTTTCTCGTTTTCTTTTTATTTCCATTTCTGTAGGACGTGGGTCAAAAAGGATCTTGGTGTGATTTATGTGCAAGAGTGTTATTCCTAAGTTATCCTCTAAGAGTTTTACAGTGTCCGACCTTACATTTAGGTCTTTAATCTATTTTGAGTTTATTTTTGTGTATGGTGTTAGAGAGTGTTCTAATTTCATTATTTTACATGTAGCTCTCCAGTTTCTCCAGCAGCCCTTATAGAAGAGGCTGTTTTTTTGCCAAAGCAAATAGAGAGAGGAGAACAACAACAACAACAAAAATCCCCCAAAGTTAGCAATAGGAAAGTCATCATAAAGATAAGATCAGAAATAAAGAAAAGGAAATGAAGGAAATGATTGACAGGATCAAAAAGATTAAAGCTGGTTCTTTGAGAAGACAGACAAAATTTATAAACCATTAGCCAGACGTATTAGGAAAAAAAGGAAGAAGACTCAAATCAACAGAATTAGAAATGAAAAAGGAGAAGTAACAACTGACACTGCAGAAATACAAAAGATCATGAGAGATTACTACAAGCAACTATATGCCAAAAACATGGTCAACCCAGAACAAACAGACAAATTCTTACAAAAGCACAACCATCTGATACTGAGCCAACATGAAATAGAAAACATAAACAGACCAATCACAAGCACTGAAATTGAAACTGTGATTAAAACTCTTCCAAGAAACAAAAGCCCAGGACCTGAAGGCTTCACAGGCGAATTCTATCAAACATTTAGAGAAGAGCTAACACTTATACTTCTCAAAGTATTCCAAAATATAGCAGATGGAGGAACTCTGCCAAACTCATTCTATGAGGCCACCATCACCCTGATAACAAAACAAGACAAAGATGTCACAAAAAAGGAAAACTACAGGCCAATATCACCGATGAAAATAGATGTAAAATTCCTCAACAAAATACTACAAAACAGAATCCAACAGCACATTAAAAGGATCATACACCATGGTCAAGTGGGGTTTACCCCAGGAATGCAAGGATTCTTCAATATACACAAATCAATCAATGTGATACAACATATTAACAAATTGAAGGATTAAAAACCATATGATCATCTTAATAGAGGTAGAAAAAGCTTTTGACAAAATTCAACACCGATTTATGGTAAAAACCCTCCAGAAAGTAGGCATAGAGGGAACTTACCTCAACATAATAGAGGCCACATATGACAAACCCACAGCCAACATCATTCTCAATGGTGAAACTGAAGATCAGGAACCACTAAGATCAGGATCCACTAAGATCAGGATCAAGACAAGGTTGCCCACTCTCACCACCATTATTCAACACAGTTTTGGAAGTTGTAATGACAGTAATCAGAGAAGAAAAATAAATAAAAGGAATCCAAGTCGGAAAAGATGTAAAATTCTCACTGTTTGCAGATGACGTGATACTATACATAGAGAATCGGAAAGATGCTACCAGAAAACTACTAGAGCTAGTCAATGAATTTGGTAATGTAGCAGGATACAAAATTAATGCACAGAAATCTATTGCATTCCTATACACTAATGATCAAAAATCGGAAAGACAAATTAAGGAAACACTCCCATTTATAATCAAAACAAAAATAATAAAATACCTAGAAATAAACCTACCTAAGGAGAAAAAACACCAGTATGGAGAAAAAATATTAGACACTGATGAAAGAAATTAAGATAATACAAACAGATGGAGAGATGTACCATGTTCTTGGATTGTAAGAATCAACATTGTGAAAATGACTATAGTACCCAAAGCAATCAACAGATTCAATGCAATCCCTATCAAATTGCCAATGGCATTTTTCACAGAAATAGAACAAAAAATTGCACAATTTGTTTGAAAACACAAAAGACCCTGACTAGCAAAAGCAATCTTGAGAAAGAAAAACAGACCTGGAGGAAGTAGGCTCCCTTACTTCAGACTACACTACAAAGCTACAGTAATCTAGACAGTATGGTACTGGCACAAAAACAGAAATATAGATCAAAGGAATAGGATAGAAAGCCCAGAAATAAACCCACGCACATATGGTCACCTTATCTTTGATAAAGGAGGCAAGAATATACAATGGAGAAAAGATAGCCTCTTCAATAATTGGTGCTGGGGAAATTGGACAGCTAAATGTAAGAGAATGAAAATAGAAGACTCCCTAACACCATACACAAAAATAAACTCCAAATGGATTAAAGACCTAAATTTAAGGCCAGACACCATCAAACAGAGGAAAACATAGGCAGTACACTCTATGACATAAATCATAGCAAGATCCTTTTAGACCAACCTCCTAGAGAAATGGAAATAAAAACATAAATAAACAAATGAGACCTAATGAAACTTCAAAGCTTTTGCACAGCAAAGAAACCATAAACAAGACCAAAAGACAACCCTCAGAATGGGAGAAAATATTTACAAATGAAGCAGCTGTCAAAGAATTAATCTCAAAAATATACAAGCAGCTCATGCAGCTCAATATCAAAAAACAAAAAACCCAATCCACAACTGGGCAGAAGACCTAAATATACATTTCTACAAAAAGGATATACAGATTGCCAACAAACACATGAAAGGATGCTCATCATCCCTAATCATTAGAGAAATGCAAATCAAAACTACAATGTGGTATCCCTCAGACCAGTCATAATGGCCATCATCAAAAATTCTACACATGGTAAATGCTGGAGAGTGTGTGGAGAAAATGGAACCCTCTTGCACTGTTGGTGGGAATGTAAATAGATACAGCCACTATGGAGAACAGTATGGAATTCCTCAAAACACTAAAAATAGAACTACCATACGACCCAGCAATCCCACTACTGGGCATATACCTTGAGAAAACCATAATTCAAAAAGAGTCATGTACCACAATGTTCATTGCAGCACTATTTACAATAACCAGGACATGGAAGCAACCTAAGTGTCCATGGGCAGATGAATGGATAAAGAAGATGTGGCACATATATGCAATGCAATATTACTCAGCCACAAAAAGAAACAGAATTAAGTTATTTGTAGTGAGGTGGATGTACCTAGAATTTGTCATACAGAGTGAAGTAAGTCAGAAAGAGAAAATCAAATATCATATGCTAACACATGTATATGGAAACTTAAAAAAAAAAGGCTCTGAAGAACATACAGGCAGGACAGGAATAAAGACACAGATGTAGAGAACAGACTTTAGGACACAGGGAATGGGAAGTGTAAGCTGGGATGAAGTGAGAGACTGGCATGGACATATATACACTCCCAAATGTAAAATAGTTAGCTGGTGAGAATCAGCCACATCAGTGATGTAAGCTCTGTGTTTTGTGCCCAACTAGAGGGGTGGAATAGGGACGGTGGGAGGAAGACACAACGGAAGGGGTATGGAGACTATATATATATATATATACATACATACATATAGCTGCTTCACTTTGTTATACAGAATAAGCTAACATGCCATTTTAAAGCAATTATACTCCAAAATGTTCTTAAAAAAAAAAAGTTAAGGTGACCATAGGTGTGTGGGTTTATCTCTTGGCTTTCTATCCTGTTCCATTGATCTCTATTTCTGTTTTTGTGCCAGTACCATACTTTCTTGGTTACTGTAGCTTTGTAGCATAATCTGAAGTCTGGGAGCCTGATTTCTCTAGCTCAATTTTTCTTTCTGTAGATTGTTTTTGCTCTGTATTTGCTTTTGTATTTCCATAGAAATTTTGTAATTTTTTGTTCTAGTTCTGTGAAAAATGTCATTGGTAGTTTGATGGGGATTGCATTGAATCTGTTGATTTCTTTGTGTAGTAGTGTCATTTTCACAATGTTGATTCTTCCAATCCAAGAACATAGTATATCTCTCCATCTGTTTCTATCTTCTTTAATTTTTTCATCATTGTCATGATTTTCTGCATACAGGTCTTTTGTCTCCTTAGGTAGGCTTAATCCTAGATATTTTATTCTTTTTGTTGTAATGGTAAATGGGAGTGTTTCCTTAATTTATCTTTAAGATATTTCATCATTAGTGTATAGGAATGCAAGAGATTTCTGTGCATTAATCATGTATCCTGCTACATTACCAAATTCATTGATTAGCTGTAGTAGTTTTCTGCCAGCATCTTTAGGATTCTCTCTATATAGTATCATGTCATCTGCAAACAGTGACAGTATTACTTCTTCTTTTCCAGTTTGGATTCTTTTTATTTCCTTTTCTTCTCTGATTACTGTGGCTAAAACTTCCAAAACTATGTTAAATAATAGTGGTGAGAGTGGGCAACCTTGACTTGTTCCTGATCTTAGTGGAAATGGTTTCAGTTTTTCACCATTGAGAACGATATTGGCTGTGGGTTTGTCATATATGACCTTTATTATGTTGAGGTAGGTTCAATCTATGTCTACTTTCTGGAGAGTTTTTATCATAAATTGGTATTAAATTTTGTCAAAAGCTTTTTGCATCTATTGAGATTATCATATGTTTTTATCACTCAATTTGTTAATATGGTGTACCACATTGACTGATTTGCATATACTGAGAAATCCTTGCATTCCTGGGATAAACTCCACTTGATCATGGTGTATGATCCTATTAATGTGTTGTTGGATTCTATTTGCTAGTATTTTGTTTTTGGATTTTTTTCATCTATGTTTATCAGTGATATTGGCCTGTAGTTTTCTTTTTTTATGACATCTTTGCCTTGTTTTTCTACAGGGTGATAGTGGTCTCATAGAATGAGTTTGGGAGGGTTCCTCCCTCTGCTATATTTTGGAAGAGTTTGAGAAGGACAGGTGATATCTCTTCTCTAAATGTTTGATAGAATTTGCCTGTGAAGCCATCTGGTCCTAGGTTTTTGTTGGAAGATTTTTAATCACAGTTTCATGTTCAGTGCTTGTTATCTGTCTGTTTATATTTTCTATTTCTTCTTGCTTCAGTCTCAGAAGTTTGTGCTTTTCTAAAAATTTGTCTATTTCTTTCGAGTTGTCCATGTTATTGGCATATAGTTTCTTGTAGTAATCTCTCATGATCCTTTGTATTTCTGCTGCATCAGTAGTTACTTCTCCTTTTTCATTTCTAGTTATGTTGATTTGAGTCTTCTCCCATTCTTTCTTGATGAGTCTGGCTAATGGTTTATAAATTTTGTTTACCTTCTCAAAGAACCAGCTTTTAATTTTATTGATCTTTGCTTTTGTTTCTTTCATTTCTTTTTCCTTTACTTCTGATATGACCTTTATGATTTCTTTCATTCTGCTAATTTTAGGGGTTTTTTGTTCTTCTTTCTTGAATTGCTTTAGGTGTAAGGTTGCATTGTGTATTTGAGCATTTTCTTGTTTCTTGAGGTAGGATTGTATTGCTATAAATTTCCCTCCTGTAACTACTTTTGCTGCATCCCATAGGTATTGGGTGGTCATGTGTTCATTGTCATTTGTTTCTATGTATTTTTTGTTTTTTTTCTGTTATCTCTTAGTTATTTAGTAGTGGATTGTGTAGCCTCCATGTGTCTGTACTTTTTTACCATTTTTTTTCAGTTATTTATATCTCATCTGATAGCATTGTGATCAGAAAATATACTTGATATGATTTCAATTTTCTTAAATTTACCATGGCTTTATTTGTGACCCAAGATATGGTTTATCCTGGAAAATATTCCATAATCACTTGAGAAGAATATGTATTCTGTTGATTTTGGATGGAATGTCCTATGAAAATCAATTAAGTCCATCTTTTTTAATGCATCATTTAAAGCTGTGTTTCCTTATTTATTTTCATTTTTGGTGACCTGTCCATTGGTGAAATTGGGATAATAATGTTCCCTACTCTTATATTACTGTTGATTTCCTTTTTTATGGCTATTAGCATTTTCCTTATGTATTGAAGTGCTCCTATGTTGGGTACATAAATATTTACAATTGTTATACCTTTGTCTTGGATTGATCCCTTGATCATTATGTAGTGTCCTTCTTTGTCTCTTGTAATAGTTCTTATTTTAAAGTCTACTTTGTCTGTTATAAGAAAGATACTCGAGCTTTCTTTTGATTTCCATTTGCATGGAATATCATTTTACACCTCCTCACTTTCTGTCTGTATGTGACACTAGGTCTGAAATGGATCTGTTGTAGGCAGCATATGTATGGGTCTTGTTTTTGTATCCATTCAGCCAGTCTATGTCTTTCAGTTGGAGCATTTAATCTATTTACATTGAAGTAATTATCAATATGCATGTTTTTTATTACCATTTTCTGAATTGTTTTGAGTTTGTTTTTGTAGGTCTTTTCCTTCTCTTGTGTTTCCTGCCTAGAGAAGATACTTTAGCATTTGTTGTAAAGCTTGCTTGGTGCTGTTGAATTCTCTTAGCTTTTGCTTGTTTGTAAAGTTTTTAAGTTCCTCGTTGAATCTGAAAGAGATCTTTGCTGGGTAGAGTAATCTTGGTTGTAGGTATTTCCCTTCACCAGTTTAAATATGTCCTGCCACTCCCTTATGGCTTGCAGAGTTTCTGCTGAAAGATCAGCTGTTAACCTTATGGGGATTCCCTTGTATGTTAATTGTTGCTTTTCCCTGCTGCTTTTATTTTATCTTTGTTTTTAATTTTTGATAGTTTCAGTAATTTTTGGTGTGTTTCTCCTTGGATTTATCCTGTATGGGACTCTGTCCTTTCTGGACTTGACTATTTCCTTTCCCATGTTTGAGAAATTTTCAGGTATAATCTCCTCAAATGTGTTTTCAGATTCTTTATTTTTCTCTTCTTCTTCAGGAACCTCTTTTATTCGAATGTTGCCCCATTTAATTTTGTCCCAGTGGTCTCTGGGACTGTCCTCAATTGTTTTCCTTCTTTTTTCTTTATTCTGCTCTATGGTAGTTATTTCCACTATTTTATCTTCCAGGTCACTTATCCATTCATCTGCCTCTCTTATTCTGCTATTGATTCCTTCTACAGAATTTTTAATTTCATTTATTGTGTTGTTCATCATTGTTTCTTTGCTCTTTTGTTCTTCTAGCTCCTTGCTAATCGTTTCTTATATTTTATCCTTTGTACTTCCAATATTTTGGTTCATTTTTACTATAATTACTCTGAATTCTTTTTCAGGTAGACTGCCTATTTCCTCTTTATTTTTTTTTGGTCTGGTGGGTTTTTACCTTGCTTCTTCATCTGCTGTGTATTTCTCTGTCTTCTCATTTTGCTTAACCTGCTGTGTTTGGGATCTCCTTTTCACAGAATGTAAGTTCATAGTTCCTGTCATTTTTGGTGACTGCCCCCAGTGAGTAAAGTTGGTTCAGTGGCCTGTGAAGGCTTCCTGGTGGAGGGGACTTGTGCCTATATTCTGGTGGCTGGTGCTGGATTGTATGTTTCTGGGGGGCAGTGCTACCTCCAGTGGTTGTTTTGGGGTCTCTGTGAACTTAGTATGATTTTAGGCAGCTTCTCTGTTAATGTGTAGAGTTGTATTCCTGTCTTGCTAGTTGTTTGGCATGGGGTATCCAGCACTGAATCTTTCTGGCCATTAGGTGAGCTGGGTCTTAGCACTGAGATGGAGATCTCTGGGACAGCCCTCAACAATTGTTATTACATGGGACTGGGAGGTCTCTGGTGGTCCAATGTCCTGAACTTGGGTCTCCTACCACAGAGTCTCAGGCCTGACACCAGGCCAGAGCACCAAGCCCTGTCAGCCATATGGGTGAGAAGAAAAGGGAGAAAAAAAAAAACAAATAAAAATAAATAAATTATTAAAATAAAAAATATTTTAAAATTAAAAAGTAATAATCATTTAAAAAAAAGAAGAGAACAACCAAATGAACAAACAAATCCACCAGTGATAACAAGTGCTAAAATCTATACTATGGTAGACATAAAAATCAGAAACACATCAGTCTCAGAAAGAAAACCCCAAGTCTACAGTTGCTCCCACAGTCCACTGCTGCAGTTTTGGTTTGATTTGTTGTCTATTCAGGTATTCTGCATATGCAGGGTACATCAAGTTGTTTGTTGTGATTTTATCTGCTTCTCCTGAGGCTGCACTGAGAAATTTCCCTTTTTATTCTTTGTTTGCAAAGGGGATTTAATCTGCTGCTCCTGGGGTTTAGGTTTCTTTTTGACACCACCTCTGTGTATAGGTCACCCTCAGGCATCTGTTCCCATTCAGACAGGGTGGGGTTATATCAGCGGCTGATTATGGGGCTCTGGCTCACTCATGCTAGCGGGAGGGAAGGGTATGGTAGTTATAACTGGAATGCAGGCAAGCCTGGGGCAGCAGAGGCCAGCATGATATTGCCACAGCCTGAGGTGTGCAGTGTGTTCTCCTGGGGAACTTGTCCCTGGATTATGGGACCTTGTCAGTGGAAGGCTGCACAGGTTCCTGGGGGTGGCGGGGGCTTGTGGATAGTGACCTGTGCTTGCACACAGGATTCTTAGAGGCTGCAGCAGCAGCGTTAGTGTTTCATATCCGTCTCTGGTGTCCGAGCTGATAGCCGTGGCTCATGCCTGTCACTGGAGCTCATTTACGTGGTGCTCTGCCTTCTGTGGGTAGACAGGGAAGGAATCCCCTCTCTTCGTGCTCCCTCTAACAATGGTCTTAGGCAGGTCTAGAGTTTTTCCTGGACTCCCTCCCAGCTAGATAGCCCCCTTCAGGCTGTGTACTGGCCCCCTTCAGGCTGTGTTCACACAGCCAACCTCAGTCCTCTCCCTGGGATCTGACCTCCAAAACCTGAGCCTCAGCTCCCAGACCCCACCCAAACCGGTGGGTGAGCAGACAAGCCTCTCAGGCTGGTGAGTGCTGGTCAGCACCTATCCTCTGTGCAGGAATCTCTCTGCTTTGCCTTTGGCACCCCTGTTGCTGTGCTGTTCTCCATGGCTCCAAAGCTTCCCCCCACCCTCCCACACGTGTCTTCACCTATGAATGGGCTTTCTATGGTGTGGAAATTTTTCCTCCTTCACAGCTCTTGCCAAGAGGTGCAGGTCCCATCCCTATTCTTTTGTTTCTGTTTTTCTTTCTTTTTTCTTTTGCCCTACCCAGGTAGGTGAGGATTTTCTTGCCTTTTGGGAAGTCTGAGGTCTTCTGTCAGTGTTCCGTAGGTGTTCTGTAGGAGTAGTTCCACATGTAGATATATTTTTGATGTACTTGTGGGGAGGAAGTTGATCTCCATGTCTTATTCCTCTGCTATCTTGAAGGTCCCCCCCGTGTACCAAACTTGTGAGGTACAAAGACATAACATAAAATTAGATTACAAGTATGGTCTAAGTGGCAAATATATCACTTTCCATTAATTGATTTATATGCAATAATATTTACATTGAGCTTCTACTATATATCTGAAACTGTGAATCATTCATTGAAGAGGCGTTCCTTGTATCATTGTTATATTCATACAACCAACTCTAGAACTGCACCATTTATTCAGCATGCAAACAACAAAAGGGTGGTCCCTGCCTTAAGTGACCACCTCAAAGGTTCTGAGAACATAGACAGTGACAGTATGAAGAGATAGCCAATAAGATGGTTGTATGTGCTGGATGAAGAGAGGCGCTAGAAGAAGCATCCGAGTTGGCCAGGGACAGTCAGAGAAACAAAGATAAAAAGAACTACCATGTAATGAGCCCTTATGAGGTGTCATACCCTATAATAAGCATTTGTCAGATATTATCCCTTATTTAAACTCCATTGCATATGAGGTAGGTATTAATATTATAGTAACTTTAAATATGTAGAAAATTGAGGTAAAGAATTGTTAAATAGCTTGCTCAATATCCCATAAATGGGAAGATTCAAATTTTATATTTCTAACTCCAAAGTTCCTAGAGGAATAAAGCCAAGGTATACTGGTCACAACATCACCTACTAGTGGGTTGGGTAAATCAGTTAACCTCTCCTGATCTCTATTTTCTCGTATAATGAAAAAAATGACACTAACTGAAGAACTTCTGGATGTCTTTTCAGCTAAAACTTAGGGAGGATACTGAGAAGAAACTGAGCATCTCTTTCATATGAGACACCTGCATCTTTGTATATCAAATTCCCAATATTGGTGTATTGTATTATAAATTTCCTATTACTTATAAAACAGGATTATTTTTGTCCTGTTAAATAAAATGTTGAATTAACGTTGCATCACATTCCAGGAATACAGTAAAAAATGCGTTTCCTTCACTTTGATAATAAGTGTTTACATATTTAAAATGTATATTTAAGTTACTCCTATTCTCTCCATTTACCAAGCTGAAAAAGTTGCTCTTGACTGACATATTTCTCTTTTAACTCTTGACAAGCCTTATTCATTTCTCCAAAACAGAGCAAAGAGACCACAAATTATTCAAGTCATCCCTATGTTGGTGGAGATTTGTTCACTGGCTCTTTGGAATAAAGCAGCAATCTTCAGATTATTTCAAGAGTGAAATAAAAAACCGGCCAAATGTCTTTAAAGCTATAAACTATTGCTCAATATCTTTTCAGGGAAGTATCCATGTCAGAAGGACAAAAGTAATAACCAGGATTATGGGATGATTCATGATGGAGCAACTTGCCTCACAATATATGAGTTGAATTATGCTTGATGATCTTGATATTCTGGCAAAGAGCAAACAAATATATAGAAAAAATACACTAACTAATGCTATGGGACTCTTGAATTGAAACACTCCCCCACTCACTTTTGATTGAAGAACTCAGGAGGGAATCAAATCTACTGAGAGCATATACAGAGGAAAGAAATTGTGCGTGTTGGGTGAGAAAAAGAATGGACTATGTGGCAAGTACCACCTGTGAGGCAAGTGGTAAGGTTTCAGGTAAACCTTTGAATCTCTATTAGTCATAGTTCTGAAACAAAAGCCAAAAAATATGGAGTTGTTTTAGAAACATTGTTTATGATAGTACTTTCTAAAAACAACCAGATATTGTGTTATATTATTTGTTCTCCAAGTAATAGCTTTGAGAAAAATGAGAAACTGCCATTATACCTAGATTGGAAATAGGGGAGGGTGATATTTTTCCAATATCTTATAGAAAAATAAGTGATAAAACCTTTACAAAAGATTTTGATTTCTAACACTAAGCCCAGTTTTACTTTTTCCCATATTTTGACAGCCTTCTCCACAATGTACATCAACATTTTGAAAAGATGATCACTGCTAGAAGTAAAAAATATATATATTTGTTATTAATTGACCATTCTGTAATCCACACTCCCTCTTTGGAGTTAGACTTTACTGATTTCTGGGTTCAATAAATATTTGAAACTTGTTGAAGTTTCACATCTTCAAAAAAAGAAAAAAAAAAGGTAGCTGCAGAGATGTGAGGCTACTCCTGTTCAAGCCCTTGAAATTTTCAAGTTAAGATCAAAATTGCAGGAATAAGCATACAATTTTTTAGATGATAGGACTTTTAGTCTAAGTGAGAATTAATGGCTAACCTTACAGAGCAGCCAAAGATGCCTTGCCTCATGTTTGAAGGCAATTTAACCATCAAATTGTCCATAGAGAAGAATATTTAAACATGTAGATGGAAAGGAATGGTCAGCATAATGATCTGTTGGTAATCAACCATTTTTCTGTTAATGTGGCTGATGGTGAATTAGTCAAATGATATCCTTGAGGCACATGACATACTTCAAAGTGGTAGGTTATTGAGTATTTGGATGGGAACTACCATCTCTCACAGTGGATATCAAAAGGAAGTGGCCAAAGGAGGCTACTAATACCCTAATATCTAGTGACTTCAGGGTTCCTACTCTTATTCCAAATTCTTCCTAAATCACTTACTCATGCTTTAAATCACATTATGTAAAGGCAAAGTCTATTATTGTACTATAATGAAAAAATTGGTGGATATCATAGAAAAACATGTACATAAGATTCAATCAGATGTAGAGTTGGAACCTGGTTCCAGCCTTGCTGATTGTCTTTTGACAATTACTATGCTTCAATTTGCTTATCTACAAATAGCAGATGACAGATTATTAAAGGCATTAAATTAATTCATATATGTGGGAGTACCTGACATATAGTATACACTCAATACATCCCATTTTCTTTAGCTTTATACTATGTTGTTAAGGTTTTGCTTGCCACTGTTGTAATTTTTTCCTTAAAAAAATGATGATATTAAAGCTCAGAGAGGTAGAAAAAAATTTTGCATGTCAAAAAGTTTTTTGTCATCTAATTAACCAATTCCAAGTGTTTTTCAAATCCTATGAATAATGTTCTATTAACCCCAATATATAATTTACCAATTAATAATAAGGATGATATGGTCATCCATGACAAGCAATAATGGTAGAGATAACATGAAAGAAGAGAGTTATTGCTTTGAGTTTTTAGGTGAGTTTCTGCAGAGAATAACTAACTTGAAACAAGTCTTCAAGATGGGAGAGCTTTTTATTTATTTTAGGTGTTCAAGTTTCTTCTAATACACAAAAATCTAAGCAGCCATAACAGCAATAGATTGCATTCTGCTAAACAACTCCCATAAAAAGACACCTATGTATGTCTTCTCCTTCTCCTTGTGCTAACAGTGACCTGAAACATGCTCTCAGAGTGGACTGTTGAAGCACAGAGACCAAAGAAAATCATAAAAATCCATTTAGTGCCTCTGTTCCTGTCAAATCTGTTAACATTTTGCAGGCCAAACTAAGTCACATTATCTAGTTCATCATCAACAGCTGAAAAATTATGTTCTGCCTACCTGGTGGGAGATACAACAAAGTCACATGGCAAAGAAAGTAGATATTTAATTCTATAACAAGGATAGAAGAATTTGAAACAACACAGTTAGAAAGCATGGAAGTGGAGAAGCAAGAAGAGCTACAATCCTGAAGCCCATGGAATGAAAACCACAATCACAACAAGGTAGAGAAAATGAAAAGGCAGAGGACTATGTACCAGATGAAGGAGCAAGATAAAATTCGAGAAAAACAATTAAATGAAGTGGAGATAGGCAACCTTCCAGAAAAAGAATTCAGAATAATGATAGTGAAGATGATCCAGGACCTCGGAAAAAGAATGGAGGCAAGGATCAAGAAGATGCAAGAAATATTTAACAAAAAAATAAAAGACTAAAAGAGCAATTACAGAGATGAACAATACAATAACTGAAAGGAAAAATACACTAGAAGGAATCAATAGCAGAATAACTGATGCAGGAGAACAAATAAATGACCGGGAAGACAGAATGGTGGAATTCATGGCCAAAGAACAGATTAAAGAAAAAAGAATGAGAAGACATGAAGACAGCCTAGGAGAGATCTGGGACAACATTAAGCACACCAACATTTGAATTATAGGGGTCCCAGAATAAGAAGAGAGAGAGAAAGGACCAGACAAAATATTTGAGGAGATTATAGTTGAAATTTTCCCCAACAAGGGAAAGGAAATAGCCACCTAAGTCAAGGAAGCACAGAGAATCCGAAGCAGGAAAAACCCAAGACACTGAGACGTATAGTAATCAAACTGACAAAATTAAAGACAAAGAAAAATTTTTAAAGGAAACAAGGGAAAAATGACAACATACAAGGGAACTCCCATAAGGTTAATAGGTGATTTCTCAGCAGAAACTCTGCAAGCCAGAAGTGAGTGGTATGATATACTCACAGTGATGAAAGGGAAGAATCTATGACCAAGAATACTCTACCCAGCAAGGATCTCATTCAGATTTGATGGAGAAATCAAAAGCTTTACAGACAAGCAAAAGCTAAGAGAATTCAACACCACAAAATCACCTCTACAGCAAATGCTAAAGGAACTTCTCTAAGTGGGAAACACAAGAGAAGGCAAAGACCTACAAAAACAAACCCAAAACAATTAAGAAAATGGTAATAAGGAACATACATATTGATAATTACCTCAAATGTGAATGGATTAAATGCTTCCCAAAAAAGACACAGACTGGCTGAATGGATACCAAAAAACACCCATTATATGCTTTCTACAAGAGACCCACTACAGACCTAAGGACACATACAGACTGAAAGGGAGGGGGAGGAAAAAATATTCCATGCAAATGCAAATCAAAAGAAAGCTGGAGTAGCAATACTCATATCAGGTGAAATAGGCTTTAAAATAAAGAATGTTACAAGAGACAAGGAAGGACAGTAAACAATGATCAAGGAATCAATCCAAGAAGATGATAAAACAGTTATAAATATATATGCACCCAACAAAGGAGCACATCAATAAATAAGGCAAATGTTAACAGCCATAAAAGGGGAAATTAACGGTAAAACAATAATAGTGGGGGACTTCAACATCTCACTTTCACCAATGGACAGATCATACAGGCAGAATATTAATAAGGGAACACAACCTTTAAATGACACAATAGACCGCATAGATTTAATTGATATTTATAGAACTTTCCATCCAAAAACAACAGAATACACATTCTTCTCAAGAGCACATGGGTCATTCTCCAGGAGAGATCACATCTTGGATAACAAATCAAGCCTCAGTAAAGTTAAGAAAATTGAAATCATATCAAGCATCTTTTCTGACCACAACACTATGAGATAAGAAATAAATTACAGGAAAAAACCCATAATAAACAGAAACACATGGAGGCTAAACAATACTCTACTAAATGACCAAGAGATCACTGAAGAAATCAAAAAGGAAATCAAAAAATACCTAGAGACAATTGACAACAAAAACACGCTGACCCAAAACTTATAGGATGCAGCAACAGCAGTTCTAAGAGGGAAGTTTATAGCAATACAATTCTACCTCAACAAACAAAAAAAATCTTAAATAAACAACCTAATCTTACACCTAAAGCAACTAGAGAAAGAAGAACCCCCCAAAACGCCCAAGTTGGTAGAAGGAAAGAAATCATAAAGATCAGAGCAGAAATAAATGAAATAGAAACAAAGAAAACAATAGCAAAGATCAATAAAACTAAAAGCTGGTTCTTTGAGAATATAAACAAAATTGATAAACTTTTAGCCAAACTCCTCAATAAGAAGAGGGAAAGGACTAAAATCAATAAAATTAGAAATGAAAAAAGAGAAGTTACAATGGACACCTCAGAAATACAAAACATCATAAGAGACTACTACAAGCAACTCTATGCCAATAAAATGGACAACCTGGAAGAAATGGACAAATTCTTAGAAAGGTATAACCTTCCAAGACTGAACCAGGAAGAAATAGAAAATATGAACAGAACTATCAAAAGTAATGAAATTGAAACTGTGATTAAAAATCTTCCAACAAACAAAGGTCCAGGACCAGATAGCTTAACAGGTGAATCCTATCAAACATTTAGAGAAGAGCTAATACCTATTCTTCTCAAACTCTTCCAAAATATAACAGAGGGAGGAACACTCCCAAACTCATTCTATGAGGCTACCATCATCCTGATACCAAAACCAGACAAAGGTACTACAAAAAGAGAAAATTACAGACCAATGTCAGTGATGAATATAGATGCAAAAGTCCTCAACAAAATACTAGCAAACAGAATCCAACAACACATTAAAAGGATTATACACCATGATCAAATGGGATTTATTCCAGCAATGCAAGGATTCTTCAATATACACAAATCAATCAACATGATACACCATATTAACAAACTGAAGAATAAAAACCATATGATCATCTCAATAGATGCAGAAAAATGTTTGACAAAATTCCAACCCGTTTATGATAAAAATTCTCCAGAAAGTGGACATTGATGGAAAATTCCTCAACATAATAAAGTCCACATATGACAAACCCACAGCCAACATCATTCTCAATGGTGAAAAACTGAAAGCATTTCCTCTAAGTTCAGGAACAAGACAAGGATGTCCACTCTCGCCACTATTTTTCAACTTAGTTTGGAAGCCCTAGCCATGGCAATCAGAGCAGAAAAAGAAATGAAAACAATACAAATTGGAAAAGAGAACTAAAACTGTCACTGTTTACAGATGACATAATACTATATTTAGAAAATCTTAAAAATGTCAGTCACCAGAAAACTACTAGAGCTAATCAGTGAATTTGGTAAAGCTTCAGGATATAAAATTTCTTGCATTCTTATACACTAACAATGAAAAATCAGAAAGAGAAATTCAGGAAACTATCCCATTCACCATTGCATCAAAATGAATAGGGGCTTCCCTGGTGGCGCAGTGGTTGAGAGTCTGCCTGCCGACGCAGGGGATATGGTTTCGTGCCCCGGTCTGGGAAGATCCCACATGCTGAGGAGTGGCTGGGCCCATGAGACATAGCTGCTGAGCCTGCATGTCTGGAGACTGTGCTCCACAACGAGAGAGGCCACAACAGTGAGAGGCCCATGAACAGCAAAAAAAAAAAAAAAAAAAGAATAAAACACCTAGGAATAAACCTACCTAAGGAGGTAAAAGACCTGCACTCAGAAAACTATGAGACATTGATGAAAGAAATCAAAGATGACACAAACAGATGCAGAGATATACCATGTTCTTGGATTGGAAGAATTTATATTGTGAAAATGACTATACTTCTCAAAGCAATCTACAGATTCAATGCAATACCTATCAAATTACCAATGGCATTTTTACAGAATTAGAACAAAAAATCTTAAAATTTATATGGAAACCAAGACACTGAATAGCCAAAGCAATCTTGAGGGAAAAAAAGTGGAGCTGGAGGAATCAGACTCCCTGACTTCAGACTGTACTACAAAGCTACAATAATCAATACTGGCAATATGGTACTGGCACAAAAACAGAAATATAGATCAATGGAACAGGATAGAAAGCCCAGAGATAAACCCACACACCTTTGGTCAATTAATCTATGACAATGGAGGCAATGATATACAATGGAGAAAAGACTGTCTATTCAATAAGTGGTGCTGGGGATACTTGACAGCTACATATAAAAGAATGATATTAGAATGCTCCCTAACACCATACACAAAAATAAACTCAAAATGGATTAAAGACCTAAATGTAAGACCATACACTTCTTAGAGGAAAACATAGGAATAACACTCTTTGACAAAAATCATAGCAAGATCTTTTTAGACCCACCTCATAGAGTAATAGAAATAAAAACAAAAATAAACAAATGGGACCTAATGAAACTTAAAATGTTTTGCACAGCAAAGAAAACTATAAACAAGGTGAAAAGACAATGCTCAGAATTGGAGAAAAAAATTGTAAATGAAGCAAATGTCAAAGTATTAATCTCAAAAATATACACACAGCTCATGCAGTTCAATATAAAAAAAAATCAAAAAATGGAAAGACCTAAATAGACATTTCTCCAAAGAAGACATACAGATGGCCAAGAGACACATGAAAGGATACTCAACATCACTAATAATTAGAGAAATACAAATCAAAACTACAATGAGTTATCACCTCACACCAGTTAGAATGGGCATCTTCAGAAAATTTACAAACAATAAATGCTGGAGATGGTGTGGAGAAAAGAGAACCCTCTTGCACTATTGTTGGGAATGTAAATAGATACAGTGACTATGGAGAACAGTATGGAGGTTCCTTAAAGAACTACAAGTTGAATTACCATATGACCCAGCAATCCCATTACTGGGCATATACCCAGAGAAAACCATAATTCAAAAAGGCACATGCACCTCAATGTTCATTGCAGCACTATTTACAATAGCCAGGTCATGGAAGCAGTCTAAATGCCCATCAACAGAGGAATGGATAAAGAAGTTGTGGTACATATATACACGGAATATTACTCAGCCATAGAAAGGAACGAAATTGGGTCATTTGTTGAGACATGGATGGATGTAGAGACTGTCATTCAGAGTAGAGTAAGTCAGAAAGAGAAAAACAAATATCATATATAAATGCATATATGTGAAATCTAGAAAAGTGGTGCAGATGAACAGGTTTGCAAGGCAGAAATAGAGACATAGATGTAGAGAACAAATGTATGGATACCAAGGGGGTAAAGTGGGAAGTGGGCTGTGAGGGGTGGGATGAACTGGGAGATTGGCATTGACATATACACAGTAATATGTATAAAATAGATAACTCTTAAGAACCTGCTGTATAGTACAGGGAACTTTACTTCACTTTGCTGTATAGTAGAAACTAATACAACATTGTAAAACAATTATAGCCCAATAAAAAATAAAAAAAGAAAGCCTGGAAATTATTCTAACCTATATCTTAAAAACAGACTACATACTATTTATTGCTTTATTATATTCAACATAGATTTTTTAAAATTTATTTTAATTATTTTTATTTTTGGCTGCATTGGATCTTTGTTGCAGTGTGTGGGCTTCTCATTTCAGTGGCCTCTCCTATTGAAGAGCACAGTGTGCAGGCTTCAGTAGTTGTGGTGTACAGGCTCAGCCGGTCCGCATCATGTGGGATCCGCCCGGGCCAGGGCTCAAACCCGTGTCCCCTGCATTGGCAGGTGGACTCCCAACCACTGCGCCACCAGGGAAGCCCCAACATAGATTTTTTATAGGTCAAGGGCTATCAGTACATTGCCGTCCTCCTAAAGGAATATATAATAAAAAATCCAAATAATATATGTTTCAGAGCCCTCAATTATGTACCTCTGTAAGAATACAATCCCAGGGGGAAAAAAAGTAAAACTATATTGACACTTCCTTTCAAAGTGTGATTTTAAGTCTAGCCTGACCTATAAAAAAATTTCAGGGCTGCCTATATGACATAAATTGGAGGTAGAATGATGTAATGCTTTGCTCCTTCTTTCCTTCACCTATGAAGAATGATGAATGCTTGCAATTATACTTTGTACAGGACAAAGTTTTGATTTCATAAAATACCCAGATATCAATGTAACTGAGAATAAATTATTTCCTGTTAATTGAAGTTTTGGGGGCAGTTAAGGGTAACAAAGGGCCTTGGAAACATTGTGTATCCAGAAAGTTCAACCAGAGCAAGAATCAATAGGAGATATATGTTAGATATTTATTACAAGGAATTGTTTTATGTGATTATGGGGACTGGCTAGGCAAACATCAAATCAGTAGAGCAGTTTGTCAGGAAGGGCAGGCTGGAACTCTCAAGCATGAGCTGAAGCTGCAGGAAACTGGCAAAATTTCTCCTTTTTTTTCAGGGAACTTCATTTCTGCACTTAAGGTCCTACAACTGATAGAATCTTGCCCACCCAGATTATCTAGGACAATCTCTCCTACTTAAAGTCAGCTGAGGATGAACTTTATCTTCAGATACTTTCACAGCGACATCTAGATTAATGTTTGGTTGTGTAATGGGTCCATAGCCTAGCTAAGTTGATACACGAAACTGATCACAGCGCACTATGATCCGAAGGATGGAGAAAATAGGCCCTAAAAAGAGATAAGAGGGCTGTGAAAAATAAACTTTACTGACATCTCAGCTTTGCCCCAACCTGACCAAATCTGATTTTGAGATTTGAATTGAAATATAGAAGTCATTTCCTTGTGTCTTTTGTCACCATTCCTAAAGGCACTTTGTCATAAACTGACAGACAACCTGCCTCCTTAGGAGCTTGTGGGAAGAGTTTCTCAGAAATGTGTTTAATTGAAATCGCACTTGGAGAGTCTATCACTGCTTTATAGTCTTAGGATTTGCTTTGTTTTTAAACTGAAACAGAAGAGAGGATGAATGGCTGGTATATTTGATGATATATAATCACATTAATAATTTATTGCCACATTTGTCAATATATTAGTACAATATGTTATCATATACATTATTAACTCTTGCTCTTAAATGTTTTATACTGATCTTTTACATTTTTTATTTTGATTGTGATAAATTTGGATCCAAGAGATCTTTTTTCTTTCAGAATAAGAAGGAGTAAAAATATTGCATGAAAAGAACTTAGGAGAATTGAGCCCAGTCTCGCAGACAAAGAATGTCAGTATTTTCCTCCCATAGCTTTTTTACCTGCCTTTCCTTTGCTCCGAGGTTGCAGGTATTAGAACTTAAAATTGGGCTTCCCTGGTGGCGCAGTGGTTGAGAGTCCGCCTGCCGATGCAGGGCACACGGGTTCGTGCCCTGGCCCGGGAAGATCCCACATGCCGTGGAGTGGCTAGGCCCGTGAGCCTGCGCGTCCGGAGCCTGTGCTCCGCAACGGGAGAGGCCACAGCAGTGAGAGGCCCGCGTACCGCGAAAAAAAAAAAAAAGAACTTAAAATTGGCAGATTGAATGTCTCTACACAGAAGGAACCCGGTAATTCCCCATCTTTGGCAACATCTCTGTAGTTCATCAACAGAGGCTCCCATGTCCTGTGATGGTTGTGGGGTGGCCTTCGATAAACCTGAATTTACAGTGGAGACGGCCCCTTCCAGTGGAGTATCATTTTTAAATGTTATATCTTGAAGTTGGGATTATGTTCTTAGCTGTAATTATAGAGTGGTACCATCACTCCTGAGCAGAGGCCAAAAATTAAGGCTGATTTGACATGTTCCACTATCTTGTTTAGTGTTTTTTTCATTTAGGAAGGTTAGAAAAGAAAGGAAATATTATAGAATTGAGATTTCTTTAAGTATGGTGACTTTCATACTTAAAAGATTAGAAAGCAAGTGATAATTTTGTATCATGAATTTCTTCTTGTTTGCCTCACAGAATATAAATTGCTTCCCACATTCCTGAGACTATCTAAATTTTACAAAATTACTATATTACTGAAAGGTTTTGTGTTACCAAATTTTCTGCATACATGAAGTCACTTTGTTATTTAAAGAAGTTGTCATGTGCCAATTTGTAAAACAATTATACATTTTTTTATATAAATTATGATTTACATATATTACTTTTGATTAATATAAGAATCACTAAACTTCTGTGATACTTATAAAAACCTGGTCAATGTAAGGGTTAGAAGATCTAGAAACTTCTTCCACTACATATATAAATGGAGGTGGCGTGTGTTAAGTTACTGTGTTTTTGACCCCTCAGGAAATGAGGGTTAGAGCTGCTAAGTGTTCTTTCTAGACCTCCATTTTTCTCAGTTGTGAAATAGGGTAGCTGAACGGATAACCTCAAAAGCCCTTTCTAGTTTTGATTTCTTTGGATTATCTCCTCAAAGGTACTTTCCAATTCCATCCTAGCAACAATTCTGTGTCTAAAACTCATATTCATCTCCATATATAGCGATCAAGGTGATCAAATATATTTTATTTCTGTCAATTCAGTTTATTCCCCTAACTCTCTCTTTGGAATCTTTTCATGAAAACTGTTTTCAGAGGATGCATAGCCAGGGAGCTCTCCCACTATTTCATAGCATAGAAATCCTCCAAAACCAAGCCAATGTGCCAATCCCACAATTGCATTTCCAGTGATGGTTTTTACTACTGTTGGGTATACCGATTAAACAACGGTTAGAATATAATTCATATTTCACAGATATTAGATTTTTTGTTAATACATAAATCTAAATATATATACATATATTACATTTATTAACTATGTAAATACTTGCTACTTATAAAATGATGTAACAAAATACGTTCAGAGAGAAAGAGGCAGATTATTCCTAATATATCTATGAAGTGAATTGAATTAGAAGAAATACGTCCCTATTGAAAAATCACGTGGGTCTTCACTGGACCTACTGAGGTTAACAGGCATCAGAGGGCCAGTCCACTCTGACCTCTATCACAGTTGGGTTTTTTTTGTAAATAACTTAGACAAAAGGGACCTGAATAGTGTTTAATGAAGTTTATAAATGCCTATGCTTTATCAACACATTATTAAAACCTAAATTTCTTTTTATAGGTCATATTGACTATTTTCCCCAAATTCTGTCTTTTATCAGGATCATCATTAAAGTGTTATGATAGGACAAGACAAATTGTTTTCTTAAGAATCCATCCATTTATATAACGTGAAAAGTGACATTGATATTTTGCCTGCCTTCTCATCTGTCATTCAGAGCAACACCTATCATCAGTTTATCTCAACCCTTGCTTAATGAGGTTTATTTATATAAAACAAATCTCAAGCTTCAAGGGTTACTGTCATCCTTATAATAAAATTGAATCCTATTGTAAGGATCAACATTCATAATACTGTTTCAGGCATGTCCCATTGGACATGTTTACTTTCATTCCCATTTTACAAATGAAAAAAACAAATCTTCTCATGTCAGTTAAATAAATTTCTTAAGTTTGTTAACCAGCAGGGGGTAGAGCTAGATTTCAAATTCTGGCCCAAATGTCTGAAAAATCATCAAAGCTCCACGCTCTGAAGTTTTCCCTGGGAAATGGGAGGGTTTGAGTCCAGGGCTCACAGTGGAGTCCTCAGTGCACCCACTGGCACTGGCTTGGTTCCTGGCATGTGGTGTTGTCAGTTAAGTGCTTTCGAAATGTAGGTGAACTTCTGGGCATTCCTTTCACAACTTTATGGCCTCCAAACATACTTCGCTTTTCCATATGTCTCTCTCTTTTCTATGTAACTATTCCTTACATATCTCAGTCATCATCAAGTAATGATTCCCTCAAACTCCTCTTAATCATCTTCTTGTCCTTTTCCTCAAACCTTTCTAGTTATGCTACATTTATTTTGAGTACTGTGACCAGAGCTGTGTGTGGGATCCCAGGAGATTCAGGACATCTTCATCTTGACTGCAGGCTTATCTTCTCCCAGCCTCAGCAAATGTAAAGGAAAATTTAACTTTACATTGACACAGATTTCCAAGAGATTTTACTGTTTAGTCAGCAGTCTTGTCATAATAAGCATCAATCATAATTAGCAGAAGAATGACAGAAAAGGAAACTTTAAATAATTGACTATTATTTTATATCACTGACATATTCTGTGTCTCCTTCCCAGAAACCTAAATGTTTATTTCCCCTACTTCATCAGTTGTCATTTTGGTGATGAAAAAGTAACGCAACCTAGCTTACATGAACAGAGGAATATGGTTCATGTGACTGTGAAGTTTGAGGTAGATCCTTCAGGCATGACTGTTTCTAGGGGTTAAAAGATTGTGTCTGAGTTATTTTTCTCTCTTTCCCACTTTTTCCTTAGTTTATTTCAGTGTGTTTGCCTTATTCTCTCCAACTTCACATGACACCTTCTGAGCGGCTGACTGGGGTCACAACTGAAAGTTGTTCATCAAAACCCTCTTTTCTCATCCTCTTGGACAGTGTGACATGGCATTTCCTGGCCCCTACTGTAGCTGAGTGTGGTCTGTGATTGAATTCTGGCCTGTGGAATATGAGCAGAGTGTTGGTACCATTTCTGGGTCAAGGCTCGTAAGTGGGTGTGGCCCATCCAAGCCCTTTGCTCTCTTGCCCTCCTTTCTTTTGGAGGAAGATAATACAGAAGTCCTAGGGGGATGATAATACCATAAAAGATAAGGAGGGTTGGTTACTGAATCATCAATGGGGAAAACTTCATGCTATTGTTATTGTTATTGCGTTCAAATTATTATGCATTTTGTGTTTTCTTTATTATGGCAGCTCACCTGATCCCAGTGAATACTCTGTAACACATGACAATAAGAAACTCCATCTGGAATTATTCATAAGGTCCATGATTCATAAAAAAATGAGAGCATCTTTCAGGATATCTTAGACAGAAATAGCCAAGGTATCTTAAAGATAAACTTGAACAAATGGCATCTCTAAGGTACAAAAAGAGATGTTTTCAGACTCTGACTTCATCAAATTACATTATTTAACATTTAAACCAATAATGTGGTTCAGGGAACTTCTTCAAATGCAGACTCTTAGGCCACATGTCACAGATTCTGATTCATCTGGTTTAGGCATGGCCTAGGAATCTGAATTTGGGAATTGCCAAAGGATATTCTGAAGTGTTCCATTGACCAAGGTATGAGAAAAAAAAATAACTAATAATTTTGGCCAAATAGGCCAGTTCAGGGGCTGGGCCTGGCATTTTGTGTTCTATCATTTTTATTTTCTGTCAAAAGAAATAATTCTTATTAATCAGCAAAAAATAAAATAAAATAAAAAATAAATCCCTGTAGCTAAACTTAGGCACTAATTTCTAATACTGATTGTTACCAGGAAGACACAACACATATCTTGTCCATAACAGTTGCTAATTGAATTGTACTAATTCAAGAGGGTTTTGTACAAAGGCAGTTCTCAGCCCAGACTGCTCATAGAAATCACCTGGGGAGATTTGTAAAATGCAGATACCTAAGTTACATTTGTGAAATAAAATTCATATTTTATGGCAAGATAAGAAAAATTTAAATATATATATTTTTTCTCTGCCCTTTGGCCCCCTCTCTCTCCTCTACTGTGCATTTTTTATCTGCATTATGCGTCAACCTAACCTCCCCCATTGGCAGAAATACCTGCTTAACCATAAAGAACTACATTCTTCTAGCACCAACAAGACAACTTCTTAAAAGATAACATTCCTTCGTGATCTTATAAGGGGCCACGATGATGCTTAGATCTGGATTGTGTAAACTGTCAATAATATATAATGTATAGCTCTCTCAAAAAACTTATATAACTGTGCATCGACTTCTAACAAGCAGAACAGTTCTCAGAGCTTTCTGAGATGCTCTTCCCAGGTTATAATCCTCAATTTGGCTTGAATAAAATTTTCCATTTCTTTCTTAGATTAAGTTTTCAGTCAACACACTCCAGTTTTTGACTTAATTCAGTGGAGGCACAATCTCGGCATCAGATTTTTAAAAGATTCCCATGTGATTCTACTGTGGAGCCATTGTTCAGAGCATCACAAAACATAGTACTTGGACCAGCAGCTTAAGCATTACCTAGAAATATATCAATATTAGAAATGCAAATTCTCAGACCTCTAGAAACTGTTGAGTTGGAAATGCTTGGGGTAGGGTACAGCCAATGGAGACTGAATATGAGACATGCTCAAGTTTAAATACCACTGGTCTAGTTAGTGGTTTCCAAATCTATTTGATTATCTGGGGAGACTGCTGAAAATAGAAATTCCTCAGCTTCACTACCACTTCAAGTTTCTAATCCAGAAAGTCTGGGGAAGGCTGAGAATAACCTTTCTTTCTTTCTCCCTCTTTCTTTCTTTCTCTTTCTTTCTTTCTTTCTTTCTTTCTTTCTTTCTTTCTTTCTTTCTTTCTTTCTTTCTTTCTTTCTTTCCTTTTTTTTCTTTCCTTCCTTCCTTCCTTCTTTTCTCTTTCTCTCTCTCTCTCCTTCCGTCCTTTCCTTCCTTCCTTCCTTCCTTCCTTCCTTCCTTCCTTCCTTCCTTCCTTCCTTCCTTCCTTTCTTTCTTTTGTTTTATGTTTTGCCAGGTTTGGGAACCACCTTCAAAATATTACCTGAAAATACAAACGCCAATTTAGGAAATCTGAATTCTAGCCCTGTTGGTGTTCATAGCTGACCATGTGACTGTGGATAGGGGATTCTCCCCTGTCCTCTGTACCAAAGCTTCCTCACAGCCACTGCTGACTCCCACCCTTACTGGGAAGTTCTAATGAACATGAATGAAATTTGTAGTTTCAAATCCACTGTAAATGTGAAATATGTCTTTGAGTGGAAGAAGATGTGTCCTGCTCTCCTTCTGTCCCCTGGGAGACTATTACCCACTATCATGTCTCTTTCATTTCTTCTTCTTTAATGGAAAACCTCCTGTAGGACAACTTGTGCTCTGCTATCATCTTCATTTCCATAATTATCTTGAGCTAAACTTTGCCCTAGGAAACTCTTATAGCAACAATGCAGTTTCCTCTCTCCATCTCTCTCTCTCTCCTTTTCTCACCTCTCTTTGCCTCTTCCTGTCCTAGATAGTATCTGTCCATTTCATCCTCTTTTTCCTGTATTATTATTATTTAAGTATCATGCAGTGGAAGTCAGGTTGCTGAGATTTTTTTTCCCTTAACATCTTAATTGGAGTATAATTGTTTTACAATGGTGTGTTAATTTCTGCTTTATAACAAAGTGAATCAGCTATACATATACATATATCCCCATATCTCTTCCCTCTTGCATCTCCCTCCCTCCCACCCTCCCTATCCTATCCCTCTAGGTGGTCACAAAGCACCGAGTTGATCTCCCTGTGCTATGCAGCTGCTTCCCACTAGCTATCTATTTTACGTTTGGTAGTGTATATATGTCCATGCCACTCTCTCACTTTGTCCCAGCTTACCCTTCCCTCTCCCCGTGTCCTCAAGTCCATTCTCTAGTAGGTCTTCATCTTTTCATGAAGAACCTAGGGGCTGGATGGTTGCTGAACTTTTGGAGACAGATGAGGTCCCCCAGGAGCACTTGGCACCAGCGTCGCACAGTATCCTAGCATATGGAGTTGAATATCCAGGCACTGACATTAACGCTCCTGCTTCAGGTAACTCATTTAGCTTTGGTGTCATTTTACAATAAATATACCATCCACCGACACAAATTAGACAGTTATTGAGATTAATTTTGAGGCACTATCGGCAACATCTTAAATCAAAAATCATTCTTTATTAGCATGCTTGGCAGTATAGTGTGCCTGCCCTCCCCCTTCCTGATCCCTGCCACAAGAATAAATGAGGCCCCATGGTTGACATAGCGCATCAAGTGTTTTATAATAGTCTAATTGTAGCTAATGGTTTGTGCAGCTAATTAAGGCCCTATGAATTACAGTAATCAGTCAGGCTCATCCTTTAAACCAGATAGTTCTATTCAACCATCCCTTTAGTAAGAAACAAAATATATAACTATATATAACTATAACTACACACACACACATACACACGCACACAGGCTGTAATGATCAGCCAGGTTCATTTGAGCACAAAGAGATTAATAGGACTGATTTTTTCTCTCCCTTATTGCAAAATATTTATTTAAAGAGGGACAAGTTTCCAACAGCAGCTCTAGTCCATGTGGATGGGGCCAAGATGGGGTCTTCTGTGTGTCTTCTACCTGAAAACTGAGAAGTGAGTTGATGCCAAGTGTAGCAGCTCTCCCCAACACCTCTCATAATCCATCCAGGTTGCAGCCCAGATTTACCTTTTGGTGTTTATGTTGTGGGAATCTAGATGCCTCAGAGAGATGGTGACAAAGAAGCTATCTGAATTGTATGGTTGAAATTCAAAATGGACCAAACTCCATTTGTCAACCAGCTGATGACAATGCCATCAACATGATTAGTTTCCTTTGGTAGCAGTGACCAAAGACACAGAGGAAGAAGTTACTGAACAATCCTAGAAGACCATTCCTCTTACAGATTTGTAAGAGGAATGGGATGATTTTCTTTTGCAGTGGGTTTGATTTGAGGAGCATATTCTAAATAGAAGATCTATTAGAATACGGAAGAGCTAACCAAAGGCCTGAAGCATATTTAATTTCTTGGTATATTTGAAACTTGACTGGACATAGCAGGAAAGCACTTTTGAAGCAATTCTGCAAGTCCTCTGGGGAACAGAGAAAGGGAGCAGTAGGCCTTCTCTAATGCTTGTATCTATGATTCTTTGAGAAGGAGAAACATTCTATAGAAATGTCATCAGTAACACCTCTGGTGGAACAACATGTATCCTGGTCCCCTAAGGTCCCACTGCCAATGAAAAGTGGGAAAAGAAACAGGGATTTTCATGAAGGTCATATGGTTTCATTATTTCCAGCTCACAATCTCACAAAACTGGGTAGAACCTTGAAAGTTCAACCAGTTTTTCATCTTCTTTTAAGCAAGATTAAATTTAAGTGCTCCAGACAGATGATTGGAGAACCAGTTATACTGTGTAAAATGTATTCCTGTAGCACAGGTTTACTGCAGATTCTCACTCCCACCAACTATTTCTTTCTATCTGGTCAACATTTTCTTACTGTAATAAATGGCCATTTCTTTATGATTTTAAAGGAAGTGAGCTGATATCCTTTATGAATTCTTGCCACTCCCTCTCATTTTTCAGGTCAAATTATTCTTGTTTTATTAAATTCCCCTTAGATCTTCTTAGCTTGTCATTATAAAATAGTGGAAAGATCATTTGTCAAGAAAGAAAAGTGCTACTTGCCTTATAATTAGAGTTTTTGGTATTTGATTGTTGGTTATTCATTATATCCTCTCAAGATTTACATTTAAAGGTGGCCACTTAATCTGAATCTTATTTCTAAAGGATTCAACTGTTAGGTATAGATGTTTCCTTATTTCTGAAATGTCGATTATCAAACTAAAATGCTTACATTTATGCCTAGCTGCTAAAAAAGAAATCAGTGCACATTGTTCATAACATTTTATTTATCAATTTACTTACTTATTTACTTACTCACTTATATTTTTGTAAGGCTTTTGAAGCATTTTTCATGGTCATCCATGATGGTATTAAAAGTTTTCTTTTTATCTACTAAATACACCTTTTGAAGCATTAGCTGCATGTTGACATTTGATTACACATACCTCAAGGCTTTTTATGAAGTTTTTTTTTTCATAAAAAAATGATCAGATGTTGGAAGAAATCAGATTGATGGAGATGAAGAATGTGATTTGCCCAGCTCTCATCACTAACTCCTTTTCCCTCCTCCTTCTGTTCTTTTCACATCTTTTTTCCTCTACAATGATCCTTGTACTCTTTGTGGGGCTTAAAACTCAGCTTGTGTTGACCCAGATAATTTTGAAATAGATGCTTCTAGTGCAGGTAAAAAGATGCCTGTCCATGCTTGGGAAGTTTGTAGGGCAGAGTCTGGTGTTTTATTTGTACTGCACCAGAATGAGAGTTGATGACAGCTCCCCCTCACCTGCTGTTTGTCTCCTTCTACAGGTCAGCATCTTCAGCCCTTTCTGTATACGAAAAAATGATGTTACTAGTCATTCTGGGAACAACTCATATTGCTACTTCATTCTGTTGGCTTTAGGTGGAGTAGGGAAGTACACACTCCATCTCCACCACACTTCACACCCTAAGTTTCAAGTATCTCAAAAGAAAAGATTATGATGAACAATTCCATTCACCCACCACAGTGCTCAATCCCATAGACCTATAGAGTACAAAATACCCCTTTGATGTCTGAAGGAAAGTCAGCTCTATCTAAAATGGTTTATCATGTTTGTGTGGCTGGAACTCTTGGGTATTTTCCTTGGCTAGACCTTCACCTATCTGAAAGTGCAGGTCTGGGTCAGTTGAGACCTGAAGGTCTCATGATTTTCTGACTCCACATAGCTATTTAATGAGGGCAACAGAGCTATGGTTGCTCACAAACTGTTGACTGCAGAGTCTGGCCAGCTGCTTTTGGTTGACTTAATGTTATTCTTCTTGTTTTGTTTGATCCCCCTCCAGAAAGTGGACACTGTATTAATTGTATTTATAAATACTGTATGTACCAGTTGCAGAACCACAAGGTTCATTTAAAAAGGAAGATTAAACACATAAATTATTGTAATAATTTAAGCTGCCAGCTTCCTTTCCTCTCAGTACCCAGAGTATCTAAAAGGACCTCAATCCAAATCCAGGGGGGATGTGGAGAAAAATGGGCCACCATAAATACCAACATTTCATGCAAATATTTCAGAAAATCATCTGGCCTGTGGATACATCTTCAGGATGACACAAGGCCTCTCTATAATAGAGAAAACCTAGAATTTTCCTGCATGTAGTCTACACTTTGTCAGTCTCCTCCTACTATCTCCATTCAATCACTTGTTATGTTTGTTATCATTCCTCTTCATTTCCAAAGTATTTGGTTTGGAGATATTCATGTAGTCCATAAGTTAGTAAATATTTTTACAGAAAAGGCAATACAATCTAGAGGAAGGCACTGTTGTCATGTCACACGGTTACTATGGTCAGACACCCTCAACCATATAGTGGAGCACATGAAATTATACATATTTAAGGAGGTAAAAGAACAAGTTATTTGAAGCATTCTTCTCTTAAAAAAATTAAATGTACAAATAGCAAGCACCTCAACTCATGTATGTAAGCTTGTGTAAAAGAGAGGCTGTCATGCAACTTATAAAAATAATATAATGGGGCTTCCCTGGTGGTGCAGTGGTTGGGAGTCTGCCTGCCGATGCAGGGGACGTGGGTTCGTGCCCCGGTCCGGGAGGATCCCACATGCCGTGGAGTGGCTGGGCCCATGGGCCATGGCCGCTGGGCCTGCGCGTCCGGGGCCTGTGCTCTGCAGCGGGAGAGGCCGCGGCAATGAGAGGCCTGCGTACCACAAGAAACAAAAACAAGAACAAAAAAAAATAAAAATAAAAAAATAATATAATAGCCCTAGTAGCTACCACTTAGATGGCATTGACTGGATGCCCTCCTCTCTTCTAAGTTTTATACATGTAGTTTTATGCATGTAGTTGTATGTTGGGAACACCTAATAAAGTAAGTACTACTTTTATTCCTGCTTCACAGATGAGAACGCTGAGGCACAGAAGGGTGAGGGAGATGTTCCAAGTTGTTCAGAATTTAAGTTCAAACACTCTTGCTCACATATGTTGTGCTCTCAACCATAGCTGCATTGAATTCTGTATGGGAGGTGGCTGAGTTTTAACTAGAGAATCAATCAATCAAACTCTCCCTTATGTAATTAAAGAAGCAAATTTTTGTTAGCTGGGCTTGGGGAAACAAAACAGACTCAGGGCATGCCCTCATGGGAGTATATGATATACCAGGGACTTAGGTACTTCATACATAGTCACTTGCCTGGCTATTTAATTCAAAATGTGAAAAATCTATGCAAAAAAGCATCAGGAATAAAATTAAGTTTTAGAGAACAAAACATTTCAGAAGGGGTAGTTGCTTACAGTCCACTATTTTCAAGTGAAAATAAACCAAATTATGAAGATGGTAAAGTCATAAAGGAAAGGAAGCTTATCTATTTTGTCTCACTCTGTATCCCAAAACCATACATTATGCTTATCACAGGATAGGCACTCACAAAACATCTAATGATTGAGGAATCCTATGGAAAAACCATAGACAGGAAATCTAAAAATGCAGACCAACAGTACCAATGGCTTTCTCTCTCTTCCTCACTGCCAGAGAATGGCTTTACATAAAGACCAGAAAGTCTCTGTTCCATCCCAGTCTTATTAGCATCTGTTATATTTGTAGATCCAGGCTGATCCAGATATGTGCCTTTGGCCTCTTTTGAGCCATTGTTTGTATTATCAGTGGGCACGCTACTCAAAATCATCTCCCAAGCAACCCTTGTACAACTGCCATGTTCTGACTGAGAAATTCCATTATCGCCAGGGGCTGAAAAGGAAACGCCATATTCCAATACTGCTTGGTGATTTAAGCCAGGTATAACACTTCAACAAGAGATGATCCTTATTTGCTTGTCCTACATCATTGTGTTCAATAGCTCAGAGCTCGCAGAAAGTTCCTGTGTGACTTTATCAATGGTGTCCACTGTGGCTGCTGGAGCACTGAGGACAGGACAGGCCATGAGCTGTGGAGAGGCTGTCTCCTTTTTTGTGTTCCCTTCTGTGTATCATATTACCCTGTGACTTTGTAGAAACGAGTGCAAGAATTCTTTCCAAGATGGTAGATGCTTATTGGCTGGCACACAAGCCTCAGATACTGGAGAAGGAAAAAAGTTTTCTAGACTTGTTAAGTCAACTTTCTTTAAAGGAAAATTTACAACAGTGTTGGCAAGTTTCCTCACCTGTAGAACCCCTTTCTCTCTCTCTCTCTCTCTCTCTCTGTCTCTTCCCTTACCTTTCTTCCTTCCACCTTCCCTCTTTCTTTCTCTCCTTCCTTTTCTCCTTTTTTTTTTCTTTTCCCTTTCAAGGACTGTGATTCTTTATTTGATTTTTCTGATATGGGCTTTCTGGAGTTTGGGGCATTAAATTTAGGTGACCATTGCATGACCTGGCTTTGTAAATACATTGGACAAACTACTCAATCTTCCAGTGGGATTTTAAATTTCCTTACTACATCAAACTGCCCCACCTTTCATCCCCTGGGTTCTAATAAGTAACATTTCACTTTAATGATGTATGTGCATTGTCTAGAGTTAGGGCTATATTGTGTTTTTATTTCTATTTAAATAATTTGGCTCAAAATATTCTTCTTAACACAAACTATTTACTTTAGTCAAACTAGTGTTCTAAATGTCTACTTCTAAGCTTTGTGAGCTCCGTTCCTTGTAGAAATGCCCCTAATCTCTTCTCTTTCTATCTGACCACAATCAATTCTGTTAGAATCATTGGGCACAGGCAAGACTGGAAAGTCAGTATCCTCCCTTGTTCCCATGATTTTGTCTCTCTGTGGTGTCCCATCTTCTTTGGGTGCTTCCCAAAGAAGTGCTCTTCCCACTTAACATCTCTTCTACTATGAAGACAAGATCTAATATCAGTAATTGAACTTCATTATCAATGTAAGTTAATGTTTTCCTACTCCCAGGGGTATCCTCAGGATAACGAGAGATACTTTTTTTTTTTAACTTTTATTGGAGTATAGCTGATTTACAATGCTGTGTTAGTTTCAGGTGTACAGCAAAGTACAGATACTAGTGTGTATCTGTTAATCCCCATCTTCTAATTTATCACTTCCCCCCACCATGTTTCCCCTTTGGTAACCATAAGTTTGAGTTCAAGATCTATGAGTCTATTTCTATTTTGTAAATAAGTTCATTTGTATCATTTTAATTAGATTCCATGTATAAGCCATATCATATGATATTTGTCTTTCACTGTCTAATTTACTTCATTTAGTATGATAATCTCTAGGTCTATCCATGTTGCTGCAAATGTCATTATTTCATTCTTTTTTATGGCTGAGTAATATTCCATTGTATATATGTACCACATCTTCTTTATCCATTCCTCTGTCAGTGGATATTTAAGTTGCTTCCATGCCTTGGCTGCTGTAAATAGTGCTGCAATGAAAATCAGGGTGCATGTATCTTTTTAAATTATGTTTTTCTCTGGATATATGCCCAGGAGTGGGATTGCTGTATCATATGGTAGCTCTATATTTAGTTTTTCAAGGAACCTCCATACTGTTCTCCATAATGGTTGTACCAGAGAGACTTATTTTCATAGGTTAAAAAAAAAAAAGAAAAAGAAAACTGGACAAGAGGAGAGGTTATAGTAATTCAATGGAGCATCAACTATGTGTCTGAAAATGGGCCGTAAGCCTTACATAGGCTAACTTGTTTATTTGTACAGCATGCCTCTCTATATCCTTATCCTTTTTTGTTCTTTGTTTAAAGTTTCAGAGTAGATCCAGGGTTGGAACCCAGTTACATAGGCCCATATACCTTTGAAATCTCAGCATGGAGTACAGTGTTCCATGTCAGGGCAATAGTCTCTTGTATTCCAGTTGAAATTCAAGCTCCACCTAGTTTTCTGGAACCTTCTCTATCACATGGTTTCCTACTTCCTTGGAATTCCCATCACAATGAGAATCTGTACCACAAAAATTATAATTTCACTTTATATTGCCACTATGTTATAGTAATGGTTTTATTTGTATTTATTAACTTTATAACAGCTATAGAGTTGTTCTGTCTTACAGCTCTCTACCTTATAAGCTTTCCATTAAAGCAGCTACTTTATTATATCTCGTTATTTCTAACTACCTCATTTTTCAATGGTACCTCCTAGAACTGTGCGGTGCAGAGATGCCTCTGTCTATTGCCAATCTTCCCTGATGATGGTCAAAGTTTAGTTGTTTTAAGCCTACTTGTTGTGAGAGGAAAATAGAAAAGTAGAAATTTAGAGGTCTTTCCTCACCTATTGGCATCACCACATTCTGCCTTTGGTTCTGCCAGCTCTGGCACTGTTTCATGGACATCCTGACTCAAAATAATTCTCACATAGGATCGTTTGGGTTACTCATAGCAGAAAAGCATAGATGAACAGAGAAACAGTATTGAGATTATCATAAAAGTCTTTCACATTGTTGGAAGATGAATGTTGACATGTGGCTTGTCGGTTTATATTTTAGAGGCCCCAGGTGATATTGTTGACCAATCACAATTCTCCTTCCTCCTGATCCTTTCTCATCATTTACTAAAAGCAGCCACTTTTGGTTATTCGTGGTTGAGGTACTCTCGCTAGTTGTAAAGATGTTCTCTGAATAGAGTTCTGGACACAAAAGGCACAGTATATAAAGAATTATAATATCTCCATTACCAGTTGGGTCATCATCATCAGGGAGCATATACAGGTAGATAGGGAACCAAAGCTGGGACTATAGGAGCAGTACCTAGAAGTGTCCAGTATTATGATAAGTGCAGGGGACAAAAAGAAGAAGTCACTATTTCTACACATGGAAGATCATCATCTAAGGGAATGCCAGACACATAATGAGGTCATTTAAATATAACACAGAAAGTTCTATGACAAGTTGTGCAGAAATTATAGAAGAATGGAGAAGTAGACCTAACCTGGTTTGGAGGAAATAATCTCAGGAAAATTTTTTTTAGATTAAATCCTAAATGTGGTTATGGGGGTAAAGAGTATGATTCAAAAGACAAGGGTGCTGAGAAGGACACTCCAGACAGAGTTCCAGACAATATAGGCAAAGGCAGAGAGGTGTGTTTAGGGCACAATAAGCAGCTTGTTATTATTAGATCTGGGATGGTACATCCTTAATGGAGGAGCAATTAGCTGGATCTCATCACTGACTGCATATCTGGAGAAGAAATGGAGCTCAATTTACGGTACAAGATAGAAGACGTTTACACCAAAGCAAAAGCCCAGTCTTATAAACTGAGCCAGAACAAAACAATGGCTTATTGGAGATTTGAGAGTTATCATTTCATGTTCTCAGAGGATAAGTCCCAGAACTGATTGACAGAAAAGCAGATTTGAAAAAATATATATATAAGTGATCAGTAGTCAAAACTAGAGCAAGGGCTTCCCTGGTGGCACAGTGGTTGAGAATCTGCCTGCTAATGCAGGGGAAACAGGTTCGAGCCCTGGTCTGGGAAGATTCCACGTGCCGTGGAGCAACTAGGCCCGTGAGCCACAACTACTGAGCCTGCGCGTCTGGAGCCTGTGCTCCGCAACAAGAGAGGCCCCGATAGTGAGAGGCCCATGCACCGTGATGAGGAGTGGCCCCCACTTGCCACAACTAGAGAAAGCCCTCGCACAGAAACGAAGACCCAACACAGCCCAAAATAAATAAATAAATAAGTAAGTTTAAAAACAAACTAGAGCAAGGGAACTTAACTAAATCCCACTGGAGGATTTCCTGATTCAGTTAAGTTTGAATCAGTGATTTGAAATGGCTCTGAGCCCTCACATGGTGAGTATTAGTTGTTAGAAACTGGGGAATGTGTTGATTTGGGAATGGCACTGCCCATTCCTCTGGGATCTTTAGACGAGCCTAGGAAAGATGAGGAACTCATTTTCCCCAGCATAACTATTTGCAGTGTACATTTGTTTCTGTGTACATAAACACAAAAGTGATTGTAGGAACTGGTTATAAGTTGATAACATCTTTAGTCTCAAATCCATGGATATCATTTGGTGCTTCAGATGGTTATGAAACTCTTAAAAATATATTCAAATTGTCTGCATGTATCTAGGTAAAAGATCCATAAGATCCTACCAGAAGATCCATAAGATCCAAGGAGATCTTATCAGTTCTTTAAAGAAGTTCATGATCCCAAATGTTTTAAATCCACTTGTGTAGACACAGGACATCATATTTTCTTGCCAGAGACCATACCTACTACTTCTTATGAGACACAATAGAGTTTGTGTCAAGTGAAGATATAGGTATTAGTATCAGATGAAGTGTCTGTGATCACAATGTTTTTTCTGCCCATTGTGCTTTTCTGGTCAGAGTATGGTGGAAGCAGGGTAGACTCAAACCCCACCTTTACAGCCTCTAGAATACCTCGAAGAATCCTTCTTGAGTAAGTACTTGCTATGTATACTCTACTGCTATTTTGTCTGAAGATTTCTCTCAACTTGTAAAATTGACTTCAGGATTCATAGTTCAGTTAATTGGGAAGAGGCCTATGCCAGATAGTTATAACTTAGGCTTAATGGCCCAAACCCAATACAAACTCAAACAATTTGTGCTCTGGGAACCAGATCGCCTTATCGGAAGTTCTGTTCAAGATGCTACAAGACAAAGATGCTTCTGTGCTTCCATTTAAAATTTTGCCTGGAGTATCTAGGCTCAATATTGTCTCATTGCTCTCTCATATTCAAATATCCACTATGCCAGAAATGCCCTTAGCACAGTGGGTTACAAAAATCACCTAGCTGAATGTATAACTTCTGGAATAGTCAGAGGAATGTTGTCTCTCCCTCAGAGCTTTCCATACAGAGAAGGATTCTGGAATTAGAGATGTTGTCCCCAAGTTGTTATTTATGGTAGGTTTCCTATTTTCTATGTCATTTCTGGGAATATTTGGTATTCTGTTTTAGGAAAGGCTCTTCCTCCACCATATTGAAGAGAGCTAAGCTCTTTCACAATTCATAGTCAAGGTAAAAATCAGTAAAAGGTATAGTCTTGTTTTTCATATGAGAGGCTATAAGGAAGCTCTCTGAGTAACAAAATATATTTGAGAAACGTTTGATGACCCAGCATTAATCAGATTTCCTTTATCAGTTTCTAAGGCCATGATCCTTACCAGGTAACAGGTATAAGAAGAGAGTTTAGAAGCAGAGACTGCCAAATCTGAGACTGTTACTGCATCTCTGGTCAAGTCAGAGAAAAAGTGGGCCCTTCCTAATGATCCTGGATATGCCTCCTTGAGATTCATTTAAATGCAATTACAGAGTATTGCCTTCCTATTAGCAGGGGACATATTCACAAATAACCTTATTATTATCATTTAAGGCAACAGGGAAAGACTCCATGGATGAAATAGAAACTTCTAATGCTCACTCATATTTGGTCTTCTTTTCTTCCAAACATACGACAGGGTTCATTTCTGAGACCACTCCACCTTATTATTTGGTGGAACCACGTGGCTAGCTCTGGTCAGTGGGCTGTGATTGAAACTGATTGTTGATATAGAAGTGTCATTTCAATAAATTCTTCCCTGGACTCTGAGCCATCACAAGGACAGTGCCCTGTACAGTGATCTAGACCTGCAGCAGATTTCTCATGAGTGAGAAATAAATTGTTGTGCTTAACAATTGAAATTTTTTGTCTGAAGTACAAGCCTGTCCTGAGTTTAAAAACAGAAGAGGTATTGTGAGGTGTTGCTTGCAAAAAGAATTCTGATAGTGGATAGTAGAATTAGAAAAAAAAATTAAAGCATAGGCAAAATCATAAAAGTGGAAAAGTATAGTTTTCATTGGAGAGAAAATGAACAATTAAATTTGAAAGGAATATAGAGAGAAGCAGATAACAAGACAGAGTCATAGATTAGAAAGCACTGGATTGATGCTTAATCCTGTTGGCAATAGATAATTATCTATTGTAGTGAGGTCATATTAAGAAGAAAAATTAAAGTGAGAAGATACTGGAATAAAAATTACTATTTTAAAAATACTGATAAGAATAATAACATCTACAGATAGGGAAATAGCATCTATTAGAGATGGGGGAAAGCAAAATAGGAAATATATTTAAAGAAAGAATATTGAAGAGAAAAGCAGTCTACTTGACTTGACAATAGACAGATTGCTGGAGTGAGGGCAGAGGGTGTCTCAAAAAGCCAGGGTGAAGGTTGTTACAGCACATGGTGAATTAAACAGATTTTATGTGCCCATCTACACACCTAACGTCTTGTCAAGCAAATAACTGATTTTGGAGTATTCCTAAAATAAAGCTGTCCTCTCTGAAGAAGATGGACCTGATATGTCCTTAAGCCCTCACTTTATCTCAGCTTCTCCTTACAATATTGATCCATATTATCTTTGGGATAATCTCAGCATAGCTTATATCAACTCATGTAATTCACATCAGTTTGTCAGGCTAACACACATGCCTGGAGAGCTGACATCTGGTTTCCATACGCATTTTTTCCAGGTTATTATGTGAATGGGGTAAACATGCAGATCTTCTCTAATTCACAAATGCAAATGGAACAAAGGAGAAGGAGACTGCTGGAAAATGAAAAGTTCTTCCAGAGCCGTGATATGACTACAGTTTAAAAGAATGTAGGAGGCAGAAGGAAATAATGGTTAAGAATATAGGAATATCTGAATTTGAATCCCTGATCTGTTACTACAAGCCTGTATATACCTCGATTTTCATCTTGGAAAAAACAATCCACCAAGTAGGGGATGTAATTAAATGGGATGTTGCTTGCAATGTCTCTGGCACAGTATATTTTCAAAATAACCAGCAGAGTAATTCTGTTATATGTAAGTCAGGACATGTCGTTCACCTGCTCAAAACACCCACATTTGCCTGACAATGTCTTCTGGGTCAACATGACCTGGGCCTCTGGTACCCCCTGGACCTCACTCAGACTATTGACCACTTTTACTCCCATTTACTGAGTCACAGTCACTCTGATCATCTGCTGTCGCTTGAACACACCAAGCTCTTTCCCACACGGGCCTCCTCACTTGCTCTTCTCTCGGCCAGCATTGTACTCTCCTGAGGTTCCTTGCAATACGTTGCCCAAATGTCACTTATGCAGTGAAGCCCTCCCTCCCCATCCTGGCTAAACCAACCTTTCTCAATACCCTCCACACCTCCTCTCTATTATTTTCCTCTTCAGCACTTTTCACATTGTTAATACACATCTAATTTTCTTATTTATTTTGTTTTGCATCTTCCCTTAATGGACTATAAGCACTAGGAGGGCAGAGGTGTTCATCTGCATTGTGCATTGATATGAAGAGTGCCTAGCACACTCTAGACACTTTATACTATTTTTTTAATGAATTAATTTCCAATACCATTATAACAGAAAGATCATGCAACAAGGGGCATGTGCTATTTCCTATCCAATGTTCTGTTCTATTGACCTTAGATCATGCACACTTGTCCCCTACCATAGTCTCTGACTCACCACCCATCACCTGGGCACGAATTTTTTGGAGAACAGTGCTTGGTCCTGAAGTACATAAGCAGGTAAAATAATAAAACAAACATTCACCGCAGGACTCAAGTTAGGTAAAGAGAAATAATGGTTGAAGAGGACAAGGCAGATAAGTGCCAGAATGGAGATAGAAATTGAATGAAATTCTAATACTTTCAGTTCCTTCTGATCTTTTCCACTTAGAGTATTCTCAGTGCCAAAGTTGTCATCAGATAATAATAAAAAACAATTCTTACCTAGCTCTTACCATATGTCAAACATTTTTCTCACTTTACATGCATTAACATTAGTCTTGTCAATAGCGCATGAGGAAGGTATGATTATTATCCCCATTTTACAGATGAGGAAACAGGAAAGGTGAGCACCTAGCCCAAGGTTACATAACTAGTAATTGGTGGAGTTGGACTGCAACCCCAGGCAGCCTCACTGTACAGACTGTGGTCTTAATTACATTGCACTAGCCATATAATAAAATAATCTTTTCAAATGTGAGTCAGATGAGGCACAATTTAGCATTTCTTAGGATTTTAATAATTTGCCCTTCCTTCTGCTGTCATTATGGGTAAATGAGACAGTTTGAAATGAAAATCATATTTAAAAAATGACTAGAAAGTGAGACAGAGCTATGAGATAGGACAAACCCTGGTTTAGGGGTTTGGGGACTTGATTTTTTGGGTATACCACTAAGGATCTGCGTGACCTTGGTTTAATACGTCAGCATCTTTAGGCCTAGTTTTCTCATTGTATGACTCTTATGGTCTCCTTTAGAATACAATCTGGGATTCTGTCACCTCACCAGAAAAGCTCTGTTTGTTTGGCAGCCAGCAGCATTAATTTGAGGGCAATAGGGAATTTGGCTAAAGAATGGAGTAATCCATATTTTACTTTAAATTCAGATCAACCTCTTTGGGGGAATTTAAGAATTGGATATATATGGGAACAAACATGATCAGACATAATGGCTTTGGAATTATATCTTATTGGAGAAGTGTCAGGAGACTAGGAACAGCCAGAACAAAGACAGTGAGGAAATGAACCCTGTGCTGACTCCATGTCAACTGGAGATATCCAATCATTTTCAGAAAATAATGTTCCCAATGCATAATAATTTTACTGAGCTCAGACTTCACCCTCTCCTCCCCTCCATTACAGCTCCCGCTGGCTCAAGAAACACCTTTAAGTACAATAAGCCTTCAAGTCACTCTCATAACAAACAAAACAAAACAAAACAAACAAACAAAACAAAAAAGACAAAAAACAAAATGCAATTCCTGATGGATATTTTAAGAGTCAAGGTAAAGTCAAATGTAGTGAAAGAAAGGGTCTTCTCATTACAACATTTATCACCAGCTGGAGAGAAAGCAGGGCTGGGACTGCTGATAGCTGTGCTTGCTGGTGAGGCACTAGCTCAGCCTGTGCTCAGATTGACTGTACTTTGGAGAAATTTGAGAACAGGACCTGAAGGGGCAACAGAGGGGCAGCTCAGTACCTGAGCAGCTTTTCAATGAGCCTGAGAAGGAGGGCGGTGGATGCTGTTGGTGGGAGAAGGGAAAATACCCAGAGGATGTCCTGGGGGGCAGGCATTTGAAGAGAGCCATGGGCTTAGCTAAGGATGAAAGGCACAACAGCAAACTAAAGCCTGTCACTCTGAGCACACCATATAGTCTCAAGGCTTTCAGGCATTCCCTTCCAGAACATTCTCTTTTGATTGAAACTGCAGGTCCAGACACAGAGGAAATAGGGAAAAAGAATATTGTGATTTTCTCATATGTTTTTAAAGGTTTATGGAGCTATGACCAAGGTATATGAGACTGTAATTTCTGTACTCAAATAGAAATGAATGTAAATGCACCAATCATTAATACTCAAAAATAATTATACAATATTAATAAATGACTCCATTATATAAGAAGATGCTGACTCTGTTTCCTCACCCATCAAATATGAGAAGATGGATTAGGCAGAGTAAACTGAAACATCAGCCAGGATGTTTGTGTTTCCCCAAAAGTCCTTGTGTCATGTCTTGGATTTAAGGTATTTCAGCTATGGTATTTGACCAGGTGCCTGTGCCCTCTCTTCCAGAATTTATCCTAGTGGCAGCTCGTCTCTTACCCTACATCACCCTTCATGAGATGTGTGTGAGGACTCACAACATAAAGTTACTGAATCCATTCATTAAACAATATTGTAGAATTAAAATCCAGAACCTACCAGAAAGGAGGAGTCTCTCATCATAGGCTGAGAGTAAACACTACAAGGCCATGCCTGAGCATTGTTTACTGCTCTATCTCATGAGTCCCAAACAAGTGATTATTCAGTAATTGATTATTTGTTCAATGAATGAATCAGAGAATAGTTATCTTACCTATCAAACTCCTCCCTCTTAAAAAAAATGATGTAGACATCTTCTTCTAGCAGTGTTGCATGTCTCTTCTGTTAGACTTGAATGTTGTTATTCCTGTTCTCATTTCTATCTGTCTTCCCCTGTTTCTGGCTCCCTTTTCCCCACTAACTAGTCCTCTGCCTTTCACCACCTCACTTCTTTTGTCTGGTGAGATAGTGGAGGGAAAAAGGAAAAAAAAAACCCTCATCACTAAAACATACATATTTTATTATTATTCAAGCTAAGCTTAGGTGGAATAAACTCAGAAAAATAAGGAAGCCATTATTAAGAAAATGAGAAGCTATGTGTGATTTTTTTTTCTTCCTGTTATTTCCACATGGTTATTGGCACCTCCATTTTATAGTGTTTTTAAGATTATTGTAGTGGAAACCTGCTCACAAAAATACAGATTTTCTTTCTATCATCACAACATGGACCTCACCATGTGAAGATGCAATTTGTATTTTAAAATACATATTAAATTCCAGTCCAACCCGCAAAACTATGTTTCCCAGCTTTTCTCCATCTTACCACATACAGATCCTCACTGCTTGAAGCAAATATGATGTATGGAAATCAGAATTCTCTTAAACTCCAAGGTGATTCTTTCCTCTACAAGAGTATTCACCAAAATGTTCCTAAGAAATTACTAGTTCCTCCACTGCATTTAAATGATAATATACAAAAATTCAGTCCACAAAGAAAGTTGAGACTACAATTATGAGTTTCAATGACAAGGAAAATAACTTACATGTAAATAATGATTTCTATTTTTCAAAGTCTTGTAATCAATCATTATTACCCAATTAAATAAATGGTTGCATTCTAAAGATAAAATAAGGGTAGGGATTCAAAGATAAAAGACATAGGCTGTGATTTCTAGAAGCTTATGTTCTCATTACATAGAGAGCTAAGTAAATATTTAGAACACAGTGTATTATGTCCCCTGTTAAAAATAAGACAACAGGTCCAAAATGGAGTCATTTCACCAAACCAAAACTCAAGTATGGTTTTGGCTCTCCCACAAATGGAATCTTAAACCAGTCATTCAGGAATCGCCTGGTCAGCACTAGCTAGGAAATCTGCCTGATAGTCCCCTGCCATATGCTCCCCCCCCAAAAAAAAGTGACTTTGCAATAACCAACCCACTTTCCTGCCTATTATAACTTCTTTGTTCCCTCTCCCTTCTGTTTCTAAAAGTCTTTCATTTTAGTCCTTGGAGCTCCATTTGGGTCCTTGGAGCTGGTTTAGATGCTGGCTGACTAAAATTTCTTTTTGCTCAAATAAACTCAAAATTTTAATGTGCCTCAGTTTGACTTTTTACAGTGCTGGGGTCAGAAGAGTGAACCAAAGGAGACCCCCAATGGCCCCAGGGGCAACAAGCAACCAGACGTGGATGCCTGTGGATCCCCTTAGCTCCTGCTTTCTTGCTGCTTCTGGAGGTGGCGGACAAGGCTCTCTCAGATTCTAGACACACAATTTTTGTGTTATGAGAGTTTATTTGAGCATTTATTTTTCTGGGCAGAGTCTGAAAACCGGCTGAAGTCATACTGGGTCTGACTTAGAACCTGAACACTGGTCGGACTGGTTCCAGGGACAGACTGGGTCTGATTTAGAAACTGAACTCAGTCTGGTTTGAACTGGAACCAACTTAGAAAGTGGACTGAGTCTGGGGTGGGGATGGGTCTGACATAACTTGGGTCCATTATAAGGCCTCAGGTGAATACAATTTAGTTTTAAGGCTGAATAATAAGGCTAAACTAACTGAAGATAATCTCGAATTACAGTGGCCACAGTGGAAAACTTTTTTTTTTTTACATCTTACTATAATTTCTTTACAATGGTGTGTTAGTTTCTGCTTTATAACAAAGTGAATCAGTTATACATATACATATGTTCCCATATCTCTTCCCTCTTGCATCTTGCTCCCTCCCACCCGCCCTATCCCACCCCTCTAGGTGGTCAAAAAGCACCGAGCTGATCTCCCTGTGTTATGTGGCTGCTTCCCACTAGCTCTCTATTTTATGTTTGGTAGTGTATATATGTCCATGCCACTCTCTCACTTTGTCACAGCTTACTCTTCCCCCTCCCCATATCCTCAAGTCCATTCTCTAGTAGGTCTGTGTCTTTATTCCTGTCTTACCCCTAGGTTCTTCATGACATTTTTTTTCTTAGATTCCATATATATATATGTTAGCATACAGTATTTGTCCTCTTTCTGACTTACTTCACTCTGTATGACAGACTCTAGGTTCATCCACCTCACTACAAATAACTCAATTTCATTTCTTTTTATGGCTGAGTAATATTCCATTTTATATATGTGATATCTTCTTTATCCCTTCATCTGATGATTGACACTTAGGTTGCTTCCACCTCCTGCCTATTGTACATAGAGCTGCAGTGAACATTTGGTACGTGACTCTTTTTTTTTTTATTTTTTAAACATCTTTATTGGAGTATAATTGCTTTACAATGGTATGTTAGTTTCAGCTTCACAACAAAATGAATCAGTTATATATATACATATGTTCCTATATCTCTTCCCGCTTGCGTCTCCCTCCCTCCCACCCTCCCTATCCCACCCCTCCAGGCGGTCACAAAGCACCGAGCTGATCTCCCTGTGCTATGCGGCTGCTTCCCACTAGCTATCTACCTTACGTTTGGTAGTGTATATATGTCCATGCCTCTTTATCGCTTTGTCACCGTTTACCCTTCCCCTCCCCCTAGCCTCAAGTCCATTCTCTAGTAAGTCTGTGTCTTTATTCCTGTTTCACCCCTAGGTTTTTCATGACATTTTTTTTCCTTAAATTCCATATATATGTGTTAGCATACGGTATTTGTCTCTCTCTTTCTGACTTACTTCACTCTGTATGACAGACTCTAGGTCTATCCACCTCATTACAAATAGCTCAATTTCGTCTCTTTTTATGGCTGAGTAATATTCCATTGTATATATGTGCCACATCTTTATCCATTCATCCGATGATGGACACTTAGGTTGTTTCCATCTCTGGGCTATTGTAAATAGAGCTGCAATGAACATTTTGGTACATGACTCTTTTTGAATTATGGTTTTCTCAGGGTATATGCCCAGTAGTGGGATTGCAGGGTAATATGGTACTTTTACTTGGATTTTTTTAGGAAGCTCCATACTGTTCTCCATAGTGGCTGTAACAATTCACATTCCCACCAGCAGTGCAAGAGTGTTCCCTTTTCTCCACATCATCTCCAGCATTTATTTTTTATTGATTTTTTGATGATGGCCATTCTGAGTGGTGTGAGGTGATATCTCATTGTAGTTTTGATTTGCATTTCTCTAATGATTAATGATGCTGAGCATTCTTTCATGTGTTTGTTGGCAATCTGTATATCTTCTTTGGAGAAATGTCTATTTAGGTCTTCTGCCCATTTTTGGATTGGGTTGTTTGTTTTTTTGTTATTGAGCTGCATGAGCTGCTTGTAAATCTTGGAGATTAATCCTTTGTCCGTTGCTTTATTTGCAAATATTTTCTCCCATTCTGAGGGTTGTCTTTTGGTCTTGTTTATGATTTCCTTTGCTGTGCAAAAGCTTTGAAGTTTCATTAGGTCCCATTTGTTGATTTTTGTATTTATTTCCATTTCTCTAGGAGGTGGGTCAAAAAGGATCTCACTGTGATTTATGTCATAGAGTGTTCTGCCTATATTTTCCTCTAAGAGTTTGGTAGTTTCTGGTCTTACATTTAGATCTTTAATCCATTTTGAGCTTATTTTTGTGTATGGTGTTAGGGAGTGTTCTAATCTCACACTTTTACATGTACCTGTCCAGTTTTCCCAGCACCACTTATTGAAGAGGCTGTCCTTTCTCCACTGTACATTCCTGCCCCCTTTATCAAAGATAAGGTGACCATATGTGCGTGGGTTTATTTCTGGGCTTTCTATCCTGTTCCATTGATCTATATTTCTGTTTTTGTGCCAGTACCATGCTGTCTTGATTACTGTAGCTTTGTAGTATAGTCTGAAGTCACGGAGCCTGATTCCTCCAGCTCCGTTTTTCATTCTCAAGATTGCTTTGGCTATTCGGGGAGTTTTTTGCTTCCATACAAATTGTGAAATTTTTTGTTCTAGTTCTGTGAAAAATGCCAGTGATAGTTTGATAGGGATTGCATTGAATCTGTAGATTGCTTTGGGTAGTAGAGTAACTTTCACAATATTGATTCTTCCAATCCAAGTGCATGTTATATCTCTCCATCTATTTGTATCATCTTTAATTTCTTTCATCAGTGTCATAATTTTCTGCATACAGATCTTTTGTCTCCTTAGGTAGGTTTATTCCGAGATATTTTATTCTTTTTGTTGCAATGGTAAATGGGAGTGTTTTCTAATTTCACTTCCAGATTTTTCATCATTAGCGTATAGGAATGCCAGACATTTCTATGTATTAATTTTGTATCCTGGTATTTCACCAAATTAATTGATTAGCTCTAGTAGTTTTCTGGTAGCATCTTTAGGATTCTCTATGTATAGTATCATGTCATCAGCAAACAGTGACAGCTTTACTTCTTCTTTTCTCATTTGGATTCCTTTCATTTCATTTTCTTCTCTGATTGCTGGGGCTAAAACTTCCAAAACTATGTTGAATAAGAGTGGTGAGAGTGGGCGACCTTGTCTTTTTCCTGATCTTAGTGGAAATGGCTTCAGTTTTTCACCATTGAGGATGATGTTGGCTGTGGATCTGTCATATATGGCCTTTATTATGTTGAGGAAAGTTCCCTCTATGCCTACCTTCTGCAGGTTTTTTTTTTTTATCATAAATCGGTGTTGAATTTTGTTGAAAGCTTTCTCTGCACCTATTGAGATGATCATATATTTTTTCTCCTTCAATTTGTTATTATGGTGTATCATGTTGATTGATTTGCATATATTGAAGAATCCTTGTGTTCCTGGAATAAACCACATTTGATCATGGTGTATGATCTTTTTAATGTGCTGTTGGATTCTCTTTGCTAGTATTTTGTTGAGGACTTTTGCATCTATGCTCATCAGTGATATTGGCCTGTAGTTTTCTTTCTTTGTGACATCCTTGTCTGGTTTTGGTATCAGGGTGATGGTGGCCTCATAGAATGAGGTGGAGTGTTCCTCCCTAGTGAAGAAATTTTAACTTAAATATGCTTATCCATTTATGAGGTACTCTAGAGACAAAGGAGTCTCAGCCAAACACTCACTCTGAAGGGTAGAGACAAAAGTATGTTTTCTCCTGTACAGTTTCTGGTGACCATGATAAGACCTGTTGGGTCACCCCCTCACCCCAGAGACTGCAGAGAGGATCCTGATAAAACTGGCAGAAGCTGGCAAATGGAAAGGATTCTTTCTGAAGTCCACACTCCCAGATTTCTGTCTGCGGTGTCTGGTTGAGAAAGGAAAATAAAATCTACTGTTGGCCTTCCTTTACAAGTTCAGATTGGTGGGAGAAAAAAATTGTAAGAATTGTGCCTTTGATTTGTAACTCATGAGTTTATGTTTGGGTACCCACTGGTTATCAGTCATTGACATACCATCCTACCTACTTTTTTTTTTGTCTCCTTTATTTTTCTTTATTTTTAACCTCTTTATTGGAGTATAATTGCACTACAATGGTGTGGTAGTTTCTGCTTTATAACAAAGTGAATCAGCCATACATATACATGTATCCACATATCTCCTTCCTCTTGCGTCTCCCTCCCACCCTCTATATCCCACCCCTCTAGGTGGTCACAAAGCACTGAGTTGATCTCGTTGTTCTCTGTGGCTACTTCCCAGTAGCTATCGATTTTACATTTGGGAGTGGTTATATGTACCTGGCCGTCTCTCACTTCATCCCAGCTTAGCCTTCCCCCTCCCCGTGACCTCAAGTCCATTCTGTATGTCTGCATCTTTATTCCTGCCCTGCATCTAGGTTCTTAAGAAACTTTTTTTTTTTTTTAGATTCCATATATGTGTGTTAGCATACGGTATTTGTTTTTCTCTTTCTGACATGCTTCACTCTGTATGACAGACTCTAGGTCCATCCACCTCACCACAAATAACTCAATTTCATTTCTTTTTATGGCTGAGTAATATTCCATTGTACATATGTGCCTCACCTTCTTTAAACATTCATCTGTCCATGGACACTTAGGTTGCTTCCATGTTCTGGCTATTGTAAATAGAGTTGCAATGAACATTGTGGTACATGACTCTTTTTGAATTATGGTTTATGGTTTTCTCAGTGTATATGCCCAGTACTGTGATTGCTGAGTCATATAGTACATCTATTTTTAGATTTTTAAGGAAACTCCATACTGTTCTCCATAGAGGCTGTATCAATTTACATTCCCACCAACAGTGCAAGAGAGTTCCCTTTTCTCCACACCATCTCCAGCCTTTACTGTTTGCCGATTTTTTGATGTTGGCCATTCTGAACAGTGTGAGGTGATACCTCATTGTAGTTTTGATTTGCATTTCTCTAATGATTAATGATGTTTAGCATCCTTTCATGTGTTTGTTGGCAATCTGTATATCTTCTTTGGAGTAATGTCTATTTAGGTCTTCTGCCCATTTTTGGATTGGGTTGTTTGTTTTTTGATATTGAGCTTCATGGGCTGCTTGTAAATTTTGGAGATTAAACCTTTGTCAGTTGCTTCATTTGTAAATATATTCTCCCATTCTGAGGGTTGTATTTTTGCCTTGTTTATTGTTTCCTTTGCTGTGCAAAAGCTTTTAAGTTTCATTAGGTCCCATTTGTTTATTTTTGTTTTTATTTCCATTTCTCTAGGAGGTCGGTCAAAAAGGATCTTGCTGTGACTTATGTCAAAGAGTGTTCTGCCTATGTTTTCCTCTAAGACTTTTATAGTATCCAGCCTTACATTTAGGTCTTTAATCCATTTTGATTATTTTTGTGTATGGTGTTAAGGAGTGTTCTAATTTTATTCTTTTACATGTAGCTGTTCAGTTTTAGCAGCACCACTTATTGAAGAGACTGTCTTTTCTCCATTGTATATTCTTGATTACTTTATCAAAAATAATGTGAAAATATGTGTGTGGGTTTATCTCTGGACTTTTGATCCTGTTCCAGTGATCTATATTTCTGTTTTTGTGCCAGTACCATACTGTCTTGACTACTGTAGCTTTGTAGTACAGTCTGAAGTCTGGGAGCCTGATTCTTCTAGCTCCATTTTCCTTTCTCAAGATTGCTTTGGCAATTGGGTGTCTTTTGTGTTTCCATACAAATTGTGGAATTTTTTTGTTCTAGTTCTGTGAAAAATGCCATTGATAGTTTTATAGGGATTACTTTGAATCTGTAGATTGCTTTGGATAGTATAGTCATTTTCACAATGTTGATTCTTCCAATCCAAGAACATGGTAGATCTCTCCATCTGTTTGTATCATCTTTAATTTCTTTCATCAGTGTCTTTTAGTTTTCTGCATACAGATCTTTTTTTTCTCTCCTTAGGTAGGGTTATTCCTAGGTATTTTATTCTTTTTGTTGCAATGGGAGTGTTTCCTTCATTTGTGTTTTATAATTTTCATCAATAGTTTATAGGAATTATAGGAATGCAAGAGATTCCTGTGCATGAATTTTGTATCCTGCTATTTTACCTAAATTCATTTATTAGCTCTAGTAGTTTTCTGGTAGCATTTTAAGGATTCTCTATGTGTAGTATCATGTCATCTGCAAACAGTGACAGCTTTGTTTCTTCTTTTCTGAATTGGATTCATTTTATTTCTTTTTCTTCTCTGATTGCTGTGGTTAAAACTTCCAAAACTATGTTGAATAATAGTGGTGAGAATGGACAACATTTTCTTGTTCCTAATCTTAGAGGAAATGGTTTCAGTTTTTCATGATTGAGAATGATGTTGGCTGTGGGTTTTTCATATATTGCCTTCATTATGAAGGCAATAATGACTTGAAGTAAGTTCCCTCTATGCCTCATTTCTGGAGGTTTTTTTTATCATAAATTGGTGTTGAATTTTGTCCAAAGTTTTTTTTTTTTTTGCGTCTATTGAGATGATCATATGTTTTTATCCTTCAATTTCTTAATATGGTGTATCACATTGATTCATTTGTGTATATTGAGGAATCCTTGCATTCTTGGGATAAACACCAGTTGATGATGGTGTATGATCCTTTTAATGTGCTGTTGGGGTCTGTCCATTTTATTGGCATATAGTTGCTTTTAGTAATCTCTCATGATCCACTGTATTTCTTCAGTGTCATTTGTTACTTCTTTTTCATTTCTAATTCTATTGATTTGAGTCTTCTCCCTTTTTTACTTGATGGATCTGGTTAATGGTTTATAAATTTTGTTTACCTTCTCAAAAAACCAGCTTTTAGTTTTATTGATCTTACCTTTTCTTTCTTTCATTACTTTTCCTTTATTTCTGATCTGACTTTTATGATTTTTTTCCTTCTGTTAAATTTGGATGTTTTGTTGTTGTTATTCTTCTTCTTCTTTCTCAAATTGTTTTACATGTAAGGTCGTGTCATTTATTTGAGATTTTTCTTCTTTCTTCAGGTAGGATTGTATCACTTTAAACTTCCCTCTTAAACTGCTTTGGCTGGATCCCATAGGTTTTTGGTTGTAGTGTTTTATTGTCATTTGTTTCTAAGTATTTCTTGATTTTCTTTGATTTATTCAGTGACCTCTTGGTTATGTAGTAGTGTATTGTTTAGCCTCCATATGTTTGTATTTTTTACAGATTTATTTCCTCTAATTGATATCTAGTCTCATAGCCTTGTGGTCAGAAAAGATACTTGATACGATTTCAATTCTCCTAAATTGACCAAAGCTTGATTTGTGACCCAGGACATGATCTATACTGGATAAAGTTCCATGAGCACTTGAGGAGAAAGTGTATTCTGTTGTTTTTGGATGGAATGTCCTATAAATATCAACTGAATCCATCTTGTTTAATGTATCAATTAAAGCTTGTGTTTTCTTATTTATATTCATTTTGAATGATCTGTACAGTGCTGAAACTGGGGTGTTAAAGTCCCCTACTATGATTTTGTTACTTTCGATTTCCCCTTTTATGGCTGTTAGCATTTCCCTTATGTATTGAGGTGCTACTATGTTGGGTGCATAAATGTTTACCGTTGTTATATTTTCTTCTTGGATTGATCCCTTGATCATTATGTAGTGCCCTTCTTTGTCTCTTATAGTAGTCTTTATTTTAAAGTCTTTTTTTTTTCTGATATGAGAATTGCTACTCCATCTTCTTTTGACTTCCACTTGCATAGAATATCGTTTTCCAACCCCTCACTTTCAGTCTGTATGTGTCCCTAGTTCTGAAATGCATCTCCTGTAGACAGTATATATACAGGTCTTGTTTTTGTACCCATTCAGCCAGTCTATGTCTTTTGGTTGGAGCATTTAATCCATTTACATTTAAGGTAATTATCAATATGTATGCTCCTATTACCATTTTCTTAATTGTTTTGGGTTTGTTATTATAGGTTTTTTCCTTCTCTCATATTTCCTGCTTAGAGAAGTTGCTTTAACATGTATTGTGATGCTGATTTGGTGGTGCTGAATTATCTTAGCTTTTACTTATTGGTAAAGTTTTTAATTTCTCCATCAAATCTGAATGAGATCCTTGCTCAGTAGAGTAATGTTGGTTGTAGGTTTTTCCTTTCATCACTTTAAATATTTCCTTCGACTCCCTTCCGTCTTGCAGAATTTCTGTTGAAATTTCAGTTGTTATCCTTACGGGGATTCACTTGTATGTTATTTGTTGTTTTTCCCTTGCTGCTTTTAATATGTTTTCTTTGTATTTAAGTTTAGATCGTTTGATTAATATGTGTCTTGGCATTGTTCTCCTTGGGTTTCTCCTGTATAGGACTCTCTGTGCTTCCTGGACTTGATTGACTCTTTCCTTTCCCATATTAGGGAAGTTTTCAACTATAACCTATTCAAATATTTTCTTAGTCCCTTTCTTTTTCTCTTCTTCTTCTGGGACCCCTATAATTTAAATGTTGTTATGTTTAATTTTGTCCCAGAGATCTCTGAGACTGTCCTCAATTATTTTCATTCATTTTTCTTTATTCTTTTCAGTGAAAGTTATTTCCACTATTTTATCTTCCAGGTCACTTATCTGTTCTTCTGCCTCAGTTATTCTGCTATTGATTCCTTCTAGAGAATTTTTAATTTCATTTATTATGTGGCTCATCATTGTTTGTTTGCTCTTTCGTTCTTCTTGTTCATTGTTAAACTTTTCTTATATTTTCACCATTCTTTTTCCAAGTTTTTGGATCATCTTTACTATCATTACTCTGAATTCTTTTTCAGGTAGATTGCCAGTTTCCTCTTCATCTGTTTTTTCTGGTGTGTTTTTACTTTCCACTTTCATCTGCTGCGTATTTCTGTGTCTTTTAATTTTGCTTAACTTACTGTTTTGGGGGTCTCCTTTTTGCATGTTGTTAGTTTGTAGTTCCCATTGTTTTTGGTGTCTGCCACCAGTGGGTAAGGTTGTTTCAGTGGGTTGTGTAGGATTCCTGGTGGAGGGGAATGGTGCCTGTGTTCTGGTGAATGAGCCTGGATCTTGTCTTTCTGATGGACAGAACCACGTCTGATGGTGTAGTTTGTGCTGTCTGTGAAATTATTATGGTTTTAGGCAGCCTCTCTACTAATGGGTGGGGTTGTGTTCCTGTCTTCCTAGTTGTTTGGCATGTGGTCTCCAACACTGGAGCTTTCTGGTCATTGAGTGGAGCTGAGTCTTAAATTTGTGACACAGATCTCTGGGAGAGCTTTGGCCATTGGATATTGCATGGATCCATGAGGACTTTGGTGGACCAATGTCCTGAACTCAGCTCTCCCACTTCAGAGACACAGGCCTGACACCCGGCCAGGGCACCAAGACCCTGTCACCCACATGGCTAAGGAGAAAATGGAGAAAAAATAAATAAAGAAAGAAAATAATATAAATTTATTAAAATTAAAAGTTTTTAAAAACTTTAAAAATAAAAAGAATTAAAGAGTAATTTATAAAAAAGGAAAAAAAGAGAAAGAAAGAAGAGAGCAACCAAACCAAAAACATGTCCACCAATGATAATAAACACTAAAAACTCTACTAAAAATATAAATAAATAAAAATAAACAGACAGACAGAATCATAGGACAAATGGTAAAAGCAAAGCTATAGAGACAAAAATCACACAAAGAAGCATGCACATATACACTCACTAAAAGAGAAAAAGGAAATATATATATATACATATGAAATATTAAAAAAAAAGAAAAGAGCAACCAAATCAATAAACAAATCTACCATTGGTAATAAACTCTAAATACTAAATTAAGATATACATAATACCAGAAACAAATTAGATGCAGAGAGCAAACACCAAGTCTACAGTTGCTCCCAAAGTCCACAGCCTCAGTTTGGGATGATTTGTTGTCTATTCAGGTATTCCAGAGATGCAGGCTACATGAAGTTGATTGTCAAGATTTAATCTGCTGCTCCTGAGGCTGCTGGGAGAAATTTCCCTTTCTCTTCTTTGTCACACAGCTCCCGGTGTTCAGCTTTTTATTTGTCTCTGCCTCTGCATGTAGGTCACCGTCTGGTTTCTGTTCTTTGTTCAGACAAGACAGGGTTAAAGTAGCAGTTGATTCGGGGGGTTCTGGCTCACTCAGGCTCGGGGGAGTGATGGGTATGGAATGTAGGGTGAGCTTGCGGTGACAGCATCCTGCATGATGTTGCAACAGCCTGAGGTGTGCTGTGTGTTCTCCCAGGGAATTTGTCTCTGGACAAATGTCACAGGACCCTGGCAGTGACAGGCTGCACAAGCTTCCAGGAGGGGAGGTGTGGATAGTGACCTGTGCTTGTACACAGGCTTCTCGGAAACTGCAGCAGCTGCCTTAGCATTTCATGCCCATGTCTCGTGTCCACGCTGATAGCCACCGCTTGCGCTTGTCTCTGGAGCTTGTTTATGCAGTGCTCTGAATCCCCTCTCCTTGTGCACCCCAAAACAATTGTCTCTTGCCTCTTAGGCAGGTCCAGACTCCTTCCTGGTTAGCTGTGGTGTACTAGCCCTCTTCAGGCTGTTTTCATGCAGCCAACCCCAGTCCACTCCCTGGAATCTGACCTCGGAAGCCTGAGCCTCTGCTCCCAGCCCCCACAAGTCCCGGCTGGTGTGTGAGCAAACAAGCCTTGTGGGCTGTTAAGTTCTCGTCAGGACTGATCATCTGAGCCGGAATATCTCTGCTTTGCCCTCCGCACCCATATTGCTGCACTCTCATCCATGGCTCTGAAGCTTCCCCCACACCCACCCCCTGTCTCTACCTGTGAAGGGGCTACCTAGTGTTTGGAAACTTTTCTTCCTTCACAGCTCCCTCCCAGAGACACAGGTCCCATTCCTATTATTTTGTCTCTGTTTTTCCTTTTTTATTTTTCCCTACCCATGTACGTGGGAAGTTTCTTGCTTTTGGGAAGTCTGAGGTCTTCTGCCAGTGTTCAGTAGGTATTCTGTAGGAGTTGTTCCATATGTAGATGTATTTCTGATGTATTTGTGGGGAGGAAGTTGATCTCCACATCTTACTCCTCCACCATCTTGAAGGTCTCCCCATGTTTGTCTCCTTTTGTGTTCTGAAAAGTACACAACCATCAGTTTGGGGACCCTCATAAAGTGGAGTCACAATATGACTCCAAAAATCTGGTTTAAGTTTGTTGGTTTAATTAAAACAGACATAATTTTAGCGTTATTAGCATTAAATGTAATGCTTTTATTTTACCTAGGTTTACTAAAAGTCAAATAAACTCATGTTATCTCTGTTACAGAATTTGTCAGCAAGAAAGAAAACTTAAGATAATGAATAAGTGTTTAATGCCTCATGAAATTATCATGAGTAATCTAAATGTAATTGTTAAGAACAAGTGAATTAATTAGATGTAAGAGAAAACTTTTAAAATTTTCAACAATAAGTATTCTTTATAGTATGTCTACTAAAAAATAGTTTCCAAAATATTTTTGGCCAACTTTAAACCTTAAGTTATGCTGACATAAGTTTAATGATGAATATTCATTGAATATCTAGACCATTTCTAAATACAATAAAATATTGAAACATTAATGACTGAACATAGGTTTTTTTCCACTTTTTGTTTCCTTTCCCAGAGGATCTCAAGATATTTGAGTGTATTAGCACACATGTTTTGTGCTACATTTAAAAATTTACTATGAGGAAGAATATACTTATAGAATTATGAAATATATTTATATATTTGCTAATGCACATAATGCTATTGTTACAAAAAGTCCACAATGGCTTATTTCTCTGTTTTCACTATGAATTAAGGATTCTAAGGGTTAGGAATTCTAATTGATATATGTAACTAAAACTACTTAGACATAATAAGGATGAAAGGACACAACTGGGTATGGAAAGTAGATAAGGAAAGTAAAACAACTTATTGTTCCAGAATGAGAAAGAAGAAGAGCATAGGACAAAATCTGAACAGATGTATTTGTAGATGGTTTGGGGCAAAGGAATCCTAGGAAAGGAATTTTATGTGTGGTCAACCTGGCTAATATTGGAATGGGTTGGTTTAAATTTTTAATCAATGAGTTTCAATATTGAAAGTACACTGATACAAAATTTGGTTTTCTCTCTGTTAAAATAACAAAAAGTTTTATTGGGCTATTGGTCTTCTCTGGATAACAGATTGTGAAAGTAGTTTTTGTTTGTTTTTTATTTTTGTTTGTTTATTTTCACCTCTTGGGTAATCTACCTGGAAAGCAATGATTTTGTGTCTTACCAAAATAACTTACTATTTCACTTTGTCTTTACAAGGTTTTGATTACTTAAGAAAATATTTTTCTCTCTTTATTAATCAAAGTTTTGTTCACAACTATTAACATTCTCTATTTGCCTTTAAAATCTTCTGTTGTCGCTTTGGTTAAATAGATAATTAAGTATGTTTTTCTCAATTTTGTGATCCCATTCAGTCATATATTCAAAAAGTTTGACATTTGACTACTTCCCAAAATCAAATTCTAAATAGAATCTTTTCTATCTCAAACTAACTTTGAGATTTTCCAGAAGGCCACTGTAAAATCTAAAAGGATTTGTCTCTTATCTTGTAAAAGAGAGATGTTAAAATAATTAGGTTTATTTGGTATGTTAAATGACATGGGAAGCGTTGCCAAATAAGTGATGATAAATCTTCTTAGGTTATATTTGTGTGAATGCAGTTATTAATATGTGCTGTAGAAATTGTATGCAATTCCTAAAAATGTGATGTGTTCTGGTATAATGTTATCAGTCATAATTCCAGTTTTACCTAAGAATGTTATATGTCACAGAAATAACCAAATGTCCTTGACAATTCTATTGTAATAAACTCTCATCAAATATTTAATCATGGGCACTTTAAAGTTTTGTCATTTACAAACAGTATTGTTTTACTCTGATGCTTTGGTAAAAGTGAGGTTCGTGGAAAGGACCCGACCAATTACTCTTGACTCCTTGTACCTTTGCCAGATTATAAGGTATCAAATCTTGGGTGCGTATTTCACAACTGAAGAAAGTTCTCCTTGACATCTTGTCCTGAGCAAATGCTGGAGACCTCAAAATCAAGTTGACTAGAAAGAGAAGTAGCTAATATCAAGGTAGACTGCTTCTACCCAAGAGGTCAGATTGAGAATGCTTCTTTCCACCCCTCTTCCCTCTGACCATCTACCCGAGCATGCTCTGGAATTATTAGAAAAATAATGCCAATTTTCACATATCTCAGTTCATTGCAAAGGGAGGTAATTCAACCTTCAAATGACTGTCTTTGCCACAATACCAGTGATCCTGTGGTTCTGCCCTTCACAAAATTATTCCTGATTTTCAAAACCTCATTTTCTCTGACACAAACTCAGCCCCCTCTCTACTGTGTCAGATTCCCTAGTCCTGGGGCATCCATTTCCCTGTGCCTGTTTAACAACCCCAAATGTGGAACTTTTTATCCAGGCTTTGTACAAAGAAGGGAACACAGAACAATGGTAACCAGAATAAAACTGCCTGTGCAGTCTACAGAGCCTTAAATTTTACTGCTCTCCATGGCTGTTACTTTTCCAGTCCTAAGCTACAAACTTACATGGGAAATGCCATGAGGCATTCATCGTTCAAAATTTGTTTCCTTTAGTATATCTTTACTCCTCTGCCTAGGAGTAAGTGGAAATGAGCCTATGATTAGGAATCTCTTCTTAACTTTTGAAGTTACTGTGGAATCTGCTGCTAAAGCAATAGCTGCCCCCCAAAAATACCTGCACTCTGTGGTCACTGTTATTCTTGATAGTATGATAGCCCTTGATTATCTTTTAGCTAAACAAGGAGGTGTTTGTGCTATGGTCACCACTACTTGATGCACTTGGATTGACACTTTTGGGGAAATTGAGACTCAGCTACATAAAAAGGCTGACCAAGCCACTTGGCTTAAGAAAGTGACTCCTTCAATGGGATCTCTCTTTGACTTCTTTGATTCTGATTGGTTTAGGTCTTGGGGATCATGGCTCCAAAGTACACTCCAGACATTGGGAATTATCATGCTAAGACTCTCCGATACATTGCATTCTTTCAAAGCTTTAAATGCATGTTTGCAGTCACTAGCCATTGAGTAAATGATATCCCTAGGAATGCAATGTCAGAAAAAGGAGCAAAGAGAATGACCAACTTAAAGAAAGGGAACATGGCTTATGAATGCCACGAAGAGATTCAGGAAAAAACTGAGAATGCCAGAGTGGTAGCTGGAAGTAGGCTTTATGCTTAATTTTTCTTTTAATCATGTCTCTTGGGCTTAGAATCATGATCAAAAGGGAGAATTTGTTAAAAACAAGAAAACACTCCCCAAATGAAGTTGCTTATGCTAAGCCTTACATCACTAAATCAAAATTTAATTACCATTTCAACTCTCCCAGAAATGAAATCTTAAACCAGTCATTCAGGAATTGCCTGATCAGCACTAGTTAGGTAATTTGCCTGATACACCTCTGTCATGCCCTAAAGGAAAGTAACTTTGCAATAACCAGCCCAATTTTTTTTCCTAGCATAACTTCCTTTTCCTTCTGCCTCCAGCTACAAAAGTCTTTCATTTCATACAACGCTTGGAGCTCCTATCTGTTTCTTAGTTTGGATGCTTCCCAATTCAAATCAACTTTTGCTCAAATAAACTCTTAAAAACTTTAATATACCTCAGTTTATCTTTTAACGACTCTCATAAAGGCATAGAGAAATACAGAGGAAGAACAAAGGAGGTTACATGTGGACATTGAGAAAATTGAATGGAGGAGAGGACATCCTTCCGGATGATACTAGCATACACAAATTTACCTTCCTCAGGTCCCTTTGCAGTGTCTTCCCCTTACTGCAATCTGAGCACATATTACACTGTATTTTTCTGAAGCTGTAGTAAAATTTAGGTTCTAATTAATTTTACATACAAATAGGATCCTAAAGTATATTGTGTATTTCCTTGCTGTACCACTGCTTCTACATAGTCTTAGACAGATGGGAAACAACAAATTTAGCTTTCTGATTGATTGATCATATTGATCTTCTCAACAGTTATTTGAATCACTTGAGTTTCCTCCTTGGCACTCTAAAGTAGGTATCAACACCACTTGTTAATTGTTTATAGTAGCCAAAAAGAACAAACTTAGTGGAATCTTCTAGCTCAAATGCAAGTTTAAGAAAACTCTACACACATGATCCACACACAAACAAGAATAGCAAAGTAATCAACCAGTGCTTGGGAGAGTGGGCTTTGAAGTCATACAGATCTGTCTCTCTCACTCCCTAGCTGTACAATTTTGGAAGCCATTCTACCAGCATTATCCTCAATTTCTTCAACTGTGAAATATAAATTATAATGTCTCTCTTATAGATTTTGTGAGAATACATTTAAATCAATTACATATAACATTTAGCACAGTGCCTGGTACCAATAAAGTAGTTTGTAAATGATTATAATTTTTAAAATTATTTTATTCTACAAAGTGTGCTGTCTAAGCTTGTCCATTTTGAGAATACTCGGACACTCAAGGATAATACTTGAGAGAATGTTGGATTGAGGGAGACCCAAAATTCTTTAAAGCCCTTGTCAAAACCATTATTTTCCAAACTCTGCATAACTGGAATTAGTTGTCATTGTCCCCAGCCACTTCACATGGATTTTTCCCCCCTCTTCTTTTGATGAATCATCCATCTCTCTCTTGGATCTTGTGCCTGCATGCATTTTTCCCTCCATAGAAAAATTGCTCTAGTATCCTTTGTGCTGCTATTCTCCATTTGTATTCTTTATCTTAATACATAAGTAAGGCACGGTGGAATTTCAGGAAATAAACTACTTCTGGAGGGAGTACTTTGAAAACTTAGGGTTTTCCGATCACTCAGAATCACACTGTGCGGGCAGTCACTTCCTTCACCTGCACAAACTATACAGCCCGCTTCTGGTTCTGCTGACTGAGAAGGACTCAGCTGTGATTTGTACACAGTTTTCTTTACATCCGAATGCCCTCAGGTAAGGGTGGATTAACTTGCCCTTGGCTTTCTTGGTGGGAGGCATCATCTGTCATACCTTATGTCTTTTTAAATTTTCTTGGCTTGAACCTTTCCATTTTGTCATCACAAGTAAGCTTGCAGGCAGTTCCAACTGTGAGCTATTTGAGTTCTCAGGTGTGTGTTTGAGAGGATGAAGACCTGTGCCAGGAATATAGGTTAATGCCAGTGCCAAACACAAATCCTTCTCTATCAGATTCTGGAGAAATCCTGGAAGTGACTATTAGAATAACTCAAAGCAGCCACATGGAGTTTTTATCCAAGAAAATATGCAATTGGTCTATCCACACCATTCTTAGAGAAAGATGATTAGTCTGAACTGAATTTTTGGTATATGTAGCAGTTCATGAGTAAAATCCCATCCTTAACTTGATCATCCCCATTTGTACTGGGTGTTATGGTAATTGACCAGATGCCTACCATCAGGACTGAGCATTAATTTTCCCAGGTGCTGAGAGTATTAGTGTAGACAGCTCTCAGCCCTGCTTACTGTTCTTTTCCAAAATTGGAAAAGAGAGCAGCTCTGTCCAACATCACACCCCCTTTCTAGGGGCCATATCTCCTATATTATCTGGAATAACAGTAAAATCTTTAGGGGGATAAATGTTTAGCCCCTTTGCCCTAATTTGGGATAGCTTTTCAGTGCCAATTCCAGACCCCATAAAATCAGATTAAGGCTCTGTTCCTACTGTATTGCAGCCCAACTTCTCCTCCTTCCTGGTCCTGCATCCTCCATTCCCCTCACACAATATTGCTCCTTAGAGCACTCCCCAATGAACTTTGTGTCCATCCCGTCTCAGAGTAGGCTTCGCAAGGAACTTTACTGGTAAAACACATCATTCCAGATGTCTCTGAAATGTTAAGACATATTCTGTGTAATATCCACAAAACATTTTCCTTCCCATTGTTTAATAGATGCTTAGCACCACTTCCAGAGTCAGAGAGGTCTGGATTTTCATGATTTCATGCTGGCCCCTTACCCAACTCATGAGGTATACAACTTGCCAACACACCTCACTTCTCTGGATGAATCAAGCAGCCTCCTGTAACTCTACGGTCTTATCCTTCTGCACCAACGCCTACTCCTCCATTTCTTATATAGCTCTTTGCTCCAAGGAGCTCCCAAAATACTACTCTCAGTTGTATCTTCTTTGTCCTCCTTCTTTATTAATAATAAAAATAAGAATGGAAAATACATTTGAATATAAACAATTATACTTAATTATTCCCAATTATCCTCCATGAAGTTAAAAAAAAAAACAAAACAAGGAAAACATTTAATTGATTATTTAGATGCAATAAGTTAAGCCCTAGGAGACTGAACTTGATTCTCCTGCATGTGGTACCTGAAAAATGAAAAGCGTCCTAGGACAGGGACAATGCCATTGGCATTGCTGTGCTGCTCACAAGGAGAAAAAGAGGAAAAGCTCTAGCTCTCTGCACACCATGGCAGGACTTCTGTGCACTATTTCCCCATCTCTCAAAAGCCAAGGAAGGAAAAAAATGCCTGAAATGGACAAATAAATTAGTAAGTGAATGAATGAAGTGTTACAGAGAGTTCTAGCCTATTATCCTAAAGGATGAACCCCATCCCCCTTAAGAAGCAGGGAAGTGAGGAAAAGGTCTTTCCTCAAATGGTATGGGATTTTTTTTTTCTGTTGAAATTTCCCATGTGAAAGATCCCCATTATGAATCTAAAGTGAAAAATTAGGAAAATCTAGTAAATTGCTCAAGGTCATCTGATTAATGGAGAGATATCCTGGCATCAGCTCCTAACCAGCCCTGGGTCTGCCTCCTTGGATGTTCTGGAGTAGTCCACCTGAACTCTTCAGTATGCAGGGGAGCTGTGTTCCTCAGAAGGTGGGTCAATGGAATTTTTATTTTAATTTAGTTTCATAAATATTTGTTTCCATCAACTCTTTTTTTTTTTTTGCATTACACGGACCTCTCACTGTTGTGGCCTCTTCCGCTGCAGAGTACAGGCTCTGGACGCGCAGGCTCAGCGGCCATGGCTCATGGGCCCAGCCGCTCCACAGCATGCGGGATCATCCCAGACCGGGCACGAACCCGTGTTCCCTACATCGGCAGGTGAACTCTCAACCACTGTGCCACCAGGGAAGTCCCTCCACCAACTCTTTAAATGTTGTCTTTAAGGCTGATTTATGTTTTCTTTTGCTTCCTCTACCTCTTTCTGTGTTTGCTCCCCTTACTTCTCTCTGTGTCTAGTGTTTTATTCATTCACCAGAATAGCCATCAGAATCACATAGTAGATTATTTTTAACTAAAACAAATGTCAAAAATAATAACTACACACACCTTTATTGTTTATTATAAAATTTAATTAAAATTTATATTCTGTACAAGCAAGAGATTAAAATGGCTCAAAAATCAAAAGACAAATAGAATTATGGTGAAGAGTCTCCATGTGAATTCATGTACCAAAACACCAGTTCCCTTCCCCACAAAACCCTGTAATACTAAGTTCTTGACCTTCCTTCCAGAGATATGCCATGAGTATTCAAGCAAGTTATATAAAAGTATGTATAAATATCTTCTTTTTCTTAGCTTGTTACATGGAGATAGCTGACTATAATATTTTACACACGTTTACATCTTCTTTTCTTAATTTAATGAGGTATTTTAGAAATCATTTCCATCAGTACAGAAAGACTTTCTAATTCTTTTTAACTGCTACATAATATTCCCTTGTATAGCTCTACCATATTTTTTTTAAATGTGCCTCCTATTGATGAACATTAAAGTTGTTGCAACTTATTGCAATTGCAAGCAAATTGCAAATAATTACTTAATAAACACCGACAGGATATAATCTTAACAGTAGTCTTGGTGCCTCAAAGAGTAAGTGTATTTGTAATTTTGAGTTATAGACAAATTTCCCTCCATAAAGGTTTTACCAACTTATACTCTCACAAGCAATGCATGAGAACTCCTTCACACCTTCACCAATGCAGTGTGCTGTGTTTCATGACTTTTTTTTTTTTGTCATGGTATATCAAAGCTGTTAGTCTGCATTCCTCTTTTATGAATCATGTTTATCATTATTTCAAAAATTAAGTCATTTAAATTTATTTTCTAAGTTCATATATTTTGTCCATTTTTCTATTGGTCTTTTACTTAATAATTGAGAAATCAGCTTTCTGTGATTTGAGTATTATGTTTTATATTTTTTCTTATCTTTGATTTGCTAATGGAACTTGTCATCATGACACTTTTTTTTCTAATTTTCATATCTTCAAATTTGTTGGTGCTTTATGGGATTTTAAGTTGTATGTCAAGATAAGAATTTTCCCCTCTTTCGTTAAAAGAATTCAACCATGTTTTCTTCTCATATCCTTTAGTTAAAGTAGTTGTTAGTGCCTTTATGAAAGGAATTATCTCATTCATAAATATTCTGATCCATTTGCTAATTATTTAAAAAATCTACATATATTGGATTCAGGCCAAACATTTCCCAAATATATTTGAAAACACATTTACAGAGATAAAAGTTTAAGTGATGTCAAGAAAAATGTTTATAAAGCTAGCAGTGTACAGAACAAAACTTTATAAGATCCTTAAGCAAGAGAGAAAACCTCAAGGTGGGTGGCCAGATCTCAAATATTTTAAGTGTAGAAAGAACTTGAAGCAGGAAGAAAAAAAATAAGGCTGTCGGACTTTACTACAACTCATAGGAATTTGGAATTAGTTCCTGTAATGAGATGGCATAAATTGAAAATTACGAGACTCAAAAACTTTCAAAATGAAGATTTAGTGTGCAGCTGATCTGTTGTTTTTGAGGTGTCTCATTCAGAAAATCTGGGATCTGGGGAAAAAAAACCCACAAATTTTCTGATTCTTTTCTCTGACATAGTGCCCCAAGGTGGAGAAATTGCGGGGTCAAAGAGGATATTCACATTTCTGTACCTTTTAAAGATAGAAAATAACAAGAACATATCAGCCCAATAATTCCTCAATAGTAAAATCAATTTATTTTTTCTTTTAATGGCAGTGGGATACAAGGGGAAAGATTTTAAGATATCAGTTGCTGTGGGTTTTATTAAATATCAGAATGTTTAGTTAATTTGTAGTGCTTATTGAAGGTTTATTTTGTGCCAGGACCTGTGCAAAATGTTTGATATGTTTGACAAACCATCACAGAGGTCTTCATGGCAATTTAAGAAAGGTTGGGTGTGTTATTGCATCCCATTTTGAAGATGTTGGGGAGCAGGGCAGGCTGCCCCAAAATATGTCTCAATGGTATATTGATTATTTTGAATTAAAGTTACTTAAGAAATAGCTAACGCATGAGGGATACTCTAACACTCTCCCTTGTCTCTCTCAAAGCAGGAAATGAATCTCCTCTGAAAGGTGCACTCCCTGCATTTGGAGGCAGGACACCCTTATCACCAGAATAGGGAATATGGGGCTGAGAAGCTTTTGTAAACAAATCTTGCTACTACTTTCATTTACTACCCCAAGTCCAAACTCTATATAGATATTTCTCTAATTAAGCAGCATAAGCCTAAGTTTCTTTGTCCTGTCAATTCCTCACAAATTTGCTTCTTTGTCTAAAAAATATAAAAGCTAGGCTTCCCTGGTGGCACAGTGGTTGAGAGTCCGCCTGCCGATTCAGGGGACACGGGTTCGTGCCCTGGTCCGGGAAGATCCCACATGCCGCGGAGCAGCCAGGCCCATGAGCCATGGCCGCTGAGCCTGCACGTCCAGAACCTGTGCTCCACAACGGGAGAGGCCACAGCAGTGAGAGGCCCATGTACCACACACACACACACACACACACACACTATATATATATATATATATATATATATACATACACACACATATAATCTGCCTTCTCTGGCCACTTCTTAGGTCTTACTTCTAAGAGACCTCTTTGTGCACAAATTAATTTTTTTCACCTGTTAATCTTTATATTAATTTTATTATTAATACAGCCACAAGGACCCAAGAGGGGTAGAGGAGGAAATTTCCCTCTCCTTGAAAAAGATGAGAGTCTGAGGTATAGAAGGACTATTTAAACTTGAACTGAAATCATGTTACTGGGGTGCAAACTCAAGCCTGAACTTTTAATAATGTATGGTCCAAATTTCTTATTCACCAACCACATGATTTTAGACAATAAACATACCACAAAGCATTATTTACCTATGCTACTCCACTAACTTTTTAGAAGATTGTGAAAATATAAAGAAACATTTATGAAATGTGAAAACATAATGCGAAGAAAAAGGAAGTCAGCACAAATAATAATAGTGTTATTCAAATAATTGCAATGAATGGGAATGGAGGTTGAAGTTTGCAAACAAGTCCATGGAAACCTACAGAGGAAAATGCATCAGAACTAAATCCTACAAACAACTAATATTTACCTGTTTTTATCTTTAACTTCTTGGTAAAACTGTCAACTAGACAAAAATTGACTTAGATTTCTCCTAATTCGTGATCTGGAAGTGAGTCTGGGATCAACAGATCTAAGAATTTTCTCCCTTTCCTCACTTTCAAACTGTTATATAATAGATAATTTGCCTTTGTCACTGGTTCCTGGGATGTGATAAAAATGTATTTGTTTTTCCTGTGCCCCTTGAATCACTTGAGTTTATGCTAAGAGATAAATTTATTCAGGATGGGGGCTGGTCTCCAGAAAGACCATACAGGATTGGAGCACTGGGGCTTTGAGCCAGTATGACCTCTGGGGATGTGAGGGAGCATGGAGAATGGACCCAGTAGTCTGTGTGACTGAAGGTTTCTGCTGTGCAGCAATTTCCACAGAAAGGTGTCTCCTGGTTCTGTACTCAGTGACTCCCATGCTCATCCACAGAAGCCCACAGATGGAGGAGACAGTGCCTTGTCTTTCATCCTACCAAACGTGGCTGCTTTTGTTTTTGACGTCTACTGACCTTATCACAGATTTCACTCAAGCTCCTGTTTTGTGTACCCTCAACCTAAACATATACACCCAATATCCCTCTACCATCTCTTCAGGAATCTGAGTACTTTATGGAAGTACTCAGGAATGAAGAAAAATACTTTGGCTGCTTTAGAACTTGGTGCAGACTGAATGTTTTCATTAGATATAATTTCTCCCTTTTATGCCATTTCTGGCAACCTCTCAGATTATGTTATGTATGAGTGGAGGGACAGAGAAAAGCTTGGGTGAGAGAAGAAAAGATAGGAGTTTATCTCCTATATTCTACATTATGATCTATTTAGTGCATCATGTCAAATCTCTGAGGAAGGAATGATTGCCTGGCATTGGCCTTACTCTTTGGTGGTCCATCAATTTTGAATCACTTCCCTGGTCCTCAATCTCTGGGCTCTATTTGCTGGCTCCCAGTATCTACCATAGACCCCATGATGTGACAACTGGTTGGAGAAGACCTCCCTGAACTTCCTTTGAGTAGTCTGTTGGATACCCTGTTTTTGCACCCTATAGTAGAACTTACAAGATGCTTGGCTTATCTTGAGCCTCAGGCTGGACTGATCCACCCACCCAGACTCTTTGGTGGAGAGGGAGATGGGGGAGAAACATGAGTCTTATTCTGATGTTACTACCCAGTTCCTAACATAGATCTTACAGTAATAATATCTGTAGAAGTATGTCTCTGTCTATGTAAAACTGGACATTTTTTAAACCTCAATATTTCTATTGAGATGAAAAGCTCCATCAGACAGTCAGACAAATGGCATTTATGATTTTACCTGCTCATGCCCTATTCCATATTAGGCAAATGGTAAGGGATGCTTAAATCCTTCAGTGACCATCTGTCAATTGGTCAGACTAATTACTGAGAAATTTTCACATTGTTATCTCTTATCTGCTTCCTCATAAACTGAAGTGTCTCACATAGTTATATGCTGGTATCCCATCAAAAGGCTTAGAGGCAGGCTTATTTTCATACTGCTGTGATAATGAAAGTCATCTATGGTTTGTAACTGTGATAGAGTTCCAACTTAATAGGATGGTGAAAAGCATTTAGCTGTCCCACTATCTAGGAAATAAGATTTACAAATAAGAAGAAAGGGGTTAATTTTAAATCAAGATTATTTTTATTCATAATTTCTTCCCCACAAAAGTTGGGTTTGCTTACTTTTATTGCTTAAAGCTGAGTTCTATACTCTGTTTCAAGTTTCTAGATATGGCTTCTGAACTCAGCTATCATTCTGGATTTTGTGTTCAAGAGTTATTTAAAAAATAATAATTATCATTTTTTCTTTTCTTTTTTTTGACTGGGGAAAAATAATTATTTCTAAGCTCAAAAATTTGTAATGTTCATATCAAAAATGACATTTACAAAACACCAAGTTGGAGCTTCTTATAATCATGATTATATTCCTAAGTTATTTCTTTTATTTTTTTAATATCTTTATTAGAATATAATTACTTTACAATGATGTGTCAGTTTCTGCTTTATAACAAAGTGAATTAGTTATAAATATACGTATATCCCCATATCTCTTCCCTCTTGCATCTCCCTCCCTCCCACACTCCCTGTCCCACCCCTCTAGATAGTCACAAAGCACCGAGCTGATCTCCCTCTGCTATGTGGCTGCTTCCTACTAGCCATCTATTTTACATTTGGTAGTGCATATATGTCCATGCCACTCTCTCATTTTGTCCCAGCTTACCCTTTACCCCTCCCCATATCCTCAAGTCCTCTCTCTAGTAGGTCTGCATTTTTATTCCCGTCTTGCCCCTAGGTTCTTCACACCATTTTCTTTTTTTTTTAGATTCCACATATATGTGTTAACATACGGTATTTGTTTTTCCCTTTCTCACTTACTTCACTCTGCATGACAGTCTCTAGGTCCATCCACCTCACTACAAATAACTCAGTTTCATTCCTTTTTATGGCTGAGTAATATTCCTTTGTGTATATAAACCACATCTTCTTTATCCATTCATCTGTCCACGGACACTTAGGTTGCTTCCATGTCCTGGTTATTGTAAATAGAGCTGCAATGAATATTTTGGTAGATGACTCTTTTTGAATTTTGGTTTTCTCAGAGTATATGCACAGTAGTGGGATTGTGGGGTCGTATGGCAGTTCTATTTTTAGTATTTTAAGGAACCTCCATACTGTTCTCAATAGTGGCTGTATCAATTTACATTCCCACCAACAGTGCAAGAAAGTTCCCTTTTCTTCACACCCTCTTCTACATTTATTGTTTGTAGATTTTTTGATGATGGCCATTCTGATCAGAGTGAGATATCTCATTGTAGTTTTGATTTGCATTTCTCTAATGATTAATGATGTTGAGCATTCTTTCATGTGTTTGTTGGCAACCTATATGTGTTAATTGGGGAAATGTCTATTTAGGTCTTCTGCTCATTTTTGGATTGGGTTGTTTGTTTTTTTGATATTGAGCTACATGAGTTGCTTGTATGTTTTGGAGATTAATCCTTTGTCAGTTGCTTCATTTGCAAATATTTTCTCCCATTCTAAGGGTTGTATTTTCGTTTTGTTTATGGTTTCCTTTGCTGTGCAAAAGCTTTCATTTCATTAGGTCCCATTTGTTTTTATTTCCATTACTCTAGGGGGTGGGTCAAAAAGGATCTTGCTGTGATTTATGTCAAAGAGTGTTCTGCCTAGGTTTTCCTCTAAGAGTTTGATGGTGTCTGGCATTACATTTAGGTCTTGAATTCATTTTGAGTTTATTTTTGTGTATGGTGTTAGGGAGTGTTCTAATTTCATTCTTGTACATGTTTCTGTTCAGTTTTCCCACAACCATTTATTGAAGAGGCTGTCTTTCTCCACTGTATATTCTTGCCTCCTTTATCAAAGATAAGGTGACCAGGGCTTCCCTTGTGACGAAGTGGTTGAGGGTCCACCTGCCGATGCAGGGGACATGGATTTGTGTCCCAGTCCGGGAAGATCCCACATGCCGTGGAGCAGCTGGGCCTGTGAGCCATGGCCACTGAACCTGCACGTCTGGAGCCTGTGCTCTGCAATGGGAGAGGCCACAACAGTGAGAGGCCCATGTACCACAAAAAAAAAAAAAAAAGATAGTGTGACATTATGTGTGTGGGTTTATCTCTGGGCTTTCTATCCTGTTCAGTTTATCTGTATTTCTGTTTTTGTGCCAGTACCATACTCTCTTAATTACTGTAGCTTTGTAGTACATTCTGAAGTCAGAGAGCCTAGTTCCTCCAGCTCTGTTTTTCTTTCTCAAGATTGCTTTGGCTATTCGGCGTTTTTGTGTTTCCATACAAATTGTGATTTTTTTTTTTATTTAGTTCTGTGAAAAATGCCAGTGGTAGGGATAGGGATTGCATTGAATCTGTAGATTGCTTTGGGTAATAGAGTCATTTTCACAAGGTTGATACTTCCAATCCAAGAACATGGTATATCTCTCCATCTGTTTGTATCATCTTTAATTTGTTCATCAGTGTCTTATAATTTTCTGCATACAGGTCTTTTGTCTCCTTAGGTAAGTTTATTCCTAGATATTTTATTCTTTTTGTTGCAACGGTAAATGGGAGTGTTTCCTTAATTTCTTTTCCAGATTCTTCATCGATAGTGTATAGGAATGCAAGAGATTTCTGTGCATTAATTTTGTATCCTGCTACTTTACCAAATTCATTGATTAGCTCTAGTAATTTTCTGGTAGCATCTTTAGCATTCTGTATGTATAGTATCATGTCATCTGCAAACAGTGGCAGCTTTACTTCTTTTCCAATTTAGATCCCTTTTATTTCTTTTTCTTCTCTGATTGCTGTGACTAAAACTCCCAAAACTATGTTGAATAATAGTGCTGAGTGGGCAACTTTGTTTTGTTCCTGATCTTAGTTGAAATGGTTTCAGTTTTTTCACCATTGAGGAAGTGATTGGCTGTCGGTTTTTCATATATGGACTTTATTATGTTGAGGAAAGTTCCCTCTATGCCTACTTGCTGGAGTGTTTTTGTCATAAATGGGTGTTGAATTTTGTCAAAAGCTTTCTCTGCATCTATTTAGATGTTCATTTGGTTTTTCTCCTTCAATTTGTAACTATGGTGTATTACGTTGACTGATTTGTGTATATTGAAGAATCCTTGCATTAATGGGATAAACCCCACTTGATTATAGTGTATGATCCTTTTTATGTGCTGTTGGATTCTGTTTGGTAGTACTTTTTTCTTATTTTTTTTTTTTCATTTATTTATTTTGGCTGTGTTGGGTCTTCATTTCTGTGTGAGGGTTTTCTCTATTTGTGGTGAGTGGGGGCCACTCTTCATCACCGTGTGCAGTCCTCTCACTGTCACGGCCTCTCCTGTTGCAGAGCACAAGCTCCAGATGCTCAGACTCAGTAGTTGGGGCTCATAGACCTAGTTGCTCCACGGCATGTGGGATCATCCCAGACCAGGGCTCAAACCTGTGTCCCCTGCATTGGCAGGTAGATTCTCAACCACTGCACCAGCAGGGAAACCCTGTCTGCTAGAACTTTGTTGAGGATTTTTGCATCTATGTTCATCAGAGATATTGGCCTGTATTTTTCTTTCTTTTTCACATCTTTGTCTGCTTTTGGTACCAGTGTGATGGTGGCCTCATCGAATGAGTTTGGGAGTGTTCTCCTCTCTGCTATATTTTGGAAGAGTTTGAAAAGGATTGTTGTTAGCTCTTCTCAAAATTTTGATAGAATTTGCCTGTGAAGCCATTTGGTCCTGGTCTTTTTTTTGTTGGAAGATTTTAAATCACAGTTTCAGTTTCAGTGCTTGAGGTTGGTCTGTTTATATTTCCTATTTCTTCCTGGTTCAGTCTCAGAAATTTGTGCTTTTCTAAGAATTTGTCCATTTCTTCCAGGTTGTCCATTTTATTGGCATAGAGTTGCTTGTAGTAATCTCTCATGATCCTTTTTATTTCTGCAGTGTCAGTTGTTACTTCTCCTTTTTTATTTCTAATTCTATTGATTTCAGTCTTCTCCCTTTTTTTCTTGATAAGTCTGGCTAATGGTTTATCAACTTTGTTTATCTTCTCAAAGAAACAGCTTTTAGTTTTATTGATCTTTACTATCATTTCCTTCATTTATTTTTCATTTATTTCTAATCAGACCTTTATGATTTCTTACCTTCTGCTAACTTTGGGGATTTTTTGTTCTTCTTTCTCTAATTGCTGTAGCTCTAAGATTAGGTTGTTTATTTGAGAAGTTTCTTGTTTCTTAAGGTACGATTGTATTGCTATAAAGTTCCCTGTTAGAACTGCTTTTGCTACCTCACATAGGTTTTAGGTCATCGTGTTTTCATTGTCATTTGTTTCTAGGTATTTTTTGATTTCCTCTTTGATTTCTTCAGTGATCTCTTAGCTATTAAGTAGTGTGTTGTTTAGCCTCTATGTGTTTGTATTTCTTACAGATTTTTTCCTGTAATTGATATGTGGTCTCATAGCATTGTGGTCAGAAAAGATACTTGATACGATTTCAATTTTTTAAAAATTTACCAAGGCTTGATTTGTGACCCAAGATATGATCTATCCTGGAGAATGTTCCATGAGCAGTTGAGAATAATGTGTATTCTGTTGTATTTGGATGGAATGTCCTATAAATATCAATTAAGTCCATCTTGCTTAATGTATCATTTAAAGCTTGTGTTTCCTTATTTATTTTCATTTTGGATGATATATCTATTGGTGAAAGTGGAATGTTAAAATCCCCTGCTATGATTGTGTTATGATCAATTTCCCCTCTTATGGCTGTTAGTATTTGCCTTATGTATTGTGGTGCTCCTATGTTACGTGCATAAATATATACAATTTTTATATCTTATTCTTGGATTGACTCCTTGATCATTATGTAGTGTCCTTCTTTGTCTCTTGTAATAGTCTTTATTTTAAAGTCTATTTTGTCTGATATGAGAATTGCTACTCCAGCTGTCTTTTTGTTTACATGTGCATGGAATATATTTTTCCACCCCCTCACTTTCAGTTTGTATGTGTCCATAGGTCTGAAGTGGGTCTCTTGTAGATAGCATATATACGGGTCTTGTTTCTGTATCCATTCAGCCAGTCTATGTCTTTTGGCTGGTGCATTTAGTCCATTTACATTTAATGCAATTATTGATATGTATGTTCCTGTTACAATTTTCTTAATTGTTTTGGGTTTATTATTGTAGGTCTTTTCCTTCTGTTCTGTTTCCTGCCTAGAAAAGTTCCTTTACCATTGCGGTAAAGCTGGTTTAGTAGTGCTGAATTTTGTCAGCTTTTGCTTGTCTATAAAGCTTTTAATTTCTCCATCAAATATGAATGAGATCCTTGCTGGGTAGAGTAAATTGGTTGTAGGTTTTTCTCTTTCATCACTACATATGTCCTGCCACTCCCTTCTGTCTTGCAGATTTTCTGCTGAAAGATCCGCTCTTAAGCTTATGGGGATTCCCTTATGTGTTACTTCTTTTTCCCTTGCTGCTTTTAATATTTGTTCTTTGCGTTTCTTTTTTGATCGTTTGGTTAATATGTGTCTTGGCATGTTTCTCTTTGGATTTATACTGTATGTGACTCTTTGTGCATTCTGGACTTGGACTTGAGTGACTATTTCCTTTCCCATATTAGGGAAGTTTTCAGCTATAATCTCTTCAAATATTTTCTCAGTCCCTTTCTTTTTCTCTTCTTCTGGGACCCTTATAATTTGAATGTTGGTGCATTTAGTGTTGTCCCAGAGGTCTCTGAGACTGTCCTCAATCTTTTCATTGTTTATTCTTTACTCTGCTCTGCAGTATTTATTTCCAATATTTTATGTTCCAGGTCACTTATCCATTCTTCTGTCTCATTTATTCTGTTATTGATCCCTTCTAGAGAATTTTTAATTTCATTTATTGTGTTGTTCATCTTTGGTTTTTTGCTCTTTAGTTCTTCTAGGTCCTTTCTAAACATTTCTTGTAGTTTCTCCATTCTTTTTCCAAGATTTTGGATCATCTTTACTATCATTATTATGAATTATTTTTTTTAGGTAGACTACCTATTTCCTCTTCATTTGTTAGGTCTGGTGAGTTTTTGCCTTTCTCCTTCATCTGCTGTATGTTACTCTTTCTTCTCACTTTGCTTAACTTATTGTGTTTGGGGTCTCCTTTTTGCAGGCTGCAGGTTGGTATTTTCCATTGTTTTTGGTGTTTGTCCCCAGTGGCTATGTTTGGTTCTGTGCATTGTGTGGGCTTCCTTGTGGAAGGGACTAGTGCCTGTGTTCTGATGGACGAGCTTGAATCTTGTATTTCTGATGGGCAGGTCCATGTCTGCTGGTGTGTTTTGAGGTGTCTGTGGCCTCCTTATAATTTTAGGCAACCTCTGTGCTAATGGGGTTGTGTTCCTGTCTTGCTAGTTGTTTGGCATAGGGTGTCCTGCACTGTAGCTTGCTGGTCATTGATTGAACCTGGGTTTTGGCATTGAGATGGAGATCTCTAGGATATTTTTGCCGTTTGATATTAGATGGAGCTGGGAGGTCTCTTGTGGACCAGTGTCCTGAACTTGGCTCTCCCACCTCAGTGGCACAGCCCTGACACCTGCCTGGAGAACCGAGAGCCTGTCCTTCACATGGCTCAGAATAAAAGAGAGAAAAAGAAGAAAGAAAGAAAGAAAGAAAGAAAGAAAGAAAGAAAGAAAGAAAGAAAGAAAGAAAGAAAGAAAGAAAGAAAGAAAGAAAGAAAGAGATAAAATTTAATTTAATTTAAAAGTTATTAAAATAAAAAATAATTTTTAAGAAAATAAAATTTTTAAGTAATAAAAAAAAAAGACAGACAGAACACTAGGACAAATGGTAAAAGCAAAGCTATATAGACAAAATCACACACAGATACATACACACTCACAAAAAGAGAAAAAGGGTAAAAATATATATATAATATATATATAAATATAAATATATATTTATATATATATTATATATAATCTATTTTTTATATATATATATATATCTCATTGCTCCCAAAGTCCACCTCCTCAATTTGGGATGATTCGTTGTCTATTCAGGTATTCCACAGATGCAGGTACCTCAAGTTGATTGTGGATATTTAATCCACTGCTCCTGAGGCCACTGGGAGAAATTTCCCTTTCTCTTCTTTGTTCGCACAGTTCCTGGGGTTCAGCTTTGGATTTGGACTCGCCTCTGAATGTAGGTCGCCTGCGAGCGTCTGTTCTTCGCTCAGACAGGATGGGGTCAAAGAAGCAGCTGATTCAGGAGCTCTGGCTCACTCAGACCATGGGGAGGGAGGGGTACGGATGTGGGGTGAGACTGTGGCCACAGAGGCCACCATGACATTGCACTAGCCTGCGGCATGCCATGCATTCTCTCGGGGAAGTTGTTCCTGGATCACGGGACCCTGGCAGTGGCGGGCTGCACAGGCTCCCAGGAGGGAAGGTGTGGATAGTGACCTGTGCTTGCACACAGCCTTCTTGGTGGCTGCAGCAGCAGCCTCAGCGTCTCATGCCCATCTCTGCAGTCTACAGTGACAGCCGTGCCTTGTGCCTATTTCCTGAGCTCTTTTAAGCGGTGGTCTCAATCCCCTCTCCTCAAAAGGAAAGAAAGAGGCAAGAAAAAGCCTCTTGTCTCTTAGGCTGCTCCAGACATTCTTCCGGACTCCCTCCCAGCTAGCTGTGGCACACTAACCCCCTTCAGGCTGTGTATACACAGCCAACCCCAGTCTTCTCCCTGGTATCCGACCAAATCCCGAGCGTCAGCTCCCAGCCCCCACCATTCCCAGCGAGTGAGTAGAGAAGCCTCTTGGGCTGGTGAGTGCTGGTGGGCACCAATCCTCCATGTGGGAATCTCTCCACTTTGCCCTCTGCACCCTTGTTGCTGCACTCTCCTCCGTGGCTCTGAACCTTCCTCCCTCCGCCACCTGCAGTCTCCACCCGCGAAGGGGCTTCCTAGTGTGTGGAAACCTTTCCTCCTTCACAGCTCCCTCCCACTGGTGCAGGTCCCGTCCCTATTCTTTTGTCTCTGTTTTTTCTTTTTTCTTTTGCCCTACCCAGGTACGTGGGGAGTTTCTTGCCTTTTGGAAGGTCTGAGGTCTTCCGCCAGTATTCAGTAGGTGTTCTGTCAGAGTTGTTCCACATGTAGATTTATTTCTGATGTATTTGTGGCGAGGAAGGTGATATTCGCGTCTTACTCTTCCACCATCTTGAAGCTCCTCTCCTAAGTTATTTCTTTTCTGTTATCCCTCCAAATCTTCATTTTGTACTTACTATTTTTGGAAAGTATAGTTTAAAGCTCATACAACTCTAAAAAGTCCTACACTAAATAATTTTGTCTTTCTTTTTATGCCTTAAATAAACTAAACTGGTTTCTACATTAAAGATTTCTGTTTGCTATTTTCTCTGCCTATAACTCTCTTTCCCCCATCTTGGTGGGAAGGTCCTTGAATCTCAATTCAAATGTCACCATTTTGGTTGACCATTCCAGCCTAAGCAATTTAATTTCTTCTCTTATTGTGTCATTCTCAACTACATTGTCCTATTTTATTTTGTTTATAGCTTTTAATATCATATTGAAACAATATGATTCTGCTCTCTAAAATGATAAGATTTTAAGCAGCCTTTTCATTGGACATATTGACCGTTTATTATGTGAAATTCAATGAGATTAAAATGTGGGGTTCCTATACCTCCCCCCAAATAACTTAATTTTCCATAGTTGCAGTTTCTTTTGAGATCCAGTTACTCATTTTCCATGCTATGTCTTTCATCAACATGTGCTAGAGTCATTGCATTGCTGTATGTATGAGAAATTCTCCTTTGGGGAAATTTTCCAGTACTGCAAGTTTCAAAAGATAGACATGTTCAGGGGGTAGTAGGCACTGCATCAGAATTCCCTCTCCAGACTGGCTGTAATAAACTCATTACATTAAGATCAAAATGACTGACCAGCTGTTCCTCTTCCCTGAAGTATTTGTACTTTGAAGGGTGAGAAAAGTCTAAAACTGAGACACTAAGTTTCTATTTATTGAACCCAGACATGAAGAAATATGAAAGAAAAGAAAAGAAAAGAAAAAAAGCAAGGAAATCTGAAAAGGGTGTATTATCACTTCTGGGAATCATTCACACTGGCTAGAGGGACAATAGGAAATGCTCTCTAGGAATCAATTGGTCCCTAAATTCTGCCTTGGTTTTCATATTTGGCACAACCTAAGGTTCATTAGAATATCAGGAGTCACTATAGAGCCTCAAGTTTAGTGGCCTCATTTGGGGCCAATTCTGTCATCATGTTGGGCACAGGCTGACTCCCAGCAAGGGTCACAGTTGGCCGAGGAGAGTTAATTATCCTCAGGATGTAACCACAAAGCATTAGGCCTGTTACTCAGACATTTGCTCCTGCTTGCCAGTAGATTTGGATTATCAAGAAAGGCAAAGAGGAGCTCCTATTATCAATATGATGACATATATTTCTTATTCTGGGTAATGAGGGACTAAACCAGGAAAATGTAAGATGAAAACAATTGTATTATTTATTCAAATACAACACTTTTTTTTGAATGCTTACTCTGGGGCCAAGGACTCTTCTAGAAATATGTAGAGATGGTAGTTACTGAGGTAGACCAGGTTTCTGCTTCCCTGAATGTTATATTCCAGTGACAAGAAATAGGCACAGAATTAAAAAAAAAAGAAAAGGAAAGAAAAGAAATCTAACAAGAAAGAATCAGGTCAATCACTATGAAAAAAAAATAAACAATGTAATGTGGTAGAGAATGACATTGTAGAAGAGAAAATTAGATTGCTTGGCTGGTATGGTAATCTAGGAAAGTAATATTTAAGCTGGCCATCCCTATAAAGATATAGAAAAGAGAGTTTCAGGCAGAGGAATGATCAAGTAGAAATCCTTGAGATAGGTACAAGTTTTGTTTATTTGAGGAAACAAACAAAAAGGACTAGGAGAATATCTACTTTCAAAAGATTGAGTAGATGGAGTAGGCAGATTTTTGCATCTTTTTCCTGCTAAGTATTACTAATAAATTTGGGTCTTTTAAGTAAAGTTAACATAAGATGGTTCTGAAATGTGGAGAGAATAAGACAGATTAACTAAGGACCTCAGAACTTGAGTAACAATAAAATGGTGAGTCCCTTGGGTTTTCTATTTTTGCCTCATACGTCCAGACTTGGAACTGAAAAGAAGCTAATAAATCAGAAACACAGACAAGTACAAATAAAACAAAACAAAATTCCTAACAAAAGCATGCCCTCTCTATCCAAAAGACAAAGAAAAGGGACACATAGCAAGAAAGAAAACTTTTAGATGGTAACTCCTCTACTCCAGCCAAGCACCATAGAAAAAACTGTTGCTGAACGCCTACCCAGGTCAGCAAAGGCTGAGAGGGAAATCTGTATTTCCAATCTCATGACACTGTAATGAAGCAAGCCAAAGCTCCTATTGGGGTGGTGTCAGAGGAGATCAAGTAAGGAGATTGGGTTTTCATCCTCACTGGCTGGTAAATGCCTTGCCAAAAATGTCAGTGAAGACCACATGAGAAGGCTGGAATTCACCTCCACTCAGCATGAATAATGTGTCCCTTTCCTTCTATGAGGAGATGAAGTCAAAGGAGACTTGGCAGGGAGTTCAGCCATTCACCATTACTGAGCAATACCAAGGCCACACCCACCTCTACATGCATTATCAGTGGAGACCACATGGGGACTGGAAATCCCAACCTGCCTAGCAGTCAGTAATAAGGAGCCCTCTCTCTCAGTTGTCAATGTAGGATGAATGGGGAATCGATTTAATCTCCATCTGGGAGGAACAAGACAGCACCAGCCTTCCCCACTCCGGTGGTGTCAAAATACAATATCAAGAGAATTCAAAGCCAAACCACAGACTGGGAAAAAATATTTACAGAAGATACACCTTACAAAGGACTGTTATTCAAAATATATAAAGAACACTAAAAATGCAACAATAAGAAAACAACCCAGTTAAAAAATGGACCAAAGACACAATGTTCATTACAGCACTGTTTACAATAGCCAAGACATGGAAGCAACCAGATGTGGTACATATATACAATGGGATATTACTCAGCAATAAAAATGAATGAAATAATGCCATTTGCAGCAACATAGAAAGACCTAGAGATTATCATATAAGTGAAGTAAATTAGAGAAAGTCAAATGTCATATGATGTCACTTATATGTGGAATATAAAAAATGATACAAGTGAACTTTTTACAAAGCCAAAACAGACTCACAGACATAGAAAACAAATGTATGGTTGCCAAAGGGGAAAGATCAGGGCAGGGAGGATGGATAAATTAAGAGTTCAGAATTAACATATACACACCACTATATATAAAATAGAAAATCAACAAGGGCCTATGTATAGCACAGAGAACTCTATTCAATATTCTGTAATAACCTAAATGGGAAAAGAATTTGAATAAGAGTAGATATATGTATATGCATAACTGAGTCACTTTTCTGTGTGCCTGAAACTAAAACAACATTGTAAATCAACTCTACTCCAATATAAAATAATTTTAGAAAAATAAAAAAGAATGATAAAGATTTTAAAGTAGCCATTATTTTTAAATATTCAATAAGCAATTACAAACACACTTGAAACAAATGAAAGTAGAAATCTCAATAAAGAAATATAAATTTTCAGCAGATAAACAGGAGATAGAATGAAGAAGCAAGTGGAAATTTTAGAACTGAAAAATACAAAAACAGAATAAACTCAATGGATGAACTTAATAGTGGAATGTAGGAGAGAGGGGAAGTAATTAAATGGGAGGGTAGAACAATAAAATTACTTAATAAGAAGACAGATATAAAATAGACTGGAAGAGAAATGAACAGAGATTCCAAGGCCTGTGAGATTACAACAAAAGTTTTAACATTCGTTTAATCAGAGTTCTGGAAGTGGAGAAGAAATAGGGCATGGCTGAAAAAGCATTTGGAGAAATAATATCTGGTATTTTCATAAACTTGGCAAGACACATAAACTTACAGATTAAAAAGCTCAGTGAATCTCAGGGGATAATCCCAAGGACATAAGACACAAGGTACACCAAGAGTAAACTTCTGAAATTTAAAGAAATATTTCTTTAAAAATCATAAAATTATCCAGAGATACATGACATCTTACCCATAGGAGAAAGGTAATACATATGAAAGTGGATTTCTCATAAGAAATCATAGAGATCAAAAGGAAGTAATGTAACATTTTTTAAGCCCCAAAAGAAAAGTTTTGTAAACCCTATATCCTATATCCATTGAAATATCTTTCAGGAATTAAGAAAAATTCAAAACACTCTCAGATAAATGAAAATTAAGACAGCTGATCACAAGAAGACCTTTTCTAAAATAGTAGCTAAATGAACTTCTCAAAAGGAGAGGAAATAATAAAAGAGGAAAACTTAGAATATCAGAACAGAAAAAGAATATTGTAAGCAAAATTATGAGTAAATATAATAGGCTTTCCTACTCCTCTTGAGTTTTCTAAATTTTGTTTAACAGTTAAAGTAAATATTATAACACTGTCCAATGTGGTTCTAAGTGTATTTAGAGGACATATTTAAGACAATTATAAATGGACGTGTATAAAGGAACATAAAGGAAGTTAAGTTTTATATACTTCAGTCAAATTTATAAAATGACATCAGTAAAGTCTGATGTTATATATTAATATAATGTAATATGTAAAATATTATAGTATATAGTATAATATATAAAAATATAATATCTACAACAATCATTAAAAAGCTATACAGGCTCCCAGTTTCTAGTTTAACATGTAAAATCTTACAAGTCATCACTTCAACACTCACAACAAGAAAAAAAACTGAGAGGACTTCCCTGGTGGTGTGGTGGTTTGGAGTCCACCTACCAATGCAGGGGACATGCATTCGAGCCCTGGTCTGGGAAGATCCCACATGCCACGGAGCAATGAAGCCCGTGTGCCACAACTACTGAGCCTGTGCTCTGGAGCCCATGAGTTACAACTACTGAGCCCGTATACCACAACTACTGAAGCCCATGTGCCTAGAGCCTGTGCTCTGCAACAAGAGAAACCACTGCAATAAGAAGCCTGCGTACCACAACAAAGAGTAACCCCACTCGCCACAACTAGAGAAAGCCCACCTGTAGCAATGAAGACCTAACATAGCCAAAAATAAATTTATTTTTTAAAAAAGCTGAGAAAACTGAAAAATAATGACTTTTTAAAGATTAATCAGAGAATTGAGGTCATAGGAGAAAGAGACAAACAGTGAAGAGTGGAGAGACAGGCAAATGAAAAGATAGAGATCACCTTTGCTGAAAAAGAAGCTGCCAGTAATGGTGGGTATATTTAAATGTCAACTTCAGCAAATTCCTAGAGGTTAAGTGTGGACTAGCTTGAGAGTTAAAAGCTCCTAGGGATTCAGTTTATTGGGAAGCCCCCATACTTTTATGGGTTTTACCTCTAGGAACCCCATCAGTTTCTCAGGGTGAAGATTAGAGAAAAAGATCCACCTGTTTTGCTAGGGGAAGGGAAAAAACATTTTGAAATATACCCAAGAAAAATAACCATTTTAGAATTAAGCCCAGATAATTCTCCACAGCAAAGGACTACACAGCAAGATATAATATTTCATCAAACCTTACATGGAATGAATGAAGGGAAATTACACAATCCCAGGCACTTCTAGCCTTTCTGTCTCACTTAAGGGGGAAAACAAAAGATGTGAGAATCATAGTTCAAGACCAGAAGCCCACTAGAAGACCGATCAACTCATATTATTATAGAATGCTTCCTCTTACCCAGCTTTTTTACTACCATATCAATAGTGAAGTCCTTCTTAAGCTTTCTCTGAGCACTTTGCAGGTTTGCATGGGAATACAGCTTTCCAGACTGTCAGAACTATAATGGAGTTTTTCAAAGCCATCTATGGTTATTTCTTTCCTTAGAACTCCATGGTAAAATTCCAGTTAACTTACCATTGTGTGACTTGTCCCAACCAGTATCATAACTTCAGGATACATACAAAGACATTGGTCTTCTCCATTCCTTTGACACTGAGACTAACTTTGTTTTCAACAATGACCATGGGATTGGGATTCTTCATTCTGCTTTAAATCACATTATCCTCCTTGAGCAGGGAAGTGGATGGTTTTCATAGCTTTCTCTTTCACAGTTGAATTTCCATCCTGATGGAGTTGGTAGAAGGAAATAACCTTCAGCTGAAACACCAGGCACTCCTACTTATCTTTTTTTTTTTAATACAGCAGGTTCTTATTAGTCATCAATTTTATACACATCAGTGTATACATGTCAAACTCAATCGCCCAATTCAGCACACCACCATCCCCACCCACCCCTGCAGTTTTCCCACATTGGTGTCCATATGTTTGTTCTCTACATCTGTGTCTCAACTTCTGTCCTGCAAACTGGTTCATCTGTACCATTTTTCTAGGTTGCACATACATGCTTTAATATACAATATTTGTTTTTCTCTTTCTGACCTACCTCACTCTGTATGACAGTCTCTAGATCCATCCACGTCTCAACAAATGACTCAATTTCATTTCTTTTTATGGCTAACTAATATTCCATTATATATATGTGCCATATCTTCTTTACCCATTCATCCAATGATGGACACTTAGGTTGCTTCTAGGTCCTGACTATTGTAAATAGAGCTTCAATGAACATTTTGGTACATGATTCTTTTTGAATTATGGTTTTCTCAGGGTATATGCCCAGAAATAGGATTGCTGGGTCATATGGTAGTTCTATTTTTAGTTTTTTTTAAGGAACCTCCAGACTGTTCTCCATAGTGGCTGTATCAATTTACATTCCCACCAACAGTGCAAGAAAGTTCCCTTTTCTTCACACCCTCTCCAGCATTTATTGTTTCTAGATTTTTTGATGATGACCATTCCGACCGGTGTGAGATGATATCTCATTGTAGTTTTGATTTGCATTTCTCTAATGATTAATGATGTTGAGTATTCTTTCATGTGTTTGTTGGCAATCTGTATATCTTCTTTGGAGAAACGTCTATTTAGGTCTTCTGCCCATTTTTGGATTGGGTTGTTTGTTTTTTGGTTATTGAGCTGCATGAGCTGCTTGTAAATTTTGGAGATTAATCCTTTGTCAGTTGCTTCATTTGCAAATATTTTCTCCCATTCTGAGGGTTGTCTTTTGGTCTTGTTTATGGTTTCCTTTGCTGTGCAAGAGCTTTTAAGTTTCATTAGGTCCCATTTGCTTATTTTTGTTTTTATTTCACTTACTCTAGGAGGTGGATCAAAAAAGATCTTGCTGTGATTTATGTCAAAGAGTGTTCCTCCTATCTTTTCCTCTAAGAGTTTTATAGTGTCAGGTCTTACATTTAGGTCTCTAAACCATTTTGAGTTTATTTTTTGTATGGTGTTAGGGAGTGTTCTAATTTCATTCTTTTACACATAGGTGTCCAGCTTCCCAGCACCACTTATTGAAGAGACTGTCTTTTCTCCATTGTATATCCTTGCCTCCTTTGTCATAGATTAGTTGACCATCAGTGCATAGGCTTATCTCTGGGATTTCTATCTTGATCCATTGATCAAAATTTCTGTTTTTGTGCCAGTACCATATTGTCTTGATTACTGTAGCTTTGTAGTATAGTCTGAAGTCAGGGAGTCTGATTCCTCTAGCTCCGTTTTATTCCCTCAAAACTATGTTCACTATATGGAGTCTTTTGTGTCTCCATACAAATTTTAAGATTATATGTTCTAGTTCTGTAAAAACTGCCATTTGTAATTTGATAGGGATTGCATTGAATCAGTATATTGCTTTGGGTAGAATAGTCATTTTCACAATACTGATTCTTCCAATCCAAGAACATGGTATATCTCTCCACCTGTTGGTATCATCTTTAATTTCTTTCATCAGTGTCATAGTTTTCTGCATAGAACTCTTTTGTCTCCCTAGGTAGGTTTATTCCTACGTATTTTATTTTTTTTGCAATGGTAAATGGGAGTGTTTTCTTAATTTCTCTTTCAGTTTTTTCATCATTAGTGTATAGCAAGAGATTTCTGTGCATTTTGTATCCTGCAACTTTACCAAATTCATTGATTATCTCTAGTAGTTTTCTGGTGGCATCTTTAGAATTCTCTATGTATAGTATCATGTCATCTGCAAAGAGTGACAGTTGTACTTTTTCTTTTCCAATTTGTATTTTTTTATTTCTTTTTCCTCTCTGATTGCCATGGCTAGGACTTCCAAAACTATGTTGAATAATAGTAGTGAGAGTGGACATCCTTGGCTTGTTCCTGATCTTAGAGGAAATGCTTTTAGTTTTTCACCATTGAAAATTATGTTTGCTGTGTGTTTTTCATATATGGCCTTTATTATGTTGAGGTAGTTTCTGTCTATGCCCATTTTCTGGAGAGTTTTTATCATAAATGGGTGTTGAATTCTGTCAAAACCTTTTTCTGCATCTATTAAGATTATCATATGGTTTTTATTCTTCAATTTGTAAATATGGTGTATCACATTGATTGATTTGCGTATATGGAAGTATCCTTGCATCCCTGGGATAAATCCCACTTGATAATGGTGTGTGATCCTTTTAATCTGTTGTTGGATTTTGTTTGCTAGTATTTTGTTGAGGATTTTTGCATCTATATTCATCACTTATATTGCTCTGTAATTTTCTTTTTTTTGTCGTATCTTTGTCTGGTTTTGCTATCAGGGTTATGAGGGCCTTATAGAATGAGTTTGGGAGTGTTCCTTCCTCTGAAAATTTTTGGAAGAGTTTGAGAAGGCTGGGTGTGAATTGTTCTCTAAATGTTTGATAGAATTCACTTGTGGAGCCATCTGATCCTGGACTTTTGTTTGTTGGAAGGCTTTTAATCACAGTTTCAACTTCATTACTTGTGATTTGTCTTCACATTTCCTATTTCTTCCTGATTCAGTCTTGGAAGCGTATACCTTTGTAAAAATTTGTCCATTTCTTTCAGGTTGTCCATTTTATTGATATAGAGTTGCTTGTAGCAGTCTCTTAGGATGCTTTGTATTTCTGAAGTGTCTGTTGTAACTTCTCCTTTTTCATTTCTAATTTTATTGATTTGAGTCCTCTCCCTCTTTTTCTTGATGAGTCCGACTAATGGTTTATCAATTTTGTTTATCTTGTCAAAGAGCTGGCTTTTAGTTTTATTGATCTTTGCTATTATTTTCTTTGTTTCTATTTCATTTATTTCTGCTCTGATCTTTATGATTTATTTCCTTCTGCTAACTTTGGGTTTTGTTTGTTCTTCATTCTCTAGTTCCTTTAGATGTAAGGTTAGATTGCTTATTTGGGATTTTTCTTGTTTCTTGATGTAGGCTTGTATAGCTATAAACTTCCCTTGTAGAACTGCTTTTGCTGCATCCCATAGGTTTTGGATAGTCGTGTTTTCATTGTCATTTGTCTCTAGGTATTTTTTGATTTCTTCAGTGATCTCTTGGTTATTTAGTAATGTATTGCTTTTTTTTTTTTTTTTTTTTGCTGTATGCTGGCCTCTCACTGTTGTGGGCCTCTCCCATTGCAGAGCACAGGCTCCAGACACGCAGGTTCAGCGGCCAATGCTCATGGGCCCAGCTGCTCCGCGGAATGTGGGATATTCCCAGACCGGGACACGAACCTGTGTCCCCTGCATCAGCAGGTGGACTCTCAACCACTGTGCCACCAGGGAAGCCCTAGTAACGTATTGTTTAGCCTCCATGTGTTTTTGTTTTTTCTCCCCTGTAATTCATTTCTAATCTCATAGTGTTGTGGTCAGAAAAGATGCTTGATATGATTTCAATTTTCTTAAATCTGCTGAGGCTTGATTTGTGACCCAAGATGTGACCTATCCTGGAGAATGTTCCGTGAACCCTTGAGAAGAAAGTGTAATCTGTGGGTTTTGGATGGAATGTCTTATAAATATCAATTAAATCTATCTGGTCTATTGTGTCATTTAAAGCTTCCATTTCCTTATTAATATCATTTTGGATGATCTGTCCATTGGTGTAAGTGAGGTGTTAAAGTCCCCAACTATTAATGTGTTATAGTTGATTTTCTCTTTTATAGATGTTTACAGTTGCCTTATGTATTGAGGTACCCCTATGTTGGGTGCATATATATTTATAATTGTTATATCTTCTTCTTGGATTAAGCCCTTGATCAGTATGTAGTGTCCTTCCTTGTCTCTTGTAATATTCTTTATTTTAAAGTCTATTTTATTTGATATGAGTATTACTCCTCCAGCTATCTCTGGTAATGCTAAAAATTACTTTGTCTACAAGTAACTATAGTTGTAACATTTCTGTTCTTAATATTTGCATGCTATAATTTTTCAGTTTTATTTTTAATAATATTGCAAATGTGTATTTTGTAAAACAGCAAACTTCAATGAGGTTTCTTCTAGTCCAATTAGGAAATCTTTGTCTCATACAGGATTATTCCATTCAGATATAATGCATTATTGAAGGATGTTTTGGTTTAACTCTAATTTGCACTTTTGTTTTTAATTCTTTGATGACACACTCCATTTTGCTTCCTGGCTTCCATTGTTCTTCTAGTCTTATTGTTTATTGTTGCTCTTTTGAGGGAAATCTATTCTTTCTGCTACACTTGCTGCTTTTGAGATTCTCTATTATGCTTGGCTTTAAGTCACTTTACTATAATGTATCTAAGTAGGATTTTGTTTAATTATTACAGCTTAGTGCTTGTTGCACTTTTAGAATATGTGGGATGATTTTTTTTCATCAATTTGGAACATTCTGAACGATTATCTCTTCCAACTTGTTTTTGTTTGTTTTAATTTTCTATCCTTTCTTCTCTGGGTCCCAAATTTTACTTTTGGTAGATTTTTTCTATGTTATCTATGTTTTTAATGTTTTTTACCTTTTTATGAAAATATTTCATACTGCTGTGCCTCTGAGTATTTTCTTCTTATATTTTCTAGTTCTTTAATCTATCTTCTATCTATTGAGTACTTAATTTTGTTTTTATTTCTTTTAACTAAAATATTTGTTTCTTTTTATGGTTTCTTATTTTCTACCTAAATTCTTCATCTTTTCTTTTATTTCTTTGAACATACTATGTTTATATATTATAAAGTTTATGTGTCATAACACCATTGTATTGAACACTTATTGTTTTTCTTCTATTGTATATTTTTCCCTTTTTTTTCAGTCACATTTTTTTGCACTCTTTCATACATGGTGTTTTTCCATTTAGTGTTGTATATTATGCCTATAAAATTTTAAAATAATTGAAACCATGGATTCTATTTTCTTTTTCCATGGAGTGTTATATTTGCTTCTGGCAGGTGGTAGTCGAATGATCCTATATTACCTGAATATAACCAGACATCAAGAGATATAATACCACAAATGATATGGTATGTACTTCTTATTCCTAGTTTGTATCTTGGGAACCCAACTGAAAGTCTTGGCCCATGTAAGTTTCTAGTGCTGCCAAAGGTAGGCTTTGAATTTTAATTTTCTTTAGCTCTGTGCAACTATCATAAAACAATTTCAATTTTTAACCCTCTCAGCCTTCCAACTCCTCTTCTAGAATTGGCAGATATACTGAGCAGAAAAGTAGTATCAAATGTAAGTTTCACCTTTCTGAGTTTTTCTCTTCTTTGAGATCTTATCCCTGTAACTGTTCACTTCCTTGTAAGTAGTCAGATGATTTCAAGCATTGTATTTAAAATATTACATCCAGGGCCTCCGTGGTGGTGCAGTGGTTGAGAGTCTGCCTGCCGATGCAGAAGACACAGGTTCGTGCCCCGGTCCAGGAAGATCCCACATGCCGTGGATCAGCTGGGCCTGTGACCCATGGCCTCTGAGCCTGTGCGTCCGGAGCCTGTGCTCCACAACGGGAGAGGCCACAACAGTGAGAGGCCTGCGTACCACAAAAAAAAAAAAAAAAAAAAAAAAGCGTTACATCCAGCCTTACATGTTTTGGGTTTGCATTACCTAGACTTCAATTCCCAGAATACTTTTTGTTTTTCACAGCCTTGGGTATGACTTTTGTGTTGACAGATAATTTTCATTGCAAATATACAATTCACTCAACCCCTCCTGCTTCTCCTCCTCTTCATTATCATCTCAGAAAATGTTTTGGTATGAAAACAATTTAATCAACCCCCCTGTTATGGGTTAAATTTTGTCCCCCCAAAAGGTATGTTGATATCTTAATCCCTGGTACCTTTGAATGTGACTTTTTTGGAAATAGGGTCTTTGCAGCTGTCAAAAATAAAGCCATTAAGGTGGGCCTTAATCCAATAAGACTAGTGTCCTTATAAAAAAAAAAGAGAGAGAATAGACAAAGACACAGGGACACACAGGAACAATGTCATGTAACAATGGAGGCAGAGATCAGAGTGATGCCTCTATAAGCCAAGGATGCCAGGAATACCAGAAACTAAGAGAAAGGCATGGAACAGATTCTTCACTGTCAAATTCAGAGAGAGCATAATCCTTCTGACACCTTGATTTTTTACTTCTATTCTCCCAAACTGTGAAAGAATAAATTTCTCTTGTTTTAAGCTACCCAGTTTGTGGTACTTTGTTTTGACAGCCCTAGGAAACTAATACAATCCTCTTTTAGCCCCAAATAATTTCTCAAAATCCTAGGTTTCTAAATTGACTGTGACTTCTCTTTTTCCAGTCTTTCTATCATCACATCCCTTTCATAGATATTAATGGATTCCTTGTATGCAACTGCTGACATTTGTGATGATTTTCTTTTACTTTCTGTTACCTTCCCTTTCTGGTCTGTCCTCCATGTTAATATTCTTCCATTTTTGTTTTTTTAATTTTTTTCCTTTAATAAAAAGATAGTTCTTCTTTTGTATATGCCTGAGACTGCTTCATCTCTTTGCTAAAGAATCAAGGGCTATAATGTTTTTCCAGGGGCTTCTGATGGCAAGATAAGTATTTGGTAAACTCATGTTTAGTTTTCAGGAATAGACCCCCTCTCTTGGATTTACTTGCATTTTCAACAAATTGCAATGGTAAATTTTGAGACACAATAGCATGTGAACAGATCACGTATAATAGGGTACATTTACATTTTTAATGTTTTTGAAAATTTTTTTCTGCTGACCAACACTATGAAATATTTTTACATCATGCTCTAAATCACATACACATACAGACACATATATAATTGAAAAAAAAATAGTTGCATGCAAAAATGCTTAGCTTACTAAGATAAAAATCAGTTTTCTATTCAATTTTATGCTTTTATAGTTAACAAAATGTAGTTCATGAACAACTAAAAATGAACTCACAGTAACAAATCCTGATCCAAAATTTAAAGATCACTGACAAGGTGACTGGTTTTCTGCCAGACAGTACTTTCTGATGACCATGGTGTAGGATCCCACATTTGTGAAGCAAAAGAAAGATCAGGAAGAATGCATCACTCTCTCATTAGATCTTTCTTCTGATTCCCTTCATATAATTTCTAAAATTTATATGCTTATTTCAGATTTCTGATGTACAGAAAGAAGAACATATTTTTTAAGGTTTTATTGAAGGAATTCTTGCCTGAAGGTGAGTGGAGGTAGGTACAGTGATTCCTCGAATTATGTTCTAACAGAGGAATCTATTATTTCAGCATCTGGTTTATTTGAAACACAATCTTTTCCTATTTGCTTTCCCTTTGCTGATGCAGAATTAAATTCCATGAAGGAACACATTTTATTTTCACCAGGTGGGTCTTTGATGCTATATTTTTCTTCTGTGTTTGATAAAAGCCATTTGCAAACTTATTTTTGGTTTAAACCATTGAGTCAAATGTAAGGACAAATTATAAATCAAATATAAGCTACATTCTCATAGAACTGCTTGACATCAAGCGTGAAACCCAACAATAGCATGTTCTGCTAAAGAGGGCAGGGTGTTTGCTGGGCTGAGGCTTTTCTGAATTCCTGATATCTGCACGTTTGTTTCCACATTGGTGCTCCCCTCCACCATTTGGGGCATGACAGGGAATGATCAGAGAAAATATTGTTGGAAAGAGTTAACAGCAGGTGCCATGCTTGCTTATTGCTTCTTGCAGTTTTCAGCAGTTGATGCTTCACCATTAAATATTTTCATATACAGTTTTCTATTTGCTTTGAATTACTGAAATATACTAAGCATAGCTCTCCAAGGACCCAGAGCCATGGCATAATAGGCTCCTGCTAATAGCTTGAAACTGTACAGCAATCTAGTTTTAAAATACAACACAAATCTTTATCTAAAAGCACTAACACCTCACTCTTGTGTTCACAGAGTATGTTTTCACATTTCCTCTTGCGATGCATAGGAAGGGGGGAAAAGCTACAAGAGAAATGATGCATTCTGGGCAAGGAGCCAATTTAAAAAGTCTGTTCTTTCCAGTTTGCTGTCACTTGTCGTGGTTAAACAAAACACGGAGGAGAAAAAGAGAAATTGGCTTCAGTGTAAATGTCAACATTCTGATTAAAGCAAACACAAAGCATTCAGAGCTCTTGACAAAAAAAAAAATTAAATTGAATTATGAAGGGTATGCAAATGAAACCCTTCTTCTGTATGATTACCAAGACTTATGCATTTTGTATTTTTTGTCTGTGCTGGAGGAATCTGTGCTGCAGGACAAGGAGTTCAGGAACAGTAAAGGGAAGGTGAACAACACATTTCTCAGCTGATGACAGCTGGAACCCACTAAAATATTGGTTCAGAATCGCCCAACACTTTTGCAAACACTGGGGAAGATTGGAAAGCTGACGGTAAGGCCTGGTGCCTTCAGTCTTTTGTCTTGTAGCTAACCAAGGTTTCCCCTACAACACAAACCCTAAAAGAATTTATTTAAAGGATTCAAAAAATATCATTTGTTAGAGGGGAGAGCTTTAAGAAAAATATTAAAATGCATTTATGTCAACTATACTGTGTCACTTTCTTGGTATCTCTTTTAAGACCTTAGAAATTGAATTGTTTGAAGTGCAGTTTGAGAGGGCTCTCAGTGCGTATTCATGATATGTAATTTTCAAGGTAGCATAATATACTCCATTTCTGTAATTAAAATTAATGGGAAAATAAAAAAGTGAATGGTGTGCATTGGTCCTCTTCCCCTGGAGAAGAATATATTTGCCTTCTTGGGTGAATACATATGGTACGATGATAAGAGACTACAGATGAGGTGTGTGCGTTTGCCTCTATATATGAAGAAGGTCATATGCTAAATGTGAGAAGAATCTTTCTCACCTTCCATTCTTTTCTCTCCAGGATCTACGGTGCCATTGTGTTTCTGAACCTTACCTTTGCCTGTAATACTACAATTGCTTTCTGATTTATCATTGGCCCTGTCTTTCTGCTTTAGGGGATATTCTGAAACTGCTTTCAAACTGCAGTGTGCACTCAGCCTGTTATTTCTGACCCCAGAGTCTGAAATAGTTACTTAGTGCCTGTCAGGAAAGTCCAAACCCTGGCCTGATATTCAAGGCTTTCTTAACTAGCCTTAAACTAACTTTGTATTCCCTTCAGAAAAATTTACTGGGTATCTACTAAATGTCAGTCATTTGCCTTTTCCTCACCTTGTTGCCTACACATTTCCTACTCTGGGTTTATTTTATTTCTCTCCCATCATATTCTGTGCTTTTCCATTTACACCACATTATTCTTGTGCCCTTTCCTTACATGGACTTTCCTGCACCTTTACCTACAAGACACTCATGTCTTTCAAGGCTAAATTTAAAAGGTTCCTCTTTCTTGAAATCTTTCCTATTACTGCATTTGAAAATGACTCTTCCTTCCCAGAATTTTTATATCTTCCTATTTGTAACCCTTGGAACTTATTAATATTACTTTGAATTAGTAATAGGTGTATATCTTACACCTGGTCTGAAAGAATCTTAAAAATTGAAGCTTTTGTTTATACATCCTCATGTCCTGCCTGAAATCAACCCACTGTAAGCTGTGAGATGTACATCTAGATAATACTGGAAAAGTTATGTTACCTATCAATGTTCCAATCCCCATATCCATAATATGAGTATGATGATATCTCAAATTCCCAGGGAATTATGAAGATGATGTTTATAAAGTTGTGTAGAGCTCTAAGTTTTAGATATAATTTATATTATTTTAAATTTTAATATTGATAATGTATCTAAGTACATAAATGAATGAAGTTAGTAATTCATGGATACAGACACTAAAGCTGGAGCATCGACTATTTGCTACATGTTTTTCATAGATGGTTTAATAGAACTCTCACTAAAACCTTGTAATGCCTGTATTAAAATACTGAACATGTAGATGAGGCTGGATAGGCTAGATAACCAGTCTGACTCTAAAGCCTGTGATTTTTCTCGAACACTCAGGAATTTATTCCTTGGACTGTCCTAAATAGCAGAGAACTTTGTTAAACTAGACACAGGGACAACACACCCCTAGTCCTACCCCTGGCCAACCTCCCCATTCCTTTAATGTATGACAGTAAGTTAATTGCACCTCAGAGAACCAGACATGTTTATTTTAAACCCTTAAACCCACCTTTCCCATGCTGCCATTCTTTCCCCAGGTCCATTTCTGCCTAGGATTTCCCTACATGTGTGTCCAAATACATTCATTAGCCAATTTTTTTTTTTTTACAATCCTTCAGGCTGCCAAATGCAGTCTCTATCCTCATTGTAACATGTATTCCAGGTGATATTGATAAAACCTGTCCAGGGAGTAGGATTTGAGAAATAAAGGACAGTCAAGTTCAAATGTATTAGGGATTACTTTACCCCAATCATATAAGAATGTCAAATGTTTCTATGTGGTATATGGAGTGAGACACATCACATTCTACAGGATAGAGAGACTAGAGATTATCAAATATTACATCCCATTTTATTCAGGAAAATGAGACCTGGAGAGAGTTTAACTGTAATTAACCAACATAAGTCATTAGGGTCAATAAGAATTCTTGGGATGGTTTTCAATGGAATTCTCATTCATTAATTTATTCAATACTATTTCTTGGACCTCCACATTGTAGTGTCATTCACTGAAGAGAGCCAGCCATAACTAGCCTCACCTCTCTGGGAGTTTACAATCTGGAAACTACATTATCTTATAAACAAAAACTATAAAACAAGAACAGGAATTCCAAAGAGATTATCACGGATGTATTTCAAATAGGTGAATTAAAAACATACACGTAAACCTATTAAGCATTTATATGTAACGTGGGAGCTGGTGTGAAACAAGGCAGGTGTTTGCAGAGAAGATGAGGGTTTACCTGCTTCACCACCAACACAATCCTCCCAAGGGGCCCTGGACAAGAAGAAGCAAGGTCTCCCAAGCCCATTTCCCACATTTTCTCATCTGTGCACTCAGATTTGGGAACGAAGGCTCTTTTTGTTGTTGTTTTCATGTGGAGAAAAATACACATTTCTTCCTTCAAAGTAAACATTCTGGAAGCTGTTTTGATTGTTCAGATTTCTTTAAAGACCTTGACACCACTTACCATTGCTTTTTCGTCTGCAGGGAACATAATGAAACTGAAGTCTCTCATGGAGCTTTTATTCCTCTTCTTTCAGACTTAATAGAAAACAGTAGGGGACACTTGGGCCACCAATGTCAGTGCCATTTCAGGGTCTGCTTTGGTTTTGTTCTCAAGAAAAATGTCATTGGATTAATTTTTTTTTTAACAGGATATTTTGCTCAGAAGAAGCCCTGACATTTCCCGTGTATCTTTCCTCTTCTCCCCCACGCCCCTTGCCTGCCTTTTCTTCCTTTGAGTAGGACAAAGACCTGAGATTGAATGGGGTTTTCTCTTGATAGTGCTTTGGCAATGGCTTAGAACTTTGTTTGACCATGGCCATGAAATACGTTTTACATGAGAGCCAGCATGTAAACACAAAGAAACACACACACTCCTCTTTTGACCAAAGTTTGTACCTTTATTGGACAATTTATGCCTTTTTTTTCTTCTTTTAGACACCTCCAACTTCCAAAATATTAACTTTGAAGCTATTGCCTGATATTTGGCCTTTAGTAGTCAAGCCTTATTTTTTGCATGAAGTCATACTTTATATATACTTCATTAGATAACTATTTATTCTTCCTGATTTTTCAACTCCTTCTATTCAACTCAAAACCTCTGAGTTCTCAAAAGCCTTAAGCAGCCATCACCAAAACAATAATAACAATGAACAAAAACAAAACTAAACTAACCTTTTTCTCGTTAGAGTCATATTATGATATTTTAAATCCATTTAAGATCTACTAAATTAACTTTCACCACTAATGGCTTACAACAGGCCAGCTGAAAAACCTGCTTTGTAGCATACAAGCTGAGGTTGTTACTGGCTGTGACAGTAAGCCCTGGGAAGGATTCTGAGGCTGATCTCTAGTGGAAAGTGTGTAGGAATCGATTACTCAGATCTGCCAAAGGAGTAGCTATTGAATCTTCTGGAAGTTGTGACAACCTTTTGTCTTCAGTTAGCTGGGAAGTCCTCTGGAAGCTCTGTGTTTTATTCAGACTAAGAATCACTCAGGACTGCATTTTGATGTTGAGGGACCTAGACACTTTCCTTCACAGGCCCCTCTATCAATAAAACAAAATATTTTATAACTGTGTTAGTATAAAGACAAATATAATCAGGGCTGGATTTATAATGGAATGCTGTTATTCATCGTTATTATATTTGTTTTTTCTTCTGATTTTAAAACAAATTATAATGGAAACATTTTCATATTGGTTCACAATTTGACACCAGACATGAAGGGCAAGGAAAGAACAAAGAAAGAGGCAGTTATTCTATGTTGGTGTTAATAATAAGCAAGAGAGCTTACATATGAGGCTTGTTTTGGGATCTCAGCACCCACCACAAGAACCTGAAAAGTTTATAGAGAGACCTTAAAAGGTTAAGTAATGTATTCAGTCCAGATGGTCTCACAACACCTTAATCTCTTTAGACTGTGTCTTTGAAACATCTCCTAGTGTTGGAATGATGGTGGGTGGAACCTACATTCCAAAGACAGAAGAGGTGGGGGAGGAGGTTTCTACTGCCCTGTCCAGCTCATGGGTCAGCTGGTGGTTACATCCTTTCTATGACCTCCTCCCATATTTCATGAATTTCTACATGTATAGTTGGGCCTGGGTACTGTGCCTATCATCTGGATGGATAGTTTGTCTAGAATCCCTTAATTGTAATGCAAAGTATACTTTGTAATTTAAAGATAAAAGAACTGACCCTTTTCTCTTATGAGTAAAAACCATGTTCTAAATAATTTCTAGAATAATGAAGATTAGCTTGTGTGGCTACATCTACTTCTTTTAGTTAATAGTACACATTTTGTGGTAGGTTATATTTAGAGATACCATAATGGCTGTGGGTAGCAGAACTATTTGGGACTTGGGTTGGGGATCAGAATATGTGTGGGGTCAGGGTTACGCCTTAGGAATCTTACATGGAATTAGACTGGAGGAGGAAAATGGTGGTTTAGAGATGGGATTTGGAAACTGTGACAAGAAATAGAATATTCTTTGTTCTCAACACTTTGTCCAGGACTACTTTTCTAAAGGAGAAATAAATATATTTTATACAACTATATATGTTTTCAAGCATTATAATAAGTTAACAGTACAAATAGATAAAAAAGAGAGAACATCCATAATTCCACAAAGATCTAGCCACTGTTAATATTATTAACAATAATATTTAAAAAGCAGATGTATATATATATATATATATATATATATATATATATATAAAACTACACAGATGATGTATATAATCTATTATTACACAGATTGTTCTGCTACCTGAACTTTTACTCAATAATATATCACTGGAAACTTCCATATCATTAATTTTCAATCTAAAATATAATTCTTAATCCATGGCAGGAGACCCATCATTTGTTTAATGTGCTCTTGATTATAGAATTCATGTTTTCCTTAGTTGTTTGCTAATACAAACAATGCTGCCCTAAATTTACATTGCCTGTGAGTACAGCTTCATGCATCTGTATTCTCTCAGAAAAAAATCATAGAAGTGGAAGTTCCAAGGTAAATTGTTATGTACTTCAGATAGTTGACTGCTTTTTATGTTCTTTAATGAACTACCTATTGACATCCATATCCCATTTTTCTATTTTTCTTTTGCTTAGAAAACATGCTTTACAAAAAACAAAAATGTTAATCCTATGATCATTGTACATATTGAAAATATTTATATTATTTTATTTATATCCTTCTGAATTTGTTTTATTTTTCTCTGCAGATGTAAAATTTTATTTGGTGAAAATCTAACAATATTTCCTGTTTGATTTCCTTTTTGATGTTAGTATCATATTAAAAGCACTTCCAAACCTTAAAGTTATGTGAATATTCACTAATATTTCTTCTATTATTTGAAATTAAAAAATATTTCTGTATTTAAATGATTTTATTAATTTCAATATAATATGTGAAGAATAATTCAATATTTTGCATTTTCCCTCCGTATTTATTAAAAAATATATATTCCCACATTTTAAAGATAGCTTCTATACTATATATTAAATTTCATATGAAATGTGGCTGGTTTCTAGACTTTCTTATTTTCCTTGATGTATCTGTTTATTTCTGTACCAACACCACACTATTTTAATTTCTAAACCTGTAAAACATAATAAAAAAGGAACCCCTGATGGAGCCTTTCTTTTTTTTCAAAAACGAGCTACTCAATCATTTAATTTTCTTAGAAGAAATGTAGTATAGGTTTTTTTTTTTCAATTAAACCTTTGGACAACTTATTGAAATTGTACTAAAGTTAGTTTAATTCCAAAGAATAAATATTTTCACAATATTTTATCTTTCCATCCAGAGTCATAGAACATTCCCTTATTTATTTATTTATTTATTTATTTATTTATTTATGCATATACACATACACCTCTACACATACACTTACACACAAACACATGATACATGTAGATGTATAATAGATATATCTAGGTAGCGTTTTAGAGACTTCTTTGACAAATACATTTTTGCTTACTTCTCGATATTTTTTATTTTGGTTGCTGTGGCAAATATATAATCTTATTTTTCTATCCATGTTCCAAGTGGTTATTGCTGCTCTATAGGAAAGCTTTATAGCTCTCTACTTATTTTGTAACTGTAAACTTTGCCATATTTCAGTGTTAACTCAAACTAGTTTTTCCTTCAATTCACTGAGTTTTTGGAGTAAATCTTATAATCTGTAAGTTATAGTATTTTGTCAGTTTCTTTACAATATTTATATCTCTATGTTTTTATTATCCTATTTCATCAGTTAGAACTTCAGAAACTTGTTGAATAATAACAGTGGTAGCAGGCATCTCTATTTCTTCCCAGAACCGACAAGGAATACCTCTGAGCTGTGTAGTCAAATAAGGTAACATAGTCAGTATGGAAAACAAGTTTTTATCCATATTCCTAGTTCATTTGAAAGTTTATTTTCACTTTAGTCTTTTTATTTTAATAACAAAGAGATTCGAACTTTATGAAATGCATGTTAGCACCTAAAAAATACTTCATTTTTTCCTCTCTTATGACCTTTTGATGGGATACATTATATTTATTGCTTTCCTAATGGTGAGCCCATCTTGCACACCTGGAGTAAATTTTATTTGGCCTTGATGTACCATTCTTTTGACGTAGCACAGAATTTAATTTGTTAAAATTTTGCTCACCATTTTTACAGCCTTATTATAGGTGTGGTTATTCTGTAATGTGTGTGTGCAGGAATATGTGTTTACATACAAGCATGCTCTTTACTAATCATGGTGTCAAGTTTATGCCAGCTACAGAAAATGAGCTAAAAAGCATTGTTTTCTTCTATGATCTGGAGCAATTTAGATTGCGTAGAAATGTAGCTTCCCTGGAAGATTTGATAGATCAACCCACAGTCACCCAGATTGCTTTAGATTTAAGTCAGTTTATCCAGCATTAAAAATAACTTTGTCCCGGGCTTTCCTGGTGGTGCAGTGGTTGAGAGTCCACCTGCTGATGCAGGGGACACGGGTTCATGTCCCGGTCTGGGAAGATCCCACATGCCACGGAGCAGCTGGGCCCATGAGCCATGGCCGCTGAGCCTGCGTGTCCGGAGCCTGTGCTCCACAATGGGAGAGGCCACAACAGTGAGAGGCCTGCATACTGCAAAAAAATAAATAAATAAAAATTAAAAAATAACTTTGTCCCAATAATCCACTAAGTTTTTATCAAGCCTCTACTATGCTGGATGCAGCAGGCAGACACAGTAATTGGTCACAGTAGGTCCACAAGGAAAAGATGGTCTACAATACAAAGCAATTCCTTCCAAACCCCAAAGAGTGGAACACACAATGCATTTCGTTGGAATTCAAAAGAACAAAAAATAGTTTGGCCTCCTTGGCTTGGAAAGTTCTTTGCTTTTGTTCCTTGATAACTTTTTTTTTTTATTTTTTATTTTTGTTTTTCTCTGAATGAGGAGGGATTTAGTCTTAATCTCAGGATAGCCTAACTGAGGTGTTCTGAGGGCACCTTAGCTGTATATGAATTGTGTGCTAGAAGCACAGGTGAGCATTCTGACAGAACAGAGAAAGCACATTAGGAATATAATGTTAGCAGGAAAGACTGGAGTCAGATGCCCAGGGAACTTGCAATATGTACAATTTTTCCATTCCTAACAACCTATTTCCATTCATAGGTGTTTTAATGAAAACTGCCAGCCTACTGACATTTAATGTCAAAAGTTCAAATAGAGCACCTGCCTCCCTTCCAATTTTTTGGTCCTATGAGCATTTGAGTGTCTAAAGCCCCATAATGTCTCTTGGCCTCTGGAGTTGAGCATAATTTGACCCAGGACTTAGGTAAAGAAATTATTTTTAGTTAGCCTATCTAGTCCATTTTATCACTTAATCATGAATTTCCAACTCCTTGTGAGGCAACAACAATAGTGGTTTGTATAAGTCACATTAGAGAAAGGCACATCTATATCATATGAGTCTATTTACAAAAGGAATTATAGAAGATGTCTGATTACTACAAAAAAAAAATCACCTAAATTAAGACAGTGAAAGTGCCATTAAGACATTTTTCCATCCCTCAGAACCTGGCAGGGAATTGTTCCCCATGGCACATTTTCCTGCTTCTCTTGCAGCCAGGTTTTAAACATCTTAAGCTATAGCACAACCCTCCCTTCCCCTGAGTAGTGATAATACTGCCTCATAAATCTCTTTGGTCAGAATTATTTCCAACATAACTCCAAGTCCCTTGTGATGGATTCTTTCTGCCCATGGGAGGCCCTGTAGTTGTGTCATGTGCTAAAGGAAAGAAAGTAGGAGTTGGATTTGTGCAAACATCAGAAAGTGAGTCTGTTGCTATCCTTCGTTTAATTTCTTAACTATAAGTTGAAATCTTTAGATCTTATGGAATGCACCACTGAGTTATCACAGAGGAAATCTCATATATCAACTAGTCAAGCATTTCTGTTAAAGTTCTTGAGAGTGGGAAATATGGACATTTTATTCAACTATGTAAAACCAGATTCTAAAAGAGTGCCTGGCAATGGTAGATACCTGATAAATACATGTTAAGTGCCTGGATATATGAATGGATTTCCACATGTCTGGTACAATATTATGCCCAATGGGGATTCTAACAAAAGAAACGTAAGACTCCTGCCCCACAGAAAACTGTGTCTGATGGAGAAGGCAAGATTCTTACTGGGGACTAAACAGTCTGTAGGTGATCAGTGTTTAAGTGCTATACCACAGACTCTAAGGTTCTGGAGATGAGGTGTGATGTCAAAGAATGTGGGTACTAAGTGCTACTGGTTGATTGATAGGTTTCAAATCACCAGAGGAGGGGAGGGGTCATCCATGGGCCCTATTCTTTCCACTTGTTCCCTTACATAATTCTCTGAACATACATCTAACATCTGTGAATTTGCTTACCTCCATTAATCCACAATTCCTGAGAACCTGGTTTTTATAACTTATGATTGAAAAGACATTGGTCTTTGTTGAAATAAAATCACACCCAGAAACCCAGCTGATAGGTCAATGGAAACAATGCTGCTATGACTGACACAAACTAAGGAGCCTCTGTGGGACACCTTGAGCAGATTCTCGGAATTTCAAGGACTCTCTAGGAGAAGTCCAGGGACCACTGATATCCACAAACAGATGAGGAACCCTGGTTCTATCTCTCCACTCTTCTTCTTAAACAGAACTTTCCACCCAGGCCTAACCAGCCCTTCACCCAGCTCTTTAGCCCAGGGCCATTTTCTGTGAGCATGTAACAACCCAACACCAAGAAAGGAAGCACACAGTATCTGTCTTCAGCTCTTGTTTGTGTTTTTCTGTATTTTGTGTATGTGTTTCTCCAATTCAAAAGTGAATAAATAGTGTGCAGGCAGTAACGACACCACATAAGAAAGGAAACATAGAGTTCATGCATTGCAGCATTCATTTTTGCCAGACAGCACAGTATTGCAGAACTGACCCTTTGAACAGACTATGAAGGTGATTGCTCATATGGTGGGTGTGATTTGGGCATCATCAGAATCTATCTATTACCTTAAATTGCCTCCTGCCTTAGTTTGTCCTAAAACTGAGAACCTTCACATTAGACATCAGTTTTTGAAGAACCCCATTATCTAGAAAATATTTCTGGGAGAAGTTACAGATCAAAATTTTGTTGCTTGTAAACAATTTTGTCTTGAATGAGTTTATCAACTTAGCTATCTATTCACTTAGCTAAACTTTAGTGAAATGTGATCTAAATACAAAAATATCGGATTCCTTGTCTTACAGACTACATTGTGTTCCCAAGAAATTCATATTTTGAAGCCCTAACTACCAATGTGATTGTATTTGGAGATATGGTCTTTAAAGGTTAATTAAGGTTAAATAAAGTCATATAGGTTGGGCTCTAATCCAGTATGACTGATGTCCTTACAGGAGGAAAAGGAGACACTAGGACTGTACAGAGAAAAACCCATGTGAGGACACAATGAGAAGGCAATTATCTGCAAGCCAAAATGAGAGGACTTAGGAGAAAACGAACCTGTGGACATCTTGATTTTGGACTTTCAGACTCTAGAAGGGTGAGAAAATACATTTCTTTTTTTTTTTTTTTTTTTTTTTGCGGTATGTGGGCCTCTCTCTGTTGTGGTCTCTCCCGTTGCGGAGCACAGGCTCCGGACGCGCAGGCCCAGCGGCCATGGCTCACGGGCCCAGCCATTCCACGGCATGTGGGATCCTCCCGGACCGGGGCACGAACCCGTGTCCCCTGCATCGGCAGGCGGACTCCCAACCACTGCGCCACCAAGGAAACCCCCATTTCTATTTTTTAAGGCACCCAGTCTATGGTATATTGTTTTGGCAGCCCTAGCAAACTAATATACATTTTAAGATTTTTTTTTAATATAGTAATGTTACCGACCTTTAGGATAACACTTCCTTTAGCAAGTCTCACTTATGCCAGCCTCCTTTCCCCACAAAAAAAGTAAACAGGGATACACAGTACTCCCTGGGGTTCCCTTTGCTTACCCTCATTTCAGCTCTTACTATACTGGGTTGAAGATTTCCTGGTCACTCACCTGGTTGCACCAATAAATTGAAGCTCCTTGGTGGGAAAGGCTGTGTGTATGCAGCACAGTGCCCATCATATAGTTACACACTCAATAAAAATTTGTTCAATTTAATCAAATTTAATGTATGGGAAGATTGCTATGTAGATTTTAAAGAGATATTCTAAAATCATGATCTTCCTCTGAAGAACCCATAGACTATGAAAACTGGCATCAAGATTGATTTGTTCTGTTAACGTTTTATTGTTTTACCTAGTAGTATGTCTGAAATGGGAGAAGTTTCTACCAGGTAAATGATGGGGCTACATATATATTTGTGTCTATCAAACAGCTGTGTTCCTATAATCATGTGCAACTGTTCCACCTTCTATACAAAATTTGCTTCCATGTCACATCAGTAGTTAGAAACTACAAGGCCATTATATGGATTCCAGAGAAACATTCTAAGTCTTTGTGTTGGCAGACATGAAAATCACGGCATGGCCCTTACATAGTTTTCCTTGCTTGGCTGTCCCATAGTCGCCATGTCCCCTTCTTAGAACATACCACATTAAAACTTCAAGAAATGCACCATCCCTCCCTTTGTCCACCTAGAAAACTCAATTCTTATTTTAAAACTCAGTATAAATGTCATATTTTCCGTGAAGGCTTGAGAATGATGCAGAGCAATTGGTCTTTCCATTATTTTTCCATAGCGCTCTGAATATTCACTGAACATATGCTCTCCACATTGTGTTATAATTTCATACAAATTCCAGTTCCCCAAAGTTCAAAGAAATGCCAATAACAACACATCATTGCTGACTAAGAAACAATTGTCAAGTAACTTAGTAGAAGAAGATGATGACTTGCCCCAAAATCTCAACTGATCTCACAACTTTTGGTCTCTTCTCTCTCTTTATTGCCTCCAAACTTTCCTCCTTAAAACAGTAATACACCAATTCTCCTCTATTAGGTGTGACATCAAGGAGCACTGAAACTAGCCTGGCTTTTAGATTCACAGAAAATTTAATTCACTGCAAGATGTTCATCTTTGTAACACATATTTTGATTTTAGATAAGTTGAAATTTTTTTCCATTGTAACATTAGTTCATTTCCTTCCTTTCTCCAGTTTTGTACTTCTCCACTCCATGATAATTAGAGAGAATACTATATAATTCTCACAGGCAATATGCATGCCAAAAATGATGTTCATTCTCAATTCAGAGATGTTTATTCTCAAGAGGCCATCCAGCTATTTTTACCTTTGTCTTATGGTGTTTTAGTTACTTATGACATATACCATCTGCCCTGGAAAATTCTGAGGTGTACAAGATGTTTCTGACACCATGGACCCCAATATGTTGCTGAGATTCATGCAAGCCTCCCTAAATATCCAAAATGAATATATCACATTAGAACTAAAATTGCATAAAACCTACATATTAAACATAGGGACATTTTAGGAAAACATCTCAAGACAAAAGAGAATATGATGCAATTTAACAGAGCTATCCTAATCACAAGTAAGTCAATTCAACTTTTACAATCATCTGCAAAACTTCATCCTCCTGCTCTTCCTCTAATAAGTTTTCTCAATTCGCTTTTTATTGCTTCCATATGAGGACCCCTGAGTCATACTTGTATATGAACATGAGATCTGCCTTCTTCCATACTTGTTTTGGTTTAACTCCACCTGCAGAATAAGGTACAATCCCCTTAGCAATCCATTGCCTTCACATTGTGACCTGAATCCAACTTGTTGGATTGGGACTCCCTAGCTCAACCCAATTCTACCGGTATACATGATATTTTACCCTAACTGGATTCTTTAAAATTCTCAAAACATACATATCTTCATGTCTCTGAGTTTCATTTTATTTCAGCTCTTTCTGCTCTCTGAAATGTCCTGCTACACCCAGACCATATCTATTCATTCTTAGGACCCAACCCAAATTCCATCCCCATGAATTCTTTACTCCTTTCGCAGGCAAAATTACCTAACTCTTCGTCAGTACTGTAATGTTCAGTCACAACACTACACATAGATCTTTGTTCTTTATTTTATCAGGTCATGTACTACCTGATATTTTCATAGCACCTCATCCTCCTCTCCCTGTCTACAGACCCCACTCTCAAGGGGGTAAATGCTGGATTTCTTTTCTAACCTCCACATTATATTTTCTGCTCCTCTAAAATAAAGTCTCATTCTATTTCATGTGATGTATCTATATCTATTGAATATAAACAGTGAGATTTTCTGAATAATGTCCAAATGTTTTATATACTGAAATTTAGGGATATTTAAAGTATTGATACACTTTACATGTAAAGATATTTCCTGTTGACCATCTGGGTAAAGGTAAGCACTCATATATTTTCAAGAGGAAGAATAGAGTGAATTTTTAAAGGGACATTTAGAAAAGCAAAAGCAAAGATATTTCTTATTTCAAGGATGGCATGGGCTGCCTTCTTCAATTTTTAGAAATGAGATCAAGACTATGACTCTTCCAAATTGAAGTTTCTAAAAACTTAGATAATAGGAAATTTACACTTGAGTCCACCTGATACAATTGAGAAAACTGTGTGTGAATAAGAACGGAGTTCATAGGGAGAGAAAAATAAAAAAAAGAAGTAGTATTTTTATCTCTGAAACTCTTGAGAAAGGTGATATGGGGAAGAGAGTCTTTCCCATAATGTAGTTACATTTATCTGCTCTAACATGGCTAAGTAAAATTAGTTAAGAGACCCTAAGAAGTGACAACCTAGGGACTGTAGTGACCAAAAGAAAACATACACTGAAGATCACTATTCTGAGGAGTTTTTTGGAAAAGAAATTCATCCATCTTTGTTTAACCAGCATTTTATGAACTTATTTAAACATAGAACATGGTTTTAACCAGACTGTGTGTATGTGTGTGTGTGTGAGAGAGAGAGAGAGAGAGAGACATAGAGAGAGAGAGACAGAGAGAGTGTGAGAGAGAAAGAGAGAGAGTCTGTGTGGGGTGGTGTAGAGTAGGATGGGTACTTATACTGTGGAAGATATCTGAATGCCTTGGGCATTTTCTTCCTGACGAGGTCTGATAAAAGATAAGGAGTTTGAGTTCTTCTTATTCAAGCCCTGCTCTTTCTAGTTAAGTGAGATTATTTTAAATTTCCATTAGCTTTTAATCATGCCAAATATTGAAGGCAAGGAAAAAAAAAGATAAAGAAAATTCAACATCAGAGAAAAGAGAGAAAGAAGAATGGAGTATAAAGATGAAGAAATGCCTGAAAAACTGTACAAAAAACAGCAAAGCATTAGAAAAAAAAATCCCTGCCAGATGTAGCCAGCTAAAGTCTAACAGAAGTTTCAGCGGCAGGCATTTCATTTCTCATATCAAAACATTTTCAATACCATCTACCAATACAGCACTAAATTCTGGACTGCCATTAATGTCAACCCATTTATAATTTTGGCCTGCAGCACTAAAAAAAGGCAGATGACAGCCTACTATTTCACACCTGCTGTTGAAATGAATAAAAATGACTGAAACCCTTAAAAGCAGAAAAAAAGAGGAAGGGGGAAAATAAAGCCAACAACACTGCACAATGAGGCTGGAGAGAATTCCCCGCTTGCCTTGCATTTTGAATACCACGTTTTCGCTTATGTGTCCTTTACAGATCTAATAGCAGTAAGTGAAGCGTGGCCCAGTGGTAGAAACCAGTGTGCTTGGGAATGATTTCCTCTCTCTTTAATTGGTACTATTTTACCCACTCACTGGACTTTCATGACTTATACCTGTTCACACTCTCTCTCCTTAGCCTAAATGACTCTGATATACACCTTCTGTAACATTTCTTAGTAAACTTTGTCATATATGATACTGGGAATACTTTGGTAAGCCTATGCCCTCTGAAATGTTGGAACTATTTCTTGTACTTCTTTTGGATGCCCTTGACTGTTCTCTCCCTAAGAGTTTGCAGTACAACATGGGGACCATAGAGTGTTGGACATTGGTGTAACATCTGATTTTGTTTTCTTCAACCAATCCAACCATAAGTAGTATGTTAAATATAACTTTGAAAAATTAGATGCTCTGGTTGCTAATCTTTAGGTTTGCCTGACCTGGCCAGTTGTAGTTAGGACAATGTTTAAAGCAGCTGTCTGCAAAATGTGGATGGGAGACTCCTATTTTTATTATAATATTGGGCTGTCATTTGTTTTTTTTTTTTCACTGCCTTAACATTTGCACTAATCCAAAGTAATAGTGGGTGAAACTACCAGCACATAATCAAATAATGGGTGTTTTCCTGATATTGTCAAATAGTTCAAATCTCATATTATTCATTGGTTTTGCCATATCAAGAACAAACAGAAGTTTTTAATGCATTCAGATTCTCTTGATACAGTACAAATCCAGGTTATGTAGAATTATATTGAATGGATTTTCCACTCATATTAGATTAAAATCAAAGTCACAAAGCTGAAAACAAGTCCCAAGTACACACAATTCTAAAATAAGTCACACGTAATGCATATTTTTGTAGAACCCAGTTCTCTTCTATAGAACTTCAGCTATCTATAGGAAAAAATGAAGAATTCAATGAAATTTACTTAACGGTGAGAGGTCAATCTTGGGAGCGAATGATATGACTTTTTATTTTCTTTCTCTGTTGGGTAGGGAGTTCTTCAATAACCAATTCTTTGTAGAGGTTGGTGATATCTACCAGAAAACTGATTCTCATTTCCTGGTTAAACATTTGCTAAGGCATCATTCTTGCTGATCTGACCTTGGGCCTTTTTGATTAAGAGAAAAAGAATTAGAGAGAATCTGTGGACAAAGAGAGGGGGAATTTGTGCATTAATATCATTCAAGTGACAAAGGCATATAAATTAATTCCTCTTGGGACAACTGAATACTTCAAGCACGGGAAAGCTTGAAACGATTTGCATATATCTCACCCAAAACGTGCCTCTGATACTGGAGGATCCCCCAATAGTAAAATGCTTTGTATATTACTGAGGATTCAGACTGAGAGGAAATGATGAGAAGTCCAACCAGAGAGAACGTTCTCCACATCACAAAACTTATCTCTTGTAGAACATACCATGTGTCCCTCTAAGCCACGACTTGAATGCTTACCACACAGAGTTCCTTTACAGTTTTGCAAGTAAGTAAGGAATACTTGATCTCTTCCGCCAATTTCCCAGGAATCAACTCACCAGAGGAGAAATGTAGGAGACAGAAGTGGAGGAGGTGTTGAACAGCAGACCCCACTCACCATCACAGAGGTTTCTAACAAAAAGGGCTGAGATTTGTCTACCAAAAAGTGCCCTGTTAACTCCAGGAACTGCCTCAAGTCTTTAAGTGATGAAAAGAGAAATTTGACAGAGCACAGTCGAAAGTAATGATTAGAAAAAACAAATAAAACTACTTTAAATTTGCTGCCACACTCAGTTCACACTTCAATCTATCTTTAGTAAAGTTGGTTTAGCTCTTAAATATGACAGTGGTTACAATGCATCTCAAATCCTGAGTTCATATAATTTTTAATATTATTACACTAGGTTTCCAAATATTCTCAATAAATGACAATATCTCCTTGTATATGTTAAGTGAGAAATACCTACAAAGCAGCATTTTGATTTTTTTTTATACAGCCAAGAATATCTTCCTCCGAATCTCAATAATTCCAGTTGTATTTTTTTCATGTTAATGAGGTTACAGTGAATATTTGAACCTGCAAATAACCAATGTGCTATATTTGACTATGTGTTGTCAGCATCCTCTAATTAAAAAGAATTCATTTCAGAAACACTCATTCTTGGCACAAATAGAAAAATCTGCCAACAAAGCATATGATTTGTAGAATACAGGAAAAAAAAGTATAACAGTATCATCATCCATCATTACTTGGAGAACATCTAGAAAGCAGTCTGGCAATATCTGTTTAGAGAGTGAATAGTAGGATACCTCACCTTCTCTGAATCTTCTACTTATTTTAGGCTGTCTCTTTCTGAAAAAGACATAGGTTGCCTTGCAAGCTTCTGTCTTAGAACACTGAAGACTGGGAAGTAAGAACCATGGAATTGTAAGGAATTGTAGAAGGAATCTGCAAAGTCATCTAACCCTTCATAATTTATAGATGAATAAATTCTGGAACAGATAACTTGAATGATATGCCTAAGGTTCAGAGGACTGTGATTTAGATCTCCTAATTGCAGTCTAGTCTTCTTCCACTAAAAGTCCTGTTCCTAAAAACATCTGTTAACCTACCTCAGAAACAGTTCTAATTCTGAGTCTAAGGAACTAAGGTGAAAACAGAGGGTAGGAAGATTCTTGTTTATTGCATAGAAGAACATGAAGAGCAACCAAATCAGTAATCTTTCTCTCCTTCTGGGAAGAAACTAGAGGAGTCTAGAGAACAAAAGATAAAATTAACAACTGTCAAATAAATGGACATCTAGGACACAACTGAAACACGAGCCAACAATTCTTCTTTATTATATATAACCTTTTTCGCTTTCTGGGAACAACTGAAAAGTTCTTAGAATCATGGTCTCCATGATTCAGGCTATGGTCCACGGGTATGGAATAATGTCAATATGAAAGGGCAAAGATGATTAATGGCAATCGATTAATCTATCCTCTAGCAGTTCTTGTGATCTAATAGTTCAAAATTTATGACAACTACAGATTCATGGTGGATATTTGTAATGCACTGCATAACTTTACAGTTTGTAACACTTGCCAAAGGGAAGGGAATCAGTAGGCACTGAAAACCAAAGCGACTGTTGGGGAGTATACTGGTTGTTATTTTCAGAAGGGACTTTGGCAAACTTAATATTGAGTGTCTGTTGCTGAAAGAGTAAATATAGCTGTGAATTGTTAGTGAAAATTGGGGCAGATCAGTTGCAGTGATACTATGGTAAATAGAGAAGTGGAACCAGAATGAACAAATGCATAAAGGCAGCCATGTTGTTGGATAACAGTAGGTTTATCAAATATTGACAAACATGAAATGATTGTAATCAGTCACTGTCAAAGGAGAACAGGTCTCCTCCTCTCTTTTACAAATGATCCAATTAAAGGAAACATGTTGGCTATAAAAGTCAAAATCAACAATGCACTATACACTGACAACCCATCCAACATACAAAATCAATAGTGCATTCTGCTGCCATCCAGCACAAAGAGACAGTAGCAACTTCCCCACCTCTTTAGTCAAATATGACACTGTATCAATCGATCAAAACTCAGTACTTATTGAGCAAGGCTACTGAAGAATGCAAACTGCATTGTAGTTCTATACCTCCCTCCCTGCCCACGCTCATTTTATTTTGATAAATTTTAACTTAAAGGCATAATACCTGAGAATGTTCTGTTGGCACATAGAATGTTTATTTGTATAATCACCATACAATTGACATTGACTATATTTACAACAAGATTATAAAACACTGTAAGGTTAGAAATGCAAATGCCATTGAATCAAGAACTGTAATTTTAGTTCTGTCTCCACACCATGGCTTTGTCCAAGTCCTCCATTCAGTGTTACAAACAAGACATAAATGGCTCCAATTAGTCATCAGGCTTGCACTAAAACTAAAAACAATCTGAAAGGGAACTGAACAAGGGCTGGATATGGAACAAATTGTGAGTTTGACAGAAGAATAAAAAATTCCACAACTTAATATTTGGTATAGTGTGAAAAGGGCAGCAGAGATGAATCAGACTGTGACTCCATGTGCTCTGTCACCTTGAACAAATAAATTTTCTACTCTGGATCTTAGGTTTCTATAAAAATTAAGGAATAGGCTTAATGGACAATAGTAACTATAAAATGACGAAAGTTTTAGTACTCTTAACACAGTGCTTTTTAAACACTTCCTTACCAAGAGCCACAGTCAAAATATATTTTCTATTATGACAGAGTGAATAACTGAAATGAATTTTATAAACAATTTTTACCAGTATTATTTGCAATATTCTCTAATGTTTTCTCTTCTATCCATTTTCATTTTCTTTATAAATGATGATCATGACTGCCAATAGATCACAACCCACAGCTTGAATATCATTGTTTTATGGGTCTTTGCTTTTCCTTCTCTCCTACTCCTCTCTTCCTCTCTCGTGTCTCCCTTCTTTCCTCCTTTCTTCCCTCCATTTAAGCATCTCAACCATAAATTCCAAACTCTGATCCTTTGTATTTAGCTGAATTTGTATTTTCTCCAAATACTCTGTATTTCTCCATCCCATAAGGCTAGTGCAATACAAGAATCCTCATCTGGTGCTCAACAAATTCTTATTTAGTTAACTCCCCAACTCCTTAGAACAAAAGTCATGTGAAAAAAAGGCATCTATTTCCTAGATTCTTGAAATTTGGGGGTAATATGTGGGGAATTGTATAGTTATTTAATATTTTTTACAATTTTCATAAAGTCAGAATGTGCCCAAAATATGCTTTTAAGTAAAAATAGGGATATAACATTTCATAGGAAGTATGAATTCAACTAATGAAACCATAAAAAAAGACTGGAAGGAAATGTGCTAATATAATAACAGTCTTTTTATCTCTTGATAGGAAGTTTATAAGCAATTCTCAAACTCATCTTTTATACATTATTCTGTTCTCCAAATTGTCTTCCTTAACATGTACTACTTTGATGATTAGAGAAATCTTTTTTTTAATTAATTAATTGATTAATTTTTTTATTTCATTCCTGAGAAAAAAAGACAGAGTGTGCTAGAAAATATTGTAAAATGATTTGGAGCAGTCTGTCAAATGTACACTATAAGTATCTATTGATTGATCGATCTACTGTTCGATCTACCCATCTATCTATCTAAATGTATTTCCTTTCTGACAAAGAACTGGTGATATACTTAAAATGTATTTTTAGCCTCTGTTGCCTCTGTATTTCTTAAATAATCCAGCACTAAGGTCGTTTTGTTGCCAGTAATAGTATTTCTTTTTCTATGACCCAAGGTCATCTAAAATGAATCAAAGCTTGACTGTTACCTGTTCCCTTTAACCAACCTGAATTTTAATGTGTATGAGTTATAGATACAGTGACTGTTATGAGCTATGGTGGGCTAAACAGGTGTCAGCCACTGTTTCCTTTTTATGCTTGTTATCTCATTTCATTTTTACCCACAACTATCCCAAGTAGGAGCTGCTATTTGTGTTGTATTTTTACAGATGAGGGAACTGAGGACTGAAATATTAAATAGATAACAGTTTTAAGTGGTGAAACCCTAAGATGAATTTGAGTGATCAAAACTTTAGAAAATGTTTGTTCTCTTATATTTAGTTTGTTCTGATTAATTTTCAATGTTTATTGTACTTAATCTTCATGAATCAATGAAGTCAGTACTACCATTATTGTAACTTTACACATGAGAAAAGAGGTAAAGAAATGGCATAAGAGTAGGTAATAAAAAGTGAAACTTTAATATGTACTTAGAAGTCCTCAATAAAAATTCACTCCTATTCATAACAATTCTAACCACATTGTTTAATTTTGTCTTCCAAAATTTATTGATTCCCATAGAACTTAGAGAATTTTGTCTTTAAATATTCCCTTTCTTTTATGAGAACAAGGCTGGTGTGGGTATACTAATGACACTGCCTTCTTTTGGAAGACATTTAAGAAATAAATATTTAAAAAATATAAATAGGAAACAAAAATATACTTCTTTCTCAGCATTTTATGCTTTCAACTATAAATTGGTAAATAGTACTCAATGCTAAGATATTAACAAGATATGAACAGATCAATCTGTTGAAACCATGCAAAGGTGAAATGTAATAGGTTACTCCATCTTTTCTTCACAAGTCTGCCCAACTTCTCTCTCTACCATGAAGAGTTCCCTGGTTAGTACCATAGTATTAATATTATCTTACTCTGTCTCCCTCAGGATTTCATAGTATTCCATCTAAAATTTTTTATCAGTAGTATTGTCTTATTCAAAAGGCTTCATGGACTCTCCATTGGCAAGAAGCAAAGTTAAAATGCCCTAAGTCAGTATGCAAGACCTTCTATAAAGGAGCCCTAGTTAGCTTTTTCAATCTGATTTACCACATCTCTTTGGGGGTAGAGAAGTTACTCTGTATATACTTCTCTGCTTAGCATAGTGAAGAGATTAATAAAATTTTAGAGCCAGAAAAGACTTTAAGGCTCATCTCTCCAAATCAGGTCATTTAAAATAAAATACTGGTGCTAGAGTGTTCTAGGTCATAGAGAAGATTAACAGTCAAGATGTTAACAGATCCTTTTCTTTTAGCTCTTAAACATGCAATTTGCTCAAGAAATATTTGTTGAATTAGTTGTATTATTGACCATATGTTTGGATGCATTTTGTGACCTGATAGAAATTACAATGTTTGATGTCAGTGGATGGAATGAGCCAAGACAAGAAATGTGTGCAGACGCTGAGCCATTCAATACCAGTAAAATGCAATGACAGATTCTTCTGAAGACCCTTAGCTGGAGAAAGTGCAGAAAAAATGTTTCCTGAATCCCAACTTCCACAGAATATGCCCATTAGCACACTCCTAATGAAATAAAGCCCATTTCTAAAAATTTCTCATCTCACTTTCTGTTTAGGGTCATTGATGAAAACTGGGATCCAAATTAGTAGAATTAGAAGAGCTCTTAGAGATAAGCTTTTGGCCCAGCCACTTCATTTTGAGTGAGGAAACTGAAGTCTAACAGTTTAGGATATGTGTAATATAAGCCCTGACATTTGTTGTTTTGTTGTTGTTGTTTTCTTTTCTGTAATGCAAGTTCCTGACATAAACATTGATTGCTGAAAGGGCTGGCATCCACTTCAAAGAGGACTGTCTCAATAAATACATGGCCAGACACAGGAAGAGACAAAGAGCCAGGCACTCCCAGTTGAGGTTCCTTTGTTGTAGAGATCTTGGCACATTTCAATAACTGCCCATTTCAGTCACTTGTTTTTTGTTTTCCTATGCTTTAAATTTCTGCTCTTATGTTTTAAATTTACCAATAAAGGGTAAGTCCATGAAATCCTAGGTCCCCACCCTGGACCCCAATAAAAGAAGAACCTCAGGCCTATGTACTCTCTCTCTGTCTCTAATGGTGACCTCGCTGTGTGGCCCCAGGTGTTCTATGTAATTTCCAAGCTTTGTAAGTAATAAATCTTTTTTTTTTAAGTTTTCAAATGGTTATCACTGAAGTGTGTCTTGCAATCATCATAAGAACCACAAGGTCCAGTTCAGCTTCAACATTGGTGATTGATAGGCTGAGACCAGAACAAAACAATATGGTATACAAGGAATCTTCAATCAAAAACCCATGAGTGATTTCAGCAGTGTTTTAAAACTCTATCCACAACTTTCTGGGTACCATGAGCATTCTCTTTGGTCTGCCTCTCACAGCTAGAAAAAGACTAACAGGTCAAGCTCCAGGTCCCTCATTTACACATGCAGCAATAGGTTTATCTGTTCTGAACATGCGGGTTCTGGATCAGATTCCCTAGAAGAAAAACGGCTGCTGTTTGAAACCATTGATCCCTGGGCAAGTAAACGCAGAAAAGTAGCATAAGAGATGGGATAGACTCCATATGTTCTTCGCCTTTCTGTTGGTGTTTCTGTCTCACCAATATAGAGCTCCTACACTTTAGTTATGGATTATCAGGAGTGGGAATGCCAAGGAATTTAATGATGTACTGAGGATAAATTTTTTAAAATGGTCCTTTCATAGTCAAAACAGTCAACTTAGGAGGTTATACTAATATTTTAGTCATCTAAGCATTTCTGGAACCACTTTTGGGAATTGCCTTCAAAACCCAAAGCACATTGTTTCAACTATTCCCAATCATGGCAAAATTGTGTCCTTTGAAAATGGTTTTGGTTTTGCACAATTAAAATGATAATTAGAATCAAGTATGACAGATAAGTGTGAAATCGAAAGTTAGGAAAAAAGGAATGAGAGGTGTGTTTCTGGGAGCAAACTGAAGAGAAATACCAAGAAATATTTACATTCTGGCTGATGGAACTGAATAGGTGTTGTCTCTTGACAGTACCAAATTGAAAGTCCAACATCAATTTGAGTACAAGAAATGCCTTGGTTTTGGGGAGACTCCAATTAGAGCCAAAGAGACATGGTTTGAAATTCCGTTTACACTATTTCTGATTCTTGGGACCTTGAATTTAACCAATCTTCAGTTGATTTCCTCACCCTACTGCAGGCTCTTCAGGTAGAAAAGAAAGGCTTTGTATGAAGCAGCAACTCAGTTTTGGTCATGATATACACTCATAAATGGTAGACATTATCATTATCCTTGATATTAAGAAACATTTGTTCAGATTATTTATAGTTTGTAGTCACATTGTTAATAGGCTATGTTCTCCATGAAAAAAAAGGATATATATATTTATATATATAAATATGTATATATACATGTTTTTTTTTTCAAAATCCATGAGATAAAGGCCTGATCTTAGCCATATTTTCAGATAGATTTTGAAAGATACCTCCTCCCAGCAACTCTTTTCTGTGCTGCCTCCCTCACAGCTTTGTGTGACATGTACCTTCCTGAAGATATTAACATGTTCTTTTTAAAATGAATCCTCTCTTTTTATAGCTAGGAGACTGAGGCACAGAGAGGCTCCCTGCTTTCTGCAAGACCACACCCAAGTTAGCTCCTGTCTGTAACATCAAGGTCTTCTGACACCAAATCAAAGGTTTTGCCACTCTACCACCTGCTTCTTATCCTACCAAGGTATTAAAAGGAAAGAATTAACATACACTAAATGCCATCTTTATCTAATTAACTAAATCTATTTCATTTTCACACCCACAGCCCTAATATTAGGTATTATAATAGTCTCACTTGACACATGAGAATACTTAAGTTCAGAAAGGTTAAGAAACTGGTCCAAAGCTATACAGTGGGGAAGCAGTAAAACTGGGTTTACACCAGATGTTCCTAAAACAAAACACAAATTCCATGCTCATTCACCATAGAGATAACAAAGCACAGAGGGTCAGGCTTTAAGATGTTCTACCACACTTGGTAGAAATGCTATGAAGCATGTGAATCATGTGAATTAAAATTTGGTGGTGGGAGAGCATCCCCTCCCCATCTCCACTGCTCATCTCACAGTCTCAGGTGTAAGAGATGTGGAATCATGTCCTTTTCCTATAAAAATCAAACTTCTTCCTGGTCATTGCTGAACTAGATCTCCAGTCATGACCTAAAGGGTAAACAATCCATTGAATTTTGTAGTGGCTCTGAGTTGAATGAGCTCTTCAGCCATACAATTGTATAAATGAATAATATGTATTAATTTCCTTTTTCCTTTCAGGCTTGGCCCTGTGTGCCTATAGTCTGAAGTTTTGAACCATTTACCTGTATGCTTTTCCAGGGCACCAGTGGGTGAGTCCTTCACTTTCTTTCTTTCTTTCTTTTCTTTTTTTTTTTTTTTTTGAGTATTTCTTTTTCTTTGTACTCGTATACAATACTTAGTCACAACCTCATTGCACACTAGTGTACTCCTTGTCAAATTCATTGCCAAGTGATAAAGTCTGAGTAGTTCAGAATAGTGCTGCCCCAATGCTCAAAATTGGCTATGTGAAGACTGGGAGACTATTTGATATGAAAAGGTCATTGAAGATTGTAAACAGATGTATGTCCCATCACGTTAAGAATTTTCTGCAAGTCATCTCTAAGTTCAGTATCATTTTCTCAATTTCAACTCTGAATGCACCTCCCCTCATACACTGAGGAAGAGAGATATTATGCCAATATCCCTGGTGGAATATTGGAGTGTTGGGGTTGAGATTTCAGTGTGATAAAGTAAAATATTGAAGAGATTTCTTTCTCTTAAATACTCAGGGTTTTTTTCCCCAGGATTGTGCCTCTCTGGATGCTTCCATGAATCTATTACAGTCACAATATTCTGGAGCAGCCTCTCTCCTGTAAGAGCCATTACATCAATGGCCAGTGTGTCATGCCAACTCTGCTCTACCTTTTACTCTTGGAGTGGTTTTCCTTTTGTCATCCATTTTTGCTTTTCTTCTGCACCAGAAGTCACATACATGGAGGAGCCAAGGAGAGCCCAGTAGGCTGTTAATGCAGAGCCTTAAAGATGTAAACAAGAATTAAATTTGCCTATCATCTCCCACTCTCAAGTATAGGCTTCAGGTGGCCACTGAAAGATTTGGGATTTGAGGATCTGGTCCAATATTTTTCCATCTCAGCACAGCTCATATTTGTTTCAAATGTGTTTGAACCTCCTTAATAAAAACATATGGGGAAGACACTTTTCCATAAGGGGAACTTTATAAATGTCCCTTGGTTTAACCAACAGTATTAAAGAGTCAAGATTATAAACCAACTAACAAAGTGCTGACATTTCAAAGCACTTTTTATATCCCAGCCTAATGCTAGGTGCTCTGAAATGCAATAGAAACATATGAGTAATCAGGTCACAAAGCTTACAATTAGCCAACATAAATGGTATTTGGCTTACTTTTCCAATGGAAAAAAATATCCTAACTTCAGCTATTAAATAAAAGGAGAGGATTCATTTCAGCTTCATTTTCTCTCAACCTGTATATTAATATCTTGATTTCCCTGAAAGTATCTAGGCATAAAAGTTATGTTTCCAATCTTTCATTTAGATGAAAAATATTCACGATTGCCTGCTACACACTAAGGGCTAAGTAAATGCTCTTCAGCATTCCTTTAAAAAAATAATAACCCACGCTTATTTGGATGATTGTCTCTACTGTGGCTCAGGTGAAAGCAATACTGGGGCTGAGGCAACATTGTTAACCACACAAATGACCTTCTAATTGCAAAGACTTCCTGTCTCAACTGGGATATCACATCTAAATTCATATCCCAGTAATTTATTCTCTCCACTCCCTTAAGAGCTGGCTTGAGGTCAATGCCATCATGTGAGAGACAGCTTCTCTCTTTCTACAGTAAACTATTTTCTTTTATTCTTTCATTCCCACTCCTCCTCCTTTACTAATCTGTTCTAAAAAGAATTTCACATCAGACATGGTCAAATGTTGATGATTTTATCTCCTCCAAACAACTCTCTCTGGAGACAGTTAACCAACAATTACAGGGTAAGTTCCCACAAGGTCACAGAAATGGCCTCTTAGTTCAGGACCAACCACCCCAAACCCAGACCATGGAACACAGAACTGCAAGAGAAATAGCTGCCAAGAAATTGCAAAAGAGCAAATGATGGCAAATTAGTTTGCCTTTTCCCTTCTCTAGACTACTGTCATCTCATCATTAAGTTGAGGATTCTTTACTAGACCCTCCAGTCTAGTAAAGAAGGAATGTGCAGTCCTCAATAGGCTGCCAAGGCAGCATGGTGGTTCAGAGATCTGATCCATCTAGTTGGAAGTTTCCACCCTGCTGGCCTATGACCTTTGGGTAGTTGGGAAGATCCTTAGTTTCTAAGCCTTGCTTTTCCCATATAAGAAGAAAAAAAAATTGTAAGACTAAATGCAGAAGCAAATTCCTATCTCACTGTAAATACTCAATTAGTATAAATAATATTATTTAAAAAATTAAAAGGTAGAGGACACCAGGGATTGTCTCTTGTCATGTAGCAGAGTTTTCCCTTTCTGCCTGACTTCCTATTCTCTCTGGCAGTCCACAGTACACTAATGTTGCATCAGGGAGACTCAGAACATATGTAAAACTTACAGGAAAAGACCTCCTAGCCTGCAGCAATCACCATTTTGAGCCATCAGAGTGGCCTCCAGCTCCATATCCCAGGCATTTTTAAGGAAATCATAAACTTCTTAAACATGACTTTGCTCATGCCATTCCTATACCCCCCAAGTCTTTCCACAGCTTTTATTTCTCACCTGTATAGTTGATATTTTTCTGCCTGTCTCAGGGTTCTCCATGGTCTGGCTTCATGCCATTTGTCCACTCTGCACCTCTCCTGTCAAATAGAAATCTTCTCCCTCTCCTCCAGAAATCTCTACTCCATAATTATTTTTCATCTCATGTCTTCATTCACATTGCTTCCTTCTTTAGGCATGCTCTCTTTTTCTTCCTTTTTCCTTTCCATACTGCCAATCTTTAAATACCTATCTTATTTTTCACCTCTTCTCTAAGGCTTTTCAAGTTTTTACTGAAGTTATTCTCCAAATCAGAGTTGCAAACTTTTTCTGTAAAGGGACAGATAGCAAATATTTTAGGGTAGTGGGGGAAATATCTCTGTGGCAGTTACTCAACACTGGTTTTAGTACAAAAGCAACCACAAGCAATATATAAATGCATGGGTGTGTCTGTGTTCCAGCAAAACTTTATTTACAAAAACATATAAGTGGAATCATACAGTATTTGTATTTTTGTGACTGGCTTATTTAACTTAGTGTAATGTCCTCAAAGTTCATCCATGTAGTGGCCTGTGTCAAAATTTCCTTCTTTTTTATGGCTGAATAACATCCCATTGTATGTATATACCACTCTTTGCTTATCCATTCATCTGTCGATGGGCATTTATGTTACTTCCATGATTTAGCTATTGTGAATAATTCTGCTATAAACATTGGTGTAAATTATGTCTTCGACACCCTGTTTTCAGTTGTTCGGGGTATATATTCAGAAGCGTAATTACTGTATCATATGGTAGTTTAAATTTTTTGAGGAACCATCATACCGTCTACCACAGCAGCTGTACCATTTCTTATTTCCACCAAATTTCTCAACATTCTCACCAACATTTCTTATTTTATTTTAGTTTTTAGATAGTAGCCATCTTAATGGGTGTAGGGTGGAATCTAATTGTGGTTTTTATTTGCATTCCCCTAATGATAAGTGATAGGCATCTTTTTAAGTGCTTATTGGTCATTTTCCATCTTATTTGGAGAAATGTCTACTTAAGTCTTTCGCCCATTTTTCATTCATATTTTGTTTTTTGTTGTTGTTATTGAGTTTTAGAAGTACTCTATATATTCTGTATACTAGTCCTTATTAGATGTATTATTTGCAAATGCTTTCTCCATTCCATGTGTGGCCTTTTCAGTATAATGATAATTCCTTAGATACAAAAGCTTTTAATTTCCATGAAGTTCATTTTATCTATTTTGTTGTTGTTGTTATCTGTGTCTTTGGTGTCATATCCAAGAAATCATTGTAAAATCCAACATCATGAAGATTTTTCAGTATGTAATCTTCTAAGAGTTTTATTTAATCTGGGACATACCATATTGTATATTCTGGAAAATGTCCCATGTTATCTTAAGATGAATGTATATTCATTTGTTGGGTAAAGTCTTCTTTATATACTTCTATTAGATCAAGTTAAATTTTTTGATTGATTGAGTCCTCTGTTTCCTTACTTATCTTCTGATTGTTAAATCCATTATTGAGGGGGGAATATTGAATTACCCAATTGTTATTGTAGAATTATGTAAATCATGTCAATTTTTGTTTCATATATTTTGATGTCCTTATATTTTGGTGCTTCATATATTTTTGGTTTAGGTACATAAATATTTATAATTGTTATATATTCTCAATGTATTAAACATTTTACTAATATATAAGGTTATTCTTTGTCTTTTATAATCTCTTTTGATTTAAAGCGTATTGTTAAATTATTAAAGCCAACCCCAGCTCTCTTTTGGTTATTATTTGTTTAGAGTTATTTTTCCATCCTTTAATTTTCAACTTATTTGTATCTTTCAATCTAAACCAAGTCTCTTGTAAACAACATAGAGTTGGATCTTTATTTTTTTTCAATCTTTTCTGACAATCTCTGTCAGATTGAATAGTTTAAACCATTTACATTTAAAGTAATTACTGATAAGAAGAAACTTACTTATGTTACTTTACTATTATTTGTTTTCTATACAAAAAGCTTTTTGTCTAACATTTCCTGCATTACTATCTCCTTGCAACCATTTTAGTTATTGACATCAAAAAATTACATTTGTATACATTGTGTGTCCAAAAAGCGTTAACTAGTAATTGTTGTTTAATATATGTCTTTTAAGTTATGTAGAAAACAGAATGTGAATTTACAGGCCCAGTTACAATAATATTAACTTTTAGACTAATAATTGTGTTTTTAAAAGAACATATTTTTCCCTTAGATAATATAGAAAACAAAAAGTGGATTTACAAACAATTGTTACAATAATACTGGCTTTTATAGTTGGGCATCTATTTGTCTTTACTAAGATTTTTTAAATTTTTTCAAGTGACTGAGGTGTTGTCTAATATCCTTTCATCTTAACCTGATCTTAACCTGCTAGACTTCCTTTAGCTTTCCTTATAGGACAGGTCTAGATGTAACAAACTCCCTTAGCTTTTGTTTATCTGGAAATGTCTTAATATATCTCTCACTTGTGAAACAGTATTTTTATATGTAGGACTGACAATTTCTTTTAGCATTTTAAATATGTCAGTCCACTCTCTTCTGGCCTCCAGTGTTTCTGGTGAGAAATTTGCTGATAATCTTATTGGGGATCCCGTGTATGTGATAAGTCACTTCTCCCTTGCTGCTTTCAAGATTGTCTCTTCATCTTTGTCTTTCCAAAGTTTAATTATAATATGGCTCAGTGTGTATCTCTTTGAGTTAATCCTAATTGGAGTTCATTAAATATTCAGATATTTTTATTTGTCATTCCAATTTAGGAAAATTTCAGCAATTATTTCTTAAAAAAATCTCTCTGCCCCTTTCTCTCTCTATTCTCCTTCTGGACTCCCATGAATATATTGGACCATTTGATGTCCCTTAAGTGCCTTTTTCTGTGTTCATTTTTTTTCCATCTTTTTTTTTTCAGCTCCTCAGGCTCAATAATTTCAAATGTCTTATCTTTAAGTTCACTGATATCTTCTTCTGCTTGCTTAAATCCACTTTTGTCTCCCTCTAGTGATTTTCTTTCTCATTTCAGTTATTGTATTTTTTTTAGCACTAGAATTTATTTCTGGTTTCCTTTTAGGTTTTCTGTCTCTATTAATATTTCTACTTTGTTTACACATCATTTTTTGACTTTTCTATATCTTACTTTAGTTCTGTGAGCATCTTTAAGACAGATGTTTTAAAGACATTGTCTGATAGAGCCACCATTTGGTCTTTCTCAGGGACATTTTCCATTGTTGTTTTATTTGTCCTTCGAATGGGCCATAATTCCCTATTTCTTTTGTATGTTTGGTATTTTTTTCTTTTGAAAGCTGAGAAATTAAATCTAATAATATAGTAACTATGGTAATCATATTCTCCCCCTTCCCCAGTATTTGTTGTTTGGTTTGGTTTGTTTTATTTGTTTTTATGGTTGTAGGCTGTCTCCATACAGAGGATTAACAAGGGGTGTAAATTTAAAGTCTTCTCAGGTCTTTTCTGAGCCCACACCTTCCCCTGCATATGTGAAGTATTGTCTAACTTTCCTCATATATGTGGCTGTTTTTGAATGTTCCATTCTTCAATGTCTAGCTCCCAAAAAGGGGAAAAAGATAAAAATGAAGGAGGGGAAAAATGTGCCAGCTCTTTAAATCCCTTTGAAATTGCTTCAGTCCAAGGAGGAGGAGATTGCAACAGTGGGAGTGAGTGTAACAATGACTGCCTGTTTCTGTGCCTGTACCTCTGTGATCAGAAGCATCAACCAGTGATCAGAACACAAATCCCTGATATTTGCAGGACAGTTTCTTATTGACCACCCTGGCTCCTGTAAGCTGTGTGTAAGCTGATTCAGGAACACATGCACAGCTGCCTGCCATGGGCTGGGGGTGGGGAATGGGTAGTTTCTTCTGAACTAACAGTTTAAATTAATTAAAAATAACCACTGGAGGCTTCCCCTGGAAGTTGAAAGGCTTCAATAGATTCCAGATTTCCAAAGTAATTACATCAGACAGATGTTGCCTGTGCAATTGTGTAGGTGATGAGACAGATTTCTGATGCTTCCTATTCCACCATCTTCCCAGAATCTTCTAAAGTCTTAAGATTTTATCAGAAAAAAATGCTAAACTTTAGACATTGGCCTGAATAGGAGCGATTGAATGTCTTCATTCGCTTATATCCTCTGTTGGAACTTCAGAAAACTAAAGACTATTGCCTCGCTACCTTCAAAAATTAAGACTGAGGTTAAGCAAATTACATAATTCTGTTGGGGAGGTAACTTCAAGAAATTCCAAGAAATCCAATGCAAACATTAGAGGTTTAATATTTTACCAATAGGACATCATTGCATTGGATTGATCACAAAGTTCCTTTGGTTTTTAAGTAAAAATAAAAGACACATTTTTTATTTTCACCAAGAACTTTACTGAACAACATATTCACCATTTTGGTCCACTACCTTCTGCCATTTTTCCAGCAACTTCATAATTCCATCTTCCCAAAACGTTTTATCTTTTTGAACAAAGCACTGTTCCAGGTGCCTTTTACAGTCTCCCAGGGAATTGATTTTTTTTTCCATTAAGATAATTTTGTAAAGACTGAAATAAATGGAAATCTGAAGGTGTAATGTCTGATGAATACAGAAGATGAATCAAAACTTCCCAGCCAATCTGTAACTGTTTTTGCCTGGTCATTAAAGAAACATGTGGTCTTGCATTATCCTGATGGAAGATTATGCATTTTCTGTTGACTAATTCTGGATGGATTTTGTGGAGTGCTGCTTTCAGTTGGTCTAATACTTGTTGGGATTAATCATTTGGTTTTCTGGAAGGAGCTCATAATAGTGGACTCCCATCCAATCCCACCATATACACAACATCACCTTCTTTAGGTGAAGACTGGCCTTTGGTGTGGTTGGTGGCGGTTTGTTTTGTTTGCCCCACAAATTCTTCCTTTCTGCATTATTGTACAGTATGTACTTTTGATCACCTATCACAATTTATTTTAAAAATGGAACGTTTTTATTATGTTTCAGTAGAGAATCACATGCTGAAATACGGTCAAGAAGGGTTTTTTTTTTTTTTCCCCTGCTTAACTTATGTGAAACACAAACACAAAGCGATTAACATAAGAAAGCTGGTGCAAATGATTTTCAGCACTTGATTTGGATACTTTGAGTATGTTGGCAATTTCCCGCGTGGTATAACGTTGACTGATTTCATTTAATATCTCAATTTGATCACTGTCAACTTCAACTGGTCTACCTGACCATGGAGCATTATCCAGTGAGAAATCTCCAGCATGAAACTTTGCAAAACACTTTTGACATGCTTGATCAATCACAGCACCCTCTCCATACACTACACAAATCTTATTTTGCATTTCAGTTGTGTTTTTACCTTTCTTAAAAATATAAAGCATAATATGACAAAAAAGTTGATTTTTTCCCCATCTTCAATATTAAAATGGCCACACAAAAATTCACCAATTTTGATTTTTTTTTTTAATACACGCTGATATGGCAGCTGTCACAATACATCTAACAAAATTGTTTCAAATGAAGTTCATGACAACTAAGCACTACTGGAGCCATGTTATGGAAAAAAATGAATTAACATTTTTGCCAACCTAATATTTCACATAGTAAGTAATAAAATGACAAATATTTAATTTACATTCACTTGAGCTATGCACTCACACTTTTTCAAAATAAAGAATGTGATGTTTCTTTGGGGTCTGGCAGTAGAAAAATGGAAATCTCTCCCAGAGATCAGAGATTCTTGTTTTGTTTTGTTTTGTTTTAATTTTAAAGGGACCTTTCTAAACCAGTGTTCACAAATCCCTACCACTTGCTTTGGCAAGTCAGAGTGTTGACATAATGGGCAGAGAAGGGGATTTAAGGTGGGGACAGGTGGGGACAGGATGGGGAACTGAAGGGAAAGGTAAAAGACCTAAGAAAATTAACTATGTTCTTTCTTAAATTTAACCAATAAAGAGTCTTAAGTCACATTGTCTCAGATATACAAGAGAGAAAGTTTCTCATCAGACACTCTCTTCTCCAGTCCTCTGATTTCTCTGAACGCTCAACAGTATTTTGTGTTACTTCAGTTGCAACAGTAACCAAAATTTCAGCAATCTGAAAAAAATTGAGCATTCTTAAAATTAATGCCATGATGCCTTTAAATAGCCCTCATTTTTTTCTCTATTTTTTTTTAACCCAAACATCACAGTTTGACTCTTAGTGATGCATGCTTGATGTTACAAACATGAGTTTTTGTGTAATGATAAAATACCCTCAGGGTCTGTTATAGAGAAAGGGGCTGGCTGTCCCCACATACTCCACGAGATGAACAGTTTTACTTTAGGGTAATTTGGTCCTGTATTGTACTCCTTTACAAATGTTAGGCTTCCCACTACTACTTCAGTTTTGTTTTATGTTTGTTTGTTTGTTAGTTTTTTTCTCTTCTGGCTAATAGCTTATACCATCCTGTACCTCCTCAGCCTTCTGGCTAAACATTAACCTCTAACAGGCTTTGATAAGCACATGAGATATCCAAGATAGTTACCTTGTTAGTTTAACAAAATTAAGTAGGTATCAGTGAAAGTTTGATTTTTAATACATAGTGTTTATGATTATTAGTATATTTGATTATATTTTTATTGTTAAAACTTCAGAATGTGTAATTCATAAATAATTGAGATAATTCGTATAAAGGAGAGAGAGAAAAAAAATTAATTTGACTACATTTCCCTTGTATATACCCTATTGTTCCCCTATTTGCCCTTTTTCTGCCTCAGTTTCCTTCTGCAGTGCATTATCTTTCACATGCTACCTGAGCTCCTCATATTATGCAGTGAACAAACAAGTAGGTATTTGGCTTATAGACATAATTATTTATGAAACAAAAACAAGTACAAATAATGTCATTAAAAGGAGGATGACGAATGGCTAAACATCGAGTCTTCACTTGAGTCTGATTAAAATAGCCTGTGTGACTTCAAACAAGATATTTCACTTCTTTGAGATTCATTTTTTCTGTATCTAGAGTGAAAGACTGAATCATCTCTAAGGTCCCTTCCAGTACTAATATTCAAGGATTCTACTCTTTGAGATATAATCTTCCTTTTTATGTGAAATCCTCCAAAAGCATCAAAGAATAATTAAGATCACAGAGTGATGCACATTCCAACTTTATAAGTCACATCAGATAAATTTTGAGGTTCATCTCCCAGAACTTGCCAGGCTGGAAAGCTTTATGGATGGGAAACTGTATCAGCGTCGGGTTGGCCTCACAGATTTCTTTTGCTGCACTAAACAACTCTGCTCACTGGGAAACCTAGTCTTGTCAAAGCAAATATTGGCCGCTCACCTGCCAGAGCACATCCACAGAGAAGGTGAGCTGACACGCATTAGATGAGCACCAGAATAAAAACTTTCCCAAGCCACAGACCTTTGGAAATGCAGAAGGAATTCCACTGACCTCTTTTTCTTCCATCTGCAGAAATGCTGCCTTGCTCCATTGTGATTCTGTGTGTAAACTGGGGCCACAAAGAAATATAGCAATACCACCAGGAGTGCCTCTCTCCCTACACACCCAACTTGATTAAAACTGAGGCTCATGTCCAGGGCTCTCTGAGACCCAGGCCTTCAGGGATCTCCAGACAAGTAAGGATCAGCAGGACTGGGGCAGAGGCACTTCCTACAGCTCAGAGTGCTTGCTGTCCCAGGTGAGCAAGGGAAGTGGGGTTTTCTCCAAGACATAGGATCCAGGTGGCCAAAGCCCAGGCTTGCAAGATTCCCACACTTCATGCTCCTTGTCAATGAAAACTTGAGGCAATGATGGAGGACAGACAGACGAGGCTAAATATCTCTCACATTTATGAGCCGTATGTTCTTCTGCAAGTTACTGAACTTGGTGCTTCATCTGAAAAATACTCGTAACATTTTTTCATTGACATTAGACTGGAGACAATATAAGATAACACCTAACAAACTAACAAACTCTGGGTACAGTTGTTCTGTATACTGATAAATGCAGGAATTAATTTTGCTGTGCCTCAGTATATTTATTTCTAAGTTGGAGATAATAATAGGAAATACCTTTGCGGAAGACTAAATAAGTCAACCCTTACAAAGTGTTTAGATCAATGCCTGGCATGTTGTAAAATCTCTGTAATATCAGCTATCATCATTACTGAGATCATGGTGGTGACCTCCTTTGTCAGAGGCAGTCTAGAAATCCACCCTAAAATCATGAGTTTTGACACAGCTTGGTTTATAGATGATAGATGAAAGTTGGACCTCTACTTTCTCATCTCCAGAAGCACACAATATACATACCTCCTGAGGTAGGAGAGTACAGGGAATAAGAATCTGTCCCCTGGATTCATAGGCTCTTGGTTAAAACCCTGGCTCCAACATTTATTGGTTGTATGCCTTTAGGTGAGTTTTTCAATCTCTTCGTGCCCCAGTTTCTTAATGGGTAAAGTGGGGTATTATGTTAGTCTGTGCCTCTTGGGGTTGCCATGAGAATTAAATTATGTGTTAGAATGTATTTAGCTTCAGGTTTCAGGGATCTGGCTCATAGCATTAAATCATGAGTAACACTGGTACCTGAAAGGTAGTTGGGTGTATGTTGCATGCCTGCTATAACTAGAGCTCTGTTCCCTTTTTCTGTGCTCTGATGCATCTCACTGATATGTATGGGCTTTACCACACACTGTCTTCTTCTCTCATCACCAATCAGCATACATTCCCATTCATCTCCTCTAAAAAAGAGAGGCAAGCCTCTCTTGTTTTCCTCTGACAGCAAAACATTTTTTGCTGGAAGCTTCCAAATGTGACCTCCTTCTTATTATTGATTCAAATTAGCTTAGGCCTTTGCATCATCAGACCAATTACTGGCAAGGGTGAAAAGGGAGTACAGGCTTCCCCTGCTTTCTGAAAGTAGAGTGTTCCTATGAAGCCTTTCATAAGCTGAAATGGTGTAGAGGGAAGAAGCAATTACTTTGTGACACATCTTGCTAATGCAGGTACAAAATAAATCCAGCACAGATGCTCACACATGTAGTTCAAAGTTATGGCAGCCTGATGCTGATATTCTGGGTGTAGTTCCGGGGAAGAGGCTTGGTGGTACCACTCCCTGTGCTCAGGTTGCCCCCTGCATCTATAATGGCTCACTGAATACCAAAGCTGAATGCTATTTTAACTTTTCATCTTTTTTTTTTTTCATAAAAGTGAAAATCCTATTCTGATTTCTATCAGCTAGTGAAATCAGTTACTTTTGTAGGTCTTTTGCAAAAATGAAGTGGTGAACTTTCGAAAAGTAGAGGATGTGATATCCTGATCAGTTTAGGCTACTCATCTCAGCAGGAGGCTACATCCATGTCCAGTACAAATAGGGGCCTATTTAGGACTGGAACTGGAGTATCTAAAGATGTGATGGCATTAACATGATTCCTTTTATTTAATATATTTATTGGGAAATTAATTGACAGCATATTAAAAGCATAAATCACAAGGCTTGGCAATACTAAGTACTTAAAAAATGGAAGCTACCACCATGTAATTAGTTCCCATCCTTAATCAAAGGACCCATCCACTCTACCTGGGCCAGCATACTCAGTGCTCATTCCCACCACATCTCTTTGCACCTGCTGTGCCTGATGCCTGTAATCCAATCCTCCTAAGTTTAACCCATCACACAACCTTTAGCATCCATCTCCAAAATAATTTTTTATGCTTCTTTTTCTGACATCCCCAAATGAAGAGGATCTCTTTCCTTTCTACAAACTCTGATAGCACCTCCTCTAATATATACACTTTCTTTTCTGAAAGATGCCACAACATTAATAAAATAAATTAATAGTCTCATCTTTCCAAGAATTACTAAGGCACTGGAAGGTAGAGATAGAGTTTTTATATGTTCTTCCAAAGTGCCTGACCCAATGCAGTGCAGCTAAAAGGTACTCAATGAACAATAGCTAGCTGATTGCTATAGATGACCAAGTGGACTCTGGAAAGGAAAGCCTTTTACTTTGCTTCACTTTTTAAAGAATGAAAGGGTAGCAACACAAAAACAAATGCACTCATGGAGATTTTTTTTTTTTCTCACAAAGAGACCTTTGGCATTGACAGCTCTTCATCAAAGGATAATTTTTGCTCTTAAGAAAATCTATGAACAGAGCAAAGGTTAAGTTTAGGGAGTCAGGAGTGGCATTGGAAATGAAAAATGTTTCTTCAGATGCCCCAAAACTAGTGTGAATGTTTTCTTATCCACATCCCTGAAATATAAGGACTGTTTCTATCCTCTCAGAAAAGCAGACATGCTCACTCCACATTCATTTTATCATCTGAACACTCCCAATCCTTCCTACTCACATCATCCATGGTTCCATGGACTGCAGGTCAAGGGCAGAGGTATAGGGTGAGTTCTAGGTATGGTCCTCTGACCACAGATGACAAGTCACTTCCCATAGATCCTTGATAGACACAAGCCAGGTGGGGCCTGACAGGTAACCTCCTAGTTCCTTGCTAGCACCTATGAACTAAAATCCAAACTTTGACATGCCGTTTAATTGTACTCCATCTGAAGTGTGACTCCTTACTTCCTATTGCCTTTTCCATTGTGTTCAAACTCTGCTTTCATCTCTTCTCCAAGTATTGCTTCTACTCTCTGCTTAAGTTTTTGTTTCTAGATCCCTCTGACTGGAATGCTTCTCCTCCACCCCTCCAACTGCAAGACCTAGCTACAGTCATTCTTTGTCTCATAAGTCATTCTTTCCTTCCTCTTCTTGACACCCTCAACTCAGCTAACCCTGTCCTCATCATCCCTCTCTTTGGAGAATACCATTCATTCAGCACTTGGTAATATAAACTGGTATGGTTTTTCCTACTACTTCATGTGTGTTTGTCATTTCTCATCATATTTATGGGGGTGAATTGGGGGCTGGGATTGTCTGACTCCCCTCTAGTCTTTCCACAGTATTCAGCACCTCTCCCTCTCCAGCCTACACTCAGAACAGAGAATTTGACTATAAAACTCATGAATGTTTGGTGAATTTCAAGTTATTACAGTGAATTACAATCCACTCTGGACATGTCTGAGCATAATGTTCTTTTTCAGAGTTTATCTCTCTTGCTTGATGTCAAGTTATGGTAGGAATAGGAATGCCTCTACTCTTTGCTCAATACCACACCAGAGACAAAAAGAATGGTCTCTCTTTAACGAAGAAACAATAAAGTTGGGCATATCAAGGGGTAGTGTAAGAGGGAGTGGGGTGGAGAGTTCAAAATTCTGTACTTGAATAGTCCATCCTCTTCCCACCTTCTGGGTCATGAATTCCAGTGTCCCTGGACCATTTCCAGCTCTTGATAAAATAGTTCACCCACATTACAGCAGCTCTGCTTTGTTCTGCTTAAGTCAGGACACAGAGAGGTACAGGGGAACCATATAAAATTGATTATTAGGCAGAGGGCATTGCTTACATATATTTATAATTTATAATAGCTATTAATGATCTCTGTAATGTATAGTAAATATAAATATATAATAACACAAGCTAGTGTTCCCAGAAAGCTTTGGTTTACAAATACATATTAAAACTTATTCTGAAAAAAATAACAAGTTACAAAGATACCAATAACTCCTCTAAAATATCATCTCACTTCTTTGGTCCTCTTTACAACACAACTAAACATACTGACTTAGTGCTCTGTTCTGGGTTGCTGGTAGAATAGTGCTGGTGGAGCAAGGACATGAGGAGGGGCTCTGATAGACCGTGGTTTTTTTTTCCCAGCAAAATAAATGCACAATAAGGGTACACTCCTCTGAGCACTGATTTCATTGTTCTTCTCTCTGGAATACACCATGGTTCAAATTATTTCTGCTCAGATAACTATCCATATATTCATGTATTTTTTCTTTATCCAAATTACCTGAATCTATATCTTAAACTGAAAACTGAGGGTCAAAGTCAGGCAAGCGTCCTTCACCGGCTCTTGTGGTAATCCTAAACTCCTGTATTCCACATCTTGTCCAAGACCATTATCATTATCACCACCACAACCAAAAAGTCTGTTTTGAAAGCTTTCACATGTATGTTTTTATCTCAACCTTATTATAAAGAGAACTATAAACATATAGTTATACAAATACAGATGGCATCACTTTCATGTAGGCTTTATAAAGAAAATATTGATAGTCTGAATCTTGGACTCTCATGATATATGGACCATATATGTCCATTCTGCCCAGTCCTCTTGAGATCACATATGACAAGTATTTCTTTCTTGTCTAAATTATCATACAAAAAGCAACTGCTATTGTGAAGAGAATTATAACTTCATAATGAGTTGGGGGTAAAATTGTATGAAGTGTGAAACCCTGCTATTGTATTTCCTACTAGTGCAGACACCAGCATTAACAAGGAGAAGGGCTTCAAATGTAGCTGTAAGAATATAGAAAACTAAGAAAATGAAAAAAATATTAGGGGTGAACAGCACTAGAAGAAACAATGATATACAGAACAATATAGAATACAGTATACTACTTGGTACAGCACTACTTAATAATGATAATGAATTAAATAAGAATAAAATAATCAAAAATTTTATATAAGTTTTTTTGAGAAAGAGAGGAGGTGAATAAAGACATTAAGAGGGTGAAATACCTGCCTTCTATGAAGGAAATATAAATACATATAAATGTGCCAAATCAAAAAGTTTCAAAGTGAGTATTTTAAGAAATATGAAAGTAATTACCAGAAGAAACTGTTATTAATTAAAAGTAGTTGCCTCCAGGGAGTGGAGCTGGTAGTTGGGAACGCATGGGAGAGGAAATGTTACTTTTACTTGTGTTTTTAAGTACAATCTGAGCTTTTTAAAGGCTCATGTTTCACTAGAAATAAAAATTAAAATTTTAAAAAGAGAAGTGGGCCTGGGATGTATCCCTGGAGCATTCCAGCACTTAGAGGTCAGGTGAAAAATGAGGAACAAATGGATAGGAGCTAGCAGTGGTTGCCAGGGGAGCAGGAAAATGTCCAGGAGAATATGATGTCACAAGGTCACAAAAAATAAAATTGTTCCAAGAAGAAAGAGGTGGGCAGCCACATAAAAGGCTGCTAAAATTTTAAATAAGGACATAGATGTGGTCCTTGAATTTGGCATGATGTAGTGGGTTACTGACATTGACTAGCTGACTTTGGGTGAAGGGAAAGATGAAGCTCAATTGGAACAATTGAAGACAGATTGAGGAGTGAGGAATCTGTTACAAGGAATATAGAAAAGGTGGGTAGTTTTATTTTAATGGGGCAGAAAAATGAGGCAATATCTGTATTAAGTCATGGGTTCAAGGGAGCACCAGTCACCCAGCATAACAGTCAATGAACATGAGCTTACTTAATTGCACCTGGGTGGTGGCTTTGAACTTGGACACCTGAAAATTCCTGCCCCCAAAATGTCTAATGTCTCTATGAAATACAAGGTAAAATAATAAGGTAAGAATAGATGGCAATTAGAGGTATGAAGGTGAAAAAATGAAATATTATCTCCCTAAATGGGAGTTGAGGTGGGGGTGGAAATAGCTGAAGGGGATTCAGTTACAAACCTCCGGTTACATAATAAGTCATAGGGATGTAATACACAGCATAGGGAACATGGACAATAATACTGTAACAACTTCAAATAGGGACAGATGACTTACCATGGTGACCATTTCATAATGTATGCAAATGTCAAATCCTGATGTAGTACACGGGAAACAAACATAATTTTGTATGTCAACTATATTTCAATAAAAAAATATGTATAGGTGAAAAAAATAATAGGAAAAAATCATAGGAAGAGTAATTTGGGCTTAGTATTAAAACAAGGTAATAGTCAAAGAGTCTAAAAGATATTATCTTCTTTAGTGCCTGTGTGACCTTGGACAAGTCACTGGAACTCTCACATCTCAGCTTCTTCACCTTGTACATGGTGTACCAATATGGTGGTTGTGCACCTTATACAAGTCATTGTATCCAAACACATAGCACAGTATGGATACACAGCAAATTATCTCAACATCTGCCCTTTCTTCCCTGGAACCGGTAGGTGCCATCTGAGCTGAGGCTGGGCTGTAAACCATCTGGTGTGCTGAAAAAAGACCTCAAAGGATAGAATAGGTATTTTAAAAGAGTGCCCATAAATTCTGACTTTCTACTGTTCTGATCCCTCAGTGAAGTGTCATCATTTCTGTGATAAAATGACCCAAGCTAGTATTCCAAAGTACACCCTACAACTGCTTTTTGCAGGGAGAGGGAAACCTGCTGATTATACATGTTTTAGAAATTTGTGGATAAAATAAAGGATTGGCTCAGAGATGACAAACTAACGTTACTGAATAATTTTAAATAGACATTTAGAAGAAGTTATTTAAATAACAAGTCAAATCTTTACATGATCAGGGATTGCTTTCTCAAAAGTTGCTTGGCAGAAAATATATATATATAGAAAAGCTGTCATTATTTTAAACATGATTAGGAACCAGCTGCTAAATGTGTTTCTTACATATAGGCACAACCTATGTTTTCAAGTACAGAAAGAACTATTACAAGAAGGGCATTATCCAGACTTTTTCTTCTCCACAGAGAACAAATAATAAAAATGAATGACCAGAGGGAGGAGCTTCAAGATGGCAGAAGAGTAAGACGTGGAGATCACCTTCCTCCCCAAAAATACATCAGAAATACATCTACATGTGGAACAACTCCTACAGAGCACCTAATGAACACTGGCAGAAGACCACAGACCTCCCAAAAGGCAAGAAAAACCCCACATACCTGGGTAGGGCAAAAGAAAAAGTTAAAACAGACACAAAATAGGGATGGGACCTGCACCAGTGGGAGGGAGCTGTGAAGGAGGAAAGGTTTCCACACAGTAAGAAGGCCTTCACGGGCAGAGACTGCGAGTGATGGAGCTTCAGACCCTCGGAGGAAAGTGCAGCAAGAGGAGTGCGGAGGGCAAACAAGAGAAATTCCCGTATAGAGGATCGGTGCTGACCAGCACTCACCAGACGGAGAGGCTTGTCTGCTTACCCACCAGGACGAGCGGGGACTGGGAATTGAGGCTTGGGCTTCGGAGGTCAGACCCCAGGGAGAAGACTAAGGATGGCTGTGTGAACACAGCCTAAAGGGGGCTAGTGTGCCACAGGTAGCCAGGAAGGAGTCCAGGAAAAAGTCTGGAGCTGCAGAAGAAGCAAGAGACTTTTTCTTGCCTCTTTGTTTCCTGGTGCACAAGGAGAGGGGATTAAGAGTGCTGCTTAAAGGAACTACAGAGACGGGCGCAAGTCGTGGCTAACAGAAAGGACCCCAGAGACAGGCATGAGATGGTAAGACTGCTGCTGCAGGCACGAAGAATCCTGTGTGCAAGCACAGGTCACTATCCACACCTCCCCTCCCAGCAGACTGTGCAGCCCACCACTGCCAGGGTCCCGTGAATTAGGGACAAATTCCCTGGGAGAACACATGGCGTGCCTCAGGCTGGTGCAAAGTCACGCCAGCCTCTGCTGACACACACTCGCCCCACACTCCGTAACCCTCCATCCCCCCAACCTGAGTGTGCCACATCCCCTGAATCAGTTGCTCCTTTAACCCCATCCTGTGTGGGCATAAACAGACATCCTCTGGTGACCTACATGCAGAGGTGGGACCAAATCCAAAGCTGAACCACAAGAGCTGTGCCGAACAAATAATCGAAAGAGAAATTTCTCCCAGCAGCCTCAGCAGCAGCAGATTAAATTTCTACAATCAACTTGATGTACCCTGCCACTGTGGAATACATGAATAGACAATTAATCATCCCAAATTGAGGAGGTGGACTTTGGGAGCATTGATATATATATATATGTTTCCCTTTTTCCCTTTTTGTGAGTGTGAATGTGTATGCTTCTGTGTGTGATTTTGTCTGTATAGCTTTGCTTTTACCATTTGTCATAGGGTTCTGTCTGTCTGTTTCTTCATTATTTTTTTTGTTTGTTTTTAGTATAGCTTTTAGTGCTTGTTATCATTGGTGGATTTGATTTTTGGTTTGCTTGCTCTCTCTTTCTTTCTTTCTTTTTTAATTTATTATTTTTTTTAATTTTTTAAAATTTATTACTTAATTTATTATTTTACTTTACTGGGTTTATTTTATTTTATCTTCCTTTTCTTTCTTTTTTCTTTCTCCCTTCTATTCTGAACCATGTGGATGACAGGCTCTACATGTCCCAGCCAGGCTTCAGGGCTGTGCCTCTAAGATATAAGAGCCAAGGTCAGAATATTGGTCCACAAGAGACCTCCCAGCTCCACATAATGTCAAATGGTGAAAATCTCCCAGAGATATCCATCTCAATGTTAAGACCCAGCTCCACTCAACGACCACCAAGCTACATTGCTGGACACCCTATGCCGAACAACTGGCAAGAGAGGAACACAACACCACCCATTAGCAGAGAGGCTGCCTAAAATCATAATAAGGCTACAGACATCCCAAATACACCACCAGCTGTGGACCTGCCCAGCAGAAAGACAAGATCCAGGCTCATCCACCAGAACACAGGCACTAGTCCCCTCTACCAGGAAGCCTACACAACCCACTGAGTCAACCTTAGCCACTGGGGGCAGACAGCAAAAACAATGGGAACTATGAACCAGCAAGCCTGTGAAAAGGAGACCCCAAACACAGTAAGTTAAGCAAAATGAGAAGACAGAGAAACACACAGCAGATGAAAGAGCAAGGTAAAATCCCAAGAGTCCTAACCAAAGAAGAGGAAATAGGCAGTCTACCTGAAAAATAATTCGGAATAATGATAGTAAATTTGATCCAAAATCTTGGAAATAGAATGGAGAAAATACAAGAAACGTTTAACAAGCACCTAGATGAAACAAGGAGAAAACAAACAGTGATGAACAACACAATAAATGAAATTAAAAGTTCTCTAGAAAGGAACAATAGCAGAATAACAGAGGCAGAAGAACAGATAAGTGACCTGGAAGGTAAAAGAGTGAAAATAACTACCACACAACAGAATAAGGAAAAAAGAATGAAAATAATTGAGGACAGTCTCAGAGACCTCTGGGACAACATTAAATGCAACAAAATTCGAATTATAGGGGTCCCAGAAGAAGAAGAGAAAAAGAAAGGGACTGAAGAAATATTTAAAGAGGTTATAGTTGAAAACTTCCCTAATATGAGAAAGGAAATAGTTAATCAAGTAGAGGAAGCACAGAGAGTCCCATACAGGATAAATCCAGGAGAAACATGCCAAGACACATATTAATCAAACTATCAAAAATTAAATACACACAAAAAGTATTAAAAGCAGCAATGGAAAAACAAATAACATACAAGGGAATCCCAATAAGGTAAACACCTGATTTTTCAGCAGAAACTCTGCAAACCAGACGGGAGTGGCAGGACATATTTAAAGCGATGAAAGGGAAAAACCTAAAACCAAGATTACTCTATCCAGCAGGGCTCCCATTCAGATCTGACAGAGAAATTAAAAGCTTTGCAGACAAGCAAAACTAAGCGAATTCAGCACAACCAAACCAGCTTTACAACAAATGCTAAAGGGACTTCTGTAGGCAGGAAACACAAGAGAAGGAAAACTACAAAAACAAACAAAACAATTAAGAAAATAGTAATAGGAACATACATATCGATAATTACATTAAATGTAAAAGGATTAAAGTCTGCTACCAAAAGACATAGATTGGCTGACTGGATACAAAAGCAAGACCCGTATACATGTTTTCTACAAGAGACCCATTTCAGACCTAGGGAAACATGCAGACTGAAAGTGAGGGGATGGAAAAAGATATTACTTGCAAATGGTAATCAAAAGAAAGCTGGAGTAACAATTCCAATAACACAGAAAATAGACTTTGAAACAAAGACTTTTACAAGAGAAAAAGAAGGACACTACATAATGATCAATCCAGGAAGAACATATAACAATTTTAAATATTTATGCACCCAACATAGGAGCACCACAATACATAAGGCAAAAACTAACAACCGTAAAATGGGAAATAGACAGTAACACAATAATAGTAGGGGGCATTAACACCCCACTTTCACCAATAGACTGATTATCCAAAATGAAAATAAATAAGGAAACAGAAGCTTTAAATGATACATTAAAGAAGATGGACTTAGTTGATATTTATATGACATTCCATCCCAAAACAACAGAATACACTTTCTTCTCAAGTGCTCATGGAACATTCTCCAGGATAGATCATATCTTGGGTCACAAATCAAGCCTAGGTAAATTTAAGAAAATTGAAATCATATCAAGTATCTTTTCAGACTGCAATGTTATGAGACTAGATATCAGTTACAGGAAAAAATCTGTAAAAAATACAAACACATGGAGTCTAAACAATACACTACTTAATAACCAAGAGCTCACTGAAGATGTCAAAGTGGAAGTCAAAAAATACCTAGAAACAAATGACAATGAAAACACAACGACCCAAAACCTATGGAATGCAGAAAAAGCAGTTCAAAGAGGGAAGTTTATATCAACAAAATCCTACCTTAAGAAAGAAGAAACATCTCAAATAAAAAACCTAACCTTACACCTAACAATTAGAGAAAGAAGAACAAAAAGTCCCCAAAGTAAGCAGAAGGAAAGAAATCATAAATATTAGTTCAGAAATAAATGAAGGAAATGATAGCAAAGATCAATAAAACTAAAAGATGGTTCTTTGAGAAGATAAAAATACTTGATAAACCATTAGCCAGACTCATCAAAAAAAAAAACAGGGAGAAGATTCAAATCAATAGAATTAGAAATGAAAAAGGAGAAGTAACAACTGACACTGCAGAAATAAAAAGGATCATGAGAGATTACTACAAGCAACTATAAGCTAATAAAATGGACAACCTGGAAGAAATGGAAGAATTCTTAGAAACTCACAAACAGCCGAGACTGAAACAGGAAGAAATAGAAAATATGAACAGACTAATCACAAGCACTGAAATTGAAACTGTGATTAAAAATCTTCCAACAAACAAAAGCCTAGTACCAGATAGCTTGACAGGCGAATTCTATCAAACATTCCGAGAAGAGCTAACACCTATTCTTCTCAAACTCTTCCAAAATATAGCAGAGGGTAGAACACTCCCAAACTCATTCTATGAGTCCACCATCACCCTGATACCAAAACCAGACAAAGATGTCACAAAGAAAGAAAACTACAGGCCAATATCACTGATGAATATAGATGCAAAAATCCTCAACAAAGTACTAGCAAACAGAATCCAACACCACATTAAAAGGATCATACACTATGAGCAATTGGGGTTTATCCCAGGAATGCAAGGATTCTTCAATATACACAAATCAATCAATGGGATACACCATATTGACAAATTGAGGGAGAAAAAACATATGATCCTCTCAATAGATACAGAGAAAGCATTTGACAAATTTCAGCATCAAATTATCATAAAAACACTCCAGAAACTCGGCATAGAGGGAACTTACCTCAATATAATAAAGGCCATATATGACAAACGCACAGCCCACATCATTCTCAATGGTGAAAAACTGAAACCATTTCCACTAAGATCAGGAAAAACACAAGGTTGCCCACTCTTACCAATATTATTCAACATATTTTGGAAGTTTTAGCCACAGCAATCAGAGAAGAAAAATAAATAAAAGGAATCCAAACTGGAAAAGAAAAAATAAAGCTGTCACTGTTTGCAGATGACATGACACTATACATAGAGAATCCTAAAGATGCTACCAGAACACTACTAGAACTAATCAATGAATTTGTTATAGTAGCAAGATATAAACTTAATGCACAGAAATCTCCTGCATTCCTATACACTAATGATGAAAAATCTGAAAGTGAAATTAAGAAAACACTCCTATTTACCATTGCAACAGAAACAATAAAATATCTAGGAATAAACCTACCTAAGGAGACAAAACACCTGTATGCAGATAATTATAAGACACTGATGAAAAAAATTAAAGATGATAAAAACAGATGGAGAGATTTACCATCTTCTTGGATTGGAATAATCAACATTGTGAAAATGACTATACTACCCAAAGAAATCTACAGATTCAATGCAATCCCTATCGAACTATCACTGGCATTTTTCAAACTACCAGAGCTAGAACAAAATATTTCACAATTTGTATGGAAACACAAAAGACCCCTAATAGCCAAAGCATTCTTGAGAATGACAAATGGAGCTGGAGGAATCAAGCTCCGTGACTTCAGAGTATACTACAAAGTTACAGTAATCAAGACAGTATTGTACTGGCACAAAAACAGAAATATAGATCAATGGAACAGGATAGAAAGTCCAGAGATAAACCCACTCACATATGGTCACATTATATTTGATAAAGTAGGCGCGAATATAGAGTGGAGAAAAGGCAGCCTCTCCATAAGTCGTGCAGGGAAAACTGGACAGCTACATGTAAAACAATGAAATTCGAACACTCCCTAACACTATACACAAAAATAAACCCAAATGGATTAAAGACGTAAATGTAGGGTCAGACACTATAAAACTCTTAGAGGAAAACATAGCAGAACACTCTATGACATAAATCACAGCAAGATCCTTTTTGACCGACCTCCTAGAGAAATGCAAATAAAAAGAAAAATAAACAAATGGGACCAAAGGAAACTTAAAAGCTTTTGCACAGCAAAGGAAAGCATAAACAAGATGAAAAGGCAACCCTCAGAATGGGAGAAAATATTTGCAAATGAAACAACTGACAAAATATTAATCTCCAAAATTTACAAGCAGCTCATGCAGCTCAATAACCAAAAAAACAATCTACCCAATCCAAAAATGTGCAGAAGACCTAAATAGACATTTCTCCAAAGAAGTTATACAGATTGCCAACAAACACATGAACGGATGCTCAACATCATTATTCTTTAGAAAAATGCAAATCAAAACTACAACGAGGTATCACCTCACACCAGTCAGAATGGCCATCATCAAAAAATCTAGAAACAATAAATGCTGGAGAGGGTGTGGAGAAAAGGGAACTTTCTTGCACTGTTGGTGAGAATGTAAATTGATACAGCCACTATGGAGAAAAGTGTGGAGGTTCCTTAAAAAACTAAAAATAGAACTACCATACGACCCAGCAATTTCACTACTGGACATATACCCTGAGAAAACCATAATTCAAAAAGAGTCATATACCAAAATATTCATTGCAGCTCTATTTACAATAGCCAGGACATGGAAGCAACCTAAGTGTCCATGGACAGATGAATGGATAAAGAAGATGTGGCACATATATACAATGGAATATTACTCAGCCATAAAAATAAATGGAATTGAGTTATTTGTAGTGAGGTGGATGGACCTAGAGACTGTCATACAGAGTGAAGTAAGTCAGAAACAGAAAAACAAATACTGTATGCTAACACATGTATATGGAATCTAAAAAAAAAAAAAAAAAAGAAGAAGAAAATCATCAGAAGAACCTACAGGCAAGACAGAAATAAAGATGCACACCTTTCCTAGAGAATGGACTTGAGGATACTGGGGGGGAAGGGTAAGCTGGAACAAAGTGAGAGAGTGGCATGGACATATATACACTACCAAACGTAAAATAGATACCTAGTGGGCAGCAGCTGCATAGCACAGAGAGATCAGCTCAGTGCTTTGTGACCACCTAGAGGGGTGGGATAAGGAGGGTGGGAGGGAGGGAGATGCAAGAGGGAAGAGATATGGGGACATATGTATATGTATGACTGATTCACTTTGTTATAAAGCAGAAACTGACCCACCATTATAAAGCAATTATACTGTAATAAAGATGTTGGAAAAATACAAAAAAATAAAACTCAAAAAAAAAAAAAAAGAGCAATAATCAGATGTGCTTAAGCAATCCTCAGGAAGGCTAATGGAAGACTAATGAGAAAGAAATTAGATAGGAAAAATAAATTGATGGACTAAACTAAGTGAAAGTAAGAAGTGAGGAAGAGAAAAAGAGAAGAAAGATGGAGGAAAGATAAATACATATATTTTTACCATTTGTTCATTTGAAGAGGCTTCTCAGTAACTTCCCAGTCCAAAATTTCTTCCTTTAATTTTACTGATATGGTTCCTGTTTTTTTGACTTAAACTTTTCCAAATTATTTGTGGTAATAGGGCATTAAATAACATCAAATAAGCACAAAGATTCATATACATATTATATGTATGCTAGGAGCCTACAATTTCATTTAAGAGACAATATATATTTATGAAATATTAAAAAAATAGAACATTTCCACCGAATCAATGGTATCATCCAGAATGTCAATATGAATAAGCCAATAAGATGCTAACAAACAGCATAAAATACTTGTTTTCAATAAGCTAATTGAAACTGGAAGCCAGGAACCAGGGCTGTGATTGAGGCTGTGATTCCATCACAAATTGCTCTGGGCCTCCGGGTGGGTCATTTAACCTTGCCTGTCTTCAGATTTCCTATCACCAAAAAGGAAATTAAAACTGGAATTCGTTCTCCCAAGTGGCAGCCTAAGAGACAGAGAGCATCTTATCACCCTATAATTATAATTATAGACTCACAGAATTTTAGAGTTGGATGGGTCTTTAGCTACCACCAAATTAATCCCCTCCTTTTACAGAAGTTAGTGCTGGGACTCAGCAAGGTGAAGTACCTCATTCAAGGTCAACCCAGGTGGTACCTGCCTTTTAGTCTAACAGTCCATCATAATGTAACACAGACTTATGTCCCTGAAAGCATCCTTTTCTTTTCTCCTCTTTATGCCCATCAAAACACCTGTGTTCAGTTAAAGAGTATTTGAAAGCACAGGATCACCTTGAGAAATACACAGATTATATACTAATGACCAATTCACAAATACTATAACACTTAATGTCAAGTTTGATGTTTGCCTAAAGATGGAAGATCAAAGTTATAACTGCATTTCTATTATTCTTATTTGGAAAGGAATAGGAAATTCTTTGCTTAGCAAATTATGTTTGAGGTTATTTGAGAACATCAATATATCCTGTCTTCTGATTGATTCTTCTAGGACCAGACTACATCCTATGGAGATTGTCCCTTTTAAGAAGGCAGAAGAGGTTATAATAACCCAAGCTTAAGACCAAACCAAAACAAAACAAAGAGATCATGTGTTAATTTCACAAGTCCATGAAATCCACATAATTGTAGTATGAAAAATTAGAGGAAATTTTCATTGGATTTCTTTCGGTCACATCCTGACATCTATTCAGCTTCACACAATTTTTTTTTCTAAGTACTTGAACAGGTGCAAAAGGACGTGTTTTTACAGTGGGTATTTTTACTTACATTTTGGCAAGCGAGCACAAATCATTTGGCCTAAAGTCCCAAAGATGCTTCCTTTCTATTTCCTGTGGAAGAAAGACATTGCCAACTCCATTTCAGTAATGTTTTAAGGGAGATGGAAATCTGTGCTGTCCTGTGAGCTCTGCCATTGTATTTCCTGGTTTACAAAGGCATTTTCTATAATGTATGGAATCAACTGTTTCAAGTTTTTTTTTTTTTCCTTGCTGCTATAATTTTTATATCTCATTTTACCTCTGTAATTAAGACAGGTCTGGTAGGTTTTTAAATTAGCCCAGCTTTCATCTCTATCACACATTCATTTCAAAACTTTTATGAATATTTAATAGAGGTTTTATAATTCATGGTGATATGATGAACAGCCTTTTGGCCGTTAAGTCAATTGACAGAAAAAAAAATTTCTCTCTTCAGGCAGAAATAATAACGATTCTATTTCTGTTCCTAGATTGGTGATTACACAGTCACCTGTTTTCACATTAAACTTTGATGATAAATTACTCAGCAACCATGATAATATCAGAAGTTTTACTGGCCAGAACAAATTGTCAGTAATTGCTCACAAGATAGAGAGAAAGCACTGACTCTCTTTCTCCCTGTCCTTCCCCCGGGGGTTGTGGCTGCGACCCCACAGTCCAACTGACTCCAATTTCTTTCATTTGTTCTTCTCTCTTTATTTTATTTTTTTGTTTCCTTTCAAGACTTGATCTGTCTGCCTAGTAAGAATATATTAATATTCCATTAGCAAGGCTGCCGATTTGGCATGCACACACAGAACATAGGCTGTATAAAAACAGTTAACTTTGAGATGAATTGTAGTTCACACAGGTTCATTTTCTACTCGACTCCCCACAGGACATACATGCACATTTAAAAAAAATATTTGGGGAAATGCCTCCAGATTAAAGTATGCATCAAATGATGCTGTTTCCAAAGCAACCTAGAGGTTTTATTTCATTTAAATATATCAAAGGTTTAGGAATAAGAGAGTCTGATGATAATATCTAAATATGTATCAGAGAATTATAAAATCTAACCTTAGTGTCAGATCCAGGTAGCTGGGGCATCCTGCCTTCAGTATCCTATCAGCACCAAACTGGAACCATAAATGGTAAGAAATGGAGGAATAACACTTCATCCTCCAGCCCCTTGGAGTCTCCAGGGGGCTGGGAGGAGTCCCTCACTATAGCATACTGGGGAACTGGACCATCCCGCCAGGCTTTTATGTCTCCTGTAATGGGGTCACAGACTCCACTGTCTCCCTTGGGAGACAATTCTGCTGCCTAATAACTTCTACTCCAGCAGACTTTTTTCTCTGGTATGTAGACAACTCCTTTCTGCTTATTTCCTTCTCAGTAATGCCCCTTTTACTAGCCTGAAAATTCCACTTTGGGGTTTACAGCCCTAATGCAGAGGCTGTGATACCATAGCTCCTTGGCAGCAGCTTCATGGAACTACACACACTACATCTTTTTAATCTCACTATGTATGTTAGGGCCTTCATCCTCTTGATCATTTTTGTGGCTCTTCTCTGTACTTTATCCAATTTGTATAAATATATTACTTGTATGAATGATGAATTTGACTCTTTGCAATGTATCAATGACTACATGATAGTAAATACTCAAACACTCACCATATCTACTGTGTGCACACACCACTCACATGCACTGGACCTTAATGTATTCAATGCCCAAGGTTATAAACTCTAAAAGAATTCAAGTACCCTTTGTTTTACACAAGGAGAAATGCAGATAAATCTGGATTACACAGTCTCTGCCCCAATCCTTCCAAACTTTATTTCTTAGTGAGGTTTTGGAAATCTGTCGTTGGATGAGAGAGAATAGCAAACTGCATAACAGAACCATATCCTAGTTATTACCAATGCAAATCTGCCTCCATAAAAAGTCATTAAACATGAGCATGCTCAGGTCAAGCGTTATTCGGAGCCCCATGCAAGAAATAAAGCAAGAGATTCTGTGAATATTCCCCTACCTCTGGACAGAGGTCTCACAGAGAGATGGGAAGAGTCAAATGTTATCTAAATTTCAGATGAAGTCATTTTGGAAGTTATACCCTTTAACTCTGCTGAGGAAGGATGGAATTCACTCTCAACATTTCTACACGTTCCATCCCTTCTCTCTTCAAAGGAAACCTCAGAGCTGAGCTACCAAAGTGACATCAAGCAAACAGGATCCCATAAACATCAAATGCCTATGATGTATAACTTTTGATGTGTGAACAGTGTGTCATTGTGATGCTGGACGAAGCCCAGCTCCCTCCTTCTTTATTGTGGGCTGCAGCGTCTAATAGGCATAAAGTAACTGCCAACTGGGCCCATGTGCATTTTAGGGCTTTTAGATGCTGAATAATTTAAATAATTTTATTCCAGTTAGGTGGGTGAACTTAAAAGCAAATGTTTACAGGATGGTGGTTGTGAATAGGTGGCTACTGTGACATGTACTTGTGCATACCCACACACACACACACACACACACACACACACACACACACACACACAGCCTTGCAGATAGATATAGAACTAGGGAAGTAAAAGAGCAGGACTTTTTATTATTATGTCTTCACCTTCAATACATGAGCAATTTGCATTTGATAATTAAACCATTCCTTTTTACCTGTGAATATTTTTCATTTGCGAATCCTGTACAAAATACACCCTTACATATATAAAATTCAAATGAAACCTCATGATGGATTTTATCTTTCCACTTAATTTTATAGTTATAATGTATGGAAAAGAAGTTAGTGTTAATAATAGTTTATCCTAAGCCATTTCAAGGAATCTTCTGGACTAAGAGGAAAGTCCTTGACGTTGCTTAACATTGTGAAAACTGGTGGTTCTTGTTCCTGAATACATGCAATTTCTGTACTTCCAATTTTACTTGTGGGCCTACCTTTCCGAGATGATATTTATAGAGCTGAATTTATATATACCTCTATGTGAAAAGGTAGACAGAATCACAGATGCAATGCATCATAGTCCATCCTTCTATCATATGCAATCCAGACTGGAGATTGGTCAGATCACACTGCTTTGCTTAGAGCCAGGGAGGTAGACCAGATGGCCTTAGGGATTCCCAGCAGCCACTGAAGCTTTATAAATATACAGCTGTGAATGCACTAGTAAACATTTATGCTGCATGTTTCATACATGTAAGTATCTGAATAAGTGTCTTTCCTTTGGGCAGCTCAGGAATTGGTCGCTGTTGTATCTAAATTACAGGTTACTAGAGTCTGTGGCATGTTGAATTCATCATATATTTCAGTGACCAATAATAACTTTATTTTACATATCTTATTCCCCCTGACCAAGTATTGTTTCATGCTTTAGAGACTAAAACTCTGGACAGGAAGAAGAATGGCATGTGCAAAACTCACAGATTGTGATTTAGAAAGAAGTCAAGTGGAAAAAACATTTAATAAGGCTGTACAGCCTGGGCACTGTGCTAGTCTGGGAACTTCACACATATACTTATTTGATCCTTATAGCAACCCTATGAAATAGACTGCACTCCTCATTTTACAGAAAAGGGTATCGAAGCTCAGAGTAGCTGACCAAGATCTCACAGCAATCAGTAGGCCAAAATCCAAATTGTCAGTCCAGATCTGACCACACAGTGTCAGACGCTGTATTGATGTTATCTGCTGCAAAGGATGGAGCCTCAGAGTCTGTATCGGATTCTAAATTCAGACTTTTTGGGTCATCAACATCAACAGCTGGAGGAAAGAACTGAGTCATTATTCAGATGTACAGTTGCTTTATATAGAGGCAGAATAGAGTGTGGCTCCATGGCAGCATTTAAAGTGCTCTGGGGAGGACCCCTGCTATTCCCCCAATGAGCTCCATGACCTGCTTGTTAGCGCCTGCATTTCTTATTGGGGAACAACACCTTCCATCTCACAAATGTGAAGAAGGCTTAAAATAAAACCTCCCAGAAAGTTGTAGTACGCTGTCTGAAATACTTAACTCAGTTAGATGAGATCCCTTCCTGGGAGTACGTTTGAGAAGAGAACAGAAAATATAGAAAATGTGAGCTGGCTGAAGCTCTCCCCTGAAGGAAATGACTGGGACATTTTAAATAAAAATGTGTGTGTGTGTGTGTGTGTGTGTGTGTGTGTGTGTAAACTTCCAGTTATCCTAGGCTAGGCATGTTTTGATAGTTTGGTGATTTGAATATGGGCATCTGAGGGCTATATGTTGTGGGTTGGTCAGGACCTTCCTTTTGCTCCAGGTCCCATCTAGAACATGGGGACAGACATTTCTGTATACTGAGAATATTTAGCAACTTCACTGGAAATGCCTCATGTTTACCTCACTGGAAATGTCTCATGTTTATGTGTTGCATGGAACAAACATTCATATCAATTTCTCTGAGAGAAAATTCAGAATTAGAAAGAGAAATAAAAACTTCAGAAAAAATAGTAAAGATAGCTGTTATTTTTCCCCTATATATAACAGTGTCTAGCTGAGGTATATTTAGAAAACATATGCAAGTATTAAGGAAATATGCTAGCATGTTCTTCAAATATGGCTATGGAAACAAAGGAAAATAACCATAGTCCCAGCATAGCAAGAATTCATGAGATCGTACTGATAAGCCACTCCCTACTGAGAGAATAACTATAGTTGGTAGAGCAAAAAGGAAGCTGAGCAGACACGGTAAAAGCAAAAGGGCTTAAATAAATTACAGGGATCATGGTCAGATAGGAGAAAGAACTGATTGATGAATAGGGATCAAATATTGATCTAGGGAGGTGAGTAATCCATTGTCTAAAGATATTCTGAAACAACCATGTCTGTTCAATTCCCTAATTGCACAATGAAATGATTCATTTCTTCCTCAGAGACTTATAAATGAAAAATGTCTTAAATTAATTAAACATTTTGCTTCAACTGTTTAACATATAATTAGTGTTTTTCCTAACATGGTACTAGTTATTTTACAGTAGTATTCACTAGTATTTTTAGATTATCTCTTAATATGACATATTTTCCATACATTAGTGGTCATAATGTAGAAAGTAATTATTGCCAGTCATATGGCTAATAAATAACATTGCAGAATATTTGCTAATTACAAAGTTCAGCTACTTCTGTAACATTAAATTGCTTAAAAATATTAAGGTTTACATTTCCAACTTGTTTCTCAAACAAATATAAAGTCCTGGAGGGTGGAGGCTACATGTTTCTCGAACCTGAATGCCTTTTGTGTCTGATCATCCAGTTGATCACTTTGATTCTTCTTGCTCCTTAACATGGTCTGATTGCAACACCTTCTTCCTACCCTCAACTTCACTACCTTCATACAGACCACATCATATCATTTTTCATGTGGAGCACTAATTTTGTTTTTCTTCCTTTGTCTTGCTCTTCTTTAAAATTTTTTTTCTCAGGTCTATTCAACATCTAGCTTTGATGACCCCCTTGAGAAGCCCTCACTTTTTCTCCCAAGACTCTTTTTGGGGGAATGTGATTATCCTTTTCAGAGCACTTGAAACATGGTGTTGTCTGTTACTTGTTTACTTATCTTTTGCCTGAAAAGACTATGAGTTTTGTAAAGACAATGACTTTGAGTTATTCATAAATAAATTTTTACCAGTTTTTCAAGCTCTCAGTGAATATGTGTTGAATAACAAATCCATGGTAAGGATCTGGGCTCCAAATCATAGCTTAATAAATGTTGGTTATCTAAATTAATGTATTTATTAAACTTTGTAGGATCTAATTTATATTAATTATATTTAGACAAAATAGTGTTTCCTCCTTTTGAGGCAATAAACGTCATGTCAAACATCAAAGAAGTGCTACTTCAACAAACAGAGAACAGAATGAAGAGACTGCTATTTTCTGAACAGGAGAAAAGAATGTTCAATGTCCACCAGTTAATTCTCCTCTGTTGTTTTTTCTCAAGGGTGTATACATAAAGCTGCTTTTCCTGTAAAAATGCAGATTTTTGCCTAGGAACCATTAACAAATGTATTAAGTCCTTGTGACAACTGATTAATTTTAGTTTAAGGTTATGAATACAAAACAACAAGAGTGTTGGTATTTAACATGCATTTTAGTGATGTCACAGCAAAAGTAAAGGATGAGAAAGATAATTCAATTTGCTTTCTCTAAAAGGTCAGTTCTTCTGAGATAAAAATTGTCCCTTAGGGTACCAATGCCTTTCTCGGCATACTTCCCCTTCTGCTGCCTCTCTGCCTCCTCCTGTTCCTTAGGGATGTGAGCATTTATATTTAAGGACCATCAGACTATGTTGTTTGGAATTAAAGTGAGTTGGTGAGGAGAGCAGAGGGACACCCCATGCTTTTAAAATGAAACTTTAGGTGGTTTTGCCCTTGATTTTATCATTATTCCAGCATACTTTAAGTTATTTTAAGTGCATTTAAGAAAAGGAAAGAAATAGAAATGGATATGGTCATTTAAATATTACATTTGCAGGTTTTTGCACATACAAAGATTGCATGCAGAGGTGAAGGCTTTGGTGAGAAAGATTATACATCATTTGTTCAAAATTTATCCCAAGTGTTTTTAAGCCAGATCTTGTATTTCTGCAGGATTGAATCTTTCATAACAGTAGGGCTCAGCACAGGGTCTTTGCAAACTTGGAGGTCAATATGGATTTGTGGAATCAATGGATTAATATCTGACTCCAGATATGTTGGCAAACATTCAGTGCATGGCCCTTAGGACCCACTCAGTGATACTCAGTAGATTTTACAAACAATAAAATTGATATTTAGGACACAGTTGTTTACAGGTTGAGCAGAAATTTCTTTAAAAATAAATATTTAGCTTTAAGTTTCACAGAATAATACAAAAGGGGAATCTAGGTGAAATATAATCAATCAGGTTATGAAAAAGTATTTGAGTATAATTGTGTATAAAGAGCAGAAAAATATATAACCCTTGATATTAATGATAGCACAAATCTGTGGATTAAATAAATAGCAAACAATGAATGACTAAAAGATAAATGGAAGGTCAAAAAGAAAGCAGGATACAATAATATGATTTCATTGGGGATAATTTCTCAGAGGAAGAGAGATTTTTGTTAATGGGGGACATGAGTGTTTGAGTAGTCTGGAAGACTTCCAGAAGAGGGTCTTAAAAGAGGAAACATTTATAGGGATAGGTAAGGGTGTTCTGGAGAGAAAGTTTGATTTGAAGAAGCTGAGCAAGAGATAAGAGAAAGTTCAGGAGAAATGGATAAAGTGTGTGGTGACATTTGTATTCACATATCTTTTGGTTGGAGATGCTCATATTCATAATCAGCTGCCCCTCCTTGGACCCTATGCCATCGTTTCATATTCAGATCAAACTGTAAGTTGGGAGGAAACTACTACCATGAGGACTTCTAGACAGATGGGTCCACTGGTGATAGAAAAATATATACCGCTGTCCTCAAGCACCTCAGACTAAATCAAATGAAGACAGGGCATCCGTGCAGTGACGTAATGTGGTAGAAAGAACAGTCAAGTCAGCAGCCCTGAGTCTGGGTTACTAACTTTGAGTTACTACCTCATTGTGTGCAGTGAAACAAGCTTTTTAATCTTTCCAGACTTGACTTTCCTCATCGGAAAAGTAGAGATAATTAAGTTATAATGTGAGAAATCACTCTTCTAACTAGGAGCTGCTGCCAAAATATAAATCATCTCCTCCTCTTTGAATAATTATTTGGAAAGTCTGGTCAGGGAAAGCTTATTGGTAGAGGTCAGATTGAAGGTAGACATAAAATATGATGGCCTCAAGCTCATGCTTATGAATAGTGGAAAGTAATATTATTTCTGTCACTGTATCAACAATTGCTTTCAGAAATACCTAGTAATTAGGGATAAAGTATAAACGCACAGCAGAGCAAAGCTGGACACTCATTCCATGACAGGTGAACCCAGATCTTAGTAGATCCTCTAATAACATTTATTGAAAAGAAAAATGTACTTACTAATTTGAGCTATAACTTACATACGGTAAAATCCACTCCTTTTAGTGTGTGATTCTATCAAGCTTACTTGCTTTAAATGCAGACATAAGGTAAGACATTTGTGCTGCTACATCTATCCTTGTTTGCTCATCCCCATTGTGACCACAGGGACATAATTCGTGAGTAGTTTGGTCAGGAAAGGAGAAAAATCTATGATATCTATATAGAGCAAAATAACTGACCCATAACTGTCTCATTGTCCCCCATGAAGGAATGACAGTAGCAGTAGTGATGAAGGTGGACAATGAACAAGGTAGCTCATAGGTTCCTATTTTAATATCCTCAATTAAGGCTGGCCATAGCTATACAGTCAATAGACTGAGGACCTAGGGAACTAACCTCAGATAAGGATGAGAAGAGAGGAAGAAAATGGGTAGAAGATTGAACTCTCTAGGCAGAATTATTGGTTTCCTCAAAAATTGTTTGCAAAGTAAATTTCTGTATATTCTACTATATTAGCTCTCAGTTTCATGACTAAGCTGCTGATTCTATATCCCTCATCTTATATGGAGTTGATCTTCCCTTCCACTAAGCTATTACAGTCACAGAAAAATGTACATATCTGTTCAAAATGGCATCTAATGGAAAGTAAACTTTTTATAAACTATTACTACCAACAATCAACTAAAGTCTCAAAAGATGAAGCTAGTTCTTTTCCCATTTGACATCATAAACTCAGTAGTGAAGAAAAGAAATATAGCTCAAGTGCACACAGCATTTCTTGAATTCCCAGGCTTCTAGCAGTTTCAACTCTCAGTGACTCACAGAGAAAGAGAATTGACCCTTGCTGTTTTCCTATAGCTCACTCCCAAGTCCTACATGGACATGAACGAATTTTACAAATTAGCAGGGTGATATAAGCTAAAGAATAGAGAAGATCCAAACATAGGAGAGAAAATAAAAACTTAAAATACATTCAAAATATCAAGTAAGAGAATATAAGAATAATTAAACAACACAAGAAACACACACAAAATAAATGAAATCCTTGGGGAATGAACTTATTTACTAAAATATATGACCAAAAATTCTTATAAAGATATTGTTAATTCTTTAAGTATCACAAATCTAACTCACTCACTATTTTTTTTTTCAAACTACATGGGGACCATCATTCATTCTCTGGAGAGACATTTTTGTAGAGAGAAAAAGAGGCCACCAGTGTTGTTGCCTCCCAAGGCTCCAATCGAACTTAAAGAATAACATGGCCAAGTTGGCTCCCTAAAAATGAACGACTGACAACGGCCAGAGAAATGAGGCTTGGGTAGCACAGGTGGAAATCATCAGATAGCATTCAGCCATCCCCTTCTCAACTGTGGAGGATAGAGGAAACTTAAGGAAGAGAGGGATCAGGATGGGGGAAAATCTCAGCCTATAAAACACTTCCTAATAAATGCTCAATTAAGAATATATACTGACAGGTATATACAAGAAAAAAATATTATTTTTGTTTTTTATTTTTAATTTTTTTATTGAAATATAGTTGATTTACAATGTTGTGTTAGTTTCAAGTATACAACAAAGTGATTCAGCTATATATGTATACATATATATATATATATATTTATTCTTGTTTTTACATTCTCTTCCATTATATGTTATTACAAGATATTGAGTATAGTTTCCTGAGCTACAGTAGGTCCTTATTAGTTATCTATGTTATATATAGTAATGTGTATATTTTAATCCCAAACTCCTAATTTATCCCTCCACCCCCCATTTCCCCTTTGGAAACCATAGGTTGCAAATAAATATATTTTTGTTTGTATTTTGGGAAGCACCTCATTCACTAAGAATAATGTATATAATGCCAAAATGTGCACCATAAGCCTTCGGCTTAGCATAATTCCTTTCCTTTCCATTGAAGGAAAATGAAACACTCTCATTCCCTTGAAATCATCTTTTTTAAAGCTGAAAATTAGAAATTGTTTCCTTTATACTGTAGGGCAACGCTGTGAGGAGAATTAGGTGTCCACGTTTAGTGTGCAAGACATCCCCTCAAAGTAATCCCTCACCTCTTTGCCACATGCTTGAATTTTTACATATTAGTCATTTTTTCCAACCCCATGTTACAGAGACAGGCACAGAAAGAAATTCATTCTGTAGGAGGATGAAAGTAGCTCTCTTCCGAAGCAAAATAATTTATAGTAAACTACTTTTCACATTTGTTGGATTTGGAAGAAACCAAAAATGATCTGACCTACGAGAAAGCGATATTCAATATGACTTTGTTTGAATACAGGTTTCTAGAGTTATTCCTAGAATTAGGGTCTCTTCATTATACAACTCTAGAAGATACCATTCTCATTGAATTCTATGCGAATGTGGCAGCAAAATTGTGTAATGCACAGCCTGTGTAGCTGTACGTGCAATCCCATCTATATCTCTCTGAGCATGAATAAGACCTCTTGGTAATTTTGAAAGAGAATGATTTTAACTAGTGCAGATGGCTAGTTAAGCAGGCTTGTTAAATAGCCAGTGAACACTGGGCATATCAACAGGCCCTCTCCAACTTTTCATGATTTTAACCTCATTTTTAATAAGTATGGAAGATTTCAAATCATCCTTTTAAGAATAGAATTGGCACTGTATCTGTGAGGACTGTGTATTTATTATTATCACTGACTCTCTCCAATGTTCTTGATTGATTTCTTCTCTTGAACCCTATTAACCAACAAAACAATGAATGAAAATGTTTTAATCACAGATGTTTTATTTACATACAATATTTGTAAATTTTAATTCAATATCCATTATTTCATTTGACCCTCCCCTTTAGGGTGAATGTTGCTCACAAGACAGATCATGGGACTGAGAATCCAGAGGATTAAGAAACTTGTCCCTAATCCATGGTGAGTAGTACCAAGGTTGTGATGAATCCCCACATTTGCTCTGTCCTAATCTGCTATGTTTTCCTTTCACCATCTCTTGGCCCTGACAAAACCATGTGCTCCTTTCATCATCCAAGTAGAAACAAATATATGTACATTTTTGCTTATATAAATTTTATTTGCTTATTCTTTTGTTTGTTTTTTGTTAAAACATTAAATTAAATGTCAGGCAAATTCACTTCTCCAGGAAGGAAGGGAGACAAGATCTATATTTTGCTCTTATTTTAGGTGGGGTCACTTCATGAAACTTGGACAGCATCGGCATGGCAAAATTCAGATATCTACCTCACCCTCGTCAATCCAATGCAATAACCCACATTCATGTTACAGAGCTCTCATGTATGTGTCCTCCTCCCCATGGCTCTTAATCAGCACTCTGTCCCCCTGCTGAAGTCTGGCTAGACAAAGTAGACAGTGTCACTATTAAGCTTCTGAGAATCAGATGTCATGTCACACATGCAGTTTCAGAAGAGTAGTTATAAGAGGGACAGCAACCTCCCTGCCTAGTGACACTGTGATGGCTGGTCCTGTGGACAAGTGGCATGGAATCTCATTAGCCTCTTTCCTGGCTGCAGCATTTCATGTTGAGCATCTGTCTCCTCTGATTGCAGTTCTTAGCTTGGGACCTTTGGGGAGCATGCCTCTGGTCTAAGTGCTTTGTTACCACTCTAGTTTTCAACATGGAGGAGAGGACTTTATGAACTCCTTTTCCTGTCTATCCAACTGGAATATCACCAATTAGTTTCTCCTCATCTACAACCAAGTTTTATCATTGTCCAGTATAATGTCCTTTCTGTTTGTATTCACATAACAGAACACTGAGAGTTTTATAACTTATCCTGGCCAAGATCTGGTGCAGATCTTTTTGTGATTTATTTCACAATCCTTAGCCAGTCTGCTCCCTGTGTCAGGAGTCTTATTTAAACTAAGGTTCCAGAGCATATCTAGCTTTGCTTTCCACTGATTGGATTCTCATAAGGCCAGGTTATCTGAATGGTCAGTTTGTTAGTTAAACAAGTCAAGTTTATACATATCAACATTCTGTACTTGGATCAGTGGGTATAATTGCATGCCATATTGGGCCCTACTAGTAGCTGGTTAATACTTTTTAGGAGAATCTGGTAACTATGTATACATTTTCTTAACCAGAAAACTCTACTACCAACAAGAACTTTAAAGAAAGAGGGAGAACTATCTCCATCGTCCTCTAACAACTCTGCATAGATATTTGTACCTATTCTAATAGGCTCTTGATGGTTATTTGGGGCCCAGGGGACAATATTTTGCTACTATGTCCCTTAGAGATGCTTCTGGGAGACTGTGACAGCCCCTTCTCTGCACTTCCACACAGATGGCTCAGGCTGCATTACTGTCAGACTAATGTTTGTCACTCTCACCTGTGCAGGTAAAAGTCCATGATAGTAGGACCATGGTTATTTCACATTACTATGCTCAGCTCCTGACATCATACTTGACACTCTGTAGGGACTCGCTGATATTTGCTGAATTTTATTTAAACATATCAGGAAAGTCCTGGGGGCAAGTATGGTATGCTGGATAGCTCAGCTCATGGACTTGGAATGAAGGTTTGAACCCCAGAGTGCCAGCTGTTATTTGTGTGATTGGGGGATCTTCACTTTCTTGAGACTCAATTTCCTCTTCTGTAACTCCCTACCAAATATTGTCATTGTAAAGACTGAATGAAGTAAGATGAATGAAACAAGCCCCCACAATGTCTAGCACATACTGCACACAAAACCAAATCTGAGTTTCTTTTTTTCTCCCCTTATTCTTTGATACTGATTTTGAAGGTGATTTTGGGAGACAAGTATCCTTTAACACCTAAGCCTTCCAGTAATCTAGAGCCTCCTTGTGTTTCAAGTATTCTTGGTTGTCTGTTAAGTGGCCTGAAGCCATTAATGATTCACTCATTGGTCTTAATAAGCTAAAATGCCCCTAAAGGTGCTTTCATAACACAGGCAAAGGGAAGAAAAGGTTTGAACCATTTATTCTTTGAATTTGATTGATGTCGACAGGCAATCTGGACAGCTGAGGTTCAAATACGCTCTTTTTTCCTTTTATTTCATGGCAGGATTGATTTTGGCCTGAATCATGTGAATAATTGCCTTAGCTCCCCTAGGACATGCCTTTCACTTTGTGGGTATAGACAGCTATAGAAAAAAAGTATTATTTTAACCTCCTCAAAACATGGAAGCTCTCAAACACAGAGAGGTTAATTGGTTTGACAAATGTCACACAGCTCTCAGTCCTGAAGCTGAGAGACAGCCTCCAGGTCTCCAGGCTACCCCTCCTCTCAACACATTACAGAAAACTATTACAGTTGCTTAAACACATCTATGCTTTAAATAGAAATAATAACCTTTAAAATCACACATTTCTTCCCTTTTGGGTATAGAAAATCATAGTCTGAAGCCAGTATAATAATGAATTGATAACATGTAAAGAATTTTTAACATGTCCATTATCTAAATGTCGCATATTCTCCTATCTTAAACAATTTCTTTGCACTTAAGTAAACCAGATAATAGATTGTTGGGAAACAAACAAATAAAAGAGGTTAAAGTTGTGGGGTTTTTTTGGTTTGTTTGTTGGTTTTGTTTTATCAAATGACTAATGATGTTATTGGGATTCATGAATTCATCCATTCAATCATGTGTTTTGAAATTCTTTCTATGAGCATGGTTCTGTGCTGTAGAAAGACAAATACACATCTTAAGCTCCCATTGGAGTGCATTTCCCTTAAGAATTAGTGAGGTGCAGCCCTAAAGAAAGATCAATACCAAGGGTATGAAGTACTAGTATTCCCATTCTGGTTTTGCACTAACTGACAGGGCAAATCACAACTACCCATGAAGAATGGAAACTGTAGTATCCAGTTGGACTAACACTAATGGGTTTCATTTAGAACCCAGTGAGATCATGTAAATGAAACCACTTTGAAAATGTTGAGGGACTCTATGAATGAATTACTATAATCTTTCTATTAAGGGAAGAAGACAAGACTGTGATTAGTACAAGGCTGTATTTAAGCACCATCTCCATGGAATGAATGTTATGAACCCTGTGAATCTCGAAAAGGAAAAAAAATTCATATGTGCTTTGGTAATCGAAAATAACCCTTGTTTTGGGACTGGGTCTTGGATTGGAGCTTTTGTTTATATATTGTGTTTACCTTTATGTTGACAAATATGATGCCATACATTCTCAGTAAAACCTCATATTTCATGTGCCATTAGGGAGCAAGTTATTAACCCTATTTTCCCTTTAGATAATTTGAAGTCTATATAGGTAAGTTCAAGATCATGCTCAAGATCACATAACAAGCTACTCCTTAAAGATAGGATGTGTAACTATGGGCAGTGGGATTGGAATTGTCCTCTACAAACCTAAACATAATATCATAGAGAAGAGGAAGGAGTAGGTTATATTAAGCTACGTGTCTCAATTTTGTGGAGGAGGATGCTGAACTAAATGCAAGTCTTTGAATGACCTGTGGATTTCAATCATAGTTGTATGTCTCCCACCCCCTCACAAGTAATTGAAAGCTCTTGAACACCACATTTTGTTCTACCTAAAATGTGATTGCACTTCATGGCAGGTTGTTTCATAATACTTGAACCCTTTGGAATGTGGAAGGAACTAGGCACAAGATAGGACCCAAGATAATTTGAATCTACTCTTAGATTAAGGACTAATTTGCTCTGTGACTTTGAGCAAGTCACTGAATTTCCCTTAACTTTCCTACATTTAAAACTGGAACAATACCCCTTTCCCTACTTCCCTTATAAGTGAAAAGATTATATAAGAATGTACAAGGATAATAAATGTTAATACAAAAGTTAAAGTGCCTTACAAAAGCAAGATTTTTCTTAAGAGGTTTTTCTGATGGTTATTTTAGGAAAGGATAGCATGTATGATCATCAATCAATCAAAGTGTCCTGAGTAGACTCTATAGAGAGGGCAAGAAATACAGCAGGATCATGAGAACTTAGTGGGGTGCATCAAAATAAGTAGATGTGATAACTACATACAGATAAGCTCACACTCAATGAAATTTTCGCTCATTGAAGACCAAACATGTGGTACACATTTTAGAAAATGCAAAACTTCAGAGGAAAGAAATTTAGCTTTCACAGAAGAGGTGAAACTCTACCTTGGTCTGACAAATCGGTAGGACAGAGGAGGGCAAGGAGAAGGAGTCATCATTTCTGTAAAGTAGACTGTAACCTCCATAAGGACAGGGCTTTTGGTATGTCATGTTCATTGATGTATCCCAGGGCCAGCTACCTTGTTGAGGTACTATAAACATGTGTGGATGGATCAGTGAGGGATGGAAGTATGGGCAAGGTCTGCAGGTGAAAATGAACCAGTGTACTAGAGCAAACTATGCTATCTTCCTGACAGGAGAAGTTTCACGATGGAGTTTAGGAGATAAGTGTGAAAGAGCATTTACAGCCAAAGCCGAGAATAATACTGAATGGAAGGATCAAAACTTCCTAGTATTTGGAGCCATGAAGAATCCTAGCAATGTTAAATATCTTAATCTGGGTTTGACAGACTCCCAGGCAGGGTATGGTTTATAGACATGGTCTAGGGAATCCATAACACCCTCACTTAATATGGATTGAACAATTGTGTATGGAAGTGTGATTCTCATGGTTGGGCTTAGCTTTCTGTGAGATGCCATGAAACAGCCAAAGAGATCCTGACTGAAGTCCTGAAAGTCCACATATGTAGCTGCTTTGTTACATGAGGAATCATATAATCACATGTTTTTATGGCATTTGGGGAATCTTCATAATTATGTTATGCTTATTATTTCATTGTGATTAATCTCTTCTGCTACATGGTTAAATATATTTATTGTTCAAATACATCCTCAAGTGCCTCTGAGATGTTTCAGTGTGCTGAATTTAGTTTCAATAATCCCTTCTTAAGGACTTCCCAAATAGTTGAGGCTACTAAGAGAGCAGACCTACAAAATATCTCCATACCTGCCTTTTTATGTAGGAAGAAAGATAAGGCTCCTATCATGAGCATCCATTCCCTACAACCAGAAGTAGAGAAAATAAAATACACAATGTGAATTTTTCAGTAAGTAGGCATGCATTTACATGAAAATTAAAAGAGGTAATGGAAATGTGGATTTGCAATGTCCTCTGAAAACTCATTGAAAACTCTGAAAACTCAAGTGGTGGTCCCCCAGTGGGGAAGGAATGAATGTCCATCAATCTTGGTGAAACCATGGTCCCATACACCTCTATCTATAAATATTAGCCCAGAAATAAAGGCTGGAATCTGATTTTAAAATTCAATCAGTTTTAATTCCAGCAATTGCAAAATTGCTTTTGCATAAATATCTCTCAGCAAGATGTAAGTAACATTATTAGTGATTGCTGATGAACCTTCAGCTCTTCTGAGAGATAACAACTGTCTTGTCACCAGCAGGTTTACTAGCAGAGTTTACTAACAGGTGTCCTGATAAATGGAATCATGCACAAGCCTTCTCTTCACACCAGAAACTTAGGTTTTCCTAACATCCTTACTGTGATCTCCTTGTTTTATTGTAGGAACAATGATATCTGTGGCATCATGATCAAACAAATGATGCCAATTACAATGGTGGAAATATACACACAGGTAGCATGAAACTTCTTTTGGACTTATCAGTTAAGGCAGCAGTAGAACAGGGGTTGCTGCACTTCCAGTGAAGTAAGTTGAGAATCTCAAAATATTTGTGCATTGTCTGGCAATATTGAGGGACAAAAGACTGGATCTGGTAGAGAAAATAACTGGGTACTTGATGAGAATTCTGGTGAGGCCAGATGTATAGTTTTGGGACTCAGATTTGAATGGGTATACAGGTCATTTTGATCTTGAATTTTGATAAAATCTATATTAAACTAGGTAGGTTTTAGAGTTGTGAAATTGACTTTTATTTCTTTGGACATGGTGTAAGGCCTTAAGTGGACCACAAGGCATTTTGGACTTAACAGGGCATGCTAGCTTATGGCACCTTTGACAAAGTGTGAGAAGCTGTTGCTATAGTGGCAACTTGAAGGAAACTGCCCTTGGGTGCTCTAGCCTTGAGCAGAGACTCCTAACTTTGGACACAGGCAGAGGATGGCCTCAGCACATAGCACTGGACCACAGACTCCTACAAAAGCACCCACAGCTAAGGTAAGAAAAGAGTGCATTTATGAGTAGATACCCTTTAAGTAGCTGATTATTTTTTGAATGTTGCTTCACCAATATGGTGGAAGCTTCACAACGAGTAGTAAGGACAAGTTGATGCCTGGTTGATCATACAAATATTAATTGCCCTGTAAATTAAATGTACCTGATTAAGGAAGAGTTGGGAGAGGACATTCAAGATGGTGGAGGAGTAATACATAGAGATCACCATCCTCCCCACAGATACATCAAAAGTACATCTACATGTGGAACAACGCCTACAGAACACCTACCAAACTCTGGCAGAAGACTTCATACTCCCCAAAGGCAAGAAACTCTCCACATACCTGGGTAGGGATAAAGAACAAAGAAAAAACAGAGACAAAAGAATAGGGATGGGACCTGCAGCTCGGGGAGGGAGCTATGAAAGAGAAAAAGTTTCCACACATTAGGAAGCCCCTTCACTGGCAGAGACGGGGGGTTGGGGTGAGGGCATGGGGAAGATTCAGACCCATGGAGGAGAATGCAGCAACAGTGGTGCAGAGGGCAAAGTGGAGCAATTCCCACACAGATAATCAGTGCCAACCAGGACTCACCAGCCTGGGAGGCTTGTCTCCTCACCCACCAGGTCTAGTGGGTTGGGAGCTGAGGCTCAGGCTTCAGAGGTCAGATCTCAGGGAGAGGACTGGGGTTGGCTGCATGAATACAGCCTGCAGGGGGCTAGTGCACCACAGCTAGCCAGGAGGTAGTCTGGGAAAAAGTCTGGAACCTGCCTAAGAGTCAATAGACAATTGTTTTGGAGTGTGTGAGGAGAGGGGATTCAGAGCACTGCCTAAACAAGCTCCAGAGATAGGTGCGAACTGTGGCTATCAGTGGGGACACCAGAAACTGGCATGAAACACTAAGGCTGCTGCTAGGGCCAACAAGAAGCCTGTGTGCAAGCACAGGTGACTATCCACAAATAGCCTCTCAGGAGCCTGTGCAGCCCACCACTGCCAGTGTCCAGTGAACCAGGGACAACTTCCCCAGAAGAACACATGGAACACCTCAGGCTGTTGCAACGTCATGCCAGCCTCTGCTGCCGCAGGCTTGCCCCAAATTCTGTAACCCTCCCTTTCCCTGGACTGAGTGAGCCAGAGCCACCTAATCAACTGCTACTTTAACCCCGTTTTGTCTGGGCATGGAACAGATACCCTCAGGCTACCTACATGCAGAGGTGGGGCCAAATCCAAAGCTGAACCCCAGGAGCTGTGTGAACAAAGAAGAGAAAAGGAAATTTCTCTCAGTAGCCTCAGGAGCAGTGGATTAAATCTCCACAATCAACTTGAGGTACCTGCATTGGGAAATACCTGAATAGACAACAAATCATCCCAAAATTGAGGTGATGGACTTTGGGAGCAATGGTAGACTTAAGGTTTAATTTCTGCCTCTAATTTGTCTATGGTTTGATGTTTATCTTAGTTTAGTATTTAGAGCTTATAATCATTGGTAGATTTGTTCATTGATTTGGCTGCCCTCTTCCTTTTATATATATATATAATATATGTATTGTTTCCTTTTTCTCTTTTTCTTAGTGTGTATGTGTATGCTTCTTTGTTTGATTTTGACTGTATAGCTTTGTTTTTACCATTTGTCTTAGGATTCTGTCTGTCTGTTTATTATTATTATTTTTTAGTATAGTTTTTAGCGTTTGTTAACATTGGTGGATTTGTTTAATAGTTTGGTTGCTCTCTTCTTCCTTTCTCTTTTATGACTTTTTAATTTTAATAACATTTTAAAAATTTAATAACATTATTTTCTTTTCTTTCTTTCTTTCTTTCTTTCTTTCTTTCTTTCTTTCTTTCTTTCTTTCTTTCTTTCTTTCTTTCTTTTTTCTCACTTTTCTTCTGAGCCGTATGGCTGACAGGGTCTTGGTGCTCCAGACAGGTGTCAGGCCTGAGCCTCTTAGGTGGGAGAGTGGAGTTCAGGACATTGGTTCACCAGAGACCTCCTGGCCCCACGTAATAGCAAGTGGCAAAATCACTCTCAGAGATCTCCATCTCAAAGCTAAGACACAGCTCCACTCAATGACCAGCAAGCTACAGTGCTGGACACTCCATACCAAACAACTAACAAGACAGGAAAACAACCTCATCCATTAACAGGGAGGCTGCCAAAAATCGTAATAAGTTCACAGAAAACACACCACTGGACATGGTCCTGCCCACCAGAGAGACAATAATCAGCCTCATCCACCAGAACACAGGCACCAATCCCCTCTACCAGGAAGCCTACCCAACCCACTGAACAATCTTATCCACTGGGGGTGGACAACAAAAACAAAAGGAACTATGAAATTGTAGGTGTGAAAAGCAGACACCAAATGCTATAACTTAAGCAAATAAGAAGACAGAGAAATACACAGCAGATGAAAGAGCAAGGTAAAAACCCACCAGAACAAACAAATGAAGAGGAAATAGACAGTCTACCTGAAAAAGAATTCAGAGTAATGATAGTAAATATGATCCAAAACTTTAGAAATAGAATGGAGAAAATAAAAGAAATGTTTAACAAGGACATAGAAGAACTAAAGAGCAAACAAACAATCATGAACAACACAATAAAAAAAAATTAATTCTTTAGAAGGGATCAAAGACAGTAGCTGAGGGAGAAGAATGGAAAAGTGACCTGGAAGATAAAATAGTGGAAATAACTACCACACAACAGAATAAAGAATGAAAATAATTGAGGGCAGTCTCAGGAACATCTGGGACAACATTAAACACACCAACATTCGAATTATAGGTGTCCCAGAAGAAGAAAGAACAAGAAAGGGACTGAGAAAATATTTGAAGAGATTATAGTTGAAAAATTCCCTAATATGGGAAAGGAAATAGTCAATCAAATCCAGAGAGTCACGTACAGTATAAATCCAAAGGGAAACACTCCAAGACACATATTAATTAAACGATCAATAATTAAATACAAAGAAAAAATATTAAAAGCAGCAAGAGAAAAGCAACAATTAACATACAAAGGAATCCCCATTAGGTTAAAAGCTGACCTTTCAGCAGAAACACTGCAAGCCAGAAGGCTGTGGTTGGACATATTTAAAGTGATGAAGGGGAAAAATCTACAACCAAGATTACTCTACCCAGCAAGGATCTCATTCAGACTTAAAGGAGAAATTAAAACCTTTACAGACAAGCAAACACTAACAGAACTCAGCACCACCAAACCAGCTTTACAACAAATGCTAAAGGATCTTCTCTAGGCAGGAAACACAAGAGAAGGAAAAGGCCCACAATAACAAACCCAAAACAATTAAGAAAATGGTAGTAGGAACATACATATTGATAACTACCTTAACTGTAAATGGATTAAATGCTCCAACCAAAAGACATAGACTGGCTGAATGGATACAAAAACAAGACCTGTACATATGCTGTCTACAAGAGACCCACTTCAGATCTAGGGACACATACAGACTGAAAGAGATGGGATGGAAAAAGATAGCCTATGCAAATGGAAATCCAAAGAAAGCTGGAATAGCACTCCTCATACCAGAAAAAACAGACTGTAAAACAAACACTATTAGAAGAGACAAAGAAGGAAACACATAATGATCATGGGATCAATCCAAGAGGAAGATATTACAATAGTAAATATTTAAGCACCCAACATAGAAGCACCACAATACGTAAGGCAAATGCTAACAGCCATTAAGGGGGAAATCAACAGTAACACAATCAGAGTAGGGGACTTTAACACCCCACTTTCACCACTAGACATATCAAACAAAATGAAAATAAATAAGGAAACACAAGCTTTAAATGACACATTAAAGAAGATGAACTTAATTGATATTTATAGGACATTCCATCCAAAAACAACACAATGCACTTTCTTCTCAAGGGCTTATGGAACATTCTCCAGGATAGCTCATATCTTGGGTCACAAATCAAGCCTCACCTAAATTTAAGAAAATTGAAATCATATCAATCATCTTTTCTGGCAGCAACACTATTAGACTAGTTATAAATTAGAGGAAAAAATCTGCAAAAAATACAAACACACTGAGGCTAAACAAAACACTACTTTATAACGAAGAAATCACTGAATAAATCAAAAAGGAAATCAAAAAATATTTAGAAACGAATGACAATGAAAACACAATGACCAATACATATGGAATGCAGCAAAAACAGTTCTAAAAGGGAAAATTTTAGCAATACAATCCTACTTAAAGAAACAAGTAACATCTCAAATAAACAACATAATTTACACCTAAAATAACTATAAATAGAATAAAACACCCCAAAGTTACCAAAAGGAAAGGAATCATAAATATCAGAACAGAAATAAATGAAAAAGAAATGAAGGAAACGAAAGCAAAGATCAATAAAACTACAAGCTGGTTCTTTGAGAAGATAAACAAAATTGATAAACCATTAGGCAGACTTATCAAGAAAAAAAGGGAGAAGACTCAAATCAATAGAACTAGAATTGAAAAAGAAGTAACAACTGACACTGCAGAAATACAAAGGATCATGAGAGATTACTACAAACAGCTATAAGCCAATAAAGTGGACAACCTGGAAGAAATGGACAAATTCTTAGAAATGCACAAACAGCCGAGATTGAACCAGGAAGAAATGGAAAATATGAACAGACTAATCACAAGCACTGAAATTGAAACTGTGATTTAAAATCTTCCAACAAACAAAAGCCCAGGACCTGATGGCTTCACAGGCGAATTCTATTGAACATTTAGAGAAGAGCTGACACCTATCCTTCTGAAACTCTTCCAAAATATAGCAGAGGGAGGAATGCTCCCAAACTCATTCTATGAGGCCACCATCACCCTGATACTGAAACCAGACAAAAATGTCACCAAGAAAGAAAACTACAGGCCAATATAACTGATGAATATAAGTGCAAAAATCCTCATCAAAATACTAGCAAACAGAACCCAACAGCACATTAAAAGGATCATACACCATGTTCAAGTGGGGTTTATCACAGGAATGCAAGGATTCTTCAGTATATACAAAGCAAACCATGTGACAAAACATATTAATAAATTGAAGGATAAAAATCATATGATCATCTCAATAGATGCAGAAAAAGCTTTTGAAAAAATTCAACACCCATTTATGATAAAAAAAAAAAAACCTCCAGAAAGTAGGCAGAGAAGAAACTTAACATAATAAAGGCTATATATGACCAACCCACACCCAACATGGTTTTAACCAAAGTAATCAGAGAAGAAAAAGAAATAAAAGGAATCCAAATCAGAAAAGAGGAAGTGAAACTGTCACTGTTTGTAGATGGCATGATACTATACATAGAGAATCCTAAAAATGCTATGAGAAAATTACTAGAACTAATCAATGAATTTGGTAAAGTAGAAAAATACAAAATTACAGCACAGAAATCTCTTGCATTCCTGTACAATAAGGATGAAAATTCTGGAAGAGAAAAAAAGGAAACACTCCCATTTACCATTGCAGCAAAAAGAATAACATACCTATGAATAAATCTACCAAGGAGACAAAAGACCTCTATGCAGAAAACTATAAGACACTGATGAAAGAAATTAATGATACAAACACATGGAAAGATATACTATGTTCTTGGATTGGGAGAATCAACATTTTGAAAATGACTATACTACCCAAAGCAATCTACAGTTTCAATGCAATCGCTATCAAACTACCAATGGCATTTTTCACAGAACTAGACCAAAAAAAGTCTCAATTTGTATGGAAATACAAAGGACTGGGAAGAGGCAAAGCAGTCTTGAGAAAGAAAAATGGAGGTGGAGGAATCAGTTTCCCGGGTTCAGACTATATTACAAAGCTACAGTAATCAAGAGAGTATGGTATTGGCACAAAAGCAGACATATAGATCAATGGAACAGGATAGAAAGCCCAGAGATAAATCCACACACATATGGTCACCTTATCTTTGATAAAGGAGGCAAGAATATACAAAGGAGAAAAGGCATCCTCTTTAATAAGTGGTGCTTGGAAAACTGGACAGCTATCTGTAAAAGAATGAAATTAGAACACTCCCTGATACCATACACAAAAATAAACTCAAAATGGATTAAAGACATGAATGTAAGACCAGACACTGTAAAACTCTTAGAGGAAAATATAGGTAGAACACTCTATGACATAAATCACAGCAAGATCCTTTTTGACCCACCTACTAGAGAAATGGAAATAAAAACAAAAATAAACCAATGGGACCTAATGAAACTTAAAAGCTTTTGAACAGAAAAGGAAACCATAAACAAGATGAAATGACAACCCTCAGAATGGGAGAAACATTTGCAAATGAAGCAGCTGACAAAGGTTTAATCGCCAAAATATACAAGCAGCTCATACAGCTCAATATCAAAACAACAAAGAACCCGATCCAAAAATGGGCAGAAGACCTCAATAGACATTTCTCCAAAGAAGATATACAGATTGCCAACAAACACATGAAAGGATGCTCAAGATCACTAATCATTAGAGAAATGAAAATCAAAACTACAATGAAGTATCACCTCACACCAGTCAGAATGGCCATCATCAAAAAGTCTAAAAACAATAAATGCTGGAGAGGGTGTGGTGATAAAGGAACCCTCTTGCACTGTTCGTGGGAATGTAAATTGATACAGCCACTAGGGAGAGCAGTATGGAGGTTCCTTAAAAAACTAAAAACAGAATTACTATATGACCCAGCAATCCCACTACTGGACATATACCCTGAGAAAAACATAATTCAAAAAGAGTCATGTACCAAAATGTTCATTGTAGCTCTATTTACAATAGCCAGGACATGGAAGCAACCTAAGTGTCCATCAACAGATGAATGGATAAAGAAGATGTGGCACATATATACAATGGAATATTGCTCACCCATAAAAAGAAACAAAATTGAGTTATTTGTGGTGAGGTGGATGGACCTAGAGACTGTCATACAGGGTGAAATAAGTCAGAAAGAGAAAAACAAATACCATATGCTAACACATATATATGGAATCTAAGGAAAAAAAAAGGTCATGAAGAACATAGGGGTAAGACGGGAATAAAGACACAGACCTACTAAAGCATGGACTTGAGGATATGGGGAGGGGGAAGGGTAAGCTGTGACATAGTAAGAGAGTGGCATGGACATATATACACTACCAAACATAAAATAGATAGCTAGTGGGAAGGAGCTGCATAGCACTGGGAGATCAGCTAGGTGGTTTGTGACCACCTAGAAGGGTGGGACAGGGAGGATGTGAGGGAGGGAGACACAAGAGGGAAGAGATATGGGAACATATGTATATGTATAGCTGATTCACTTTGTTATAAAGCAGAAACTAACACACCATTGTAAAGCAATTATACTCCAATAAAGATGTTAAAAAAAAAAAGCGTCATGTACCACAATGTTCATTGCCCCTCTGTTTACAATATCCAGGACATGCAAGCAACCTAAGTGTCCATCAACAGATGAATGGATAAAGAGGATGTGACACATATATACAATGGAATATTACTCAGCCATAAAAAGAAACGAAATTGAGTTATTTGTAGTGAGGTGGATGGACTTAGAGACTGTCATACTGAGTGAATTAAGTCTGAAAGAGAAAAACAAATACCATATGCTAACACATAGATATGGAATCTAAAGAATAAATGGTTCTGAAGAATCTACGGGCAGGACAGGAATAAAGACACAGACGTAGAGAATGGACTTGAGGTCACAGGGAGGGGGAAGGGTAAGATGGGACAAAGTGAGAGGGCATCATGGACATATATACACTCCCAAATGTAAAATAGATAGCTAGTGGGAAGCAGCTGCATAGCACAGGGAGATCAACTCAGTGCTTTGTGTCCACCTAGAGGGGTGGTATAGGGAGGGTGGGGGGGAGACGCAACAGGGAAGGGATATGGGGATATATGTATACATGTAGCTGATTCACTTTGTTATACAGCAAAACAACACACTACTGTAAAGCAACTATACTCCAATAAAGATGTTAATAATAAATAAATAATTAATTAATTAAAAGAAGATTTGGATGAGAGCTATATTGGAATATTTATCTCTACGTTTTCCATTTGATTTTTATCTTGGACCAACCTGTTTCCTCCTAAGTACATTGCCAAATGGCTTCATCATCATCACTTAGGAGAAGCATCCACCCCATAGATGCCACTAAAAGTCATTGCTGCTTCAGCAACAATGACAAAATGGTATAGGATAGTTGGTGTTATTTCCTGCTCCTAAAGGGCAAATAACAGAAGTGTTGGGAATGGGTTGACAAAGATACATGACTGAGCATTTTGAAGAGAAATAAGGTCTTAAATGAAAGAATGGCTCTAGTTAAAATAGAGTTCAGAATCATACCATCTCTTGTCCACTTGCAGGCCTCCGATTTACTTCTATGTATGAGCAAAACTAATCTAGGCATAAAAATACCCAAAGAATATTCAGTAATTATTACAATTATATGTTAGACTTCACCCAGGTTTAGTGCTTTATAATACTCAGCACTGTAAGTCTTTGAAGTAGACAAGACTAGACCCAAACTATTCCTGCCTTAGGATCGACACTTACCTTGGTACTATAGCCCCTGCCCTGTGACTCCTTGAGCATAGACCTCGGCCCCTTGAGACCTCTTTGTACTGACCTTCTAAAATTTGACCTCTTATTGATAGGTCTTAGAGTAACTAGTCTAATCAGTAGCTAATTTTTGCATCCCACATTCTTCTAGGATGCATATGGTACCTTCTAACCCCCGATTTTTCTACATTGGACTATCATACCATTCTCCCAATTAAAGTTGCTGTCTCCATTGTTAACCTTCTATCAAAGTTCTGGTGATAACTGAGATGCTAAGCTCAAGGTTTTAATTTAAGTGAGTTTAATAAAGAGACCATTCTCAGAGGTGAGGAATTGGCTAGCAAAGCCAAAAGGACTCAGTGAAGGACCCAAACTAGCAAGAGCAGAATGTCAAGACCACCCCTGAAGGAGTCTCATGCCAAAAAGCTGGTCCCATAGAAGAGGGGCTGCCATGTCCTTAGAGGAGTACAAACACTGATAAATGTGTGGGAATGTGTAGAGAGACTGGGTGGTATAAATACAACAAACTACTCCTCCCTCTGATCTCAGTCTCTTGCCAATGTCTTCCACTGATGAGCCCCTACTGGCATTGAGATGACAAGGGGCCTGGACTGTACAGGGCATAGTGGTCAGTACAGGACACAGAAGTACAGAGAATGTGTGTGCAAAAAGGAGCAATTGGAGGATGACCACCCCCTGCAAATCTATCATCCACAGATGAGCCAGAATCATGTCTCCAACATGCTCTACTTAGCTGATCCCTCCAGTCATCAAAATGCTCCCTTGTCTCCCCACTACCTATAGAATCAAGCCCAAGCCTGACACTCAAAATCCTCCTTGTTCTTGGCCTGCTGACCTCTCTGTCATCATCCCCAGATACTCTGCCTCCTCAAATTATTTTAAACCATTGTACTGTTTGTTTGTTTGTTTGTTTTTGTAGTTCTCCTCACTGACTGGGTCACTTCTTGCCTTTAGTTTATTTAATTTCTTCTGAAATACACTTTCCTCTCTATATACCAATCAACCTCAAATGTCATCTCCTTTAGAAAGCCTTGGCAAAAATCTACATGATTCTATACATACAGCTGACCCTTGAACAATGTGAAGTTTAGAGACATCAATCCTCACACTGTTGAAAATCTGAGTATACATTTACAGTCTGCCCTCTGTATCCATGGTTCCTCCCTATCAGATGTTCTGCATCCTCTTAGTTAACCAACTGTGGATGGTGCAGTACTTTAATATTTACTACTGAAAAAAATCCATGTGTAAGTGTATATGCACAGTTCAAATCTGTGTCATTCAAGGGTCAACTATATTTCGTTTTTTAGAATTTACCCTAATATTAGATTAGACCATATGAAATGTCTGCTATTCTGCTGGTTCTGACCAATAAAAAATGCGAGTTCGTATGTAGAGCTTGTCTCTCTTGCCCATAGGTAAGTCTCCTGAAGGCCGGGCAATCTTCTAGAAGGGTTTATTCCTTGTTGGGTAGCTCAATAGCTGTAAATAGTGGGTGCCTTATATCTGTGTATGGAACTGAACTGAACAAAGGTCCATATTTCATTTTTTTCTAGGCCATGAGGAGGAGGGACTATATAAAGCTTGATTTCTCAATAAATATTTGTTGTTTGGAACATAAAACATCTCAAATCCTGTTTGTCAGTTCTCATAAGCAAGATAAATGGGTGAAATAATATTTTCCAAGTTTGTTCTGGACTTGAAGTATCTCAACTTTTGGAGGACTCAGTTTGCAAAGACCTAAACACCCATCTCCACAGTTTTAAGAATTCTGAAAGTTAACTTAATAAAAGGAGAGGGTCGATATAATTGATCAAATATCCTCAATAGCAAAATACCAGAGGTGAGGCAGTAGGTTTTATACAAAGCATATTAATACACATAAATAAATCAGGTAGAGGCTGAGGTCCCTTGTTGTTTCCTAAACATCCCTTGCAAAGTGAAAACTGCAGCTGATAATATTTGATGTCATTCTAAGTACAAGGGCCTCTGGAAGCCAAGATCTAAATGGGGCCAACAACCAGATGTGACATTTGAGCTTTCTAGATTTATAGCCTATTTCCAAGTCATTTTACCTGCTATGTTCACAAAAAAGTAAAAAAAAATGCCACCTGACCAAAAATGACCAATGAGTTTTCATAAATCTTTCTCAAGTTCTATCAAAACTAAGATTTCCGTGGTAATTCTCTTATAAAAAGATATGTAAAATTTATGCCAAAATGGGGGGTGGAAAGGAGAGGTGCCTGGCAGCGTTCAGAAAGCCGAAGCTTTTGAGCAAAATTAGCTCATGCTTCTCCCCACAGGAGTCACATTTTGGCCCCTCATTTTCTGAGAACACCATTTCTTGTGAAATATAAGGACACAACCTGTGTGTATATGTGTGTGTGTCTGTGTGTGTACATTGTAAATCCCTCATCCTGAACCCCCCACTGCTTAGTGAAGTGGGTCCTCATCCCTTCACGCCTCGTTAGGGCCAGGCTGGGCCAGCTGGCCCGGCTGTCCCTGTCCTCAGGCCCAGGCGCCATTGTCCCAGAGCTCGCCAGCCTGCATCCCTTTGAAGCTGCTCCAAAGAAACTTTATCCCTCTGTTCCAGCTGGCGTTTCATTAAGCCCAGGCTTCACAGGATTTTCCACTCCCATTGACACATCAGAGCAAAGATGTAGCCATTAAAATAATGAAGAAAAAGGGAACTAGCAGAGGAAAAACTGTTCTGAGGGGAAATTGAAAAGGAGTACAAGGTTATTTAAAAAATAAAGGCTAACTGCAGAAAAATAAAATCTACCCACTTTCTCGTCTCTCCCTCTCTCTTTCTCTTTATTCCTTCCCTATTTGTGTGTCCTAAGCTGTCCAATTTTTTCACAAAACTTCATAAGGAGTGACTTCAGAGAGACCCTTGTTCTATGAAAAAGCTGACAGTCACAGGTCTAAATTAGGAGCAGCTGATAAGAATCCAAAAGACATTCTGAGTACACGTGGACACAAGGGAAGTCTGTGCACTGAAGACCAAGTGAATCTAAAACCTAACCTTCTCCCTTGCTAGGAAATAAATCATTGCATCTCCTGCTGGTTAGAAAGCAAACCCATCTGACTTATTAACCACCCTGTGTGTGACCTCCCTACAGTTTTGCTCAGCAGCGAGTGTCTTTTCCAGACCATACCTGTCGCTTCTTCAAAGGAACATTTGTTCCATATTTATTTTGTCATAACATCTTTTTTGATGCTTACCTGCTTCATGGGTAATGTATCTATGATGTGGTTTTTCTCTCCAGAATTAGTTTATGGGTTTAAGAATCAAAATCATTGTGTGTCCCTTTTTTGCTGTCTCTAAACAAAGACCTTGCAAGAGATTCTACACAGAATTTATATTTGCCATAATATCTATCCAAGGTATCAGATGCAGCAAACTCAATCAAAGACTTGGACAAAGAAGATGTCATAAAAGGGCTTTAAGCTCCCAAATCCCAGGAACTAAACCTATACATTTTATCCCCCTGGGCCTCATTCAGGCATTGTGATTTCATTAACAAGCCTGCTTTTCTAGTATCTCTTCCCACAGGAATTAGAAGCAGTGACCTAGAAGTGGACTCTTAGATATATGTCTATGACAGAAGGGTATGTGACAGCTGACATGTAACTGAAGGAAGAAACAAACCAAAAAGAACCCAAAAACATGAACAAACATATTGCTTCACAGTGCAAAAATTGATGTCTATAAAAATTTATTTTCAAGTGTATCCTACAACAGCTGTTAAAATGCAAAATATATATACCCTTGAGAAGTGTACTATAAAATGGTTAAAATTTGTTTTTATGAAGCAAAATACATCAGGTATTTACAACATTTATGTATATGGTCCCCCCTCATTTCAAGTATTTCAGATAGAATTCAGTGTCATCCATGTCAGCGTTCAGTTCATATTATCCTGAAATCAGTGATTCTTTATGCACTTAAATTAAAGACCATTGAAAGAAATGCTCACTTATTTGTACAGACATTAAGAAAACTTCACAAGGTTCAAGAAAAGCCTATTAGAGTAGTGATCTAGTGGAAACAGATGCCAAGTGATACAGGACCACACAGGAGGAGATCTTTGTTCTAGAGAATGACAAACTCATACTCAAATCTTAACCCTCCCTTCTCAGCACTGACATTGTATGACTCTGGTCAGATTCTCCAACATCTCCTAGGTCACACCTGTGAGAAATAATTGAGGTTTTATATATTCCAGGAACCACATCTGGCTCACATGCAGAAAACCTGTGTTCCAGGAATTGGTTGTCTAGGGAGGGATGCACTCAACACAGAGTTGGACAAGCATTTGGTGTGGGGCTGAGTAGAGTCTTAAGGAAAAGCATAATTGATCCATTGATTAGCATAGAGGAGTTAATTCTGTGGAAGATTAAAAAAGGGGAGGTGGAAAAATATTGTATCCCCTAAATGGACATTTCTTTAGGAAGATAAAACACACACATGAAACAACTTTCCCAGAATAATCCAAGGAAATGATGGAGTATTGAACTGGAACTGAAATTACTGTAGTTAAGTCAGTCACTGAAGGTTGGTTGCATCATGGTGGTGTTATGGTAACAGTAGGACTGAACGGTTTGGGGATGAGCACAAGGGCATTGCAGGTGGGGGGATGAGAGAAAATGCTTGAGTGGGGAGTAAACACTGGATGAGCTTCCTGGTCAGTCAGAAGCCTCCTGCTAGTTCCTATCTGGCACCAGTACACAGTTCTGCAGTGTCCCCTGTCACAGAGTCACACAGAAGTTTGGAACCTTGGCTTTGCCACTCACAAACTCTGGGACATTGAGCAACAAATATAACATTGCAGTACCTCAGTACCTTCATCTGTAAAAAGAAGTTAATACCTGCAGTGAAGAGCTGCGAAAAGGATTAAATGTGAAAATGTATAACAACCACCTGGCATAGTGACAAGACTGAGCAGCCCATATAAAGCCATTTTCATTAGTTCTGTTATTACCTATTGTGGATCATACTCCTCTGTCCTCTATGTTTGAACATCACCTCCTGCATACACATTCTCTGTCTCTCATATATTCCTTGCACTAATTTTCTTCTATATTTATCCTATTGCACTATTTTTTAATTTTATTTTTTAATTGAGATACAATTGAAATTACATTAATTCCAGGTATACAAAGCAATGATTTGACATTGGTATATATTGCAAAGTGTTCACCATTTGAGTCTAATTAACATTGGTCACCATCCACAATCATAAACTTTCTTTCTTATGATAAGAAATGTTAAGATTTACTCTCTTAGCAACTTATGAACATGAACTACAATATTATTAGCTGTAGCCACCATGTTGTATATTATACACCCATGACTTACTTATTTTATAACCTGAAGTCTGTATCTTTTGATTACCTTCATCATTTTACCCAACCCCCACTCCCCACCTCTGGTAACCACCAATCTGTTCTCTGTATCTATGAGCTTGTTTTTGTTTTGTTTTGTTTTAAATTACACATATAAGTGAGATCATACAGTATTTGTCTCCCTCTATCTGAATTATTTCACTTAGCATAATGCCCTCAAGTTCCATCCATGTTGTCACAAATGGTAAGATTTCATTGTTTTGTATGGCTGAGTAATATTCCATTGTATAAGCATACCACAATTCCTTTACTCATTCATTGTCAGTGGACACTTAGTTTGTTTCCATTTCTTGGCTATTACAAATAATTCTTCAATGAACCTATATCTTTCAACTTAGTATTTTTGTTTACTTTGGACAATACCCAGAAGTGGAATTGAAGAATTTTATAGTAGTTCTATTTTTAATTTTTTGAGGAACATTCATACTGTTTTCCATAGTGGCTGCACCAATTTACATTCTCATCAGCAGTGCACAGGGTTCCCTTTTCTCCATATCCTTGCCAACAATTTTATTTCTTGTCTTTTTTATAATAGCAATTTTAAGAGGTGTGAAGTGATAGCTCATGGTTTTGACTTGCATTTCCATGATGATTAGTGATATTGATCATTTTTTAATGTACTGGTTGGCCTTCTTTGGAAAAATGTCTATTCAGAACCTCTACCATTTTTTAAAAAATTGGTTTATTATCATTATTATTTTGCTATGGAGTTGCATGAGTTCTTTATATATTTTGGATATTAACTCCTTATCTGACATATAAGTTGCAAATATTTTCTCCTATTCAGTAGGTTGCCTTTTCATTTTGTTGATGTTTTTCTTTACTGTGCAGAGTTTTTTAGTTTGATGTTGTTCATTTTTGTTTTTGTTTTTGATGTCAAATCAAAAAAAATTGCTAAGACCTACGTCAGGGAGCTTACCACCTATGTTTTCTTCTAGGAGTTTTATGGCCTCAGGTTTTACATGCAGGTCTTTAATCCATTTTGAGGTAATTTTGTGTCTATTGTAAGATAATGGTCATTTCACTCTTTTGCATGTGATGGTCCAGTTTTCTCAATACTATTTATGGGAGAAACTGTCTTTTCCCTGTTGTATGTTTTTGGTTCCTGTGTCATAAATTAATTGACCATATATATCTGGGTTTATATATCTGGGCTCTCTATTCTGTTCCATTGATCTATGTGTCTGTTTTTTTGCCAATACGATACTGTTTTGATTACTATAGCTTTGTGATATAATTTGAAATCAGGGAGCATGAGACCTCTAGCTTTGCTATTCTTTCTCAAGGTTGCTTTGGCTAGTTGGAGTCTTTTGTGATTCCATACAAATTTTAGGATTTTTTTTCTATATTTCTTAAAAGGCATTGTATTTTAATAAGGATTGTATTGAATCTCTAGACTGCTTTGGGTAGTAGGGATATTTTAACAATATTAACTCTTCCAATCCATGATCATGGACTATATTTCCATTCATTTGTGTCTTCTTCAATTTCTTTCACGAATATCTTATAGTTTTCAGTGTACAGATCTTTCATCTGCTTAGTTAAATTTATTCCTAGGATTTTTTATGATATAGTTGTAAGTGGGATTTTTTTTTTTTACATTTCTCTTTCTGATAGTTTGTCATTCATGTATATAAATGCAACAGATTTCTTTATTTTTTATCCAGCAACTTTACTGAATTTATTAGTTCTAACAGTTTTTTTGGTAGTCTTTAGGCTTTTCTATACATAATATCATGCCATCTGCAAATAGTGACAGTTTTACACTTTCTTTCCACTTTGGATGCCTTTTGTTTCTTTTTCTTGCCTAATTATTCTGGCCAGCACTCCCAAATTTATGTTGAATAAAAGTGTTGAGAGTGGGCATCCTTTTCTTATTCCTAATCTTAGAGGAAAAGCTTTCAGCTTTCACCACTGATTATGATGTACCTGTGGGCTTGTAATATATGGTCTTTATTTTGTTGAGGTATGTTCCCTCTATACCCACTCTGTTGAGTTTTTATCAAAAATCGATGTTGAATTTTGTCAAATGCTTTCTTTGCATCTGTTGATCTCATTATATGATTTTTTTCCCTTTATTTTGTTAAGGTAGTTTATTACATACATTGGTTTGTGACTGTTGAATCATCCTTACATCCTGGAATAAATTCCACTTGATCATGACATATGAACCTTTTAATTTATTGTTGAATTCTTCTTGCTAATATTTTGTTGAGCATTTTTGTATCTATATTCACCAGAGATATTGGTCTGTAATTTTCTTTTCTCATGGTGTTCTTGTCCAGTTTTAGTATCACAGTAATGGTGACCTCATAAAATACATTTAGAAGTGTTCCCTCTTAATTTTGTAAGAGTTTGAAAAGGATTGTTATGAATTCTTTTTTGAATAGTTCTTAGAATTCATCAGTGAAGCTGTGTTTCCTAGACGTTTGTTTATTAGGAGGTTTTAAATTGCTGATTCAATCTCCTTACAAGTAGAGATTTTCTATTCATTTATGATTCAGTCTTGGAAGAATATATATTTCTAGAAATTTATCCATTTTTTAGGTTGTCCAATTTGTTGGCATACAATCATTTATAGTCATCTCTTATGATCCTTTGTATTTCTATGGCATCAAAGGTAATAACTCCTTTTTCATTTCTGATTTTATTTATTTGAATTATCTCTTTTTTTTTTCAGTGAGTCTAGCTAAAGTTTTGTCAATTTTGTTTATCTTGTCAAATAACCCGCTCTTGGTTTTATTGATCTTTTCTATTGTCTTTTTAGTCTCTAGTTCATTTTTTTTTCCCACTCTGATCTTTGTTATTTCTTTCCTTCTACTAACTTTGGGTTTTGTTTCTTCTACTTTTTCTAGTTTCTTGAGGTGTAAAGTTAGATTGTTTATTTAAGATGCTTCTTGAAGTAGGCATTTATTACTATAAACCTCCCTCTTAGAACTGCTTTTGCTGCATCCCATAAGTTTTGGTATATTGTATTTCCATTTTCATTTGTATCATTTTTTAAAAACTTTTGCCTTTGATTTCTTTGTTGTCTCATTCGTTGTTCAGTGGCATGTTGTTTAACCTCCACATATTTGTGAATTTTCCAGTTTTATTCTTGATATTATTTCTAGTTTCATAGCATTGTGGTTGGAAAAGATTCTTGATATGGTTTCATTCATTTAAATTTATTAAGATGTGCTTTGTGGCCTGACGTACCATCCATCCTGGAGAATGTTCCATGTGCTCTTGAGAAGAATGTGTATTTCATTGCTTTTGGATGAAATGTTCTGTATATATCTGTTAAGTCCATTTGACTAATGTGTCATTTAAGTTGTTTCCCTATTAATTTTATGTCTGAATGATCTAGCCATTGATGTAAGTGGGGTATTGGCTGCTATTATTGTATTGCTGTCTCTTTTTCTCTTTAGATCAGTTAATGTATTTAGGTGCTCCTATGTTGGGTGCATAAACATTTACAAATGTTATATCCTCTAACTAGATTGGCCCTTTTATCATTATGTAATGCCCTTCTTTGTCTCTTATTATCTTTGTTTTCAAATCTATTTTGTCTACGTATAGCTACCTAGCCTTCTTTTGGTTTCCATTTGCATGGAATAACTTTCTCTACTACCTCACCTTCAGTCTGTGTATGTTTTATGTCTGAAGTGTGTCTCTTGTAAGCAGCATATAGATGGGTCTTAATTTTTTATTCACTACCTTTACTGTGTATTTACCATGAGATTTATACTTTCATATGTTTTCCTGTTACTAATTAATGTCCTGCTTTTCAGCTTAAATAATTCCCTTTAACATTTCTTGTAAGGTCAGATTAGTGGTGACAAACTCCTTTAGCTTTTTCTTGTCTGGAAAAAAAATCTATCTATCAGACCGTCAGGCAAAATCTTTAAAAGAATACAAATATATACCGTTCTGTGGGACTGCAAGCATAAGCCCCACTGACACCCAGAGTCAGGGGATCTGGAGGTGTCTTTTCAGCAGGAGTCACAAAAATCAGGGCTACAAGCAAGTGTATAAGTTCATTCGTGAGAGATCCTTCTGATCTGTAGAGAGGCAGAGGGAGAGTGCAAAGATGGTCTCCTGGTCTATGTTCCCTGAGAGCATCTCTGTAGCCTCTAGATGTGTGCCAAACCTGATGTCTGCCCCTAAGGCCAAAACTCCAGGACTAGCAAGTAAGACTTTTTCACAGAAAGATTGGGTATGTGCTTGAATCTTCTGTCTGTGCAGTGCCCTGGGGCTGGTGGCCTGCCAAGGACTGTATCTCCAATTATTACAGCCCTGTAGAACCCAAGACCCCTGACCACCAGAGCCTGGCAATCAAGGGGTATCCTCTAGGTGATGACCATAAAAACCAGGGCACCAGACATAAAAAACTGGGACACCAGACACATATGGGAGCTCCCCTCCAAGATATACTGATGTTCTGGACTGCATCAGAAAGAGTGTAAATATAGTACCTGCCCTCCCAGGTCTCAGAAAAGGTTTACAGTCAGCCCTTAGATGTGTGTTTAATCAGAAGCCAGCCCCTCAGGCTATAGGTATAGTTATAAGCTAATAGTTATAAGCTAATTTCTTTTTTCACAGAAAGATTGAACTTCTGGGTCTGTTACCCTTTGCTGCGTCTTCAGGGTGGTAGTTGTTTAAAATCTCTTTCTCCATTGGTTACAGTCCTGTGAAATCCAGGACCATAAGCCACTCTATCCACCAAAGTCAGGCAATGTAGGGGTGTCCCCTGGCAGCAGTGGCAGCAATCTGGGCACTGAAGAAGTTCATAAGTTCCTTTCTGGAAGATGCTGGCAAACTGGAAAGAGGTAGAGAGAGAGTACAAAGATTGCATTCACTGTCCTCTGTTCCTTGAGAGAAGCTCTGTAGACCCTAAGTGTGCCAACCAGAAGCTAGCCCCTCAGGCTAAAGCTACTAGACACAGAAAGACTGGGATGTGTTTTAGTCTGCTATCTGTGAAGTGCCCTGGGAGTGGCAGTCTTCCAAGTACTGAGTCTCTGAATGTCCCAGCCCTACAGGACTCAGGAACACAAGTCCTTCTGACCTCCAGAGCCAGGTGACTTTGGGGTGTCCCTTGCATGGCAGCCATAAAAACCAGGTCACCAGATGTAAAAAAAACAGGGCACCAGATGTGTGTGGAAACTTCACTCCAGCAGATACTCGCACTTTGGAGAGAGGTAATATAAATACATACATAGAACCTGATGAGAACAAAAACAAAAACAGAAAAGAGAGAGAAAGAGAAAGAAAAGGAGAAAGAAATTTAAATTGATGAGAAAAAAGAAAGAAAAAGAAATAAGAAAAAGAGGGGAAAAATACACATGATGTTAGCTGGCTTTAGCAAGGCAGAGGGAGGGAAGGAAGGTGACACCCCTCAGCCTTTGTCCACAGAGAATATCTCAGTAGCCCCCTACCCCTCGGACCAATGATTCAAAATTGGGAAAAAAATCTCTTTCACTTAAAGTCTGGGCACTTTCCAAAGGGCTGCATCTTCACTGGGCCCTGGAGAAAATGAATTTGTGTGCAGGACATTTATGAGCCATTCCTCACTTCACCACAGCCCCTCTGGTCTCTTGGGCATGAGCCCCATTGGTTTTCAAAGCTAGATATTTTGGAGACTTGTCTCTCAGGTATCAGTTTTAAAAGATGGAGTGTCTAGTGCCCAAACACTTCTTTCCCTTGGGCTCCAGGCTTTGCATTCCCTCTCAATTGTGGACCACTATGCTGGGGGTGAGGTTTATAGCCAAATTTTTTCTCAGCCTTTCCTACCCTCTTTGATTGCCCTATATGAAGGGGTCCCTCTGCCAGTTTTTAGTTTTTTTTGGTTTTTGTTTTTTTTTTTTTCCTAGAGGTTCAGTATATCCATGGAAGGAGGTGAGGTCAGGATCTTGTTATATCACCATCTTGAACCAGAACTCCCAAATTGCTCTATTGAAATTATTCTACTCTCTTCTCTGTTACCAAAATTACATCAACTTGCTGTCTTCTTTCTCATCCTTCAAGGTCTATATCAAGTCACAGCTCCCCTTAAAATCATCCTAAGATGCATGGGCTTATTTTTAGTGCATGTTTTAACCTCTGCTATAGTCCTTGCTATAAACTGCATTGTATTATACGTTCTAGTGCAGGTGACAATTTCTCATTGACTTGTGAGCCCTTACAAGATAGGAATACTGCTTGTTAAATTTAATTTTCCCCAGGGTCACTCAACATAAGTTTGATGAGATGGGCCTAAAGCATCCAATTCTCTTTGTTTTCTTCCTGAGGATAGAAGCCAAGGTTACTATTTCTGTTTTTAGGATGCACTTATATTTTTCATTACATGAGAAGTCTTAAAGGAAAATGATTTAGTAATCAAAATAAATCATCTGACACTTAGGCAATCTTCAGCCCATAGAGTATCTTGAAAAATGGAAAAATTTTTTGATGTCCTAACCCTCACTTAGAGAGGGTTCTAATTATAGTAATTTATGTTTCTTGGATTATAGATATTGTGGTGTGTGTATGTGCATCCAAATACAATGAGACTCTGTGTTGTCTGGCCTCATGCATGTTTTTCAAGGTTTCAAAATCCATTAACTAGATCTCATTTAGCTTTGCCTGATATGATAGCTTTTATTGTGTAAGTATGTGGGGAGTTTTTTGGGTTTTGTTTTTTTATAACAGAAACCAAGTGTGCCCTTTGGATGAATTGATTTCCTCAATCTCATGATGAAATATTGCATTTCAGTTGTCAGTTTTGATTTATTGTTTCTTTAAACATTAAATATTCCTTTGCTTTTTTTTTTGCGGTGCGCGGGCCTCTTACCGTTGTGGCCTCTCCCGTTGCGGAGCACAGGTTCCAGACGCGCAGGCTCAGCGGCCATGGTTAACGGACCCAGCCGCTCCGCAGCATGTGCGATCTTCCCGGACCAGGGCACGAACCCGTGTCCCTTGCATCGGCAGGTAGACTCTCAACCACTGCACCACCAGGGAAGCCCTCCTTTGCATTTTTATTGGTTTCATTAAAAATGTTCTGCTCATCTTTTTCGTGGCCTGCTCCATAAATGCAAGGAAGGCTTCTGTGAGGGAGCCTTTGGGTACCCACAGAGTCCCCTCCACTCTGCAAAGTCCTCCTGGCTCATGATCTTCCATTGGTTGAATATTCCCAAAATCAGCAAACTCATGAAAACCCTGTCTGTTTTTTGTTATGGAATTTATAAAAACATGTACTAAATCTAATAACTTTGGTGTGTAATGAGGCATAGAGCATATGTCAGTAGTATGGTGTCCAAGCAGCAGTGGGCTTGAATGGTTTTTCTTGCTAGCAAATGTGTTACATGAGATTTGACCCTTAAATTGAGCACTGGGAGGCATAAATAGGGTAATCAAAAGGACTCCCGTACAGTCATAGGAACCTGGAGCCATCTGGTCAAAACGAAAATAAATCAGTAATGCAACTAGAAATGGTCTCCAGAGAACTTTGAGGATTGGTTTAGCCTTGTTGTGTCTCAAATTGTGGAGCAGAGGAAGCTGACAGCAAAGATCAGGAAATCAACTCTAATTAACACACACACACACAGTGTAGGGCTCAGAAGTCCTTTCAGATTGAAATGCCTTACACCTGAGGGATGAAAACATAGACAATAATTCAAAAGTACCCCAGCTTGGTAAAGACATAAATAAAAGCATGCATTTTAGGTTAAGCTTGTGAAGTTCTGCTACAGAAAAACAAGCAAAACATAATAAAAACAGAAACCCCATTTAATCAGAATTTAACAAACTAGAGCTTTTGGCCATGCAGCATCACTTTGCTGCCTTCAGTAAAGAAAACCAGTATCTGGCCCATCTCTTTAAGAAATCTGTCTTTCCTCAACTTTTTACATATGTGGCAAAGTGAGAAATTAACAAAATCATGTGAAATGTTCAAGTAAAGCCATTTTTCTTCAATATATTATCTTTTGAAATTTAGCCAAAAACATCTTATTTGTTGCACCTATTTTGGAAAATACATGTTTGTTTGTTTGTTTGTTTTTTAATTTTATTGAAATACAGTTGATTCACAATGTTGTGTTGGTTTCAGGTGTACAGCAAAGTGATCTAGTTATACATATACATATATATGTATATATATACATATATATATATTCTTTTCAAAAGTTTTTTCCATTATAGATTATTACAAAATATTGCATATAGTTCCCTGTGCTATATAGTAGATCCTTATTTGTTATCTATTCCACATATAGTAGTATGTATATTTTAATCCAAAACTCCTTAATTTATACCTCCACCCCTTCCCCTTTGGTAGCCATAAGTTTCTTTTCTATGTCTGTGAGTCTATTCCTATTTTGTAAATAAGTTCATTTGTATAATTTTTTTAGATTTCACATATAAGTGATATCATATGTTATTTGCCTTTCTCTGACTTACTTCAAATAGCAGAAAGAGAAATTAAGAAAACAATCCCATTTACCACTGCATCAAAAAGAATAAAAATACATGTTAAAACCATCCTAAATTACACTGATTCAAATCTCCAAAAGATAATGTATTAGAAATACATATTAACACAAAAAGATATGTATAAATACTGTTTTGATTTCATATTTGAAAAAAGTTTTAAAATCATTCTAAATATGTCTTCTCCTACATCATGTAAAACATTTTGACTAGCATTTGCATTTTGGAACAGTTATTTATGATCATTTAATAGTCAATGGTATATGGAGCTATGCCTGCCCTAATCTCCCACGACTCTGCCAGTCTGTGCTCTGTCGGAGGCCGTGCAGTAGGCCTCCTCACCCATCACAGCTTTCTGTTCAGCTCATGCGTAAGTGCTGAGTGCTCACTCCATACAAGATATTCCACTTAGAAATGTCTGAGTTGAAGGAAAGTGTGAGAGAAGGTGCCTGTCCTCAGAGTCTAGGTTCTGAAGTGGAAACAGATGTGGAGACAAACAAGAACATTATGGAGAGTGTCACCAGTGAAATTCAAGACACATGGTCTGGCTGGACAAGAAGGAGCATATATCCTGTCTCATTTGGCCCTGTCACATTCAACCTCACTGTGACTCAGTTTTCTCTCCTGTAAAATGGAAATCATGATGGTATTCAACTTGTAAATTTGTTTCTCCTTTAAATTTTTATTGGAGTAGAGTTGATTTACAATGTTTTGTTAGTTTCATGTGTCCAGCAAAGTGAATCAGTTACACATATACATATATCCACTCTTTTTTTGTTTTAGATTCTTTTCACATATTGTAAATTTGTTTTGACACTTAAATGAGTTAAAGCATATAAAGCACTTAAGAACAGTGAGCAGCACTTTTTTAGAACCCAGGAAACAACCAGTTTTCATACTCACATTATTACTGTGAATATCTTGTCTGTGATGATTATTATTTGGTCCCCTTATGTATTAACTCTAGGGTTTTCTTTTTCCCCCTTCTACCTAGATGTTAGTTGTGCAAAGATTTGCTCAGTGCTTTACTATTTTTTTTTTAACTGAGGCATAAGCCCACCACTGTGGGGGATATAGAGAAACAGAAGATACTCTTTTTTTCCCAAAGAGTTCCTGGCTTAGGTGGAAAGACAAGTAGCGTGCGCACACAAACACACACACACACACACACACACACACACACACACACACACAGAGTTTGTAATGAGAGCACAGTACACATAAAGTGATTGAATAGAGTATTTTCAACTTTATGTGGCAGGATGTTGGAAACCCCATAGTCCCATTATATACAACTAGTTTGTTAAAATTACGATGGACTATGTAATCTTGAACACGATTACAACATAATTCTTGACCAACTTTTTGTTTTCTCTGAAGTTAATAATTGTCTCTAGTTTTTTTTGTTTAGTTTTCTAATTAACCCCCAATCTTTCTGATAGAACACAAATTTATCTCTAAATATAATCACTAGTGTCATATAGTTACTAGTGTCATTGGTTTCACTTTTTTTTCCTTTGGACATATCTATCCTGCATCTCTCCTTCCCCTTGCTTCAATGTAGGCTGGGTACACTCTAGACACATCTATGGTGTTAGGATTTCTCATTACCATCATTCAGAGAATTCCATTGCCTCTTTCTCTGTTGAAGCCCCATTTCCGGAATCATGTGTCTCCATCTTTCCTGTTTAAATTGAAAATCTTTTATAGTATCTTTCTGAAAAAGAGTTAACGGTAGATACATTCTTAAGGACTCAAAATGTCTGAATACATCTTTATTTTTCCTTATGTTTGATTGTTTGGCTAGATATTCAATTCTAATCAGAAGTTTATCTTTGTGAATTTGAAAATTTTTCTCCATTTCCTTTTATTCTTAAATATATCCTCTTTAAAAATGAGATGGGGGGCTTCCCTGGTGGTGCAGTGGTTAAGAATCTGTCTGCCAATGCAGGGGACATGGGTTCGATCCCTGGTTGGGGAAGATCCCACATGCCGCGGAGCAACTAAGCCTGTGCACCACAACTACTGAGCCTGTGCTCTAGAGCCCGTGAGACACAACTACTGAGCCCACGTGCCACAATTACTGAAGCCCACGTGCCTAGAACCTGTGCTCCACAACAAGAGAAGCCACCGCAGTGAGAAGCATGTGCACTACAATGAAGAGTAGCCCCCGCTCGTTGCAACTAGAGAAAGCCCGTGCACAGCAACAAAGATCCAACACAGCCAAAAATAAATAAATAAAATAAATAAATTTATTTTTAAAAAAATGAGATGGGATTCTGTTTCCAAACCCTTCCTTTTTGTCTATGGAAAATTAGGATCTTCTCTTCAGCCCCCAAATTCTGGAGGCTCACAAGGACATACTTTGCTGATATTTTACATGATATTTAGTGGTCTCTTTTTTTTAAAATATGGAAATATGTCTCTTAGATCTGTGGAGTTCCCTTGCTTTATTTCTATGATAATAAAAATAATTCTGTTTTGTCAATCTCCATTTCTTTAACTCCTCTTACTCTTGTCCTGTATCCTTCTACAGATGCTCTAGCTTTTTAAATCTTATCTCTTTTATGTTGTCTTCGTCTTCTTGTTCTGCTTTTTAAAAGTTTTCTTTATCTTTTATTGCTTGGGTTGAACTTTTAAAATTCTGCTCTACATTTTTAATTTTCAAAAACCCTTTCTTTTTCTTGGAATGTTCCTTTTTTGAAGCAACAAATTTCATTTCACAGATTCAATGTCTTCACTCTCTTCTCTGAAACATTTTAGAATGTTGGAAATTTTCTTTTGCTCCTTACATTATCTCTGTTTCTTCTGGTCTTTATTATCCCTTTGCTTTTATCTCTCTTTTGTCCTTATTTTTGAGGCCTTCTACAACCATCTGGTGATGACTTGTGATATATTCATAATTAAGAGAGAGGCACTAAAAACTGATCTGATTTCTGTGCTCATGAGCAGGGATGTCTAATTGTGGGTGCCACTCTAGGTTAATCAGGGGGTGACAGCTTGTTCATCTCGGCCAGACTGTTTCCTGAGTCATTCAAATATTGACTTGAGAGGCAAAAGCTCAATTTTCCAGCATTCTGGAAGATCATAAGGAAGAGTAGGGTAGGATATGATTAGTTTACTAAGTATGATTTCATGAATAATCTGTTTTTAATACAGCACTTTCACTTTGACTTTTAGCTAAGGCTACTTTGTCTAAGAGCAAAGATTTTATGGTCTCATTGTTCCAGAAAACATACTTCCAGTCTTCTGCATCCATGGGTACACTGAGTTTCCTGGCTACACAAGGTAATGACTGGTACTTAGGTTGGTAATTGCTCCTATAAATACTTCCAACCTACTCTCCAGTTTTAAGTCCTACCTGGCACTTTCATCCAAGGTGCTGGTGTCTCTAAATCTTAAACATTCCCAGGTTTCTTACATGAATCATTTTGCCAATATTTGGCTATTTTTTTTTGCAAGTACTCAGGTTTCAGGTTCCTCTGAGATGCTCAGACAGTTAATTTCCTCTTGGTTTCATTCCAATTTCTCAAGTTTTGTTGGCATCTTTCATCAGCTCTTGTCTCTATATTATTATTATTACTTGCCTCTTCTGATGTCCCACTATAGAGGAGTTTCAAAAGGGAATAAGAGTGGCTTCCCTGGTGGTGCCAGTGCAGGGGACACAGGCTCGAGCCCTGGTCCAGGAAGATCCCACATGCAACAGAGCAACTAAGCCTGAGTGCCATAACTACTGAGCCTGCACTCTAGAACTTGCAAGTCACGTCTACTGAGCCCCTGAGCCACATCTACTGAGTCTGCATGGCCACAACTACTGAAGCCTGTATGCCTAGAGCTTGTTCTCTGCAACAAGAGAAGCCACCTCAATGAGAAGCCCACACATGCCGCAATGAAGAGTAGCCCCCACTCACCACCAGTAGAGAAAGACTGCACACAGCAACAAAGACCCAACACAGCCAACAATAAATGAATAATTTTATTTTTTAAAAAAAGAGGGAATAAGAGATAAATGTGTGTGTTTAATTCACCATGTTTAACTGGAAATCAGGGTAGGATTTAAATGGTTGTATTCCAGACCCTAATGCAGTGTATTGTAGTAGATGTTTAAGAGTTAAATTATTATATGTTTAATTTCTCAAATCATAATACATGAGATTCAACTCAGTTTTTTTAGGTAAATATCCATTGTTATAATTAAATATTTATTTGCCTGGGGATTGTGAAACCCAATATTTATTAACATATTTTCAAGAGTCATTGCAAAGACAATAGTAGCCATAGTGTTTGCTTCCTAATCTCTGGAGTAGTATCTTCATAGCCAGAAGATTTATTTACCAGCATCCTCTGATACTCCATTTTTCTGAATAAGATTACAATGTTAGGATTAATTATACGAAATGTAACTGGAAACCTTAGTGAAAAACATGGTCACTGGAGACATCTTGAAAATATTTGCTCTGACAGATGCTGTTCACCTAAATACCCATCTTGCTAACATCAATGATTTTTGAAAGCCTCAGTGTGAATGTGTGTACCTGGGAACATGCATGCCCAGAAAATATGTAAATTTCATGGGGGGACAGCAGAGCTGGTAATGCCTGCAAAAGCTTTTCATAGGAAGTGTTCCTCACATGGGATAGTAGAAGGGTAAAATCATGAAGCTAGACAAAGTTCCAAGAAGTTCATGGTCCTTGTACCCAGCTGAGGCTCTTTAAGAGGATCTCTTTTATAGAGCATTTCTGATGTCACCAGTGTTTGTAGAATGATACGACATTGACCCATTTGAGAGGTAAAACTTCTGTTAAACAGCTGAAATGGTTAGAAACATTTTTCTTGTATTTAATGTGAAAACTGTCTTATAGATTACCTTTAGATTTCTTTTCATTTTTTCTTATTTCTTTTCTTCCCCTCTTCCTTTTTTATGCTCATAATAAAAAGTAATTGATCTGGCCATGAACAAACAAGCGTCTCAAATAGATCCATGATATCATCTTCAGTAAAATCAAAGATTATAAGATTATCAAGAAAGGCCTATGGACCTGGCATCTAAACTGTGGGATACTCATTTCATTGAAGTTTAACATTTAGTAATCCCAGGGGAAACCACAAAATTTAGTGTATGTGTGAGTGGGAATATGTGTGTGAGTGCATGAATGGATGTGTGAGTGAGTGTGTAATGCATTGGTCTCACTTTTTGCAGGAGAAATTGGGGTATACTAAGGTATAAGTAGGTCCTGTGGACAAAGATGTTAAATTATATGCAAAAGCAATTCTAACCTTGATTCTGGACTTATAAACAAGGAACATCATGTATGACTGACTCCACTGTCATCTTAGGGCAAGGCCTCAATCTCTTTACCTATTTCTAAAATCTCATTTTTTCTAAAATTTTACGAGCCTCTCCAAATGGTGACCTCATGAGCATCTTCATATCAAAATGTTCTACACAATGTATTATTTGCCACAGAGGGGTTCTCACTTAGGAGAAAAGCCTTGTAAGGATTATTCCCAAGCTAAAGGATCATTCATGATGGGCTTTTGCACATCAGTGCTGGATGCATTACTTGAAATTATCTTTTTCTGGCATCCCTAAAATGAATTCCATAGCCTTGTGCTTCATGGTCTTTCCCTTTCTACACATGAGAAAGGACCTATGTAGAAAGTTATTTGGACAGCTTTGTTTTTTGTAAAATGAAGATGATGAAGTTTCTATTTTCCCCAAGGGCTGTCTCAGTTCAAGAGGGTGCCAGTGTGTTAGAGGCAAGGATGCATCTAGTCCTTGATCATCGGTCCAAATAGGTTGCTATTGAGATGATCTGGCCTCTATTGGTCTGTCTTTCCGTTTTGTTTAATGATTCTCTTTGAAAACAAGTGACACATAGGCAACACCAACACCACACTTTTGGGTCATGAAAAGTTTTCTTTGGCTTCTATGTCACAATGAGGCTGACTATGTCTACTTCTCTCCAGTGTTTTCTCACTTACACATAGTCTGAGAATCTAGCAGGGAAATGAGGCATGGGTCTTTTCTTCTCTCTCTCTCTTTTTAATTGGATAAATTTGGCATGTAACATTTTGTAAATTTAAGGTGTACAGTGTGTTACTTTGATACATTTATATATTATGACATTGTTACTGCTCTAAAGATATTTATCACATTACTTACTTATTACAATAGTATTGTCTATATTTGATATACTGTACATTAGATCTCTATGGCTTATTATGTACTCATTACAAGTTTGGACGCTTAAACATCATCAGTCTTATCCTCCCACGCCTCATGATCACTGTTTTACTCTCTGTTTGTTTCTTTTTTTTACAGGTTTGACTTTTTTAGATTCCATATTAAAGTAATATCATGTAGTTCTCTGACTTATTTTGTTTAGTGTAATGTGCTCAGGGTCCATCCATGTTATTGCAGGATGGACCCTGAGCACATTACAGGATATGTGCTGTATGGCAGGATATCTTCCTTTCTCATGGCTGAATAATATCTCATTGTGTATATGTCTTTTTTATCCATTCATCTATTGGTAGGCATTTGGGTTGTTTCCTTATGTTGGCTATTGTAAATAATGCTGCAATAAACATGGGAGTGCATATATCTCACTGAACTCCTGTCTTCATTTCCTTTGGGTATATACCAAGAAGTGGAATTGTTTGGTTGTGTGGTAGATCTATTTTTAATTTTTTTGAGGAATGTCTACAACTTCTCTTACATCTCACAAACTCATCTGACATTTTTCTAACTCTCAGCTTTCTCCCTAGGGTGCAGATTTCATGTACCTCTCCCTGCAATCATGATGTCTTTGTTCTCATCATTTCCCTTTCTTGGAGGTCAATATCCTTGCTGTGTTTTGTGGTATCCCCACACCCAATTCTGTCTATACTCAATATCTTCTCCTTTCACCTAAAACATAAACTTTTTAAATACAAATACTAGTAACCCCCAACATACCAATAAATACTGCTTCAAAGAAAGAGAGTAATAAAGACCAAAGGTGACACTATAATTTTTCCAAATAAAAAACATTAAATTTTAATCATAACATTAAAAAATACTCACATCATTACATGAGTTCACATCACGTAAATGTATGTGAAACTATGGAGCTTCTTCATGTAAATCTTTTCACCTATTCATGCTCTTACAGTGTCTTATCTGTCCTTGTTCTATGTTTTTAAATATATAATTTTTACTGCCTATGATTCTGTTATTCACTCATTAATTCCACCCACAACTTGTAAGCTTCTCTAGTCTGAAAAACGTTTCAGAAAAAAAGTTTTTTGGGGTTACCTTTCTGCACTCAAGCTGTGACTCTATATGTTTGCAAGTTCACATAAAGTGTTGGTAACCACACAAAATTATATTAATTACTGACTAGAGTCAAGTGAAATCATGGGAAGGTGATATGATTGCATGTTTGTATGATTTTCCCGTTTAGATACTTAGCAGGTAGGGCACTGCTTGGGCAGAGGAAGGAGAGCTTAAGGATGAACCTTGGAGGTGTTGGATGGATGATACCTTCCAAGTAAGGGCACAAAGGATGGTTTCATCAGTTGAATTAAATAGTTTCAGAATTTCAGAATATTCGATGTAACATCTCAAACAAATGAATAACTAAACCAAAAACCAAATAATTAGGCCGGTATCACCTGTTCAGTATTAGTAATAAACATGTTACAGGTAAAAATAATTGTTCCCATGAATTTGGTTAAGAATTGCATTCAGTTGCTGATAATCAGCAACAGATGTAACAGTGGTTTAAACAAGATAGAGTTTTATTTCTCGCATGTGAAATACCCCAGAAGTGGAGAGATGAGAGCCAGAAGGCAGCTACATGGTATTTTCAGATCTTCTCTGTATTTCTACTTTCTGAAATAGTGCCAACAAACTTGAGCCAATAGGAATTCAGGTGAGGTGGGTGGAGCAAAGGGTGGTGCCCAATTTAATGAGCTCAGAAAGACCACTGCTGAGAAATGATGAGCATCCAGGATGGATGGGGTGAGGGCAGGTGACATGAAGCCATGCATTAACCCTTAGGTGTCAGGAAGCCCCTTCAGCCTCTTGACAGCAGAAAGACAAGGTAATGCTACAAGTAGTATTTAGATATGACATTGATGTGCAGAATCGTTTAACAAAGGATGAAACAGAAGTGAAGGGACATTGAAATAGCCATACAGAAGGAGTGGCATTTGGAATAGAAAAAGAGAACTGCAAGCTTAGTGACATTTTATGACTTTATTTCATCTTAACTATAATCATGAACTCTGTGGGGAATCCATTGGGAAACTAACCAGAAAAGTAAACACACTGATTTAAATTATTGTCCTTAGCATCCCAGCCACTGTGTTTGTCACATTTCTTCCTACATCTTGCACTCTGCTCCTGCACTGCACTCGGGCAGGAAGAGTAAGCAGTCACCACGGGATGCGACAAGAAAGGATCCAGGGCCAGTCTACCTACCCTAGCAGAAGACAGAAGCTTTGACACCCTGATGTCTCTGAAACCTGTAATTCTACCTCATAATGCCTTTTTTTTTTTTTGTCATTTCATATTGCCTTTTTGATCAAGAGTTTGCTGTTAAATGTAACTAACCTTGTGAGGAAAAATACATTAAGCAACAGTTTTTCCACTTTATCTTGATAATTTTCAGGGCATTTGAAAGCTTAACAGGCCCCTGGGACCCAGGCCAGAGGTATGGGTGTTTTGAAGGAGGGAGAAACTGGAAAGATGCTCAAAAGGAAGGATAAGTATACCGAGACTTCTCCTAAGACATGGAAGGAACTCAAGGTCCTCAGCTCTCTCTGTGTCTCTGCTAGGGCCAGGTGAAAAGTCAGTATCAGACTGCAGTTCACTAAGTTTTGCTTTCCCTGGATCTGTCTGGTACTTCTATGTGGCTCTTGGGAATCACAGCACTCCCTGTGTCTACCTTTCTTTTATGAAGAACCAGAGTCATGAGTTAAACGGGCTATGGAAGAATAAAGAGAGTGAGTGATTAGAGCAGCTTGAGATTTCTGTGAGATTTAGGGTGTTAGCTGTTGACAGAATGGCGTTGGAATTGTAGATCAGCAGTAATCTTGAATCCTATGATAAGATGGGCTCCCCATCGTCCTCAGTGCTCCACAGGATGTTTCTGTCAGTCTGGATTCTGTTCCTAAGGAATGAGTCTTTAGGAGTCACTGGGAGGCTGTTCTTTGTTACAGATGCAACAGAAGAACAGCAAAGATGTGAGCGAGCACGTCATTTTTCTGTAGGGTGCACGTGAAATACACAGCGCTGGTACGGCTGGGCTCCCTCCAAGGGGAAAGTATTCTGTTTCTAACAATAGCTTGCCATTCATTCAGAGTACAGCATTGTTACAACAAAAAGCTGAAGTTGGGGAAAATGTTAGCCTAATTGTTGACACACTGCCATTTCACCTTCTCACCTGCTAAAGCCTAACCCTAGAGACCACAGAGCTTGGGGAGGGAAGGTCCGGGTGGATGGGGAGACACAGGAAGGGAGTGTTAGGAGAGAGAAGGACGTTCTGGGGAGAGATATTTCTTACAGTCTAATTGCTCGATGTTTTATAGAACCTGATCATTAGGGGATCCTGGGCATGATTCTGCAGAGATGTTCTGGAGAAATAAAGCAAGAGGCTATTAAACAGAAAGTTTAAATATAGCTACAGGGAGACATCCTTCCTGACAACTTGACAGATGTCTTGGAGTGACGACTCCTTCCTTCATCGCTAATTACAAAATCATTTGTCTTACGGAAAGGACAAAAGAGAAGTAATTATGAAAAACATGATTCTTAAGGGATAAAAAGATAACATCAGTTTAAAACACAGAAGCAATCATAACCACTTAGAATCATTATTAGTTTGGTTGAACCAATGACAGTTTGCTTTTTAGAAACCAGAGGGAATGGGGCTCCTGAAACAGAGGAAAGAAAACATTCAGTTTCTTGTTATGCTAAACTTATCCCCAGACTCCTGAGACTTCTTTGATGAACAGTTCATTAAAATTTCCAACCACAGATGAATTTGAGCTAAAATACACAAATGTTTTAATTATATATTCCTTTTTAATTACACTAATGACTTGTAATGTGTTTATGTTGGTTTAGAGTTTAATTTCTTCCCTTAGATTAGATGGTTGACTTAAGGACTGTGCTTTTCAGTAAAATAGCATGATTCATCAATGTTTGATTATGAATTAATGCCCAAACGCAGAAGAGCGGCTGCCAGTGGAGGGATGGCTCAGCCCATGCACAATTGCCTTTCCTCTGGGGCTCTGGGACAGAGCTGATCTTGCCATCTTGCAGAAATAAGGGATGGGAGTTCTGAACAAAAAGCTCTGATTAGTTCTCAGATTGGCATGATGCTAAGGAAGACGTAGGAGAGTGGATGAACGGGGAAGGAAAGACCTAATTTATGAGATGGGTGCATTTACCAAGGGTCTGTTTACATGTTGGCACAAGAAGAGTCAGAGATGGCACATGATCAGGCTGTAAGGAGCTAAGTACACAATCCATGTTTTTTACCTTCCCTTTATGCCCTCTTTGGAACCTCTCATTTTGAGATCTTCTAACTTTCTCCCTCAAAGTAACTTATTACGTTAGCCGATGCCAGCATAAAGAATAAGATTTTGATGCACGATTTCACATGGATGTGTGACTTAACATGAATATTTATTCCCACCCAAACTTTGATATTTATATTTTAAAAAGAGAATTCTTAAATGTTAAAAGTTAAGCTAATTCTTAACTTATGGTATCCTTCTTACAAGTGTTGGGAACTAGGCAAATACGCCCATTTATCTGCCTGTGCAGTGGATGTCAGTGATTGTTTTCTTTTTCCAGCATCTGTTTGCCCTACTCTAATAAGAAATTCTCTTTTTTTCCCACAGTGAAACCATTCCATGAAGAATGATCAAAGCTAAAGCCATTATCCCTGCACCCTCACCATGGGACTTGGTCTCATATGACTCAGGCTAACCAATCAGAGTATACAATCCTCCTAGGCACAGAGATTCGTTGGACATAAGCACATCACAGAAGCCAGATTACTCATAATACCCCCTAGACTTTTTAAAAAAATTATTTATTGAGGCATAATTGGTTTATAACATTATATCATGTCATAGGCACAACATTATATTTTGACTTCTGTATACACTACAGTGTGCTCACCACCAAAAGTTTTGTTTCCATCTGTCACCATAGAGTTGATCCCCTTTATCCATTTTGCTCTCTCTGCTCTCCAATAACTTTTTTTTTTTTGCCAAACCTGTTATCATAGGCAGAATAATACCCTCCTAAATATGTCCACATTCCAATCTCCAGAACCTGTGAATAGTCTACCTTACATGGCAAAAGGGACTTTGCAGATAGAGTTAAGTTGAAGATCTGGAGATGGGAAGATTAACCTCAATTATGTGTGTAAGTGTAATGTAACCACAAGCATTCTTATAAATGAAAGAGGAAGGCAGGAGAGTTAGAGAAGATATGACAATAAAAACACAGAGTGATGTGATTGCTACCTTTGAAGATTGAATGTAGGTCCATGAGCCAACAAATGCAGGTAGTCTCTAGAAGCAGGAAAAGGAAAGAAAGTGAATTCTCAAAGTCTCCCAAAAAGAATGAAACCTGGCAGACAACTTGATTTTAGACCCAGGAGACCTATTTCAGATGTTTGACCTTCAGAACTATAAGATAATAAATTTGTGTTAAGTCATTAAGTTCATGATAATTTGTTAGAGCAACAATAGGAAATGAATACACCTGTCCAGGAAATGTTATCTTTCAGCTGGGATCTTGTTCTGAAAACGATCATGTCCATTGTGTGGAAAGAAGTTATCAAAGAACTGGAGAAGGATACATGCATGATGATGCTATTTGAACAGCCTAGTCAGCAGGGCCTGACACAACACTCTACTGTATCTCGCAGTTATGTGAGGCAATGTTTTCTTTCCAAAACCTTTGGCTTGTTCTTTGAGTTGAATTTATGTTACTGCAAAAAAAAGTACTGGTTAGTCTACTCCTTTAATAATTTTTTTAGCAAGTGAAATATGCGACATAAACAAAGTTTTCCACTAGTTCACAGTGTTGTGGTAATGTTTTGTCACCATATACAGATTGGTATATTTGGATTAAATCTCTAATGGTATTTTAATTTATTGCAATTTTTGTATTCTTGCTATCTTCTCTCCAAAACTCTTTTGAATGTTTCAGAACATTCTGAAATGTTCTGGGTGGAGAATGTGTACCATGTTCAAGTGGAAGTAAAATTAGTACATTTAACATCAATGCAAAAGATACATTTGGCTACAGACATTTCGGATACCTCAGATAACTAAAATGGCAATATCATTACATCTCAACTTTAAATAGATATATGACCATCTTGACCAATTGCATTCATTTTGTCTAAGCTGCATGCAGTGAGCAAGTAATCAGAGAAGGCAGGTTGGAAACCATGAACACAAGGCATGTCAAATCTCCTAGATGTGGAAGGAAGGGAATTTAACATAAATACAGCTCAATACAGCAAAATGAATGTTCAACTGTGGAAGGATTTCCATGTGAAAGAATAGGTAATTTTTTTTTTCAGACAAGAAGGCTAATTAATCAGGGCACTGACTTAGAGCTTGGTGATATTCATTGGAGGATGGTATCACAAGGTGTTCCTCACAATCTAGAAAAATTTGGGATTATCTAGAGAATCTAACTCACTCAGGTGTTCTCCTTTTCTTGCCATATGACAAAGGAAGACAGAGTAAATTCATTTAAAGACAGTTGTACTTGAAAAAGCTAGGCTTTCAGGTAGGAATCTAGGGGTCACAGATGGAGAAAAAGCAGGAAGTAGTCAACTGGGGACTCAGCTGCAGAGAACTTGAAGCCCTTCTAAATACTCTTCCTCTTCTATGTGTGCTGCTATTAAAACTGGACTTTGGCAATGGTCTATTCCATACTTATTTCTTATATGGGAAATTCATTTTAACATAAGGGTAATCATTTATTCGTTAACATGCATTTGCTTACAGATTTTCCTCTAGAATGGAGGCTTTGATGGAGTTTGTAGGGATCATTCATTCAAGCAACATTTACTGAGTGGTTGTTATGAGCCAGGCTTTCTGCTGTGTGCTTAGAATACAAACAGGAATCAAAGCAAATACTCTTCTTTCCCCAAGGATTTCATGATCTAATGTGAGAATATCAGGGAAACTTGATCTGCCATATTAGGTTGAAAGGTTAAAGACATATATTTTCTTATTTTCCAATTTTACCTAAAACAACCCCACTGTATGTCATCTGTTCTTGGAAGTTCCACAGCCAAACTTTCTTTCCAGCTTTTAAAACTCTTTCCTAACTTTGTATATAGCATCAGCACTTCATAGTTCATACATACATTTAAAATATAAAAGGAAAGGATCATTTTCTTCATTTCCCTTTGATTTACTGATAATCTAGAAAGATGAAATAAAGGTAGCTATAACAGAAATTTGAATCTATGAGTTCCCTAATTCTCAGTGTAAAGCCCTTTCACTACATCATGGCTGAGTAAACCAAACATACGTTCACCTAATAATAGGGCATAGGGCATATGGATTTCAAAAAACGTTAACTTTCCTCCAAAGTCTGCTGAATACAGTTTAAACAACATGGCCGCGAATCCTGCCCTTCCACAAACTTGGCTTAACTCATTCTCGAAGTTCATTCCATCACTCAACTACTAAAGTTATATGGCTATAATTTCCTGAATCATCTGTGTGATTTCCTACCTCACTTCCTCTGCTTTTGCCTTTCTCTCTATCACAATGTCCCGCCAGTTTCCTCTTCATGTAATGACTTTCTAGTAAATCTTCAATGCTTTCTCAAGTCTTTCCCAATCTCACCAGCCAGAAATTTTCTGTAGCTACTTTATTGAACTTTGCTCGTGCTACTCAAATGACTCTTGTCGCATTCCACCTTCTATCACAGGTATTTTGTCACTGTCTTATCTCTTCTAAGGGAAGGCAGAGATTCTAACATATATCTGTGGATCCTGCAGTCTCCAGCACATTGAATACTGGGCATTATAAATATCTGATCAATGACTGAATAAATTGAATTGGATTCGGGTCACTGAGAAAATGAAGAGACAAAATCAAAGCAATGTAATTACAAAACTTAGCCTCTCTGAGGTGGGCTGGCTAAGGACAGAGAGTGGAGAGTGTAAAAGGAGCCAGTGAGGGAATGAGTTAAGAGACTTGCACAGTTATTCTGGTAGAAAGAGATAAAAGTACACTCTCTCTGTTAGAACTGGGACAGGAAGGAAACGAGTACATTGTAAAGGAATTTCTGTCCAAGACATGGTGCAGGTAAAAGATAAAGAATTAGATTTTCACTTAGGTGACTGAACATGGTAGTACCATAGGAAAAATGTGCAGATGGTCACTGCCAGCCTGTTAAGTGCTTTCTTTCTTGTTGATGTAAGGTCTGAGCTTTTTTGATAATTGCATACTTTTTGTTACTTTGCCGAAAGTCCTTGGCATTCTCTGCGGCACAGATATCCAACTATTTAAGCTGTATTCCAAAGAGCTCGTATACTCCGTATAGTTGCCCCAGGGATATCTGGAATCTAGAAGAAAAAGCAGAGTAGTCAGCGTCCTGGGACCATGAACAAACTGCCAGCCATTTCACTTGGGTTGATTTTGATTACTTCAGTTGACATAAGATCTCTCTTGAATAGAAGTTTTCTACTGTTTAAATGTGATTGAAAGCTTTGGTCTACAGCTGGAGTTATCAAACTATGGTCCATGAGATAAGAATGGCTTTTACATTTTTAAAGTGTTGTTTTTTTTTTTTATTTTTAGTACAAGAAAAATAAAAGAACTATTTGCAACAAAAGCTAGATCTGGCTTGCAAAGCCTAAAATATTTACAATCTGGTCCTTAAAGAAAAAAATTGGGGGAATTCCCTGACTGTGCAGTGATTAGGACTCAGCATTCTCACTGCCGGGGCCTGGATTCAATCCCTGGTGGGAGAAATAAGATCCTGAGAGCTGAGTGGCAAGGCCAATTTTTTTGTTTTTAAAAGAATAAATTTTTCCATTATACTTAAAAAATAAAAGTAGGGGTTTTTTTGTTTGTTTTGCTTTGGGTTGTTTTCCCAATAGTCTGGGCAGACTTGGTTACTGTGGTTGATGTTGGCTGGCATCGTTGCTCCATACCATCCAGGACTCTCCTTATTAGCCTCCTTGACCTACACTGGCCAACACAAATCCGTTTTTTCTTTTTTATTTTTTTAAACACCTGTATTGGAGTATAATTGCTTTCCAAAGGTGTGTTAGTTTCTGCTGTATAACAAAGTTAATCAGCTATATATATACATACACCCCCCCATATCTCCTCCATCTTGCATCTCCCTTCCACACTCCCTATCCCACCACTCTAGGTGGTCACAAAGCACTGAGCTGATCTCCCTGTGCTATGCAGCTGCCTCCCACTAGCTATCTATTTTACATTGGTAGTGTATGTATGTCAATTCTACTGTCTCACTTTTTCCCAGCCAGACCTTCCCCCTCACCGTGTCCTCAAGTCCATTCTCTATGTCTGCGTCTTTATTCCTGTCCTACCCCTAGGTTCTTCAAAACTTTTTTTTTTTGAATCCATATATATGTGTTAGCATATGGTATTTGTTTTTCTCTTTCTGACTTACTTCACTCTGTATGACAGACTCTAGGTCATCCACCTCACTGCAAATAACGTAATTTTGTTTCTTTTTATGGCTGAGTAATATTCCACTGTATAGATATGTCACATCTTCTTTATCCATTCATCTGTCAATGAAAACTTAGGTTGCGTCCACGTCCTGGCCAGAGCTGCAATGAACATTGTGGTACACGACCCTTTGAATTATGGTTTTCTCAGGGTATGTGCTGTGTAGTGGGATTTCTGGGTTGTATGGCAGTTCTCTTTGTAAACTTTGAGGAGTCTCCATACTGTTCTCCATAGTAGCTGTATCAATTTATATTCCCACCAACAGTGCAAGAGGGTTCCCTTTTCTCCACACCCTATCCAGCATTTTTTATTTGTAGATTCTTTGATGATGGGCATTCTGGACGGTGTGAGGTGGTACCTCATTGTAGTTTTGATTTTCATTTCTGTAATGATTATTCATGTTGAGCATCCTTTGATGTGTTTGTTGGCAATCTGTGTATCTTCTTTGGAGAAATGTCTATTTAGGTCTTCTGGCCATTTTTTAATTGAATTGTTTGTTTTTTCTGATATTTAGCTGAATGAGCTGGTTGTATATTCTGGAGATTAATCCGTTGTCAGTTGCTTCACTTGCAAATATTTTCTCCCATTCTGAGGGTTGGCTTTCATCTTGTTTAGGGTTCCCTTTGCTGTGCAAAAGCTTTTAGTTTCATTAGGGCCCATTTGTTTATTTTTGGTTTTATTTCCATTTCTCTAGGAGGTGGGTCCAAAAGGATCTTGCTGTGATTTATGCCACAGAGTATTCTGCCTATGTTTTCCTCTAAGAGTTTTATAGTGTCTGGCCTTATATTTAGGTCTTTAATCCATTTCGAGTTTATTTTTGTGTATGGTGTTAAGGAGTATTCTAATTTCATTCTTTTATATGTAGCAGCCCAGATTTCCCAGCACTACTTATTGAAGAGGCTGTCTTTTCTCCATTGTATATTCTTGCCTCCTTTTTCACAGATAAGGTGACCAGGGCTTCCCTGGTGGCGCAGTGATTGAGAGTCCCCCTGCCAATGCAGGGGACATGGGTTCGTGTCCTGGTCTGGGAAGATCCCACATGACATGGAGTGGCTGGGCCCGTGAGCTATGGCTGCTGAGCCTGTGCTCCCGGTGTCTGTGCTCCACAACGGGAGAGGCCACAACAGTGAGAGACCTGCGTATCACACACACACACAAAAAGATAATGTGAGTATATGTGCATGGGTTTATCTCTGGGCTTTCTATCCTGTTCCATTGATCTATATTTATGTCTCAGTGCCAGTACCATACTCTCTTGATTACTATAGCTTTGTAGTATAATCTGAAGTGTGGGAGCCTGATTCCTCCAGCTCTGCTTTTCTTTCTCAATATTGCCTTGAGTATTTGGGATCTTTTGTGTTTCCATATAAATTGTGAAATTTTTTATTCTAGTTCTGTGAAAAATGCCATTGGGTGTTTGATAGGGATTGCACTGAATCTGTAGATTGCTGTAGGTAGTATAGTCATTTTCATAATGTCGATTCTTGCAATCCAAAACATGGCCTATCTCTCCATCTATTTGTATTATCTTTAATTTCTTTCATCAGTGTCTTACAGTTTTCTGCATACAGGACTTTTTTCTCCTTAGGTAAGTTTATTCCTAGGTATTTTATTCTTTTTGTTGCAATGGTAAATACGAGTGTTTCCTTAATTTATCTTTCAGATTTTTCATCATTAGTGTATAAGAATGCAAGAGATTTCTGTGCACTAATTTTGTACACTGCTATTTACCAAATTCATTGATTAGCTCAGGTTTTCTGGTAGTATGTTTACGATTCTCTATATAGAGTATCATGTCATCTACAAACATTAAAAGTTTTACTTCTTCTTTTCTGATTTGGATTCCTTTTATTTATTTTTCTTCTCTGATTGCTGCAGCTAAAACTTCCATAACTATGTTGAAAAATAGTGGTGAGAGGGAGCAACCTTGTCTTGTTCCTGATCTTAGTGGAAATGGTTTCAGTTTTTTCCCATTGAGAATCATGTGGGATGTGGGTTATTCATATATGGCCTTTATTATGTTGAGGTAAGTTCCATCTATGCCTACATTCTGCAGGGTTGTTATCATAAATGGGTGTTGAATTTGTCCAAAGCTTTTTCTTCATATATTGAGATGATCATATGGTTTTCTCCTTTAATTTGTTAATATGGCTTATCACATTGATTGATTTTCATATGTTAAAGAATCCTTGCATTCCAGAGATAAACCTCACTTGAACATGGTGTATGATCCTTTTAATGTGCTGTTGGGTTCTGTTTGCTAGTATTTTGTTGAGGATTTTTGCATTTATATTCATCAGTGATATTGACCTGTAGTTTTCTTTCTTGGTGGAATCTTTGTCTGGTTTTGGTATCAGGGTGATGGTGGCCTCGTAAAATGTGTTTGGGAGTGTTCCTCTCTCTGCTATATTTTGGAAGAGTTTGAGAAGGATCGGTGTTAGCTCTTCTCTAAATGTTTGATAGAATTTGCCTGTGAAGCCATCTGGTCCTGGGCTTTTGTTTGTTGGAAGATTTTTAATCACAGTTTCAATTTCAGTGCTTGTGATTGGTTTGTTTACATTTTCTATTTCTTCCTGGTTCAGTGATGGAAGACAGTGTTTTTCTAAGAATTCTTCCATATCTTCCAGTTTGTCCATTTTACTGCCTTATTGTTGCTTGTAGTAATCTCTCACAATCCTTTGTATTTCTGCAGTGGCAGTTGTTACTTCTTTTCATTTCTAATTCTATTGTTTTCAGTCTTCTCCATTCTTTTCTTGATGAGTCTGGCTAATTGTTTATCTTTTTTTTTTATCTTCTCAAAGAAGTAGTTTTTAGTTTTATTGATCTTTGCTATTGTTTCCTTCATTTCTTTTTCATTTATTTCTGATCTGATCTTTATAATTTATTTCCTTCTGCTAACTTTGGGGGTTTTTTTGTTCTTATTTTGCTAATAGCTTTAAGCGTAATATTAGGTAGTGTATTTGAGATGTTTATTTTTTTCCAGAAGTAGGATTGTATTGCTATAAACTTGCCTCTTAGAACTGCTTTTGCTGCATCACATAGGTTTTGGGTCATTGTGTTTCCCTTGTCATTTGTTTCTAGGTATTTTTTGATTTCCTCTTTGATTTCTTCGCTGATCTCTTGGTTATTAAGTCGTGTGTTGTTTAGCCTCCATGTGTTTCTATTTCTTACAGATTTTTTTCTGTAATTGTTATCTTGTCTCATAGCATTGTGGTTGGAAAAGATATTTGATATGATTTCAATTTTCTTAAATTTATCTAGGCTTGATTTGTGACCCAAGATATGATCTATCCAGGAGAATGTTCCATGAGCACTTGAGAGGAATGTGTATTCTCTTGTTTTTGGATGGCATGTGCTATAAATATCAATCAAGTTCATCTTGTTTAATGTATCATTTAAAGCTTGTGTTACCCTATTTATTTTCATTTTGCATGATCTGTCCATTGGTGCAAGTGGGGTGTTAAAGTCTCCTACTATGATTGTGTTACTGTAGATTTCCCCTTTTATGGCTCTTAGTATTTGCCTTATGTACTGAGGTGCTCCAATGTTGGGTGCATAAATATTTAAAATTGTTATATCTTCTTTTTGGATTGATCCCTTGATCTTTATGTAGTGTCCTTCCTTTTCTCTTGTAACACTCTTTATTTTAAAATCTATCAATTCTGATATGAGAATTGCTACTCCAGCTTTCTTTTGATTTCCATGCATGGATTATCTTTTTCCAACCCCTCACTTTCAGTCTGTAACTGACTCTAGGTCTGAAGTGGGTCTCTTGTAGACCTCATATGTATGGCTCTTGTTTTTGTATCCACTCAGCAATTCTATGTCTTTTGGTTAGAGTATTTAGTCCATTAACATTCAAGGTAGTTATCAATATGTATGTTCCTATTACCATTTTCTTAATTGCTTTGGGTTTGTTATTGCAAGTCTTTTCCTTCTCTTGTGTTTCCTGCCCAGAAAAGTTCCTTTAGCATTTGTTGTGCAGCTGGTTTGGTGGTGCTGAAACTCTCTTAGTTTTTGTTTATCTATAAAGATTTTAATTTTTCTGTCAAATCTGAATGAGATCCTTGCTGGGTAGAGGAATCTTTGTTGTAGTATTTTCCCTGTCATCACTTTAAATATGTCTGCCACTCCCTACTTCCTTACAGAGTCTCTGCTGAAAAATCAGCTGTTAACCTTATGGGTCTTCCCTTGTATGTTTTTTTTTTTCTTTTTTTAATGTTTATTTATTTATTTATTTATTTTTATTATTAGTCATCCATTTTACACACATCAGTGTATAATTGTCAATCCCAATCTCCCAAATCATCACACCACAACCCCCACCCCTTGACACCTTCCACCCTTGTTGTCCATATGTTTTTTCTCTACTTTTGTGTCTCAGTTTCTCCTTGGCAAACAGGGTCATCTGTACAATTTTCTAGGTTCCACATATATGTGTTAATATATGATATTTGTTTTTCTCTTTTGGACTTACTTCACTCTCTGTGATAGTCTCTAGATCCATCCACGTCTCAACAAAGGATCTAATTTCATTCTTTTTTATGGCTGAGTAATATTCCATTGTATATATGAGCCATATTCTTTATCCATTTGTCTTTCAATGGGCAATTATGTTGTTTCCATGACCTGGCTATTGCAAATAATGCTGCAATGAACATTGGGCTGCATGTGTCTTTTTGAATTATGGTTTTCTCTGGGCATATGCCCAGTAGTGGGATTGCTGGGTCATATGGTAATTTTATTTGTAGTTCTTTAAGGGACCTCCATACTGTTATGCATAGGGGCTGTATAAGTTTATATTCTCACCAACAGTGCAAGAGCATTCCATTTTCTCCACACCCACTCCTGCATTTGTTGTTTGTACATTTTCTGATGATACCCATTCTAACTGGTGTGAGGTGATACCTCATTGTACATTTGCATTGCATTTCTCTATTAATTATTGATGTTGAGCAGCTCTTCACGTGTTTCTTGGCCATCTTTATTTCTTCTTTGGAGAAATGTGTAATTAGTTCTTCTGCTCTTTTTTTATTGAGTTTTCATTGTTTTTAATATTGAGTTGCATGAGCTGTTTATATATTTTGGAGATTAATACTTTGTCCCTTGATTTGTTTGCAAATATTTTCTCCCATTCGATGGATTGTCTTTTCATCTTTTTTTGTACTTTGCTTTGCAAAAGCTTTTAACTTTCATTAGGTCCCATTTGTTTATTTTTGTTTTTATTTCCATTACTCTAGGAGGTGGGTCAAAAAAGATCTTGCTGTGATTTATGTCAAAGAGTGTTCTTCCTATGTTTTCCTCTAAGAGTTTTAGAGTGTCTGGTCTTAAATTTAGGTCTCTAATCCATTTTGAGTTTATTTTTGTGTATGGTGTTAGGGAGTGTTCTAATTTCATTCTTTTACACGTAGCTGTCCAGTTTTCCCAGCACCAATTATTGAAGAGACAGTCTTTTTTCCATTATATATCCTTGCCCCCTTTTTCATAGATTAGTTGACCATAGGTGCATAGGTTTACATCTGGGCTTTCTATCCTGCTCCATTAATCTATATTTCTGTTTTTGTGCCAGTACCATATTATTTTGATTAAAGTAACTTTGTAGTATAGTCTGAAGTCAGGGAGTTTGATTTCTCCAGTGCCATTATTTTCCCTCAAGAGCGCTTTGGCTATTCAGGTTTTTTTGTGTCTCCATACAAATTTTAAGATTTTTTGTTCTAGTTCCATAAAAAATGCTACTGGTAATTTGATAGGGATTGCACTGAATTTGTAGATTGCTTTGGGTAGTATAATCATTTTCACAATATTGATTCTTCCAAATCTAAGAACATGGTATATCTCTCCATCTGTTGATATCATCTTTAATTTCTTTCATCAGTGTCTTATTGTTTTCTGCATACAGGTCTTTTGTCTCCCTAGGTAGGTTTGTTCCTAGGTATTTTATTCTTTTGGTTGCAGTGGTAAATGGGAGTGTTTCCTTAATTTCTCTTTCAGATTTTTCATCATTAGTGTATAAGAATTCAAGAGATTTCTGTGCATTGATTTTGTAACCTGCAACTTTACCAAATTAATTGATTAGCTCTATTAGTTTTCTGCTGGCATCTTTAGGATTCTCGGTGTATAGTATCATGTCATCTGCAAACAGTGACAGTTTTACTTCTTCTTTTCCAATTTGTATTCCTTTTATTTCTTTTTTTTTCTCTGACTGTGATGGCTAAGACTTCCAAAAGTATGTTGAATAATAGTGGTGGGAGTGGACATCCTTTTCTTGTTCCAAATATTAGAGGAAATGCTTTCAGTTATTCACCATTGAGCATGCTCTTTTCTGTGTGTTTGTCATTTATGGCCTTTATTATGTTGAAGTAGGTTGCCTCTATGCCCACTTTCTGGAGAGGTTTTATCATAAATGGATGTTGAATTTTGTCAAAAGCGTTTTCTGCATCTATTGAGATGATCATATGGTTTTTAGTTTTCGATTTTTTAATAGTGTGTATCACATTGTTTGATTTGCATATATTGAAGAATCCTTGCATCTCTGCAATAAATCCCACTTGATCAGGGTGTATGATCCTTTTAATACGTTGTTGGATTCTGTTTGTTAATATTTTGTTGTGGATTTTTTCATCTATATTCATCAGTGCTACTGTCCTGTAGTTTTCTTTTCTTGTAGTATCTTTGTCTGGTTTTGCTATCAGGGTTATACTGGACTCATAGAATGAGTTTGGGAGTGTTCCTTCCTCTGCAAGTTTTTGGAAGAGTTTGAGAATATGGGTGTTAGATATTCTCTAAATATTTGATAGAACTCCCCTGTGATTCCATCTCTTCCTGGACTTCAGTTTGTTGTAAGATTTTTAATCACAGTTTCAGTTTCATTACTTGTGATTTGTCTGTTCATATTTTATATTTCTTCCTGGTTCAGTCTTGGAAGGTTATACCTTTCTAAGAATTTGTCCATTTCTTCCACGTTGTCAATTTTATTGGCATAGAGCTGCTTGTAGTAGTCTCTTAGGATGACTTGCATTTCTGTGGTGTCTGTTGTAATTCCTCCTTTCTCATTTCTAATTTTATTGATTTGAGTCCACTCCTTCTTTTTCTTGATGAGTCTGGCTAATTGTTTATAACTTTTGTTTATCTTCTCAAAGAACGAGCTTCTAGTTTTATTGATCTTTGCTATTATTTTCTTTGTTTCTATTTCATTTACTTCTGCTCTGATCTGTATGATTTCTTTCATTATGCTAACTTTGGATTTTGTTTGTACTTCTTACTATAGGTCCTTTAGGTGTAAGAAGAGATTGCTATTTTTTTTATTTTTGTTATTCTTAACAGCTTTATTAGACTATAATTCCTTTACAATGGTGTGTGAGTTTCTGTATTATAACAAAGTGAATCAGTTATACATATACATATGTCCCCATATCTCTTCCTTCTTTCATCTTCCTCCCTCCCACCCTCCCAATCACACCTCTCTAAGTGGTCACAAAGCACCGAGCTTATCTCCCTGTGGTATGTGGCTGCTTCCCACTAGCTATCTGTTTTACGTTTGGTAGTGTACATATGTCAATGCCACTACCTCAGTTTTTCCCAGCTTACCTTTCCTGCTCCCTGTATGCTCAAGTCCATTTTCTAGTAGTTCTGAATCTTTATTCCCGTCTTGCCCCTAGGTTCTTCAGACCATTTTATTTTTTCTTTTCTTAGATTCCTTATATTTGTGTTAGCATATGGTATTTGTTTTTCTCTTTCTTACTTACTTCATTCTGCATGACAGTCTCTATGTCCATCCCCCTCACTACAAATAACTAAATTTCATTTTTTTATGGCTGAGTAATATTCCATTGTATATGTGCCACATCTTCTTTATCTAATCTTCAGTTGATGGACACTTAGGATGCTTCCATGTCCTGTCTATTGTAAATAGAGCTGCAATAAACATTTTGGTACATGACTCTTTTTGAATTATGGTTTTCTCAGGGTATATGCCCAGTAGTGAGATTGCTGGGTCATATGGTGGTTCTATTTTTAGTTTTGTAAGGAACCTCCATGCTGTTCTCCATAGTGGCTGTATCAATTTACATTCCCACCAACAGTGCAAGAGTGTTCCCTTTTCTCCACACCCTCTCTAGCATTTATTGTTGGTAGAATTTTTGATGATGGCCATTCTCACTGGTGTGAGATTACATCTCATTGTAGTTTTGATTTACATTTCTCTAATGATTAATGATGTCGAGCATTCTTTCATGTGTTTGTTGGCAATCTGTATATCTTCTTTGGAGAAATGTCTATTGAGGTCTTCTGCCCATTTTTGGATTGACTTCTTTGTTTATTTGATATTGAGCTGCATGAGCTGCTTGTAAATTTTGGCAATTAATCCTTTGTTAGTTGCTTCATTTGCAAATATTTTCTTCCATTCTGAGCATTGCCTTTTCATCTTGTTTATGGTTTCCTTTGCTGAGCAAAAGCTTTTAAGTTTTATTAGGTCCCATTTGTTTCTTTTTGTTTTTATTTCCATTTCTCTAGGAGTTGACTCAAAAAAGATCTTGCTGTGATTTATGTCATAGACTGTTCTGCCTATGTTTTCCTCTAAGAGTTTGATAGTGTCTGGCTTAAAATTTAGGTCCTTAATCCATTTTGAGTTTATTTTTGTGTGTGGTGTTAGGGAGTGTTCTAATTTGATATTTTACATGTAGCTGTCCAGTTATCCCAGCACCACATATTGAAGAGGTTATCTTTTCTCCACTGTATATTCTTGCCTTCTCTATCAAAGATGAGGTGACCATATGTGCATGGTTTTACCTCTGGCCTTACTATCCTGTTCCATTGATGTATATTTCTGTTTTTGTGCCAGTACCATATTCTCTTGATTACATTAGCTTTGTAATATAGTCTGAAGTCAGGGATCCTGATTCCTCAAGCTCTCTTTTTCTCTCTCAGAATTGCTTTGGCTATTCGTGGTCTTTTTTGTTTTCATACAAATTGTGAAATTATTTGTTCTAGTTCTGTGAAAAATACCAATGGTAGTTTGATAGGGATTGCATTGAATCTGTAGATTGCTTTGGGTAGTAGGGTCATTTTCAAAATGTTGATTCTGTCAGTCTAAGAACATGTTATATCTCTCCAACTTTTTGTTTCATATTTAATTTCTTTCTTCAGTGTCTTATAGTTTTCTGCATACAGGCCTGTTGTCTCCTTAGGGACGTTTATTCCTAGATATTTTATTCATTTTGTTGCAATGGTAAATGGGAGTGTTTTCTTAATTTCACTTGCAGATTTTTCATCATTAGTGTATAGGAATGCAATAGATTTCTTTGTATTAATTTTGTATCCTACTACTTTACCAGATGCATTCATTAGCTCTACTAGTTTTCTAGTGGCATTTTATGATTCTCTATGTACACTATCATGTCATCTGCAAGCAGTGACAGCTTTACATCTTCTTTTCCAATTTGGATTCTTTTTGCTTATTTTTCTTCTCAGATTGCTGTGGCTAAAACTTCCAAAACTATGTTGAATAATAATGCTGAGAGTGGACAACATTGTCTTGTTTCAGATCTTAGTGGAATGGTTTCAGTTTTTCACGTTTGAGAACGATGTTTTCTGTGGGTTTGTCATATATGGCCTTTATTATGTTAAGGTAAGTTCCCTCTATGCCTATTTTCTAGAAAGTTTTTATCATCAATTGCTGTTGAATTTCTTCCAAAGCTTTTTCTGCATCTATTGAGATGATCATATGGTTTTTCTCTTTCAATTTTTTACTATGGTGTATCACATTGACTGATTGTGTTTATTGAAGAATCCTTGCATTCCTGGGATAAACCCCACTTGATCATGGTGTACGATACTTTTAATGAGCTGTTGGATTATGTTTGTTAATATTTTTTTGAGGATTTTTGCATTTATATTCATCAATGATATTGGTCTGTAGTTTTCTTTCATTGTGACATCTTTATCTGGTTTAGGTATCACGGTGATGGTGGCCTCGTAGAATTAGTTTGGGAGTGTTCTTCCCTCTGCTATATTTTGGAAAAGTTTGAGGAGGATAGGTGTTAGCTCTTTTCTAAATGTTTGACAGAATTCACCTGTGAAGCCATCTGCTCCTGGGCTTTTTTCTTGGAAGATTTTTAATCACAGTTTAAATTTCAGAGCTTGTTATTGGTCTGTTCATATTTTCTGTTTCTTCCTGGCTCAATCTCGGAAGGCTGTCCTTTTCTAAGAATTTGTCAATTTATTCCAGGTTGTCCATTTTTGGGGTCTTATAGTTGCTTGTAGTAATCTCTATGATCCTTTGTATTTCTGCAGTATAAGTTGTTACTTCTCCTTTTTCATTTCTAATTTTATTCATTTGAGTCTTCTCCCTTTTGTTCTTGATAAGTCTGGCTAATGGTTTATCAATTTTGTTTTTCTTCTCAGAGAACAGGTTTTCATTTTATTGATCTTTGCTATCATTTCCTTCATTTCTTTTTCATTTATTTCTGATCTGATCTTTATGATTTATTTCCTCCTGCTAACTTTGGGGTTTTCTGTTCTTCTTTCTCTAATTGCTTTATGTGTAAATTTAGGTTGTTTATTTGAGATGTTTCTTAAGGTAGGCTTGCATGGCTATAAAGTTTCCTTTTAAACCTCTTAGGCTGCACACCATAGGTTTTGGGTCATTGTGTTTTCCTTGTCATTTGTTTCTATGTATTTTTTTATTTCCTATTTGATTTCTTCACTGATCTCTTGGTTATTAAGTAGTTTGTTGTTTAGCCTTCATGTGTTTCTATTTCTTACAGATATTTTCCTGTAATTGTTATCCTGTCTCATAGCATTGTGGTCAGAAAACATACTTGATATGATTTCAATTTTCATAAATTTACCTAGGCTTGATTTGTGACCCAAGATATGATCTATCCTGTAGAATGTTCCATGAGCACTTGAGCGGAATGTGTATTCTCTTGTTTTTGGATGGAATGTGCTATAAATATCAATTAAGTCCATCATGTTTAATGTATCATTTAAAGCTTGTGTTACCTTATTTATTTTCATTGTGGATGATCTGTCCATTAGTGAAAGTGGAGTGTTAAAGTCCCCTACTATGATTGTGTAACTGCCAATTTCCCCTTTTATGGCTTGTAGTATTTGCCTTATGTACTGAGGTGCTCCAATGTTGGGTGCATAAATATTTTAAATTGTTATGTGTTCTTCTTGGATTGATCCCTTGATCAATATGTAGTGTACTTCTTTTTCTCTTGTAATAGTCTTTGTTTTAAAGTCGTTTTTTTTTTCTTTTTCTGATATGAGAATTGGTACTCTAGTTTTCTTTTGATTTCCATTTGTATGGAATATATTTTTCCTTCCCCTCACTTTCACTCTATGTGTCCCTAGGTCCGAGGTGGGTCTCTTTTAGACAGCATATATATGGGTCTTGTTTTTGTATCCATGCAGCCAGTCTATGTCTTTTCATTAGAGCACTTAATCCATTTACATTTAAGGTAGTTATCGATATGCTTGTTCCTATTAGCATTTTCTTAATTGTTTTGAGTTTATTATTGTAGGGCTTTTCCTTCTCTTGTGTTTCCTGCCTAGGGAAGTTCCCTCAGCATTTGTTTTAAAGCTGGTTTGGTGGTGCTGAATTCCCTTATCTTTTGCTTTTCTGTAAAGCTTTTAATTTCTCCATTAAATCTGAATGATATCCTCTCTGGGTAGAGTAATCTTGGTTGTATGTTTTTCTCTTTCATCACTTTAAATATGTCCTAGCCTTCCCTTCTGGTTTGTAGAGTTTCTGCTGAAAGATGAGCTGTTAACCTTATGGGGATTCTTTTATGTGTTACTTGTTGATTTTCCCTTGCTGCTTTTAAATTTGTTCTTTGTATTTAATTTTTGAGAGTTTTATTAATATGTGTCTTGGCATGTTTCTCCTTGGATTTATACTTTATGGGACTCTGTGCTTCCTGGAATTGATTAACTATTTCCTCTCCCACATTAGGGAAGTTTTCAACTATAATCTCTTCAAATATTTTCTCAGTCCCTTTCTTTTACTCTTCTTCTTCTGGGACCCCTACAATACAAATGTTGGTGCGTTTAACGTTGTCCCAGAAGTCTCTGAGATTGTCCTCAGTTCTTTCCATTCTTTTTTCTTTATTCTTCTTTGCAGTAGTTATTTCCACTATTTTATCTTCCAGGTCACATATCCGTTCTTCTGTCTGTTATTCTAATTTTGATCCGTTCTAGAGAATTTTTAATTTCATTTATTGTATTGTTCATCTCTGTTTGTTTGCTCTTTAGTTATTCTAGGTCCTTGTAAATGTTTCTTTTACTTTCTCCATTCTATTTCCGGGATTTTGTATCATCTTTACTATCATTATTCTGAATTCTTTTTTAGGTAGACTGCCTATTTTCTCTTCATTTGTTAGGTCTGGGGTTTTTTTACATTGCTCCTTAATCTTCTGTGTGTTTCTCTGTCTTCTCATTTTGCTTAACTTACTATGTTTGGGGTCTCCTTTTCGCAGGCTGCAGGTTTGTAGTTTCCATTGTTTGTGGTGTCTGTCCCCAGTGGCTAAGTTTGGTTCAATGGGTTGTATAGGCTTCCTGGTGGAGGGGACTAGTGCCTGTGTTCTGGTGGATGAGGCTGGATCTTTTGTTTCTGGTGGTCAGGTCCTCGTCTGATGGTGTGTTTTGTGGTGTCTGAGGCGTTATGATTTTAGGCAGCCTCTGTGCTAATGGATGGGGTTGTGTTCCTGTCTTGCTACTTGTTTGGCATACGGTGTCCTGTACTGTAGCTTGCTGTTCATTGAGTGAAGCTGGGTCTTCACGTTGAGATGGAGATCTGTGGGAGATTTTCACCGTTTGATATTACATGGAGCTGGGAGGTGTCTTGTGGACCAGTGTCCTAAACTTTTCTCTCACACCTCAATGGCACAGCCCTGACACCTGGCTGGAGCACCAAGAGCCTGTCCTCCACACAGCTTAGAATAAAAGCGAAAAAAGAAAGAAAGAAAGAAGAAGATAAAATAAAGCAAAATAAAATAAAGTTATTAACATAAAACATAATTATTAAGAAAAAAATTAAGTAATTAAAAACAAACAAGCAAACAACAACAACAACAAAAAAGGACCAATAGAACCCTAGGACAAATGGTAAAAGCAAAGCTATACAGACAAAATCACACACAGAAGCATACACATACACTCTCACAAGAAGAGAAAAAGGGAAAAAATATATATATATATTGTTGCTCCCAAAGTCCACCTCCTCAATTTAGGTTGATTTGTTGTCTATTCAGATATTCCACAGATGCAGGGTACATCAAGTTGATTGTGGAGATTTAATCTGCTGCTCCTTAGGCTGCTGGGAGAAATTTTCCTGTCTCTTCTTTGCTTGCACAGATACCAGGGATCAGCTTTGGATTTTGACCCGTCTGTGCGTGTAGGTGGTCTGAGGGCATCTGTTCTTTGCTCAGACACGATGGGGTTAAAGGAGCAGCTGATTCAGGGTCACTGGCTCACTCAGGCAGTGGGGAGAGAGGGGTACGGATGTGGGGTGAACCTGCGGCCACAGAAGCCACCATGACATGGCACCAGTCTGAGGCACACCATGCATTCTCTTGGAGAAGTTGGCCCTGGATCACGGGACCCTGGCAATGGCAGGCTGCACAGGCTCCCTGGAGGGAACATGTGTAAAGTGACATGTGCTTGCACACAGACTTCTTGGTGGCTGCAGTAGCAGCCTTAGCATCCCATGCCCATCACTGGGGTCCATGCTGACAGCCGTGCCCCTTCGCCTGTCTCTGGAGCTCCTTTAAGTGGCACTCTTAATCCCCTCTCCTAGTGCACCAGGGAACAAAGAGTCAAGAAAAAGTCTCTTGTCTCTTCGGCAGCTCCAGACATTTTCCTGGACTCCCTCCCATCTAGCTGTGGAGTACTAACCCCCTTCAGGCTGTGTTCAAGCTGCCAACCCCAGTGTTCTCCCTGGGATCCGACCTAAGCCTGAGCCTCAGCTCCCAGAGCCTACCCATCCTGGAGGGTGAGCAGAGAAGCTGCTCAGGCTGGTGAGTGCTGGTCAGCACTGACCGTCTGTGCGAGAATCTCTCTGCTTTGCTCTCCACACCCCTGTTGTTGTGCTCTCCCTCATGGCCCTGAAACTCCCCCCCTCTGCCAGCAGCAGTCTCCGCCCACTAAGGGGCTTCCTAGTGTGTGGAAACATTTCTTCCTTCACAGCTCCCTCCCACTGGTGCAGGTCCCGCCCCTATTATTTTGTCTCATTTTTTTCTTTTTTCTTTTACCCTTCCCTGGTACGTGGGGAGTTTCTTGCCTTTTGGGAGGTCTGAGGTCTTCTGCCAGAGTTCATTAGGTGTTCTGTAGGAGTTGTTCCACATGTAGATGTATTTCTGATGTATTTGTGGGGAGGAAGGTGATCTCTGTATCTTACTCTTTCACCATCTTGAAGCTCCTCCTAGATTGTTAATTTGAGATTTTTCTTGTTTCTTGATGTAGGCTTTTATTGCTATAAACTTCCCTCTTAGACTTGCTTTTGCTGCATCCCATCCATTTTACATTGTCGTGTTTGCATTATGATTTGTCTCTAGGTATTTTTTGATTTCCTTTTTGATTTCTTTACTGATCTCTCGGTTATTCAGTAATGTATTGTTTAGCCTCCATGTGCTTGTGTATTTTTACATTTTTGTCCCTGTAATTGTTTTCTTATCTCATAGCATTGTGTTCAGAAAAGATGCTTGAAATGATTTCAATTTTCTTAAATTTAACTGAGGCTTGATTTGTGACCCCAGATGTGATCTATCATGGAGAGTGTTCTGTACACACTTGAGAAGAAATTGTAGTCTGCTGTTTTGGGATGGAATATCTTATAAATATCAATTAAATCTATCTGTTTTATTGTGTCATTTAAAGTTTCTGTTTTCTTTTTAATTTTCTGTTTGGATTATCTGTCCATTGCTGTAAGTGAGGTGTTAAAGTCCCCAACTAGTATTGTGTTACTGTTGATTTCCTCTTTTAGAGTTGTTAGCAGTTGTCTTATATATTGAGGTACTCCTATATTGGGTGCATATATATTTATAATTGCTATATCTTCTTCTTGGATTGATCCCTTGATCATTACATAATGTCCTTCCTTGTCTCTTGTAACATTCTTTATTTTAAAGTCTATTTTATCTGATATGAGAATTGCTACTCCAGCTTTCCTTTGATTTCCATTTGCATGGAATATCTTTTTCCATTCCCTCACTTTCAGTCTGTATGTGTCCCTAGGTCTGAAGTGGGCCTCTTGTAGACAGCACATATATGGGTCTTGCTTTTGTATCCATTCAGCAAACCTGTGTCTTTTGGTTAGAGTATCTAATTTATTCACATTTAAGGGAATTATTGATACATATATTCCTATTACCATTTTCTTAATTGTTTTGGGTTTGTTGTTGTAGGTCCTTTTCTTCTCTTGTGTTTCCCACTTAGAGAAGTTTCTTTAGCATTTGTTGTAGAGCTGGTTTTTGGGACATGAATTCTCTTAGCTTTTGCTTGTCTGAAAACCTTTGATTTCTCCAACGAATCTGAATGAGATCCTTGCTGTGTAGAGTATCTTGGTTGTAGGTTCTTCCCTTTCATCACTTTAAATATATCCTGCCACTCCCTTCTGGCTTGTAGAGTTTCTGCTGGGAAATCAGCTGTTAACCTTATGGGAGTTCCCTCGTATGTTATTTGTCATTATTCCCTTGCTGCTTTCAAAATTTTTCTTTGTCTTTAATTTTTACCTATTTGATTACTATGTGTCTCAGCATGTTTCTCCTTGGGTTTATCCTGTATGTGACTTTCTGTGCTTCCTGGACTTCTGTGGCTATTTCCTTTCCCATGTTAAGGAAGTTTTCTAGTATCAACTCTTCAAATATTTTTTCGGGTCCTTTCTCTCTCTCTTCTCCTTCTGGGACCCCTATAATGCAAATGTTGTTGTGTTTATTGTTTTCCCAGAGGTCTTTTAGACTGTCTTCATTTCTTTTCATTCTTTTTTCTTTATTCTGTTCTGCAGCAGTGAATTCCACCATTCTGTCTTCCAGGTCACTTATCCGTTCTTCTGCCTCCATTTTTCTGCTATTGACTCCTTCTAGTGTATTTTTCATTTCAGTTATTGTATTGTTCATCTCTGTTTATTTGTTCTTTTATTCTTCTAGATCTTTGTTAAACATTTCTTGCATCTTCTCGATCTTTGACTCCATTCTTTTTCTGAGGTCCTGGATCATCTTCCCCATCATTGTTCTGAATTGTTTTTCTGGAAGATTGTCTATCTCCATTTCATTTAGTTGTTTTTCTGTTTTTGTTTTGTTTTGTTTTGTTTTGTTTTGCAGTACACGAGCCTATCACTGTTGTGGCCTCTCCCATTGTGGAACACAGGATCCAGACACGCAGGTTCAGTAGCCATGGCTCAAGGTCCTAGCCACTCTGTGGCATGTGGGATCTTCCCAGACTGGGGCATGAACCCATGTCCCCTGCATCTGCAGGTGGACTCTCAACCACTGTGCCACCAGGGAAGCCCTTTTCTGGGGTTTTATCTTGTTCCTTCATCTGGTACATAACCCTCTGCCTTTTCATCCTGTCTATCTTTCTGTGAATGTGGTTCACACATTCACAGAAAGAAATAAATAAAAAAATAATAAATAAAAATAATAATAATAATAAAAATAATAATTATTTTTATTAAAAATAAAAATAATAAATAAATAAATAAATAAATAAAGAAATAAAATAAAGTTAGAATAGAAAAAATATTGTTAAATATAAAAAATTAAAAAGTAATAAAAAAAAGAGAGAAAGAAAGAAGAGAGCAAACCAACCAAAGACTAATCTATCAATGATAACAAGCACTAAAATCTATACTAAAAGCAAAACAAAACAAAACAAAAAAGAAGTGGGCAGTCAGAACCCAAGGACAAATGGCAAAAGCAAAGCTATACAGACAAAGTCACACAAAGAAGTATTCACATACACACTCAAAAAAGAGAAAAAGTAAACTATATATATATATAACTATATATATAACTATATATATGACTATATATATATAACTATATATATAACTATATATATAACTATATATATAACTATATATATATAAAAGGAAGACAGCTACCAAATGAATAAACATATCTACCAATGATAGTAAGCTCTAAATACTAAACTACAAGAACATAAAGCCAGAAGCAAATTAGATGCAGAAAACAACCCCCAAGTCTACTTTTGCTCCCAAAAGCCACTGCCTCAATTTTCGGATGATCCATTGTTTATTCAGGTATTCCACAGATGCAGGGTACATCAGGTTGATTGTGGATATTTAATCCTCTGCTCCTGATGCTGCTGGGAGAAATTTCTCTTTCTCGTCTGTGTTCACACAGCTCCTGGTGTTCAGATTTGGATTTAGCCCAGCCTCTGCATGTAGGTTTTCTGAGGGCAACGCTTCCCTACCCAGACAGTTTAAAGGAGCAGCTGATTAGTGGGCTCTTTCTCACTCAGCTGGGGGGAGCAAGTGGTACTGGTTGCAGGGCAAGCCTGCAGTGGCAGAGGCTGGCGTGACTTTACAACAGCCTGCGGTGCACCGTGTGTTCTCCAAGGGAAATTATCCCTGTATCATAGCAGCTTGCAAGCTTTATTTATGAAAATATATTTATTCAATATGTGCATTGTAAAGTTCAGGCATCAGTTTTAGGGTATGGGAAAATATTTACAGCCTAGATCCAAATAGGGGTGAGTGCCTCTCAGAAACTTTTGTTACAGGCGGTTGCAGTTCATGGAGAAAAGTACTACACTGGGGCCACCACTTCACAACATTGAGAGGGTGGCAACTTACATCTTCAGGAGCAAAGCCTTTATTGCTTCCTCAGAGACAGGTTTTTCTACCCGAACTAAAGTCTGGAGGTTAGGATCCACATTATTTTACCCTACCTCTCCCTTATACCACCTTCTAAAAAGATGTGAACATTTCATTTGTATGGAGATGAACATGTTTGATAAAGTGTAAAATTTACCTTCTCCAAGGGTATGTATATTTCAAAAGCAATCAGAACCTTCAGGCACAGTCATCGGTATATAAAAGTAAAAATTTAAGGATATGGTGTGTAGAGAGTTTGAGATTTTGAGATGGAGTTATGTGGTTACCTTAAAATTGTTCAAGTACTCCTACTTGAGAGCTGGTTCAGGCTAAGGTTGTAGGAGGGCTTTTGGAGGTAGGGAAGACAAGTGAACCTGGTTTATGGACATGGAGTGCAGTGTCAAGAGCAATCCATGTGACAGCAAGGAGGGACAATAATGATATCTAAAGCTAATCAAGAAATCCAGAAGAAAGTTCCATTCAAGTGGTGAGGCAAAAAGGCAGAATCCAGATGTGAAGAATGTAGATGGAAATGGGGAGATGTCATATTAGAGCAGGGAGTTTGGAACCCTGAAAAATGAAAGAGGCCTCAAGCACAAAGTATGATTATACTTTTTGTTCTCTTATGGCTACAAGTGCTCATCTCAGACCCTTCTGGGCTTGGCAGGGAAAGTGTTATTAGAGTTGAGAACATCCCAGATACTGCCTTCTGGCATTTTGTCCCTGGGATGAGGGGAACCAGGGTTCCTCACATTCATCTAATTATCTGAGGCACATCCTGAAGAGGGAAGTAGGTTCTAGACACATTGCCACTAGATACCCTCACTCCTGCCAGTGTATTTGTAAGACTCAAAAATTGGGGAATTTTTTTTCCATCTCTAAGTGGAATAGTAGACTTTCACTGGGACCAATTTTGAAAAGTCTTTGGAGTTGGTCTTTTCCCATGATATCTCTCAGAACAGTGAAAGAGCCTTCAATTCTGACACATGGAGACTGTATTCTAGGTAAAAATCTGGTTTCGGGGACATTACACAGGTCTCTAAGGTCCAAAAGTATGTACTTCAACTTTTATTTTATTTTTGTTGCTCTTGTGTTGCTTTGTTCAGAATACATGTATTAGGACAGAGTGAAATATTGAAACATGATAAAGCCCATGGTAATCAAGCATTAACCCCCAGATTATGGAATAGTTTGATAGACAAAGGGGGTTCCAACTGTTGAATTTCTGACACCATATTCAGCATTGTGTGGATGCCACTGATGGAAAGTACATGAGACAGAAATTCTACCCCAGATGTTCACCCCAATGTGATTGTTGTAGCAAACAGCTTAAAATATCCCAGAAAATTAGCTCAAGGGATTATGTAGAGATACCATGCATGTAGATCAAGACTATCCAATTCAGAGGGCAAATAAGGGCTAAATATGGTATTTCCAGGTATTTATAGTGTTCAAGAATGCCTAGAAGGCTGCCTCTCACACTTTATCACCACGGGGATGAATATATAGAAGGAGAGAATAGAATTGTGGTTACCAGAGGTAGGGAGGTGGGACAAAGGGGAGATGTTGGCCAAAAGTTACAAAGTTGCAGTTTTATAGGATAAAAAAGTCTAGCAATCTAATGTACAGCACAGTGAGTAGAGTTATTAATATTGTATTGAATCCTGTAAATTTGCTAAGAGAATAGATTTCAGGTGTTCTCACCACACATACACATGCACACAAAATGGTAACTATGAGATGAGATAGATATATTAAGTAGTTTGACTATAGAAATTATTTCTCTATGTATATGTATATTAAATCATGATTTATACCTTAAATACAAACAATTTTGTTAAAATCATAAAAGATCAATAACAACACAACAAAGAAATGGCATTGAGACAGTGTAAGTAACATTTCTGAAAGACCCCTCTCCCTGGTGGGGTTTATATGACTTTGGAGGTCTCACCAAGGACTCCAGGTGGGGCTGCCTAAGATCTGGTCACAGTTATGTCAATCAGACTTACAGAGATGGGTCTCAGATTGACAACTACTCACCCAAAGTGTGGAAGAATGCAGTCTATGTGGCATGTTGTCTTGGATCTGCCGGCCTGGAGACGAACCACTCTGAGCAATTCTGTTAATGGGAGTGGTGGGGAGGTGGGGGTGGTAGGATGTACAAATTTTTTTAAACTCCAAGATATCAGTCTCTTCAATCTATAGAGGTCTCAGACACCTTCTCCCAATTATTTCCAAACAGTGTTTTTTGAATCTTGACCATGAAAGATGTAGAACCTTACAAGTTAGCTGTCTCTGACAGAACCTGTAGTTTCAGAAATATCTCCATCCAGGACAAACTGTTGGGCACAGTGATCTTGCAATGAGCACCTGGGATAAATAGGACCAGAAGGCGTAGGGAGCTCAGGGACAGCTGGGCTTATGTTATTTCTGGCACTTGGGTGTAAAAGCAGTTGCATCCATTGAGGATGCCTTTATTTTTAATGTATACCTTACATGTGAGATCAATGTATACTTCACTACACCCACTTATTTTCATTTCACTTAATCTTTACAATCACCAGTAAGGTAGAAATTATGAATGTCATTTTTAAATAGGGAAATTGAGGCTCAGAGTTATTAAACATTTTGTCCTTGATTACACAAACAAAGCACCAATCAGTAAGGAAACACACATCCAATGATACCTCTACATTAATAGTGACCCCAAATGCAAATGTGATACTTTGCCCACATTCACTTGATAATAAAATGATGATAGTTACAGTCACTGAGCATTTATCATTTGTCAGGCATGTGCTATGGCTATTCTTCTGATTGAAAAAAGTATCTAATTATCTCATTTACCATGAAGTATTAGACATTGAAAATAGCTTAATGAAGTCTGCTCTCAGACCGTTTTCCACTTTTAAAGAGATATATGAGTAGAGAAATGCATAACCTAAAGGAATAAATGACTGTGGAATTTTAAGTTGTATAATAGGTAGTGCAAGAAAAATTTGGAGGTCAAAGATGCTTCCAGAAGTCACTCTTTCTCCTTCTACCAGATCATTCCATAATCAGTTTTCCAACCTCAATTTTAGTTAAAATAACCCTAAAGCAAATGCAGACCTGAAGAAAAGTTTGGTAGATGTAAGTTCTTGAAAAAGCTTTGTGTGCATAGAGTCAAGCAATAAACAATCCTAATCTAGTTATCATGTCTAAAATTTCAGTATTGGAAATTAATTTCTTGGAGTCTTCAATTAATTTTATCTCAAAATCCAAATATTCTGAAAGGTCATATACTTTCAGATATTATCAGTTACACTGTGCTGTGAATGGGATTATTGTTTATTGGTTCTGAAAGTTAGTTGAAAAGCCTTCTACACTGAGAAGTAGAGACCAAAAGAAAGTAGTTGGTTGATATATTTAAACAGAGCTCTAAGGGGGAATCTTATAAGACTGGGGGTGGGTGGCAGTGGGGAATGGCTGCATAGTGCATCTGGAAGCAATATCACAGGGAGGAGTAACAGAAATGAAAGGAGTTCTGGACGTCGGGTTTAAGTCAGGGGCCCCAGTCACAGGTAAGGGAGGATGGAAGACAGAGCCCACTGCCATGAAGTCTTGGTTTAACTTTAGCTCTGCTGTATCTTTCTGTCTGGACCACTTCCTGAACATTTAAATCTGTTTCTTCAACTCTAAAGTGAGAAAAATAGTAATGGAGGAGAGGGATTATTATGTGGATGGAATTAGGTAAAATCATTTGAAGAGGGTAAAGAACTGTACAGATATGTTGGCAGGAATTGTTGAATGATGAAACCAGCAAGAATGTGGTGAGGTTGAGACTTTGGCAAGGTCTCAGTCTTGATGAGACAAGCAGCATTTTCCTAAAATGGCAACCTGAAAAATCCCATGCCGGACAGTTTGTGGATTAACTTTTCCATGCTGGTGTGAACTCACACAAATCACATATCAGTAGCCTGCAGGAAAACAGTACAGGCCAATGAGAGCATGATGTGCAACCCCTGGAGGCTCTGTAGCATCTGTGGCCTGTGTGCCAGGTGTTCATAAAAAGAACCTTAATCTTTAAGGTGATTGCACTAAACCCTGGTTTCAAGTGACTGTTTTTGGAAAAAATGACTTGGGAACAATGATCTTTACTGAGAAGATTCCTCTTATCCAACAAGACAGATGGTTAATTTGGCTGAATTGGGTGAGGAGTCAGGAAACCTAATATAGATATGCCAGATGCAGCTTTTGAGTAAAGGCCTATAACCACTGGTAAACTCTATTTCCACAGACAAAATGGATGCAGTCTTTATGGCTGAACTTTCAGCATCTTGTCCAAAAAACTGACTCACAACCAACTTTTTAATGAATAAATGATGACCAGCTTTATTTCATGCTTTTTGAACTCTTTTTCATAATTAAATCCAGTATTACTTTATATTTCCTTTATGTTATAGATTTCCCTGCATTTCCTGGGTCTGCTGCAGTGGGTTGGCAGGTAAGCTTCTGTGGTCAGTGGATGAGCTGACCTATTGATTTTTTTTCCTAGTTCACAGACATCATCGTGCAGAGGACATGCCATTCATGCTGAATTGATCTGTGACCCCTGTTGTCTTCCAATAAACACTCAGGACTCACAAATCTCAGATTTGCATCCTCCATCCAAATATTAATGTTATTTACTGCAAGTGTAGCTTCAGGATGTGGGGAATTTTAGGTTTAAGTATGCCTGGATGAATATGCCAAGTGGCATATTCTAGTACATACAGAATGATATCCAAGTGTCTTGTTTGTTCAAAAATACAATTTAAATTAAATTACATTTCTCCCTAAACCCACCCCACCATCCTTGCATTCACATCTCCAGACCAGAAAGTAGTCACACTTGAACTATCAGCAAATAAAATCAGAGACACAATCAAAACTTTGGGTGTTGAGAAGAGTCAGGCATATGGGACCATGGACTAGAAATTGTTTGAGTCTGTTTAATAGGTATAAGATGGGCACCCTTTCTGACTCCCCATCTGTATCAAAACCTGAGGTCCCCAGTATACTGCTGCCTGAAATATACCTTTGAAAAGGAATAAAGTTTAATTATTTATTTAGATTTTTCTTTTCATAACAAAAGATTAGTCATGATATAAGAAAATAGGAAGGCAGCAGTGGTGAAATGCATCATTTCTGGAATCAAACAGAAATGAGATCAAATCTTGGCTTGGTCCCCACAAGCTTTCTAACTATGACTAAGTTACAGAGTGTCTGACTACCCAGTTTTTCACCCATTGATTGGGATTAAGAACATTACCTTCACCTATCAAAATACTAATGACATTTTTCACAGAACTAGAACAAACAAACCTAAAATTTGTTTGGGAACACAAAAGACCCCGACTACCCAAAGCAAACTTGAGAAAAAAACAGAGCTTGAGGTATTATGCTCTCTGACTACAGATTATACTACAAAGGTACAGTAACCAATACACTATGGTACTGGTACAAAAACAAACACATAGATTAATGGAGCAGAATAGGAAGCCCAGAAATAACCCACATACTTATGGGCAATTAATCTACAACAAAGGAAGAAAGAATGTTCAACGGAGAAAAAGCAGTCTCTTCAATCAGTGGTGCTAGGAAAACTGAACAGTTACATGTAAAAGAATGAAATTAGAAAAATTTCTCACATGATATACACAAATAAATTCAAAATTTATTAAAGACCTAAATGTAAGACTGGAAACTATAAAACTCCTAGAAGAGAACATAGGCAGAACACTCTTTGATGTCTATCATAGCAATATTTTTCCATCTGTCTCATAAAGCAAAGGAAACAAAAGCAAAAATAAACAAATGGGACCTAATTAACCTTAAAAGCTTTTGCACAGCAAAGGAAACCATCTACAATATGAAAAGACAACCTACTGAATGGTAGAAGACATTTGAAAATGATATGACCGATAAGGAGTTAATATCAAAATTATATAAACAGGGGCTTCCCTGGTGACACAGTGGTTGAGAGTCTGCCTGCTGATGCAGGGGACACGGGTTCGTGCCCCGGTGTGGGAGGATCCTGCATGCCGCGGAGCAGCTGGGCCCATGAGCCATGACTGCTGAGCCTGTGTGTCCGGAGAATTTGCTCCGCAATGGAAGAGGCCACAGCAGTGAGAGGCCCGCGTACCGCAAAAAAAAAAAAAAAAAAAAATATATATATATATATATATATACACACATACATATATATGTAAACAGCTCATACAACTCCATATCAAAAAAACAAACAACCCAATTAAAAATGGGCAGAAGACCTGAAGAGATATTTTTCCAAAGAAGACATACAGATGGCCAAGAGGCACATGAAAGGATGCTCAGCATCACTAATCATCAGGAAAAGGAAAATCAAAATAATAATGAGATATCACCTCACACCTCTGAGACTGGCTATTATCAAAAAGGCCACAAATAACAAATGTTGGTGAGAATGTGGAGAAAAGGGAACCCTGTATGCTGTTGGTAGAAATGTAAATTGGTGCAGTCACTATGGAAAACAGTATGGACTTTCCTCAAAAAGCTAAAAATAGGGGACTTCCCTCATGGTACAGTGGTAATGAATCTGCCTTCCAATGCAGGAGACACAGTTTCGATCCTTGGTTAGTGAATTAAGATCCCACATGCCTCAGGGCAACTAAGCCCCCACACCACAACTATTCAGCTCGCACACCTCAACTAGAGTCTGTGTGCTGCAAACTACAGAGCCCACACACTCTGGAGCCTGTGCGCCACAACTAGAGAGAGAAAACTTGCATGCCACAACTAGAGAGAAGCCTGCTTGCTGCAACAAAGGTCTCACATGCCTCAGTGAAGATCCTGCATGCTGCAACTAAGACCCAATTGAGCCATTAAAAGAAAAAAAAAAAAAAAACTAAAAATAAAACTAAAAATAGAACTATGATATGATTATGCAATTCCACTTCTGGGCATATAATTGAAGAAAATGAAAACCCTAATTTGAAAAGATACATGCACCCTAATGTTCATAGCAGCATTATTTACAGTAACAAGGATATGGAAACAACCTAAGTGCCCATTGATAGGTGAATGGATAAAGAAGATGTGGTACATATATACACAATGGAATACTACTCAATCATAGAAAAGAATGAAATCTTGCAATTTGCAACAACATGGATGGACTCGGAGGGTATGATGTTTAGTGAAATAAGTCAGACACAAAAAGACAAATACTGTTCATTATCATTTATATGTGGGATCTAAAAAATAAAACAAACAACTGAATATAACAAAGCAGAAACAGTCTCACAAATACAGAAAACAAACTTGTGGTTACCAATGGGGATAGGGAAAGGGGAAGGACAAGTTAGGGCTAGGAGATGAAGAGGTCAAACTCCTGTGTATAAAATAAATAAGCTCTAATTATTTATGATACAGCATAGGTAATATAGTCAATATTTTATAATAATTTTAAATGGAGTATAATCTATAAAAATTCTGAATCACTATGTTGTATATCTGCAATTAATATAAATCAACTATACCTCATTAAAAATACATATTGAAAAAAGAATATTTACCTCATGGTGTTGCTTAGGGTGCTATTTGAGTCAGAGTAGAAAGCACACTGTGTATATATGGTACCCATAATTTATGTTTGACTAATAAAAGCTATGACAATAGCACACAAGTAAAGATATGATGGCCCAGGAGGTAAAGTATGTTCCTCTAAACCCTCAGCTCATTATTGACAAAATGTAGCCTCATAGTCATATCCCCTGACTAAGCAGTACATGTGGAGGAGAGGCGGTTGCAACAGATAAGCCCACACAGAGGGAAAGGAGAGATTTGCCCTCATGCTAAAGATTGGCCATTGATACTGACCAATATCATTCACTTTTTTGAACCTCATGTTTTACACAACACTGGTCTCTCTCTAAGTCTGTACCCATTACAAATATGGGGATGTGGCTGCATTAAGGCTGGTATTCCTCCATTGCCCTATGAGACTTGGCCATGGTTCCTCAGACAAAGTTCAGGTCACAGGAAATGATGAAGAGACCATTGAGGAGTTGTATACTTTCCCATCTATTTTCCCACCAGAGATTCTCTTTTCGTTCCACAGATGTCCTTTCCTTCCATAGAGTTTAGTGCCCTGCTGTGTTGCCTGATGAGTACCGAGGCAGCCCATTGCAAATTTTACCTTTAATGCCCCTCATTCTCCTCAACACATCCTGACTACTCAGTCCTCTGGTCCATTCTTTCAAAGGAAAGTCATTCACTCTAACCATAACTCTGAGTTTTACCTCTGATAAAGGTCTCTCTTCTTACCACCAACACATTGGAAATTTAAAAACTTGACTGAGATCTGTAGAGAAGTTTCTTGAGCCAATGGGACCTTCCACATCTCTCTGATAATTCTCTGTATACTTTCCCAAATCAAGGTAGCTTGTTCTGGTTGTACGTAAAACTTAAAATAACTAGACAGATGAATGGTGAAAGACTAATCAGGGTTTAAATGTCAACACCATCTCCACACCTTAAAACCACACTGTGGGGTAGAATGGGCAGTAGATACATGTAGAATATTTTGCCTAATGTGAAACTTGAGAGGCACTAGGGTGTAGGGCTTATGAACTTGACTCTCAAATCAACTACCAGGGTTGTATCCCAGCTCTGTAACTTTCTAGCTGTGTGACCTTGGACGATTATCTTGACCTCTCTTTTCTTGTTTCTTTATATGTAAAATGAGAAATAATTGCATTTTCCCTACAATGTTGTAAGTGTTAAGTGAATTGCACTAACACAGTGCTTAGAATGGCCACTGGCTCATGACAAATGTGCAGTGAGATTCAGCTTTTATTAATGCAGGACTGAGTCTAATGACTTTGGCATCAGATAGACTATGGTTGGAGCCTTGGATCCTTAACCTCTGGGACTATGAACAAGTTATTAACCTCCCTATGCCTCAGTTTCCTAATCTGTAAAAAAGCAGCATTAATAATGCCCATTACATCTATAGGGAAGTTGTGATGATTAGATGAAATACCTTGCTTAGCACAGCATATATACACAATGAGAGTAACTACTGATTACTAATGAATTAAACTGATGTTCCATGGTGAACCAGTGTTTAGAAAAATCAGCGTTATTCTATTTATGTGGTTATTCTCATAAAGTCCTGGGGAAATGATACATTTCAAAGTCTTGCTCAGATGCATCTTTATCTGTAGCCTACTTAACCAAACACCCCGGTTTCCCATAATCCTGGTTGTGAACGGTCCACATTGATTTATGGTGCATTTGTTTGCATATAGTTTATCTCTGCTGAAAGGAAGAGACTGTCATATATACTTCTTTTCCTTTGCCCCACAGTTTGGCAGAATGTCCTGCAACAAAGTAAACAAATACTGGTCCTTTAAATTCTCCCTTAGATGCCATCAATTTTCCTCCTCTATAGCTGTTTATTTTGCTACTGTTTCAGTGGCATGCTCTAAACATGATTAACAGTCCTTTTCGTTCAGTTGCAAGCACAGTAACTTCTAGGTGATACATGGAAAGGGCACATGGGAAAGGTAGGCTTCAGATACCACAAGCTTCTTCTTTTTTTTTTTTTTTTTAATCAAATAGCTTGAACGAGAAGTTCCAATGCTGCTTTTAGTCTCAGGACAGAGCCAAGACCCTCATGGCCTGTGCTCATGCCAGTTAAGCTCTTCATGGATCTGATTCAACTTGACACAGTTCTCTTCTCCTTGCCCGCAAATGACTGATTTCTTCAGAAAATAGATGTCTGTAGAAGTTAGAACAAAATATTTAATATCCTGTTCAAATATTGCTAAGGGAATTTTTCAGCACCTTTATCTGATTAAGAGTATGCAAGGTTGATTCTTACTTAAAACATTTATCTCTGTCCATATTTTTCCCAAAATTTGGAATTCAATCATTATTGTAGTCTGAAATCTTTGTAATTTTCCTTAGTTTTTGCAGTTCAACAACAATGATGGCTTTGGTTGGGTCAACTCAAACTTCTTGACAATACAAGTACAATAGGCCAGGCACTCATGAAAATGCACTCTTGGTACTAGTCTAGGAAGATGATTCTGCCTGAGTTACAGCTGGACAGGGTACCTTAACAAGTACAAGTCTCATGCAGAGATCATCAAACAAAACCCAAGTGTAGCCTGTAGTCCCACGCAATACAGCCTTAACATGTGTTGGACTCAGTGAAACACAACTCAGCAACCAAGGGTAATTTTAAAAGAGTTAAAATGTAGTTTCTTTCTTTCATTAGATTTTTCAAAGACCATAAAAGAGTTCCCCACTAGTAACTCATAGCAACTTTTCATAACATTTTTTTCCCTCCACTTTTGCTACAATTTAGGCTGGTGTAAATTGATATAAGCATTAAAGGGGTAGGAAAATAGAAAACTATGAAGGTAAGGATAAAGTTTTCCCTAACAAGTGGGGACACAAAGAAGGGATATAGGTAAGCCCGATAATATTGGTAGTATTCCCCAATTAGTATAGATTTGTTATTATCTTACATTATTTATAATAACATAGAATAATCTCCTAACATGTGTACATACTACACACACACACACACACACACACACACACACACAACAGATGGAAATGTTATAAAAATTAATACACCCTTACTGATTGATTGGTTTAGTAAGCAGGTGTGTATGTTCTCTCTATGATCCATACACCTTGGAGAGGAAATGGGGTAGTTATTCATCCATCCATCCATTCATTCATTCATTTATTCACAGATTTCCTTTGGACACTTACCAGAAGTCAGGCACTTTTCTGGGGACTGGGGTTAGAGTTTTGAACATAAGAACCAAGCTCCTGATCCTAGGGAACTTACATTTGTTGGGCAGAGGGGTGATGATAAATATATACTGTAAGAAATGTTATGAAGAGCAGGATAAAGGGACAGGAAGGGGTGCTATTTTACATGGGTCATCAAAAACATTTTCTCTAAAGAGGACACATCTGTGCAAAGACAGAACCAAGAGAGAAATGAGATTGGAGGCAAGATAGATGGGCTGATGGGAGGCAGCAACAAGCCAGCATTGTTTTTTAATACCTTCATTACATTTATGAAAGGAATACTTTTTTGTCCTTTTTCTTTCCTTCTTTTATTATTTTTTTCTTAAGAAATCCTGTGCTTCTTGAAATGTGAAATAGGTGAAGGAAAATACAGTTTGGGACCATTAATTGTGCTTTCTTATTGAGTATATAAATTTGATGTCAAATGGGCCTGGCTGAAATGGTATATATTTATTTCAAAAATATCATTTCTGTGAGGCATTGCTGCATCATCCTATTGATTTAGGGATTGGAGTGACTGTGCCTGATGCTTTTATGAAAGGCAGGCTATTAACAAACTAAATTGAAAAACTGGTGAGTCTGCCTTTCCAGGCCCAATCCAGCAAGCTGCCCATATGAGGCTTAAATGGGAAAATACTGTAAAAAAGACTAATTTTAATGCAACAGACTCCTCCTTGCAATCCATAAACCTTATATGCTGTGAAGAAAAAAAAATCCTACAAGATAGAATTTTCACGCTTCTGTAGCAATCTCCCTCTGGTTTCTCTCCTATCCATAGCAACATTAATCTTTTCATTTTAGAAATTGACTCTCTTTGACTTTGTTGGACATTAGGATTAAAATCTTGTGCAAGACAAGATAGCTTTAAGAGAGTCAGAGAAATCATGGGTGCTAATGCAGAAATCTGCTGGGAGTGCCCATGCAGTGAAGTTCCTACAGAATTCCTAGTGTGAGGCTAGAGGCTTAAACCTAGGCTGTTAAGGCTGGGAGTTATTAGATTTTACCTCTTTCAAGTTCAACTTCTTTTTTTTGCAGACAGAAACTGAGGCACAGATAAGGGATGACACTTTTCTACTATCACACAGCCAGACTAGTGGCAGAACTTACATCTCAGAGCTGTTTCCAATCAACCTCTTTTATATCTCACCTTCCTGTGGCCCATATATCAAGGTGGATGATCCAGGTGAGTGCTTGAAAAGTATTTGGAATTTTAAATACAGCAAAATGATTTTGTGAATTCACAGGAAATATACTTGGGTTTTTGATGAACAGAAAAGGGGCTTGTTGGTGGCTCCCTGTCCCTACACACTGTGCGCTCATGCTGTTCTGTTCCTCTGATACCAAATGGTTTTGATCCTAATTGACACAAGATGGGTTTGTCACCGTGAAAAGCCACTGAACACTTTTCACCAATCATTCCAAAGATTATTCAATGGGACACTTCTTTATATGATAGAGCTAAAACTTAGATATTGCATGGAGTCAGTTTTTTTTTTCTTTTTTAATCCACATTAGAGAAAATGACGACTCCACAGATGTATACTGAAAACCTTATGTGTTCTCAACACTTCATCATGTTACTCATGAGGTTACAAAAGAAAGAGGTAATGTAGCTTCTGTTTCCTGCTTGACGGGCCCCATGCTCAGCTGAAGGAGGGGATAAAGGACCCAGTGGTGGGGGTGTAGAAGAGTCCAGCTGTGTGCCTCAGGGTCTGGGAGCTGGAGAAGACCAGCGAGAAAGAAAAGATGAATGGAGCAAATATGGAGCCTCCTCTCCCATGGATGAGGTTATGTAAATTTCTCTGTAGCCTCTGCTTAAGGATGATCTGGGGATGAGGTATATCTATATAAAACTGCCTGGAGTAGAACTAGCACCACATCTACCATATGGCATGTGATGTGTTAGGGTGACATTTCTCCTTCTTCTCCTCTCTACCTCCCTCCCTCCCTCTCTCCCTTCCGTCCTCTCCCTCTCCCTCCATCCCTTGCATCCTTCCCTCCATTCCTCTCTTCCTACTTCTTTTCCTTATCCTCTCTTCCCTTCCTCCTTTTTTCCATTCTTTCCACTAACTTGATAACAATGTCTGCAAAGTCACTCCTGCAAATAGAGGCAATTATGAAAGAAAGGTATTCTGAAGGGAGCACAGAAATCTTTCTCATTATGTTAGGAGGATTCTGTCCCTTCTAGAAAGGAAGAAAGGAGCACAGTAAGTGACAGCTCTTCCCTAAGGAAAAACATGCTCTAGAGATGTACCTGGGCTCAATTTCTCATTCTTCAGAAGTTGGGTGACCTTGGGCTTCCCTGTTGTGTGCAACCCTGGTCTCGGGGATATGTTTTGGTGACATGCAATGAAAAGTATCTGCTTGTCCCTTACCCTGCATTTTGTTTAAGTTATACTTCATTAAAGCAGACAGCGCTCTGAATTTTTCTCATTTTCCCTCACTAATCCTTATTTTACCCTCTCCCATTCACCCTCCCTTTCTACTTTATGTCCTCCTCCTCCTTCCCTCCCTCCTGCACCACTCATACTCATTTCTACTCTCTGGAATTTCAAACAACTTCCAACTTGACACAAAGAAATCCCTTTTCTATGCACAGACAGACTTTAGACTGGTGGCCCCATTGCATTAGCATGCAATAAAAACCAGCAGAGGGTGCAACTCCCGCTGTTATCCTGGGTCTCTGTGCCACAGGGACGCTGGGAAGGTTCCCAGGGTACAGCTCCTCTCTATTGTAGTGAGGCAATTGCACTCTTTGGTGACAGCTCCGCAGCCTCAATGCCAGCTGCACTCTTTGTGAAAAGAGAAGGCAGAGGTTGGCACCATGCATCCTATGATCTTGCAGGAGTTTCCTGGTTTTACTTGCCTCTTCCATTGGCCTGAGAACTGCTTGAAATTCCTAACTTTTTGTCTATCCGGAGTTAGACAGTTTATATTGAGGGGAGCATTATTTCTAGAAATTCCTCATGAAAAATATAAAGGGTGGCTCATCAGACATTTACACTGCCCCACCTGCTTGCCAATCCTATATGAGAAAACTGCAGAACAGTGATTATAGAAGAAGAAAATGAGGGTTCCACCTTTCGGCAGCTAGACAGGTTTTCAATATAATATATTGCCAGTGGAGCTCCTGGGTTATTCCAATGCCTGGTGTTGCAGGACTTCAACACCCAGAGTTCAAGTTCCTCCTGGACCCACGCTGCACCAACATAAACTCTACTGTCACCATGGACTCAGATGCACTCCCTCCACTGGCGGCCTATGGCTCTATCACTGTCACCATCTCTAAAGCTGTCACAGATCCTTCACCCCAGTCTTCTCTGGCATAGAGTCACCATGGCCCCCATGCTTGGCAAATGATGGTTAACTAGTTCTTTGTTTAAACCTGTGACAAAGGGGTCTATCGAGGGGAGTGAATTGAACCCAGCACATACACACCCCCTGAGCCTGTCAGCTCTTGTTGCTTCTACTTTGCAAGAACCCAGAGAAAACAGAGCAGAAATGTGGGCAAGTTCCACTTCCCTCTTATATGATATTGCCCTCTCTCTAGAAAGGGAGTGGACAGAAATAAGCAGGATAATAATCCATGAAAAAAAAAAAAAAAAAAAGAATGGGCTGTCAATTCCAGATAGAATTAGGACAATTGATGTATACATGTCTCTTGGTGAGAAGATGTCATATAGCTGTATTCTACCCCAAGTTATTTGCCTAAAATCTACCTTCTCTCCCACAGTCAATTCAGATCTGAATCTATCCTTCCAGACACATGCAGATTCCTCGAGGTCATGCAGTCTTACAGCCTCCTCTTTAAGAGAAGTCACTGATGTCTGGATTACAAATCACTACTTAATATGATATTAAAGCTCTCTAATCGACCAACTTCTAAGTAGAGGAAATTAATGTTTAAATAAAATCAGAGGAGTTTATGGTTGCATAAAGCTAGTTATTCCTGACCACAGAGGGTGGTCTGGTCCTGAGGAGGATGAGAAAGGGAGGGCTTGTGGTCCTTGCTCTCAGACGTCCTCTAGAGGAAAACTGAGCATCATGTGTTCAGGCTGCTTTGTTCTCTTAAAGGACCTAGTCAGCCAACTTGAGGTTCTCATGATTCTGGTCCTCCGTTGGTCCAAGAGGATGACTTCTGACAGCTACAATATCCTCTTGAGTATTCTTTTAAAATTATTCTTACATCCATCTCTTCTCACCAAGGGTACTTGAAGGTCTGAGCAGTGCCATCCCAGGCCTGAACAATTACAATAACCCCTCACAGAGCACTCTCCTTACCTGGCCACAGTCCATAATACTCCTATACAATGTTTCTATGAGAACACTCTGGACACTTCCTTCCTTGTAACATTTCCATGATCCCCGGGTCTGCTGGATGGAGTCCAAACTCCTGGGCTTGGCATTCAAGGCCATGAACTCTATAGCCTCAAATCCCACCTCCAGATTTATTGCCTCCATTCTCCTGTATGTCCCTGATAAATCACCACTATAGGGGTCCCACCTCATGCCATGGACCTGGCCTTCCTCCTAAGTTTATGCAGCATTGCCTAGTAAGAGAGACAAGGTATGATATAGGGACATGGTCACCAGATAGGCATTGGACAGAGGGATTTGAATACTACTTCTGCTGCTTCCTTACTCTGTCACCTTTACTTAATTATTTAATATTTTTCTGAGGCTGCTTCCTCAACTTTAAGCTGGGTATAATCATTCATTCGTTATTAGGTTGTTGTGTGGATTCAGAAGCTAATGAATATATAATAAAGTATCTAGCACATAGTAGGGGCTTAATGCATAGCAATTATTATGATGATTTTACTCTTGTGTAACCCAGCCAACCCATCTTGAGGACGTTGTTTAAATTTTACTCACACCGTGGAACTTTTCTGATAGTAGTAACTTTGGTTGACTTTTATTCCTTCTAAAATATTTTAGCCTATTTTTTAAAACACTTAATTGGCACTTACTTCTCTGTATTAATTACCTAGTCATGGACATACCATTTGTATATCCAACAGGACGAAGAGAGACTGTCTCCCACCTCCGTCTTTTCTTCCACCCCACCTAAAGGTATTTTCCTGCATTGGTTCTTGAGCCAGTCCCCAGTGATTCAGAAAATGCTGAAGATGCTCTGACCTTCCATGCAGTAACCACTTTCTCTGTTAACATGATCCAGAAGATGTTCTTAGTATTTTCAGGTAAGCTTTCTGCAACCATGATCCTAAACTGTCAAAACACAGGTCAAACCATATGCTCCAAATTCTTTTCCTTTGCTTTCACACTTTGTTTGAATTTCAAATTCAATATCCCCCAATTCTTGCAAATATGAGCTTCAATCAAGGCTCTTATATATGACTCTTTGTTCCAGGCACCTATGTGGTAATCCAGACATTGTGTAGGAATGAGGTTCAGCCTGTGAACCCCAGCTTGATGACCTGGGAAGCACCTCCTAGAAAGAGACTCTTTCCAGGGTTGTCTCAATGTTCAAAGACCAACAGCTGTTCAAAGCCCCTATTTCTGTGTTCTTATTGCCCTGGGCATTCCTTCTGTGCCAGCTTAAGCCCCTGGCACTGGCTGTTATTTACTTCCATGGGAAAGAGAGGATGTAATCACTTTGAGTGTTGAACCTCACTATTAGCCAGCCTGCTCATAAAGCTGTTTGCTAGGCAGATCTAGTCAAAGGTGCCTTCCCTACCTGCTTTGCTCTGTTGGGCTGAGTGAGCTTTATGCAGCTAACCACCAAATCCAAGATACAAGGTAATACATTCTACAAGGTGGTATATTCCAGCCTTCTATGCCCCTTCCCAAGAATGTTTACATTTCCAGCTATGAATGGCGTGTTTTCTAAACAGAGGTGATCTGATTATTAGACTGATTGAACAAAAAAATTTCCATGGAAGACCCATGCATGCAATTACAAAAGCATGATGGCTTTGTGAGTCTGGGCTATGTCAGAGGCAACTCTGTGGCAGGCAGGCAGGTGGACAGCCTTTGGAGTTTTGATGTGAGCAGGGAACTTAAGGCTTCCACCCACCCCTGATATTCACTTTTCTGTGACCTTGGGAATGTCACTTATCCTTGTGAGGATTAACGAGTTAATCTCAGGGGAAGTACTTTGAGATCACTGGCTGACAGGTGCTATATAAGTACAAAGTATTATTATTAAAATGTCACTGTACTGGCTGCGTTTGTTCTTGAGGGCACGGAGGCAGGAATGACAGCCCTGGGTGAGTGGATAAGGATTACATAAGACAAGGAAGTACAGAGTTCTGCCAAGGAAAGTTCTACCTGCTAATACTACTCCTCTCCACTTCTAACCCCACTCAGTAATCTTCTCACTTGTCTCTGAACAGAGGCAAGCTTTATTTTCCTAAAATGAACTCTGCAAAACAGTTTTAGCCTGAGGCTCTATAACCATATATCTTTTTGGTCCTTGGAAGTAGAGGTCAGAAAAACTTATTTTATCATCTCAAACACCTCCATTTTCCCCTCAACAAACCCAGAAATTTCCCTCTGGCTTTTCCCACACACATACAGAAATAAAAATATAGGGAGAATTGGTAAGCCTGGGGTCTAAAACAATAATGGTAGAAATTCAAACTTCTGTTAGCAGAATCTTCCATCTTCTCTTTATGTCTCATTTTTAGTTTATCTTTTTTCCTAAATCAAAAAGAAAGTTTGAAGAAATAAGATATTATTTATGAAAATTTCTAACACATAGTAGACACTCAAAAAATTGATGAATGAGTGATTTGTATTCAGTCACCCTGGCTATCAAAATTCTAGGACATATCAAATTATCAAAAAAAAAAAATCAACAAATAGCTATTGAGAGCTATGTCCTTTGAAAGAAACCTAAAATGTGAAGGACCTAATTGTTCCCCTCAAAGAACATCTTGTGTGTTTTTGGAGGATATATTTACCCAGGGGGAAAGGCAAGGAGTTTGCGGGTTTGGGGGGGAACTTGATGGTGATAAGATATTATCAGTGACAGGGACAGCAGGAAACATATAGCTGGGGAAAGAAGAAAAACAAGTCAGAAGACAAGATATACAGCAAGTAAGGATCTAGGAAGAACTTCAGTGTGCAAGCAACATTTTTGAAGGGATCAAAGATGGATCAGTCTATACCCAAGTGTCTACAGATTACCAGGTGGATTGCTTCCAACTGAGGAGTGGTAGAGAAGTTGCCAGTGGTCTTCCTTAGCCCCAGCTGTAGCCCTGCGAGTTAGAGAAGGGTTTTAAAAAATTAGTTTGTGTGTTTGTTTTGTTGTTTGTTTGTTGTTGTTTTCTTAAAATAAGTATTTTGTGACCTTTATATAGGGAACAAAGTCACCCAGAGCAGTTGCTGCACAGCCTTGTATACAGCCTTGTATATTTCTTTGTTCAAAACTCCTAGAAAACCACGGCCAGTTCCTGCCTGAAAAGTCAGTCTAGTTCCAAGGAGGAGGCTTAAAATCCTCTCTTTGTTACAGGTTGTAATCCAAAGAGGGCTCAACTTGTGGAATATCAAACCTTAACAGGACTGAGGGAGAGGACAGGCTGCACAGTCCTGGAGAGAGAGGAGGCTTGCCTCTGAGTTCTTCCATGCAGAAATAGTATGTTACCAATGCAAGCTCTAGGTAGGACACAGAAATACTTCTCTATTAACAGTTGTGTGGGGTCAACTGTTCTTATTTGTTTTTAATTATTACCTTATCAGTATTGCTAGTCTATGTGTAACTTTCCTTGGCACCATTTTGAGGTTTTCTCATGGAGAGAGACAACTACATGAATGGATTGAAAGACACAAAGCAAAAAAAAAAAACTATAATTTTGTGAAAGAGCTCATCTCATTTATTGCATCCCCTTTGCATCCTCCTTCTACTCTGTCAACCAGGTGAATGCTCACTGTTGAGCTGGGTTCCAAAAAACCCCAGGACATGTGTCCCCTTCAAACAACCTTCCTCCCCAAAAAGAACCCCTTTCTTATTACCTGTTGGTGCATCACATCCTCAATGCTCCTGTGTGATTAACTAGGGTATTGATAGTTATCAAGATTGCACCTCTTTCATAGCAGTACGATTTTAACAATCAAATCAATGTGTTTCCCTAAGGGAAATACAGTGTGAGAATCTTAGGAACCCATGGGGGCCATTATAGTAGGCATTTAGGGTAGAGACAGCCCCTAATCATGGCTTCTCAGGCACCACTATTGATAAACAAAGACAACACTGACAGGTACATGCACCAAAAATTTTCTAACCAACTGCCTTAATTTATAGACATAAATGAAGTGCCAGATTAAATGACACTTGGAGGCCACACAGCTAACTGGTAGCAGATCCAGAACTTAAGCCCAGGTTTTGAGTCTCAAACTAGAGCTGTATTCACAGTGCCAGGTTGTTCTGTAAATCCCATTCTGTACCTGTCTTCCTGTGAGACTTTGCAGAGAAAATGCTCAATTTCTGAGTTTCTGTTTCAAACCCTGTAAAACAGGAGTTGGATTAATGTGTTCTTGAAAGGGAGGATTCTTTCAGCTTTTCAGGTATCCTGATTCGGTGTCTGTGGAATCACACATATGCATTTTACATTCATCTACATATATAGAATCTGAGGAATTTGATTTTATCATTTCCTCAAAATTCCCTATGCCATGATGCTTTGCTCCTGGTATAATGATCTTTAGCATGCCAATGATTCAAATACAAGGACATTTTCTTGGGCCTTCATTGTTTCAGAGTGAAATTGAAAGAGGGAATCCAGCTGTTTATATGCAATATGCAGCAATTATGAAGTTCATTTCCAGAAGCCACTGTAACCATGGCAACCTGTAATTCTGGAAGAATAGAGACAGGCTGTAGACTGACTTCCAGTGGGGCCAACTTTTAACCAGAGATGGCTCAGGAAATGCTGATGAGGAGCCTGAGCTCTTTACTTAAGTTAGAAGCCATTTTTTTTTGAAAGTTAGACTCCCTTAATCCGTAACTTCAATCCTTCTTTAAAGTTCAGTAATCGGTGAAACTCAAATTTCTGGATTTGCCCAAGTCTGCCCTAGAGGGCTGAATAGTTCAAATGAAACAAGAGCCAGCGTTGTATTGATGTTTATTTCATAGTGCTTTAAACGTCAAACTCAAAGTCATAACATCAAACTGACTGAACTTTAAGCTAGTGTTACAGGAACCTCAGAAATTTCAAATGAGAACCGGAGAAACCAGTCTCTTGATATACAGTGTTTCTGAGTGCACACTGACTGCTTTGATATTTCAAGAAAAAAAATGGATTAGACTCATGTTAAATGGGTGATTTTATGATATTTTGACCCCATCAGGCCAGAATGGAAGCAGGAATTGCTGAGGAGAGGAGGGTGCAGTGGAGTAGCAGCAAAAGGGTAGAGATATGGTCATTTTGAGTCAGAAATTATTTAAAACAATGTGGTCAGGTTACAGAGTTGATTGTCTTCTTATTATCCCATGTGCCTCCCCTTTGACTAATAGTGGGAATCTCTGGATACTCAGAAAGGGGATGGGAGAATGGGCAGATAAGGGTCAAAATTTAAATACACACAACTACTTCATGCACCCTGGGAAATTCGTGGAAATGAAATGCTAAATGACAGCAAGCTGCAAAGGCATTGGAATTGGATTTCTGCTATTTCTGCCTCTTTTGACACTGCCTTTGATCCCTGATGGCAGCACGCTGGGCATGTGTGAATAGCACAGCTCATGGAGACTGTGCCTACTGGGAAAGGGAGAGGAAACCTGGGACTCTCCACTGTGGGTTTTCCTCTCTGAAATTCCAAGGTAGTTAAGGCAGGGGTGCACTCCAAATATGTTGAGATGTACCCCTTCCAGTTGAGGGTGTTATTTTTCACTCAGTTGCCTGAATGATGAGCTGACAGTTTTGAATACATCTGAAGAACCAGACAGATGTGAACTAATTCAAAGTTCCAGGATGAGTTTACTGTCACTCAGGGAGTCAGCAAATAGACTTGGGAGGCAACTGGAGAGGTAACATCCAGAAACGGATTTGATTGTGTCAAGATTTAGGCATGAAGAGAAGTTAGAGATAAGAGGTAAATACATACAAGGTAAATGTATGCAGGGACTGTCAAGTAGGTCTTGAACCAATTGCAGAGTACACCACCTGTAGGGCCAAAGGAAGTCCTCCCATAATGATTCCCAGGCTCCTGGCTCCCATCCTAGCTCCTGTGTGGACTCCTGCCAGCTGTTACTCTATTTGCCAAAAGTTCTGTGTTCCTTTTGCTTTCATATGGCTCTTCCATGTTAGCCTGCCGGTGTTCCCTGTCCAAGGTCCTGATTCTGAAGGTGAAGGTAGATCTACCCAACAGAGGGTTGTGAAAGGGAACACAGGTTTTGCAAGCTGAGCTCTGGCTCCTTCACTCACCTGTGGGACCCAGAACTATTTGCCTCATCTTTGTATATCATCTGTAAAAGGGCTAATCATGAAACACTGCTTGCATTGTTATTGCATATAATATGCTGAGCTTGGTGCCTAGCCGAAGACAGGACCTCACTAATGGCAATGAGATATATTTAACCCCTAAATGTATCTGGGGGTCTAGATCAGAATTCACAGGAGCCCTGGCAAACTGCCTACACTACATTCCTGAAGAAAGGTAAGGTTAAGAAACCAGGAAACCAGAGACAGAAAGCAAGGTACAAAAATAGGTTAATACCAGTCTTTGAAAGACAGGCAGCAGATGACATTCTTCACAGACAAAAGAAAACAATATAGCAAGCATGGTTTAATGAAAAGAACACAGACTTGGGCTCAGAAAGCTAGGTTCCATCATTTGGTGTTGTGTCTTGGAGTAGGTCCACTATGCTCAGTAGTCAGTGGAAAGCTCTCTGCACAGGCAAGTTGGTGGGATGATCAGAAAGATCTTGAAGGAAGGGTAACTGTGTAAGATGAAGTAGCATTATTACAAAAAGGATAAAAAAGAAGACCAGAGTGAGTACGAAACTTCATAAACAAGTAAAATTTGAGGGATCCCATAAAGAGATAGTTGAAAAGAAGGGGGGGAAATTATTTGGGTGAGTATGGGGGCTAAGTAAAAGACAGGGGCAGGAGAAAACCTATAATGAATGGAGAAATCAGTAAAAATGATAATTTGGGTTGAGATAGAAAGTTCTTACAGGATACAGTATTATGCAAGACCAGGAAGATAGACTGAGGTCAGATAGTGGAGGCTAAATATTATTATTTTATAGACAATGGGGGACAATTAAAAGCTATGGCAGGGCTTCCCTGGTGGCGCAGTGGTTGAGAGTCTGCCTGCCGATGCAGGGGACACAGGTTCGTGCCCCGGTCCGGGAAGATTCCACATGCCGCGGAGCGGCTGGGCCCGTGAGCCATGGCCGCTGAGCCTGCGCGTCCGGAGCCTGTGCTCCGCAACGGGAGAGGCCACAACAGTGAGAGGCCCACGTACCGCAAAAAAAAAAAAAAAAAAAAAAAAAAAAAAGCTATGGCAGGGGATGCAAAACTAATGTTTGGAATTTTCTCCAGCTCTTGCCAATTCACATCAGATCCCATGACTCCCCTCCCAAGGTTACTCATGTTAACAACTTTGTGAATGCACCTTTCCATGTTTTTTCATATTCATATGAACATATGAATATGAGTATGTGTGCATGTGTGTGTGTGTATACAGACAAGTATACATTATAAAGATACAAATACATAAGTGAGTTGGGTCACTATTATAAATTAGTGTCATCTCTCTACATTTCTGCATCCTTTCTCACTCATGGAAATCCCTCTTAATCAACTCCTATAGTGTCAACCCACTAATTTATTCTTCTAATGGTTGCATGATAGTCTATGGTATAAATAGACCATAAGTTATTCAACCATTTCTAATTCCTTAGTACTCTTTTTTTTTTCTCAAGGATGTTTTGTTTGTTTCTTAGATTGCTTTTCTATTTCAAAGCCCTCTGCAGCAAATACCTTTGTGCATATGTGTTTAAGTGTTAGTGGATCTCTTTATATTGGAGAGATTTCTATGAGCGACATTGCTGGTTTCAAAACACATATGCATTTTTAATTTTGATGAATTATGCTAGATTGCTTTCAAAAACTACCCATTCACATTTCTACATGCTGCATATGAAAGGACACTTTTTCCTACATCCTTCTCAGCATTAGCTGTTTCATTTTTTTTCAGGTCATATAATGATATCTCATTATTAGTTTAATTTTCATTTGCCTGAATCATTAGTGAATTTGAACACCCTTTCATATATTTCTCAGTCATTTGTAATTTCTTTACTGCCAATTGTTTGTGCATAAACATTATTCATTTTCTATTGGGATATTTGTCTTTCTTTTGTTGGAAGGTCTTGTGTTTTAGAGACATTAACCTGAGCATGTGTTTGGCAGAATTGCCTGTAGGAGAGAGAGATAATGCCATCAGGAAACAACAACTTTGCTCTGAAAATGAGGTGATATGAGCCTCTTCTGAACCTCGGGTCCTTAGCAATGTAAAGGAAGGGCTCGGGAAATGTTTTGAAAAAGGAATGACAGAACCAAAAAATTGATTGAATGTGGCTGCAGTGAGGAGAGGTGGGAAGAGACTGAAGTCATTTTGTGTTTTGCAAGTCTGATATGGGAACTTAGAGAACTTAGAGGAGGAGCAAGAACTGTAGGAAAGAAGAGTTTGGCTTACAAATGAGATGAGTTTGAGGTAACAGTGAGTCATCCTGATGACACTTGAACTTGCAGCACTAGAATTTAGGGGAAGGATCGAAGATTTTTAAGCAAACAGAAGAGCTCTGGGAAGAAGGGTAAGACAGGAAACAAACATGGCAGAGGTTTTTTTTTTCTCAGTCATGGGGAGCAGAAGGAGGCAAGAAATCTCAGAGAGTTAGCTGCCCAATGTGCCCTAAACCTCCCAGATCATATCAGATTACAGAAGGAGGCCACACAGAAATTGTGTGTAGAAGAACAATAGGAAGGGCTTCCCTCATGGCACAGTGGTTGAGAATCTGCTTGCTAATGCAGGGGACACGGGTTCGAGCCCTGGTCTGGGATGGATCCCACATGCCACGGAGCAACTAGGCCCGTGAGCCACAACTACTGAGCCTGCGCGTCTGGAGCCTGTGCTCCACAACAAGAGAGGCCGCGATAGTGAGAGGCCCGCGCACAGCAATCAAGGACGCCCCTGCTTGCCACAACTAGAGAAAGCCCTCGCACAGAAACGAAGACCCAACACAGCAAAAATTAATTAATTAATTAATAGACTTAGCAAAAAAAAATACAGCTTGCTCAGTTAAATTTGATTTTTAGATAAACAATTAATAACATTTTAAGATAAGTATGTCCCATTCAATATTTGGGGTATACTCGTGTTTAAAATATTCAATATTTGGGACATATTTTTCATCCTAAAAAATATTAAATAATTGATACATACTTGTCCTGAAAATTATTCATTTTTTATCTGAAATTCAAATTTAAGTGGGCATCTGTATTTTATCTGACAATCCTACTTTGCAGCTTAATATCCTTGCCCAGCCATGTAATGCCAAGCAATCACTTCACCATCTCTAAAGAAAAGGTATTCTTTGAGATTGAAAAGCTTTTAATGGTAATATTCTAGGCAGTGAAATATCTGACTTTCTCTTTACTAACATTTTACCCATCTACAATAATGTAAAGATTATTGATGTCCATTCATATCTAGCCACTCTCTCAACAAATACTTATTGAGCATATGTCATGTGTAAAAGAAGGTGTTGGATGAAATGTTCATAATAATGACCCCAAAGTAACTTGGACATCATATACTGATAGCAGAACCATCAAAGGTTTAAAGCATGCTCAGGAGATTTTAATTGCTTAAATTTATTTTACTATATGTCATTAAAAAGACTAGCTCTCCCATCTACTTGTAGACAGTCTCTATTAAGCAGAATGTTAATTCCAATCTTAGTAAATAGTAATTGAGAAGATACCATTTGGGGACCTTTCTGTCTAATAAATAATGCATCAAAAAATAATAATGTGGGCTTCCCTGGTGGTGCAGTGGTTGAGAGTCTGCCTGCTGATGCAGGGGACATGGGTTCGTGACCCGGTCCAGGAGGATCCCACATGCCGCGGAGTGGCTAGGCCCGTGAGCCATGGCCGCTGAGTCTGCGTGTCCGGAGCCTGTGCTCCGCAACGGGAGAGGCCACAACAGTGAGATGCCCACGTACCGCAAAATAATAATAATAATAATAATAATAATAATAATAATAATAATGCATCACTTATTATCCTTCAACCAGGGATAATAAGGGATATATTCCTTGAGGATTATATGAATTTCCCTTCTGCTGTTAGCCTTGGACAAAGTAGCTCTTCCTTCCTGAAATGTTTTATTACTAATATCTATACACAACATACATGTGATAGATACCTTCCTTTAACCCTCACAACAAATTTTTGAAGGAGGGACTGTGAGCATATCATTTTCCAAATGAAATTAGACAGAGACCTTGAGTAACTCATCAAGATCTCACAGGAGGAAACAGATGAGCAGAATCCAATCCCAATGGATACGGCTCCAGGATGCAGGCTTATACCTCTAGCACTTGACTCCCTAACCCACTGCAGGGAAGTGGATGGAACTTCCACATGCTGGATGGAACAGGTTGACATTCTAAAGAATACAGCCCTCAGCCAGTATTCACAGGAGGACTCTAATCTTAGAGGAAGCCGTGGAACGTAAGGTAGATAAACAGATCTGGGATTCTACTAGAGCCTATTTCCAGTGAACCACACTGGCTCCAAGAGCCATGAGCTGAGTCTGACTGGAGGTGGGGCTTCACGAGAGCTGAGGCATGTAGAGTTGAGCTCCAGTTCTATACCTGGCTACCTGTGAAGGACTCTCAAGGAATAGAAATCATGTAGGAGCACTGCATGTCAGGGTGCAGGGACTGGGGAGCTTGTCTGACATTTTAGACCCAAGAATGGAACTCAGGCTGATGCTTTCCTTCATGTCTGTCAAGATAAATGCAGCCCATCAGCATTATCAAGGAGACAAGAAAGAGAGAGGCAACTGCTGAGGGGTTGGCACATGAGCAAGTACTGGAAAAAAGTGCATGTGACACAAGTTATTATAAACTATGTTCATAATTAGAAGATTGAGATTTGACTTACGATGGAAATATACAGTTAAATTATCAAAGCTGAGCCAGGAGTCTGGGGTCAAGAATAGCTGACCTAACAACCACTTACCTCTCTCTTCATTCTCTTCTCTAAACTGGGCTGAATGACGTCTTTCATTCAACGATATTTGTAGAACTCTTTCTATGATCCAGGGACTGTTCCAGAGGCTGAGGACCCAACAGTCACTAGAACAGATAATAATTCCTGCCTTTACAGAATATTCATTATAATGCACATGAAGATAAATTCATAACACCACCTCACAATTGTCTCTAGAAACAATGTAGTGTTTAAAAAACACTTTTTTTTTTTTTTTCGGTACACGGGCCTCTCACCGTTGCGGCCTCTCCCGTCACGGAGCACAGTCTCCAGACGTGCAGGCCCAGCGACCATGGCCCACGGGCCCAGCAGCTCCGCAGCATGCGGGATCCTCCCGGACCGGGGCACAAACCCGCGTCCCCTGCATCGGCAGGCGGACTCCCGACAACTGTGCCACCAGGGAAGCCCTAAAAAACACTTTTATATGACTGATTTCCCTTAAAAACTGAGACTGACAGGTGGTTATTGCTATCATATTAGTATTGTCACACCAGATACTCTGCCCAAATTATTCACCTCCTGCTGCCAAAGGACTTAACTCTGCAGCTACAAAGATGTGAGTGCTTAGAATGGCCACCTGCTGAAAACAAAGGCTTTTTTCCAAGTTTAAAACCAATAAATAGAAATAATAGAGGGAAGAAAATAATCAGAAAAACACACACATACACACTCTCTTGGCACTCAGCATATATGTTTTTTAAAATATGCCATTTACTTTTACAAAATATCTGTGAGTTAGGTAGGAAGATGTGAAGCATTCATAATCTTTCCTTATCTCTTTTAACAGGTGAGAAAGAATGGTCTTTGGATGGGGGTGGGAATATCATGATGAATAAGCAGAGGTGGCATAAATAAATGGGAAGATGAAACTTAGAGTTCATGGGTGACTTAAACCCTCATTCAACCTCCTCACCTTACAGAGAAGGAAACTGAGGCCAATAGTAGGTGTCATACCTGATCTGACAATGCAAAACTAATTTGTAGCAGTTTTGGAAGCAAATTGACCTCCTTTGACCCTCAGTCCAGGATCTTCTCAATTACATCACATTCTCTCTCCTATTAACAAGAGATCACCTATAAATCATGCTCACGTTAGTAGGAATGTGTTTCAGAGCCAAGGCAGGAAGCCAAGGCAGGCACGGTGAAACCTGCAAGCTGCAGAAGATGATTAAAGAGCCAGTCATTGAGCCATTTGCCCCAAGTGCCTGTTTAAAAGGGCCCTAAATCAACACTATAAATGTGACCAGTGGAGAAAATTATATTTACCAGGGAAAAGACTGAATGCAATCCCAAAAGATACTTTGAAAAGCAGCCTAAGAGTGTATAGATAATGGGGAGACCCTTCTGTAGCATGCTCTCATACTTATAGATGTCTATACTGCCTTTCAAAGTGGGTGGCTCTGGAAGATTGCGGACTAGGAGGATGCAGAGTTTGTGTCTCCTCACAACTAGGGCACCTACCAGGCACTGGTGGGGGACCACGGACACCTAAGGGGGTGAGAGGAACCCCCAGAAACTGGATAGGATGTGGTGGGGAGTGAGGGGGGAGGAGAAGTGGAGGTCAGACACGACTGGCTCCCCTGAGGGGCAGTTTGGGGAGGGGAAGTTTTCCCATGCCCAGAAGGGGAAAGGGGGAGGGATAGTTGGGAGGGCAGAGGATCAGAAGGGAGCATGGGCAGCATTTCTCCTGCCCACTTGGACCCCAGGGAGCCTGCTGAGATCCTGCATCAGATCCTTTGCCCACCGAGGCCCCCTCCAGCCACATGGGTCCTGAGGGAGTGGGAGAGAGGGAAGGGGGAGCAAAAGTAAAGACCAGACAGATGGGACTGGCTCCCCTAAGGGGTGGCTGTGGGAGGGGAGGAGTTCCCACACCCAGTGGGGACCATCCATTGTTAGGGGTTCAGTGGCGAGGGAGACCCTGAGGAGAGCAGAAGAATGTAAGGGAGCTTGACCAGCATTTCCTTTGCCTACCTGGACACCAGGGAGCCTATTGGGCTCCTGGACCTCATCCTCCACCCTTGGAGGCTCCCTGCAGCAGCACAGAGCCTAAGCCCCACCCCTACAATCCCACCCAGGGCCCTACCTTACACATGACACTCCAAGACCCCCTTCAATCACGCTGGGCCTAAACCCAGCCCACACACCCTCACCCAGACCCTTACCTCCAAACACTGGAAGCCCACACTCTGACACTCCCTCAGTCCGTGCTGCCTTTCCCCCACTGCAGAGGGCCTAAGCCTAAGTCCCACCCTGTGCTTAAATGTCACCCCCAACCTAGACCTCACCCCCCCATCCTAAACCCCACCCCTTCCTAAGTTCCACGCTCCACCTAAGCTCCATCCCCCACAGCCAAGGTCATTTCTGGCCTTTTCTTTTTCTTCTTCTTTTAGGTTGTGGTTCTATTTTACCTTGTTGTTGTTGATTCATTTAAATTTTTATTTTTTCTAATAATTGTTTTATTTTTCTAATTTGTTATTGTTTTACTCCTTTGGGCTTTTTCCCTTTTTTTTTCCTTTCTTTTTTCTGTTGTGGTTCTGTTTTACCTTGTTGTAGTTGTTTCAATTATATTTTTATTTTTCCTAATATATTTTTATCTTTCTACTTTTATTTTACTTTTTATTCTCCATTATTGTACCACTCCTTTTTTTTTCTTTTCTTTTGCTGTGCTGCTCAGCTTGTGGGGTCTTTGTTCCCAGGCCAGAGGTTGGGCCTGAGCTCCTGTGATGGGAGCACTGAGTCCAAATTGCTGAACTAACAGAGAACCTCAGACCCCAGGGAATATTAATCAGAGTGAGGCCTTCTGGAGGTCATCTCAGCACCAAGACCCAGCTCTACCCACCTGTGTTGGATGCCTCAGGCCATACAATGAGTAAGACCAGAATACAGCCCCACCCATTAAAAAAAATGAGACGACAAAAAAATCTTACCAGTGAGCAAAGTCAAGATGGCAGCTGGGGAAGATATGGAGTTCGTGTCTCCCTAAAACTAGGGAACCAGCCAGATGCTGGTAGGGGACCTTGACACCTAAGGGGGTGGGAGGAATCCCTGAAGGACCAGGTAGGACATGCGGGAGGAAAAGTGGAGGTCAGACAGGACCAGTGCCCCTGAAGGATGGCTGGGAGGGGAGAGGGGTTCCCGTACTTGGAGGGATCCTCAGGAGCTAAGAGGATTAGTAGGGAGTGTGACTAGCCACTTTGCTTCCCATTTGGCCCCAGGCCAGGTCCCCCCCCCCCCCCCGCCCTCCGAGACCCCTTCTGGGCCACATTTGTCCTAGGGCCATAGGAGGGAGGGAAGAAGGGGGAAAGAGGAGTACAGGAAGATGAGGGTGGGGCCCTTCAGGGCCGGGGGATCACGGGAGGTGCTGCATTTGTCCTGTCCACTCAGTCACAGGAAGCCTGTTGGGCTTCTGGGTCTCGTACCCTGCCTTCTGGGGCCCAACCCAGCTGCATGAGCTCCAGGGGCATAGAAGGGAGGGAGAGGGGAAGAAGAGAGGCCAAAGGGTAGAGGCCCTTTGGGATCGGAGGATTAGGGGGGAACATGCCTAGTATTTCCCCCACCCACTTAGGCCCAGTGAGCCTGCTGGGGTCCTGGACCTGGTCCTCTGCCCTCAAAGGCTAGAGGCACTCCTGGGCTCCACCTGCTGAATTGAGCCTAAACCCCAGCCTCCACGCCCCCAGGGACTTTCCTGGTCCTGTGGGCCCTTAACATAGGCCCCAACCACCACCTAAACCTCACCCCTGCCTAAGCCCCGCCACCACAGCCAAGGCCTTTCCAGCTCTTTTTTTTTTTTCTCCTCTTTTTTATTATTGTGGTTCTGTTTAACTTCTGACTCTTGTTTCATCTATATTTTTACTTTTTATTCTTTCTAACATATCTTTTAGTTTTCTAATCTTATTTTAATTTTTACTCTCTGTTATTGTTCTCATTTTTCCCTTTTTTCTTATTTTTCTTTTTTTTTTTTGGCCACCCTGTGTAGCATGCAGGATATTGGTGAGGTCTGAGCTCCTGAAATGAGAGCTCTGAGTCCAAACAACTATACTAACATAGGACCTCAGAACCAAGGGAATATTCATCAGAGTGAGGTCTCCCAGAGGTCCTCATCTCATCACCAAGACCAAGCTCTACACAACAGCCTAGAAACTCCAGTTCTGGAAGTCTCAGGCCAAACAACAATTAAGACAGGAACACAATCCCACCAATAAAAAGATAAATAAAATAAAAAATCAGACAACAAGAAAAAAATATGTAACAGATGAAGGAGAAAGGTAAAACCTTACAAGACCAAATAAATGAGGAGAAAATAGGCAACTTACTTGAAAAATAATTCAGAGTAATGATAGTAAAGGTGATCCAGAATCTCAGAAATGGAATGGGGGCACGGATTGAGAAAATATAAGAAATGTTTAACAAAGAGCTAGAAGTAAAGAACAAAGAGAGAATAACAACACAATTACTAAAGTGGGAAATACATTAGAAGAAATCAATAACAGAATAACTGAAGCAGAAGAACAAATAATTGAGCTGGAAGACAGAATGGTGGAAATAACTGCTCAGGAGCAGAATAAAGAAAAATGAAAGAAAAGAAATGAAGACAGCCTAAGAGACTTCTGGGACAATACTAAAGGCACTAACATTCAAATTATATGGGGCCCAAAAGAAGAAGAGAAAAAGAAAGGGTCTGAGAAAATATTTGAAGAGATTATAGTGGAAAAATTCCCTAACATGGGAAAAGAAATAGTCACCCAAGTCCAGGAAGTGCAGAGAGTCCCATACAGGACAAGCCCTAGGAGAAACACACCAAGACACATATTAATCAAACTAACAAAATTAAATTCAAAGAAAAAATATTAAAAGCAGCAAGGGAAAAGCAAAAATAACATATAAAGGAAGCCCCATAAGGTTATCATCTGATTCTCAGCAGAAACTCTGCAGGCCACAAGGGAGTGGCAGGATATACTTAAATGGATGAAAGAGAAAAGCCTACAGCCAAGATTACTCTACCCAGCAAGGATCTCATTCAGATTCAATGGAGATATCAAAAGCTTTTCAGACAAGCAAATCTAAGAGAATTCAGCACCACCAAACCAGCTGTACAACAAATACTAAAGGAACTTCTCTAGACGGGAAACATGAGAGAAGAAAAAAACCAAAAAACAAACACAAAACAATTAAGAAAATGGTAATAGGAACATACATATCAATAATCACATTGAATGTAAATGGATTAAATGCTCCAACCAAAAGTCATAGATTGGCTGAATGGATACAAAAACAAGAGCTGTATATATGCTGTCTACAAGAGACTCATTTCAGACCTATGGACACATACAGACTAAAGTGAAGGGATGGAAATAGATACTGCATGCAAAAGGAAATCAAAAGAAAGCTGGAGTAGCAATAATCATATCAGATAATATAGACTTTAAAATAAAGAATGTTACAAGAGACAAGGAAGGACACTACATATTGATCAAGGGATCAATCCAAGAAGAAGATAAAACAATTTTAAATATATATGCACCCAACGTAGGAGCACCTCAATACATAAGACAAATGCTAACAGTTATAAAAGAGGAAATTGACAGTAACACAATAATAGTGGGGGACTTCAACACCTCACTTACACCAATGGACAGATCATCCGGACAGAAAATAAATAAGGAAACACAAGCTTTAAATGACACAATAGACCAGATAGACTTAACTGATATTTATAGGACATTCCACCAGAAAGTGGCAGATTACACTTTCTTCTCAAGGGCATATGGGATATGCTCCAGGATAGATCACATCTCTGGCCACAAATCAAGCCTCAGAGAATTTAAGAAAATTGAAATCATATCAGGCATGTTTTCTGACCACAACACTATGAGATTAGAAATTAATTACAGGAAGGAAATTGTATTAAACACAGATAGATGGAGGCTAAACAGTGTGCTATACAATAACCGAGATAACTGAAGAAGTCAAAGAAGAAATTAATAACTACATAAAACAAATGACAATGAAAACATGATGACCCAAAACCTATGAGATGCAGCGAAATCAGTTCTATTAGGGAAGTTTATAACAATTCAAGCTCATCTCAGAAAGCAAGAAAAATCTCAAATAAACAATCTAACCTTACACTTAAACCTATTAGAAAAAGAAGAACAAAGAAAAACCAACATTAGCAGAAGGAAAGAAATCATAGAGATCAGATCAGAAATAAATGAAAAAGAAATGAAGGAAATGATAGCAAAGATCAATAAAACTAAAAGTAGGTTCTTTGTGAAGATAAACAAAATTGATAAAGCTTTAGCCAGACTCATCAGAAAAAGAGGGATAAGACTCAAATCAGTAAAATTATAAATTAAAAAGGAGAAATCACAAATGACACCACAGAAATACAAAGGACTGCAAGAGACTACTACAAAAAACTATATGCAAATAAAATTGACAACTATGAAGAAATGAACAAATTCTTGAAAAGGTACAATTTTCCAAAATGGAACCAGGAAGAATTAGAAAATATAAACAGACCAATCACAGGTAACGAAATTGAAACTGTAATTTAAAATCTTCCAACACACAAAGTTGTAGGACCAGATGCCTTCTCAGGTGAATTCTATCAAACATTTAGAGAAGAGCTAACACCCATCCTTCTCAAACTCTTCCAAAAAATTGCAGAGGGAGGAACGCTCCCAAATTTATTCTAGGAGACAACCATCACGCTGATACCAAAACCAGAAAAAGATATCACAAAAAAATAAAATTACAGACCAATATAACTGATGAACATAGATGCAAAAGTCCTCAACAAAATACTATAAAACAGAATCCAACAACATGTTAAAAGTATCATACACCATGATCAGGTGGGATTTATCCCAGGAATGCAAGTATTGTTCAACATATGCAAATTAATCAATGTGATACACCTTATTAACCAATTAAGGAATAAAAACCATATTATATCAATGGATGCAGAAAAAACTTTTAACAAAAGTCAACACCATTTATGATAAAAACTCTACAGAAAATGGTCATAGAGGGAACTTGCCTCAAAATAATAAAGGCCATATAGGACAAACCCACAGCAAACATCATTCTCAATGGTGCAAAGCTGAAAGCTTTTACAATAATAACAGGAAAGAGACAAAGATGTCCAGTCTCAAAAATCTTATTCAACATAGTATTGGAAGTCCTAGAATGCAGTCAGAGAAGAAAAATAAATAAAAGTAATACAAATTGGAAAAGAGGAAGTAGACCTGTTTCTGTTTGCAGATGACATGACACTATACATAGAAAATCCTAAAGATGCCACCAGAAAACTACTAGAACTAATCAATGAATTTGATAAGGTTGCAGGCTACAAAATTAATGCACAGATATCTATTGCATTCCTATAAACTAATAAACAAAAAATCAGAAAGAGAAATTAAGGAAATAATCTCATTTACCACTGCAACAAAAAGAATAAAATACCTCGGAATAAACCTACCTAAGGAGGAAGAAGACCTGTACTTGGAAAGCTATAAAACGCTGATGAAAGAAAACAAAGATGACACAAACAGATCGAAAGATATACCATGTCCTGTATTGGAGGAAACAATATTGTGAAAATGTTTATACTATCCAATGCAATATACAGGTTCAATGCAATCCCTATCAAACTACAAATGGCATTCTTCACAGAATTAGATCAAAAAATTTTACAATTTGTATGGAAACATAAAAGACCCCAAATAGCCAAAGCAATCTTGAGAAAGAAAAATGGAGCTGGAGGAATCAGGCTCCCTGACTTTAAATAATACTACAAGGCTACAGTAATCAAGACAGTATGGTACTGGCACAAAAAAAAGAAATATAGATCAATGGTACAGGATAGAAAGCCCAGAGATAAACCCATGCACATAGGGTCACATAATTTATGACAAAGGAGTCAAGAACATACAATGGAGAAAAGACAGTCTCTTCAATAAGTGCTGCTGGGAAAACTGGACAGCTACATGTAAAGGAATGAAATTAGAACACTTCCTAAAATCATACACAAAAATAAACTCCAAATGGATTAAAAACCTAAATGTAAGACCAAACACTATAAAACTCTTAGAGGAAAAAATAGGAAGAACACTCTTTGACATAAATCACAGCAAGATATTTTATGATTCACCTCCTAGAGTAATGAAAATAAAAACAAAAATAAGCGAATGGGACCTAATGAAACTTAAAAGCTTTTGCACAGCAAAGAAAATCATAAACAAGATGAAAAGACAACCGTCAAAAAGGAGAAAGTGTTTGGAAATGAAGCAACAGACAGTGGATTAATCTCCAAAATATACAAACAGCTCATGCAGTTCAATATAAAAAAAAAAAAACACCTAATCAAAAAATGGGTGGGAGACCTAAATAGACATTTCAGCAAAGAAGACATACAGATGGCCAAGAGGCACATACAAAGATGCTCAACAGCACTAATTATTAGAGAAATGTAAATCAAAACTACAATGAGGTATCACCTCACACTGGTCAGAATGGCCATCATCAAAAAATATACAAACAGTAAATACTGGAGAGAGTGCAGAGAAAAGGGACCCCTCTTGCATGTAAGTTGATACAACCATTGTGGAGAACAGTACAGAAGTTCCTTTAAAAACTAAAAATAGAACTACCATATGACCCAGCAATCTCACTACTGGGCATATACCCTGAGAAAACCATAATTCAAAAAGACACATGTACCTCTGTATTCATTGCAGCATGATTTACAATAGCCAGGACATAGAAACAACTTAGATGTCCCTTGACAGACGAATGGATAAAGAAGATGTGGTACATATATATAATGGAATATTACTCAGCAATAACAAAAAAAATGAAATTAGGTCATTTGTAGAGATGTGGATGGACCTAGAGTCTGTCATACAGAATGAAGTAATTTAGAAAGAGAAAAACAAATATCATATATTAACACATATATGTGAAATCTAGAAAGATGTTACAGATGAACCTATTTGCAGGGCAGGAATAGAAAGGTAGATGTAAAGAACTGACATGTAGACACAGGGATGGAAGGCGTGAGTGGGATGAATTGGGAGATTAACGTAATTAACATTAATGTAACGATTAACGTTTGATGTAAATACACTACCATATGTAAAATAGATAGCTAATGGGAACCTGCTGTATAGGGCAGGGAGCTCACTTTGGTGCTCTGTGATGACCTAGATAGGTGGGATGGGGATGGGGGAGGGAGCTCCAAGAGGGTGGGGATATATGTATACATATAGCTGATTCACTTCACTGTACAGCAGAAATTAACACAACATTGTAGAACTATTATACCCCAATTAAAAAACAAAAAGTGAGTGGTTCTGATTATGTGCAGGGGCCTGTTCTGCTGATTGAACCCATGATGTGGGGCCTGCCAGCAGCCATCCCCTGCTTTGCTTTGCTTTGGGTACCATTCAACTTCCACTCCAAATAAAAGATAAACCAGTTTGTAGAAACCATCTCTCGAAAGAAGACCAATGTATCAGCTTGCCTGGCTAACCAAGTTGTGCCTGATTGTCTTTTTGGTAGGTACGACTACCTACCAAAGGGAAAAAAAAAAGTGATAATGCAGGGAAAATTATTTGTATTACTGCAAGTCCTTGACCTGAGACTGACCCAACACTCATCTCTTCTTATTCAGAACCCTCTGGCCACCCTTTTTTTTTTTGGTTCTCAGATGCCAGCCAATAGGTTTCAGGTCCCAAAGTAAGATAGTAAGAACTTTTTTGGTATACTTAAAAGAAGAACCATATGGTTTCAACTGGCAAGGAAGAAAGTGAAAGGTTATACTTTCCGAAATTCATAATTTAAATGAACAAGTGAATTAAAGATTCAGGAAGGCTGTGTGTTTGGCTCAGATTTGCATAGATGTGGAGTCTGAACCTACATTCACATCTGATGTCCTTCCATGTTACCTTCTCTGAGGTGAACATCTTTATTTTTAACTATAAAGAAACTGTATTCTCTTTTACACATATACATAGATTGTGATGTCTGGGTTTAAAAGGTATGCTCTGAGAATTCACATGTTGATAAATTATTAAATGGTTTTTTGGCTTGTCTATTGAATTTTCATTTTGAAAGTAAAAAATAAAAATAAGATGACAAATATCAAATATTTTATGGGTAGAGATATGATTTACAACTTTGTGTTTATAAGAATTAAACAAAAACTTATCAATAGTGTATCTCCAGGAAAAATTCCAAACTTATAGCAAATTCTCACCTGACCCTTTTCTGTTGCCCATTTCCTGCCTGACATCCACACCTTTCTTCTCCTTTTAAAAAGGAATTTTTCTGTTCGTTAGAGAGGGATTGATATCATCGCTTTACTACAAGCATTAGCCTTAAATAGCCTTAGCCAAGCCTTGATGTGGTGATCAGTTCAGGGATGAACATATAACCTAAGATGAGTAAGGGAAAGGTAAATTCTTTCTCTCACTGACATGAACATGAAGGAAAGTAGTTTCATTTGGTAGAAGAAATTCTGATGCAACCACAAGGAGTGTCAGCCTTGAACTAAAGCCAGCACCATGCATATCAGAGCAGAGGCTGAAAAACAAACAAAGACAAAAAACAAAACAAAACCAAAAAAAACTCTTTCTTGTGTACATCATCAATTAGCTGCCAGATCAACTTTTTCCTGAAACCTTAAATGCTGTGCTTCTCAATATATCAATAAATAAATTATTTTCTTTTCTTTTGTTTTAAAATCAGTTTGAGGCTTTAATGTTCTCATTCCTTGAAAACAGAAGAATCTTAAGGTATTATTGCTCACCCAAGATCTATGCAATGAATATGTGCTGGTTTACTGGTTGCAAGACTTTCTGCATCCAAAGTACACATGTTATTCTACATGTAGCATAATAGCAAACACATGTTGTTACACATGATAGACATGCAACATCTATATCCAAATGTTCACTGAGAGGATAATGATTGCACCTGCTATTCTTCCAGAACCTGATTCTCAAATCAGTGTTCTTCCTTTTCCCCTTTCTGTAAATACTTAAATTCAATTTTTAAAGTTTATTTCCCAGATGTTAATCACATACATTGGCCCATAACAAAATGTCCTTTTTTCCTCCAAAGTAGGTAGTTAACTATAATAACCTCAATCTTATCTACAACAAATCACCAAGATCTTACCCCTTTTTTAAATTTTCCTTCTGCAAATGTATTCTCAGTGGCCCCTGCTCCCATGACATGACGTTGAGTTTGGGATCATTCACGGTGTTTAAACATTTCAGGAACATTCTCCACTTGAAAAATCCTCTTAAAGTGAATATACATCATTGAACATGATTATACAGGCTTAGAGGAACAATACACAGAACAATATAGTCTCTGTGGAATTTGCTAGCAATCATGCCCATGAATCTCTGTTCGCATTTTCAATTCAATTTTAGATTTGTTGTTGAGTAAATACTTTGCCCTTACCTTCCATCTCTTGAAATCAAAATCTCAGGGTTAGAAGGGACTTTAAAGATCTTCTAAACCAGTACACCTCAATCTGGTTTGGGATCACATTTTGGAAGCCATCAATCTGGGAAGCTTATTAAATACACACAATCAGACCCCACTCTTACTTAGAGAACATGTGGAATTTCAAAAAGATTCCCAGTGGCTCTAATGTGCATTCTGATTTTAAAATCACAGAAGAATCAGTTTAAAAACCATTTAGAAGTCGCATTTAATCTTATAACTTTTATATGTGGCTATATATGGATAACCTCAGCAATAGGTAATTTTCTATCTTTTGAGACAATCCGTCCCAACTGTGGACAGTTGTTTTAGAAACATTTGTCTTGAATTGAGCCTATAATCTATCTTCTGGTAACCACTGACCATCAATTTTAATTCTACCCCTTAGGAACTACATAGAAGTCAATTCCATCTTCCACACACCATTCTTTTAAATATGTACAGAGAGCTATTACACCACCCCCACCCTGCTTAAGTATTTTCTTTTCCAAAGGAAACAGCTTTATTTCCTTCATCATTTCCATTATGGTTTCAAATGTCCTCACCACCACTTTCATCTTCATTCTCTTAACTTCCAACCTTGCTTTCTGCACAAGCCACCCTTCTTGGATAGCAAAGAAAAAAAATAATAAAGGGGATTAACAAGTATATATGAATTTAAGTCTTTGGGCCTTGTAGTGGATTGAATGTGGCCTCTAAAAAGATATGTAACTTTCTAATTCTCAGTATCCATGGAAATTATCTTATTTGGAAAAGAGGTCTTTGCAGATGTAATTAAGTTTAAGGATTGTGAGATAAGAAGATCATCCTGGATTAGGCCTGGGTGGGCTCTAAATCCAACCGTAAGTGTCTTTATAGGGACATATAAGAGGACAAGTCCATGTGAAAATGAAGGCAGAGATTGGAACGATGCATCAACAAGCTAAGAATGATCTGGAGCCACCAGAGGCTGGAAAAAGCAAAGAACAAACACTTCCCTAGGGCCTTATGAGAAAGCTCTATTCCACCAACAACTTGATTTCCAAGTTCTTTCCCCCAAGGGTGTGAGAAGATAAATATGTGTCATTTTAAACCATCAAGTTTGTGATAATTTGTTATGGCAGTCCTAGGAAACTAGTACAGGCCTTGATAACTAAAATTTAGGGGGTAAAAAAATTAGAAACATTATTAAATAATCACTTTTGATTTTCAATAAGAATTTTTGATGATCAGGTAATGTGTCAGTTTAAACCAAAGATCAAAAAAGTCCTTGATATTCAGAATACAAAGCCAATTTTTAGCAGGTAATGATGCCAAATTTATTAACTTTTTCTCTACTTGAATATAGATCATTGATAAATCTCTTAAAAGTGTGAAAGAACAGAAGGGTTCTCAGCACAGAGAAAAGAATTGGTTCCAGCATAAGTGCAAATAAAACATTATAAGCTTTACTTTTTTTTCTTGAGAGGATTAATAAGCATTCAGGTCAGGGGATGCTACAGATAGGATATATCTTGATTTGGGGCATTTGGCAAAGTCAAAATATTGTTTGGGGAAAAATAAAGGAAGGTGAACTGAATGATAGTAACATTATGTGGTTCACAAATGAAAATGTTAATTAATGGCCAGCAAGAAAGAAAACTCCAGGGATGCCACTGTCTTATACATCGAACCTATCCTCTTTCATAATATTTTTGTAATTATGGGTAGATTAAAACCTTTCTGCTTATGAAATTTACAGAGAATGGAACAATCACTACACATACTGAAAAATATTTCAGGACCAAAATATGTGAATAGGTTAAAAGAGTTTATCTCCATCATTTTTTCAAAACCCAACATCTACATAGATACCTTTCAGGCAGCCATGGTGTGTATGGAGTGAGGTTCACTCCAGCTATAGCTAGGCATTTGGGCTTTTACCCCAGACACACAGAATATCTTTTATTTATTATACAATGGTGACACATATTTCTTTTGACAAAAAAGCTCAGTCTACTAAACAAATACGTATGAAAAATTAAAGCCTAGAACAACTGACCCAAAGCAAACTTAAGAAATTTAATGTCTGTAAAGACCTAGATTTAGCCATTTATTTAATGAACACTTGTAGGAGGTCATCAAGAAGACATGACCATGAGTAATAGGAGGTACTCAGGTACCACCAGGTAATTGGAGGTTCCTCACCACTCCCAACCCCCACTCCATCCTTGAAATGTAATTTCTGCCCACAGCGGAAACCATTTTCAAAGATGCAGCCTTGAGAGGGTAATGTCTTTTTCAGACGATCTGGACTCAGTTAAGTTTTCTATATAAAGTCTTAAGATTCTGGTGGGTGGGTGCTGAGATCTACTTGTCTTGTGATGCCCAAGATAAACCTCAGATGTAAGGCCCCTTGCTTACTAAACCTGCCACCTACCCATCTTGTGTGGTCTGCCTCCATGTACAGGCTCACATTTGGGAACCAACAAACACTTGCAAAACATTTATTATGTGCCAGCCATATCTCTAAGCACTTTACAAATATTAATTTATTTAATCTTCATGACAAACTTACAATGTAGGTACTATAATTACTCTGATTTTACTGGTGAGGAAACTGACAGAGAGTGGTCAAGTAATTTATCTGAGGTCACACCACTGATATGATGATGTGAGTAGTTTGGCTGTGGCATCCTTGTGGTTAATCAGTATCCTTTGCTGATTCTAAATGTATTTTAGGAGCACAAGAAAGAGAATTCTTGACTTTTTATCACTTGATGAACCGATATGTTGTGATGATGATGTCACTTCCACTCTAGAACATATTGTTATGTTTAGGAGACTGAACTTCGTGGGAATGTTCACTTACTGAAGCTCCTTTTAATGAGAGCATCCAGAACAGTGGCTGGTAGGCAAAACATGTCATATCTGGGGTTCTTGAGAGTATCAGGAGTGTTGAGCCTGAATCAGAAAAGACATGCAAAGGCAAAAATAAGCAACATGTGTAAATATTTGATGGACTAAAGGTGGAATAGTAATTAGACACATCCTGTACTGTGAGAAAGCAGAAATTAATCCGATGGACAAAATTTTAAGGAGAACATGACCAGTAGAGCTCTCCTACAACAATTATAAGGAGGTGAATTCTAAACTACACATTTTGTGTTAGTAAAAATTGGTGACCCACTGACAGAATTGTAGTGGAAAAATGTTCTGCATTGTGTGGGGAGCTGGATTAGATAATCTGTAGGTTTCCTTCCAAATATTAGATTCTATTTTTCTATGTTTATTTTTCTGTAGGCATGCTGAAAAACTGACATGGGAATCAATGAGAGTTTTTGCTTGAATAAATTTTTCAAAGTCAAGCCCATGCTTCTCAGGAATTCTATTGTATCTCCTTTCTCTACCACTTTCCAAATGCCTATTCTAAATTGAAAGAAATCCACAAGAGTAATTTCTTTCTAATTACATAATTGCTGCATTTGGGTGTATCATCTACTGGAAAAAAAATGGCTTGACATCCTGAGATTTTAGTAAAGAGTTGCTTAGTAAAGAACCCAGACTCAAATAACTGTTTACTTAAAGCTGAAATTTACTGAAAAACCTCAAACACTGTTTCCCCCTTACTACTGCCACATAATTAAATAATTTGACAATTAATTACTTTCAGGAGAGATAATTTATTTTCATTAAAATATGTAAATATGCATCCCTTGCTGCGATTTTTTTCTTAACATTGTTTTTTCACCCAGTGTTATGATGATGCTCCATGATAAAGGGTTCACAATAGGTTTCACATCATAGGCTAGAGATTTATGCCTCAGCCCTAAAGGATGCTTTTCCCCCTGCAACATGGGCTCCTTTGCCCCAGCTACGCACAGTGCAAATTTCACAGCAGACTCAAAGGTTAATGGTTTGCTCTCTTTCCCTGTCTTTGTGTACCTCAGTCTTCATTGTGTAGGACTCAGTTTGTCTTAAAACTTTATTGATAAAAGAAGACATTGGATCAAAAAATATCTAAAGAACAAATCCAATGGGGGGAAAATACACAAAAATCTAAGAAGCAAAAACACAAAACCTTGCATTTTGGATTATTTAGATAGGATTGTGATAAAGAAAACATCTAATGACACCAAACATATAGACATCAAGTTTCCGCTGCATGCAAGGTGCCGTGTGTGCTGTTGTGAGGCATGAGACACACAAATAAAAAAAGTTCCGTTAAAGGAGTTCGTATTTCTTATGAAAACCAAATATAGAATAAGCTGGTTTGGCACTACAGAGAGAATATTTATGTAGGAGAAGGCAATAGGATGAAGCAGTGTTTACTATATGTGTTTAATCAGATATATACTCACCTAAAATAGTTCTATGATCATCACATCAAATTACAGAAGGCAAAGTAAAAAAGTAAAACTTCTCTTGGGTCTTGTCTCTTGCTTAATGAGACAAGTTATGGCATTCAGAAAGACTACCAACTACTAAAGAATGTCATATGGAAAGCAAACATGGGGAGTACCAGTGGCCTAAACCCACAGATTCAAAGTTAAGAATTGAGATCTTTCTATTGAAAGATTACTAACAAACAGCGGCTGCAGATGCTCATCCATTACCCACATTGCCTGAGAAATCTCTAATTCTTAAGAGTCAAAATGACTTGTCAGGCAGTCTTTTCAGACTTGTTAGCTGATCTAAATCTCAATTGATTAAAGAAGGGAGAGAAGACCAAGTCATAATGTGGTATCATCACTAAAGACACATTCAGGTATATGTAGTTGCTACATGATAGCTGTGTTTAATAGGAGGATAATTTGAACTTTTTTTCTAGGAGAGCACCATCCCTTCCCCTGCTTTTATTTTAAAGAAATATATGGCTTATTGTTGGGGGTGCTACTTCATCCTTAAACACACACATACATGCACACTTATGAGAGATTTATTTGTCTAGGAAAAAAGCAAACAAACAAAAAAAATCTTTGTTTTGGTGAGGCTTTCTTTTTTCTTGATTGATTACACTCCATTGGAGAAAGTTGCTTAGCTATTGGCTATTCTACACTGAAATCATGTTTTCTGGTCTTTAATTTTTTGTACCCACTAAAATCTCTAAAACTGAAAAAGAAGAGCAAACTGAAATACAGATGTAATAAAATGTTATTTGATCAAAACGATGATAATAATCTTCAAAAGAAATTAAATGTCATTCACACAAAGAGGTTTATTACTATCAGGTGTTGAAATAACTATGTATTACCGAAACTGATGTGTTTTAGAGATTTTATTTTTAAGAAGAACTGACCATATTAGACAGGGGGAAACATGATATTAGAAAAGATGCTGTATTTCTTAGTGCAAATCAAGTAAGTGAAAACCTTTATTTTATTATTTGTATTTTGCATTTTTTGGTTTACATGGAACTGTTTTTAAGGAGCCTAATCATTTGGTGTTTTCTAATTTGTTTTCTAAGTCCCCTTTCTTGGGTCGAGCACTCTATCCCCAGGTCTTTAAAATGAAATGCTAACAGACCATTAACTGCAGTGGCACTCAGAGGCCTCTCCATTAGAGCTTCTGCTTTGTTAATTAAAGACACATCATCAAGGCTGCAAGGGTCTGAATCATGACCTACCTTTTGAGATTAGTTTGCAAATGTCTCTTCACTACTTTATGTGCAACTTAACTTTCAAATAAAATCCAATAAAAAAATCCAAGAAAAAATGAAAACCCTTCTCTTTCCCCAACATCTGTAAGAATGTATGTAACAGAAAATGTAACAGAGAGGAGCCTCATTTATCTCAGGTCATTAAGGAAGATAAGAAAGATAATGCTATAAGATAAATATAAGATAAATGGTTCTAGAAAAAAAAAAAGCTGCATTTTTTCAGTTAATTATTTGAATGGGAATAGGCCATACTATAGCATACCATATGTTTCCTGTATTTTTATTCATTTTTATTGTGAAATAAAACAGAGTATGCATACAACACAAATGTACAGTTCAATATTATATTATAAGCATATTCTCCTCTAACAAGACTTCCCCCTGCAATTCAGGAGAGGAAACAATGCCATCAAAACTCCTGAAACAAACATAACCCTGATTTTTAGTGTAATCACTTCCTTGCTGTTGTTTTTTAATCACTTAGTCATGCATGAAAAAAAGCATGGTCTAGTTTGCCAATTTATTTAGTATTTTATAAAAGTATTCAGAGGTTAAGTATTCCTTTGTGTCTAATTTCTGTCAGTCAACATTACAATTTTAGAACTCATTCTTGTATATAACTGTATGTTATTCTTTTTCATTGCTGCATAGTGTTCCATTATATGAATGTATCAAATTTATTTATTCATAATACCATTGATGAACACTTTTGTTGTTTCCAAGTTAAAAATACTGTTCTTATGGGGACTTCCTCAGTGGTCCAGTGGGTAAGAATCCATGCTCCCAATACAGGGAGTCCAGGTTCAATCCCTGGTTGGGGAACTAGATCTTGCATGCATGTTGCAACTAAGAGTTCACATGCCACAAATAAAAATGCTGTAACGAAGAGCATGCATGCCACAACTAAGACCCAAAGCAGCCAAAATAAATATAAAAATAAATAAATATTCAAAATTAATCCACAACTAAGTCTCATAAGTTAGGCATTTGTTTTAAAAAATATTGTTCTTATGAACATTCTTGTTTATGTACACTGGTGTGTATTTATAGATGTTATTCTAGTGTTTACATCTATGGGTGGAATTGCTTGTTCACAGGATAGATACTGACAAATAGTTTTCCAAAGAAGTTATAGTAGTTTTCACTCCTACCAACAGAGTATGACTTTCCCATTGTAATATATTCTAGTCAACATTTGGCATTTTCACACTTCTTCATTGTAGCCAATCTGGATGGTAGAGAGTGGTATCTCACTATGATTTAAATGGAACTCCCTTATTATTAAGTTGAAACAGCTTTAAAAATATTTATTGATCAATCAGATCTTTCCTTTTGTGGAGTGTTTGTTCAAGTCTTTGCCCATTTTTGTATTAGTTTGCCCATCTCTTTTTTATCCTAAAAAGAAGGCATTCTTCTTATATTTGACTGAGACCTTTGTAAGTTATATGTATTGCAAATATCCTTTTAATTTATGTGGTTTGTCCTTTCTAAAGGTATCTTTTAGAAAACTATGCTTTAATGAAATAAGATTTATTAATAATTTTCTACAAGTTCAGTGCTATTGGTATGTTGTTTATGCAATTTTTTTTCATCCTGAAGTCATGAAGATATCTTATGTTACTTTCTGGAACATTTATTTTCTTATGTTATTTCTTACAACATTTTCTAAAAGCTTCATTGTTACATCTTACATGGTTAGGTCTATAATCCATAAGGTAGTGATATTTTATTGGTGTGATATTGAAATCGAATTTCTCATTTTTTCATATATAAACATTCAATTTTTCTAGCAACTTTTGTTGAAAATACTACTCTTTCTATTGCTCTCACGTGTCAGTTTGTCAAAAATCAAAAATCCATATGTGCATGGGTCTTTTCTGAGCATACTCTATTATCTGTCTCTACACTAATATCACACTGTCTTAATTACTATACATCAAGTCTTTCTACATTATTCTCCCAGAATGTCTTGGCCCTTCACATTTTTCATATGAATATCAAAATCAATCCTTTCTGTTCCAAAAAAGTCATATTGGAACTTTGATTAGGAATTGCATTGAATTTAAAGAAAATCAGCATTTGGATAGCATTAGTCTTCTAATGCACAGTCATATCATATTTCTCCACTTATTTAGGTTTTTGCTAATGTCTCTCATTCTTGGTATTCTCAGGAGAAATCTTGCACACATTTTGTTAGACTTATTCATAGGTAATTTAAATTTTTGAGCTATAAAAATGGCATATGTAAATATAGGTATAGATATAGATAAATAGATACAATTGAATTTTATTTTTCCAAATATTTTCATTGATATTCAGAAATAAAATTGATTTTTGTGTTTTGAATTTGTATGTAGCAACCATGCTATATTATTGTTGAATCCCAGTAGTTCATCTATAGGTTCTTTTGAATTTTCTATGTATGACATAATATCATTTATAAATATCCCTTGTGAATAATGGCAGTTTTCCTCTTACTCCAGAATCCAATTTTTATACCATCTTTCTCTCTCTCTCTTCCTTCCTTCCTTCCTTCCTTCCTTTCTTTCTTTCTTTCTTTCTTTCTTTCTTTCTTTCTTTCTTTCTTTCTTTCTTTCTTTCTTTCTTTCTTTCATCATCTAGCTAATCTATCTGCTAATGTACTACCATAGGTATTTGCTAGGGTGTACCTACACTTGTGTTGAATAAAAGTGGTAGAAATAGACATGATTTGTTTAACCTCAGACTCAGGAGGAAAGCTATCATCATTTTACCAGAAACTATGGAGTTGGCATTTTTTTTTGGTTACCCGTTATTAGATTATGTTAGTTCCCATCCTTCTCTTCTAGTCCTAATTTTCTATGCATTTTAAGCATGACTGAATGTTGAATTTTATTTAAAACTTATTTTTTCATGTATTTAGGAAGCTATTTTACTTTTCTCCCATAAACTGCTAATGTAGGGAATAACTTTGATTGTTTATTTAATGTTAAACCACAATTAGCTTCCTGGTTAAACCTAGCTTGGTGATGATAAGAATCAATTTTTGTCTTGTTACACTCAGTTTATTACATGAACCTAGAATTTTTTGCATCTATGTTCATATAATTTTCCTCTTTTATACTGTTCCTGTCCAGTTTTGCTATCAAGGGTATGCTAGACTCACATAATTTGTTGGGAAGTGTAACCATTTTTTCTATATTCTGAAGAATGCAGGTAAAATTGGAATTAATTCTTTCTTTAAAGTCTGTTAGAAACTACTTGTGAAGCCATGTAGACAACAGTTTTCTTTGGGAGAATATCTTTAATTACTGGGTCAATTGTTTTAATGGTCATAGGACTATTCAAATAATTATTCTCTGTTCAGATATTTTGCTTATTTTTCTAGAAATTTGTCCCATTTTAACTGAATTTCTAAGAATTTTGGCTTTTTTTTTTTTTTTTTTTGCAGTACACGGGCCTCTCACTGTTGTGGCCTCTCCCATTGCAGAGCACAGGCTCCAGACACGCAGGCTCAGTGGCCATGGCTCACAGGCCCACCCACTCCGCTTCATGCAGGATCTTCCCAGACCGGAGCACAAACCTGTGTCCCCTGCATCAGCAGGCGGACTCTCAACAACTGCGCCACCAGGGAAGCCCTGGCATATTTTTTTTTCAAAAAATTTCCTAATTGTTTAATAGTCAGCAGGATGTGTGGTGACTTTTTCAGTCCTGATATTTATTTTATGCTTTTATTTTTCCCCTTGAAGTTTGTCAGTTATGTCTTTGCAAAGAACCAACTTTTGCTTTGTTAATTCAGTCTTTCTATGATTTCTTTCTATGATTTCTTTCTATTTCATAAATATGTTATTAGTTTTATTATCTATTTTGCTAAATTTTATGTAAGTCGTTTTCCTATTCTCTTTCTAATTTTCAAGATGGACATTTAGCTCATTAACTCACAACATTTTTTTTTCTTTTTCATGAATGGATTTGAGGCTTACTCATCTTAGCTAGACAATGGAAACAATTAAAATGCTCATAAATAGGTGATTCAATAAGAATATCCTGGTATATTGATACAATGAACAATTGCTCAGCAGAAAAAAGAAAAACACTATTGATACCTGCAACAACATGGATGAATCTTAAATAAATCATATTGAATAAAAGAAGCTAGACAAAACAGAATGGATATGTGCTATTTTATTCATGTGAGGAGCAGGAACAAGCTAAACTACTCTGTTGTGTTAGGAATCAAAGCAAGATTTGCCCAAGATGGAAGTATTCTATTATCTTGATTGTGGTGGTGGTTGCATGGATTTATACATTTATCAAAACTCATTGAATTTCACACTTAAAGTCTGTGCCTGGTAGTGTAAAACAATTTTACCTCAATAAAAAATATTTGTAAAAAGGAACATGAATTACATAATATATTTTATTAATGTGATGCCCACAGGAATTACTCAGATATATAATGCTGTCTGCTCTCATTTGTAAATTTTCACCAATATTAATGCACTGTCCTATATTTTAATTTGTCCTTATGATCAGTGATACAGTGGGAAACAGAAACCTAAGCATGGGAACATAGGTGAGTGAGTTTCAGGCTCTGAATGGTTTTCTTGTATGTAAAATTAATGGATTTAATAAATGAATGATTTTTAGTATGTATTTAGTGAATTACAGTTCTTACTTGTAAAATAAACACACTTTATTGTGATCCAGAAAAGCATGATTACCTAATAAGACAGACGAGAATCAATACAGGAGATTGGTTCAAGATGACAGAGTAGAATGACACGTGCTCACTCCCTTTTGTGAGAGCACCGAAGTCACAACTAACTGCTAAACAATCATCGACAGGAATACACTGGAACTCACCAAAAATGATACCCTACATTCAAAGGCAAAGGAGAAGCTGCAATGAGATGAGAAGTGGGGTGCAATCACAATAAAAATAAATCTCATAACTGCTGGGTGGGTGACTCACAAACTGGAGAACAATTATACCACAGAAGTCCACCCACTGGAGTGAAGGCTCTGAGTCCCAAGTCAGGCTTCCCAAACTTAGGGTCCAGCAATGGGAGGGGGAATTCACAGAAAATCAGATGCTGAAGCTTAGTGGGATTTGATTGCAGGACTTCAACAGGACTAGAGGAAACAGAGACTCTACATTTAGAGAGCACACACAAAGTATTGTGTGCATCAAGAGCCAGGGGGAAGGAGCAGTGACCCCATAGGAGACTGAGCCAGACCTACCTGCTAGTGTTGGAGGGTCTCCTGCAGAGGTGGGGGTGGCTGTGGCTCATGGCAGGGACAAGGACACTGGCAGCAGAAGTTCTAGAAAGTACTCCTTGGCCTGAGCCCTCCCTGAGTCCACCATTAGCTGCACAAAAGAGCCTGTAGCCTCCAGTACTGGGTTGCCTCAGGCCAAACAACCAACAGGGTGGGAACTCAGCCCCACCCATCAGCAGACTAGTGGATTAAAGTTTTATTGAGCTCTGCCCACCAGAGCAACACCCAGCTCTACCACCATCTGTCCCTCCCATGAGGAAGCTTGCACAAGCTCTTAGATAGCCTCATTCACCAGAGAGCAGACAGCAGAAGGAAGAAGGACTACAATCCTGCAGCCTGTGGAACAAAAACCACATTCACAGAAAGATAGACAAAATGAAAAGGCAAAAGGCTATGCACTAGATGAAAGAACAAGATAAAACCCAAGGAAAACAACTAAATGAAGTGGAGATAGGCAACCTTCCAGAAAAAGAATTTAGAATAATAAGAGTAAAGATGATCAAGGACCTTGGAAAAAGAATGGAGGCAAAGATCAATAAGATGCAAGAAATGTTTAACAAAGACCTAGAAGAATTAATGAACAAACACCTAGAAGAATTAAAAACAAACAAACAGAGATGAACAATAAAATAACTGAAACGAAAAATACACTAGAAGGAACCAGTAGCAGAATAACTGATGCAGAAGAATGGATAAGTGACCTGGAAGACAGAATGGTTGAATTCACTGCCACAGAAAAGAATAAAGAAAAAAGAATGAAAAGAAATGAAAACAGCCTAAGAGACCTCTGAGAAAACATTAAATGCAAAAACATTCACATTATAGGGGTCCCAGAAGGAGAAGAGGGAGAGAAAGGACCCAAGAAAATATTTGAAGAGATTACAGTCAAAAAATTCCCTAACATGGGAAAGGAAGTAGCCACCTGAGTTCAGGAAGTACAGAGAGTACCATGGAGAAACATGCTGAGACACATAGTAATCAAATTGACAAAAATTAAAGGCAAAGAAAAATTATTAAAAGCAATGAGGGAAAAATGACAAATAACATACAAGGGAAGATCCATAAGGTTAACAGCAGATTTCTCAGCAGAAACTCTACAAATCAGAAGGGAGTGGCAGGATATATTTAAAGTGATGAAAGGGAAGAACCTACAACCAAGATTACTGTACCTGGCAAGGATCTCATTCAAACCTGATGGAGAAATCAAAAGCTTTTCAGACAAGCAAAGGCTAAGGGAATTCCGGAACACCAAACCAGCTCTACAACAAATGCTAAAGGAACTTCTCTAAGTAGGAAACACAAGAGAAATAAAAGGCCCACAAAAAAAAACCCAAAACAATTAAGAAAATGGTAATAGGAATATACATATTGATAATTACCTTAAATGTGAATGGATTAAATTATCCAACCAAAAGACACAAGCTTGCTGAATGGATACACAAACAAGACCAATATATATGCTGTCTACAAGAGACCCACTTCAGACCTAGGCATACATACAGACTGAAAGTGAGGGGATGGAAAAAATTATTTCATAAAAATGGAAATCAAAAGAAAGCTGGAGTAGCAATTCTCATATCAGAAAAAAATAAACTTTAAATTAAAGAATGTTACAAGACCAAGGAAGGACACTACATAATGATCAAAGGATCAATACAAGAAGAAGATATTACAATTATAAATATATATGCATCCAACATAGGAACCCTCGTATGTAAGGCAAAACTAACAGTGATAAAAGAGGAAATCAACAGTAACACAATAATAGTGGGGAACGTTAACACCTCACTTACACCAATGGACAGGTCATCCAGACAGAAAATTAAGAAACACAAGCTTGAAATGACAGAGTAGACCCTTTAGATTTGATTGATATATATAGGGCATTCCATCCAAAACCAGCATATTACACTTGCTTTTCAATTGCACATGGAACATTCTCCGGAATAGATCACATCTCAGGTCACAAATAAAGCCTCGGTAAATTTAAGAATATTGAAATCATATCAAGCATCTTTTCCAACCACAATGCTATGAGATTAGAAATCAATTATGGGGGAAGAAAGTAGAAAAACACAAACACATGGAGGCTAAACAATATGTTACTAAATAACGAAGAGATCAGTGAATAAATCAAAGAGGAAATTGAAAAATACCTAGAGACAAATGGCAATAAAAACACAATGATCCAAAACCTATGGGGTGCAGCAAGAGCATTCCTAAGAGGGAAGTTTGTAGCAATACAATCCTACAGCAAGAAACAAGAAAAATCTCAAATAAACAATCTAACCTTATACCTAAAGGAACTAGAGAAAGAAGAAAAAATGAAACCCAAAGTTAGTAGAAGGAATGAAATCATAAAAATCACAGCAGAAATAAATGAAATAGAAACAAAGAAAACAGTAGCAAAGATCAATAAAACTAAAAGCTGATACTTTGAGAAGATAAAAAAAAAACTGATATAACTTTAGCCAGACTCATCAAGAAAAAGAGGGAGAGGACTCACATCAATAACATTAGAAATGAAAAAGGAGAAGTTACAATGATCACTGCAGAAGTTCAAAGCATCATAAGAGACTACTACAAGCGACTCTATGCCAATAAAATGGACAACCTGGCAGCAATGGACAAATTCGTAAAAAGGTAGAAACTTCCAAGACTGAACCAGGAAAAAAGAGAAAATATAAACAGACCAATCACAAGAAATGAGATTGAAACTGTGATTAAAAATCTTCCAACAAACAAAAGTCCAGGACCAGATGGTTCCACAGGTGAATTCTATCAAACATTTAGAGAAGAGCTAACACCCATCTTTCTCAAACTCTTCCAAAAAATTGCAGAGGTAGGAACACTCCCAAACTCATTCTATGAGGCCACCATCACCCTGATACTGAAACAAGAAAAAGATGCCACCAAAAATGAAAACTACAGGCCAATATCACTTATAAACATAGAGGCAAAAATCCTCAACAAAATACTAGCAAACAGAATCCAACAACACATTAAAAGGATCATACACCATGATCAAGTGGGGTTATCCCAGGGATGCAAGGATTCTTTGATATACACAAATCAATCAATGTGATACACCAAATTAACAAATTGAGGAAGAAAAACCATATGATCATCTCAATAGATGCAGAAAAATCTTTTGACAAAATTCAACACCTATTTATGATAAAAATTTTCTAGAAAGTGGGCATTGAGGGAACCTATCTCAACATAATAAAGACCATATACAACAAACCCACAGCAAATATCATTCTCAATGGTGAAAAACAGAAAGCATTTCTCCTATGATCAGAAACAAGACAAGGATGTCCACTCTTGCCACTCTTATTCAACAAAGTTTTGGAAGTCCTTTCCACAGCAATCATTGAAGAAAAAGAAATAAAAGGAATACAAATTGGAAAAGAAGTAAAACTCACTGTTTTCAGACGACATGATAGTATACATAGATGATCCTAAAGATGCCACCAGAAAACTTGAGCTAATCAAGGAATTATTGATTCATTGATAAATGAATCTGCAGGAAATCTGCAGGATAAAAAATCAATGCACAGAAATTTCTTGCATTCCTATACACTAACAATGAAATATCAGAAAGAGAAATTAAGGAAACAATCCCATTTACCACTGCAACAAAAAGAATAAAATACCTAGGAATAAAACTACCAAAGGAGGTAAAATAACTGTACTCAGAAAACTATAAGACACTGATGAAAGACAACAAAGATGACACAAACAGATCGAGAGATATACCATGTTCTTGGATTGGAAGAATCAATATTGTGAAAATGACTATACTACCCAAAGCAATCTAAGATTCGATGCAATCCCTAACAAATTACCAATGGCTTCTTTTACAGAACTAGAAAAAAAAAATCTTACAATTTGCATGGAAACACAAAAGACCTAAAATAGCCAAAGTAATCTTGAGGGAAAAAAAACAAAGCTGGAGGAATCAGACTCCCTGACTTCAGACTATACTGCACAGCTACAGTAATCAAGATGATATGGCACTGGCACAAAAACAGAAATATAGCTCAATGGAGCAGGACAGAAAGAGCAGATATAAACCAACGTACCTGTGGTCAACTAATCTATGACAAAAGAGGCAAGGATATACAATGGAGAAAAGACAGTCTCTTCAGTAAGTGGTGCTGGGACAACTGGACAGCTGCATGTAAAGGAACATTAGAACATTCCCAAACACCATACACAGAAATAAACTCCAAATTGATTAAAAACCTAAATGCAAGACTGGACACTATAAAACTCTTAGAGGAAAACATAGGAAGAACACTCTTTGACATAAATCACAGCAAGATCTTTTTTGACCCACCTCCTAGAGTAATGGAAGTAAAAACAAAAATAAACAAATGGGACCTAATGAAACTTAAAAGTTTTGCACAGCAAAGGAAACTATAAACAAGACAAAAGGACAACCATTAGAATGGGAGAAAATATTTTCAAATGAATCAATGGACAAAGGATTAATCTTCCAAATACATAAACAGCCCATGCAGCTCAATATTAAAAAAACAAAAAAATGAATCAAAAAATGGGCAGAGGACCTTAATAGACATTTCTCCAAAGAAGACATACAGATAGCCAAGAGGAACATGAAAAGCTGCTCAACATCACTAACCAAGAGGAGATGTTTTTGTTGGGGGGTCTCTGAGGTTAGACAGAAAGTTGGAACAGATTCTTTGTTTTATATTTTCCCACTCACCAGTGCCAAAGTGTCATTATTGTGACTCTGGTTTCACTAAGTAGGTTAGTACTCTTTGGGTCTGTTGACTGGCTAGTTTGTTTTGACAGGCTTCTTTGTGTAGAGTGCTCTGGGTTTGAACTTGCTTAACAACACCTTTGTCCAACCTTGGAGTCCAATTCTTGTCATCAACCCTGGTGGTGCAGTAGATAAGACTCCTCTCTCCCAATGCAGGAAGCCTGGGTTCAATCCCTGGTCAGGGAACTAGATCCTACATGCATGCCATAACTAAGAGTTTACATGCCACAACTAAGGAGCCTGTGTGCCACAACTAAGGAGCTGGCAAGCCGCAACTAAGGAGGCCAGGAGCTGCAAATAAGGAGCCTGCCTCCCACAACTAAGACATGGTGCAACCAAAAAAAAAAAGAAAAAAAAAGAATAGCATCCAAAAACAGCCCTGCATAATAAATCAGCGAATCATTAATTTATACTATATCCCAAGTGTTGATGTGATCTTGCCATTTTTCTTCTCTGAGACAAGATTTCCAAGTGAGGAAACTGAACAAGATCACTGCCATGGTAACTGCTTTCATACCTGTTGGGTTACACCCTGCAGGCCTGCAGGCCCTGTGCTTGTCCAGCTTCAAGACTGAAGAAAGAGCCCAGAGTCAGCAAAAGAGACATCAATGGTTTAATGGATGGGGGACCTTACACATCTGAAGTAAGCTTCTGGAATGACACCTCATGTGTGCAGTGGAAGGACAGGGGGAAGGGCAGTAATAAAGGGATTGACATCAGGTGGGCTCATTAGTTACCAGGGTAACCAGTAGAGGGGCATGCCCCTCACTGCCCCTTTGATAAGAAGAGTCACTAGCTGGGGCCTGGGGCAATTATTAGGAACTTCAGACATGTGCATATGGTGTAGGTGAAGCAGGCGCTGGTCAAGCAGGGGATGTACAGAGAGTAAGAGAACAGCCATCTTTTTTTAAATTTTTTTTTTTATCACTGTGCACGGGCCTCTCACTGTTGCAGCCTCTCCCATTGTGGAGCACAGGCTCCAGACGTGCAGGCTCAGTAGTTGTGGCTCACGGGCCTAGCTGCTCCGCGGCATGTGGAATCTTCCCGAACCGGGGCATGAACCCGTGTCCCCAGCATTGGCAGGCGGATTCTTAACCACTGAGCCACCAGGGAAGCCCAGAACAGCCATCTTGAGTGTACCTTCTCCACACCAAAAGTTCTTTCAAGTAGAATGGGTCCTAAGAAGCTCTCTTGTCCAGACCCGACTTAAAGTTAGAACTGGCTCAGAAAACTAGAAATTATATTCATTTGCTGTTGAAGGGACTTCCACATGTCAGCATTTTCTATTACTTTGTCATTGACTTCTAATGCATTCCCAGAATGATTTGACTTTTTCATGAGCAAAAAAGAAAACTGAAAATGGGGGTCGAGGGAGAGAAACCTTGGTATTTATTATTATGCAGCTTTTGCTTTGCAAATCACAATTTATAGCCAAAAGTGTTTTTTTGTGTGTGTGCTATGTGCCACTTCAGATGTCCAATGCTAAGCAGAAAGTGCTATAAAAATGTCTATCCTCATTCGGAAAGATTCAAATGCTAGACAATAAAGTGAAAAACTGTTACACATGTAACCTTGGTGGCACTTTCATGGAATATTTATTTGTCAATGATTCTATTCTTAGCCCAGTTTTGTGGCTGACATTTCAAATTGTGAATTCTAGGGCTCTGGTAACCGCATCTTCTGGTAGAAGCTTACATTCCATCAACACTTCTTTAGATCCTATCTCTCCTTCCATCAATTCTGCTTTCTCTTTGGTTCAAGACTCATCTTGAGTCTCTTTTATATCATATGTAATGGGTTATGTTAGATGATTTAAATATATGTAAACCATGGTCTTTTTAAAAATCTGGATGATCAAATGGCTCTTGATTTGTTCTGATTTTTCAGAAAGACGGCTGAAAAAAATAAAAAGATTTGGGGAACAATAGGAGAAATTTGAAATACAAACTAAATATTAGACCATATGAGGATATTGTCAATTTTGTTAGGTGGTTGTGGTATTATAATTATTTAAGAGAATGTCTTCAGTTTTTTTTTTTGTTGTTATTGATGTTATCTTTAACTTTTTTATTTTATTTTGGACTATAGGTAATTAACAATGTTGGGTTAGTTTCAGGTGTACAGCAAAGTGATTTACTTATACATATACATGTATCTATTCTTTTTCAAATCCTTTTCCCATTTAGGTTGTTAAATAATATTGAAGAGAGTTCCCTGTGCTATACAGTAGGTCCTTGTTGGTTATCAATTTTAAATATAGCAGTGTGTACATGTCAATCCCTAACTATCCCTCCTCCCCTATCCTTCCCCCCAGATAACCATATATTCATTCTCTAAGTCTTTGTCTTTAGTTTCTGAAAGTGAGGCATGCTGAAATATATATTGGTAGAATGTTAGGATTTCTGAAATATGCCTGAACACTGTTTATAAAGAGAAAGAGAAAAGCACAAATATGGCCAAGTGTTAATAACTAGAATCAAACTGGTAGATATGTCAGTTTATGATACTATTCTTTCCACTTATCTATATTTGAAAATATCCACCAAAAAAATCAGGGGAATGAGCGACATAGCTGAATTATTTATTCTATTATGACATCTTGAGAATTTCTCTGTACACTTGAAAAGTATATGGATTTTGTAGTAGTTGTGTGTGATGTTTTATAAATGTCAAATAGCATAATTTGTTTGAAAGTATTGTTAATATCTCCTATATTCTTACTGATATTTTGTCTGTATTTTCTACTAATTTCTGATGAAGAAGTGTTAAGCTGTTCAATTATTGTGACTCTTTCTCTTGTTAGTTCTCTCAGTTTTTGCTTCATACATTTTGAAGCTTTGTTCTTAAGTATATATCTATTTGTGATAGCTACATTTTTCTAATGAATTTTTCCATTTATTATTATGAAATCCCCTCCTTCTCTCTACTAATAATCTGTCTTCTATTTTATTTTGTCTGATATTAATTTGGCCATGTCAACTTTATTGTGAGCACTATTTGCATTGTATATATTTTTTTCAACTTTTATTTTTTAACAATATGTGTGCCTTTTACCTACTTGGGGATTTACATTTAAAGTAGGCTTCTTGTAGGTAGCATGTAATTGGGTCTTGCATTTCTATCCAATGTGACCATTTCTGCTTTTTCATTAGCGTGTTTAGTACAGTTACATTTCACGTGCTTGTCAACATGTTTGATTTTATGACAATTTGTCACTTCTGGATTTTTTGTTGTTGTCTATCTGTTCTGCATATACCAACTTCTTTTTGTTTAATTGACTTTTGGTTCATTCTTTATGGTTTATTGATTTTGTATTAGTATTCAATTTTTTCCTCTATTGAATTTTTAACTCATTGCTCTAGATCAGAAGTTGGCACACTTTTTCTTCAAAGGGTCAGATAGTAAATATTTTAGTATTTGGGGTACTGCATATGGCCTCTGATGAGTCTTTTGTTTATTTGCTGGTTTACTTTCCGACAATTTACAAAATTTGAAAATATAATCCTTTATCATGGACCATACAGAAGCAGGCCAAACTTGGACTGTGGGCAGTAGTTTGCTTAACCAAATTCTAGTGGTAAAAATATGCATTGTTATTTTATAAAAACTACTTATAGTCAATATTGTACCACTTCATACTTAACACTTCCCAATTTACACTTTCCATTTGGGACATCTCATGTCCCAAATGCAATAATATTACTACAAAATGTTTCCATTTATCTACCTCCCACTTTACAAATAGCTCTTTATGCTCTTGATGTCATTTCATTTACCTCTGCATGTTATATACCTTACCTTATAATATTATTATTCTTGGTCTACATACTAGTTGTCTTTTTTGGAAATTATGAGAAATAACCTGAAAATCACTTGTGTCTATTTTCATACCTCATATTGCTGGTGTTCTTCTTTTTTCCCTATAGGTGACAGATTCCATTTGGTATCATTTCCCTTCAACTTAAAGAATATTCATCACCTTTTCTGCAGTGCATGGTAGTTGGCAACAAATTTCCCAGATTTTATTTTCTTGAAAACATATTTAGTTTACTCTTGTTTTTCTTTTTTTTTTTTTTTGCAGTATGCGGGCCTCTCACTGTTGTGGCCTCTCCCATTGCGGAGCACAGGCTCTGGATGTGCAGGCTCAGCAGCCATGGCTCACGGGCCCAGCCGCTCCGCGGCATGTGAAATCTTCCTAGACCGGGACACAAACCCATTTCCCCTGCATCGGCAGGCGGACTCTCAACCACTGTGCAACCAGGGAAGCCCTACTCTTGTTTTTTCTTTTTTTTTCTTTTTTTGCTGTACATGGGCCTCTCACTGTTGTGGCCTCTCCCATTGCGGAGCACAGGCTCTGAACGCACAGGCTCAGCGGCCATGGCTCACGGGCCCAGCCGCTCCGCGGCATGTGGGATCTTCCCGGACTGGGGCATGAACTCGCATCCCCTGCATCAGCAGGCAGACTCTCAACCACTGCGCCACGAGGGAAGCCCCCTACTCTTGTTTTTTTTTTGAAAAAAAAATTCTGATAATGAATTCTGGCTAAACAATTTTCTTTTTTATCTTTCTAAAATATAATTTTATTTGATTCAGTCCTGGATATTTCTGATAAAAAAGTAAAACAGAATCCTTTTTGTTTTTTTTTTCTTTGCCTATAGGTAATTAGTCATTTTTTCCCTATACCTACTGTCAATATTTTTGCTGGTTTCCAGCAGTTTGACCATAATGAGCTTAGGTGTGATTTTTCTTTGCACTTATCCTGCTTGGGTTTCTCTCCATCTCTCAGTTGTGGAAGTCAACATGTTTATCAAATTTGGAAATATTTCAGCTATAATTTTGTTTTTGTTTTTTGTTTTTTTTTTTCTGTTCCATTCTCTTTTTTTCCTTTTGGGATTACAATTGCATGTTAGATTGTTTAATATTATACCACTCATTCAGAAAGTTCTGCTCAATTTTTAAAATTTTCTTCTTTATTTTTAGAATGAATAATTCTATTGATCTGTCTTTAAGTTTGCTGATTTTTATGATACCTTCAAACTATTATACCATAGATTAAGTTTGTCATTTCAATTTTTGTGCTTTATCATGTAGTTCTTTTTAAACTTGCCATTTCTCTTGTAAGATTTCTTGTTTATCCACTCATTATCACCAAATTTACCTTTAAGTCTTAGATAATCATTCTAATAACACCTAAAGTCATGGTCTACTAAATACAAGGTATGAGATAGCTGACAGCTTGGGATTGGTATCCTCTGACAGCCTTTATTTTTTTCTCAACTCTAGTCCACATATTCTTGTTTCTTTGCATATCTAATAATTTTTGTCATATACTGAATACCATGACATGCAATTTAGAGACTCTGGATTTTGTTTTCTTTATCCTAAGTGTGTTCTTTTCTAGCAGGCAGTTCAGTTACTGGCTCATTACCTTCAAATAATCTCCTCTGTGGGTCATGTTATGTTTGGTTTTAATCTATAGAACAGTCTACAATAGGCTCTACTCTAGTGTATGGAATTTACTCCTAAGGTGTGAATTTGCAATTCTCAGCTGGATGCCTAGGATATTAAAAATGTTTCTCTATTCTAGAAAGGCCAGACTTAATTCTGACAGCATTTCTTGACTTCAAATACCTGTGTTCACCGTTAAACCCAGAGCAGCCTCTGGAATTTCTCTCATAATCTTCCCTATAGAGGTGCAGTCCATCCGTCAGTCAAACATTTATAGAGAACTTCCACTTAAATGTCTGGCCTCCCTCATGCATCTATCTTCTTTCCCTTGTCATGGCCCCTCAGACCTAGCTACTGCAGCAATCTTAAACTGTGGCCTTTGCTTCTTCAGCTCCCTGTGAACTTTGTGCAGGTCCCTGTATCAGAGTCAGGATATTTTCACAAGGTAGAAAGCTGGAGTGATCATGAGGCTAACCTAGTGAGTTTCCCTCCCCTCAGGGATTTTAGAGTTGTACTGTCTGTTGCCTAATTTCTGAAAACTAATTTCTTTTTTTAAAAATTAATTAATTAATTAATTAATTTAATTTTTGGCTGCATTGGGTCTTCGTTGCTGCGTGCCGGCTTTCTCTAGTTGTGGCGAGTGGGGAATACTCTTCATTGTGGTGTGAGGGCTTCTCACTGCAGTGGCTTCTCTTGTTGTGGAGCACGGGCTCTAGGCACACGGGCTTCAGGAATTGTGGCTCCTGAGCTCTAGAGTGCAGGCTCAGTAGTTGTGGCAAAGGGGCTTAGTTGCTCCGCGGCACATAGGATCTTCCTGGACCAGGGTTCAAACCTGTGTCCCCTGCATTGGCAGGCAGATTCTTAACCACTATGCCACCAGGGAAGCCCCCTGAAAACTATTGACATAAATTACGTCCAATTTTATATTTGTTCATGGCAGGAGGGATAGTATGTTATCAGTTATCCCATCAGGGCTAGACGCAGAATTATTTCTACTTACTCTTATTTTATCTGTCTATTCCCTTTAATCATTTGAATTTGTGAGCCATGGAAAATAAAAAAGGTAATCTGAGATTTAGTTGAAGCATGAGTTCAGGGTATTTGTACAAAAGGATACTGAGGGGCTTCCCTGGTGGCGCAGTGGTTGAGAGCCCGCCTGCCGATGCAGGGGACACGGGTTCGTGCCCTGGTTCAGGAAGATCCTACATGCCACGGAGCAGCTCGGCCCATGAGCCATGGCCACTGAGCCTGCGCGTCCAGAGCCTGTGCTCCACAACAGGAGAGGCCACAACAGTGAGAGGCCTGCGTACCACCAAGAAAAAAAAAAAGGATACTGAATACTAGGACTTAGATCTTAGAAAAAGGCTATGAAAGACTATTGAATTTTCTTGATCAGGAGTGGCAGTTACAAATAATGAAACACTCTATGAGATTTTTGTTATGAGAACTTTGTTAACAGCTGAGAATGAGTTGTGAGCCATGGAGTAAACTGGGTTTTCACAAAACCCAAAGCACTATAACTTTATAGCTAGGTTCATGGCTTGTTAATTTGTTCAGTTTTGTATTGCTTTTAAAATACTTGTTTGATGATGTGGTTTGACTTCTTTAGGATCTAAATGTAAGCCTAGTTTAGAGATCCATGGCACAAAATCCTGGATTATTTTATGGGCATTTTATACTCTTCTAATTTTAATCTTCACCTGAGGAAATATCTCCACTGGCAATGACTCCTCAACTGCCATCTTGTAAATAGCCTACACTGTATTAGAAAGAAATATCAACAAAACGGGGATGAATACATTATTGTGTTGAAAAAACTACCTTTCCTTATTGAATTGATGTGCACCTTTGTCAAAATTCAGTTTGGCATATTTGTGTGAGTCTTTTTCTGGGTTCTCTATTCTGTTCCATTGATCAATGTGTCAGTCCCTTTATCAATATGACACCATCTTGATTACCATAGTAAGTATTGAAAATGGGTAGACTAATTCCTCCCAATTTAACCTTTTTTTTCAAAGTTGACTTAGCTATTCTAGTTGTTTCATTTTTCCTTATACATTTTAGAATTATCTTGCCTACATCTACAAAAATCTTTCTGGAATTTTGATAGGAATTGCATTAAACTTGTATATCAATTTGGGAAGAATTGGTATCTTTTCTATGTTGAATCTTCTATACTATGAACATGGTATGTCTCTACATTTTAGATCTTTTATTTCTTTCATCAACATTTTGAAGTTTTCAACATATAAGTCTTGTCCCTCTTTTGCTTGATTTACATCTAAGTATTTTTTAAGAACTATATATGATACTGTGTTTTTCATTTTGATATCAACATGCTTATCACTACTATATAGAAATACAATTGATTTTTGTGTGTTTTCCTTGTATTTTGTGACCTTTATGAAATTGCTTATTAATTTTAAAGGGTATTTTGTTTGTTAGAGTCCTTTTTTTTTTTTCTTTTTCTCATTGCCCTAGCTATAACTTTCCAGTTCTATGCTGAATAAGAGTGGTGTAGTGGACATCCGTTCCTGCTCCCACTCCCATTTCATATATTTATAAATCATAATTTTCTCTATGTTATTTGGTTTGCATAATTTTTTTTGTGATCTAGCTTCAACTTCACTGACCATTTCTTCTGTAATCTTAATCTGTTGTTAAGCTCTTCTGTTGGAGATTTCCTTTCACTTACTGTAATTTTTAGCTTTACAATATTTATTTAGTTGTTTTTTATAGTTTTCAAGGTTTTCTATCCATTTGTTAAGAGCCCATTTTACTTTAAGTACTTGAATATATTTATAATAGGTGTTATAAAGTATTTGTGTGGGCTATCCTGAGATGAGTTTCTATCAACTGCTTTTGTCCCTGACTCTGGGGAGATTTTTGCTGGGATTTTTTTACTTTTTGTTTTTTGGTGGTATGGGGTGTGTTTCTTTCTTTCTTTTTCTTTCTTTCTCTTTCTTTTTCTTTCTTTTTCTTTCTTTCTCTTTCTTTTTCTTTCTCTTTCTTTTTCTTTCTTTCTCTTTCTTTTTCTTTCTTTCTCTCTCTCTCTCTCTTTCTTTCTCTCTCTCTGTCTCTCTCTCTCTCTCTCTGTCTCTGTCTCTGTCTCTGTCTCTCTCTCTCTCTCTCTCTCTCTCTCTCTCTCTCTCTCTTTTTCTGTTTTGTATGTCCAGTATGTTTCATTAACTACTTGACCTTATGAATGTTATATTTAGAGATTCTGGATTCTGTAATCTTTAGGAGTGTTGTTTGTTCTCTCAGAGAGCTAACTTGGCTAGACTCAAACTTTAACCATTTTTATTCCCTGTGGAAGGCCACTGCTGAAGTTTCAGTTTTTATCTTTCAGACATCCAGGTATTTAGTTTTAGTGGGGTTTTCTGGAACCTCCACTTTATAAGCATAGTTAAGGGGCTGTCTAAGGATTTAGTGCCTCTCTGTGACTCCCTGTTCAATTTCCTTCTCAGTTTCCTGATGCACTTTCAGTTTTGAACTTTGTTCTTTGTGTTTTCAAGCTTTAAGGCTCCTTCATGGACTGGAGAGTGCCTTCAGTTGAAACATCATATATAATAGATCTCAGCTTATACAGTTTACATCTCTCTAAGATTGACTCCTCTATAGTTTTTGCTTATTGTTGTTCTCTCTCTGGTACCTTCAAATAGCTTTTTACACTTTTTTATCAAAAATTTATAGTTGTTATTTTTTGGAGGTTAAATCCATCATGAACTACTCTGTCAATACAGCAATGAGTTAAATTTTGAATTATCTTCTTTTTTCTTGCAAGCACCCCTTCTGGAGCTCTCTGCTCCAAAATGAGCTGAAATTTTTGTTCAAACTTCCTTTCCCTACATTCACCTAAGTTATCCTTTTACCACAGATGACATGTCTGTTTCTTTCTTCATTTACTCAGTCATTTTGGAAGAGGGCACCTTCTAGTAACCTCTTTCTTGGAGGTAGTTTTTGAAAACTTGTGAGTTTCCCCCCCCCAAAAAATCTTTATTTTTTCAGATGTGTTTGATATTTACTGGGACATATAAGACATTAATTTGTATTTGAAAGTTTTCTCCACTCTCTGATTTCTCCTCAGTGATTTTCTTTTTAATTAAATTATTTTCCTTTTCATTTACGTTGAAGAGCTTTTAAAATTTTTTGTGATGTTATTTTTACACAGATATTTATATTTAAGACCAAGATAACAAAAAAGCTGTGGAAGTCCTGTGTGGGGTGATGGTAAGATTTTGTTTACTGTGAGCTTTATTCTAAGGCTATTGGACAGGAACTTGTCCATTTTATTGGAAACCCACAAATGGCAGTATCTGTGTTTACTTCTCCAAAGAAGAAAACTTGATACCTGATGTTGGTCAAGAGATGATAATGATGGCTGCCAGTACTCTGAGAATCAAGTGAAAGAAGAAACCAGGGAGACTTCATCATTCAAGAAACAGATTTTCACCTGATGCCTGGATTTTTAGCACCTTGTCTGAATATCAACCCAACCTCCAAACTACAGCTTCCTAACTTGAACTGATGATGTCTCTCATCTGTTATCATCTCCTCTCACATCATCTTTATATTGGTTTACATCATTTTTAATTCATCTGTTGTCATTTTTATTAATAACAAAAGAAAAAAACGTTTTTAACTAGAAAAAAGTATTTTATATTTAATTCAATTTTAACATCTATTCTTATTAATTTGAATTTAAATGTTAACATTAAGTCATATTTAAATCAAGTACTTAAGTAAACTTAAATCTAATTGAATCAAAATTTTTAAGTTGAACATGATTCAATTAAAAAATGTAGGGGTTGGTGACAGAGTGTTAAAGATTCTTAACATTTGAGAAGATACTAAGTACCATTCAAAAGCTTTGTTAAAGATTATAAAATATGTGTGTAATAGTTTGTTAAAATCAATTCTTCTTTTTGGCATATTTGGCAAATTCTTCTTTTAGTGAATTTGCTGTCATGGACTAGGATTTCAGAGACTGATTCTTTTTTTTTTTTTGTCAATTATCTTGCATCTATAAGAAAAGCTGAAAGCGGGGAGGCTATGTTCCCACTCCTCACTTGGAATTCAGCATGAAAAATATGGTGCAAGGAGTCTTGCCAGTACAGGATTGCCCCCAACAAATGAAAAGTAATAGCAGAACATGATTAGGCTGAGAAAAGAGTATTTAATGTCTGGAAACCCTCTTGGCTTCAGTATGATGTAGAGGGATGCATAGTTTCCTGCACATCTTATAGTAGACATGGAAGAATGCTGATGCAACAAGCAAAATGGACCTACCATAAATGAGGGATATGTAACCAGAACTAGGATATGAGTGAAGGTTAATCTGGGAATTAGAGTGGTTTGCATCTAAGACAGAGCTGAGACTGCATCAAAGCAATGAAATAAGATCAGGAAGCTCTTACTTAACTGAACAAACAGACCTGGTTTGGGTCAGATTTCATCGCTTGCAACACAAGCTTGGACCCCTATCCCATACACCTGGATGCCATCTAGGGGAGGGTTATGAAAAGAAGAGAAAAATATTTAAAAGCTGAGCTTAGTTCCAAAAGAAACTGATTTTTTTTCATTATTCATTTATTGATTCATTGATTTATTCACTGATGAATTCATTCATTCAAGAAACATGTGTCAAGCATCTATGGTATAACAGGCCCCATTCTCTGCAACAAGAAATAAACAAAAGTCCATTATCTCTTGGACCTTCCTTATCTGAAAGAGACTGATTAAACCAGACATGACTAGATATTTAGTTGTTAGTTATTCTTTGGGGTACCGGGGCAAGTATGGCTTGATTAGGAAGTTTAGACGGGTTAGAGAAAAAAAAAAGTATTTTTTTCATATTTGTTGCATTGTTGTACCAACTATAATTCAACCAGATTTCACATTACTTTATAGTATTTAAAGTCAGGTTTTGTTTTATTTATTTAATACATATTTATAAAGCATCCATGCTAGTTCTAGGGCTAAGAATATAACTGTGAACAATTTCATTTGTATCCCTTTTGCCTGCTACATGGTATATACAAAATGTTTGAAAAAAAAAAAAAGGCAGAGGTAACGATTCTTGTCCTAGTGACCCTGTGGAATTATTGCTCAAGGAAATGAGGTGTGGTGAGGATGTGGTGAGGATAACTTCACCATCAGTCAGTGAGAACATCCTACACGAGGACCTCCATGGGTTCAGGATCTGAGGTCTTCCATGTCTCCTCTGACACCCATGCTGATCCACTCTCATCTGAGGATGTGCCAGGAAAGAAAGGATTTTGAGCACTGTGCAATCCTGGGCCCTGTCTGACACATTTATTATAACATCCAATGCATATTTCTGTTTAGTTTGGATACATCATAGTTATTTGAATCTATGTGCATGTATATGCACATGCATGATGTGTCTTAGGAAGAATTGTTAGTTTTCAAGTTTATATACTTCATGAGAAAACTTCTGGGTTATTCATATTACTGAATATAGTGAGATTAAATCAGAAAAAAATGGAATATTGAGGTGCAAAACATTATAATCTAGCCCTTGAGACTTGACCAAGTCTTTAACTTGTAACAGGTATACTTTTTATGGACATTTGGCTAATCAGTGAGTCATTAGTCCCTTGATAAAACTTTTTTCAAATCCTAATATGTGCATGACCTTGAAGTTCTGTAATGCATTAAGGAATATTTACATTTTTATATTGATAAAATTTTGTGATAATGATTTCCATAAGGTTACTTCTTTTCAAAATTTTTTCTGGGTTTATTTCTTTCAAATTTCTAGGGTAACCTTATTGCTCCCTTAATTCTGGCATTCTTGGATTTAATAGAAAAGTTTCATGATTTACTTCCTTTATTATATCTTTTGTACTCTTTTGTCATTTCTCTTCTCAGGTTTTGTCTTTTCAGACTAAAGCCTTCCCCATTGTCTATTTTAATTTATTAAATTCACTTTTAATGGCTATTGTGAAGTGGTTACCTTATCATTTTTCACTCCTCTTTTTGTCTTCTCTTTCCTTTTCTTCATCTTCCTCCTCAAGTATACTTCCACCTTGGGCGAATTCGTAGGCTCCGGCCATGCTGCAGTTCACATCTGTCACTAGTACTGCAGCCTCCAGCAACTTTTTATTAAAGCCAGTGATGTAGTGGGTACTTTGGCCAAAGCTGTCCACATGATGGATAGGAGCACGTCTCCAGGGGCCTTTCCCTTGCAATGAGATGAGATTGGCTGATGTTGGGAGATGAAGCCTTTCCCCTCTAGGTCAGTGCTTGCAATCCATTCCAAGTCAGAGGGGAGAGGAAGTTATTACCAGCCAGTGGCTGTTTCATGGTCACTGGGAATTCTATGACTGGGAGAGTCTCATCCCTCTTTTCTCTCTATAGGACCACAGTTCCTATCAGCTAATACTAGTGACCATGGTATCTGTCTCAGAGGGGATGCCCTGGGCAAAATGAACTGGAGTCAATTAACTGAATCTTGACCTTCAGTGGAAAGTGAGACAGATAATTATATTCTTTGGTTCCCCTAGTTATAAAATATAGTAGCACTATTGCGTTACAGGAAGACATCCAGCCATATAAACTATAGAAGCATAACTGAACCCAGAAATAAGTAAGGATGGTCCCATAGCAGTAAGGAAAAGAGAATCACAAAGGCCATGTACTTTAATCCACATACACAGATGGGAAACCATTCTTTTTTAGAGAAAAGAAAATCAACTAATAGTTATTGAGCACTTACTACATACCAAGAAGTTATGTCCATTGTCTCAGTGATGATAATATCAATATTAAGTACCATTTACTAAGTTTTTACCATGTCACAAGCATGTGTAAAATGCTTTATATTTATTATCTCATTTAATCCTTAAAAATGTCCTGTGATATAAGTTTTTGTTTTATAATTTTCTCTATTTAACTGATGAATAAGCTCATTGTGAAAAAGTTTAGGAAACTTCAAAGAAATGAGGAAAGTGAAGTTCAGTGAATTTGAGCAAATTGTTCAAAGCCATTCTCTTACCAGTCATGCTGTTCAATGTCAAAACTCATGCTTTTTCTATTTCACCAAAAATTCAGAGTGTATTAAAAGGTACATGTTGCAGTCAGGATGCCCATACAGATACATAACAGGGATAAAAAGTAGAACTAAGGGTAAGGGAGAAGACAACAGAAGCAGGAAAACCATAATTTAAAACTTTTCTTTGGAAAGCACATACTGGGAGCATTATTCTATTGGATCATTGTAGCAAACTGATATTTATGATGATGAACATGAGGTATACAGAAATGGTTAACTTTTCCAACATAATTTCATCAAGGAAGATAGGAAAATTGCAAACAAAATTTTCATGAAGAAAAATGTTGCACTTTATATTGCACTAGTAATTAAATTCACATGCCTGGGAATTTTCCACACAGAGGATGTTTAAAGAGAACTGTAATCCCACAAAAATGTGTGTTTACAGAAAATCCAGGCATTTCCGAGATGTATGGTTGACTTAACTGAACTTAGAGGGAAGCTTGGACTCTATGATACAGACCACATTATTATTTTTTTAATTTATTTATTTTTTACATAACGCATTATTTACAAAGCCACAATGGAAAGTTACTCTTAATTGATGTGCTGCTAATTATAAATAGAAAATAGTTGTTCCAGAGATTAGGATAATTTCTGCTGTCCCCATGAAAAGTCAGCCTACACAAAGGTATCTGTCGCTGCTCCAATTATATTGCTACTGCTAATTTCCTCCAAAATGAAATAACTACAGTCAAAATTGTGAATGCACCATGTTATAATTCTTCTTGAAAATAATAGATACTCAGTAAATGCTTGTTGAACAAATTCACTGATGGATGGTGTATATACATACTCATACATGGTCATCCTTATTACCAAGAGTTCTCTTTGGCTAAAAAGATGACCAAAGTCCAGAGGGAAGATGAAATGAGTGTAAAAGCTCTGACCTTGTTCTCATTAGCAATTTGGTATCACTAGTGAAGTGCGGTCATTGAGGACAACATCACTGTGATCAAAGCTGCCACAGGTATCTCTGCCCAGAAAAGCAGGGTCCAAATTGAGAACCAACATAATCTTGGGTCTCTGGAAGCCCATGACCAATGATGGAAATATTGTTATAAATGAAACTTAGGCATTTCAGCTAACTAGACATGTAGCTTACCAAAATTATCCTACAGGTAAAAGGAAAAATATTGCCAAATGTATTGTAATAATAATGTTATGTTCATGAAGTATCACATGATTTTCATGATAGTTGAGGTTTGAATTACTACATTTCCACTCAGTCAATGGACAAGCAGCCTGTCTAAGGGAAAGATGTTGCAATGTATTCTTGACATTATATCTTCCAAACAGACATTTAAATAAGGTTTTTGAAAATGTACTAAAGACACTATTAAGTGCTTTTATATCACATCCACTTTTCACAATGCAAAGAATAAGTTTGATTCTGTGTTCAACTCTTTAAATCTATGTTCAAATAATCTTGTTTAAATTTTTATTAAAATGCTTTATTCAGGATCATAAATAATTTTAAATATCAATTATAAAAATGACTTTGTTGAGCCTCTATAGAAGTCATGAACATTTCTAAGGAATCATCGGAAGTTCATGACAATGAAGATCTAACCAATATTAGGTCAACTTGCCCACACCTCCACTGGAAGTACAAACTCAATTTTGAGAACATTGTGTTTCCAATTATCTCCTAATTGAGGAAAAAATTTCCTTCTCTTATGGCACCAAGCTATCTCTAGACATTGGAAAGACTCTTTCTCCCCTTCAGGGTTTGTGATGGCTAATAGTTTCCCATATTTTCTAGTCTCTAGGAGTTTCACTCTCCTTAGTTCATTTCTTTAACCTGGACCACAATGCTATAAATAGTTCTTCTTCAATTAAACACTTTGGATATGTTATCTCTTTCCTGCCAGTACCCTGACTGACACACAATTGCTATGTACCAGGCATTGAGGAGACAAAAACCTCTTCATGTGCCCCTCAACAAGATGTTAATCTCAGTACTGTGATTTGTTCATCTGAAAATGGGGATGGTGATTATCACATAAGGCTTTATAAAGGTAAAAATCAGATGGCATATTTGAAGTGCTTAGAAACAGTCTCTGGCTTTCCAATAAATCAGAACTATTATTATTGTCATTATAAGCATAATTAACATTATCAGCCTCACCCTCATTAACTTTATTATTATTGATGATCAGTGTTATTGGTAAGAATCCTTACCCCACATTTTCATCAGCAGGCCTGAGGAAAATAATCCTTTACAATAATACTGTTACCAGACATCTTTGAATAAGTTCTTATATTTGGTAGAGTTTTCAATATCATCCACTTTGAGAGAATCTTTACAAAGCAGAAGAATCTGAGTCTATTTTTTCCAAGAAAATGGGTGTCAAGGCTATGAACAACTAGGGAAGAATTGAAATGAAACAGGAACAAATAACAAATCTCAAATGGTCCTACATAGACTGTTTTTATCAACCTTATCATCATCCTTTATTATATATGTATACACATATAAGTATATATAATATTTATAAATATATTATATAACATATTTTTCTCCCATTTCTTAGGATATCCTCAGAGATAGCAGAGGGTTATTGAATTTAAAAAATAGACTATTGGGGTATAATTTATATAGAGTAAACTGTATGTATTTAAAGTATATAATTTATGTATACACTTAGGAAACCATCACCACAATCAAGATAATGAACATATCCATCACTTTCAAAACTTCCCTTATCAGTTTGTAATCTGTCACTTCCACTCTTCACTCCTCCCAGCGTCATCCACAGGCAGTCACTGATCTGCTTTCTGTTACTATGGATTAATTTGAATTTTATGTAATTTATATAAATTGAATCATACAGCATGTTCTCTCTGTCTCTCTTTTTTTTTTTTTCTTTTTGTTCTGGTTTCTTTTACTCTTGCATAATCATTTTGAAAATCATCAAGTCTTGCTGCACATATCAATGGTTCACTCCTTTTTATTGTTGAGTAGTATTCTGTTTTATAGATATACTACAATTTATTTTTACATTTAAGTATTGATGGATATTTGAGTTATTTCCAGTTTAGGGTGATATCAAATAAATTTCAAATAAAACTACTTTGAACATTCTTGTTATGAAGTTTTTATGATTTTCATAAGCTTTTTTGCCACCCATACATCATAAATGTCTGTTCAAATATTATATATATATTTGAGAATTTTGGTTTTCTTTATACATTCTGGATAAAAATCATTTCTCATTATATATTATCTGATATATAAAAAGTATGTATGCAACTTTTGTATGTGTTTTTTAAGAATAAAACATAAACATTTATAAACCCACCACTTAATCTAAGGACTGGAAATTATTAATATCCTCACATATAGGGAAGAGATAGGACAGGAATGAAACACAAAAGTAAGTGAAATGGCGTCCATCTTTCTCTGAGAGGAGTTAACAGTATAGATAATTGCCATCTGCAAACACCTGAACTCAAATATGGTATTTGGAATAGCATGTAAACTGGGCATAATTATACCAAAGCTGCTCAATGGCCAGTGCTTGCTTAAAGCTCTTCATTTTGTCATACTTTGTGCCAAAAGACCTAAGGGTTAAGAATCTGAATCCCGTTTTAACTTCACCACCCCATCAACAGTCAATGAGCTTGGAAAAGCAGCAAATTTTGAGTGATACCAAGGATCCTTGTAATAGTTCAGTAGCATACTTCTTTGTGAAGAGAATTAGTGTCTTTGGTAACTATGTTACTCCCTACACTATGTCATTATGTGAAATTGTACCCTGGGTACAATGTCCAATTGGTAAAGTATGCCAGCTTCATTAGTTTTTTCTTTTTTCGTTCAGCTTAATTTTTGAGTGATATAATTTTGTCTAGTCCATTGAATAATAATTCCCTAATTTACAATCTTATTGATGAATAAATCATTTCACCCTGACTAGGAAAGCACTACCCCGTTTCAAGGAAAAAAAAAAAAAAAAAAGATAGAGCCTTTTATTGACTTTCAAAATCTCTAGAAAAATAACATGGCTCCTCTCTTAGCTTCCTTCGCATTATATTGGTACATTTTATTTTCTCTAATAGGCTACAGAAACCAGTAATATGATAGGAAGTCATTAATACAATATAATCACAGCAGAAGATCAAGCTCATCTCTTTCTCTTTGCATTGTCAAGTGCTTCAATATTTTATTTTATAATGTGATGACCAGAACTGATCATGGTAATCTAAGTGTGGAACTGACTAATGCATTGTTTAATCAAAGATTTCCTTTTAGATTATGATTCGTTTGCATTTCATTGCTTTCCCCATGTCACAGTCAGGCCCAGTAGAATTGCCACTCTAGGATCTTATTCCAGAAGGAAATCGGGTAATGGGACTACCATGGGAGAGTGATAATAACGTGGGGCAGGAAAACCCGAGTTCCAGCTTCATTACGTGCGGTGGCTTCATTCATTTGCCTGGGCCTCAGTTTCCTGGTAGGTGCCAAAAACTCACCTGCCTACAGGGTTGGAACAGAGGGTGGAAATGATCAAGCAGCAGCATGTAGAATTTGAAAGGAGCTCTGAGAACTGACTAACCACCCTGTCTAGAAGAGCAGTGGCCCCTCAGCTCCAGCTAATTGCTGACATGAAGGAATACAGGCTAGACTTTCCTGGAAAAAAAAAAAATTCAACATCTCAACAAGGCTGGAAGTATAGATTTTCATAGGAAATTTTTCATTTTTTAAGTGTGGAAACTCTTTCAAAACCTTGCAACTCAAGAGGCTACAGAACAAACAAAACAGTCTGTAAACAAAATGCCTCACCTCAACTGCTTTTTTTGTGCCGACCTTATTAGGACATCTCCAGGGATAGCTTCCAGCTCTATTATCCTATATTTAAACATCGTGGGTCAGTATGGTTTTGAGAGGAATCAACCAAATTAATTGTTTAGTCTGACACCATTTATGGAAGCAGCAGCAGCCTTATTCAAAGGTACTAATTAAGCGTCAAATTTATGTTCGGGATCCTTGAAAAGTTAAAAGACATAGTCTTTCCTTTCAGGTACATACAAGGTATTCATTGGTTCAACAAATATTTACTGAGTAATGAAAGTCAATTGGAGTGAAATAATTCCATTTACCTTCCATTCTTCTCCAAACTTATCTATATTTTTCCAAATCCTTGGTGCTCTCAGACTTCCACAGGGTGAGCCCTAATCTTTAAAATTCTTACATTAATGTTTTCCACCTCCTCTGGAGTTTTCTCCATTAATTACTCCCTTCGTCTCTTGGTTAAGTCCTTCAGTCTCTATTTGTTCCTTTTTCTCAATGAGAACTACGTCCAGTATTTATCACATGAAATAATACCACATCTTCCAACATACCAACCTCCCTCACCCAGTCATGTCCCCAATAAACATCTCAGAAGAGTATCACAGGATGGTTCCACTTACAGTCCTAGGGCAGCCTGTGGCAAGCAACTTCCACTCTTCACTCGCCTTCTTGAAGGTGTCAAGAGCACGAGGGAGGGGCATATCACTGCCAGATTGCAGTAAGTGAGTACTAAACTCATGTAACACCCTCCCCTCCAAGAATGCAGGTGGACCAGAGAGCAGACTGGAGTCACACTTCCAGGGTTTGGAATTTGACACTGATACTCTAGCTGTGTGACCTTGGGTAAGTTATTTCATCTGTTATGCCTCAGTTTCCTCATCTGTGAAATAGTGGAGTTACTGATATAATTAATAGGATCACTCTGAGAAATTCAATCTGTTAAAATTTGTAAAAGTCCTTAGACCATACATGACTCATAGTCAACTCTATATAAATGCTGAGAAATAATAATAGAAGTTCTTCTCAAGTGAGAACACTGAGGTAAAGAGGGATTTAGAAACCTGCCAGCTTTCACACAGTTAATGAGTGACTGAGCTGAGAGTTATACCCAGACTGCAAAACCCAGGCCTTCAACCACCCTGCTCTTCTGTTTCACAGCTGCACTGTGTTGCCCCATAACAAAGGAAAAACAACATTGCAATATAAAAGGTCATATCAGTAGCATTCTATACATCTTAAATTAGTAATAATGGGCACTGTACTACTGATTTTCATTCTCTATCCCTTGCTCAATAGAAACTTTTCATTATTTCCCTCCCCAGCAGTTTCAATAAGATGTTTGAGAATTTGTTTTGCTTTGCTGCAGATAATGTGCTTAATAAGAGGCATTGTTTTCTTTATAGGGCCAGATCTCCTTGTAAATGTTCAATGCCTTTCTGATTTTACGACTCAGAGTCATTGATTGTTGACAATTAACTCTTCCTTCCCACTTTCCATGTCCCACCTCCTGCCTACCAGCTTCCACTGTATTTATTCCCAGAGAGGTTAACTTGGATACTTGAGGCAGAAAATGCCTTGAGTAACCTGTAGTTAACTTATAGTCCCCTCCCACACTCCCAAATTGCTTTTGTTTCAGTCTTTTAATTTTTAAACAATAATATGGTTTCTGGAGACTCGGAGAAGATGGCGGAAGAGTAAGACATGGAGATCACCTTCCACCCCACAGATACATCAGAAATACATCTACAAGTGGAACTGCTCCTATAGAATACCCACTGAACGCTGGCAGAAGACCTCAGACCTCCCGAAAGGCAAGAAACTACCCACGTACCTGGGTAGGGCAAAAGAAAAAAGAAATAACAGACAAAAGAATAGGGATGGGACCTGCACCAGCGGGAGGGAGCTATGAAGGGGCAAAGGTTTCCACACACTAGAAGCCCCTTCATGGGTGGAGACTGTGGGTGGCAGAGGGGGAATCTTCGGAGCTGCGGAGGAGAGTGCAGCAAACGGGTGCAGAGGGCAAAGCGGAGAGACTCCCGCACAGAGGATCGGTGCCGAACAGGACTCACCAGCCCAAGACGCTTGTCTGCTCACCAGCCGGGGTGGGTGGGGGCTGGGAGCTGAGGCTCAGGCTTCTGTTGGATTGCAGGGAGAGGACTGGGGTTGGCAGGATGAACACAGACAGAAGGGGGCTAGTATGCCACGGCTAGCCGGGAGGGAGTCCAGGAAAATATCTGGACCTGGCGAAGAGGCAAGAGACTTTTTCTTGCCTCTTTGTTTCCTGGTGCACAAGGAGAAGGGATAAAGAGCGCTGCTTAAAGGAACTCCAGAGACGGGCGCCAGCCTCGGCTATCAGCACGGACCCCATGAGACGGGCATGAGATGCTAAGGCTGCTGCTGCAGCCACCAAGAAGCCTGTGTGTAAGCACAGGTCACCATCCACACCTCCCCACCTGGGAGCCCGTGCAGCCTGCCACTGCCAGGGTCCCATGATCCAGGGACACTTTCCCCGGGAGAACGCACAGCGTGCCTCAGGCTGGTGCAACATCACGCTGGCCTCTGCCGCCGCAGGCTTGCCCCGCACTCCATATATCTGTCTCCCCCCGCCCCGTCCTGAGTGAGCCAGAGCCGCCAAATCAGCTGCTCCTTTAAACCCGTCCTGTCTGAGCAAAGAAGAGACGCCCTCAGGCCACCTACACGCAGAGGCGGGGCCAAATCCAAAGCTGAACTCCTGGAGCTGTGCGAACAAAGAAGAGAAAGAAAAATTACTCGCAGCAGCCTCAGAAGCAGCAGATTAAAGCTCCACAATCAACTTGATGTATTCTGCATCTGTGGAATACCTGAATAGACAATGAATCATCCTAAATTGTGGAGGTGGACTTTGGAAGCAAGATATATTATTTTTTCCCCTTTTCCTCTTTTTGTGAGGGTGTATGTGTATGCTTCTGTGTGAGATTTTGTCTGTATATCTTTGCTTTCACCAGTTATCCTAGGGTTCTATCGGTGCATTTTTTGTTTTGTTTACTTTTTTTTTTTTTTTTTTTTTTTTTGCGGTATGCGGGCCTCTCACTGTTGTGGCCTCTCCCGTTGCGGAGCACAGGCTCCAGACGCGCTGGCTCAGTGGCCATGGCTCACGGGCCCAGTCGCTCCGTGGCATGTGGGATCTTCCCAGACCGGGGCACGAACCCGTGTCCCCTGCATTGGCAGGTGGACTCTCAACCACTGCACCACCAGGGAAACCCTTGTTTTGTTTACTTTTTAAAATATTTTTCTTAAAAATTATTTTATTTTTTATTTGAATAACTTTATTTTAATTTACTTTATTCTATTTTATTTTATTCTCTTTCTTTCTTTCCATTTCTTCTCCCTTTTATTCTGAGCCGTGTGGATGAAAGGTTCTTGGTGCTCCAGCCAGGAGGCAGTGCTGTGCCTCTGAAGTGGGAGAGTCAAATTCAGGAAACTGGTCCACAAGAGACCTCCCAGCTCCATGTAATATCAAATGGCAAAAATCTCCCAGAGATCCCCGACTCAACACCAAGACCCGGCTCCACACAACGACCAGCAAACTACAGAACTGGACACCCTATGCCAAACAACTAGCAAGAGAGGAACACAGTCCCATCCATTAGCAGAGAGGCTGCCTAAAATCATAATAAGGCCACAGGCACCCCAAAACACACCACCAGACATGGACTTGCCCACCAGAAAGACAAGATCCAGCCTCATCCCCCAGAGGACAGGCACTAGTCCCCTTCACCAGGAAGCCTACACAACACACTGAACCAACTTTAGCCACTGGGGACAGACACCAAAAGCAATGGAACTACAAACCTGCAGCCTGCGAAAACGAGACCCCAAGCACAGTAAGATAGGCAAAATGAGAAGACAGAAAAACACACAGCAGATGAAGGAGCAAGGTAAAAACCCACCAGACCTAACAAATGAACACAAAATAGGCAGTCTACCAGAAAAAGAATTCAGAATAATGATAGTAAAGATGATACAAAATCTTGGAAATAGAATAGAGAAAATGCAAGAAACATTTAACAAGGACCTAGAAGAACTAAAGAGGAAACAAGCAATGATGAACGACACAATAAATGAAATTAAAAATACTCTAGAAGGGATCAATAGCAGAATAACTGAGGGAAAAGAATGGATAAGTGACCTGGAAGATAAAATAGTGGAAATAACTACTGCAGAGCAGAATTAGGAGAAAAGAACTGAGGACAGTCTCAGAGACCTCTGGGACAACATTAAAAGCACCAACATTCGAATTATAAGGGTCCCAGAAGAAGAAGAGAAAAAGAAAGGGACTGAGAAAATAAGTTGAAAACTTCCCTAATATGGGAAAAGAAATAGTTAATCAAGTCCAGGAAGCACAGAGAGTCCCATACAGGATAAATCCAAGGAGAAAAATGACAAGACACATATTAAGCAAACTATCAAAAATTCAATACAAAGAAAACATATTAAAAGCAGCAAGGGAAAAACAACAAATAACACACAAGGGAATCCCCATAAGGTTAACAGCTGATCTTTCAGCAGAAACTCTGCAAGCCAGAAGGGAGTGGCAGGACATATTTAAAGTGTTGAAGGAGAAAAACCTGCAACCAAGATTACTCTACCCAGCAAGGATCTCATTCAGATTTGATGGAGAAATTAAAAACCTTACAGATAAGCAAAAGGTGAGAGAGTTCAACACCACCAAACCAGCTTACAACAAATGCTAAAGGAACTTCTCTAGACAAGAAACACAAGAGAAGGAAAAGACCTACAATAAAAAAACCAAAAGAATTAAGAAAACGGGAACAGGAATATACATATTGATAATTACCTTAAATATAAAGGGATTAAATGCTCCCACCAAAAGACACAGACTGGCTAAATGGATACAAAAGCAAGACCTGTATATATGCTGTCTACAAGAGACCCACTTCAGACCTAGGGACACATACAGACTGAAAGGGAGGGGATGGAAAAAGATATTCTGTGCAAATGGAAATCAAAAGAAAGCTGGAGTAGCAATTTTCATATCAGACAAAATAGACTTTAACATAAAGACTATTACAAGAGACAAAGTAGGGCGCTACATAATGATCAAGGGATTGATCCAAGAAGAAGATATAATGACTGTAAATATTTAAGCACCCAACATATAAGCACCTCAATATATAAGGCAAATACTAACAGCCATAAAAGGGGAAATTGACAGTAACACAATCATAGTAGGGGACTTTAACTCCCCACTTTCACCAATGGACAGATCATCCAAAATGGAAATAAATACAGAAACACAAGCTTCAAATGATACCTTACACAAGATGGACTTAATTGATATTTATAGGACATTCCATCCAAAAACAACAGAATACACATTTTTCTCAAGTGCTCATGGAACATTCTCCAGGATAGATCATATTTTGGTTCACAGATCAAGCCTTGGCAAATTTAAGAAAATTGAAATCATATCAAGTATCTTTTCTGACCACAAAGCTATGAGACTAGATATCAATTACAGGGAAAGATTGTAAAAAATACAAACACATTGAGGCTAAACTATACACTATTTAATAACCGAGTGATCACTGAAGAAGTCAAAGAGGAAAGCAAAATACACCTAGAAAGAAATGACAATGGAGACACAATGACCCAAAATCTATGGGATATAGCAAAAGGAGTTCTAAGAGGGAAGTTTTTAGCATTATAATGCGACCTTAAGAAACAGGAAATATCTCAAATAAACAACCTAACCTTGCACCTAAAACAATTAGATAAAGAAGAACAAAAAACACCCAAACTTAGCAGAAGGAAAGAAATCATAAAGATCAGATCAGAAATAAATGGAAAAGAAATGAAGGAAACGATAGCAAAGATCAATAAAACTAAAAGGTGGTTCTTTGAGAAGATAAACAAAATTGATAAGCCATTAGCCAGACTCATCAAGAAAAAAAGGGAGAAGACTCAAATCAATAGAATTAGAATTGAAAAAGGAGAAGTAACAACTGACACCGCAGAAATACAAAGGATCATGAGAGATTACTACAAGCAACTGTAAGCTAATAAAATGGACAACCTGGAAGAAATGGACAAATTATTAGAAATGCACAACGTGCTGAGACTGAACCAGGAAGAAATACAAAATATGAACGGACCAATCACAAGCACAGAAATTGTGATTAAAAATCTTCTAGGGCTTCCCTGGTGGTGCAGTGGTTGAGAATCAGCCTGCAGATGCAAGGGACACAGGTTAGTTCCCCAGTCCAGAAAGATCCCACATGCCACGGAGAGGCTGGTCCCGTGAGCCATGACCACTGAGCCTGCACATCTGGAGCCTGTGCTCCACAACGTGAGAGGCTACAACACTGAGAGGCCCCTGTACCTCAAAAAAAACATTTTTTTTTCCAACAGACAAACGCCTAGGACCAGATGGCTTCACAGGCGAATTCTATCAAATATTTAGAGAAGAGCTAACACCTATCTTTCTCAAACTCTTCCAAAATATAGCAGAGGGTGGAACACTCCCAAACTCATTCTATGAGGCCCCCATCATGCTGATACCAAAACCAGACAAAGATGTCGCAAAGAAAGAAAACTACAGACCAATATCACTGATGAATATAGATGCAAAAATCCTCAACAAAATACTAGCAAACAGAATCCAACAGCACATTAAAAGGATCATACACCATGATCAAGTGGGTTTTATTCCAGGAATGCAAGGATTCTTCAATATACGCAAATCAATCAACATGATACACCATATTAACAAATTGAAGGAGAAAAACCATATGATCGTCTCAATAGATGCAGAGAAAACTTTTGACAAAACTCAACACCCATTTAAGATAAAAACCCTGCAGAAAGTAGGCATAGAGGGAACTTTCCTCAACATAATAAAGGCCATATATAACAAATCCACAGCCAGCATCGTCCTCAATGGTGAAAAACTGAAACCATTTCCACTAAGATCAGGAACAAGACAAGGTTGCCCACTCTTACCACTATTATTTGACATAGTTTTGGAAGTTTTAGCCACAGCAATCAGAGAAGAAAAAGAAAAAGTAATCTAAATCGGAAAAGAAGTAGTAAAACTGTCACTGTTTGCATATGACATGATCGTATACGTAGAGAATCCTAAAGGTGCTACCAGGAAACTACTAGAGCTAATCAATAAATTTGGTAAAGTAGCAGGATACAAAATTAATGCACAGAAATCTCTTGCATTCCTATACACTAATGTTGAGAAATATGAAAGTGAAATTAAGAAAACACTTCCATTTGCCGTTGCAACAGAAAGAATAATATATCTAAGAATAAACCTACCTAAGGAGAGAAGAGACCTGTATGCAGAAAATTATAAGACACTGATGAAAGAAATTAAAGATGATACAAACAGATGGAGAGATATACCTTGTTCTTGGATTGGAAGAATCAACATTGTGAAAATGACTCTACTACCCAAAGCAATCTACAGATTCAATGCAATCCCTATCAAACTACCCCTGGCATTTTTCACAGAACTAGATAAAAACATTTCACAATTTGTATGGAAACAAAAAACACCCCGATTAGCCAAAGCAATCTTGAGAATGAAAAATGGAGCTGGAGGAATCAGGCTGCCTGAGGTCAGATTATTCTACAAAGCTACAGTGATCAAGGCAGTATGGTACTGGCACAAAAACAGAAATATAGATCAATGGAACAGGATAGAAAGCTCCGTGATAAACCCACATATATATGGTCACCTTATCTTTGATAAAGGAGGCAAGAGTATACATTGGAGAAAAGACAGACTCTTCAATAAGTGGTGCTGTGAAAACTGGACAGATACATGTAAAAGTATGAAATTAGAACACTCCCTAATGCCATACACAAAAATAAACTCAAAATTGATTAAAGACCTAAATATAAGGCCAGAGACTCTCAAGCTCTTAGAGGAAAGCATAGACAGAACACTCTATGACATAAATCACAGCAAGATCTTTTTTGAGTCACCTCCTAGAGAAATGGAAATAAAAACAAAAATAAACAAATGGGACCTAATGAAACTTAAAAGCTTTTGCACAGCAAAGGAAACCATAAACAAGAACAAAAGACAACCCTCAGAATGGGAGAAAATATTTGCAAATGAAGCAACTGACAAAGGATTAATCTCCAAAGTTTACAAGCAGCTCATGCCACTCAATAACAACAACAACAACAAAAAAAAAAAAATCCAAAAATGGGCAGAAGACCTAAATAGACATTTCTCCAAAGAAGATATACAGATTGCCAACAAACACATGAAAGAATGCTCAACATCATTAATCATTAGAGAAATGCAAATCGAAACTACAATGAGATATCATCTCACACCGGTCAGAATGGCCATCATCAAAAAAATCTACAAACAATAAATGCTGGAGAGGGTGTGGAGAAAAGGGAACCCTCTTGCACTGTTCGTGGGAATGTAAATTGATACAGCCACTATGGAGAACAGTATGGAGGTTCCTTAAAAAACTAAAAATAGAACTACCACTGGGCATATACCCTGGGAAAACCATAATTCAGAAAGAGTCATGTACCAAAATGTTCATTGCAGCTGTATTTACAATAGCCAGGACATGGAAGCAGCCTAAGTGTCCATAACAGATGAATGCATATAGAATTGTGACACATATATACAATGGAATATTACTCAGCCATAAAAAGAAATGAAATTGAGTTATTTGTAGTGAGGTGGATGGACATAGAGTCTGTCATACAGAGTGAAGTAAGTCAGAAAGAGAAAAACAAATACCATATGCTAACACATATATATGGAATATAAGAAAAAAAATAGGTCATGAATTACCTAGGAGTAAGATGGGAGTAAAGACAGAGACCTACTAGAGAATGGACTTGAGGATATGGGGAGGGGGAAGGGTAAGATGTGACAAAGTGAGAGAGTGGCATGGACATGTATACACTAGGAAACGTAAAATAGATAGCTAGTGGGAAGCAGCCACATAGCTTAGGGAGATCAGCTTAGTGGTTTGTGACCACCTAGAGGGGTGGGATAAAGAGGGTGGAGGGAGGGAGATGCAAGAGGGAAGAGATATGGGAACATATGTATATATGTAACTGATTCACTTTGTTATAACGCAGAAACTAACACACCATTGAAAAGCAATTATAGTCCAATGGAGTTGTTAAAAAAATAAATAAAACAACTGGAGAAAGAAGAATAAAGAAAACGCAAAAAGATTTAAAAAAAAATAATATGGTTTCCTTCTGCACCTCTCAATAGCCCCAATGCAGGAAGATGGTTGAATTGACGCAAGATTTGGATTTTGCAGAAGGAAAAGGAAACCCTTGAAGGGCTGGCAATAAATGGGTTAAAGTTATTCCTCATTGCTTCTGCGCTTAGCAGGCAAGAAAATGAAAAATAAAGCCCAGAGGAATGGGGGAAATGGGGATTGGGGGGAGAATTTGGATTGGGTTGGGTTGGGTTCATTCTCACTATTAAAGTGAGAGTAAGTGACAAAAGAGAGAGTTGGAGGGTTGTGACCAGGATCTGGAGTCTTGGGCTGTGAGAAGTCAGGGGCAGAGCTATTCAGAGTGGTAATGTTCCAGGTGTAGCAGTGGGAGTATATTTCTGAAGTGGTCCCTGTCATCTTCCTTTTCACACTGTAAGGGTAAATCCAGCCCAAGGCTGCAGATCAATGCCCCTTCATTAATTAGTTCTAACAATTCTTTCAGGTTGTGCTTTTCCCTCTCTTGTTTCATCTGGAATTTTTAGTTTTGTCTAACCATCACTATCAGGGTAGGAAGAGTCTCTTTTACTTTATCATATTGTTTTTGAAACAACAAGGATCATTAATCTTTTTGATCAACTTCTTCCCAAGATTCTGATTCTCACTAATATCTCACTACTATTCACAAATCGTGACCCACACTTGCTTATCTAAAAGGAGTGATTATGCAGACATGCATCTCAGTTGGTAGACCCTGGAGTTTATGTCATAAAAAGAGCTGGGAAGGCAGACATCCACTGGATCTACCACATGTGTGTTTTAATTTTTTAATCTAATAGAAGATAGGGTACCGAGGAAGCCTGGAACTAGGCTCTAAAGTCTTCACTGAATGTGGATGAATACCTGAATTTTGCAGAGGACATTGAAGAAGTTGGTAGTCATGTGGCTGGAGTCTCAAAAGAGGAATTGTTTTGCATAAGAATAAAAGAATACTGTCCGGACATGGTCATCGGGCCTTGTAGGGCTTGTGATGCAGGTAAAAATGAACAGTCTCTGCTTAGGGTTTGATACATCCAGAGCAGCATTTCCCAAACCTTGGACAAATGAAACAGAACCTCCAGGAAAATTTGGAGATTACAGCTAATGGGACAATCTCATCACAATGAGAAGTAAGAAGAAGCAAATTTCTGTGGTGATGCTGAGAATGTAGAAATGTTTACTTACAAAGCAAGGAGATTTCAAGAGAGTTAGGTGGAAAAATGTGGAAAGGAAGAACCACAGAAAGTGGAAATTTTGAAAGACACACAGAGAAGGATGGCAGGGCCAATAATATGAAGGGAGAGGAACTCTTAGTGATATGCAGAAGAATTGGCTTGACTTTTCTCTGGATAGCAAACTAGCACTGGCTGAGGTTCCTAGAGTTGTGAGAATTTTCATGAGTTTAAAAGATTGTAGCATTTGCTGCATAGTAAAATAAAATTTTGCAGAATTTTTTTTTTTCCTGTGGTCTATGCAATGAGCTCTCCCTGCAGGGATAGGTCAACCTGCTTGCCTGGTTGCCTTTTGATGAAATCCCAACAACAGGCAGAGGTAAAGCAGTTCAAAAGTTCTCATGGTGAAATGGGAAAGACCTGCAGTGGGTATGGAAATCTATGTTTGAATTGGGTTTTGTTCCATAAATTGCTAAGAAAAAGAGCTGGTCCTTGGGTTCTTACTGCCCAGGAGAGAGTCACCCAGTCATCCTTGCAGGAAGTGTCAAATTTAATGGAAAGGAGCAGGTGCACCTATGCTGGTTTAGGGACAAGGAGCCTAGAGTAAGATGTTCCCGGTGATTGGGAGGAAGTTAGACACATTCCCACGTGCTTTACCTCTCAGTGCCTGTGTTGATTAAAAGGCATCAGACAAAAATACTTGGGTGATATCTTTCACACCCTCCCCCTACTCCCATTCTAAAGTGTCATGAATAATTCCTGTCCCATTTTCAATGATATAAAATCCAAGTTTTGCTTTGAACAATGATAGCAGAAAACAAACAAACAAAACCAAACAGGCATTTAAGCTTTCCTTGGGTTGATACAAGAAAAACCATCCAAATTTCTTTTTTTTTGCTATTTCTTCCCCTTTATAAGTCTTTTTTTGTTTTACCTCTGCAGCCACCCCATATTCTAATCTGTCATTAGATATTTTTATGCAGTTCCAGAGCTTCTTGTTTTGGATGATATTAATCCCTCACCACCCCCTTACTGGTGAAAACTTACTAATCCTTCAAGGTCAAATTTACACATCATATTCTTCTCAAACTTTCTTTTATACTCTTGAGTGTGAGTCATTTACTCTCAATTCAAGTTCTGTACCTCAACCGAGAGTACTTCTTACAGTCAGTAACAGTCCTGCTTTATGTTCCTTGTTTTCTCATTAGATTTAAAACCCTCCAAGGGAAAGATTGTGCTTTAGTACCGTGTTATTTTCCAGAGCACCCATCTTAATACCTTCACTACAGAGTGTACTTGACAAAATGTTGGCTGATTGAATATCCATTTCCAGTGAATAAAATAGGCCTTTTCAAGTCTTATAAGCAGATTTGAGCTACAAAGAAACATTGTACAGAAATCAAGTAGCAATTTATCAGTAGTCCCCCAGTGACTTTAATGAGCAAATGACCTTTTCCAAACCAACCACAGAAACTTCTTCATTTCCTATTGTTTAAGAAGAATCTTGAATAATAGATTCATAGATTTTTTTTCCTGTCTAGGCTGTGACCAACACATGTAGGCTTTGGGTGACTTGGAGACAAAGTTCCTCTTTGCTTTCAGAATGACAAAGGAAGATCTTCCTTCCAGTTCTGGAACGTTTTGTAGGATGGAGGGAAAAGCTTGGGATCTGGCACCATCAAGCACAGTTGCTGGCTCGCATTATAGCCTAATGGAACGTGAACAGGCTGGAGCCAGTAAACCCTCAATAACCATGTCTCTGGACAAGCAGCCTCGATCCTCTGCAACTCTGTCTTTCCTTTATAAAATGTGGCTACAAACACCTGCCCTGAATTTAAGTACTTACATCAGATGCCTCTAATTCACCATTTTAGAATCTCTCAGCCTCATCCGTCTCTTTTCTCCATCCACAACTACAGTGGCCAGTTCTGCTGGCTCCAAGAAGTTTCCTGCTGATACAATCTGATTACCCGACTTCAGGCCTGTATCTCAGGACTCAGACACAGTGTTAAAAGCCACAAAAACCCGCCCAACTTGCAGTGTAGGCAAGCATATCCCAGATGTTCAGGGAAGTTAGGTTAACAACCCACGGAGTGAACTATGACCAGCAAAGTTTTTAGGGACTCGTAGAAAATTCTTCCCCATCTCTGACCCCAGAGAGTTAGTCCTGAAATACACCTTCAAAGAACTGAGCCAACAGTTGCCTACATTTGTGGCCAGCTCATAATGCATCCTGATATTTGACTCTTTCTATCTGTGTCTTACTTCTATTAGACCTGATCTCTTTGTTCTATTCCCTGGGTCCTATCCCCCGTATAGCATCATCACACACATGCCTTCGTCTCAGGTTCCACTTTCTGGGGAACCTAGAATAAGTCTTAACCTTATTGCTACAACATGGGCAGGAAAACACAAAGGAGAAAAAATATCTGATACAAAATATAAGGTGATAGCAAATTTGCTTTTCTCTAAGGAAGGTAAATATGGAAAAGATAAGTATGTGGTAGTATCACCTTAAGATCTGAAAATTACAGTGGAGTTTATTTGATGTGGAATCTTCTAGCCATGCTTATGGATGATTCAGACTTTTCTTTTGATCACCATTGTTCTGTATTCCTTTGGGATGCTGGCCTGGTCCTACTGGGTAAAACTGCATAGGAATCACACCAGGGGTCATAGTCACAGCAGTCAATTCATCAGAGCTGATGACATTGCTCTGTGCCCTGAGAAAGGCACTGGAAGCTGGAAAAGAAACACTCACTAATGGAAAATAACAAACAGGCTAAGGAGAAATAACAAAAATAACAAAAGATGTTATTTTTGAACTTTTAAAGAGAACTTTATAAATAGCAGAGAAAATGGAAAAGCAGAAATTAAAAACAATAAAAACAAAAGTTGACAGCAGCACTTTTAATATGACAATTTTGGTGCTTCGAAGGCCCAGGTTGGTGGATGTAGTAGCTGAGTCCCCTCAAAATAGCCAAAGACCATGGGGTTTGAGCACTTAGTCACAATGGCATTTTGGGTTAAACAATCATTGACTCAATGGTGAAAAATGAGATGAATTAAAATTATTTTCTTCACAACGGCCAAGGGGCTTGGCAAGTAATATATTGAAGAAATTTCCTGGACATAATAGGTTACATTAATTTTCAATGGCAAAACAATTCCTTCAGCATTATTTTTCAAGGAGAGAAAAGAAGAAGGGGTAGAAAACAACCCTGTTACTTGTGCTATTTACTTCTGACCTAAATGAGAAAACATGTTTCAAAGGGAAGATTAAGAAAGGTGTATCTAGACACAGAGCAAATCCTGACTGTAAAGAATTCAATCTAATTGGTTACCCATTTTCCTGTTCAAATGTGGTCATTATTAATCCAAGAAAAACAGAAGCATACGTGGTGAAAATCATTACATGGAGAAGCAGGATATTAAGTCCTCTGCTAGCTAAAAAGCACCTTTGTTTGGAATATGGAACAAAAATGGGAGCAAACCTTTCCATCCAGATGTGTTTACCAGTCATGGTAGAAGAGCTTAGTGATTGTGGCCTCTTTATCCCTGAGGTTGAGTCAATGCGTGAGCACCTCGGGCTCCAAGCCTTGTGGGTTTCATATGCTGCTTGGGGAGTAAGGTAAGTGGAGTTGCGTAGGGTGGTGAGAAGAAGATGGTGCCATCAGCTGGTACCAAATAGGAGAGGCCGGTGTTCCTGCAATTCAGCATGCATGCTTCTCTCCTCCCTGCTCCCCCTAAGACCTGTGTTACTATCCTCAGCTTGTTGACCATCTGGCCCAGTGGTGTCCCGGTAAATGTTTAAGAACTGACTCTAAATGTAGTTCTGACGTGAATTTTGGTTGATATTTTCATTTTATAGTGGTTGGCAAACTTTTTCTGTAAAGAGCCAGACGGTAAATATTTTAAGCTTTGCCGGGCACAGTCCCTGTCACAACTACTCTACTCTGCCACTGGAACAAGAAAGCTGTCATAGACAATACGTAAACAAACGAACACAGTGGTGTTCCAATAAAACCTCACATACGGATACTTTCAACTTCCTGTAATTTTCATGTGTCATGAAATATTCCTTTTGTTTTTCTTTATTTTCAACCACTTAAAAATATAAAAACGATTATTATTCTCAGGATGTACCAAAAATGGAGGTAGCCTGGATTTGGCCTAGAGGCTGTAATTTGCTCTTGTTTTACAGTAATGATTAAGTCGGACAATGGCGAAACAACTAAGACATATGATGGATCTTCATGTGCTTTTCGATGAGTTGTGAGTGACTTCTTTGCTCAGATAATTGTTTTAAAATACTGAAAGTGTTTCCTCAATTTCTTTGTGCTATTCACATTGTAATGGCTATAGACATGACATACTTTTAAGCTCAGTCTGTATTATTAACACTTTCTATAACTTTCTTATGTCTGGGAGCCCTCATTTGTAGTATTTGCCAATTCCCATGTTATAAGCATTCCCACTATGGCTGATTTCAAGTTACTAACATGACATCGGTTATACTATGTTGATGCCTTTTATAAAGAAACTACAAGAGCAAGGACTTCCTTCTTTATTATTTTTACTTCCAGGCACTGTCTTGCACTGAAATAAGCACACACTAGATGCTCAGTAAAGATAAGTTTATGCAGCAGTGTGTCCACTGGGTAACTCCACTTGGCTCTTACCTCAAGCCATTTTAAGTGATGGACATGGGTCTGTGGGAGCCAAACAAGCCATCACGTTCTATCCTCAGGTTGGGTTACTGGTCTTTAGCAGCTGTGACTAGGCTTCAAAAGAGTAGAGAAGAAAATCACATTGGTCTCAAGTGCTCCTAACTCTCTCTCCTTCTCTGCTCTCTTCCTGTCTCTCCCTTCCTGATGGCTTCTCTGCTTCCTGCATTGCACAGGCTCCTAGATGCCTCCTCTGGTTCTGTTACTATTCTACCCTTCCCATGCCAGTTAAATGCCTCTAATAGTGTTTATTTGGAGAGAGAGAGAAGCTTAATTTACAAATAGGAACGAAACTTTGATCTACAAGTATAGGCCTCCTTTAGCTAAAATTTTAGGAATATAACTAACACACCACTTAATGATTAGGAAGACGTAGATATGTATATATGTATGTGCGTATGTGTTTATATGTGTGTATTTCTTTCAATGAAAAATACTGAACAAAAATTACCCACATTCCTACTGCCTTTAGAACTGTATAAAGTAAGAAATGAAAAAATTTCCTTCAGTCCATCTAATCCTTTAACCCCCAAAATGAACCATTATGAAAAATTTGGGGGGTGTCATTTCTGATTTTTCCTAATTTTGAGAGTACAAAAATCTTTCTTTCTCTCACTCACTCTCTCTACTCTCTCTCTCTCATTTTTGGCTCCTCATCCTCTGTTCCCCACCCCTTCTCTAGAATCCTCATTGTCTATGCTACACTTCAGCCAGTCCCTCTTGTTCTGGTCCGAGCCCACCTTTCCATGTAACTCCATGTCTCAGTGCAGCCCCCTTGAGTTCTTACAGCTAAGCAGGCTCAGGGCCCACATTTCCACACTGACATAAAGCTGACATTTGCTTTACTGGGTACTCTTATTCCCCTGGACTTTATTTGATCAGCACCCACCCGTTGCACTCTTAGTCTTTTTGTACAATGACTCTGTAACTGATACCCACAGCCACAAAACCATTTAGATTTCCTGGAACCAAATTGCTTTCCAGAATTCCACTGGCATGAAGCTAATGTGGATATTGATTTCTTGTTTGTTTGTGGCTAGTAATGAGGAGCCCAGAACGGGCAACAGGCTGGTAGAGAGAGCACCTCTTCTGTGAGCTGCTGGCCAGGAGGCAGCCCCCTTCAGCTGCTGCCACAGCTGGGCCCCCTGCTCTGTCCTGTGTCCTCTGCAGACTTCCAGGCTTGGGGCTGATGACAGACACCGCCCTGGGCTCCTGTGCCTGCAGCAGAGCTTGCCTGCACCCACTGCCGCCCTCCAAACCCATTCTGCCTTTTGTCTGCTGAGGCCCAGGTCACAGCCATCTGGGTTCCCATAGCCGTGTCTGCTGAGACAAAATTGCACGTAGTGTCTGTCTGCAGGAAAAGCACTGCCCCAGACAAATGTATTGGACATCTAGCTAGCTAGACACCCAATTATTTGTCTTTGCTTTTATTATCTTTTAATTTTTAAAGTCTGACAACAGCACCTTGCACAAAGCAGTAGTGTGGCTGGTCATCCTTTTTCCCTCTGCTGATTTAGTTTTTCAGCTCTGGAGGGAAAGACTTGGAAGTCCAGTGCCTAATCCCTGCTCATGGGCTCCAGGTAAACACACCTGAAGTACTAACACCTCTTTGTGGAAAACCTTGATGGTTTCCCAGGATAAATGATGAGTGGTAATATTACTGTTGTTTTAAATGAATACCAGGGTTAGTCTCTGATACAAAATAGCTAAACCTCATCCCATAGACAATTCTCCTGATTTTAGTAATTTACCTAATACAAGAAAAACTCTCTTCAGTTCTTCAACCAGATGTTGCCTTCTCAGGGAGGCTTACTCTGACCTCTCTATTTGGGATTGCACTGACCGCAGTCTGTGCTACCTCCCTTCCTTATCTTTCTTTTTCTTCTCACATCACCTTCAACACACTACCTAGATCCTCCTGCTTCTGTCAGTCTCCCCTTAGTAGAACCTAAGCTCCTCAAGGCAGGAATGTATGTCTGTTTTACTCACTGGTGTTTTTCTAGTGCCTAGAAGAGTGCCCAGAACATCTGAAATGTGCAATAAGTATTTGTTGAGTGAATGTAACAAAATCAGATCAGCCATGAGCTTCCCAGTCCTATATCCTCTCTCCCTCTGTGTGACATTCTCCGATCTCCTTTCTCCTCCTTCTTCAAGTCTTTCCCCTTTACCTCATCCTCCATCCCCCTGAAAACACAATAAATACCTCCTGGGTTCTTCAGCCCCAGTGTAAGGTTATATTCATTCATGTAGGTTGTGAATGATTGATAAGACCTAAACGTCACTGCTCCAAGAATGCAAGGGAAAAGGCAAAAGAAAACTTTTTAAATGTTTACTTGTGGCCAAATACACATAACACAAAACTTACTGTTTTAACCATTATTTTAACCAACAAATAGAATTGTAAGACATTCAAAGTGTACATTGCAACAACCCAATACAAATGTACATTGTGAAAGGATTCTTCTCATATACTTAATTAACACATCTGTAAGAAATCCTTTTACAATACTTACATACATCACATCACCACTATGCATACCCTAAATATCTCACAACCCTACTCGTCAACCATATATATACATTTTTGGTGAGAACACTTAAGTTCTACTCTCTTAGCAAATTTCAATTATTCAGTACAGTGTTGTCAACTATATTCATCATGTTTAACATTGAATCCTCAGACCTTATGCGTCTTATAGCTGAAAGGTTGTACCCTTTTAGCAATCTCTTCTCATTTCCCCAAAGCCCCAACCCCTGGAGACCAGTTTTCTATCTATTGATTATGGATATATGAATTTGTAATTATTCCTTTTTTTCTCCTTTTATTTATAGATGTTATAGTTTAATAAATAACATTTATCTTAAAATACTGATAAGGGTTCTAGGTGTATAATATATGATTAACTGATTTTCTTATTTTTGCTCAATTTTTGTTTTCTATTTTCTACAGTAATTGGGTATTACTTTTTTTAAAAAAAACATGTTTTGTTTGTTTTTTTAATTAATTTATTTATTTTTGTCTGCATTGGGTCTTCTTTGCTGCACACGGGATTTCTCTAGTTGCGATGAGCAGGGCCTACTCTTTGTTGTGGTGTGCGGGCTTCTCACTGCAGTGGCTTCTCTTTTTGTGCAGCATGGGCTCTAGGCGTGTGGGCTTCAGTAATTTTGGCACATGGGCTCAGTTGTTGTTGTTCATGGGCTCTAGAGCACAGGCTCAGTAGTTGTGGTGCACGCACTTAGTTACTCTGCGGCATGTGGGATCTTCCTGGACCAGGGCTGGAATCCATGTACCCTGCATTGGCAGGAGGATTTTTAACCACTGTGCCACCAGGGAAGTCCTGAGTGTTACTTTTATAATACTTCTATAATATTAAAAGTATTCTTATTTAGTTACAGCATTTTTGAACATTATTAAAATCTAATGTTATCAGAGAAAATACAGCACACTCAAAGCAGGTGGTTGTGGAGGGTTGTTTTCTTTTCTATTTAATAAATGTATGACCCCTTTGCCCATTTCTCCCATCCACCCCCTTCCTGTCTCTGGCAACCACCAATCTGTTCTCTGTATCTATGAGATTTTGTTTTTAGTGCTTTTTTTTTTTTTCAGATTCCACATATGAGAGATCATACAGTATTTGTCTTTTTCTGTCTGACTTATTTCATTTAGCATAATGCCTTTGAGATCCATCTACATTATCACAAATGGCAAGATTTCACTCTTTTTATGACTGAATTATATAATTACATGTATATATATTATATGTACATTATATATACACACATGTACACATATATACGTATTTTAATATATGTATATGTGTGTGTGTATATATATATATATATATGTGTGTGTGTATATATATATATATATATATATATATATATATATATATATATATATAATGTCTTTATCTATCCACTAATGGACACTTAGGTTGTTTCCGTATCCTGGCTATTGTAAATCATGTTGCAATGAACATTGGGGTGCATATGTCTTTTTGAGTTAAGGCTTTCATTTTATTTGAATATATACCCAGAAGTGGAATTAATGTAATTATATTTTTAATTTTTTGAGGAACCTCCATACTGTTTTCCATAGTGCCTGAACCAATTTGCATTCCCACCAACAGTGCACAATTGTTCCCTTTTCTCCACGTCCTCACGAACACTTGTTATTTGTTGTCTTTTTGATAATAGGTGTGAAGTGATACCTCATTATGGTTTTGATTTGCATTTACCTGATGATTAGTGATGTTGAACATCTTTTCATGTACCTACTGCTCACCTCTATGTCTTCTTTGGAAAGATGTATATTCACATCTTCTGCCCATCTTTTAATTATTTTTTTTTTTTTGGTTTTTTGCCATTGAGTTGTATAAGTTCTTTATGTATTTTGGATATTAGCTCCTTATCAGATATATGATTTGCAAATATTTTCTCCCATTCAGTAGGTTGCCTTTTAATTTTGTTGATAATTTATTTTTCTGTGCAGAAGCTTTTTAGTATGATATGGTCCCACGTATTTATTTGTGCTTAAAAAAAATCATTACCAAGACCTATGTCAAAGAGTGTATTGTTTGTTTTCTTCGAGGACTTTATGGTTTTAGGTCTTACATTCAAGTCTTTAATCCATTTTGAGTTAATTATTTTGTAATGTGTAAGATAGTGGTCCAGTTTCTTTCCTTTGTGTGTGGCTGTCCAGTTTTCCCAACACCATGTATTTAAGAGACTGTCCTTTATCCATTGTATCTTCTTGGCTTCTTTGTCATATATTAATTGATCATATATGCATGGGAATATTTTGAGGCTTTCTATTATGTTCCATTGATTTATGTGTCTATTTTTTTGCCAATATCTTACTGTTTTAATTACTATAGTTTTGTAATATAGTTTGAAATCAGGGAGCATGATGCCTCCAGCTTTTTTTTTCTCAAGACTGCTTTGTTTTTTGGGGGCCTTTTGTGGTTCCATACAAATTTTAGGATTATTTGTTATATTTATTTGAAAAATGCCAAATAAATATTTGTTCTATTTATATTAAAAATCCCAGTTAAAATTTTGATAGGGATTGCACTGAATCTGTAGATTGCTTTAGGTAGAATGGACATTTTAACAGCAATGATTCTTCTAATCATGAGCATGGAATACCTTTTCATTTATTTGTGTCTGATTTCTTTTATCAATATCTTCTAGTTTTCCATACACAGGTTTTTCACTTCCTTGATTAAATTTATTCCTAGGTGTTTTATTCTTTTGATGCAATTGTGAATGGGATTATTTTACTAATTTTTCTTTCTGTTAACTCATTAATTTATAGAAACACAACAGATTTTTTGTGTATTGATTTTGTATCCTTCAACATTGCTGAATTTGTTTATTAGTTTTAACAGTTTTTTGGAGCCTAGGTTTTTCTGTATATAATATTGTATCATCTGCAAATAGTGGCAGTTTTACTTCCTCCTTTGCAATTCAGATGCCTTTTTTTTTTTCTTGCCACCTTGAGCTTTTTTTTTTTTTTTTTTTTGCTGTACATGGGACTCTCACTGTTGTGGGCTCTCCCATTGTGCAGCACAGGCTCCGAATGCACAGGCTCAGCAGCCATGGCTCATGGGCCCAGCCGCTCCACGACATGTGAGATCTTCCCGGACCGGAGCACGAACCTGTGTCCCCTGCATTGGCAGGCAGACTCTCAACCACTGCGCCACCAGGGAAGCCCTTGAACATTTTTAAGTGTGCAGCTCAGTAGTATTAAGTACATTCACATTGTTGTGCAAACGTCACCAATATCCATCTCCAGAAGTCTTTCCATTTTTCAAAACTGAAACTCTGTACCCATTAAACTATAACTTCCCATTTCCCCTTTTCTTAGCCTCTAGTAATAATCTACTTTCTGTCTATAAATTTGACTACTCTAGGTAGTCAAATTTATAGACAGAATATTTATCATAAAAGGAAACTATTTAATTGTAGGAACATGGATATAAACCTTTGGGGAGAAACAGAACATTCTAAGGGCCCCTAAAATTACATGCACATATAGCCAGCTATTTGATATATGAACATATAGACTTCACCTTGGCAAATGTACATGAACGGAAGAATTTTATTTAAATTGCCAGTGTGTTCTACAATAAACAACAACAAAAAAAAAAAAAAAAGAAAGAAAAGAAAAAAGAAAATCTAGATTTATGTATGATGTAATAAAACTAATGTTTAAATGTAAAATGATTAAAGCTTGATGATTAGCAATAATTTCTGAAGTGGTTTATGTTTAAAATAGTTTAACATTCTTGGTCTTATCCTTTTGTTTCTATAACATGTCCATAAAATGGAAAGGTGGAGTATCATTATTATTCTTACAGATGCCACGGCCTTAAACTGGGTTCACCACCAGGTTCTGGGGAGCATTTCACCTATTACAATTGTATTAAATTGTCACCAACATGGCATTACCCAAACCTTAGGGGTGAAGTTGGATGAAGACCACATGTACTGAGGGCTTGCTCTGGCCCAGGAACTGTGCTCAGTGTTGCCACAGATATTCTTACCACATGAACACACATTGTAAATTCACTACTTACTAGCTGGGTTACCATGAAACTCATCAAGTCTCTGTCCCTACCTGAAAAATGGGCATGATACTCCAACCTCCCACTTTCCTTTTGTCTTTCCATAACCTGTAATAGAGGTGTAAACAAATCAGTCCCTAAGTACTATTATGAGCATGAAACAGCCTGAAGATTTGGATGTACTGTGCTAAAATAGGCACATGTCTGCAAAGACAACCACACTACGACTCTGAAGAGTCAAAGACTATACATCACCTCATTTCCTCTAAAACTGCAGTGGTGTTCCTTCTCAGTCAGCCCACTCATCTGGTGAGGTGGGGAAGGGGACAATGTTTACTTGAATCTGAGTATTTTAATACCACTCCATAATTTTAGGAGTCTCTTTAGACAAAGCAGCTTCTGGATGGATTCCACATCTTTCAGAGGTCTGCCTCAGTTCTTCTCCTGTGGAGCCTGGGAAGATGTGTGTAAAGCCACATGGCCTTGGTGGGGAGAAGCCCAACTTCCATGGGTTCTTCTTGTGCTTTGCAGACACCAAAACATGACACATTTTGGCTCTGTCATTCTTGTTCCAATAGGGACCAGCAATTCTTTCCAGCTAACATAGCTTCTCCTTGCCATTTGCTGGTGTTCAGATCTTCTGATCTCCTGTAATATTCCTTCATGTCAGAACTCAGACCACCCAGAGGCTGCAGGGGCACCCACCCCTGTCCTCATCTTGTCTCCCTGAGTATCCTTCTTCCCACCCCACCTTACAAAAGGTCCTATGAACTAACCGTTGTTTTACAAGTTAGTGTCCATGTTACATGGGAACTGGGACAGGACAAAGGTGCAAACTAGCTACTCACTCCCTGTCCGCACAATTTCATCCTCCTGATTCCATTATGAATGTCTTATGTTGGCTCTGGAGGTTCCTATCTGGTGGTTCCTCTTAAAGTTCTTAAAAGAATTTAGTTAAAATCTTCTTGGTCTTAGGTGTTTTCCCTCTACCTAAGTAACACATCTCCTCCCACTTTTCATCTCAAAGCTCCTAAGCAGGAAGGTTAGGGTTCATAACTGACCACACCTATTCCTAATTTTTTCTTCCTAATCTCAGTGATACTTTGTCAGGAAAAGAGTGTTTTGTGTTTTTTTTTTTTGTAACTCTTCCAGATTATATTCTCCTTCTAGTTGAGCTTAATTTACCATCTCTTTTCCTGAAATTAAATGCCAGTTAAAATTTTGGACACAAGCAGCACAACTCTACTAAATAATAAGAGAACACAAATCCATAGGGACTTTAGAAATGACATAACAATTGCATCCACGTAGGACTTAGGCATTGTATTAGTCTGCTAGAGCTGCTATTACAAAATATCATGGGAAAGGACTGTAGTCAGACTTTGTTAATCTCACAGAAGGAACCCAAGGCCTAGAGTGAATTGCCTAAGTACACAGTTACTGTTGGCAGAGGTTGAATGCAACTCAGGTATTGCATCTCAATTCCTTGGTTTCTCCTTTGTATCATTTTGATCATGGAGAATTATTTTTCATGTGCTGCAGTATACAGTTATATAGATAAGTGTTTTACTTGAAGATTTTGTTAATGCAGCAAATGGGGTCAGTGCACAATAAGATGCATGGAGGAAGTTCATTTCATTGTTTTGCAAAGAATAAAAAAGAAAAAATAAGTTGTTTGTTTCTAGTCTGGCATCATATGTTGATGAAAGGAGAAAATTAAGAAATAGTAAGAGAAGATCTCTCCAAATAGTTTACTTTTTTTCCACTCAGATTTGTTTGATTCATCCAAATTAGTGTCCATTAATAAGGGGGCATAAATAAAGGCCAATTTATCAATCTTTCATTGAAGAATTCTAACCATATTTTGCTTTTGACTATATTATTTCAGAATCAATAATAACAATTAGACATGTATCTATCTCTTCTCTTTGGAGCAACTAAAACATAAAAGTTTTACGCACATTGTGTTCTTTGTCCAATGACCTTGAATAACAGAAAAGCTAAGGTTAGTGAAAATATTTTTAAAACCTGACTTACCAATGGATCATAATACTACCTTTGCCTTTGAGCTTTATTTGAGGGTTTAGATTGTAGGAGCTAGAAGGTCCCTTAGAGTTCACCTAGGCCAACACCCTCATTTTCCAGATGAGGAACCTGCACCTGGGAGAAATGAAGTCAATAACTCAAGGTCACAAAGAAAGTTACTCTCTTAGTCCAGCTAACATTCATGTATTTTGACATCAGTTCACTTTCCATTATGCCAAGGTGTCTCAAAATTAATAAAACAGGGTAATGTTTTGTCAATATCCTCCAATGGATTTTAATTTACCCTTTAATTTCTATTTATCTCTAAGACTTATCTTCAAGGTTAATGGAAGTAGGAAAATGTGGGTGTGATTTCCCAGAAGAAAAAGAATCTCATAAATTAGTGTTCTCCCAAGTATGACTTTTTTACCTTCCTTTGTGAAAGATAATCTTTAAAGCAAGGCTTTATGAAAGACTAAAGGATTAACAAAATTTGTTTTCTTCTTCTTTAATATACCAAGAAGTAAGCCCAGAGACCCAGATCCTAGAGACTTCTCATGAAGCTGTGTTATATGGGATGAGGAGAATGCCCAAGATAGACAGGTTTCCTCTGCATGTCATCTAGAGTTCAGTCAGCCTTGGGGCTTCTATATGGTCTGGTGCTTTTGCAGAGGGATCATTTAAAATTAATTAGAGCAATGGCAGATTCCAAGGATATTTCAACAGGATCCAGAAGTTCTTGAATATCCCTGGAGGATGATATTGGAGTTAACTGAGGCCTTAGGGAGCTTGTCAGAAAAGACCACCAACAGGAGCAAAGTGGTCATTCCACTGAGATGTTCAGGGCTGGCTGCCAAAGCCAGACACTGAGTGAGGTTCATAGCCATGTATCAGAGGCACAAGGTACTAGAAGGACAGAGAAGTTTCATTTGTTGTAAAAAAGAGATTGGTTAAAGCTCTAGAGCAACAGATGAAGCTGTAATAATGGACTGCACTCTCTCACCCTCTCTGTTATTTGAGTACTCCACTCCCTCAGTGATTTTCTCCCTCTCACCTCCCCAACCCTCATCCACTGTCCTACTCTCCAGTGTTGTATCCCTCTGTTTACCACCTTCTATCTCTCCAGCTCACTTCACAAGTACTCTCCCTGCAACTATAAATAATTCAAAACCAATGATACTTTTTCCTCTTGCACCTACTACTTTTTTCTTTGTCACTTCCTCCTTTCTATAGCTTGACTCCAGGGGCACATTTTTGTAATCACTCCTTGCATATTCCTGATTTCCTTATCCCTTCTTGCTCTGTCATAGTCTCCTGGCCCAACCCCAACCCTGGCTTAATCCAGCTCCCCTCCCCTCCGAGAATGCAGTAGTGTGGCTGAAGGAAAACTTCTGTTATGCTGAGGTCAATCAACGAAGACTAACATCAAGCAGATCTCATTGTATACAGGAAACAGTGCTCCATTCCCCCCTATCAGCTAATTCATGCCTTTTTCTTACTCATTTTCAATACTCCTCCCCTAAACCACACAGGTGATTTCCTCTTTGCCTCTTATTTTGCTGATAAAATAAATTCCTATTGGTGAAGAAATATGTGTGATATCTTCCATCTTCCTGAGCTGCATGTCCCCTTCCTGCTGTCAATATCTTTGTTCCTCTTTGTTGAAGAAATCTTTGAGGAGTTTCTGTGAAAACTGGCTCATTACCTGACCTCATGGTCTTCACAATTTAGCAGGAAAAAGGTACAGTTTAATAATGAGGACATAGTGTAAATGAGCAGGACCCTACTGGTCCTTCTAGGGACAGATGCTTGCTCCATATACTCTGCTGGAGTTCCTCTCTGAAGTACCCAGACAAGAGTATCTCATGCACATTTCCCGAGTTTTTTTGATGCTAAAACTCACCACCAAATGGAAAAAAAATAAGTACCTAATGATCATGAGCAGTAGCCCCCCAGACCTCTGGCACCTAAGGATTGATAATGTTAACGACCCTGTTATCTCAGCATCAACCAGTCAGAGAATTGGGCATGAGCTGATCATATACCCATACCTTACAGCCCTCCTCCTCTGTCTTTCTTTTAAAAATGTTTTGCTGAAACCCTTTGGCAAACTTTTTTGGAGCACAAGCCAACCGCTCTCTTTGCTTGGCCCTGCAATAAAGTTTTCTTTACTCTAAATTCCAAGTTTCCCTTTGTTTGGCCTCACTGTGCATAGGGCGCACAAACTTACATTTGTAAAACAATAGAATAGCATGTAATTACAAATTATCTGTATGTGTATAGAGAGATGATAGATGATAATAGATTTATACTTACATACATACATATATGGAAAGAGAGAGAAATCTAAAGTGCAAAATTTTGAAGATTAGGATGAAAGCAACAGATATGCTCAGGATAGAAAGTATCTGGAAGCGCGTCGCACAAACACACTATTTTTCTTGTCCTCCAACACATTTTAAGGTCTCCCATAGCCTTTCATAGCTTTGTAGAAATGATTTTTAATTGTAGTAAAAGGAGCAACACGAACACTGTGAAGTCTCTCGCTGGGTTGTCCCTCGCTGCAGGTGCCACTTAGTCAATCACAGTGTGACCTGAGGGAAAGCCAGGCATCTTTTTGTTTATTTATTTATTTATTTATTTTTCAAATTTATGTTGGAAGAGTGAGAACTATTTTATTTTAACATCTTTATTGGAGTATAATTGCTTTACAATGGTGTGTTAGTTTCTGTTTATAACAAAGTGAATCAGCTATACATATATCCCCATATCTCCTCCCTCTTGCGTCTCCTTCCCACCCTCCCTATCCCACTCCTCTAGGTGATCACAAAGCACGAAGCTGATCTCCCTGTACTATGTGGCTGCTTTCCACTGGCTATCTATTTTACATTTGGTAGTATATATAAGTCCATGTCATTCTCTCACATCTTCCCAGCTTACACTTCCCACTCCCCATGTCCTCAAGTCCATTCTCTACATCTGCATCTTTATTCCTATCCTGCCCGTAGGTTCTTCAGAACAACCTTTTTTTTTTTTTAGATTCCAGATACATGTGTTAGCATACAGTATTTGATTTTCTCTTTCTGACTTACTTCACTCTGCATGACAGTCTCTAGGTCCATCCACCTCATTACAAAAAACTCAATTTCATTTCTTTTTATGACTGAGTAATATTCTGTTGTATATATGTGCCACATCTTCTTTATCCATTCATCTGACGATGGATAGGTAAGTTGCTTCCATGTCCTGGCTATTGCAAATAGAGCTGCAATGAATATTGTGGTACATGACTCCTTTTGAATTATGGTTTTCTCAAGGAAAATGCCCAGTAGTGGGATTGCTGGGTCATATGGTAGTTCTAGGTTTTTAAGGAAGCTACATACAATTCTCCATAGTGTCTGTATCAATTTACATTCCCACCAATAGTGCAGCAGGGTTTCCTTTTCTCCACACCCTTTTCAGCATTTATTGTTTGTAGATTTTTTGATGATGGCCATTCTGACTTGTGTGAGGTGATACCTCATGGTAGTTTTGATTTCCATTTCTCTAATGATTAGTGGTGTTTAGCATTCTTTAATGTGTTTGCTGGCAATCTGTATATCTTCTTTGGAGGAATGTCTATTTAGGACTTCTGCCCATTTTTGGAGTGGGTTGTTTGTTTTTGTGATACTGAGTTGCGTGTAAATTCTGGTGGTTAATCCTTTGTCAGTTGCTTCATTTGCAAATATGTTCTCCCATTCTGAAGGGTGTCTTTTCGCCTTGATTATGCTTTCTTTGCTGTGCAAAAGCTTCTAAGCTTTATTCAATCACATTTGTTTATTTTTGTTTTTATTTCCATTTCTCTAGGAGGTGGGTCAAAAAGGATCTTGCTGTGATTTATGTAATAGAGGATTCTGCCTATGATTTCCTCTAAGAGTTTTATAGTGTCTGGTCTTACATTTAGGTCTTTAATCTATTTGGAGTTTATTTTTGTGTATGGTGTTAAGGAGTGTTCTAATTTCATTCTTTTACATGTAGCTGTCCAGTTTTGGAAAAGGCTGTCCAATTATTGAGAAGGCTGTGTTTTCTCCATTGTATATTTTGCCTCCTTTATCAAAGATAAGGTGACCATATGTGTGGGGATTTATCTCTGGGCTGTCTATCCTGTTTCATTGCTCTATATTTCTGTTTTTGTGCCATTACCATACTGTCTTGATTACTGTAGCTTTGTAGTATAGTCTGAAGTCAGGGAGCCTGCTTCCTCCAGCTCCATTTTTCTTTCTCAAGATTGCTTGGGCTATTCAAGGTCTTTTGTGTTTCCATACAAATTTTGATTTTTTTTGTTCTAGTTCTGTGAAAAATGCCATTGGTAGTTTGATAGAGATTGCGTTGAATCTGCAGATTGGTTTAGGTAGTATAGTATAGTCATTTTCACAGTGTTGATTCTTCTAATCCAGGGACATGGTATATCTCTATCTGTTTGTATCATCCTTAATTTCTTTCATCAGTGTCTTATATTTTTCTGCCTACAGGTCTTTTGTCCTCCTAGGTAAGTTTATCCCTAGGTATTTTATTCTCTTTGTTGTAGTGGTAAATGGGAGTGTTTCCTTAATTTCCCTTTCAGATTTTTGTTGTATTTCTAGGAATGCAAGAGATTTATGTGCATTACTTTTGATTCCTGCTACTTTACCAAATTCATTGGTTAGGTCTAGTAGTTTTCTGGTAGCATCTTTAGGATTCTCTATGTATAGTATCATATAATCTGCCAACAGTGACAACTTTACTTCTTCTTTTCTGATTTAGATTCATTTTATTTCTTTTTCTTCTCTGATTGCTGTGGCTAAAACTTCCAAAACCATGCTGAATAACAGTGGTGAGAGTGGACAACCTTGTTTTGTTCCTGATCTTAGTGGAAATGGTTTCAGTTTTTCACCTTTGAGAAAGATGTTGGCTGTGGGCTTGTCATACATGGCCTTTACTATGTTGAGGTGATTTTCCTCTATGCCTACTTTCTGGAGGGGTTTTATCATAAATAGGTGTTGAATTTTGTAGAAAGCTTTTTCTGTATCTGTTGAGATGATCATGATTTTTTCTCTTTCAATTTGTTAATATGGCTTATCACTTTGATTGATTTGTGTATATTGAAGAATCCTTGCATTCCTGGGATAAACCCCACTTTATCATGGTGTATAATCCTTTTAGTGTGCTGTTGGATTTTGTTACCTAGTATTTGGTTGAGAAGTTTTGCATCTATGTCCATCAGTGATATTGGCCTGTAGTTTTCTTTTTTTGTTACTTGTTTGTCTGGTTTTGGTATCAGGATGATAGTGGCCTTGTAGAATGAGTTTGGGGGTGTTCCTCCTTTTGCTATATTTTGGAAGAGTTTGAAGAGGATAGGTGTTAGCTCGTCTCTAATGTTTGCTATAATTCACCTGTGTAGCCCTCTAGTCATGAGCTTTTGTTTTGTTTGAAGCTTTTTTTATCACATTTTCAATTTCACTGCTTGTAATTGGTCTGTTTATATTTTCTATCTCTTCCTGCTTCAGTCTCGGAAGGTTGTGCTTTTCTAAGAATTTGTCCATTTCTTCCAGGTTGTCCATTTTATTGGCATTTAGTTGCTTGTAATTATCTTTCATAATCCTTTGTATTTCTGCAGTGTCAGTTGTTAATTCTCCTTTTTCATTTCAAATTCTATTGGTTCGAGCCTTCTCCCCTTTTCTTTTCTTTTTCTTTTTAAATTCATGTTTAGTTTGCTTACAGTCATTGGCAGGAATTCAAAATATACAGCTTGATGAATTTTTATACAGGAATACACCGTAGACTCAACTAGGATTTTTTTTGTTTTGTTTTGTTTTTTTTAACATCTTCATTGAAGTAAAATTGCTTTACAAAGGTGTGTTATTTTCTGCTGTATCACAAAGTGAATCAGCTATATGTATACATATATCACCCTATCCCCTCCCTCTTGAGTCTCCCTCCCACACTCCCTATCCCACCACTCTAGGTGGACACAAAGCACCAAGCTGATCTCCCTGTGTGATGTGGCTTCTTCCCAATAGCTTGCTATTTTATCTTTAGTAGAATATATAAGACGTAGAGAATGAACTTGAGGACACAGGAAGGCTGAAGAGTAAACTCGGACGAAGTGAGAGAGTTACATGGATTTATAAATACTCCCTTTTTTTATTGATGAGTCTGGCTAATGTTTTATCAATCTTGTTTATCTTCGTAAAGAACCAGCTTTAGTTTTATTGATATTTGCTATTGTTTCCTTCATTTATTTCTGTTCTGATATTTATGATTTCTTTCCTTCTGCTAACATTGTTTTTTTTTTTTTCTTCTTTCTATAATTATTTTAGGGGTAGATTAAGTTGTTTATTTGAGATGTTTCTTGTTTCTTTAAGGAGGATTGTATTGATAAAAAATTCCCTCTTAGAACTGCTTTGGCTGCATTCCATTGGTATTGGGTCATCATGTTTTCATTTTCATTCGTTTTCTGTGTCTGTTTTGATTTCTTCAGTGATCTCTTGGTTATTTAGTAGTGTTTTGTTTAGCCTCAAATGGTTTGTATTTTTAACAGATTTTTTCCTGTAACTGATATCTAGTCTCATAACATTGCAGTCTGAAAAGATACTTGATATGATTTCAATTTTCTTAAATTTACCTAGGCTTGATTTGTGACCCAAGATATGATCTATCCTGGAGAATGTTCCATGAACACTTGAGAAGAAAGTGCATTCTGTTGCTTTTGGTTGGAATGTCCTATAAATATCTATTAAGTCCATCTTGTTTAAGGTATCATTTGAAGCTTGTGTTTCTGTATTTATTTTCATTTTGGATGATCTGTCCATTGGTGAAAGTGGGGTGTTAAATTTCCCTACTATGATTGTGTTACTGTCAATTTCCCCTTTTACGGCTGTTAGCATTTGCCTTATGTATTCAGATGCTCCTTTGCTGGATGCATAAAGATTTACAGTTGCTATATCTTCTTCTTTTATTGATTGCTTGATTATTATGTAGTGTCCTTATTTGTCTCTTGTAATAGTCTTTGTTTTAAAGTCTAATTTGTCTGATATGAAAATTGATACTCCAGCTTTCTTTTGATTTCTTTTTGCATGGAATATCTTTTTCCATCCCCTCTTTTTCAGTCTATATGTGTTCTTAGGTCTGAAGTGGGTCTCTTGTAGACAGCATATATACAGGTCTTGTTTTTGTATCCATTCAGCCAGTCTATGTCATTTTGCTGGAGAATTTAATACATTTATATTTAAGGTAATTATTGATAAGTATGTCCCTATTACCATTTTCTTAATTGTTTTGGGTTTGTTATTGTAGATCTTTTCCTCCTCTCGTGTTTCATTCCTAGAGAAGTTTCCATAGCATTTGGTGTAAAGGTGGTTTTGTGGTGCTGAATTCTCTTAGCTTTTGCTTGTCTATAAAGATTTTATTCCTCTGTGAAATTTGAATGAGATCCTTGCTTGGTAGAGTAATCTTGGTTGTAGGTATTCCCCTTTCATCACATTAAATATGTCCTGCCACCCCCTTCTGGGTTGCAGAGTTTCTGCTGAAAGATCAGCTGTTAATCTTAAGAGGATTCCCTTGTACATTATTTCTTGTTTTTCTCGTGCTGCTTTTAATATTTTTCTTAGTATTTAATTTTTGATAGTTTGATTAATATATGTCTTGGCATGTTTCTCCTTGGATTTACACTGTATGGGACTCTCTGTGCTTCCTGGAGTTGATTGACTATTTCCTTTCCCATATTAGGGAAGTTTTCAACTATAATCTCTTCAAATATTTTCTCTGTCCCTTTCTTTTTCTCTTCTTCTTCTGGGACCCCTATAATTCAAATGTTGGTGTGTTTAATGTTGTCACAGAGGCCTCTTAGACTGTCCTCAATTCTTTTCATTCTTTTTCCTTTATTCTGCTCTGCAGTAGTTATTTCCACTATTTTATCTTCCAGGTCATTCTTCTGCCTCAGTTATTCTGCTATTGATTCCTTCTAGAGAATTTTTCTTTTAATTTATTGTGTTGTTCATCATTGTTTGTTTGGTCTTTAATTCTTCAAGGTGATTGTTTAACATTTCTTGGATTTTCTCCATTCTGTTTCAAATATTTTGATATCTTTACTGTCATTACTCTGAATTATTTCTCAGGCAGGTTGCCAATTTCCTTTTCATTTTTTGATCTGGTAGATTTTTACTTTGCTCCTTCCTCTGCTGCATATTTCTGTCTTCTAATTTTACTTAACTTACTGTGTTTGGGCTCTCCTTTTTGCAGACTGCAAGTTCATAGTTCCCATTATTTTTGGTGTCTGTCCCCAGTGGCTTAGGTTTGTTCAGTGTGTTGTTTAGGCTTGCTGGTGGAGGGAACTAGTGCCTGTGTTCTGATAGATGAGGCTGGATCTTGTCTTTCTGATGGGCAGGACCATGTCCAGTGGTGTGTTTTGGTGTGTCTGTGAACTTTTTATGATTTTAGGCAGCTTTTATGCTAATCGGTGAGGGTGTGTTCCTGTCTTACTAGTTGTTTGGCATACAGTGTCCAGCACTGTAGCTTGCTGGTTGTTGAGTGGAGCTGGGTCTTAGCATTGAGGTAGAGATCTCTGGGAGAGCTATTTCCATTTGTTATAATGTGGAGCCAGGAGGTCTCTGGTGAACCAATTTCCTGAAGTTGGCTCTCCCACCTCAGAGGCACAGGCCTGAAACCCGGCCAGAGCACCAAGACCCTGTCAGCCACACAGCTCAGAAGAAAATGGAGAAAAAATAAGAAAGAAAGGAAAAAATAAATTAAAATAAAATAATTAAAATAAAATATAAATAATAGTTATTAATTTTTTAATTAAAGTAATTTAAAAAAAAGAAAGAAAGAAGAGAGCAGCCAAACCAAAGCGTAAATCCACCAATGATAACAAGTGCTAAAAACTGTACAAAAAAATAAATACTTACAGACAGAACCCTAGGACAAATGTTAAAGCAAAGTTATACAAACAAAATCACACAAAAAACATACACATAGACACTCACAAAAAGAGAAAAAGGAATAAAAAAATATATCTATATAAAAAAAAAGAATGGAGGAAGAGTGCAACCAAATCAATAAACAAATCTATCAATGATAATAAACTCTAAATATTAAACTAAGATAAACATAAAGCCAGGAACAAATTAGATGCAGAAAGCAAACCCCAAGTCTACAGTTGCTCCCAAAGACCACCGCCTCAATTTTGGGATGATTTGTTGTCTATTCAAGTATTCCAGAGAAGCAGGATACATCCAGTTGATTCTGGAAATATAATCCACTGCTCCTGAGGCTGCTGGGAGCAATTTCCCTTTTTCTTCTTTCTTCGCGCTGCTCTTGAGGTTCAGCTTTGGATTTGGCCCTGCCTCTGCATGTAGGTCATCTGAGGGTGTCTGTTCTTCACTCGGACAGGACAGGGTTAAAGCAGCAGCTGATTAGGGGGTTCTGGCTAACCCAGGCAGGGGGGTGGGCAAAAGAGTTATGGAATGCATGGTTAGTCTGAGGCATCAGAGGCCAGCATGATGTTGCAACAGCCTGACACATGCCATGTGTTCTCCCAGGGAAGTTGTCCCTGGATCATGGGGCCCTGGCAGTGGCGGGCTGCACAGGGTCCTGGGAGAGGTGGTGTGGATAGTGAACTGTGCTTGCACACAGGCTTCTTGGTGGCTTAGAATTTCATGCCTCTCTCTGGCATCCATGCCGATAGCCATGACTCGCACCTGTCTCTGGAACTCGTTTAGGTGGTGCTCTGCATCCCCTCTCCTCGTGCACCCCAAAACAATTGTCTCTTGCCTGAGGTATGTCCAAACATTTTCCTGCGCTCCTTCCATGCTAGCTGTGTCACACTAGCCACCTTCGGGCTGTGTTCACACAGCCAACCCCAGTCCTCTCCCTGGGATCTGACCTCCAAAGACTGAGCCTCAGCTCCCAGCCCCCACCTGCCCTGGCGGGTGAGTCAACAAGCCTCTCAGGCTGGTGAGTGCTGGTCGGCACCGATCCTCTGTATGGGAATCTCTCTGTTTTGCCATCTGCATCCCTCTAGCTGCTCTCTCCTCCGTGGCTACAAAGCTTTCCCCCTACCACACAACACCTGTCTCCACAAGTGAAGTGTTTCCTAGTGTGTGGAAAATTTTCTTCTTCACAGTTCCCTCCCAGGGATGCAGGTCCCATCCCTATTCTTTTGCCTCTGTTTTTTTTAATTTTTTTTCTTTTTCCCTACCCAGGTAAGTGGGGAGTTTCTTGCCTTTTGGGAAGTCTGAGGTCTTCTGCCAGCATTCAGTAGGTGTTCTGTAGGAGTTGTTCCACATGTAGATGTATTTCTGATGTATTTGTGGGGAGGAAGGTGATCTCCATGTCTTACTCCTCCACCATCTTGAAAGTCTCCTCAGACACACTTTTTAACAAACTCTTACTCCCCTTCCTGTCCCGTCAAAAGAAAAAAGGAGAGAGAGAGAACAGACAAATTTTAGTCACAAGCAATTACTCAACATAGAAAACTAACTACTAAAGAAGTTGTGTGAGAGGACACCAGCAGTAAGAACTGAAACAATATCATCATGGATTTAAATCTAAGTAACTATCATGAAATTCAATCATTATACCTATGGAGGAAAGATACTAATGTGAAAAACAATCATTTTAATACAATATTTGTAGACAGAAATTGCAGTGCATGCTCATTGTAGGATATGGCAGTGGGCAGGGGGAAGGGCAAGGAGGCCTAAGTAAGAACAATAGGGACTGTTTCATTTCTGATTATGCTAATTTGATAAGTAAGTATAAGTACAATTTCGAAAATAAGAAGAGAAGGAACTCTGAGGGATTACCAAAAAATGTAGTCTTCTATATTGTATTTGAGATAGAGGACATACTTTATTTTGTAATAAAAATTGACTTTATTTTAATTAAAACATCAACAAGATACAAACACTAATTGGGCTAGATGATCTTTGAAACAAAACTTTGAAGAAAGTATATAGGTAAGAATTTTCTGTTGATCTTGTTTTCTGTCACTTGCAGTTATTTATTTATTTATTTAGTTAGTTTTGTACCTCCTATTTCATGCCTCCAAAAGTAAATGTTTAATTTTCACCCATGTTTCCTTGTTTGGAATCAACACCACCCTGTGTCCTTTATGGACTCATACTCTATTACTAGGAATAGCACTGGATTTACTGGGTCATAAACTTTAGCAGAGCTTTTTCAAACAGAGTTCTGTGTTCCACTTAGAGTTTCTGACAAGATTCCAGGCAATGACAATGTCGCTGGCCTGGATCACTCTTGGAGAACACTTGCTCTAGAAAATGTAGTCCCAAGTCTTTCTTCCCAAATATAAACTAGGTCTGTATTCTTGGTTCTGAAATTAACTTCCTCATCCCATCAACTGAAGAAAATTTTTATTAGTGAGGTAGCATGGAGAGTGGAAAACAGTGTATTAATTCTATTTACTGGCCTTAGCTTTGCTGTTCTTCCTATGTGAAAAAATCAGAAGACAGAAATACATGTTGCTTTGTTTTCTTTGACATTGGAGATATACAGCAAAGTTTACTCTCCCATCAGAAAGTCATTTTAGAGTTTTTCTCTGGCTATGTTTGTAGAAAACTGAGAATCACCCAGTCACTTTCTTCCTGTATCCCTTATTATGGGTGGTTGGGCATTTCTGTGTAATGAAATTTAAATACAGGGGTTCCCTCAGCACTGGCTCTAACTCACACACTTTGGTCAAATAGAAAATAGATTCTGATATGCAGATTTTGTTTACAAATCCAAGCTTATGCTAAAAAATACAATTTAAAGGAAGAATTTAAACAGGATTTTATAAGATTTTATTTCATGTCCTTAACTTTGTACATTAAATCCTGTTGTTGATATGGAGGATAAAGGCATAAGCTGGCTTCAGTGCATGGTAGTCAGCCACCTGCATCTAAATCTCTTTGTTTAAAATGTAGTCTCTGACCTGCAAGATGAGAACCCCTGGGGTTGAAGCTGTTTGCTAAGCAGTCTCCACACCACTGTGTGGAAACTCTAAAAGGAATGTCCCTGCCTCCTTCTACCCTCTCTATGGAGTCTTCTCTGATTCAGAACTAGGACCTGCACCCTATTCCTTTGACTCTTTCCCTCATTCTACATACTCGATCCTAGTCTTACCTAGTAACTGTTATAGTAACATATTTGTGAGATATGTTTGCATGTCCAGCTTTCCTGCCAGAATTTGCATTCTCTGTGTGTTGTAACATGTTCATTTTGAATCTCCAGTGTCCAGCAGAGTTCTAGATACACAGAAGTGCCCATAAATATTTATAAAACAACTAAATAAATGGAGGATAATATGAATGAATCAGTGAATGTGAGAGCAAGGTGAACAAGACAATTGTGTGATGTGTGAGGTAGAGATCATCAGAGGGGCAGGAAAAGCAATATTAAAAGGGAAGCAATCCATCTGAAAATATTTGGATACTTGCAAGAATGTTCACTGAAGCACTATTTGTAATAGCTGATCCTACAAAAAACATAAAACAGGTCTTTGGAGAAACAGATTGTGGTATATTTTAAAAATGGAATGCTACACAGCAATAAAAATGAACAAACTATTGATACACATAAGCACATGGATAACTCTCAAAAAAAAAAAAACATGTTGAGTGAAAAAACTCAGAGGCAAACAATTACATACTGAATAATACCATTTATAAGAAATTCAAGGACAAAAGCAAAACTAATCTATGATGATAAAAGTCAAAATAGTGGTTACCTTAGAGGTAGGACACTGATTGGGAAGGACAATAAGGGAATTTTCTGAGGATTTCTAAATGTTCTAGGTCTTGATCTGACTGGTGGTTATATGGTTATATACATAAGTGAAAATTCCTCTAGCTATGCACTTAAGATTTGTACACTTACTGTGTGTAGGTTATTCTTCAGTTAAAGGAAAATCATCCAAAACCCCAGTGGCAGGACCATGGAGGATGCAGGTTGCTCCAGACACATCAAACTTGGGAGGTGCAATTACCTCAGACCTACTTAGATGAGCCTGAAGGAAGTAAGAGCTCTCTCTGGGGTCCATATTTACCATTGCATATCAGTATGGCTCATTCCATCCGTCCATACAGCCTTCCCTGACCAATCCATGTAAAATAAAATGAATCCTTCAGTCTGAAACACCTCCTGACACCTTTAGCCTGAGCTTGGCAGATTAGTTCCCCTGAGACCCACAACCTCAAAGGAGTCCTGAAGTTATAAAGAAAATGGAAAACTTATCATGAAATGGCAAAGGAGAGATGGCAAAGGCATTGAGAAACATCTATCGTGTATTAAAATGTCACCTCTCCTTACCCTGTTACCCTACTACAATTGCTCTAAAAGAGAGGTTACCAAGAAATGAGGATCTGTGGATTTCTCTGACAAAGGAAGCAAGCATGATTTTTCTTTTCATTAAGGAATAATTTGTTGCACACAATGACGTGCCAAAATAAATATTAGAACCACCATCCAAATGGAGATATAGAACATTGCCAGCTCCCCAGGAACTTCCTGCATACCCCTTCCTCATCTATACCCACTCCCAAATCATCACTATTCTACTTTCCATCACTATATAGGGTGTTGTCGGTTCTTGAACGTTAAATAAATTGATCCTACATATATCATCTTTTGTATCTGGATTCTTTTGTTCAACATAATATTTTTAAGCTTCATATATATGATTATATGTATCAGTATTTTTTTCATTTTAATTGCTGCATAGTTTTATATAGTCAGATGCATCATATTTTATTTATTCAACCCTCCTTGTAAACATTTGGGTTGTTTCCATTTGGGGATATTATGAGCAATGCTGCTGTGAACATTCTTGTACTGATAGAAACATTTTTGTAGAAACATATACACAGTTCTATAGGATAAATACCCATAAGAGAAATTTCTAGGAGATAGAATAAGTATTTGTTTAACTCTGTTAGCCATTCTGTTAGTCAGGACTCACTAGAGAAAAAAAATCAATGTATACAGTTGACCCTTGAACAACATGGGTTTGAACTGTACAAATCCACTTATATCCATATTTTTTTCAATAAATACGTACTACAGTGATACACGATTCAAAGTTGGTTGAATCCACGGATGTGGAACCATGGATATGGAGGACGAACTGTAAAGTTATACAAGGATTTTAAACTGTGTGCAGTGGAAGACTGGGGGCAGTCAGTGTCCCTAACCTCCCATGTTGTTCAAGGGTCAATTGTATATACTATTGATATATATATATAATAGTTTATCTATCTATCTATCTATATTTACTTATCTATCTATGTATCAATCTATCTATTATCTATCTATCTATCTAGAGAGGTATTAATTAAAGAAATTGGCTCATGTGATTATGGAAGATTAGTCCCAAGATATTCCGTCTGTAAGCTGGAGAAGCAGGAAAGCCAATGGTGGTATAACTCAGTTCTAGTCCAAAGCCCTGAGAACTGAGATGTGTGAGGTGTGGGGGTGTATGGATGGTGCTGTAAGTCTTGGTCCAAAGGCCCAAGAACCAAGATCACCAATGTCCAAGAATGAGAGAAAATGAATGGATGCCCCAACTCAAACAGAAAGAGAGAATTTACACTTCCTCTGCCTTTTTGATCCACTCATGCCCTCAACAGGTTTGATGATGCCTATCTACACTGGAGAGGGCCATATCTTTTCTTAGTTCACCAATTCAAATGCTAATATCTTCTGGAATCATCCTCACAGACACATCCAGAAATAATATTTACTAGCCATCTGGGCATTCTTTAGCCCAGTCGAGTTGACACATAAAAGTACTATCACAACACTGAATTTTTTTTTTCCAGAATGGTTGTACCCATTTTGCATGCGTCCATCAGTGTTTGACAGTTCCACTTACTCTGAATTCTCATATACTAACACTTGGTGTTGCCACATTAATGATTTTATAATATTATATAACTAAAATTCCCACAGATTAGTTTTCTTCTGAGCAAAGGTGGATTATGCTCATTTTGAGTAATGTTCAAGGCAAACCTGTACTTTACAGATGAAAAATTAAGTCACTATATTTCTCTTAATGAAAAAGTTAACTCACTTGGGGAACACAGGAAGTGAGGCATTATCTTTTTTAAATTTCCTTATACAGAACCACTTATGGGAAATTCTAAAATCTACCAAGGGTCAAACACCTATGAAAGCCAAGGTCGAGTCTTCTACAAGGAAGCAGACTCTGTGGCTGGGCCAGCCCTCATAACAGTGGGAGGGAACAAAGCTTTCCTCCTGTGTCCCTTTCCTGCCCAGGTTCCTGGCATTTCCTCCCAGGTGGCCTGGACCCACACAATCTGCTTTCTGTAGATCATGACCACTCATTGCATGGACTTGTATCTGGACCTTAAATTCCAAAACTCTTTGTTTGTAAATCTCATCCCAGGAACTGCTTGTGATGTTTCCTTACTGGGTCTTTGTTGTGATTCCAAGAATATTACCAGCTCCTTGGTGTTTCTACTGCCACAGTGGCAATCTTAATTCCTGGAGTCCTAGTACATGATACTGAGTGGCCTAGAACTTGGAGAGCTAGAATTACATAGAAGAGGCTTATTTTTTCCAGCAGATACAAATGATGGACTATTTATACATGAAATATGACTATATAAATTCTAACTATTTGTCCTCTCTAACATATATTTAAACATAAGAATTAGAACATTCATAATACATGAATAGATAAATATATGATCTGGTTAAGAAGAAATATATAATAGAAATGAGATGATCAAACACCCAACAAAATAATAAAAATCCCACTCTAATAGCAGTTTTACTGAAGACAAAAATGTGCTTAAGCCCATCACTTCTTGCCATGTTTTCAGGCCCACTGAAACCTTTCTCTGACAGGATTCTGTCAGCACTGATGCCATTTAGACCTTAATACCTCATTAAAGTCTCTTTTATTTTCTTCACAGCCTATTTTTCTTTGACAGTCTGCATCAGTTTTCCTCAGATGGGCCCCCACCCTTCCCCACACTATAGAACACCTGCTTCACCTATTCTTAATATGAAAAATATAGGGTTTGGCTTATGGCTAGTATATTTGGTTCACGTAATTAAAACACATATTTAGTGCACAGTATTTTTTTGGAGCCTGGTTTCAGTCAACATGTATAATTATACTACTTATACATTCAGCTTTTCTTTCAAGTGAGGGCTACCTCTTCTGTGGCCTAACCTATGTACAATGTTTGAAAATGGAACAGCATCACACAAACTCCTGGGAAAAAAAAACAAAGAGAATTTTTTTTTTCTCAATCCAAAAAAAAAAAAAAAAGCTAAAAATTATAGTTTTTCAAGTAACTCCTTGATATTATATCAAATATTTCTATGTTCTATCCTTAAACAACAAATCTACTATGTCCTAAGGCTTGCAGATACATACTAATGACAGTGTATTTTAAGTTTTAACATACACACACACACTTTTCCCCGAAAATGCTTATTTTTTTCCTAATTCTATTTTGCATTAGTTATGTAAAATTCCCATAAGATCACTAGATTATAACCCCCATTTGAGAGAAAGAACATAATTACTCCTAGTTTTCCCCCATAATGCTGAAGACATGGGGTCCATTTAATAAGTACTTAATTCATATTTAGTGAACTCAAGTGCCAAACTGCTTTAAGGGAGTTGAAACCACTATACTAGAATACCTGTAGGATTGCTACTCTGGTAGGTCTAAAAGAGCTCACTATATATTGCAAGATAAAACTTTCATACTAAGGTAAAAATTATAAAAAATACGACATTTATCATTTTTAAAATAACCTACTTTTTATAATGCATAGAAATAAATATTAGATGTCAACATATCTTCTAAATGATTAAGGGAAAATTGATTAAGAATTTAGCTCTAAACCAGTGTTTGTCACATAGGAAGTACTCAATAAACTTTTGTTGAATGAACAATTTTTGGTATCTGTGCGGTTGTGTATTTTTTACATATGAAAAATCAAAACTATGAAAACTAGAAAATAGATGAATTATTAGTAACACTAATTGATCTTTTAGTAAATACTTTACAAATCATATTTATCTGCTTCATATTAATCTGCAAGTGCTAATCTAAAATGAGTATGAGGGTTTTCAGGTTCTAAGGTTCATTTAATCTTTCTTTGAGCATACTCCAAAGCAACTTTCAAGGAATGCCTCCAAAACTCTATGGAAGACCATATGTTTCCACTACTGTATCTACATTGTAGTAGGTCTTGTTGGTACCCCTGCTAGATCCCGTGTTAATAACTCACTCCTACTCCTTCTCTTAGAAAGTGCCCTTGTCTAAATGGGAGCCACCTTGTCTCAGAGGTTACACTCACTTTTCTCTGTATAACCAGCAGTCAATGTCTAAGTGAATGGAGTACCAAAGGCTAGCTCTTGCCTCAACATGGGACCAAATCTCTCTACAAAGATGGCTAGTGAAATACAATGACTTTGTTCTTTTCAATACTCATCAGAAGAGGATCAGAAGAAGCTTCTAATTGGATGGTAATGGCAATAGTGTACTTTGCCCCAAAGCTATATAAATGGTCCTGCTTTGTTTTACAGTCTGAGGGAACTTGACTGTCTGGACCTTCTGGAGAACAATGCAGTAGTCCACTGTATTGATGACACAATGTCAATTAAACCAGAAGAGCATGAAACAGTAAATATGCTAGGCTTTTTGAAAAGGCATATGTATTCCACATAGTGGGACTTAAACCCTACCGAGACGCCTGATGTATCAATGACATTTTTAGGGGTGCAGTAATATTGGACATGTTGTAGCATCCCTTCCAAAGTATTGGCATCTTACAACTTGCACCTTTTACCACCAAGAAAGAAGTACAATATTTGGCACTCCTCTTTGAGTTCTGGAAGCAGCACATTTCACACTTGGTATCCTGCTCTGATCTTGTTAGTGAGTTGCATGGAAGGTTGCCAGTTTTGAGCAGAGTAGAGAGCTAGAGAGAATTGTGTTGTAGATCCAGACTTTGTAAAGATTTGTCACTTGAGCCAAATGACCCATAGCCAGAAGAACCCATATGACTAGAGGTATACACAGTCGAGAAATATGACTGGTTAAGACTCTGGCAAACTCCAAAAATAGAATCACAGGACAAACTCTTTGGTTTCTGAGTCAAAGCCATGCCACCAGCAGCAGAGAGCTATACACCATTAGAAAAATAGCTCTTCATATGTATGTGTCCTGGTAGAAACTGAGCATGTATTTATTTTTATTGAAGTATGGTTGACTTACAATATTATATTAGTTTCAAGTGTAGTTTCACAAGTGAGTTGATATTTTTATAGATTATGCATATGCATGATACAAAGTTATTATAATAATATTGACTATATTCCTTGTGCTGTACCTCACATCCCCATGACTTAATTTATAACTGGTAGTTTGAACCTCTTAATCTCCTTCACTTATTTCACCCATCCTCCTAAACCCCTCCCCTTTGGAAACTGATATCTGTGAATCTGTTCCTCTTTTATCATATTTGTCCATTTGTTTTGTTTTTTAAATTCCATATATAAGTGAAAATATATAGTATTTCTCTTTCTCTGGCTGACTTATTTCACTTAGCATAAAACCCTTTAGTTCCATCCATATTGTCACAAATGGAGAGATTTCCTTCTCTTTTATGGTGAGTATTACTACATTTTATACACACACACACACACACACACACATATATTGGGTTGGCCAAAAAGTTTGTTCAGGTTTTGATGTAAGATATATATAGATATATAGATATTTGCATTTTCTTTATATATTTATCAATCAATAGAAAGGTTGCTTCCATATTTTTGCTATTATAAATATTGCTGTGATGAACATTGAGGAGCATATATCTTTTCAAATTTTGTTTTCCTTAAATAAATACCCAGAAGTGGAATTCTTGGTTCATGTGGTAGTTCTATTCTTAATTTTGGGGGGAATCTCTATATCCATAGTGGCTGTACCAACTTGCATTCCCATCAACAATATATAAGTGTTCCCACATCCTTGCCAACACTTGCTAATTCTTGTCTTTTTGTTAATAGCTATTTTAACAGATGTGAGGTTATATTGTGATTTTGATGTTCATTTTCCTGATGATTAGTCACGTTGAGCATCTTTTCATGTGCCTATTGCCCAACTGTATGTCTTCTTTGGAAACATTTCTATTTGGGTTCTCTGCCTATTTTTAAATTAGATTATATTCCAGGATACACTTTAAACCAATGGCGATTATACAATACTATGTCCCTGATAGAGGAATGTATTGGTCTGGAATTCAAGGGGAGAAAGTAAGCTGCTGCTGCTTCATATGACCTTCAGTGACCCACTTTGGGAATTTGGGCTTTCAGTCCCTGCCACTGTGGGTCCTGGGGTCCAGAGGCAAGGTGTTTCCATCAGGAAATGCACTAAGAATTTTATTAAATTTAAAGCTGTGGTTGTCTCAAGCCCACTGTTCTCCTATCAGTAGACCAGTAAGCATAAAAAGGAATACTTGACTCCAATCATCATGAGGGGGTGGGCTGCTGCTGCATAAAGGGAAAAAGAGAAGCATGCATGGCATGCAAGTGATCCATTGGACAGTATTTCAGTACTCTGTGCCTGTCACTATAAATGGATGGGTACTGTAACATAAGAAAGGCAAAGTATCAGGGGGTCACATCCCTCTAGGGTAAGGGTCTGAATCACCCCACCAGACAACCCACCTGGCCCAGTAGAAGTGCTGGTTGAGGATGTGCGGAGTCTAGATGGGCAGAAAATATGCCATTGTTAGAGCTCAGAACCAGCAGCAGCAGCAATACTTTCTCTGAAATTATGAACAATCAGAATCATGAATTAGGTTTTCCTGGCTGATGTGAACTCAACATGAGAAGTAAGTGAATCTGAGTGATCCAAGAGGAGGATTTTAGTATTTGCTGTTTTTACGCCACCAAAATTGCCTTTACTGACAGTACACTCATCTCTCAGTATATTCATCTCCCAGAAACCGTGGTATCTACTGATAACTGCTCATAGCTTTCACCTCTTTTTTTTTTTTACTTGCCTCTCTACTGAACGGGAGCCACTTCTCACCTGGGAACCTTATCTGGATGTAATCCCCCAATTACACCCTCACCAGGCTGCATTCAACAGACAATGGCCTACTGACATGGTGGCAGAATAAACCAGTTCTCCTGCACCAACTCTGTGGTGCCAGTCACCTTCCAGGGTTTGCCATGTGTCAAGCTGGAGCCAATCTCCATTAAAGAGAGCATCCCTGCTTAGCTTATTTCCCTCCTCTATCCTTTGTCTTATAGCCCTCATCTTAGATTCCACTCTTAACAAAACTCTTTCACTAGACTTCCAATCTGGGCATTGCTTCTTGTGAACTGAAGCTAAGAGATGCTTTTATTGCAGCAAACAGAAAGAGAGGAATTGAATGCTGACCATACTTTTCTCTCTTAGCCTAAATATGGTCTCCAACCACCAAACATGTAAAAAGGAATCCACCATTTTGTTACATATGAAATAAATGTCAATTACATACCAATTCTTATGTCACGCACTTTGAGAAAAATACTCTTTTTGTCCTTGAGAAATAGATGTCTCCTTGAGCAGCTAAACCTATGTCCAGAAATTACTAAGATTAATGAAAATAATTGACATAAGCCTTTACTCTCTAGATATACATTATTCAAAAAGTCTAGAAAGTAGGTTTTCTAGATTACAGAGGGTTTATTCGTGAAATGTTAACATTAAAATCATAACTGGCTTGGACGGGAGTTTATAAATTTTTATTACAGATTTGCATGCTTTCTTAGACAGATGATATTGAATATTATTCCAACTGTTCCTGATGACTCAAACTTATTGTTTTTAATAGCTATTACTGCTGGAAGGTACTATAACAGTGATGCCTCTTATTCTGCTGAGATGTGTTTGGATATGTACCAAATTAATAATTATGGCTTTGTTTTAAATTCTTATGTCTGATTTTGATTGTGTTGCTAGCACTTTCCATTAGTTGGCAGTGTCACCGATCTCAATTTTGAGTGTATTCACTCATAGCAGTTCCTCTCTCCCTTTCAGTTTGTTATTGTTAGGATTTTATTGGCATGGAAAATAAATAATAATTATTATTATTTAATGCTTACTATATACCAGGCAATTTCTAAGTGCCCTATGTACTTTAACTCATTTAATCTTTACAAACTCATTAGTATGTTTTGTAAATTAAGAGTAAATTGGTCCTATGAAACATCATAACATAGCTCTCTCTTGTACCATTTATATAAGCTTTAGTGCATGAACTTACTGACATTTATTTATTTTATTTCCTCAGAAATGTAATTTTGTGTCCTCCTAGATTTTTAGCTATATGTTAGATAAATAAGAGAGGTAAGAGACAGATGAGTTCTAGCTATGACTATAAACATGGAAAATTATGTGACTAAGGCTAAGAATGCAAGGAATTTGGAGTATTAATCACATTTGAGTGAGATGTTGGAGATTTGCTAGTGCAATGTGAGAATGAAGGACATTCTGAAAAAGAAATCACTTTTACTGCTGTTACACACTAAATAACAAGTTTAAAAAGTAAACCATTTAATAATCACAGACAACAGTTATCAAATAGTTCTCATTAATTCCATTAATTCTAAAAGGATGTTCTTCCTTGTGGGTCATGGTCGTTGCAAAGTGAAGCTCTTCTGATTTTCACTAATTCTTATAGCTTTACCAGGAATTTCTTAAACTTAACAACAACAACAAAATCAATCATGTTTCTGTGGATGGCTTATAAAGAGTGAATATTTTTAGACTTTTAGATGTGTCCTTTAGTATACATTCCAGCATTTGCAGGTTCCAGTTGGAACCTGTTATGATAGCCTGACCCTCTCATTCTCATCCATCTTTGAAAACAAGGAGGAGGCCAACCCAGAGACATTGATCTTTTTTCTCCTTTTGTTAGTGTTCCAGTAAAAGTAATACCACCTATATTATCTAATAAAATGTATCTAAGTTTTCTCTCTGGTTGAGTTCCTACCTCTTCCTCCAGGGAATGCTGTATTAGTGTCTTCTTGGCCTCCCATTAATTTAAGACATTCTTTTCATACACGTGTATAACACTCCCTAAAGTATTATTGGTTTATAAATCACACTTGTTGTTTCAGGGCAATAAATGGAATGATAAATGCATGCTTTGTTCAATCACCTTTTTATTCATGAAAGGCAAAACCAAATATTCTAAAAACATTTATCTACATCAGGAATAAGCTATAAACCTTTCAAAAATGCTCCAAGTAATCCAGAAAGGAACCACTAATTACTGTCATAACAAGAAGGATTCAACAACACTAAATGCTCATAGAACCATAAAATGTCAGAGATGGAAAATCAAGTTCAGTACCCTCCTTTTACAGATGGGAAGCTAAAGCTTTTGAGAGGAGAATTGATTTACATAGTCACCCAAACAGTCATTGATGACATCAATCCTAGTCTCTGTGTCTCCTGACTCTGAATTCAGTACAGCTTCGTGAGGTCATAGGTGTTGGGGTAGGAGCTATAAGAATAGCACAGGTGACTTTACCCTCTCCAGAGTTTATGCCCTGTGCAGATGTCTATTGGTTAGAGTGGACTGGAACCTGGAAGGACAAGAAACTCTAAGATACCTTTCAAAGTTTCCAACTTTGTAAAAGTGTCCTGAAAAGTATTTCATCTAATGAAACATGCCAATTCATCCAATGATCTGACTGAGCATGACTAAGCATTCTGTGATTCCTATGAGAAATGGATTTAAAGCTGGTAGTGGGAGAAGGAGAGATTTTTTTTTTTACAATGTTAGAAGAGGAAAGGCCACCTTCCTCCTCAAAGCTGAATTCCAAAATACTGACTTTAGATTTTTACCAATTTCTCCATCTTTACAAGTACTAGCATGTTACTGTCTCATTTTATCTTTAAAAAAATCAAGAAGAGTAATCTTTTAACATTCCCACAGGCATAGGTTTCCCTTTGTTTGAACAATGTAATATATATGTGATATAATCCAATGAAAAGTGTGGTTAATAGCACAGCGTTCTTGACATTTGACTCTATGAACTGTGCCACAGCATGCTACCATTATTCCATTTCCCATCTCTGACTAACAACTATCCATCTTTTGTTTAACCCCTTATTTTGAAATAATTTCAAACTTATTAACAAGAACATACCAAAGATGCTACAAGGAAAACTACTCTTCTCCCAGATTCCCCAACTGGTAATTTTTTCTAATCGTTCTCTTTATATGTACATATATGTATATATTATTGTCATTTTTCAACCAAGTGAGAGTATGTTATAGGTATGATGCTCCATTACTCCTAAATACTTAAGTATATATTTTCTATATGAGTCACTTTCCTACAAATGATACTACACACACCTTAATCAAGAAATTAACATTTGTAAAAGACCAACATTTAATATTCCCTTTCTCCGTAAGTGTCTTTCTTTCCTATTTGAAGAGCAGATATATAATTCCCCTGTATAGCACTTAAGAGATTAAAAAATGTCTAGCTTATTAACATGTATGTATCCATCAGTAGCATATAATCTTTTTGAAAATAGAATCTATGAACATCTTTTTAACTATGATATCTATTAAGATTAGTTGTTCAATAAATATTTTTAATAAATCAATGGAACTTTTTAAAAAGTTTGCATTTAATATGAAGCTAGGAAGGATAGTCGATTGGTGGATGATGAAATGAACTTTGAAAATATGGGAGCAAATTAATAAGATAATATTTATCAAGTAGAAATGACAGTCTGGACAGCAAGCATGGGTTTGAGGAAACTTAACCACTTACATAGAATATATTTCAGGGATTTCCTTGACTGATGCTTATTGTATCTGCCAGAAAGCAAGAGTGCTTTCAGGTTATATCTGTTTAAGAGATAATGGACTTGATTAGTCCAAACACTGCTTAGTCTGTTGGGCAGAGCATATTTGGAGATGATATTCAACTGACAGTTCCATTGTATAGGCAGGATGGAGAGCTAAAAAAGCAGAGGGACAAATGAAATGGCATGATGGTATGATGTGAGAAAATAATGGAGGAATCCTGGATGTATCAGTAGAACATGGTGTACTGGACCTTCAGCATGCCTGCCCTAAAACATCTGAACAATGCTGTATGATTGATTGATTTTGGCTCCAAAAGGTAGAACTCATACCAGGTGTTAAAATATATAGCAAAGAAGACATTAGCACAATGGAAGGCTGAACCACCAACAGAGAATCTAAAAACAAGAATGATCTACATGGTGAGCGTCAGTGGAAGGATTCCACTGGGTGGAGGGAAACTGATCTTCAGTCAACTTAGCAACTGAAGAAAGTTTAGGGAGAGTGGCACAAGTAATATTTTATCCCATTCCTGCCATTTCCTTGCCATATGTAATAGATATTATGAAGGGTTTGCAGTGCTGCCCAAGCTCTGTGGTCCAGTTCTATGTGTTCTACTTCCAGCATTCCATCTCCTCTCTGAGAATTCATGTAGGAATAGAAAAGAGCAAATTCCCCTTAAGAAGCCACTCTCTGCCCTGGTTTCTCCTCTCCCTTTCTAGTAAACACATATGCCAGTAAACACATATCTGAAACATCAAATATATGCATTTCCAATTAAGATTGCCTCGTGGTTTCAAAATATTTGGTTGGATAGGCCATCAGTAAGGAAGGAAGGAGAACTAATATTTATTGGGTAGCTTTCATGTGCCAAGTAATTTAGGGTGCTTTACATATGCATTTTCACTTGATCATCAAATAATCATTGATCTTATCCTTATTTTAAAGATGAGGATCAGAATTTAAAATGTCACATCCTCTTTGCCCTAACCTCAACATGATCCATCAAGAAGACAATATTACTTCTCAGTTTATAGAAGTGGCAATGAGGTTCAGAAATTAGTTTCTTTGCCAAAGACACACAGATACTACATGGTGAAACTAGGCTTTGAAGGTTTCCTGTTTCTAAAGATATGTTTCTAAAAATGAAGAGTAAAAGAGAGAGTTTTTCAAATGAAATGAACTGTGCCTATAAATGAAATGAAGTGTGCCTATAAAAGTCCCTCAATTATTTTACAAAAGTGCCCAAATTTCCACAGTTAGCACTTGTTTTGGGTTAAGACAAAATATTTTCTAATATAGCTACTGGGACACAGCCACATAGCACAGGGAAATCAGCTCGGTGCTTTGTGTCCACCTAGAGGGGTGGGATAGGGAGGATAGGAGGGAGACACAAGAGGGAGGAGATATGAGGATATATGTATATGTATAGCTGATTAACTTTGTTATACAGCAGAAACTAACACACCATTGGAAACCAATTATACTCCAATAAAGATGTTAAAAAAAAAACATACAAATGTCCCCAAGAGATATTAATGCTTTTTTTTTTATGTTAAAGTTTAAAAAAGAGAGAGAAATATAGAGTACACACCTAAACATAATGGTTGGCAAAGATGGTCAGCGAATCTGGATAATCAGAAGTGGCTCAAAATGAGAATTTGGGATATGTCAGTGATTGCAAAATAAAGGAGGAAGAGAGTGCCAAAGGTGAATTTCCCATCCTTTATACTTGCTAAAGATGGGTCTTTGCAGAACTGTGTACTGACAGACTCCAAAAAGCCTTTTTGATGCTGATGATACTGAAAAACATGATTTAACTACTTGCGTGTATCTTTAAAGGTGAAAACACATTAATAAATTGAAAGTTTCATGAAAAACCTGTCTTTGGAATTACCTTCCTTATTTGTGGGAATACACTCAGTGAATTTATGAAGATTAATGGTAATACGATGAACACCAAAGCACACAATGATTTGCTACTTATTATAAAAGGTTGCTGATATTTTGTACAACCAAGCAGCACAACATGCAAGAAATTCAATGAAACCTTTTGAAACAAGCCATCAGGAAAGGGAAGAGCAGATCAAGCCACACACTATCTCTAGGGACAGAGGCTTCTCTTCCATCATAAATTGATAGCTCTGGCACCCATGAAAGGCAACCGGGACACTCAGAGGACTGCATAGAGATATGACTGTCACAAAGGAGGTAGAAACAGAAGTCTGCCTCAAAGGAATGTAGTGTTTCTGAACCCTTGAGAATACAAAGACAAAACTTCCTTCCAATTAATAACTTGAGAATTCTGGATAGCTGAAAACAATACAGAAAAACCTTAAACCTTCAGGATAATTTGAAGATGTGGAATACCTTAACTTCAAAATAACTGTATTTTTTTTAATGCAACAAATCTCAGCAAAAAATCTCTCACATTCACTTCCTACTGCAAGGTTTTCTTGGCAAGTGAGTGCAGGTCAGCAAAATTGTGGGGAAAGTAGAACAGAGAGCTAATCATGGGAATAATGTTGACATAAAAGCAATGCAAGAAAGCTTAAGTCCATGCTATGTGTAAAAATAATAAACATTAAAAAGAATTGTGATAGATCAGAATACAGTCTAACAGTATTTGGGAAAGAGACTTAAAAAAGCACATGACTTGAGTCACAGTCTTCAAAATACTTAACTTCTGTGGGATTAAAAACAAACAGAGAGAGTAACTTTGGAAATTGAGTGGTGAAGATTAAAAGACATAAAAAAGAGAAATTCAGGGTCATGTAAGACAAAGAGAACCAAAAAAAATAAAATAAAATCAGAGGACACACATATCACCCCCACCACACACACACACACACACACACACACACATACACACACACAAATCCATTAAAGAATATGGACTTTGATACAGTTGAACAAACAAACAAACAAAAATAAGGAATCCTCTAAACTACTTTAATACTAAATAAATGAACAGGAAAAAGAAGCTAATAAAGTCATGTAGAATTGTTATTTAAGAAATCAGAAAATGAGGTTTAATACACCTCAAGTGATGAAAGTCTCCATGAACAAACAACTATATATCACAAGAAATCATAAGACAGCACTCAAATTAAGTTATGTGCTCAAGCAAACGTTTTGGGAGAGAGATATTGCTTTGAATCAGAAATTCAAATTGAAGAACAGAAATTAGCCCAAAAAAAAAAAAAAAAAGAGCTACAGGAGAAAGAAATGAAAAAACAGTCAGCTGAACTCAGAAAAGAAATGGAAGGAAAAAATTGACCCAGAAATAAAGGCTAACTTACAAGATGCCTAGAGACAAAAAGAGTCAAAATAATATTTAAAAAGAGTTAAAAGTCATTGAAGAAAGCCAAGAAAACACCTGAAACAATGAAATTGACTTTAAAAAAATAAAAAGTTTCAGAAAAAATAGTGGTTAAAATTAAAGACAGGCAAAGAAGAATAAAGGTCACATACTTGGAATCCCTAAAGAAAAAATGTAAAAGAACAATGTTACAGTACTAATATTTAAATGTATAACCCAAGAAAAGTTTTCATAAATGAAGGTCTGAATCTATAAATTGAAAGGGCCTACAGCTACATTTAAAAATTAGCCTGGAAGTATAAACTGTGGAGCATCTATATTGTAGAGAATTATTCAGCTATTATGAAAAAGAATGAAGATGATTTTTATGAACTGATATGGAGTGAATTCAGGTTATGTACTTTCTTAACTGAAGCATAGTTGATTTATAATTTTATGTTAGTTTCAGGTGTATAAAACAGTTATTCAGTGTTTTTATAGATTATGTTCCATTTAAAGTTCTTAGAAAATAATGGCTATATTTCCCTGAGCTGTACAATATATCCTTATAGTTTATTCATTTTACACATACTAGTTTGTATCTCTTAATCTCTTAGTTTGTTCCCTTTCCCCCTTTCCTCTTTCTACTGATAACCATTAGTTTGTTCTCTATAGCTGTGAAAGTTTCTGTTTTGTTATATTCATTCCTTTTATTTTTTTAGATTCCACATATGTGATAACATACTGACTATAATTTTAGTGAAAAAAAGCAGTGTAGAAGAAAATTGTATCTATGGCCTGCTGTATTTCCTATAGCCCTTTATGCAAAAGTAAACTATGGAAAAGATAAGCCAGAGATTAAAGAGATTCATGACCTATGGAGTATGTGGAGGAACACGGTTGACATAAAGAATAAATGGGATTAGTATAGAAGTTAGTGACTCCTCTCTGGGTATGCTTTTTGTATCATTTTGACATTGAGAACAACATTAATTTTCACATAGTCAAAAAATAAATAAATAAATGGTCAAGCAAGATTTGGGGGTATTCAAAAATGGAACAAAAAAATCAAACTTTAATCCAAATAACCGACCATACTGAAAGGGATGGGAAAAAAGAACTAACGTAAATATTTTTTAAAATATATTTTGATATATACTATAATGCCTGAGACTAAAAAGATGGGAGAAAGAAGAGGGTTCATGGTCATCCTAATGGGAGGAGAAAACCAGAGTGATGAGGTGGAATGTGCCTTGTGGACTTAAGGAAGCTGATGTCAGGGACCTGATGGCAACTGTGATTGATTCATAGAGGGAGATGAAAAGTGTTTCTTATCCAGTAAGAGTGAGGAGGCTGTTGCATCCAGCTATGTGAGGTAGAACTTGAGACTTGAGGATGGTAAGATTCTCCACTGATAGAAAGGCTGGATCATGAAGCAAGTCCATGGGTACTTGCCAGAGCATCAGCCTATGAGAATCACCAAAAAAACCTACTATGTTAATTCAGAAATATGGTGCCAATGACCTTGTGTTTCTACCCCAGTATTTTTATACTTAACTCCTTTATGGCTAAAAAAAAATTAATTAGTCCAGTCTAGTTTTTACTAAGGTAGATAGCACTTTCAAATGAAAGGACAAAAACTCTAATGCTAACCATTCTGTGCTGAGTATTTTTGCAATGCATAAGGGCAAACGAGGCCTTTCTGAAACCAAAGAATGTGTGACATTGATATTTACAGGGGAAAAATACTTATTTTATCTAAGTTTCAAAACTTCTAATATGCTTCCCAAGGAGTTATCTTGTTTAGCAAACAACAACACCAACAACAAAAACAGGAGAAGAGACAATAAAGAGTAAACAGAAGATAATGTAGTATCTGCAGCACTTGTTCACAGAACAAAAGAATCCTTTGCACATTTTCTAAGCCAAATTTTGAAAACTTCCCAGAGTTTCCAATCTGTAAACCAAAATAGTACTGGAAGTTTCTCACTCATTCTCTCAGGTGTCAGGAACTGTAATTTTATTTTATTTTATTTTATTTATTTATTTATTTATTTGTGATACGCGGGCCTCTCACTGTTGTGGCCTCTCCCGTTGCGGAGCACAGGCTCCGGACGCGCAGGCTCAGCGGCCATGGCTCACGGACCCAGTGGCTCCACGGCATGTGAGATCTTCCCCGACCGGTGCAGGAACCCATGTCCCCTGCATTGGCAGGCAGACTCTCAACTACTGCATCACCAGGGAAGCCCAATTTTATTTTATTTTTTTAACAATTCAATTTAATCTCTGCTCTGAGCCTCCTAATCCACTTGATCACAGAAAACATAGTCATATTTATTTCATGATCCAACTCATCCTTCTAGGTTTAAATTAAGTCAGTTCAGGGATTTCTTGTCTTCTGCTTAGTCTCTGGGGGGTCACCTAACCCTCAGGAGCAGGTATTTGGCCCAAAGTTCTCAGTGTTTATCCATGTTGGTATTCACTGGGGAGCCATCACCTCTTCTGGGTCTCAGACACCAACTCCCTTCAGTTGGCATTCCTGGAGACTCCCACTTTCTATCTGGTTTCTGGACCTTCTTCCATGTTGCTTTCCAAAGTAGGCTTCCTCCGTCATGACTGTGGTTCTGTATGATGTTCTCAGAGGCATGAGGAAGGTTGACTCCCTTTCTTGTCCTTTTTTGAGGTCCACAGGAAATTTAGGTACCATATTAGATATTGTTGCTCCCAGTCAATACTACAACTCAATGTCATTGTGGCACAGGGACTACAGTGTAGCTCCAGCTTCCCAGAATTTCAGCCAGAAAGCAGATCCTTGTTGTCCTCTGCTCTCAGATCCTGGAACACATCATTCATATTTGTGCCTGGACTGCAAACAAGATCATGCATATCTCAAGAACATTCATTTTAACTCTTTGTTTTCCAATTCACATTCTCTCTTTCCAGTCAACGGGCTCAGCATCTATCCCAAAGTAGGCAAAACTGGGTCTCAAGTCACTGTCCATTCTCATTGTATATTTCAATTATAAGAAAATGTTTGGGTTTTGTCCTCAAAAGCAGGGTTTTAAACTTCAAGTATCCTTTCTTACTAACTAATGTTTATATTAGAAAAATTAAAACTCTGTTTCCTTTAGGTTTGCTGAGGCATTCCATTTTCTGAAACACTAAGTGGTAAAATATGACCTGATGTAGCTGAGAGCTATGGAGACAGGATAATATACAGGTAAATATGTAATTACTCACTCAGTGTGTAATATAGTGTGACAGTGCAAAAGTTTACCCTCTACACCAGTTCTTACTCTAAAATCATAATCTTATCAGTCAGGAGTTGGGTGATAACAGGCAAAATATGCACAGAGAGCTGCTTAGAGTAGGTTGGAAAAAAATAACTGCTTAAAGTCTATTCAGATTCAGATGAGTGCATTGGACAGTGATGCACAGGTTTGGTTATGATAGTGATAAACAAGGTGACAGGTAAGAGACACAAAATTGGTTAGAGTGCAAGCAGAGGCCAAGATCAGGGGACTAAAGGTAGGAAACAAGCCCTGAGGTGGAAGCTGCAGGGTCAGCCTGGAATACCAGGCATTGGAGATTGGAGAGCACAGTCAGAGCCTTGATGTTGTGTTACTGAACTGCACACTGGGCTGCTTAGAGACTCCCTGCCCAGAGCCTGGATGCACCCCAAAGTCTGATTCCAACTGCAATTACAATATATAATTTTACCTGATAAGGGTCTACAGATCATCAAAATATCCTCTCCAATGTCTAAGTTCTTATTGTCACATAACAAATAATATTCTTTCACAATTGAAACATTAGTTTAAAATGGAAATCCCTCTAGAAAGCAGACTGTGTGGCTTATTGCACACTGTTATCCATGCTGATGCTAGGAACATTCTTTACTTAAAAAAAAATGTTTAAAGACCATTTTTTGGTAAGAGATTTACTGACTTATAATTAACATGCTATACAATTTTCCCACTTAAATTATGCAAGTCAATATTTTCTAGTATATTCCGAGAGCTGTGCAACCACCACTGTCATAAATTTGAGAACATTTTCGTCACACTGAAAAAGAAACCTAGTGTCCTTTAGCGATCATCCCCAATACTCTTATCCCCAAGTCTGAGGCAACCTCTAATCTACTTTCTGTCTCTACGGGTTTGCCTATTCTGGACAATTCAAGTAAATTATGTCATTCACTATGTGACTTCTTTCACTTAGCATAATGGTTTCAAGCTTCATCCACGATATAGCATGTATCAGTATTTCATTCCTTTATATTGTCAAGCAATATTAAATGGTATGGATATACTATACTTGATTTATTCATTCATAAAACTTTATTATGAAAACATTCAAACATGTATAAAAGGAGATATAATATAATAATGATACCCACAGACCCACTACCCAGTGTCAATGATTATTAACTCATGGCTAATTTTATTTATTCTCTCCCCATCATTTTCCCTCCCTACATCATTTTAACATGTTTTTCTTTCAGAAATAGTTCCATATATACTCATAAATAGATGCATATATACAAATTGTTTTTTTAAAAACAACCACAAAATCATCACTGCACCTAAAATTTGTATTCCTTAACATCATCAAGTACCAGCAAGTGCTAAATTTAATCTGTGTTTCTTTTTTAAAAAAAAACATTTTTATTGGAGTATAATTGCTTTATAATGGAGTGTTACTTTCTGCTTTATAACAAAGTACATCAGTTATACAAATGTCCCCATATCTCTTCCCTCTTGCATCTCCCTCCCTCGCACTACCTTATCCCACCTCTCTAGGTGGTCACAAAGCACTGAGCTGATTTCCTTGTTCTATGCAGCTGCTTCCCACTAGCTATCTTGTTTACACTTGGTAGTGTATATATGTCCATGGCACTCTCACACTTTGTCCAGCTTACCCTACCCCCTCTCCGTATCCTCAAGTCCATTCTCTAGTAGGTCTGCGTCTTTCTTCCCACCTTGCCCCTAGGTTCTTCACGACCATTTTCTTTCTTTTTTAGATTCCATATACATGTGTTAGCATATGGTATTTGTTTTTCTCTTTCTGACTTACTTCACTCATATGACAGGCTCTAGGTCCATCTACCTCATTACAAATAATTCAATTTCATTTCTTTTTATGGCTGAGTAATATTCCATTGTATATATGTGCCATATCCTCTTTTTCCATTCATCTGTTGATGGACGCTTAGGTTGCTTCCATGTCCTAGATATTGTACATAGAGTTGCAATGAACATTTTGGTACATGACTCTTTCTGAATTATGGTTTTCTCAGGGTACATGCCCAGTAGTGGGACTGCAGGGTCATATGGTAGTTCTATTTTTAGTTTCTTAAGGAAACTCCATACTGTTCTCCATAGTGGCTGTATCAATTTACATTCCCACCAACAGAGCAAGAGGGTTCCCTTTTCTCCACACCCTCTCCAGCATTTATTGTTTGTAGATATTTTGGTGATGGCCATTCTGACCGGTGTGAGATGATATCTCATTGTAGTTTTGATGTGCATTTCTCTAATTATTAAAGATGTTGAGCATTCTTTCATGTGTTTGTTGGCAATCAATATATCTTCTTTGGGGAAATGTCTATATATGCTTTCTGCCCATTTTTGGATTAGGTTGTTTGTTTTTTTGATATTGAGCTTCATGTGCTGCTTGTAAATTTTGGAGATTAATCCTTTGTCAGTTGCTTCATTTGTAAATATTTTCTCCCATTCTAAGGATTGTCTTTCGTCTTGTTTATGGTTTCCTTTGCTGGGCAAAACTTTTAAGTTTCATTAGGTCCCAATTGTTTATTTTTGGTTTTATTTCCATTTCTCTAGGAGGTGGGTCAAAAAGGATCTTGCTGTGATTTATGTCATAGAGTGTCCTGTCTATGTTTTCCTATAAGAGTTTTATACAGTCAGGCCTTACATTTACGTCTTTAATACATTTTGACTTTATTTTTGTGTATGGTGTTAGAAAGTGTTCTAATCTCATTCTTTTATGTAGCTGTCCAGTTTTCCCAGCACCACTTACTGAAGAGGCGGTCTTTTCTCCACTGTATACTCTTGCCTCATTTATCAAAAATAAGGAGACCATATGTGTTTGGGTTTATCTCTGGGCTTTCTATCCTGTTCCATTGATCTATATGTCTGCTTTTGGGCCAGTACCATACTGTCTTGATTACTGTAGATTTGTAGTATAGTCTGAAGTCAGGGAGCCTTATTCCTCCAGCTCCATTTTACTTTCTCAAGGTTGCTTTAGTTATTTTGCAGTCTTTTGTGTTTCCATACAAATTGTGAACTTTCTGTTCTAGTTCTGTGAAAAATAACAATGGTAGTTGATAGGGATTGCATTGAGTCTGTAGATTGTTTTGGGTAGTAGAGTCATTTTCACAATGTTGATTCTTCCAATCCAAGAACATTGTATATTTCTCCATCTGTTTGTATCATCTTTAATTTATTTCATCAGTGTCTTATAATTTTCTACAAACAGGTCTTTTGTCTCTTTAGGTATGTTTATTCCTAGGTATTTTATTATTTTTGTTGCAATGGTAAATGGGAGTGTTTTCTTAATTTCACTTTCAGATTTTTCATCATTAGTATACAGGAATGCGAGAGATTTCTGTGCATTAATTTTTGTAAGGTGCTACTTAACCAAATCCATTGATTAGCTCTAGTAGTTTTCTGGTAGCATCTTTAGGATTCTCTATGTATAGCACCATATCATCTGCAAACAGTGACAGCTTTACTTCTTCTTTTCCGATTTGGATTCCTTTTATTTCTTTTTCTTCTCTGATTGTTGTGGCTAAAACTTCCAAAAATGTGTTGAATAAGAGTGGTGAGAGTGAACAACCTTGTCTTGTTCCTGATCTTAGTGGAGATGGTTTCAGTTTTTCACCATTGAGGACGATGTTGGCTGTGGGCTGTCATATGTGGCCTTTATTATGTTGAGGAAAGTCCCCTTTATGCCTACTTTCTAGAGAGTTTTTATCTTAAAAGGGTGTTGAATTTTGTTGAAACCTTTCTCTGCATCTATTGAGATGATCATATGTTTTTTCTCATTCAATTTTTTATTAAGGTGTATCACATTGATTGATTTGCGTATATTGAAGAATCCTTGCATTCCTGGGATAAACCCCACCTGATCATGGTGTATGATGTTTTTAATGTGGTGTCAGACTCTGTTTGCTAGTATTTTTTGTTTTGTTTTGTTTGTTTTCGTTTTTGTTTTCTTTCTGAGGTATGCAGGCCTCTCACTTTTGTGGCCTTTCCCGTTGCGGCGCACAGGCTCTGGACGCGCAGGCTCAGCGGCCATGTCTCATGGGCCCAGCTGCTCCGCGGCATGTGGGAACTTCCCAGACTGGGGCATGAACCTGTGTCCCCTGCATCGGCAGGTGCACTCTCAACCACTGCGCCACCAGGGAAACCTTGTTTGCTAGTATTTTTTTGAGGATTTTTGTATTTATGTTCATCAGTGATATTGGCCTGTAGTTTTCTTTCTTTGTAACGTCTTTGTATGGTTTTGGTATCAGGGTGATGGTGGCCTCGTAGAATGAGTTTGGGAGTGTTCCTCCCTCTGATATATTCTGGAAGATTTTGAGAAGGGTGAGTGTTAACTCTTCTCTAAATGTTTGATACAATTTGCCTGTGAAGCCATTTGGTCCTTGGCTTTTATCATTGGAAGATTTTTAATCACAGTTTCAATTTCAGTGCTTGTGATTGGTCTGTTCATATTTTCTATTTCTTCCTGGTTCAGTCTCAGAAGCGTTGTGCATTTCTAAGAATTTGTCCATTTCTTCCAGGTTGTCCATTTTATTGGCATATATTTGCTTGTAGTAATCTCTCATGATCCTTTGTATTTCTGCAGTACCAGTTGTTACTTCTCCTTTTTCATTTCTAATTCTATTGATTTGAGTCTAGTCCCTTTTTTTCTTCATGAGTCTGGCTAATGGTTGATCCATTTTGCTTATCTTCTCAAAGAACCAGCACTTAGTTTTACTGATCTTTGTTATAATATCCTTAATTTCTTTTTAATTTATTTCTGGTCTGATCTTTATGATTTCTTTCCTTCTGCTAACTTTGGGGATTTCTTGTTCCTCTTTCTCTAATTGCTTTAGGTGTAAAGTTAGGTTGTTTATTTGAGATGTTTCTTGTTTCTTAAGGTAGGATTGTATTGCTATAAGCTTCCCTTTTAGAACTGCTTTTGCTGCATCCCATAGGTTTTGCGTCGTCATGTTTTCATTATCATTTGTTTCTAGGTATTTTTTGATTTCCTCTTTGATTTCTTCCATGATTTCTTGGTTATTAAGTAGTGTATTGTTTAGCCTCCATGTGTTTGTATTTTTTACAGATTTTTTCCTGTAATTGATATCTAGTCTCATAGCATTGCAGTCGGAAAAGATACTTGATACAATTTTAATTTTCTTAAAATTACCAAGGCTTGATTTGTGACCCAAGATATGATCTATCCTAGTGAAGGTCCCATTAGCACTTGAGAAGAATGTTTATTCTGTTGTTTTGGATGGAATGTCCTATAAATATCAATTAATTCCATCTTGTTTAATGTATCATTTAAAGCTTGTGTTTCCTTATTTATTTTCATTTTGGATGATGTGTCCATTGATGAATGTGTGGTGTTAAAGTCCCCTACAATGATTGTGTTACTGTTGATTTCCCCTTTTATGGCTGTTAGTATATGCTTTATGTATTGAGGCACTCCTATGTTTGGTGCATAAATATTTGCAATTGTTATGTATTCTTGGATTGATCCCTTGATCATTATGTACTGTCTTTCTTTGTTTAATGCAATAGTCTTTATTTTAAAGTCCATTTTGTCTGATATGAGAATTGCTACTCCAGCTTTCTTTTGATTTCCATTTGCATGGAATATCTTTTTCCATCCTCTCACTTTCAGTCTGTATGTGTCCCTATGTTTGAGGTTGGTCTCTTGTAGACAGCATATACACGGGTCTTCTTTTTGTATCCATTCAGCCAGTCTATGTCTTTTCAGTCGACATTTTAATTCTTTTATTTTTAAGGTAATAATCAATATGTATGTTCCTATTTCCATTTTCATAATTGTTTGGGTTTGTTATTGTGGGTCTTTTCCTTCTCTTGTGTTTCCTGTCTAGAGAAGTTCCTTTAACATTTGTTGTAAAGGTGGTTTGGTGGTGCTGAGTTCTCTTAGCTTTTGTTTGTCTGTGATTTTAACTTCTCTGTCAAATCTGAATGAGATCCTTGCTGGGTAGAGTAATCTTGGTTGTAGGTTTTTCTCCTTCATCACTTTAAACATCTTGCCACTCGGTTCTGGCTTGCAGTGTTTCTGTTCAAAGATCAGGTGTTAACCTTATGGGGATTCCCTTGTGTGTTATTTGTTGCTTTTCCCTTGTTGTTTTTAATATTTTTTCTTTGTATTTAATTTTTGATAGTTTGATTAATACATGTCTTAGCGTGTTTCTCCTTGGATTTATCCTGTATGGGACTCTCTGTGATTCCTGGACTTGATTAACTATTTCCTTTCCTATATTAGGGACGTTTTCAACTATAATCTCTTCAAATATTTTCTCTGTACCTTCTTTTACTCTTCTTCTTCTGGAACTCTTATAATTCAAATATTGGTGTGTTTAATGTTGTCCCAGAGGTCTCTGAGACTGTCCTCAATTATTTTCATTCTTTTTTCTTTATTCTGCTCTGCAGTAATTATCTTCCAGGTCACTTATCCATTATTCTGCCTCAGTTATTCTGCTATTGTTCCCTGTAGAGAACTTTTCATTTCATTTATTGTGTTGTTCATCACTGTTTGTTTGCTCTTTAGTTCTTCTAGGTCCTTTTATAACGTTTCTTGTATTTTCATTCTATTTCCTGGATTTTGGATCATCTTTACTATCATTATTCTGAATTCTTTTTCAGGTAGACTGCCTATTTCTTCTTCATTTTTTAGGTCTGGTGGGGTTTTGCCTTGCTCCTTCATCTGCTTTGTGTTTCTCTGTCTTCTCATTTGGCTTAGTTTATGTGTTTGTGGTTTCCTTTTTGCAGGCTGCACGTTAGTACTTCCCATTGTTTGTGGTGTCTGTCCCCAGTGTCTAATGTTGGTTCAGTGTGTTGTGTAGGTTTCCTGGTGGAGGGGCCTATTTCCTGTGCTCTTGTGAATGAGGCTGGACCTTGTCTTTCTAGTGGGCAGGTCCACAACTGGTGGTGTGTTTTGGGGTGTCTGTGGCATTATTATGATTTTAGGCAGCCTCTCTGCTAATGGATGTGGTTGTGTTCCTGTCTTTTTCCTGTCTTTGCATACAGTGTCCAGCACTGTAGCTTGCTGGTCATTGAGTGTATCTGGGCCTTGGCGTTGAGATGGAGACCTCTGGGAGACTTTCACCATTTGATATTATGTGGAGCTGGGAGGTCTTTTGTGGACCAGTGTCCTGAAGTTGGCTCTCCCACCTCAGAGGCATAGCCCTGATGCCTGGCTGGAGCACAAAGAGCCTCTCATCCACATGGCTCAGAATAAAAAGGAGAAAAAAAAGAAAGAAATGAGAAGAGTATAAAATAAAATAAAGTAAAATAACATAAAGTAACATAAAATGAAGTAAAATAACATAAAGTTATTAAAATAAAAAGTCAAAATAATTTTAAAATATATTTTAAATAATAAAACAAAAGAAAGAAAGAAGAGAGCAACCAAGCAAAAAAACAAATCAACCAATGATAACAAATGCTAAAAACTATACTTAAAAAAAGAAACATACAATTAAAAAGGACAGACAGAACCCTAGGACAAAGGTAAAAACAAAGCTATACAGACAAAATCACACAGAGAAGCATACACATACACACTCCCAAAAAGAGAAAAAGGGAAAAAAAAAAAAATATATATATATATCATTGCTCTCAAAGTTCATCTTCTCAATTTGGGATGATTCATTGTCTATTCAGGTATTCTACAGATGCAGGATACATCAAGTTGATTGTGGGGATTTAATCCGTTGCTCCTGAGGTTACTGGGAGAGATTTTCCTTTCCCTGCTTTGTCGCACAGCTCCTGGGGTTCAGCTTTGGATTTGGACCCACCTCTGTATGTAGGTCGCCCAAGGGTGTCTGTTCTTCACTCAGAAAAGATGGGGTTAAAGGAGCAGCTGATTCGGGGGCTCTGGCTCACTCAGGCTGTGGGAGGGAGGTGTACAGATGCAGGGCAAGCTTGTGACACCAGAGGCCACCGTGACATTGCACCAGCCAGAGGCACATCCTGTGTTCTGTTGGGGAAGTTGTCCCTGGATCACAGGACCCTGGCAGTGGGGGGCTGCACAGGTTCCCAGGAGGGGAGTTGTGGATAGTGACCTGTGCTTGCACACAGGCTTCTTGGTGGCTGCAGCAGCAACCTTAGCATCTCATGCCCATCTCTGGGGTCCACACTGATAGCCACTGCTTGTGCCCATCTCTGGAGCTCCTTTAAGCAGTGCTCTTAATCCCCTCTCCTTGCACACAAGGAAACAAAAGGCAGGAAAATGTCTCTTACCTCTTTGGCAGTTCCAGACTTTTTCCTGGATTCCCTCCAGGCCCGCCGTTGTGCACTAGTTCCTTTCAGGCTGTGTTCATGCAGCCAAACCCAGTCCTCTCCCTGGCATCCGACTTCTGAAGCCTTAGCCTCAGCTCACAGCCCCGACCCACCCTGGCGGGTGAGCAGACAAGCCTCTCAGGCTGGTGAGTGCTGGTCAACACTGATCCTCTATGTGGGAATCTTTCCACTTTGCCCTTTGCATCCATATTGCTGTGCTTTCCTCCATGTCTCCGAAGCTTACCCACTGCCCCTCCCCAGTATCCACCAGTGATGGGGTTTCCTAGTGTGCGGAAACTTTTCCTCCTTCCCAGCCCCCTCCCAGAGGTGAAGGTCCTGTCCTTATTCTTTTGTCTCTTATTTTTCTTTTTTCTTTTGCCTTACCGTAGTACATGGGGAGTTTCTTGCCTTTTGGGAAATCTGAGGTTTTCTGCCAGCATTCAGTAGGTGTTCGGTAGGAGTATTTCCACATGTAGATGTATTTCTGATGTATTTGTGGGGAGAAAGGTGATCTCCACGTCTTACTCTTCTGCCATCTTGAAGCTCCCTCGTATGGATTATTTAATTTCTCCATTTTAATTGACTAAAGGTGATTGTTTCTGACTGGCTCCCTGCTGTCTGCCCACTGCCCCTCTATCTGTGTTTCTTTATATTTGGTTTATTTGAATTAGGATCTAAAATAGATCTCTCAACTTCCTTGAATCTTTCTTTTTCATGGAAGTTCCTTCCTCCTTTTTTTTGTCTTTATAGTCTATCTGTTGAAGAAACCAAGAAATATGCCCTACAGCATTACCCTGTTCTGAATTTTGAGGATTGCATCCTTGTAGTGTTTGTTATGCTGTTATTTCCATTGTATCCATAAATTGGAAGTTGAGGCAGAGCCTTTATCAAATACAGACAGGACACTTTGACAAGAATTCTTCATATGCATGGTGTTTATTGCATCAGGGGGCACATAAAGTTTGTTTTTCTTTCCTTTTTGTTTTTCTTTTTTTAAGATTTTGATGTTAAAATTGACCAGGGGTTTAGGTGCTGTCAACCCTACACGTTAGTTATAAACCTCCCAAACATGTGACAAACATATGACTAGTGTTGAATGTTCCTGAGATTTTGTGGCTATTTGTTACAATATCTGGGGGTATATCTGACTCTTTTGTTAAAACAGTACATAAGGGTAACCAAATAATTGGTTAGGGAATGTTTTTCTTTATAAAACTATTCAAACTAAAAAGTAAAAAGTGAATGTTAGAATTAGATATTTACCATTTTGGAATCCCTAATAAAATTGTGTACCTAGGTAGTAATCAACAATGGCTGACAAAATACTAAGTGTAAATCTAGTAGGCTGAGGTGGCTCTAATGATTTTTTACCTGGTGTGTTACATGCTCCATGTGTATTTCGTCTTCTTCTTTGGACCAGCAGGCTAGTTGGGGCATGTTTTACTCATGGTCATGTCCCATGTGCAAGGAGATAAGATATACATGTGAGGTCTCTTAACACCTCTGTTCAAAACTGGTACTTTTTTGCCCTTCCCCCAGATCCATTCATCACATTGCTTAAGGCAAAATCAGAGGGTGGGGAGGTACACCCTGACTTTAACTGGGGGAAATTGCAGTTACAAACAATACTTCAATCTACCACAGTGTTACAAATGTTTTCCTTACTTTATTTACTAGTCTCCAGAATAATGGACTGATTTCCTAAGATCTTTCTAGAGTGAATAATAACTTTTGATACTATCATTGCCAAATCATAGATTTAACAGTATTTTATATATCTAACTCATTTTAGTTATTTGTATGTCCAATTCATTTTTTTTTTATTCAAATTGTCCCTTCTGACACAACCTCAGAGTCTTTGATATCTTCTTTGTTTTCTGATATGAAAATATATCCCAGTTCATAATAAATATTTTCTGTCACAGATCTGAAATCTAGAACCCTATTTTCTTTTAATGGGAATGGTTATTTTGAGAATATTATGTGAGTTTTTGATGTGCTCATTTCTAATGGTTTTGTTATTGTTTCCAGCCCTTTTAAATAGGTAGGAAAATATGTTTTAAAAACATATATATATATATATATATATATATATATATATATAGTACGAGTATTTCCAATTCAAACTTTACATTACAGGTTTTCACTTAACTTTGTGTGTATATATTTATTTATTTATTTATTTATATTCATATCTATATGTGTATATATATATATTCATGTTTATCAGTATTTCTCTCCTATTATTTCTGGATTTAGACACATATAGGGAAGTTAGAAAAGTAGGTTTCAACTGAGAAAAGCAGTATTAAAGTGAGTGAGTGACTAACAGAAGTGTATGTGTGGGACCAAGAAGGAGAACCAGAGGTTACTGGAGACAAATTCTGCTATTTACCAGTATAGCTAATTGCTGACCCTCTTAATTCTGGGATATGAGGATTTAAGGGAAGATGTGGCCTGGGAATAAAGAAGTTTTAAAAGCTTCTATGCAATTCCAATATTTAGCCCAAAGTTTAGAACTACTGACTTGCACCCCCATCTCGAAGCATGGTGTAATTACAGAGCAGTGGCCTAACTCAATCCATGGAGAACCAGGTTTCATACCCTACAGATCTGACCCTTCACAAGTCTGACCACTGGACTTTTGTAGTTGACATAAATTACATATACTCTTGTCTTGCAGGATGGTAGTCAGTGAGCCAGCACATAAAATGGTAATGGCACTGGCTTTGGTTTTCACAGACCTTTGGAGTCAGAGACCTGGGTTGGAATTCTGCAATTAACTGTCTATATTCATTTCCTACTGCTGTTGTAGAAAATTACTATAAACTTAGTGGTTTAAAATAACACACTTATTATCTTATGTTTCTGGAGGTCAGAAATTCAAATTGAGTCTCACAAGGCTAAAATTGGTGTCAGGAGGACTGTAATACTATACGGAGGCTCTAGGGCAAAATCTACTTTCTTGCCTTTTCCAGCTGCTAGAGGCTGTCCCCATGTCGTGGCTCACAGCCCACTTCAATCTTCAAATGTAGCAATGACCAATCAGGTCTTTCTCACATCCCACCACTCAAATAATGACTTTTCTGCCTTTATCCCATTTAAGGATCCTTGTGATTACACTGATCCCACCCACTTGGGTAATCCAGGATAGTCTCTATTTTTTTTTTTTTTTTTTTTGCCGTACGTGGGCCTCTCACTCTTGTGTCTGCTCCCCTCTCCCGTTGCGGAGCACAGGCTCTGGATGTTAGGCTCAGTGGCCATGGCTCACGGGCCCAGCCACTCCAGGGCATGTGGGATCTTCCCGGACCGGGGTACGAACCTGCATCCCCTGCAATGGCAGGCGGACCCCCAACCACTGCACCACCAGGGAAGCCCTGGATAATCTCTATATTTTAAAGTCAGTTGATTAGTAACCTTAATTCCATCTTCTACGTTAATTCCCATTTTCTATGTATCATAGCATATTCCGATGTCCCAGGAATTAAAAAGTAGATTTGGGGGGAGAAAATTATTATGCCTACCACACTAGCCAAGTCACTTTTGGGAAATACTTTATTCATTCTGAACCTTATTCTCCTCTTCTGTATAATGAGCATCTGAGGCTATGTTGTATCTTCCTGAATTAACTCATCCCAGTGCTTCTCACAGGATGGAGAGCACTGGTGATTAAAACATCCAGAAAGATTTCTTGTTGATAAGGTGTTCCCCAGGTGATGTCAATACACCACTCATCACTACGTGTTTACCCATCTTGAAGAACAGCTCTGAAGATTAAGAGAGATAATTCATGAAAACACCTAGACACAGTAAGGGCCCAATATCTATTATTTCCTTCCCTTTACTTTTTTTTTCCCTTTCTTTGCTCCATTCTATTAATAGAGAGGGACTGAGTACTCAAGATTCAGTGAAGAGTCCCCTTGATACCACGAATAAAATAATTAAGTTTTTGTCTTTTTCTTGGTTCCAGCTAGATATTTTATCTCCCTGCCAAAGTTGCTTACATACCAGATTGCTCTTTCCACATCTTGTTGTCAAAAACCTGTAGATATAATCCTGGTGCCTGGAACTCTGTCTGCCATAGACCCACCTTTCATATGCCACTGTCCTTCTCTGTTTAAGATACTGAAATACTTGCCTTATCTTAAAATGTTGATGGTGACCAGCACTTGACCCAACCCTGGAGAGCACTCTAACTCCCAAGTGCCAAGTGTTGTGCCTTATCATTTTACAATACATAGACCTCTTCAGCTTTGCATTCCCAGTTGTCTACCTCATGCCCTGTCACACTGAGCACACCTGCTACCAAGGTCCTGCCCCATCTGAAGCCAGAGACAAACCGTTCAAGACTTCCAAGGTATCATGGTCTCAAAACTTTGAACATGGTACATACAGCAGTCTCCTACCAGCATTTACTAGGGATCTCAGCTTTTTTTTTCTTGCTACAAAATGTATTACTTTCTTTATATTTTCCTTTTTTCATGTTACTTCCTGATTTTCAATTACTAAATCATCTAACTCTCACACACTATAATATATATACTTATTAATCATTATTTTTCAGTCTTGCTGTACTATGGCCAAAAGATGACAGGAAAAGGAAGAATAAAGATGGTCCAGTCTTTGAAGTGTCTTTGAACCTGAGGTCAATAAGAAATGACAAAAGCAAGAAGAACTTGAGTGATATCCATACATTCATAGTTGAATGAATTCAAAGAATATTTATTAAGAATCTACCATGCACTTTGCAACATGCTCAGTGTTGGGAGGTGAAGATACTGAATAATATCCTTTGAATTGAGAAGGAACCCTGAGACTGAAAAATGAAGCAGACAATTCCATACAGTTTATTGTTGGTAACTTATATATAGATAAGAAGGATCTGGTGGACGGTGATCCAGAGGCATTTGCAACTGCACTCCATGTCACAGAAAGGGGTACAAAGGAATTTAAAGGGGTCAAAGATAAAAACTGAATCTGACTGCTAAGGAAATGCTTGTTTACACCGACAGGACCTGGCAGTTTTTCCTTACAGCAGGGATCTCATGACTTTAACCATGTGCATCAGCAAAAGACACTCTTCCAGTTTTCAAATCAGATGAAGGCAAGGGTAAATGTTGATAGGGATCTTATCTGACTTTGGCCCATTTCTGTGAGTGGGCCAGTTCAGTCGTGCAGAAATGGGAGGGAGTGGGACTGTAAGCCTAAGATGGAGCTGACAAAATGGAGTCAGTGGGGTTCAGCCACACCCTAGCCATATATTTGAGGGGAAAAAAACTTACATGTTCTTGATGAAACTGTTGTCCAATGATTATAAATACATGTAAATATTTCAAGGGTGGATAATGCTATCAAAGATGTTCCATTGCATTATGAAAGTGTAATAGTAGGAGCAGACTCTATGGCTGGGAGGAGACTGGTTCATGGAAGTTGTAAGAAAAAGAAGTAAATAGTCTAAGAAATTATTTAACTTCAGCTAGTGATAAATGCTATGAAGAAAAGTTAAGCAGAGTAAGGAAATAGACAGTGGTGGAGTGAAAGGAACTTTAGTGTGGCCAGGGAAGTCCTCTCTGGGGAGATATTTGAACAAAAACATGAATGTCATGAAGAATGAGCACCATAATGATATGAGGGAAAAGTATTCCAGGTAAGGGAACAGCAAATGAAAACACTGAGATGGGAGGTAGATGGCTCTGAAGTAGGCAGACCTAAGAATCTTTAAGAAAGGATAAAAAGATCTATGATAGTGTCATAAAATCAATGAAAGCCACAATGCTCCTAAACATCTATATCATGATAAAGATTTTGGTTTAAACCCTAAAAGCATTAGAAATTCATTATGACTCTTAATTTGGCTTGTGTACTTGTGGGGGAAAAGAAAAACCTGAATTTACTTACATTTGGAAAAGAAATATGTAATATGTAAGTCATTTTCTTTTATATCTTGTTATAAATATTGGGACGATACTTGTTGATCGTCATGTGACATATTGTCTCTAGGCATTTATCTAGGACTACAGTTGCTGGGCAAAAGATGTGTGTGGCATGATGCCCAACTGTATACCAAAGGAGTTTTGCTGCTGCTCCACATCTTTGTCAATATTAGTGCTATTGAACATTTTAATCTTTATAAGTCAAGTGGTATAAAATGATATCTCCTTCTGGTTTAATTTATAGTCCTCTGGGTTCTAATGAGGTTGAGTATGTGTTAATAAATCAGCTGTCCATTTGTATTTCTTATTTTGTGAAAGCCCTTTCAAGTCTCTTGCCTGATTTCTATTGTTTGGTTTGTCTCTTCTTACCAATTGATAAGTAATTTATGTGTTCTAAATTTGATTTCTTTATTTTTGTCTTGCATGTCTTTCTCAACTTTATGACTCTGTTTATTTTTTAAATTAATATCTCTATCATGTCTATTATGGACTGAATTTTGTCCATCAAAAATTCATATGGTGAATCTCTAATACCCCATGTGACTGTATTTGGAGATAGAGCTATTAAGGAGGTAATTAAAGTTAAATGAGGACATAAGAGTGCCACCTTAATCCAATAGTACTGGTGTCCTTATAAAAAGAGGAAGAGAGTTTGCTTTCTCTCTGCACATACAGACAGAGAAAAGACCAGGTAAGGTTCCATCTTCAAGTCAAAGAGAGAGGTCATCCCAGAAACCACATGGTACATTGATCATGGACTTCTAGCCTCCAGAACTGTGAGAAAATTAATTTCCATTTTTTAGGCCAGGGTTCCCAACCCCCAGGCCATGGACCGGTAGCAGTTCCTGCTGTTAGGAACCAGGCCACACAGCAGGAGGTGAACAGCAGGCGAGCAAGCAAAGCTTCACCTGTATTTACAGCCACTCCCCATTGTTCGCATTACTGTCTGAGCTCCGCCTCCTTTCAGCATTATGGTGAGTTATATAATTATTTCATTATATATTACAATGTAATAATAATAGAAATAAAGGGCACAGTAAAAGGAATGCACTTGAATCATCCCCAAACCATCCTCTCACCCCGTTCTGTGGAAAAATTGTCTTCCACAAAACCGGTCCCTGGTGACAAAAATGTTGGGGACTGCTGGTTTAGACCACCGATCTGTGATATCTTGTTATGGCAGCCCAAACAAACTAATACAGTATCTCTTCATGAATGGACATTTTTCAATTTAATTTTGTCAAATTCATCAATGACATTTTTTAATTAATATTCTTTGTTTTTGTCTTTAATTTCTCATGCCTTATCTCATAAAGTTATGTTCTATATTTTATGTTGAAGAATTTAAACTTTACCTTTTATGTTTAAGGATTTTTTCCACCTAGAATTGTATTTTGTATAAGATAGTGAGATTACATTAAATAATATTATATAAAGTGTATAATCATATATAGCATACTTTATATATATAGTATATTCATTATTATATATCATTTATTATATACATATGCATTTAGTATGAATGAGTAATTGCCTCAGCCTGTCTTAGTCAGCTCAGACTGCTATAATAATATACCATAGACTGTGTGGCTTAAACAACAGACATTTATTTCACACAGTTCTGGAGGTTAGGAAGTTCAAGATCAAGGTGCCAGAATATTTCGTTCCTGGTAAGATCCCTCTTCCTGGTTTGCAGATGGCCAACTTCTTGCTGTATCCACACATGGTGAAGAGAGAGAGTGCTCTGGGTTCTCTTCCTCTTAAAAGGACACTAATTCCATTGTAGAGACCCCACCTCTAATGACATTACCTAAACCTAATTATCTCCCAAAGGCCCCACTTCCAAATATTATCACATTGGGGGTTAGGGCTTTATTAATTTGTGGGGCACAAACATTCAGTCTATAATATAACCCTATGTGTTAACTAATTTATTCTTTAATCCAATTCTACACTGCCCTAGTTAATTCAGTTGGGTACTATGTCTTGGTATCTGGAATGTATAATTGTCTCAACATTTTCTTCAGAAAAGTCTTGTGATTTTTGTCATTTACTTTTCCATAAATTTGGAAATCAGCTTAATAATTCCACTAAAATTCTATTGGAGTTTTGATTGTAATTAAATTGATGCACAGACCAATACAAAGAGAATAGTCACATTTATATAATGACTATCAATAAACATTATTTAGTTCTCCTCTTATTTTGGTCTTTTTTTATAATTTTCTCTAGAAGTCTGTCACACCGTTTATTATAGTAGTTCTCAGACACCTTATATTTTTGGATGCCATTGTAAAGGGAAACATTTATTTAATTATATTTTTCTGAATTATGCTGGTATATAGCAATACAGTTGATTGTGTATATTGATCTTACAGCTCACAACTGTATTGCTGAACTCTCTTATTATCACTAATAATTTTTCTGTAAGTGCTTTCTGGTTTTCTATGTAAACAATCATAATATCTGAAAATAAGTTGTTTTGTCTTTGTATTTCTGATTCTATGCCTTTAATTTCTCTTTTATTATCTTACTTTGCTGGCCCAGGATATCTAGCATGATGTTGACTGCAAATGATGATAATGGGCATATTTTCCTTATACTTGATTTTAAAGAAAATGCTTTAAAATACTTACCCATGTGGTAGATTATTGTCTCTGGGTTTTGTTTCCCTTGTTGCTTCTCTTTATCAGGTTAAGGAAGTGTGTGATATTGTGATTTATAGTATGAAAGACATATTTGGTCTTCATCACATTCCTGGTACAGAGATCCTAAAACTCTCAGAATTTTTTGTGATGAGAACAATAAAAATGTCTGTTAAAAGTTATGTTAATGAGGAGACTTGGAAAACACCTAAGGATGGGGGCTGGTTGCCAGGAGAACACACCATGTGATTAAAAGTGTGGAACTTTCAGACTTATCTCCCTGACCTCCCAGATGGGAGAGGGGCTAGAAATTGAGTTCAATCATCAATGGTCAATGATTTAATCAGTCATAGATATGTAATTAAACCTCCATAAAACCTCCAAAGTATGGGTTTCATAGAGCTTCCAGTTGGTGAACATGTAGATATTTGGGGAGAGTGGCAGGCTTGTAGAGGGCATGGAAGCTCCACACCATTTTCTTACACCTTACCCTATGACTCTCTTCCATCTAACTGTTCTTGAGTTATATCCTTTTACAATAAGCTTGTAATCTAATAAGTAAAATATTTATCTGAGTTCTGTGAGCCCCTCTAGCAAATTAATCAAACCCAAGGAGGGAACTGTGGAATTTTTCAATCCATAGATGGTTGGTCAAGAGCACAGGTGATAAACTGGACTCACAATTGGCATCTGAAGAGGTGGAAGGGGAAGTCTTCTATGACTGAGCCTTTAAATTGTGGGATCTGGTGCCATCACAGGTTAATAATGTCTAGACATGACTTGAATGGTAGGACACAGAGCTGGTGTCTGAGAATTGCTTGGTGTAGGGAAAGAACCCACATATCAGATTTGGTGATCAGAATCAGAAAGTTTCATTCTGTTTCTTGTTTAACAGGACTTTTTGTTGTATGTTGATATCACATTCTACTAAATATTCTTCTTCTATCAAGATGGCTATTTTCTTTTTAATCTGTTTATGTAATAAAATACTTTAATAGACTGTTTACTGTTAAATTAAACATTCATTTCTGTGATAAACTCAACTTAATAGCATGCTAAATTTGATTTACTCATATTTGAGTTAAAATTTTTTGCCTCTAGTAAGAATGTATTTGCTATAATTTCCTTTCTTTTTAGTAGTAAAGCTATGTTGGGGCAAGTGGAATAATCTTCTCCTTAAGTACTGGTTAGTTATAGCAGATGGCCTCAATACCCTACCCTTAGCACTCAGTCTCAGACATATAGACTATTCTTTTTGTTTGTTTTGTTTTTAGCTGCAAACACTAGCGACTATGTCTGAGGACTTGCTCTGCCCATTAGAAGCCAGTAGGTCTATTTCTAAAACAAGATGGCAATGCTGGAGAGTAAGTGCCATTGGGAACAGCCCTCAACTACTAACAGATGGATGTCAGTTTATGTATACCCCAGTTTCCTTTCTCCAAAATGGGAAAATTTGGAGTCAGTGATTATATAATCACTCAGAAGTCTTTCTTGGGATCAGGCTTAGTTGTCCATAGGCAAACTGTTCACCAGCTTATCTTTTTTTTTTTTTTTTGCGGTACGCGGACCTCTCACGGTTGCGGCCTCTTCCGCTGCGGAACACAGGCTCCGGACGCGCAAGCTCAGCGGCCATGGCTCACGGGCCCAGCCGCTCCGCTGCATGTGGGATCTTCCCAGACCGGGGCACGAACCCATGTCCCCTGCATCGGCAGGTGGTCTCTCAACCACTGCGCCACCAGGGAAGACCCCAGCTTATCTTTTATTGGATTTCTTCTCCTTCCTGTCTTCCTTTCCTATGCCCTTCAGTGATTCTAAGGATCGTTGCCCAAAGAAACTGCTTCACTTAAATCTTTACATCAAGGTCAGCTTTTGGGAAATTCTAAGAAAAAGTACTCAAAATTTTAAAACTACCTAGATATGTTTTCTCTTTGGAAGGATTCTTAACCATTTCAAAATGTTAATGATTTTAATAATATTTTCTATTTATAGTAGAGTCAGATTTGGTTATTTATATTTTATACAATTTTTAAAATTACATGTAAGTTTTCAAAGGGCTTGGATTATTGCTCATAACGTTCTTCTATTCACTTTTTATTCTCTGATACTATTCATTTTATGGCACATCTTTCTAGCTTAACACTCATTTGCTCTTTTTTATCTCATTTTCATTTTTTAAAAAAACACCTTTATTGTAGTATAACTGCTTTACAATTCTGAGTTAGTTTCTGCTTTATAACAAAATGAATCAGCTATACATATATCCCCATATCTCCTCCCTCTTACATCTCCCTCCCAACCTCCATATCCCACCACTCTAGGTGGTCAAAAAGCACCGAGCTGACCTCCCTGTGCTATGCAGCTGCTTCCTACTAGCTATCTATTTTACATTTGATAGTGTATATATGTCCATGCTACTCTCTTACTTCGTTCCAGCTTACCCTTCACCCTTTGGTGTCCTCAAGTCCATTCTCTACACCTGTGACTTTATTCCTGTCCTGTCCCTAGGTTTTTCAGAACCACCTTTTTTTTTTTTAGATTCCATATATATGTGTTAAAAAACGATATCTGTTTTTCTCTTTCTGACTTACATCACTCTGTATAATAGTCTCTAAGTCCATCCACGTCACTACAAATAACTCATTTCGTTTCTTTTTATGGCTGAGCAATATTCCATTGTATATATGTGCCACATATTCTTTATCCATTCATCTGTCGATGGACACTTAGGTTGCTTCTGTGTCCTGGCTATTGTAAATACAGCTGCAATGAACATTGTAGTATATGACTCTTTTTGAATTATGATTTTCTCGGGGTATATGCCCAGTAGTGAGATTGCTGGATCATATGGTAGCTCTATTATTAGTTTTTTAAGGAATCTTCATACTGTTCTCCATAGTGGCTGTATCAATTTACATTCCCACCACCAGTGCAAGAGGGATCCCTTATCTCCACACCCTGTCCAGCATTTACTGTTTGTAGATTTTTTGATGATGGCCATCCTGACTGGTGTGAGGTGATACCACATTGTAATTTTGATTTGCATTTCTCTAATGATTAGTGATGTTGAACATGCTTTCATGTGTTTGTTGGCAATCTGTATATATTCTTTGGAGAAATGTCTATTTAGGTCTACTGCCCATTTTGGGGTTAGGTTTTTTTTTATTTTGATATTGAGTTGCAGGAGTTGCTTGCAAATTTTGGAGGTTAATCTTTTGTCAGTTGCTTCATTTGCAAATATTTTCTCTCATTCTGAGGGCTGCCTTCTTGTCTTGTTTATGGTTCTCTTTGCTGGGCAAAAGCTTTTAAGTTTCATTAGGTCACATTTGTTTATTTTTGTTTTTATTTCCATTTTTCTAGGAGGTGGGTCAAAATGGATCTTCCCTTGATTTATGTCATGGAGTGTTCTGCCTATGTTTTCCTCTAAGAGTTTTATAGTGTCTGGCCTTACATTTAGGTCTTTAATCCATTTTGAGGTTTTTTTTGTGTGTGTGTATGGTTTTAGGGACTGTTCTAATTTCATTCTTTTACATGTAGCAGTCCAGTTATCCCAGCACCAGTTATTGAAGAGGCTGTGTTTTCTACATTGTATATTCTTGCCTCCTTTATCAAAAATAAGGTGACCATATGTGATGGGTTTATCTCTGGGCATTCTATCCTGTTCCATTGATTTATATTTCTGTTTCTGTGCCAGTATTATGTTGTCTTGATTACTGTAGCTTTGTAGTATAGTCTGAAGTCTGGGAGCCTGATTCTTCCAGCTCCTTTTTTCATTCTCAAGATTGCTTTGACTCTTCAGGGTCTTTTGTATTTCCATACAAATTATGAAATTTTTTGTTCTTGTTCTGTGAAAAATGTCATTGGTAGTTTGATAGGGATTACCTTGAATCTGTACATTGCTTTGGGTGGTAGAGTCATTTTTACAATATTGATTCTTCCAATCCAAGAACATGATATATATCTCTATCTGTTTGTATCATCTTTAATTTCTTTCAGCAGTGTCTTATAGTTTTCTGTATACAGATCTTTTGTCTCCTTAGGTCAGTTTATTCCTAGGTATTTTATTCTTTTTGTTGCAATGGTAAATGGAGTGTTTCCTCAATTTTGCTTTCATATTTTTTGTCATTACTGTTTAGGAATGCAAGAGATTTCTATGCATTAATTTTGTATCCTGCTACATTACCAAAATCATTGGTTAACTCTAGCAGTTTTCTGGTAGCCTCTTCAGGATTCTCTATGTATAGTATGACGTCAGCTGCAAACATTGACAGTTTTACTTCTTCTTTTCCGATTTGGATTCCTTTTATTTCCTTTCCTTCTTTGATTTCTGTAGCTAAAACTTCCAACACTACGTTAATAATAGTGGTGAGAGTGGGCAACCTTGTCTTGTTCCTGATCTTAGTGGAAATGGTTTCAGTTTTTCACCTTTGAGAACAATGTTGGCTGTGAGTTTGTCATATATGGCCTTTATTATGTTAAGGTAAGTTCCCTCTATGTCTACTTTCTGGAAGGTTTTTATCATCAATTGGTTTTGAATTTCTTTGAAAGCTTTTTCTATATCTATTGAGATGATCATATGTTTTTTATTCTTCAATTTGTTACTATGGTGTATCACATTGTTTGATTTGGGAATATTGAAGAATCCTTGCATCCCTGGGATAAATCCCACTTGTTCATGGTGTATGGTCCTTTTAATATGTTGTTGGATTCTGTTTGCTTGTATTTTGTTGAGGATTTTTGCATCATATTCATCAGTGAAATTGGTTTGTAATATTCTTTTTTTGTAGCATCTTTGTCTGGTTTTGGTATCAGGGTGATGGTGGGCTCCTAGAGTGAGTTTGGGAGTGTTCCTTCCTCTGCAAGTTTTTGGAAGAGTTTGAGAAGGATGGGTGTTAGCTCTTCTCTAAATGTTTTTTTTTCTTTTTTTACTTTTTTATTTCTAGTTGTAAAGTCTTCTATCTCTAGGATATATTCTTCTATGTGTAGGTGTATAGTCTTCTATCTCTCAAAAAATAATCTTCTATTTGTAGTTGTAAAGTCTTCTACGTCTATATGTTTATAGTCTTCTATCTCTAGAAGTGTTCTCTTCTATCAATAGGTGTAAAGACTTCCATCTCTATTCTCTAAATGTTTGATAGAGTTCACCTGTGAAGCCATCTGGTCCTGGGTTTTTGTTTGTTGGAAGATTTTTAATCAAAGTCTCAATTTTAGTGCTTGTTATTGGTCTGTTTATAATTTTTCCTGGTTCAGTCTTGGAAAATAGTGCTTTTTAAGAATTTGTCCATTTCTTCCAGGTTGTCCATTTTATTGGCATATGGTTGTTTGTAGTAATCTGTCATGATACTTTGTATTTCTGCACTGTCACTTGTTACTTCTCATTTTTCATTTCTAATTCTATTGATTTGAGTCTTCTCCCTTTTTCTTTTTTTTTAATTTATTTTTTCTTTTTTAATTTAACATCTTTATTGGAGTATAATTGCTTTACAATGGTGTGTTAGTTTCTGCTTTATAACAAAGTGAAACAGCTATACATATACATATATCCCCATACCTCTTCCCTCTTGCGTCTCACTCCCACCCTCCTTATCTCACTCCTCTAGGTGGTCACAAAGCACTGAACAGATCTCCCTGTGCTATGCAGCTGTTTCCCATTAGTAATGATTTTACATTTGGTAGTATATATAAGATGTAGAGAATGGACTTGAGGACATGGAGAGGGATAGGGTAAGCTGCAACGAAGTGAGAGACTGGCATGGACTTATATATACTCCTTTTTTTTTTATTAGTCTGATTAATGGTTTATCAATTTTGTTTATCTTCTCAAAATACCAACTTTTAGTTTTATTTATCTGTGCTATTGTTGTTTCCTTCATTTCTTTTTTCATTTATTTATGATCTGATCCTTATGATTTCTTTCTTTCTGGTAAATTTGGGAGTTTTTTTCTTCTTTCTCTAATTGTTTTAAGTGTAGGATTAGGTTGTTTATTTGAGGTGTTTCTTGTTTCTTGAGGTAAGATTGTATTGCTATAATCTTCCCTCTTAGAACTGCTTTTGCTGCATCCCATAGGTATTGGGTCATCGTGTTTTCGTTGTCACTTGATGGTGGGTATTTTTTGATTTCTTCTTTGATTTGTTCTGTGATCTCTTGGTTACTTAGTAGTGTATTATTTAGCTTCTATGTGTTTGTATTTTTTACAGATTTGTCCTATAATTGATATCTAGTCTCATAGCATTGTAGTTGGAAAATATAACTGATATGGTTTCAATTTTCTTAAATTTACCAGGGCTTGATTTGTGACCCAAGATATGATCTATCCTGGAAAATGTTCCATGAGCACTTGAGAAGAAATTGCATTCTGTTGTTTTGGGATGCAATGTCCTATAAATATCAATTAAGCCCATCTTGTTTAATGCCATTTAAAGCTTGTGTTTCCTTATTTATTTTCATTTTGGATGATCTGTCCATTGGTGAAAGTGGGGTGTTAAAGTCTCCTACTATTATTGTATTACTGTCGATATTCCCTTTTGTGGCTGCTAGCAATTGTGTTTTATATTGTGGTGCTCCTATGTTGGGTGCATAAATATTTACAAATTTTTATATCTTCTTCTTGGATTGATCTCTTGATCATTATGTAGTGTCCTTCTTTGTCTCTTGTAGTAGTCTTTATTTTAAAGTCAATTTTGTCTGATATGAGAATTGCTACTACATCTTTCTTTTGATTTCCATTCGCATGGAATATCTTTTTCCATCCCCTCACTTTCAATCTGTATGTGTCCCTAGGTCTGAGGTTGGTCTCTTGTAGACAGCATATATACAGGTTTTATTTGTTTTTTATCCATTCAGCCAGTCTATATCTTTCGGTTGGAGCATTTAATCCATTTACATTTAAGGTAGTTATCAATATGTATGTTCCTATTACCATTTTCTGACTTGTATTGAGTTTGTTATTGTAGGTCTTTTCTTTCTCTTGTGTTTCTTGCCTAGAGAATTTCCTTTAGCATTTGTTGTAAAGCTGATTTGATGGTGCTGAATTCTCTTAGCTTTGGCTTGTCTGTAAAGATTTTAATTTCTCAGTCGAATCTGAATGAGATTCTTGCTGGGTAGAGTAATCTTGGTTGTAGATTTTTCCCTTTCATCACTTTAACTATGTCCTGCCAGTCCCTTCTGTCTTACAGAGTTTCTGCTGAAAGATCAGCTATTAACCTTATGGGGATTCCCTTGTATGTTATTTGTTGTTTTTCCCTTGTTGCTTTTAATATTTTTTCTTTGTATTTAATTTTTGATAGTCTGATTATTATGTTTCTTGGCATGTTTCTCCATGGATTTATACTGTATGGGACTCTCTGTGCTTCCTGGACTTGATTCACTCTTTCTTTAACCATATTAGGGAAGTTTTCAATTATAATATCTTCACATATTTTCTCAGTCCCTTTCTTTTTCTCCTCGTTCTGGGACCCCCATAATTTGAATGTTGGTGTGTTTAGTGTTGTACCAGAGTTCTCTGAGACTGTCCTCAATTCTTTTCATTCTTTTTTTCTTTTTATTCTGCTCTGCAGTAATTATTTCCACTATTTTATCTTCCAGGTCACTTATCCATTCTTCTGTCTCAGTTATTCTGCTATTGATTCCTTCTAGAGAATTTTTCATTTCATTTATTGTGTTGTTCATCACTGTTTGCTTCCCCTTTAGTTCTTCCAGGTCTTTATTAAACATTTCTTGTATTTTCTCCATTCTCTTTCCAAGATTTTGGATCATCTTTACTATCATTATTCTGAATTCTTTTTCAGGTAGACTGCCTATTTCTTCTTGATTTGTTTGTTTTAGTGGGGTTTTACCTTGCTCCTTCATCTGCTGAGTGTTTCTCTGTATTTCCATTTTGGTTAATTTACTGTGTTTGGGGTCTCCTCTTCATAGGCTGCAATTTCATATTTCCCATTATTTTTGGTGTCTGCCCCAGTGGCTAATTTCATTCAGTGGGTTTTGCAGGCTTCCTGGTAGAGGGGACTGGTGCCTGTGATCTGGTGGATGAGGCTGGATCTTGTCCCACCTGTCTGCAGGAACACACCCCATGGTGTATTTTGGGGTGTCTCTGACCTTATTATGATTTTAGGTTGCCTCTTTTTTAATGGGTGGGGCTGTGTTCCTGTCTTGCTAGTTTTTTGACATAGGGTATCTGGCTGTCTAGCTTTCTTGTAATTAAGTCGAGTTGGGTCTTAACATTGAGATGGAGATCTCTGGGAAAGCTTTTGCCATTTGATATTCCATGGAGCCAGGAGGTCTCTGGTGGACCAATGTCCTGACCTCGGTTCTCCTACCTCAGCGGCACAGGTGTGACATGTGGCTGGTGAAGGAAAATCCTGTCAGGCACATGGCTCAGAAGAAAATGGAGAAAAAAGAAAGAAAGAAAGAGATTTTTTTTTAATAAAAAACATTATTAAAAATTAAAAAATATTAAAAAGTAATTAAAAAAGAAAGAAGAGAGCAACCAAATCAAAAAACAATGAACCAATGATAACAAGTGCTAAATACTATACTGAAAAAAAAAAAAAAAGAAAAAAGGAAAAAACTATGGACATACTGAATGCTAGGACAAATTGTAGAAGCAAAGCTATACAGACAAAATCACATAAAGAAGTATATATATACACACTCACAAAAAGAGAAAATGGAAAAAAATATATATATATATTTTATATATATATATATATAAATAAAGAGCTCAACCAAATCAATAAACAAATCTACCAATGATAATAAATTCTACCTGCTAAAATAAGATAAATATAAGACCAGAAACAAATTAGATGCAGAAAGCCAACCCCAAGTCTGCAGTTCCTCTCAAATTCCAGTGCCTCAATTTTGGGATGATTCGTTGTCTATTCAGGTTCCACAGATGCAGGGTACATCAAGTTGATTTTGAAGATTTACTCCTCTGCTCCTGAGGCTGCTGGGAGAGATTTCCCTTTCTCTTCTTTGTTCACACAGCTCCCGGGGTTCAGCTGTGGATTTGGCCCCATCTCTGCCTGTAGGTAGCCTGAGGGCTTCTATTCCCTGCCCAGACAGGAGGGGGTTAAAGGAGTGGCTTATTAGGGGGCTTTGGCTCACTCAGGCCTGGGCAGAGGGAGGGGTATGGAATGCAGGGTGAGCCTGCAGTGGCAGATGCCAACGTGACTTTGCAAGAGCCTGAGGCATGCCGTGTATTCTCCCGGGGAAGTTGTCCCTGGATCACAGGACACTTGCAGTGGCAGGCTGTACAGGTTCTCATGAGGGGAGGTGTGGATAGTTACCTGTGCTTGTACACAGGCTTCTTGGTGGCTGCAGCCACAGCATTAGCATTTCATGCCAGTCTCTGGTGTCCGCACTTGTAGCCGTATTTCGCACCCATCTCTGGAGATAGTTTAGGCAGTGCTCTGAATTTCCTCTCCTCGCTCACCCCAAAACAATTGTCTCTTGTCTCTTAGGCAGTTCCAGACGTTTCCTGGACTCCCTCCTGGCTAGCTGTGGGGCACTAGCCCCCTTCAGGCTGTGTTCACACAGCCAAACCCAGTCTTCTTGGGATCTGACCTCCGAAGCTGGAGCCTCAGCTCCCAGCCTCGACCCACCCTGGCAGGTGAGCAGACAAGCCTCTCAGGCTGGTGAGTGCTGGTCAACACTGATCCTCTATGTGGGAATCTCTCCGCTTTGCCCTTTGCACCCCTATTGCTGTGCTCTCCTCCGTGTCTCTGAAGTTTATCCATGGCCACTCCCCAGTGTCCGCCAGTGATGGGGTTTCCTAGTGTGTGGAAAGTTTTCCTCCTTCCCAGCTCCCTCCCAGAGGTGCAGATCCTGTCCCTATTCTTTTGTCTCTGTTTCTTTCTTTTTTCTTTTGCCCTACTCTGGTATATGGGGAGTTTCTTGCCTTTTGGGAAATCTGAGGTTTTCTGCCAGCATTCAGTAGGTGTTCTGTAGGAGTTGTTCCACATATAGATGCATTTTTGATGTATTTGTGGGGAAGAAGGTGATCTCCACATCTTACTCCTCTGTCATCTTGAAGGTCTCCCCTATCTTATTTTCTTGATCACCATTACCAGAAGTTTGTCAATTGTATTAGTCTTTTTAATGAATTCATTGTTAGTTTTATGATTTTTCTTGGTTGTGTCTTTATTTTTATGTTATTAGTTTCTGCTTTCTTTAAAAAAATATTTCCTTTATTTAGTTTCCTTATGTTTATTCTAAAGATTTGTTTTTCTAATATTTATAATGTATTAATAATGTATTTATAATGTATTATTGATATTTAGCTCTTTTATTTTGTAATATAATCATTTAGAATTATTTTTCTTTAATTATCAGTTACTTGTCTTACAAGTTTTGGTTTGTAGTTTTTTCATAGCTTTTTCTAAGTAATTTAAATATCCACTATGCTTTCTACCTGGAATTTTTCATTATTTAGAATTTTATTTTAATATTTATAGATAATCTTGTATATTTTCTTGTCTTGATTTTAGTTTTCTTTCATTACTGATTTTTAACTAATTGTATTGCCATCAAAGAACATGTCAGATTTTTTGATGTATGTTGAGATATGTTTTAAGGCATATTTTAGTATCAGTTTTAATAAACGTTTCAAATAAATTGGAAGGAAACCTGTGTTCTTCACTTTCTGGGTTCATTGTTGTTTGTATGTCTATTTAGTCAGTCCAGTTTTGAACAGTTTTGTTCAAATAGCATGTATTCTTATAGCCTATTTTTTCTCCTTTGTCTATGATTGTTAACATGCTAACTCTTAAATTTTGATGGTAGATTTATTTTATCCTTCACAGCTTTTTAAATTTGTATTTTATATATTTTAAAACCATAAAAGTAGTGGTATTCAAATTTAGAATTATTATATCACCCTGGCAAACTGAAACCTTTATGTAGTGGCACACTTTAAAACATATTTTTTATATTAGTATAGCCAAATCAGCTGCATTTTGGTTAATATTTTCATGATGTATCTTTTTCAATCTTCCTCTTCTTTTCTGTGTGTTTATATCTTAAACAGGACTTACTGTAGAAAATGTATAATTGTATTTTTCATAGACTCAAACAATCTTTTATTTTAAGCTGTGTGTATAGTCCATTTATATTTATTGTAATAAATTATATATTTGGATTTATTTTACTTTGTAATACTTTCAACTGTTTCTTTTTCCTGTTTTCTTGACATTTTTATTGACTTATTCTTTCTTTTGTGGTTTTTACACTCTATTTCTGCTTACACCAGGGAAAAATTGAAGTCTATATAGAGTAACAAAGGCAAAAGTTTATACATTAAAATAAAATCTCTGGTCACAGTGAATTAGTAGAGCACTTGCTGATAGTTTCAATGGTAGCTTACACCTATGGATTTCTGTTCCTATTTTATTTTAGTGTTCTGAGGATTTTTACTCAGGAATACTCCCACAAGTCAATAATAAAAAGCCAAACACCATTAAAAGAGGTCAAAAACAAACACTTTGCAGAGGAAAATATAGGCATATCTATTAGGCAAATGGAAAAGTGCTCAGAATTATTAGGCATCAGAATGTAAACACCATGAGACACATTTACACTCCCATCAGAATGGTTATTTTTTTTTAAATGACTAAAACACCAAATATTGGTGAGAATGCAGAGCAACTAGAACTTGTAAACATTGTTGAAAACATTCTGACAGTTTATCATAAAACTAAATTTACACCTTTCTACCCTCTAGCCCAATAATTTGCCCCTCAATATATACTCAAAATAAATGAAAATACATGTTCACAAAAATTCTTATATAAAAATGTTTTAGCAACTTTATTCACAATAGTAAAAACCTGGAAATAGCCCAGGTGTCCATCAACAGGAGAATGAGTAAACAAAAGGTGATTTATTCACTTTATGAAACATTATTTAACAATAAAAAGGAACAAATTACTAATAAATGAGAAAATGAATGAATTTCAAAAACATACCCAGTTTTAAAAAACCTCACAGATATTAATACACACTGTATGTCTCTATGTGTGGACCTCTAGATTAGATATAAGTAATTTATGATGGAAAAAAGTCAGGATAATGATTACCACTGGAGGATGGGAACAGGTTTCACTGGGAAGGGATATAAGGGGGTTTTCTGGGATGATTGCGCTGTTTTATATTTTGATACAGGTTTATATATATGGATGTATGCTTTTGTCAAAACTCAATAAAAGTTAATTTAAGATTTGTGCATATCTTTGTATACAAAGAAAAAAATGACAGAAATGAGTTGAACTCTGGTTGACAACGTGTGCTGGAATATCAAAAAAAGAGAGATTTTGTCCATACTTTGCTTTGAGTCCCATCAAAGAAATGAAATGAATACATGAATGGATGAATGGATGGATGGATAGTGGAGTATAATGAAATGTTAGTGATGTAGTCCGAGTGATGAACACATAGATGTGTAATTCTTTCACCTTTGCTTTATGGGAGGCATGGGAGAATGGGGGGGGCGAGTTTCTAGAGCTTCTTTCTCTACTTCTACCTTCCTTTATTTTTCCTTTAATATATTGTACTTCTATAACATAGTTTGTATTTTCTTTGTCTCAGCTAATTATTTTTTTAAGTTTTTTTTCTTAGTTTCTGCTTTACAACAAAATGTTTCAGTTTTATATATATATATATATATATATATATATATATATATATATATATATACACACACAAACACACATATGTTCCCATATCTCTTCCCTCTTGCATCTCCCTCCTTCCCACCATCCCTATCCCACCCCTCCAGGCGATCACAAAGCACCGAGCTGATCTCCCTCTGCTATGAGGCTGCTTCCCACTAGCTACCTACCTTACATTTGGTAGTGTACATATGTCCAAGCCTCTCTCTTGCTTTGTCACAGCTTACCCTTCCCACTCCCCATATCCTCAAGTCCATTCTCTAGTAGGTCTGTGTTTTTATTCCTTTCTTACCCCTAGGTTCTTCATGACAGTTTTTTTTCTTAAATTCAATATATATGTGTTAGCATACGGTATTTGTCTCTGTCTTTCTGACTTACTTCACTCTGTATGACAGACTCTAGGTCTATCCACCTCATTACAAATAGCTCAATTTCGTTTCTTTTTATGGCTGAGTAATATTAAATTGTATATATGTGCCACATCTTCTTTATCCATTCATCCAATGATGGACACGTAGGTTGTTCCCATCTCCTGGATATTGTAAATAGAGCTGCAATGAAAATTTTGGTACATGACTGTTTTTGAATTATGGTTTTCTCAGGGTATATGCCCAGTAGTGAGATTGCTGGGTCATATGGTAGTTCTATTTGTAGTTTTTTAAGGAACCTCCATACTGTTCTCCACAGTGGCTGTATCAATTTACATTCTCACCAAAAGTGCAAGAGGGTTCCCTTTCTTCCACACCCTCTCCAGCATTTATTGTTTCTCGATTTTTTGATGATGGCCATTCTGACCAGTGTGAGATGATATCTCATTGTAGTTTTGATTTGCATTTCTCTAATGATTAATGATGTTGAGCATTCTTTCATGTGTTTGTTGGCAGTCTGTGTATCTTCTTTGGAGAAATGTCTATTTAGGTCTTCTGCCCATTTTTGGATTGGGTTGTTTGTTCTTTTGTTATTAAGCTGCATGAGCTGCTTATAAATTTTGGAGGTTAATCTTTTGTCAGTTGCTTCATTTGCAAATATTTTCTCCCACTCGGAGGGTTATCTTTTGGTGTTGTTTATGGTTTCCTTTGCTGTGCAAAAGCTTTGAAGTTTCATTAGGTCCCATTTGTTTATTTTTGTTTTTATTTCCATTTCTCTTGGAGGCGGGTCAAAAAGGATTTTGCTGTGATTTATGTCATAGAGTGTCCTGCTTATGTTTTCCTCTAAGAGTTTGATAGTTTAGGTCTTTAATCCATTTTGAGCTTATTTTTTTGTATGGTGTTAGGAAGTGATCTAATTTCATACTTTTACATGTCCCTGTCCAGTTTTCCCAGCACCACCTATTGAAGAGGCTGTCCTTTCTCCACTGTTCATTCCTGCCTCCTTTATCAAAGATAAGGTGACCATATATGTGTGGGTTTTTCTCTAGGCTTTCTATCCTGTTCCATTGATCTATCTTTCTGTTTTTGTGCCAGTACCACACTGTCTTAATTACTGTAGCTTTGTAATATAGTCTGAAGCCAGGGAGCCTGATTCCAACAGCTCTGTTTCTCATTCTCAAGATTGCTTTGGCTATTCGGGGTCTTTTGTGTTTCCATACAAATTGTGAAAAATTTTGTTCTAGTTCTGTGAAAAATGCCAGTGGTAGTTTGATAGGGATTGCATTGAATGTGTAGATTGCTTTGGGTAGTAGAGTCATTTTCACAATATTGATTCTTCCAATCCAAGAAAATGGTATATCTCTCCATCTATTTGTACCATCTTTAATTTCTTGCATCAGTGTCTTAAAATTTCTGCATAAAGGACTTTTGTCTCCGTAGGTGGGTTTATTCCTAGATAATTTATTCTTTTTGTTGCAGTGGTAAATGGGAGTTTTTTTGTGATTTCACTTTCAGATTTTTCAACATTAGTGTATAGGAATGCCAGAGATTTCTGTGCATTAATTTTGTTTCCTGCTACTTTACCAAATTCATTGATTAACTCTAGTAGTTTTCTGGTAAAATCTTTAGGGTTCTATATGTATAGTATCATGTCATATGCAAACAGTGACAGCTTTACTTGTTCTTTTTTGATTTGGTTTCCTTTTATTTCCTTTTCTTGTCTGATTGCTGTGGCTAAAACTTCCAAAGCTATGTTGAATAAGAGTAGTGAGAGTGGCAACCTTGTCTTGTTTCTGATCTTAGTGGAAATGATTTCAGTTTTTCACCATTGAGGATGATGTTGGCTGTGGGTTTGTCATATATGGCCTTTACTATGTTGAGGAAAGTTCCCACTATGCCTACTTTCTGCAGGCTTTTTATCATAAATGGGTGTTGAATTTTGTCAAAAGCTTTCTCTGCATCTATTGAGATGATCATATGGTTTTTCTCCTTCAGTTTGTTATTACGGTGTATCACGTTGATTGATTTGCGTATATTGAAGAATCCTTGCATTCCTGGAATAAACCCCACTTGATCATGGTGTATGATCCTTTTAATGTGCTGTTGGATTCTGTTTGCTAGTATTTTGTTGAGAATTTTTGCATCTATGTTTATCAGTGATATTGGCCTATAGTTTTCTTTCTTTGTGACATCCTTGTCTGGTGTTGTTTTCAGGGTGATGGTAGCCTCGTAGAATGAGTTTGGGAGTGTTCCTCCCTCTGCTATATTTTGGAAGAGTTTGAGAAGGATAGGTGTTAGCTCTTCTCTAAATGTTTGAAAGAATTTGCCTGTGAAGCCATCTGGTCCTGGGTTTTTGTTTGTTGGAAGATTTTAAATCACAGTTTCAATTTCAGTGCTTGTGATTGGTCTGTTCATATTTTCTATTTCTTCCTGATTCAGTCTTGGCAGGTTGTGCATTTCTAAAAATTTTACCATTATTTCCAGGTTGTCCATTTTATTGGCATAAAGGTGCTTGTAGTAATCTCTCATGATCTTTTGTATTTCTGCAGTGTCAGCTGTTACTTCTTTTTCATTTCTAATTCTATTGATTTGAGTCTTCTCCCTTTTTTTCTTGATGAGTCTGGCTAATATTTTATCAATTTTGTTTATCTTCTCAAAGAACCAGCTTTTAGTTTTATTGATCTTTGCTATCATTTCCTTCATTTCTTTTTCATTTATTTCTGATCTGATTTTTATTTCTTTCCTTCTGCTAAATTTGGGTGTTTTTTGTTCTTTCTCTAATTGCTTTAGGTGCAAGGTTAGGTTGTTTATTCGAGATGTTTCTGTTTCTTACGGTAGGATTGTATTGCTATAAACTTCCCTCTTAGAACTGCTTTTGCTGCATCCCACAGATTTTGGGTCGTCATGTCTCTATTGTCATTTGTTTCCAGGTATTTTTTAATTTCCTCTTTGATTTCTTCAGTTATCACTTCGTTATTAAGTAGTGTATTGTTTAGCCTCCATGTGTTTGTATTTTTTACAGATCTTTTCCTGTAATTGATACGTAGTCTCATATCATTGTGGTCGGAAAAGATACTTGATGCAATTTCGATTTTCTTAAGTTTACCAAGGCTTGATTTGTGACCCAAAATATGATCTATCCTGGAGAATGTTCCATGAGCACTTGAGAAAAATGGATGGAATGTCCTATAAATATCAATTAAGTCCATCCTGTTTAATGTATCATTTAAAGCTTGTGTTTCTTTATTTATTTTCATTTTTGATGATCTGTCCATTGGTGAAAGTGGGGAGTTAAAGTCCCCTACTATGAATGCGTTACTGTCGATTTCCTCTTTTATGGCTGTTAGTATTTGCCTTATGTATTGAGGTGCTCCTATGTTGGGTGCATAAATATATACAATTGTTATATCTTCTTCTTGGATCGATCCCTTTATCATTATGTAGTGTCCTTCTTTGTCTCTTCTAATATTCTTTATTTTAAAGTCTATTTTGTCTGATATGAAAATTGCTACTCCAGCTTTCTTTTGGTTTCCATTTGCATGAAATATCTTTTTCCATCCCCTTACTTTCAGTCTGTATGTGTCTCTAGGTCTGATGTGGGTCTCTTGTAGACAGCAAATATATGAGTCTTGTTTTTGTATCCATTCAGACAATCTTTGTCTTTTGGTGGGAGCATTCAGTCCATTTACATTTAAGGTAATTATTGATATGTATGTTCCTATACCCCTTTTCTTAATTGTTTTGGGTTTGTTATTGTAGGTGTTTTCCTTCTCTTGTGTTTCTTGCTTAGAGAAGTTCCTTTAGCAGTTGTTGTAGAGCTGGTTTGGTGGTGGTGAATTCTCTCAGCTTTTGCTCGTCTGTAAAGGTTTTAATTTCTCCATCAAACCTGAATGAGATCCTTGCTGGGTAGAGTAATCTTTGTTGTAGATTTTTCCCTTTCATCACTTTAAATATGTCCTGCCAGTCCCTTCTGGCTTACAGAGTTTCTGCTGAAAGATCAGCTGTTAACCTTATGGGGATTTCCTTGTGTGTTATTTGTTGTTTTTCCCTTGCTGCTTTTAATATGTTTTATTTTTATTTAATTTTTGACAGTTTGATTAATATGTGTCTTGGCATATTTCTCCTTGGATTTATCCTGTATGGGACTCTCTGTGCTTCCTGGACTTGATTAACTATTTCCTTTCCCATATTAGGGAAGTTTTCAACTATAATCTCTTCAAATATTTTCTCAGTCCCTTTCTTTGTTCTCTTCTTCTGCTGGAGCCCCTATAATTCAAATGTTGGTGTGTTTAATGTTGTCCCAGAGGTCTCTGAGACTGTCCTCTGTTCTTTTCATTCTTTTTTCTTTATTCTGCTCTGCAGTAGTTATTTCCACTATTTTATCTTCCAGGTCACTTATCCATTCTTCTGCCTCAGTTATTCTGCTATTGATCCCATCTAGAGTATTTTTCATTTCATTTATTGTGTTGTTCATCATTGTTTGTTTCCTCTTTATTTCTCCTAGGTCCTTGTTAAATGTTTCTTGCATTTTGTATATTCTATTCCAAGATTTTGGATCATCTTTACTATCATTATTCTGAATTCTTTTTCTGGTAGACTGCCTATTTCCTCTTCATTTGTTAGATCTGGTGGGTTTTTATCTTGCTCCTTCATCTGCTGTGTGTTTTTCTGTCTTCTCATTTTGCTTATCTTACTGTGTTTGTGGTCTCCTTTTTGCAGGCTGAAGTTTTGTAGTTCCCATTGTTTTTGGTGTCTGTCCCCAGTGGCTAAGGTTGGTTCAGTGCGTTGTGTAGGCTCCCTGGTGGAGGGGACTAGTGCCTGTGTTCTGGTGGATGAGGCTGGATCTTGTCTTTTTGCTGGGCAGGTCCACGTCTTGTGGTGTATTTTGGGGTGTCTGTGGACTTATTATGATTTTAGGCAGCCTCTCTGCTAATGGGTGCTGGAGTTGAGATGGAGATCTCTGGGAGCTTTTCACCGTTTGATATTATGTGGAGTTGGGAGGTCTCTTGTGGACCAGTGTCCTGAAGTTGGCTCTCCCACCTCAGAGGTGCAGCACTGACTCCTGGCTGCAACACCAAGAGCCTTTCATCCACACGGCTCAGAATAAAAGGGAGAAAAAGTAGAAAGAAAGAATTAGCAGAAGTAGAAACAAAGAAAGAAAGAAAGGAAGGAGGGAGGGAGGGAGGAAGGAAAGAATTAAAGAAGGAAGGAAAAAAGAAAGATGTAAGATAAAGCATAATAAAGTTATTAAAATGAAAAAAATAGTTATTAAGAGAATAAAAAAGAAAAAAAATTTTAAAAAAAATCAACGGATAGAGCCCTAGGACAAATGGTGGAAGCAAAGCTATACAGACAAAATCTCACATAGAAGCATACACATACACACTCACAAAAAGAGGAAAAGGGGAAAATGTCATATATCTTGCTCTCAAAGTCCACCTCCTCAATTTGTGATGATTTGTTGTCTAAAGGAGGAAGGAAAGAAAGAACGAAGATAAAGTAAAATAATGTTATTAAAATAAACAATAATTATTAAGGAAAAAAATAAAAACAAAAACGGACAGATAGAACCTTCGGACAAATGGTGGAAGCAAAGCTATACAGACAAAATCTCACACAGAATCATACACATACACACTCACAAAAAGAGGAAAAGGGGAAAAAAGTCATAAATCTTGCTCTCAAAGTTCACCTCCTTAATTTGGGATGACTCATTGTCTATTCATGTATTCTGCAGATGCAGGGTACATCAAATTGATTGTGCAGCTTTAATCCACTGCTTCTGAGGCTGCTGGGAGAGATTTCCCTTTCTCTTTGTTCTCACAGCTCCCAGGGGCTCAGCTTTGGATTTGGCCCCGCCTCTGCGTGTAGGTCGCGAGAGGGCGTCTGTTCTTCACTCAGACAGGATGGGGTTAAAGGAGCAGCTGATTCGGGGGCTCTGGCTCACTCAGGCCGAGGGGGGGAGGGGCACGGAGTGCAGGGCAAGCCTGCGGCGGCAGAGGCCAACGTGACGTTGCACCAGCCTGAGGCACACCATGCGCTCTCCCAGGGGAGTTGTCCCTGGTTCCCGGGACCCTGGCAGTAGCGGGCTGCACAGGCTCTCCAGAAGGGAGGTGTGGATAGTGACCTGTGCTCGCACACAGGCTTCTTGGTGGTGGCAGCAGCATCCTTAGCGTCTCATTCCTGTCTCTTGGGTCCGCGCTTTCAGCCGCGGCTCGCGCCCGTCTCTGGAGCTCCTTTAAGCAGCGCTCTTAATCCCCTCTCCTCACGCACCAGGAAACAAAGAGGGAAGAAAAAGTCTCTTGCCTCTTCGGCTGGTCCAGACTTTTGCCCGGACTCCCTCCCGGCCAGCTGTGGCACACTAACCCCTTGCAGGCTGTGCTCACGCCGCCACCCCCAGTCCTCTCCCTGCCTCCGACCGAAGCCCGAGCCTCAGCTCCCAGCCCCGCCCGCCCTGGCGGGGGGAACAGACAAGCCTCTCGGGATGGTGAGTGCCGGTCAGCACCGATCCTCTGTGCGGGAACCTCTGCGCTTTGCCCCCGGCAACCCTGTTACTGTGCTCTCCTCCGCAGCTCCGAAACTTCCCCCTCCGCCACCCGCAGTCTCCGCCCGCGAAGGGGCTTCCTAGTGTGTGGAAACATTTCCTCCTTCACAGCTCCCTCCCACTGGTGCAAGTCCCGTCCCTATCCTTTTGTCTCTGTTTATTCTTTTTTCTTTAGCCCTATGCAGGTTCATGGGGGGTTTCTTGCCTTTTGGGAGGTCTGAGGTCTTCTGCCAGCGTTCAGTAGGTGTTCTGTAGGAGTTGTTCTACGTGTAGATGTATTTCTGGTGTATCTGTGGGGAGGAAGGTGATCTCCGCGTCTTACTCTTCTGCCATCTTCCCGGAAGCCCTCAGCTAATTATTAAAAAAAAGAAAAAAAAAACAGAAATGGAAAATCCACTCAGATCATTAACAATAAATTCTATCATTATATCTGAATCTGGGAACAGAATTTGTATAATCACTATGAAAGATCTAAGGATCAAACCTTGGACCTACCCTTTTATAATTGTATGATTAGACCCCTTTGTACTTCAATTTCTTCACATGAAAAAGAGAGATGGGATTAAAGCAGGATCTATGTAACAAGGTGTATTTTGCTTTTTATTTGTTTGTTGTTTTGAGACAGAATCACATGAGCTCATCCATATAAAGCACTTAACATCATGATGGGCGCATTCTAAATGTTTAATAACTGTTTGCCTTTACCTTTGTAACTTATTTCAGGGTCCCTAGTATAACTTGCCTATGAAGTTTAAATGTTATTCTTCAAATAATCCATTTAATTATATATTATAAAGAGACAAAGAGAATTATGTTTGCCATCTTCCAATATATAAGCAGAGACGAGTTTTAGAAAAAGACACAATCAGTTGCAAACTTCCTCCTTGCTTGCTTCCCACACTTCTCCTGCCCCTCCAGCCACTACTGAGTATATCTCATCACCAGGCTCACATATGTGACAATGATAAAAAGGTCTGTGCTGGGAACAATATAGTGGGTAATAAATCAATGCTGGGAGGGAGGTTACTAAGCAGGATGGGAAGAGGGGAGATGGCATTGTGAATAATCAATGCAACAGACTCTGTAAGAACATGGCAAAACATCTTACTTAACATGCTTAATAAAGCTGGAGAGGGGAAATCAGTGATAATATGGAAACAGGCTGTCAGATTGCTGGAGAGCCCTTTGCCCACATAGATGGAGCAGCAAAAGGAAGAGAGTGGCTTCCACTGTGCTGGACCCAGCTCTGAACACCCAACCCACATGGTGCTCATTGCCTGGGACATGACACGTTCTTCCTCCTGACTATGCCAGCAGTGTCAGGAATAAAGAGAGAAAAAAAAAACTATTTGAGAGGTTTCCAATTGTGGTTAAATCCAGGAACACACAGCAATATTGCTGCAGAGCAAAAGGACCCCCTCCCCACTTGGAGTAACAAGATGAAAAGAAAATTCAAAGGGTACTTAGATGCTTGAACTGAGAGATGGCTGACTCTTCCTCCAGAATGATAGTGCAAAGAATTCCTGAAATACTCTAGTCTAGCCCTCTTGATTACAAGAGGGAGAAAAACAAAGTTCATGGAGAACCAGGGCACAAAGTCACATAGATAGTTGGTGTCAGAGTATAGACTAGGGCCTTGGTATCCGCGTAAGATATTAAGTTGTATAAAGTACCTTGCACTCAGGAGTTACTCTACAAACAGGGGATCACTTTTTTTTCCTTTAGTCTGGAATTTTTTCACTTCTCTTTTCTGTATCCATAGTTTAAAAAGAGAAGGAAACATGAGTACTGAACTTGGTGTCTAAAGACATTAGTTAAAAAGCTGATTCTTTTACAGACTGGTATCATTTAGGGCTAATTACTAATTTGGGACCTCAGTGTCCTCATTTATAAGTTGAGAAATTAATTCTGTAGGATTACAAGTCCTTTTACAGGTCTAACATTCATAATTTGAATCATTCTCATTTTAAAATTGAATATGACCTGTCTGCATAATAAAAGAGGGAGAAAAAACACAAGGAAAAAAAAGTGCTACATTATAAGTGCTTGTCCCTTGGTAGCTTTGGAATAAATGTGTTATTGTTAAATTCAGTGGTATCATCTTAACAAGGCAAACAGAAACATAATGATTGCTAATTGAACTATAAAAGTAATAATTGCTTTTGATGTAAAATGCAAAGTCCTCAGCAGTGAGCTCAGGTTGTATAAGTGGAAGCAGTTATCAGAGGCTAAATCAGATTAGAAGGGAGCCATTCCAATCACATCTTGGTGGTGTTGAATCTGCACCGGTCATGGAATGCCTTCAGTACATGTAACGATATCCTACTCCAGTGCTGCAGGAGAATGAGAGAAACATGACAACTCACTGTTGTGGGTAACCTGTGTCTGGTAAGAAGGGTAGAATCTCTTTTAAGCAACACCCTAGCCTGGGGAGAAGGGTGGTAGGTGGAGTAAAATGTTGAGATGCTGTCCAGGAGATGCTCTTACCACATTCACAAGGTAAGATGATCTTACTATCTTCAGTATTTGATTTAGTAGATCAAGCTTTTCTCTAGGAAGATTTTCTGCCCCTAAAATTTGTACCAGCTACCCTAGTTGGGGACATGAAATTTACCTTCAGTGATTAAGGATGCTGAGGACGGGGTACAGACAGTTCCCATATGCTGGCTCAGCACAAAGAACAGTGAGGTACTTCTCAAGCCAGCAAAGTCACCTGGGGAGAATGGACACTGCCTCAGCACCTTTGGTGCCTGCAGAGCAGGTAGAACAATAGGTATTATGCCTTCTCTCCAATGTTTAGCAATGTTAAGAAGTCAGAGTAGACTGAGCTATGGAACAACAGGGCAGCTGTGCCTCAGAGAAATAGTAGCTGGGATGGATCTGTACTGTCTCCTCTGGCTCACCCCTTTTGCATGTATATTATCCCCATTTCCCACCCCTACGGTGTGCATCTCCTGGACATCATCTAAGATGTGTTTATTTGTTTTGTTTGTTTGTTTGTGTTTCTCTTGATTCCCCTGATTCAAGCCTAACAAGTGATCAGGATGAAAAATGATGCTCAGGATATGATTGCTGATTGAGGAGTTGATTGAGGACTTGATTGACTCATTTGGAATAACTTGTTCAATTCAGGCTTACCACAGATTCTCACACAAACTTAAGAGAGAAGCCATTTTATTATCTAGCCAAAGATATGTGAGAATTTTGTTAGGGCTCCCTGTCAGAATATTTTCAATGAGTATTTTATTATACAACAAATTTTCTTTGGAGACCCCCTTCCTCCTGCTTACAGCTCTCACTTGGCTTCTAATTTCAGCTCACGCTGTGTCTCCACCAGCGATTTCATTCCCCATCTCTCTCTAGCCCCCTCCCCAAGCAAATCATATCCATATTTTTTCCAGAATGCAAAATATAGAAACAAGCATCTGTTTGGACAAAATCAGTTTTCACTTGTGAAAACTGGATGCTTTGTAAAATCACAGGCAACAAGAAAAATGTCAGAGAATGGAACCAAATGTTGGAGGGATAATAAAACCTTCAGTCTGCAGTTGGATGAGCTGAGGAAGAGGTCTGCTAAAAATTAAATAGTCAAGACATATACTGAATTCATTTGGTCACTGAGTTTCAACACCCCACCCTGAATCCCCTGAGGCTTGATTTCTCACAATAAAAATAGGACTAAGAGACTCCTGTCTCTACTCTGTGTTATGAGCAGACATGCAGGATCAATCATGCAACAAAGGATGTCTGTTTCCTTGTTTTCACATAGTGGTATTCAAAAAGCTATTTCCTCTCTAATAAGAAAAGTCCAGACTCTCACTGCCAAATTATAATGCTTTGAAAAATTCTCAATTTGTTTAACTCTAATTATGTCTCTAATCCTTAGAAAGAATGTTGTATCAACAGTTGGCTCTTTAGTTCCCAGGTCTTTCCATCTTTATAATTTATTTGTGTGAATGTCTTGGGCAATTAAGTCTTGGAGGACCTAGAATTCATCTTTGGCATGAGATTTGAATTATCTTATCTGTTACTAATTGAAAGGATGTGAGGTAAAAATCCTGGTGCATGACAATTGAGTTCAACAAACTTTTATTGGTTACCAACTTCTTATGTACCAGAACCCAGATAAAATGAAAAAGACATTGACCTCACCGATCATCTGTAGTCTTGAAGGACAGGCAGGAAATTTCACATACTGCAATAACCGGTTAAAAGGAATGATGTACAAGGGGAAGTTGGAACAAGAGCATAGACTCTGCAGGTTCCAAAGGCGTTCTAAACTCTTTGCAGTGCATCCTCTTACTACGCATGGCGTCTAGCCCAACATCTCCAGATAGTAGGATTTCAATACATGTTGAAAAAACAGTCAATTTTTCAAAAGTTTAGGCACTTTTTGTCAAAGCTGATAATTATTTTAAAAACTCTTTGAATTCACAAAATTAGATTATGTGTCTTAAGAAAATGGTTTTAAAATGTCTCAAAAAATTTTCAGCTTTCTTTGTAAAAGTAGTTTTAGGAATAAAGCATGTTATAATCTGCCATGTATTCCATTGCCTCCATCACTCCCAAAGCAGAAATGAGAAATTATACAGTGATTATTTTATGTTTTATATTTTTAGAGTTATTAGTGTTATATCTCAATAAGTTTACCAGTATAAACACAAGGCCTCCTCCTTACTAACTGCTTTTCTTCAAGTCAACATAATTCTCTCTATTATGAGCTCCAGCCTGTATTTTGAAAGAACAGAGATATAAATGATGTTCTTTGACCTTAAGGAGTTTACAGTTTAACAGTGTTTTTAAATGTACAGAGTTATGTGTTCACACAGGCATAACAGATAACATTATGGAAACATACCTAATCAAACATGTAAGTGGAAGTTTATGGAATTTATGTATAACTGCTGCATAAATTGAAGAAGCTTTCCTGGAAGAGGTGCAATTTGGACTGAGCTTTGAAACTCATTAGAGTTGATATGAGAAAGAGAATTAAGGTGTGAATAGCATCAAAAAACAAAGACAGGAATGCAAATAAACATGATATTATAAGGTCAGGAGGACACATTGGAATTAAAGTATTCTTTGAAAAAGTGCCTCTTAATTGTGCAGGATAAAGACAATATTTCTTAGCCAGCAATTCAAATACCTTCAGAATCTGGATCCATCCTGCCTTTCCTGTTTTATTTCTGCATGTTCCTCAATGACTAAATCAGCATTGGACTTTCCAATCTCTATGGATTTTTCTTACTTTCCCCTTCTCTTCGAATGAGAGACTAATCTCTACTTTTTATTTCATTCCTACCAATCAATAATAATTCACCTGTGATAACACTTACATGAAGGTTTCTTTTCCTCCTCTGAGCTCAGTTATCATTTATTGCATATATATTGATTTTTCTTGTTACTTACATTACTCTGATATGTTATTGTTTTCAGAACTACTCCAAATTGGAATTGTAAACATCCTGAGGCCAGTGAACTTCTTTTAACACTTTCCATATTTGCCTGTATATTCCTATACATTATTAGTATTTAATAAAGTCATGATAATTAATTAGTAGGCAAAGGGACATATGGAAAGTAGATATCCTTTCCAGCACCTCTGAAATATTACCATGTAATTTATTTTCTGACCTTGTTTCAAGTCCCACATTGGTTTCTAGTCCTGGTTCTATCATTATTTCACAATAGAACCTCCAACAATTGCTTATGCTTTTGGGTCTCCAGAATATTTTCAAATAGTTAATACGAGTCACCTTGCTCAATATATTGAAAGGAAGAAGACTTGAAATAAAAGATGTGTTGTAAATACTGACCTATTTTTTCAGATTTTCTCTTTCAAATGTCCAAAGCCAGCACTGTGGGCAAAATGGTACAGGTTCTTTTGATGCAAATACAAGCAGACAAGGGGACTGAGAAAATGGACCTCAGTAAGGGAGGAAGCAATGACAAGAAGAAGACTATTTTATCACACGAAACATTAAGTGACTAAAATTTTTTTTTCTTGGCAGCTGGATCTTGATGCAACTGAGTAATGCTGAAGGCTACTTAAAATAATTCATCTTCCAGAGCAGATGTGATCTTCCAGAGCAGATGTCATTTTTTTAGTTTCTTATAGACTGAATTTGGATATGACCCATCCTGTAGAACTCTAATTCTTCTCATTATTATAAAGCTTTTGTAATTGTATTCTTAGAGACCCAGAATGAGAATCCTCACAGCTGTAGAAGTGGATGTGTGTTTAGACCCAGGAGGTAACTAAGTTCAACCAAGGAAATAAAGTTTGCAGCCCACGACTAGTAGTCAGAACTTTTATTTTATGCCTGTGGCTGATTGTGGACACCAGTGTCCCATGCCAAGACAGCATTTAAATACCAAGGGATGAGATACATCACTACACAGGCATGATGCCTGGCACCCACGCTATCTCCAGATGGCTTGATGTACAGAAATAGCCTTTGAGATCAAACTCAGTGTGGAGAAGTCCAAACTCGTGATCTGTCCCTCAGGGCTTCTCTGTAGTAAAGGGTACCCTCTGCTGCTTAGAGGCAGAGCTCAGAGTCTGTTAGGGTGCAATTGAGTATCAGAAATTATCCTCCTCATCAAATATTGATTGAGGTCTTACCGTCTGCCGGACACGGTACTAAGCATTTAGAATGCAGAGGAATATGGCATGATCACTGCCCTTAAGAGCTTCCAGTGTAGTAGGGAGTAAAGGCATATACAGTAATCCCCCCTTATCCATGGGGAATATGTTTCAAGAAACCCAGGGGGTGCCTGAAACCACAGATAGTACCTAAACCTATATATACTACTATTTTCCTGTATACTTATGATAAAAGTTTAATTTGTAAATTAAGCACTGTAAGATATTAATAATAATAACTAATAATAAAATATAACTATTTTAACAATATACTGTATTAAACATTATGTGAATGTAGTCTCACTCTCTCTTTCTGTCCAAATATCTCATTATACAGATTAAATGTCTTTTCCATTCTAACTAAGCACTTATCACACACTGTGGCCACTTTTGCAGTTTGAGGTCCACAGCTAAACTAGCGTCAATTTCCTTTTTCTTCTTTACAATTTCACGGCTAGAAGATTCATTCTTACCATAGATCTTAGCAACCTCAGCATATGATTTTTATCTTTCCATGTTAATTCGGAAACTTCCGCCTTTTCACTTGGAGCACTTTGAGGCTTCTCTTTGGCAGATCCGAAATGCCAGCATCACTACTTTTGCACTTTGGGACCATTATAAGTAAAATAAGGATTACTTGGACACAAGCACTGCAATACCATGACAGCTGATCTGACCGAGAGGGCTACTAACTGACCAACGGGAGGATATGCTAGACAATGGATGATTCATCTCCAGGATAGGACAGAGTGGGACCGTGTGAGATTTCATCGCACTACACAGAGCAGTGTGCAATTTAAAACTTATGAATTGTGGGTTTTTTTGGACTTTTTTATTTAATATTTTCAGAACACAGGTAAATGAAACCACAGACAGCAAAGCCACAAATAAAGGAGGAGTACTGTGCAAGTGAGCATAAACATTTACAAGAGTTTGCATAATAATGCCATGTAATTTATGTGTACGAAGGTGATGTAGAATTTCACAGCAGGGAGCTACATGTTGAATTCTGCAGCCAAACACCCCAAAGACAAATAAACATCATAGGTATTAACACCAGAAGTTATCTTCTAAAGCAGTGCTGTCCAAGAGAACTTTCTGTGGTGGTGAAAACGTTCTGTTATACACTGTTCAACATGGTAGCCATTAGCCACAGATGGATATGAGTATTTGAAATGGGCTAGTTTGACTGAGAAGGTAAATTTTAAATTATATTTAGTATGAATGCAATTTAACTTACTTTTAATAACCACATGAGGCTAGTGACTTTCACATTGTTCAAGGCAGTTCTTGAATATCTATGACTCATTTTGCACCTGAAAACATAGGCACAGAGATGTTGCATTGACTATGCTCAAGGGATAAATTATTTAGAAGCCGTTCTAATTCCTCATCAAGGAGGATGCCAACACTCATCAGGAAGAATAGCACTATTCTCATTACATTGGATAGGTGCAATCTCTCTCAGATGAACTTTGTGTTGCCTTCATAAAAAACTGAGGGTCTCTGAATGGATAAAGAAGATGTGGTATATATACATATATATTACTCAGACATAAAAAGGAATGAAATAATGGCATCTGCAGCAACGTGGATGGATTATCATACTAAGTGAATTAAGTCAGACAGAGAAAGACAAATATCATATGACATTGTTAATATGTGAAATCTAAGAAAATGATACAAATGAATTTATTTATGAAACAGAAAGAAACTCAGACATAAAAGAAAAACATATGGTTACCAAAGGGGAAAGGTGAGGCAGACGGTTAAATTAGGAGTTTGGCATTAACATATACACACTACTGTATATAAAATACTGTATATAACATATACACTTACTATATAACACAGGGAACTATACTCAATATCTTATAATAACTTATAATGGACAAGAATCTGAAAAAGAATAGATTTATATATATGTAGAACTGAATCACTTTGCTGTACACCTGAAACTAACACAACATTATAAATCAACTATATTTCAATTAAAAAATAAAGAAAGAAAAAAAAAACTGAGAATCTTTAGACTGTGTGCTCCATGAGGGCAGGAGCTTCATCTATCTTGTTCACTCTCATAATCCCAACATTTAAAAGAGTCAATGATGTATAGTAAGTGAACGGAAAATATGTAAATGAATTAGTAAATGAATGGGCAAAACACTCTATGTATTGTTGTAAATATCTTGACTGGATGGACTGAGCTAACATTTGTGATAAAAATTCTGTTATCTAGATGAGGAGCCCTGCTATATGCAGGATGGACATGAGTTAGGCTGCTTCCAACATGGGGCCTTGCACATTTCACATGTTCAATCAATACTTATTGGATAAACATGTTGTATTTATTTCAGTAATTGCTTCTCCCAGTTAACTATATGTAACAGGGATTTTGTCCATTTATTTATTTTTCTTATCCCAAGGAATTCCTAATACTGGGACCAGCACATACAAGACTCCAAACTTTGTTGATTGGGTTATAGGGAAGAGCATAAAGACATTTTTGAGCAGTCACTACTCTTTCAGAGGAAACTAGGTAGAAAAGAATAGAAATTCTTTGCTTTTTTTCCATGTCTTTATTCTACATGGAGATTTAGCAGAGGTAGCTTTACAATATAAAGAACATAAATATCCACCTTGCACAGTGAGAATTTGGGGGGATAAGCTGTGGGAAGTCCCCATTTCTATTTTTGTAAATTGTAAAAATCTATTTCTGACATACCTATCCTCCTGTCTTTCTATCACTTTTCTGTTGGCTTAATAACTTCTCACATACATCTTTTATAAAGATAAGTCAAAATATATTTCCGTGAAAATCACGAATAAGAAAAGAAAAGCTTTCTGCTTCCCAGTGATATGAACACACACTGATACACTTGATCTATCTCAGTGGAACGGGCACGGAAATTAACCCACATACTGGCACATGAACTTCTTGTTTCTGCCAAATGTGTCAGCTGAGATGGGGTTGCTAATTTATTTATGGGGGCATATGTCAATGTCACTCTGAGAAAATGGTTCCAGGACACATAAAAAAAAACAAAAAAAAAACCTACTGCTGTCAGGGCTGACCTTATGTGTGGGTGGAATAGCCACATGCTTGCTCACTTCCTTGTAGATTAGGAGATCCAGAGGGTCCTGCCTCATCTCAGTCTTTGCTCAGAGTCTTTCTAAGTGAAATTCCCCTGGCTTCCATCTGAGTAAAGTCAGTGCCCCTATGAAAGAAATGTGCCCTATGTGCTCCCATAGACACTCTCCACTAAATGTAATCAAAGAGCAGGTTTTGATAGAGGTTGGAAGGCAGTATAAGAGTAAGTGGATAATACTTAATGCTAGGCCATAAGTGAAGGGAGGGGGCATAAAATAATGAAGTTGGAGGTCATAAAACATCACTGTCTCTTGAGATTTCTGTAGACACATAATGAAGTGTAAGCAATGCAAAAGGTACACTTATTCATGTCTTAAACCCAGTCCTGTCTGCATCAACCAATATAAAACTTAGCTCCTTTGCAGCACTAACCACAGTCAAACAATTTCCACATCTCTGTTTTATGCTCCAGAAGAGGCACCGTTTTCCTGCGTGTATCTGAGATCCTTCTAACTTTCTTTAATGCCTAGGATACGAAGCTGCTCATACTCAGCAGGCAACAAAAGAAGTGCCTGTTCTAGGATCTTTGCTTGCCTTCATGTCTCTCCTTCAATAGAACCATTGTCCCTGCCTCTGTGATCACTGAGTCTCTGGACCCTGACTGTTTGGGCTTTTGATATCTATCTGCCTTGCTGACTTCCCTGGAAAGTAGCCCCTGACCTGTCAACTTCCTGTATTTTCCAACCCACACTTGTGTGATCGAGCCCTCAGCTCTGTCTCCTCCTGGTCTGCCTGAGACCATTGCTGTCCTCTCCTCAACACAGCACCCAGGGCCTTTCCTTAAAACACAAAGGGGCATCAAAGCTTTACTACAAGGCTGAAACAACTCTTAAGGCTGCTATTTTTACTGAGAGTCTGGTGGCAGTGGTCCTTGCAGGAAAGGAGGGAGAAATCAAGTCGCTATTAGAAACAGTGGCAGAGAGACATAATCTAGTCTCTGCTGTTATCAGCTGCATGACCTTGGATGATAGGGTTAAACTCTCAGAGTTTCAGTTTCCCAGTCTATAATTGGGTGATACCAATATCCACCTTGATGGCTCTTGGGAGAATTAAATGTTTGAAAGTGCCCAGGACAAGTCTTGGTACATACTACATAATCAATATGCAAGGGATTCTTTTCTTCCCTCCTTAAAATAACTGAGCATGAGCCCAAGGTGAAAGTTGAGATTAGCTAATAACAATTTAATCCTTTGTATATATCCATTTTTATACTTCAGTTCTGAAGGCATTGCCCTTCTAAGTCAGATGTTCCCCTTACACAATTTGGGCAGAGGATCCATAAAATTCTTGGATGTTTGGCAACCCAAACATTAGATTCCCAGGATTTTCCCCCCTGAATTCATTGGTACATTCTTTAGTTCACAACTGGCAATGCAACATCAGAGAAGAAGAGGAATATGATTAAAGGAGACAAAGCCGTCATGAAAAAGACAAGATATAGGGAATATGTGTCAAAGGCCTTGGAGGTGCGGGGTGGGGGGAAGTATAAGAAGCCAGGGAGTAGTGGAAGGAGAGAAGAAGTCATGCATTAGGAAGGAAAGCAGAATGGGAAAAATGTGGAAAACTCAGAGAAGTTAGGGGATCCTAATATGATTGGGGAGGTTACCAGATACAGGTCATTTAACTTTGAGGTCTCTTTTTATAAGTAAGTTTTCCAATGGAAATAACAATTGAAAACAAGAATTTGAGAATCCAGATCAATTCTCACTTCTTTCAGGAATTCATTTTTCTCTTTCTGTTCATGTTCATTTTGTCTTTCTTCATCCTTCAGCTTCCAAGCCAACACTAGAGCCTAGACATGCATTGCATTAGGTTTCACATGCGTTATCTATTCTCCCTGTGTAGATATAAAACTATCCAATGTCAAAGATGAGGGACTGCATGATCATTGTACTCTTCAAATGACCTAGACCACTGCTGTCAATATAGTCAGGCTTAATAAAACAGTCAGGGTGTTGACATTTCACCCAAGCATCCATTTATCCTCTGGGAGATTTGGTGAGTGATCTCAGCAACTGTTCAAAGAGGCTAGTCTGCATAGGGTAGTAGCTTTGCATGGATGAACAGCTTTCTCTAGAACTGGAGAAGCCACACAAAATGGAAAGGAGGCTGTATGTAAATAGGATGAGAACTGTCTGACTAGTCATCAATGAATAGTTTAAAAGGAGACTAGCCTTAGCACCCCAGTTTCTTCTCCCACAATCCTTAAAACTGAGTTTGTGTCTGTGCAGATGTGCTTGTTGTTTGTTTTGTTTTTAAAAACTTTACTCAGAAGCCTGTCTCCTGGAGAAGATAATCAACCAGAAAAACAAACAAACAAACAACAGAGCTAGTATTCTTTACAAGTAAAGTATTCAGGAGATTACAAAGTCTCTGGATGTGTTAATTTCTGCTTTATAACAAAGTGAATCAGCTATACATATACATATATCCCCATATCTCTTCCCTCTTGCATCTCCCTTCCTCTCACCCTCTCTATCCCAACCCTCTAGGTGGTCACAAAGCACCGAGCTGATCCCCCTGTGCTACACAGCTGCTTCCCACTAACTGTCAGTTTTACATTTGGTAGGGTGTATATGTCCACTGCAAAGCAATTATACTCCAATAAAGATGTTATAAATAAATAAATAAATAAAGGCAGAGAAGGAAGATTTGCATTACAAACAAATATAATTGGAGTTGGAGTTGGAGGCAGAAGTTAGTCTTGGATAAATATTATTCAGCCCTAAGGCTATCAATAGAAGCAAGTAAAATTCGTTACAGTGAAAATAAAAAAACTGTCTGGGACTTCCTAGGCAGTCCAGTGGTTAAGACTCCACACTTTGGAGGAGCTTCAAGATGGTGAAAGAATAAGAAGTGGAGGTCACCTTCCTCCCCAAAAATACATCAGAAATACATCTACATGAGGAACTACTCCTACAGAATACCTACTGAACTCCGGAAGAAGAATTCAGACCTCCTAAAAGGCAAGAAACTCTCCACATACCTGGGTAAGGCAAAAGAAAAAAGAAAAAACAGAGACAAAAGAATAGGGACGGGACCTGCACCAGTGGGAGGGAACTGTGAAAGAGGAAAAATTTCCACACACTAGGAAGCTCCTTCATGGGTGGAAACTGCAGGTGGTGGAGGGGGAAAGCTTTGGAGCCATGGAGAAGAGCGCAGAGACAAGGATGCGGAGGGAAAAGCAGAGAGATTCCCACACTGAGGATTGGTGCCGGCCAGCACTCACCAGCCAGAAAGACTTGCCTGTTCACTCCGGGGCGGGTGGGGCCTGGGAGCTGAGGTTCTGGCTTCAGTCAGATCCCAGGGAGAGGACTGGGGTTGGCGGCGTGAACACAGCCTGAATGGGGCTAGTGCACCACAGCTGGCAGGGAGGGAATCCGGGAAAAGGTCTGGAACTGCTGAAGAGGAAAGAGACGTTTTCTTGCCTCTTTGTTTCACATTGTGCGAGGAAAGGGGATTCAGAGCACCACCTAAATGAGCTCCACAGACCTACACAAGCCGTGGCTATCAGCGCAGACTCCAGGGATGGGCATGAGATGCTAAGGCTGCTGCTGCAGCAACCAAGAAACCTGTGTACAAGAACAGGTCACTATCCACACCTTCACTCCTGGAAGACTGTGCAGCCTGTCACTTCCAGGGTCCCATGATCTACGGACAACTTTTCCAGGAGAACACACAGTGTGCCTCAGGCTGTTGCAAAGTTAAGCTGGCCTCTGCAGCCACAGGCTCACCCCACATACTGTACCCCTCCCTCCCCCCGGCCTAAGTGAACCAGAGACCCCAAATCAGCTGCTCCTTTTACACCATCCTGTCTGGGTGGGGAACAGATGCCCTCAGGCGACCTACATGCAGAGGCAGGGCCAAATCAAAAACTGAACCTCAGGAGCTCTGTGAACAAAGCAGAGAAAGGGAAATTTCTTCCAGCAGCCTCAGGAGCAGCAGATTAAATCTCCACAATCAACCTGATGTACCCTGCATCTGTGGAATACCTGAATAGACAACAAATCAACCCAAACTGAGGTGATGACATTGGGAACAATGATATATATAGATTTTTTCTTTTTCTCAGTGTGTATGTGTCTGCTTCTGTGTGTGATTTTGTCTGTATAGCTTTGCTTTTATCATTTGTCCTAGGGTTTTGTCTGTTCGTTTTTCATTCTTTTAGTATAGTTTTTAGTGCTTGTTATCATTGGTGGACTTGTTTTTCACTTTGGTTGCTCTCTTCTTTCTTTCATTTTTTTATTACTTTTTAAAATATTTTATTTTTAATAATTATTTTTTATTTTAAGAACTTTATTTTATTTTCTCTTTCTTTCTTTTTTTTCTCCCTTTTATTCTGAGTCATGTGGATGACAGAGTGTTGGTGCTCTGGCTGGTCATCAGGGCTATGCCTCTGAGGTGGGAGTGCCGCGTTCAGGACCTTCGTCCACCAGAGACCTCCCAGCTCCACATAATAACAAACAGCAAAAATTTCCAATAGATCTCCATCTCAATACCAAGACCCATCTCCATGCAACAACCAGCAAGCTACAGTGCTGGACAACCTGTGACCAACAACTAGCAAGACAGGAAAACACCCCCTATTAGCAGAGAGGTTGCCTAAAATCATAATAAGGTCACAGACACCCCAGAACACACAACCGGATGCAGACCTGCCCACCAGAGAAAAAAGACGCAGACACAACCACCAGATCACAGGCACTAATGCCCTCAACCAGGAAGCCTACACAACCCACTGAACCAACCTTAGCCACTGCAGGCAGACACTGAAAACAATGGGAACTACGAACCTGCAGCTGGCAAAAAGGAAACACCAAACACAGTAAGGTAAGCAAAATTAGAAGACAGAGAAACACACAGCAGATGATGGAGCAAGGTAAAAACCACCAGAAGAAACAAATGAAGAGGAAATAGGCAGTCTACATTAAAAAAGAATTCAGAGTAATGATATTAAAGATGATAAAAAACCTTGGAAATAGAATGGAGAAAATAAAAGAAACGTTTAACAAGGACCTAAAAGAAATAAAGAGCAAGGAAACAATGACGAACAACACAATAAATGAAATTTCAAATTCTCTAGAAGGAATCAATAGCAGAAAAACTAAGGCAGAAGAACGAATAAGTTACCTGGAAGATAAAATAGTGGAAATAATTACTGCAGATGTAAATAAAGAAAAAAGAATGCAAAGAATTGAGGGCAGTCTCAGAGACATCTGGGACAACATTAAACATAGCAACATTCAAACTATAAGGATCCCAGAAGAAGAAGAGAGGAAGAAGGGTACTGAGAAAATATTTAAAGAGATTATAGTTGAAAGCTTCCCTAATATGGGAATAAATAGTCAATCAACACCAGGAAGCACAGAGAGTTCCATACAGGATAAATACAAGGAGAAACATGCCCAGACACATATTAATCAAAGTATCAAAAATTTAAAATTTTTTAATTAAAAAAAATTAATTTTTTAATTAAAAAATTAAAAGAAAAAATATTGAAAGCAGCTATGGAAAAACAACAAATAACATACAAGGGAATCCCCATAAGTTTAATGACTGATGTTTCAGCAGAAACTCTGCAAACCACAAGGGAGTGGCAAGACATACTTAAAGTGATGAAAGGGCAAAAACTGCAACCAAGATTACTCTACACAGCAAGGATCTCACTCAGATTCAAAAGAGAATTTAAAACCTTAACAGACAAGCAAAAGCTAAGAGAATTCAGCACCACCAAACCAGTTTTACAACAAATGCTAAAGGAATTCCTTTAGGCAGAAAACACAAGAAAAGGAAAAGACCTACAAAAACAAACCCACAACAATTAAGAAAAATGGTAATAAGAACATACATATCGATAATTATCTGAAATGTAAATGGATTAAACACTCCAACCAAAAGACATAGATTGGCTGTATGGATACAAAAATCAGATCCGTATATATGCAATCCACAAGACACCCACTTCACACCTAGGGACACATACAGACTGAAAGTGAGGGGATGGAAAAAGATATTCCATGCAAATGAAAATCAAAAGAAGGCTGGAGTAGCAATTCTCATATGAGACAAAATAGACTTTAAACCAAAGACTATTACAAGAGACAAAGAAGGACACTACATAATGATCAAGGGAATCAATTCAAGAAGAAGATATAACAATTGTAAATATTTATGCACCCAGCATAGGAGCACTTCAATACATAAGGCAAATGCTAGCAAACATAAAAGGGGAAATCGACAGTAATGCACTCATAGCAGAGGACTTTAACACCACATTTTCACCTATGGACAGATCATCCAAAATGAAAATAAACAAGGAAACACAAGCTTTAAATGATACATTAAACAAGATGGACTTAATTGATATTTATAGGACATTCCATCCAAAAACAACAGAACACACTTTCTTCTCAACTGCTAATGGAACATTCTCCAGGATAGATCATATCTTGGGTCACAAATCAAGCCTTGGTAAGTTTAAGAAAATTGAAATTGTATCAAGTACATTTTCCGACCACACTGCTATGAGACTAGATATCAATTACAGGAAAAAATCTGTAAAACATACAAACATATGGAGGCTAAATAATTCACTACTCAATAACCAAAATATCACTGAAGAAATCAAAGAGGAAATCAAAAAATACCTAAAACCAAAGGACAATGAAATCCTGATGACAAAAACCTATTGGATACAGCAAAATCAGTTTGAAGATGAAAGTTATAGCAATACAAAGCTAACTTAAGAAAGAAGAAACATCTCAAATAAACAACCTAAAGTTACACCTAAAGCAATTAGAGAAAGAAAAACAAAACAAAACAAAAAAACACAAAGTAGGCAGAAGGAAAGAAATCATAAAGATCAGATCACAAATAAATGAAAAAGAAATGAAGGAAACAATAGCAAAGATCAAAAAAATTAAAAGCTGGTTCTTTGAGAAGATAAACAGAATTGATAAACCATTAGGCAGACTCATCAAACAAAATAGGGAGAAGACTCAAATCAATAGAAATAGAAACAAAAAAGGAGAAGTAAAAACTGACACTGCAGAAGTACTAACGATCATGAGATATTACTACAAGCAACTCTATGCCAGTAAAATGGAGAACCTGGAAGAAATGGACAAACTCTTAGAAAAGCACAACCTTCTGAGACTGAACCAGGAAGAAACAGAAATATAAAGAGACCAATCACAAGCACTGAAATTGAAACTGTGATTTAAAATATTCTAACAAGCTAAAGCCCAGGAGCAGAAGGCTTCACAGGCAAATTATTTTGGACATTTAGAGGAGAGCTCACACCTATCTTTCTCAAACTCTTCTAAAATATAGCAGAGAGAGGAATACTCCCAAACTCATTATACAAGTCCACCATCACCCTAATACCAAAACCAGACAAAGATGTCACAAAGAAAGAAAACTACAGGCCAATATAACTGATGAACATAGATGCAAATATCCTCAACAAAATACTAGCAGACAGAATCCAACAGCACATTGAAAGTATCGTGCACCATGATCAAGTGGGGTTTATCCCAGGAATGCAAGGATTCTTCAATATACGCAAATCAATGTGATACACCATAGTAACAAACTGAAGGAGAAAAACCATATAATCATGTCAATAGATGCAGAGAAAGCTTTTGGCAAAACTCAACATCGATTTATGAAAAGAAAACCTCCAGAAAGTAGGCATAGAGGGAACTTACCTCAACATAATGAAGGCCATATACAACAAACCCACAGCTAACATCGGCCTCAATGGTGAAAAACTGAAATTGTTTCCAGTAAGATCAGGAACAAGACAAGGTTATCCACTCTCACCACTATTGTTCAACTTTGTTGTGAAAGTTTTAGCCACAGCAATCAGAGAAGAAAAAGAAATAAAAGGAATCCAAAACAGAAAAGAAGAATTAAAGCTGTCATTATTTGCAGATGATACTATACATAGCGAATCCTAAAGACATTATGAGAAAACTCCTAGAGCTAATCAATGAATTTGGTAAAGTGATAGGATACAAAATTAATGCACATAAATCTCTTGCATTCCTATACAATAATGATTAAAAATCTGAAAGTTTCTTTAAGGAAAACTGCCATTTACCACTGCAACAAAAAGAATAAAATACCTAGGAATAAACCTACCTAAGGAGACAAAAGACCTGTATGCAGAAAACTATAAGACACTGATGAAAGAAATTAAGTATGATACAAACATATGGAGACATATACCACATTCTTGGATTGGAAGAATCAACATTGTGAAAATGACTGTACTACTCAAAGCAATCTGCAGATACAATGCAATCCCTATCAAACTATCACTGTCATTTTTCACAGAACTATAACAAAAAATTTCACAATTTGTATGGAAACACAGAAGACTCTGAGTAGTCAAATAAATCTTTAGAAAGAAAAGCAGAGCTGGAGGAATCAGCCTCCATGACTTCAGACTATACTACAAAGCTACAGTAATCAAGACATTATGGTACTGGCACAAAACCAGAAATACAGATCAATGGAACAGGATAGAAAGGCTAGAGATTAACCCACTTACATATGGTTACCTTATTTTTGATAAAGGAGGCAAGAATATACAATGGAAAAAATACAGCCTCTTCAATAAATGATGCTGTGAAAACTGGATAGCTACATGTAAAAGAATGAAATTAGAACACTTACTAACACTATATACAGAAAGAACTCATAATGGATTAAAGACCTAAATGTAAGGCCAGACACTCTAAAACTCTTAGAGGAAACATAAACAGAACACTCTATGACATAAATCACAGCAAGTTCCTTTTTAAACCCCCTCCTAGAGAAATAGAAATGAAAACTAAAATAAACAAATGGGACCTAATAAACTTAAAAGCTCTGCACAGCAATGGAAACCATAAACAAGATGAAAAGACAACCCTCAAAATGGGAGAAAATATTTGCAAATGAAGCAACTGACAAAGGATTAATCTCCAAAATATATAAGCAGCTCATGCAGCTCAATTAAAAAAAACAAACAAGAAAAACAATCCAATAATAGGCAGAAGACCTAAATAGACATTTCTCCAAATAAGATATACAGATTGCCAACAAACACATGAAAGGATGCTCAACATCATTAATCATTAGAGAAATGCAAATAAAACCAAAATGAGATATCACCTCACACCAGTCAGAATGGCCATCATCAAAAGATCTATAAACAATAAATGCTGGAGAGTGTGTGAAGAAAAGGGAACCCTCTTACAATGTTGGTGGGAATGTAAATTGATACAGCCACTATGGAGAACAGTATGGAGTTTCCTTAAGAAACTAAAAATAGAACTACCATAAGACCCAGGAATCCCACTACTGGGCATATACCCTGAGAAAACCATAATTCAAAGAGTCATGTACCACAATGTTCATTGCAGCTCTATTTACAATAGCCAGGACATGGAAGCAACCTAAGTGTCCATAACAGATGAATGCATATAGAATTGTGACATATATATACAATGCAATATTACTCAGGCATAGAAAGAAATGAAATTGAGTTATATGTAGTGCAGTGTATGGACTTAGTTTCTGTCATACAGAGTGAAGTAAGTCAGAAAGAGAAAAACTAATACAGTATGCTAACACATATAGCTAGTGGGGTGGAGCCACATAGCACAGGGAGTTCAGCTCAGTGCTTTGTGAACACCTAGAGGGGTGGGATAGCGAGAGTGGGAAGGAGAGAGATGCAAGAGGGAAGAGATATAGAGATATATGTATATATACATAACTGATTCACTTTGTTATAAAGCAGAAACTAGCACACCATTGTAAAACATTTATACTCCAATAAAGATGTAAAAAAATAAAAAAAGACTCCACACTTCTACTTCAGGGGACAAGTGTTAGATTCCTGGTTGGGGAACTAAGATCTCCCATGCCATGCAGTGCAGCCAGAAGAGAAAGTTTGCTCCCTGATCTGCCATCTTGTAATTCCTGTGCACTCCCTTTTTAAAAATCCCCTGGCAACAGAAACACAGGTACTTATAGTGTTACCACAGGAATTTGAATTTGACTGGTCCTGATTTCTACTGCCCTTGAAAAGAATCTCATGGCTAGAATGGGATAAGCAGTGAATCAAAAGACCTATCTATATGAATTTGGATAAACTGGGTAACTGCCAAAGCTTCAGTTTTCTAATCAGCAGGATAGCAAGAATTTTATGAACTGACAAATATAAAATCACAGAACACAATGCCAAGCTTGTGATAAGAGCTCTGTGAATATTCATTTATGCACTCTGGATTACTTTGAGTATGTAACTTTTATCTTGTAGGTGTTGTTAAATATGGCGTTGTTGGGACTGACTTGCAATCTGATTCCTATTTAGTCCCAGTTTCTCAGAAAACAATCAACTTCGAGTTTGGTAGTGATGGTGGTAGAGGTGAGGGAGACACAGAAAAAAACTCTAAGGGCACAGAATAAGATTCTTCAGTAAACAGCATTTGTACATCTCCTCATCAAGAAAAGAAGCAAGACTTTAATCAAAATATTTGACATCGAAATTTTCCATATACAAAGTGACTATATCATTAACACACTATTCCCCTATAGCCCTTTATTTTGTGTTAAGCTCTCCCAATTATTCTTTTCTTTTTAACATCTTTATTGGAGTATAATTTCTTTACAATGGTGTGTTATTTTCTGCTGTACAAGAAAGTGAATCAGCTATACATATACATACATCCCCATATCTCCTCCTTCTTGCGCTTCCCTCCCACCCTCCTTATCCCACCCCTCTAAGTTGACACAAAGCACCGAGCTGATCTCCCTGTACTATGCGGCTGCTTCCCCCTAGCTACCTATTTTACATTTGGTAGTGTATATAGGTCCATGTCAATCTCCCACTTCGTTCCAGCTTACCCTTTCCCCTCCCTGTGTCCTCAAGTCCATTCTCTACATATGCGTCTTTATTCCTGTCCTGACCCTAGGTTCTTCAGAACCACTTTTTTTTTCTTTAGATTCCATATATATGTGTTAGCATATGGTATTTGTTTTTCTCTTTCTGACTTACTTCGCTCTGTTTGACAGTCTCTAGGTCCATCCACCTCAATACAAATAACTCAATTTCATTTCTTTTTATGGCTAATATTCCACTGTATATATGTGTCACGTCTTCTTTATCCATTCATCTGTCAATGGGCACTTAGGTTGCTTCCATGTCCTAGATATTTTAAATAGAGTTGCAGTGAATATTGTGGTACATGATCCTTTTTCAATTATCGTTTTCTCAGGGTATATGCCCAGTAGTGGGATTGCTGGGTCATATGGTAGTTCTATTTTGAGATTTTTGAGGAACCTCCATACTGTTCTCCATAGTGGCGGTATCAATTTACATTCCCACTGACAGTGCAAGAGGGCTCCCTTTTCTCCACACCCTCTCCAGCATTCATTGTTCGTAGATATTTTGATGATGGCCATTCTGACTGGTGTGAGATGATATCTCATTGTAGTTTTGATTTGTATTTCTCTAATGATTAGTGATGTTGAGCATCCTTTCTTGTGTTTGTTGGCAATCTGTATATCCTCTTTGGAGAAATGTCTATTTAGGTCTTCTGCCCAGTTTTGGATTGGCTTGTTTGTTTTTCCGGTATTAAGCTGCATGAGCTGCTTGTACATTTTGGAGATTAATGCGTTGTCATTTGCTTTGTTTGCAAATATTTTCTTGCATTCTGAGGGTTGTCTTTTCATCTTGTTTATGGTTTCCTTCTCTGTGCAAAAGCTTTTAAGTTTCATTACATACCATTCGTTTATTTCATTACATACCATTCGTGTTATAATTTCATTCTTTTTATTTTAACATATTTTTTGGAATATAATTGCTTTACAATGGTGTGTTAGTTTCTGCTTTATAACAAAGTGAATCAGCTATACATATACATATATCCTCATATCTCCTCCCTCTTGCATCTCCCAATTTTTCTTACATGATATAACAAAAGAAAACTGGATTGAATCAATAGGTCTATATTTAATCCCATCTCTGCTGTTTAGTAGTGAGTTGAACTAGTCCTGGTGACTCAACAGACTTAAGTGTCAGGTTCCTTATGTGTAATATGAGGACCCTCTGCTGTAGGTTCATGTTTAAAGCCAGATGCGGGTAGACCTACCTGGTTACCTTGTATGTAGCAGCTATTAAATAACTGTCTATGGAAGCCAATAGTAATCCTTAGAGTGAGGAAAGGGAAGCAAGTAGGATCCTTTCTTTTCAGATGAGGAAAATAACAATCACCTAAGTCAAGTCTCACAAGTTAACGACAAAAGTGCGATTTGCACTCAGGATGCCTGATGTCTATTTTACAGCTGTCACCTCTAAACGGTATTGTACAGATTGTTTTGTGAGTAATTATATTGTAACTGTGCAGGTCCAATCTTTAAATAATGGGGTAGACCTTGTCCTGGGTTATTATTCATTTTTAGTTTACTCTCCCATTTCCACCACTGTATCAGCCCCAGAGAGTGCATAAAAGTCATCTCCAATCCCACAACTATCCAAAGAATGACCTCCAGTCTTTTGCTATATTTGCTGGACTCCTGGTTTTATGCCACTCTCTAACCCCTGACTACAGATTCATTTCCTATTTCCATATACTCACAGACAACCAAAATGAATTTGTCTCACCATATTTTACACCTCTGAGATCACAAAATAACAACAGTTACTATTGTAGCAATCATCCTTAAGTTAATTTCAAGAGTGAGTCACAGCAGTTTCAAAACAAAAAACCCAAAACCCGATAAGCTAAACCCAAAAAACTCATAGAGGCAATACTAGAGCACCCTTTTAAGGAATGCTGACTCATCAATTCTCTTCATGGCTCAGAAGACAATATAACTTGCAAATACATGAGCATCAATGTCCAAGTAGAGAAGTCATTGAGAAAAGTCAGAGTTAGAAAAGACTGAGGACCTCCAAAACCAGTGTATCTTACATAGGTTTATTTTCATGTATATACAACAGAGGTTTTCCTAACAATCTATGTCGAAAGAAGTCTAAAAGAATTATTTCAATTAAAATAAATTGAAAATAAGAAAACTATATCCAATTATTGTACACTTATTTGTTTTTCATTCACAAAATAATTTTTCTTTTATATCTGACAATGAATGTCTTACAAGATGACATGATGTGTGGTGTCTTCCACTAACAATTCATTCAGATTTCCTCCTCCAGCAGCTTCCTTGAGCACATTCTCAAGTTTTGATTCTGCTTACAAACCTAATGGCAGTGCTCTTTGTGGTTTGGGGGGCAAGAGTCACTCTCCACAATTTTTTTTCTCACACAGATATCTAGTTAGATCACTCCTCTGTCCCAGGATAAGGTGATTTGGATAGATAATATGCAAAACTGATTTTATAATTGCCTCTTCAAATAAGCTAGTTTCCTTCTACTTCTTATCTATAAAATAAGTTTTAGAATGTTTTCATTCATGAGCATGCCCAAAAGATTATATGGACTAACACACATGAATATACACATGAATATACTTTTAAAAAATAAAAAAAATTGATGCATTCAAAATTTACTGCTCAATTTTGTTATTCTTCTTTATTATTTGTGTCTGAAGATATTTTTGCTAAAAGTTCCAACACCAAAATGAGGCTAGCAGACTTTAAAGTCAGTTAACTCAAATAAAAAGTTGATGAAGAACAGCTGGCCATGGTTTCTTTTCTAAACTGGAAAGTTATGAGTAAAGTATAATGAGATTATATGGAGGACACATGCCCAGAACCCCAGCCCCATATAGCCTCGATGTTTGAGTGACCACAATCTCATATAGATGGGAAACAACTCCATTTGAACTTGCAAGGACTAAAGAGAAAGGAAACTCAAAACCTCAGTCATGGACTGCTAAAATTTTGAAATATTATTAGACCCTTGGATCATAAATCTGAAGTCACAAATGAATCAATCAATTCAATTTTTATGTGCAAATCACTCTGCTAAAACCAACAAAAGATATCTTGATCTTTATACACCAAATGATTGCAAACAAATATGATTGGAAGTAGGCATAATAAAATCAATACCTTGTGTTCATGTAGTACTTTAAAATTTACAAAAGAATTTCACACTTTCTTATTTTGTTCTTACAACAATTTGTAGAGGAGGTATTATTTCCATGGTAGATGAGAGTGATTAATCATTTTCTCAAAGTCACACAGGCTAGTTAGGTGGCAGAAGATAAGGACTACGGATAATTCACTAGTGCACCCCCAACACCTAGCTAACAGTGTGATACTGTATTTTATGTGACAAAGAAGTGTTTCAAAGGCATGTGGTATCATAGTTCAGATTAGTAAAAGAACATACAAAGTTAGGTGGTTAGGAGATGCTCCATGGAAATCATGAAGATTACTTAGAAACAGAAAGGGTAGGAAAAATTTAAACATCCCAAGGGAGTGGCATATAGATATTCTAGGTGGAAGGAATTGAGAAAACAAACTGAAAGAAGCAAGAAATTGTGTGGAATATTCCAGAGGATTCATGCATTGGTTTCATAGATTGACCTCCAGAGATCAAGTTCACACATGTCCCTTAACTATTATAAGTTCAGAAGAAATCATATGACTTGACCAGGAAGCAATTTGTTCAATAATGAGTTACAAGGGACAGGGAAGAAATGGTGACATTGCCAGTAGGGACATATTGTTGGATGCCTATGGTATAGCTGTAATGCCTCTGAGTGGAAGTGAAATTAATAAGTGGGATGTAGAAACCAGTTAATCTGTAGGAAAAAGAAATAATGAAACTAGAGACCCTGAACATGCCAAACCAGTGCAGGACCGCAGGGCTTGGCACCTGCCTGCCCCTGCGGTACATATATAGCTATCAGCTTCCACAGCTAATAAGCAAGCAGAGGGAATGACAGGCTTTACCTAATGAAAATGGCAGCTATCAGTCTGTGACTCAAAATGTCTGGATCCAATTCCTCTTACAGTTGATGATTTGATCCTTGGCAAATTAGTGGGATTGTAACAAGGAGGTTGTATGTGAAAGCTGCCAAGTGTTCTTTTAAATCCTCTCCAACTTTTCCCTTTTCACACTTCCCGCAGAAGATTGTGGCTACTTAGAAGAGTGTGTGTTCTTTATTTTCTCTCCCTGAAGAGTGTTATTCTTTACTGAATACCTGTCACCAATAGCACATTAGAAAAACCTCAGAAATGTTTAATTCAGTCAATATCTGGCTCAAGAATGTAATGATTTTCATCGAGTATTACATTTACCTTTATAAATTTCGTTCATCATCCAAGTGCAAAACCACAATATGTGCTCATCACTTATGGTCTCTTGGTAGCCCATGTGGCTTCTAGTCTTGACCTGATTGATACTCAAATAAATAAAACTCAGATGGTTGCTTATGGTGACATATTTCCTCCCACATTTGGGCTTGGAAAGCAACGGTGAACAGAGTCACTTAGCTAATCTGACTTAGGACAGCACGGAGTTTAATTTACAGATTACCCATATGCTCTGAAATGTACCACTCGCACTGGTCACCTCAGACCCCTCCTCCTCACGGTGTCATAATCTTCCCCATTTGCTCATCCCTAGCTTTCACAATCAGAAATGTATCCTTTTAACAGACATTTTTCAGTATTTTTACAGATTCCTCAAAATGTTCAGTAGAGGTAGATAGAACAGGAAGTTTCATGTCATTTTAGAGACAACAAAAGTGAGATTCAGTGAGGCAAAGGGGCTTGAAATGTGTTTGGAGACCAGATCCCTCCGTCTGGATCTGAATCCAGTCCTCTTTCTATCACTAATATTCTCTATACGATTCTTTCCTGTAATCACAAGACTGAAAATCTGGTCAGAGAAAGCTATAAAAGAAAGGAGTATAAGGGATCACATTTAAAAATAACTGGGCTCAGAACAATTATGCAAGTTTCCCAAAGCCACACAGCTAGTAATCAAGGGCAAAAGCACTACAGCTCAGGACATTCAAATTTAAGCACAATGAAGTGCCCTTTCTACTCACTATAATGTCTCATCAGAAACAGGTAGCAAAATAGGTAGCCTTAAATCGTACTCCATTCAGACTTTTGAGAGTACCCCAGCTGAAATCAGACAACAAGCAGCTAAACGGTCATCTCATCCACCCTGGATTCCTGAACAACAGCTTCTGCTCAAAACAACCAGCAGAAGCATGACGTGCTCACAAAGAAATCAAGTCAAATCAAATCAGCATTTGACTCCTTAAGGAAATATTCCCCAAGACAGCAGCCAGCATGGCTGTCATGCAGGGATGTGTGGTGTGCAGGCAGCCATCCATTCAGGCCACTGGCTACCAACAGCTGACTCTAGGAGTAGTATTTGAATCTACCTTGAGGGGGGCCAGGGCCCACAGACATTTGGGCCATCTGTTCCTATAATACCACATTACTCTCTACACTCAGTAATGAAGGCTCCTGAGTAATCTTTCATCAGAATGACTTCACGGCATTAAAAATGTATTTCAATACATAGCTTGTTTAAATATTTAACCCTCTTCAGCATTGAGAGATTGATTCAGAGCTGCAGTGTTTATATGGGCAGGAAACATTGATTTTCATATGCACGCATGCATTAATTCAGGAAGACTTGGGCACACACCAAAGGTTTTGATAAATGGATCTTTAAACCTCAAACTTTAATGGAGAATATTGGTTTGCCGCCCAGATCCCATCCCTCTGCCAATATTTAAATATTTTCAATTCTCATTTCCCAGTGGTGATGGGGAAAGTCAGTAGATTAACAGATTTTGGAAAATTATTTTGGGTAAAGTTTGTTTATACAACACACACACATACACAGAGAGAGATCTTATTCATTTTGCATTTTGCTGGCCTTCAGTGGGAGCTATTTGTGCATAGCACTGTCCAACTTTTATCAGATCTGTCTATAGCTCACCTTTTGCTGATATCTTGTCAATAAACCCTAAGACCTCACTGTGTATTCAGCACATGCAGGGGCCAGGGACAGAAAACCCTCCTATGCATTTCTTTATGTGATGGCATTATTTAAACTCAATACTATACTCAGAATTACCTTATTTAAGCCCAAACCTTTGTCACTTTTTTGAGCCTACCACACTGGGGGGTTCTGGTTAACTTTGGACCATCTTTGCAAATGTAAACACTTCACTAGGTTTGGAAGACCAGCCTTACCATGCAGGAAGGACCGTAAGACTTGTTGTAAGGAGTCCTTAACTCTAAGCTCCTAGGTGCTGGATAGATTGTTCTCAATATCACCTCCTTCATCTTCTCTCTGGGTATTAGCAACAGTCCCATGAGATGTTTAGCTAACATATTACCAACACCACTGAGTAAATGAGGAAACAAGCCTCCAAGAGTGTAAACTTTTCCAAGTGCATTCAGCTGGTTAGTGGTAATATGGATGTATGACTTGGCTTTTTCAATTGCCCACCATTTTTGGCGGAGACACTTCAGTCTTCTAAAATGCATACACATGGATTAATTAGCAAAACTAAATCAAGATCTATGGGTCATATATTAAATATCAGACAATGTTTTAGCATCTGAAAAATAGGATAGAGTTCTGCCTTTAAAGAAACTAGAGGAAGAAACAGGCTTTGGAGCAGAAAATTAGAAAGCAAAAAGTTAGTATAGGCAGAATGATAGAAATATCATGGATATAATGGGAGGAGGTACTATGCAGAGATAATCAAAACAATAAGTTAAGTGTTAACAGAGCCCAAGTACATATTTTCTCCACCTATTCAGCAAGAGAATTGTCTTAATCACCTAAGGTATTCATTGAATATAATGAATCAACTTCTTTCCCATGTATCTAAGATGGCACTAGTTATGTATGTATCATTCTTGGAGGAAGTGAGAAAATGGTTGCTCATCATTTTCTGTGTTTTGTGGTTGACTCTAGGGAAAAATAAAGGAACTGGATGGATGGTGGAAAGCTTCATGGAAAAGACAGGGAGAGAAAGAGAGAGAGGCAAGAGAGCACTGAAGGTTTTTGTGTTTGGTTTAGGTCTAATGTTTATCTGCAGAATGCATACACATAATTTGAAAACACAAATAGTTCTTAATGACAATCCCATGTCCCAATATACCTCTTATACAGCTCTTTTTGTTGTGTCTTCTAGTAATCACCTTCATATTTCTAAAGATGCAAATAATGCATTACTTTGTATTGACTTAGACATTATTCCTCATACAACATCTGCATCTCATCTTCCACATATATGCAAATAATAAGTCACTCAGTTAAAACCATAGCTATATTAATCTTATAATAATTATATAAATATTGTTCACTGCTGAGCCAAATAATATATTGGTATTACATTCCCTTTCTTCACAACAGTTTGCTTTCCATTAGTTTTCTATTGACCTTTCCTTTTCTCTCTTGCTCTATCCAGTAAACACAAACCCCACATTTTTCCTGAATATGCTACCATATCAGATATTCTGTTATCATTTTCTATTCCCTGAGGACTTTCCTACCAGAACTTTCTATCTTCTAACTACAATCTAGACTTGAATGCTCTCTCAAAGAATGCTTCTTCATTATAGTCTAAAGAATTCTCTTAAATGTTCTCCTAGTATGATTACATTCCTTCTTCCTGGATATGAAATCTTAATCTGTCTTGGTTGACTAACTGCATGTTTCTAGACCACATCATCATGTTGCTTCTCACATAAAGGTGACTGATAGTTAAATTTTTTTGAGTCTTCTTTGTCTTTATTTTGTCCTCACATTCAGTTGATAGTTTGGTTACTAAATTCTATGTTGAAAATGATGTTTACTCAGAGTGTTGAAGTTATTAGGTTCTAACATCCATTCTTGCTATTTTGAAACTATAATCCATACAAATCATTATTTTTTGTGTGACTAATAATTCCATCAACATCCCATGTTCTGAAATATCATGATAATTTATTTTATGATGGATATGCTATTTTTCACTATGCTGGACACTAGATGGACATCCGTCTTTCAATGCAGATTTCCATGTTCTTGACTTTAAAAAATGGTTATTATTTCTCCAAAATAGGTATTTCTTATGTTTGCTCTGGACTCTATATCAGCTGTTTAGGTCTTGGATTGATTATGTTAGACTTTTCTGTTATAGCTTTAATTTCCACTGTTTTTATGTTACACTTTATGGAAAATTTTGACATTATGTTCTAACTTTACTTGATTCCTAATATTTTACATTTCCAGAATTTTTTTTCCTTTTTAAAAAAAAATTAAATACAATTATTTTTTGTCTTATCTGTGGATTTTGCTCTTGGTATAGCTGAAGATAATTATGAGAAGGGTATTTATTTAATTTTGTCTGTTCCCTACATTATCTGCCTCTATCAGATAATTTTTTTTCTGCCATTGAATTCTTCTTATGTATTTAGCGACCCTTTGGTCTCTTACCACACTTAAGTGTGAAGCATATTAACAGTCACAATTAAAAAGCAGGGTCTTCTGAGATGGCAGACAGCAGAAGAAAGAAGAACAACAATCCTGCAGCCTGTGGAATAAAAACACATTCAAAGAAAGAGAGACAAGATGAAAATACAGAGAGCTATGTACCAGATGAAGGAATAAGATAAAACCCAAGAAAACAACTAAATGAAGTGGAAATAGACAACCTTCCAGAAAAAGAATTCAGAATAATGATAGTGAAGATGATCCAGGACCTTAGAAATAGAATGCAGGCAAAGATTGAGAAGATGCAAGAAATGTTTAACAAAGATCTAGAAGAATTAAAGAACAAACAAACAGAAATGAACAATACAATAACTGAAATGAAAGCTACACTAGAGGGAGTCAATAGCAGAATAACTGAGGCAGAAGGACATTCCATCCAAAAGCAATAGATTACACTTTCTTCTCAAGTGTGCATGGAACATTCTCCATGATAGATAACATCTTGAGTCACAAATCAAGCCTCAGTAAATTTAAGAAAATTGAAATCATATCAAGCATCTTTTCTAACCACAATGCTATGAGATTAGAAGTGAATTACAGGGAAAGAAACATAAAAACAAAAACGCATGGAGGCTAAACAATATGGATAAGGGACCTGGAAGACAGAATGGTGAAATTCACTACTGTGGAACAGAATAAAGAAAAAACGAATGAAAAGAAATGAAGACAGCCTAAGAGACCTCTGGGACAACATTAAACACAGAAACAGTCACGTTATAGGAGTCCCAGAAGGAGAAGAGAGAGAGAAAGGATCAGAGAAAATATTTGAAGAGATTATAATAAAAAATTCCCTAACATGGGAAAGGAAATAGCCACCTAAGCCCAGTAACTGCAGTGAGTCCCATGCAGGATAAACCCAAGGAGAAACATGCCAAGACAAATAGTAATCAAATAGGCAAAAATTAAAGAGAAAGAAAAATTATTGAAAGCAGCAAGGGAAAAATGACAAATAACATACAAGTAAACTCCCATAAGGTTAACAGCTGATTTCACAGGAGAAACTCTACAATCCAGAAGGGAGTAGCACAATATACTTAAAGTGATGAAAGGGAAGAAACTATAACCAAGATTATTCTACCCGGCAAGGATCTCATTCAGATTTGAGGAAGAAACCAAAAGCTTTACAGACAAACAAAAACTAAGAGAATTCAGCACCACCAAACCAGTTCTAAAACAAATGCTAAAGGAATTTCTGTAAGTGAAAAACACAAGAGAAGGAAAGGACCTCAAAAACAAACCCAAAACAATTAAGAAAATGGCCACAGGAATATACGTATTGATAACTACCTTAAACATGAATGGATTAAATGCTGCAACCAAAAGTCACAGGCTCGCTGAATGGATACAAAAACAAGACCCACATATATGCTGTCTACAAGAGACTCACTTCAGACCACACTCAGACTGAAAATGAGGGGATGGAAAAGATATTCCATGCAAATTGAAATCAAAAGAAAGCTAGAGTAGCAATACTCATATCAGATAAAATAGACTTTAAAATAAAGAACGTTACAAGAGACAAGGAATGACACTAGATAATGATCAAGGGATCAATCCAACAAGAATATATAGCAATTATAAATATATATGCACACAACATAGGAACACCTCAATACATAAGGCAACTGCTAACAGCTATAAAATAGGAAATCGACAGTAACTCAATAATAGTGGGGGACTTTAACACATCACTTACACCAATGGACAGATCATGGAAAATGAAAATAAATAAGGAAACAGAAGCTTTAAATGACACAATAGATCAGATAGATTTAATTGATATTTATAAGGCATTCCATCCAAAAACAGCAGATTACACTTTCTTCTCAAGTGTGCATGGAACATTCTCCATGATAGATCACATCTTGAGTCACAAATGAAGCCTCAGTAAATTTAAGAAAATTGAAATCATATCAAGCATCTTTTCTGATCACAACACTATGAGATTAGAAAGGAATTACAGGGAGAAAAATAAAAACACAGGGAGGCTAAACAATACGTTACTAAATAACCAAGAGATCACTGAAGAAATCAAAGAGGAAATCAAAAAATACCTAGAGACAAATGACATTTAAAGCACGACATCCAAAGCCTACAGGATGCAGCAACAGCAGTTCTAAGAGGGAAGTTTATAGCTATACAAGTCTACCTCAATAAACAAGAAAAATCACAAATAAAAAAAATCTAACCTTACACCTAAAGGAACTAGAGAAAGAAGAGCAAACAAAACCCAAAGTTAGAAGAAGGAAAGAAATCATAAAGATCAGAGCAGAAATAAATGAAACAGAAACAAAGAAAACAATAGCAAAGGTCAATAAAACTAAAAGCTAGTTCTTTGAGAAGATAAACAAAATTGATAAACCATTAGCCAGACTTATGAAGAAAAAGAGGGAGAGGACTCAAATCAATAAAATTAGAAATGAAAAAGGAGAAGTTACAATGGACACCGCAGACATACAAAGCAACCTAAGAAACTACTACAAGCAACTCTACTGCCAATAAAATGGACAACCTGGATGAAATGGACAAATTCTTAGAAAGGTATAACCTTCCAAGGCTGAACCAGGAAGAAATAGAAAATATGAACCGCCAATTCACAAGTAATGAAATTGAAACTGTGATTAAAAATATTCCAACAAACAAAACTCCAGAACCAGATGGCTTCAAAGGTGAATTCTATCAAACATTTAGTGAAGAAATAACACCCATCTTTCTCGACATCTTCCAAAAACTTTCAGAGGAAGGAACACTCCCAAGTTCATTCTATGAAGCCACCATCACCCTGATAGCAAAACAAGATAAAGATACTAGAAAAAAAGAAAATTACAGACCAATATCACTGATGAATATAGATGTTAAAATCCTCAACAAAATACCAGCAAACACAATCCAACAACACATTAAAATGATCACACACCATGATCAAGTGGGATTTATCCCAGGGATGCAAGGATTCTTCAATATACACAAATCAATCAATGTGATACACCATATTAACAAATTGAAGAATAAAAGCCATATGATCATCTCAATAGATGCAGAAAAAGCTTTTGACAAAATTCAACACCCATTCATGATAAAAACTCTCCAGAAAGTGGGCACAGAGGGAAACTACCTCAACATAATAAAGGCCATATATGACCAACCCACAGCAAACATCATTCTCAATGGTGAAAAACTGAAAGCATTTCCTCTAAGGTCAGGAACAAAACAAGTGTGTCCACTCTCGCCACTACTATTCAAAATAGTTTTGGAAGTCCTAGCCACAGCACTCAGAGAAGAAAAAGTAATAAAAGGAATACAAATTGGAAAAGAAGACGTAAAACTGTCACTGTTTGCAGATGACATGATACTGTACATAGAGAATCCTAAAGATGCCACCAGGAAACTGCTAGAGCTAATCAATGAATTTGGTAAACTTTCAGGGTACAAAATTAATGCACATAAATCTCTTGCATTCCTATACACTAATGATGGAAAATCTGAAAGTGAAATTAAGGAAACACTCCCATTTACTACTGCAACAAAAAGAATAAAATACCTAGGAATAAACCCACATAGGGTGAAAAAAGACCTGTGTTTAGAAAATGATAGGACACTAATGAAAGAAATTAAAGATGATACAAAGAGATGGAGACATATACCATGTTCTTGGATTGGAAGAATCAACATTGTTAACATTACTATACTTCTCAAAGCAATCTACATATTCAATGTGATCCCTATCAAATTACCAATGGCATTTTTTATGGAACTAGAACAAAAAATCTTAAAGTTTGTATTGAGACACAAAAGACCTCGAATAGACAAAGAATTCTTGAGGGGAAAAAATGAAGCTGGAGGGATCAGGCTCCCTGACTTCAGACTATACTATAAAGCTACAGTAATCAAGACAACATGCTACTGGAACAAAAACAGAAAAATAGATCAATGGAACAAGGTAGAAAGCCCAGAGATAAACCCACACACCTATTGTCAACTAATCTATGTCAAAGGAGGCAAGGATATAAAATGGAGAAAAGACACTCTCTTCAATAACTGGTGCTGGGAAAACTGGACAGCTACATGTAAAAGGCTGAAATTAGAACACTGTCTAACACCATACACAAAAATAGACTCAAAATGGATTAGCGACATGAATATAAGACCGGACACTATAAAACTCTTAGAGGAAAACATAGGAAGAACACTCTTTGATGTAAATCACAGCAATATCTTTTTTGATCCACCTCCTAGAGTAATGGAAATAAAAACAGAAATAAACAAATGGGACCGAAAGAAACTTCAAAGGTTTTGCACAGCAAAGGAAACCATAAATAAGATGAAAAGACAACCCTCAGAATGGGAGAAAATATTTGTGAATTAAGCAACAGACAAAGGATTAATCTCCAAAATTTACAAGCAGCTCTGCATCTCAATATCAAAAAAACAAACAAGACAAACCAAAAATGGGCAGAAGACCTAAATAGACATTTCTGCAAAGAAGATATACAGATGGCCAAGAGACACATGAAAAGTTGCTCAACATCACTAATTATTAGAGAAATGCAGATCAAAACTACAATGAGGTATCACCTCATACCAGTTAGAATGGGCATCATCTGAAAATCTACAAACAACAAATGCTGGAGAAGGTGTGGAGAAAAGGGAACCCTCTTGCACTCTTGGTGGGAATGTAAATTGATACAGCCACTATGGAGAACAGTATGGAGGTTCCTTAAAAAACTAAAAATAGAATTACCATATGATCTAGCAATCCCACTACTGGGCATATACCCAGTGAAAACCATAATTCAAAAAGACACGTGCATCCCAATGTTCATTGCAGCACTATTTACAATAGCCAGGTCATGGAAGTAACCTCAATGTCCATCGACAGATGAATGGATAAAGAAGATGTGGTACACATATATAATGGAATATTATTCAGCCATAAAAAGGAACGAAATTGTTTCATTTGTAGAGACATGGATGGATCTGGAGACTGTCATACAGAGTGAAGTAAGTCAGAAAGAGAAAAACAAATGTTGTATATTAACGCATATATGTGGAACCTAGAAAAATGGTACAGATGAACCATTTTGCAGGGCAGAAAATTAGACACAGATGTAGAGAACAAATGTATGGACACCAATTTGGGAAAGCGGCGGGTGCGTGGGTGTGATGATGTGATGAATTGGGCGATTGGGATTGACATGTATACACTGATGTGTACAAAATTGATGACTAATAAGAACCTGCAGTATAAAAAAATTAATTAATTAAAATTCAAAAAAAACTTAGCCAATTAAAAACAATTCTTTAAAATTTAAAATTTTTCTACATATGACATATATATTATAAGATCCATTGATTTTTGTTGAATTTTTTAAAATATCTGAATAGCTTTTTCATCCTATATACCTTTATTTCTTCCTATGTTTTAAAAATAAGTCGCATATATTTACTACCTATAAAAAAAAAAGTAAAGAAAGAATTAGTGTCTTCCAATAGAAAAGATAGCATGAATTTATTTTTCAATAAATCCCTTATCCCTCAAACTTGTGGAATGACTAATACAACATTTTAAATGAGAGCTGAATTTTAAAATAACATCAATATCACTGTGAACAAGAAGTAGTCCAAAAATACTACAATATGTGAGGATAAAATTCTTTGTTCTGAGCGTGTATGCAGGAAATGGCACATCTTGTGGGCAAGGGGAAGAAAAATTCCCATGTGAGTTGGGAGACCTGAGCCCAAAGTTCATGCCTTGAGTGGGCTCCCTTACTCATGAAAGAAAGGAAGTTTAGAGAAGTCCTGCCAAGTATTTCTAAGTTTATAGCTTCACCTCATGACCAGGCATATAATAAATCTGTTAGCTGAGCTTGCATAGATAGGTGATAGCTCTGACTTCTCCATAGGATGAGAGATCAAGACTGCCTTCTTAAGACTCAGTACTTAACTAGCACTCTCAGACAAATTAGATGCATTCATGGGACCTCTGCATTGAGGAAGATAACTGGAAAGGGAGGGAAAGAGAGAGAAAGAGAAAACTAAAGTAAATCCACAATAGAAATATATAAACATAAATTAAACCTAATACTAACAGAGTCAACAAAATACAAAATCAACAGAATAAACTCCAGATGAAGTTATTGTTATAGAACAGTATGGCAAAGCTTTATAAACAAATATAGTTACAATGTTTAAAAAGAAAATGGAAGGAATTACATCCATTAAAGCACACACACAAGATACTATGAAACAAAGCAGCAATGAAAAAAAACCAAAACTTACCTAGAAAATTTGGAAATAGAATATGGGGAAATTGAAATTAAATAAAATGTTACAGACAAGATAAATTGTGGACTGAATAAAGTCACAGAAAGAATGAACAGGAAAATAGTACTCAGGAATTCACTCAGAAAAGCAATTGAGACAATCTTAATGCCATGAAATGAATTCAGGCATCCTTTCCCAAAGTGAAATCTACATGAAGATGTTCCGTGATAAAAAAAGGACTCTGTGCTCCTTTATAAATTTGAGAAGGATTGCATACTATATATAACACCATTGGAGATTCATAATTCACATAAATATATCAAAGTCTATGTAAAATCTTACATTAAAAAGCACATAATTTAATTTTATATTCTTTTTCCCAAAACTATTGGATATTGACATCCATTTCCAAATACACAATGTATTTTTTTATAAAGAGATAATGCCTTGATACACCAAGAAAATATTGTAATATAGTGAGAAAAAACATCCAGACTGAGAATGATAAAACTAAGATTTTAATTTGAGTTCTGTCACTAAACAATTATGTGATACCTGTTACTTTTTTTTCTAAAAAAATAAAACAATATTTATACTTTATAGCTTTAAGATCAACTTTTATGAATAGAATATGTCATGTCAATGATATATGACAATCTAGAATGAGTGATGCTCTGGTGGAGGGTAAGGAAGTGCTTTCCCTGTTCTCTACAAGTGACACGTGCAGACAAATGCCCTCCTGGTATCCAGGTGTGCTAGACCTTGTGCTCAGAGGTGGCTAGGATGAGCATGAGAGGACTGAGCTTTCAAAAAGGAATCCTGAAGGAGAGGAATCCTGTCTGTCAAGGACACTAGAGAACAAAAAGACATTGAGAAAGCCATTGCTGAAGGGGCAGGGGCAGCATTCAGGATGGTTGTCCTTACAAAGTCTCTAAAGTCAGTATGAAACTTACAAACATGCAAATAGACCCAGGTTTTGTTTCCACAAAGAAGAGGGATCCCCTGCATCTTGAGAACATGTTAGGAAAAGTTCAGTTTCCTTTTTGTGTCACTCAGAGTGGTACAAATACCACAAAGGTGATAGTTCTTGGACCTAGGACCTGGCATTTGAATAGGCACAATCTAGGGTCATAATATAGATTGGCTGTTAAAGCAAAGAAGCTTCATCATTACAAACAGGGGAAGGGACATGGCAGGGTACATGTAAATATTTGAGGAGGGTAGGTCAATTATAGTCATTCGACAGAGCAAGATAAATATAGTATCCTAGAAGGTTATGTTCCAGCCTTCAGTCACAATTTAAAGAAGTAATGGACATTGTCCAGGCTGAAGGAAAGGGGATTCCCAACAATGGATAAAACACAGAAATGGTATAAGATTCAAATTCCAAGAAGAACAATCAAGGACTACTCATTGGTTTACAGGTTCAGTCTCTTAAGTTTTGGCTTATAGAAAAGCTCCACTGGATGGTATTTTAGCATACCATCCCATTTAAGAGTTGCAGAAAAGGTATTAGGACACTAAAGTAGAATTATCAAGTACTGGAAATATCAGGTGGAAAAGATAGCATGGGTCCAGTGAATACTCTAAGCATTGAGCTTATTTAAAACAGTTGGATGCCATTTGAAGATCTTGGCATCTATCTTCCTTCATGATCTGCTCTTTATGCATTTTGTTTTATGCTTTACAGTTTGGAGATCATTCTCCTTGATAGATAAAATGGGAGTAAAATAAGAGAGGAATGAATCATTCTGCCTTTGCTGTCATTTTTAACAGTACCTTATCTACCCTAAGCCGTGTTCTTCTTCCAGCTCTGTACAGAGTAAAAATTACCGTTTACCTGAATCTAGTGTTGGTTCTTGCTTTTCACCTCTTTCTGGTTTTTAACTTTCCAGGTGAGCTTCTTAAAGGTACAAAGGCTCTTTTCAACATATCTCTTCTTTTGCATGTCCCTCTTTCTATCTTTTGTGCATGTCCTTTAGAACATGACTTCATCACTTAATTCCCATTTTAGTCACTCTGCTCCAGTAGAGGAGAGTTGAAAATACAGAGGGGAAGTAAGAATATGTGTAATCGGCTAGTATTTTTCTCTTTCAGAAAATGAATACACATATCAAGCACCGGAAAAACATATACAAATTAGCCAGTATGATAGCTGCCATAGAGAATGTAGGATCATTATGGAACTGAGAAATATGAAAGTAATTATTTTCATCATTGTTGCCTCTATGAAGGTTTCTAGAAACATAACCTATAACAAATAGGAAGCACAGAGAAAGAGGAAAGAGTCTGAATACTGATGGAGTTAGGCAAAATCTACATGATAAACTGTAGTGCCCATATTGCATGCTTACTGATGCCCTTACCAGAGAGATCAGGGGGACTTTTTTTTTTTTTTAAAGAAGATGTTGGGGGTAGGAGTTTATTTATTTATTTATTTTTGCTGTGTTGGGTCTTCGTTTCTGTGTGAGGGCTATCTCTAGTTGTGGCAAGTGGGAGCCACTCTTTTTTTTTTTTTTAACATCTTTATTGGAGTATAATTGCTTTACAATGGTATGTTAGTTTCAGCTTCACAACAAAATGAATCAGTTATATATACACATATATTCCCATATCTCTTCCCGCTTGCGTCTCCCTCCCTCCCACCCTCCCTATCCCACCCCTCCAGGCGGTCACAAAGCACCGAGCTGATCTCCCTGTGCTATGCGGCTGCTTCCCACTAGCTAACTGCCTTACGTTTGGTAGTGTATATATGTCCATGCCTCTTTATCGCTTTGTCACAGTTTACCGTTCCCCCTCCCCATAGCCTCAAGTCCATTCTCTAGTAAGTCTGTGTCTTTATTCCTGTTTCATCCCTAGGTTTTTCATGACATTTTTTTTTTAATTCCATATATATGTGTTAGCATACGGTATTTGTCTCTCTCTTTCTGACTTACTTCACTCTGTATGACAGACTCTAGGTCTATCCACCTCATTACAAATAGCTCAATTTCATCTCTTTTTATGGCTGAGTAATATTCCATTGTATATATGTGCCACATCTTCTTTATCCATTCATCCGATGATGGACACTTAGGTTGTTTCCATCTCTGGGCTATTGTAAATAGAGCTGCAATGAACATTTTGGTACATGACTCTTTTTGAATTATGGTTTTCTCAGGGTATATGCCCAGTAGTGGGATTGCTGGGTCATATGGTAGTTCTATTTGTAGCTTTTTAAGGAACCTCCATACTGTTCTCCACAGTGGCTGTATCAATTTACATTCCCACCAACAGTGTAAGAGGGTTCCCTTTTCTCCACACCCTCTCCAGCATTTATTGTTTCTAGATTTTTTGATGATGGCCATTCTGACCGGTGTGAGATGATATCTCATTGTAGTTTTGATTTGCATTTCTCTAATGATTACTGATGTTGAGCATTCTTTCATGTGTTTGTTGGCACTCTGTATATCTTCTTTGGAGAAATGTCTATTTAGGTCTTCTGCCCATTTTTGGATTGGGTTGTTTGTTCTTTTGTTATTAAGCTGCATGAGCTGCTTGTAAACTTTGGAGATTAATCCTTTGTCAGTTGCTTCATTTGCAAATATTTTCTCCCATTCTGAGGGTTGTCTTTTGGTCTTCTTTATGGTTTCCTTCGCTGCACAAAAGCTTTTAAGTTTCATTAGGTCCCATTTGTTTACTTTTGTTTTTATTTCCATTTCTCTAGGAGGTAAGTCAAAAAGGACCTTGCTGTGATTTATGTCATAGAGTCTTCTGCCTATGTTTTCCTCTCAGAGTTTGATAGTTTCTGGCCTTACATTTAGGTCTTTAATCCATTTTGAGCTTATTTTTGTGTATGGTGTTAGGGAGTGATCTAATCTCATACTTTTACATGTAGCTGTCCAGTTTCCCCAGCACCACTTATTGAATAGGCTGTCCTTTCTCCACTGTACATTTCTGCCTCCTTTGTCAAAGATAAGGTGACCATATGTGCGTGGGTTTATCTCTGGGCTTTCTGTCCTGTTCCATTGATCTATCTTTCTGTTTTTGTGCCAGTACCATACCGTCTTGATAACTGTAGCTTTGTAGTATAGTCTGAAGTCTGGGAGCCTGATTCCTCCAGTTCCTTCTTTCGTTCTCAAGATTGCTTTGGCTATTCTGGGTCTTTTGTGTTTCCATACAAATTGCAAAATGTTTTGTTCTAGTTCTGTGAAAAATGCCAGTGGTAGTTTGATAGGGATTGCATTGAATCTATAGATTGCTTTGGGTAGTAGAGTCATTTTCACAATGTTGATTCTTCCAATCCAAGAACATGGTATATCTCTCCATCTCTTTGTATCATCTTTAATTTCTTTCATCAGTGTCTTATAATTTTCTGCATACAGATCTTTTGTCTCCTTAGGTAGGTTTATTCCTAGATATTTTATTCTTTTTGTTGCAATGGTAAATGGGAGTGTTTTCTTGATTTCACTTTCAGATTTTTCATCATTAGTATATAGGAATGCCAGAGATTTCTGTGCATTAATTTTGTATCCTGCCACTTTACCAAATTCATTGATTAGCTCTAGTAGTTTTCTGGTAGCATCTTTAGGATTCTCTATGTATAGTATCATGTCATCTGCAAACAGTGACAGCTTTACTTCTTCTTTTCCGATTTGGATTCCTTTTATTTCCTTTTCTTCTCTGATTGCTGTGGCTAAAACTTTCAAAACTATGTTGAATAAGAGTGGTGAGAGTGGGCAACCTTGTCTTGTTCCTGATCTTAGTGGAAATGGTTTCAGTTTTTCACCATTGAGGATGATGTTTGCTGTGGGCTTGTCATATATGGCCTTTATTATGTTGAGGAAAGTTCCCTCTATGCCTACTTTCTGCAGGGTTTTTATCATAAATGGGTGTTGAATTTTGTCAAAAGCTTTCTCTGCATCTATTGAGATGATCATATGGTTTTTCTCCTTCATTTTGTTAATATGGTTTATCACATTGATAGATTTGCGTATATTGAAGAATCCTTGCATTCCTGGAATAAACCCCACTTGATCATGGTGTATGATCCTTTTAATGTGCTGTTGGATTCTGTTTGCTAGTATTTTGTTGAGGATTTTTGCATCTATGTTCATCAGTGATATTGGCCTGTAGTTTTCTTTCTTTGTGACATCCTTGTCTGGTTTTGGTATCAAGGTGATGGTGGCCTCGTAGAAGGAGTTTGGGAGTGTTCCTCCCTCTGCTATATTTTGGAAGAGTTTGAGAAGGATAGGTGTTAGCTCTTCTCTAAATGTTTGATAGAATTCAGCTGTGAAGCCATCTGGTCCTGGGCTTTTCTTTGTTGGAAGATTTTTAATCACAGTTTCAATTTCAGTGCTTGTGATTGGTCTGTTCATATTTTCTATTTCTTCCTGATTCAGTCTTGGCAAGTTGTGCATTTCTAAGAATTTGTCCATTTCTTCCAGATTGTCCATTTTATTGGCATAGAGTTGCTTGTAGTAATCTCTCATGATCTCTTTTATTTCTGCAGTGTCAGTTGTTACCTCTCCTTTTTCATTTCTAATTCTATTGATTTGAGTCTTCTCCCTTTTTTTCTTGATGAGTCTGGCTAGTGGTTTATCTATTTTGTTTATCTTCTCAAAGAACCAGCTTTTAGTTTTATTGATCTTTGCTATTGTTTCCTTCATTTCTTTTTCATTTATTTCTGATCTGATTTTTATGATTTCTTTCCTTCTGCTAGCTTTGGGGTTTTTTTGTTCTTCTTTCTCTAATTGCTTGAGGTGCAAGGTTAGGTTGTTTATTCGAGATGTTTCCTGCTTCTTAAGGTGGGCTTGTATTGCTATAAACTTCCCCCTTAGAACTGCTTTTGCTGCATCCCACAGGTTTTGGATCGTTGTGTCTCCATTGTCATTTGTTTCTAGGTATTTTTTGATTTCCTCTTTGATTTCTTCAGTGATCACTTCATTATTAAGTAGTGTATTGTTTAGCCTCCATGTGTTTGTATTTTTTACAGATCTTTTCCTGTAATTGATATCTAGTCTCATGGCGTTGTGGTCAGAAAAGATACTTGATAGAATTTCAATTTTCTTAAATTTACCAAGGCTTGCTTTGTGACCCAAGATATGATCTATCCTGGAGAATGTTCCATGAGCACTTGAGAAAAATGTGTATTCTGTTGTTTTTGGATGGAATGTCCTATAAATATCAATTAACTCCATCTCATTTAATGTATCATTTAAAGCTTGTGTTTCCTTATTTATTTTCATTTTGGATGATCTGTCCATTGGTGAAAGTGGGGTGTTAAAGTCCCCTACTATGAATGTGTTACTGTCGATTTCCCCTTTTATGGTTGTCAGTATTTGCCTTATGTATTGAGGTGCACCTATGTTGGGTGCATAAATATTTACAATTGTTATATCTTCCTCTTGGATCGATCCCTTGATCATTATGTAGTGTCCTTCTTTGTCTCTTCTAATAGTCTTTGTTTTAAAGTCTATTTTGTCTGATATGAGAATTGCTACTCCAGCTTTCTTTTGGTTTCCATTTGCATGAAATACCTTTTTCCATCCCCTTACTTTCAGTCTGTATGTGTCTCTAGGTCTGAAGTGGGTCTCTTGTAGACAGCAAATATATGGGTCTTGTTTTTGTATCCATTCAGCCAATCTGTGTCTTTTGGTGGGAGCATTTAGTCCATTTACGTTTAAGGTAATTATCGATATGTGTGTTCCTATTCCCATTTTCTTAATTGTTTTGGGTTCGTTATTGTAGGTCCTTTCCTTCTTTTGTGTTTCTTGCCTAGAGAAGTTCCTTTAGCAGTTGTTGTAGAGCTGGTTTGGTGGTGCTGAACTCTCTCAGCTTTTGCTTGTCTGTAAAGGTTTTAATTTCTCCATCAAATCTGAATGAGATCCTTGCTGGGTAGAGTAATCTTGGTTGCAGGTTTTTCTCCTTCAACACTTTCAATATGTCCTGCCACTCCCTTCTGGCTTGCAGAGTTTCTGCTGAAAGATCAGCTGTTAACCTTATGGGGATTCCCTTGTGTGTTATTTGTTGTTTTTCCCTTGCTGCTTTTAATATGTTTTCTTTGTATTTAATTTTTGACAGTTTGATTAATATGTGTCTTGGCATATTTCTCCTTGGATTTATCCTGTATGGGACTCTCTGTGCTTCCTGGACTTGATTAACTATTTCCTTTCCCATATTAGGGAAGTTTTCAACTATAATCTCTTCAAATATTTTCTCAGTCCCTTTCTTTTTCTCTTCTTCTTCTGGAACCCCTATAATTCGAATGTTGGTGCGTTTAATGTTGTCCCAGAGGTCTCTGAGACTGTCCTCAGTTCTTTTCATTCTTTTTTCTTTATTCTGCTCTGCAGTAGTTATTTCCACTATTTTATCTTCCAGGTCACTTATCCGTTCTTCTGCCTCAGTTATTCTGCTATTGATCCCATCTAGAGTACTTTTAATTTCATTTATTGTGTTGTTCATCGTTGCTTGTTTCATCTTTAGTTCTTCTAGGTCCTTGTTAACTGATTCTTGCAATTTGTCCATTCTATCTCCAAGATTTCGGATCAACCTTACTATCATTATTCTGAATTCTTTTTCAGGTAGACTGCCTATTTCCTCTTCATTTGTTAGGTCTGGTGGGTTTTTATCTTGCTCCTTCATCTGCTGTGTGTTTTTCTGTCTTTTCATTTTGCTTATCTTACTGTGTTTGGGGTCTCCTTTTTTGCAGGCTGAAGGTTCGTAGTTCCTGTTGTTTTTCGTGTCTGTCCCCAGTGGCTAAGGTTGGTTCGGTGGGTTTGTAGGCTTCCTTGTGGAGGGTACTAGTGCCTGTGTTCTGGTGGATGAGGCTGGATCTTGTCTTTCTGGTGGGCAGGTCTACGTCTGGTGGTGTGTTTTGGGGTGTCTGTAGACTTATTATGATTTTAGGCAGCCTCTCTGCTAATGGGTGGGGTTGTGTTCCTGTCTTGCTAGTTGTTTGGCATAGGCTGTCCAGCACTGTAGCTTGCTGGTCGTTGAGTGAAGCTGGGTGCTGGCGTTGAGATGGAGATCTCTCGGAGATTTTTGCTGTTTGATATCATGTGCAGCTGGGAGGCCTCTTGTGGACCAGTGTCCTGAAGTTGGCTCTCCCACCTCAGAGGCACAGCACTGACTCCTGGCTGCAGCACCAAGAGCCTTTCATCCACAGGGCTCCTTAATTTGGGATGATTCGTTGTCTATTCAGGTATTCCACAGATGCAGGGTATATCAAGTTGATTGTGGAGCTTTAATCCGCTGCTTCTGAGGCTGCTGGGAGAGATTTCCCTTTCTCTTCTTTGTTCTCACAGTTCCCAGGGGCTCAGCTTTGGATTTGGCCCCGCCTGTGCGTGTAGGTTGCCGGAGGGCGTCTGTTCTTTGCTCAGACAGGACGGGGTTAAAGGAGCCGCTGATTCGGAGGCTCTGGCTCACCCAGGCCGGGGGGGGGGGGGGGGGGGGTAGGGAGGGGCACGGAGTGTGGGGCGGGCCTGCAGCGGCAGAGGCCGGCGTGACGCTGCAGCCTGAGGCGCTCCGTGCGCTCTCCCAGGGGAGCCGTCCCTGGATCCCGGGACCCTGGCAGTGGCGGGCTGCACAGGCTCCCCGGAAGGGCGTGTGGCTAGTGACCTGTGTTCGCACACAGGCCTCCTGGCGGCGGCAGCAGCGGCCTTAGCGTCCCATGTCCGTCTCTGGGCTCCGCACTCTTAGCCGCGGCTCGCGCCCGTCCCTGGAGCTCTCTCAAGCAGCGTTCTTAATCCCCTCTCCTCGTGCACCAGGAAACAAAGAGGGACGTAAAAGTCTCTTGCCTCTTCGGCAGGTCCAGACCCCTCCCCGGACTCTCTCCCGGCCAGCCGTGGCGCACCAACGCCCTGCAGGCTGTGTTCACGCCGCCAACCTCAGTCCTTTCCCGGCGCTCCGACAAAAGCCGGAGCCTCAGCTCCCAGCCCTGCCCGCCCCGGCGGGCGAGCAGACAAGCCTCTCGGCTGGTGAGTGCCGGTCGGCCCGATCCTCTGCGCTGGAATCTGTCCGCTTTGCCCTCTGCACCCCTGTTGCTGTGCTCTCCTCCGCGGCTCCCAAGCTCCCCCACTCCGCCTCCCGAAGTCTCCACCCGCGAAGGGGCTTCCTAGTGTGTGGACACTTTTCCTCCTTCACAGCTCTCTCCCGCTGGTGCAGGACCCGTCCCTATCCTTTTGTCTCTGTTTAGTTTTTTCTTTTGCCCTAACCAGGTACGTGGGGGGTTCCTTGCCTTTTGGGAGTTCTGAGGTCTTCTGCCAGCGTTCAGTAGGTGCTCCATAGGAGTTGTTCCACGCGTAGATGTAGTTCTGGTGTATCTGTGGAGAGGAAGGTGATCTCCGCGTCTTACTCTTCCGCCATCTTCCCGGAAGTTCTCCGGGAGCCACTCTTCATCGCGGTGCACAGGCCTCTCACTGTCGCGGCCTCTCTTGTTGCAGAGCACAGGCTCCAGATGGGCAGGCTCAGTAGTTGTGGCTTACGGACCTAGTTGCTCCACGGCATGTGGGATCCTCCCAGACCAGGGTTCAAACCCGTGTCCCCTGCATTAGCAGGCAGATTCTCAACCACCGCACCACCAAGGAAGCCCTAGGTTAACTTTTAAAGACTGCAGATTTCTTTCTCAAAGTTATTTATCCAAGATGATATGGTCATGCTTCCCCAAGATTCCTGTCACTGTAACTCTACCTATCAACGTCTCCTGTTTATCATAGTCAATTATGGAAGCTTAGTGTTTCCTCATCCTTATGAAAGGCAAATTTATCAGCAAGAAGAATCATTAAAATGCCATACACTGCCTTTTGCAGATGTAGAATTCTAATAGATTTATTTAAGTATTCATTTAGTCATTCAATTATTCAACAAGTGGTATCTGTGTGTTAAATTCCTTTAGTGACAAGAATGACAATATCATTGCCCTCACTTAGCTTATCATCTAAGAAGAAAAAAATATTACACAAATACTTGTGCAATGATTACAATTGTGATGAAGTCTTTGAGGAAAAGGTAATTATGCTATGAGCACATTTGATAGGAGGATTCAAGCTTAGCTGAGGGAATTTTAGCTGATTCAGCTGATGGATGAATAGAATTAGCTGGGAAAAGGGAAGGGGGAATACTATAGTAAGAAAGATTAGTTATAATAAGGTCCAGAAGCAGGAGGGAACACAGAATAGTTCAGAACTGATAGAATTCATGCAGTAATAGAATGAGGATAAGTTATAGAACAAGACATGAGAAAGTCTCAAAAACTCAGAAGGTCTCATTTTGTGGAAGGTCTTTCAGCTTATGTGAGAGTGTTTGGAATTAACTCTAATAGCTGGAAGTTATTTAAGAGTTTTAAGCAAGAAACGTGTCTTGAATGTATTTATTTCAAAAAAATATTTTATTGGTTACTGTGCAAACACAGATGTGAGAGAGATCAACTAAGAAGCAATTGAAAGAAGCCAGAAGAGATAGGTTGCTAAGATGTACATAGTATCATAGTAAGGGAACTGTTAATATTTTGACTGCAAGGTTGAAGGGGTGACAGAGAGTATGGCTACTACCGGAATGTGAGTAAGAAGGTGAAGTGAGAAGATCTTAGATCTGCTTAATTATATTTACATTGGGTTGGCTAAAGAGCTACTAGCAGAAGAAAGGATGATAGAACAAAAAGTGTGGTTGGGCAGAGAATAGTGAATATGGATTGGGCAAAAGAGAAGAGAAAGGTTGATAAAGTGTAAATAGAAGAATGAAAGAAATATTTTGAGGTAAGTACCGTGTGTGAGACATACACTCACAAATCTCTCTCTTCCTTTCTCACACTCTCTATCTCTCTCATGCACACACATACATATTCCATGAGCAAAAAGAGAAAAAATGATTTTAAAAATATTTTTTCATGTTTTTTGGTATGGTTTTGAAAAATTTTAGTAAAGACTTAAGTTGACTAAGGTTTCTTTGTTGTTTTTGTTTTGTTTTGAATAAAATGTGCTGAGACCGAACTGTTTAGGCAACTCAGTTTTATTCAGGTTACAGAAAGGACTGAGTGATTGATTTGATTTGAATTTTGAGGGAGAGAAAATCATCAAGTATGATACTCAGATTTCTTACTTAAATAATTGCAAAGATGGTAGTATCTTTGCTGGAAAAATAAGAAAACATTTAAAAAGCTCTCCGTCTGCCTCTCACTCCTACATTTTAACTTCCTTGTGTGTCATTTTGTGATATATTTTAGAAGAACTATAACAATATATTTTGTCTAGTGATTTTCTGTATAGTATCTTCTCACAATGATTTCACTTTTTTTTCTTTTTTACTTAATCACCGAAGTGCTTTTCACTGTACTACATCAGACAAGTTTGAGGATTTATGTTCAGGCATAGAATAGTTTCTCTGATTACATTATTTCCTCATGTCCTTTATTTAAACAGATTTTCTTTTTTTTTTTAAGGCATAACCTTCATTTATCTCCTAATCATTTGCCTGGCCTCACTAAATTTCAGTGACAGTTTCATCACTGCATTTACATACTATGTCAAATTTCAGATTCTTTCTTTAGACAATAAAAACTCAGTGTATTGGTATAGATGATCACTATTTTTCTATTCCTTTTTTTCTTCTATTTCCTTTTTTTTTTCTTTCTTTCAACAAAATCTACTGAGTGTCTGCTAAGTACTAAACATTGTCTAATCACTAGTATGAAAATGGACAAAGTTTCTTTTCATAAATTAGCATCCTAACCAAAAGGGAAGAGATAGAAAGAAAATAAACATGAATAGAGTAGGTGAAAATACATGCTATTCAGATAAGTAAAACAGGTTGATATCATGGTGACTTGAAAGCTACTTTAGTTTCCCTGGGAGGTGACATTTAAGATGATAAGGGAATAAGAGGCCATATAAAGCCCTGTGAAGGTCAGGTGGGAAAACATTCTAGGCAGAGGAGATAGACCTAAGGTGTGATTGACATATATACATTAACATGTATAAAATTGATGACTAATAAAAGAAAAAGAAAGTCTAAGATATTTTAAAGGCATGCTTTCAGACTTTTGGAAAGAAAGTTATTTTTTCTCCAAATGAAAAATAAATGAAAACATATCATTAAAAAAAAAATGAGCTTGAGTTGTGTAAGGAAGGAAAAAAAGGACCAAAATGACTGAGTCCCTAATAGGAAGAGGAAGAATGATGAGAGATGAGGGTCACCACACTCAAAGCTTTGTGGGCCAGGGTCAGGGAATGAGTATTTGCCCAAATGGAATGGCACATCCTCAGAACAGTTTGAGCAGATGAGTGGCAAAACCTGGATTACTCTTTTAAAAAGTCCATTTCTGGCATTTTGGAGGATGACTTGAACATGGACATGTGGAGAAGCAGGCGGTCAGTAGATGTTTATTTTGAGAGTCCAGGTAAAAGATTATTAATCCTTGAATTAGAATGATAGTGGATATTTAGAGAAGTGAACCAATTTGAGAAACACTTTAGAGGAACAATTGATGAGACTCATTAGAGGAGGCATAGTGGGTTGAGTAAAGAGAGGCAGCAAGGATAACCCCTAGATTCCCTACTTGTACAATTGAGTAGATGGAGGTGTTTTTTTCTCCCACAAAGATGAGGAAAGCTTGATCTGGGAAAAAATTTTTTTTCATAAAAAATTAGGAGTTGCCTTTTTCTGTTTTGGCCAGGTTAAATTTGAGATGGCTATTAGGCATTCATGTAGAATTTTTAAATATTAGTTGGATAATCTAAACTGGAGTTAGGGAAACCAAGGATAGAGATGAAGTATTTGCAGATTGTTGTAGAGATGCAAATTGGAGCTATGAGAATAAAGAAGATCACCCATGTCACCCAGGAAGAGTGAATGGAGATGAGGAGGGTGCCAAGGAAAGATCCTGGAGTACACCAAAGTTAAAGATCTAGAAGAGGCACAGAAGCCTGGGGTGATAGAGGCTAATGAAGTAAAAGAAAACCCTAGTAAGAGGACAATGTTCTCCCAATGTGGAAGCTGAAGAAAAAAATGATATTTTGAAGAGGAGGGATCTTTTAATAGTTGATTGCTGCTGATAGATCAAATAATATACATCACTGCATGCTCCATGGGACATGAATGATGTTCTAAATAGACCGTCTGGTATCAAAATGGGTAAACTGCTCAGTATTTCCTCATGTATACTAAATATCTTTTTTTTTTTTTTTTCTGGTCTCAAGCTCTCTTCCATTGGTGGTTTAATTACTTTTTCTTTGTTCATCAAGATCAACTACAAGATAATCCTCAGGATAATAATTCTGCTCAGGGGAGTAATGACTTTTCCCAATTCCTCCTATTTCTTTGATGTGTGCTCCTAGGCAAATCAACAGAAATGAAGAGCAGCTGGTAGGACTGGCAAGTCAGTAGAGATTAGAGGTATCTGCTCAGGCCTCGTGGAGATAACAAGGTTTGGAGTCAGATAGAATCAGGATTGAGTCTCATTTCTGACACTTACTATGATCCCTGGGTTCAAACTACTATACTTCTCTAAGATAAGATTCTCAAGTGTGAAGTAAGGTCAATGAAATCTACCTCTCAGGGCACACATGAAAATACAACAAATGGTAAATGCTTAGCACAGTGCCTGGCACGTGGTAAGTGCTTCATAAATGTCAACTACTCCCAATAAAAATTATGACTGAAATTTCAAAACTGGCCCATGAAAGGTGGGGAGAATAGGAATTGGATCAGAAAAGCACAAAGGTACTGTGGAAGGTGGAATAATATGGGCAAATATAGGGGAACAGAATGGAAGAATCCATTTTGAATTGAACAGAGGTTACTCAAAGAGCCAAATAGCAATCCTATTTAGTTACATCTTCGGTTCTCAGTGAAACCACAGAAGAGGCATACCTCCAAACTTTTATTAAAAATGTACTGGTAAAACTCATTTCTTGTGAGATTAAAGAATACCTACTCAATAGCCAGCCCTCCCTGTGTTGTCTGTGCCATATTTACAGGTCAGCTGCAGCTCTCCATGTCCTCTCACAATGTAGTCCATCCACAGTTTTAATTTAGCTCTCTCCATTCTCCTCTTTTCCTCTCCACATTGTCTAAGTGCTAATAATAATAATTCAATTTAATATCATCCATCCTCACAGAGTACTCAAGCCCATCCGGTCCTCAAGGACACCTAACCCTTCCCGGGCTCACCTCTCAGCTTCTTTATCACACTTGAAGCACATCATAAACTATATCTTCCCTAGACCTTGTCATAAAGGGTGAGGCTGACATTGCAGGAAGGAAGTCAGGGAAATACAACCTTGAACTGGTTTATCACCTCTCCTCCCTGCCCTTCTCCTCCCCCTGCCATTCCCTCTTCTTTATGACCAGTACTTTTCCTTCACAGGCAGAAAGGAAAAATGTAAACTTGTGTTCCCATCAGGGCTTCCTGGAACAGCTCACTTTCTGTTTGGTAATTGAAAGCTGATCTAATATGAAGGATGCTCAGCCTTGATAGCTGCCTCAACAGTCATTAATTTGCTAATAGAAATTGCTTTTTGATGATGCAGGTCAGGATGATGGCCTCTAGTTTGTGGATAAAGAAATTGAAACATGAAAGTTTAAATGTCTTCTATGCAGGAACAGTGCTGAGAATAAGTGAGAGAAAGGACTGACTTATCTGGCATTCAGTTCCCTGAAAACTTTAGCTTCTTGAATATAGGAAAAGAAAAGGAAAAGGTGAACTTAACATTTGTGAACAGCCAAAATAATTATAAAAAATATGTGCTTAGAAGCACTCATGAACTTGATTAACATAATTGTGCTAGATTCATTTATTCTCAGTTGACACAATTTTAACAATATTGCATACTTTGCCTCCAAGTACATTAAAAAAAAAAAGTTAAAGCCAGAAATGGTTTTAAATAATAGTTGAAAATTATCAAGTACAAATTATAGAATGGACATTAGTGTTGATAAATCTTTATTTTCATTATTTGGATAATTTTTTGCCATATTATGAACAAGAAAATTAAGACTCTGAGGGGCTGTATCATGTAAACAATGTTACACAGCAGGTTAGAGGAAAAGACAAAATGTAACTTCTGTATATATAACATTCTATCCCATGTGTCTGAAAAAAACAAACATACTATCTACTACATGAAATTCCTTTGAGATTATGCGTGAATGCATAATAAAGAACTATAGAAAGATAAATAGAAAAGATCATATTTTGCAGAAATTCCCAGGAAGTGGACATAACTTAAGCTGTCATCAGTGTCTCAGTGAAGGTTAACTGACAGCCAGTGAGAGACTGGCCAAATTGAGCAGAGAACTGGGTTAATATGGGCAGCATTCCCAACCACCACAGGGCACTGAAGCCTCTGCTCTGAGAATTATGCATTTTTATTAGTTTCTTTTTTACCAGAGTCCAATCTGTAACACTAGATTGTAGACATTAGATTGTGTAACACTCAGTGTCACTCTCTCTTGGCATCCTTCTTCAGTGTGGCACAGTGTTCTCAGTCCACGAGAACTGATGCACGAAGATGATCCTTCCAGGAATTTGGAAGAGGTACCACCGAATGGGTGTCAAACTGCGAACTAGCTACTGGAGTCTTCAGTACTTTCACTTTTTCTCCTCTCAATTGTACTGATCTCTCTATTAGTGATTTCTACCTCCAGAGATCTTACATTGTTTTGCTTTCTACGATTACATCATATATGTAGAACGTACCTGACAATTTTTGCTGAAAACTTATCTGTCCTCATTGAAAAGGAATTGATCATATTCATTTTTAGAGCAGGGAGGAAATGTATCTATGTATTTTGTAGTGGAGGCTGTGATACTGTAGTATACAGCTCAGATCTTCTCACCCCTTTGAAAGAACAAAGAACTATTTCTTCCAAGTTGTGGGAATGTTGGCAGCTGACAGCTCTCAGGTGAATTCTTCTATGGGAATCACCTTGACCTGAAGGGAATCACCTTGACCAAAGTCACACTCTTTCTCTAGAACATCCTGCATTCAGCAACCTGTTCACATGAGTATATAAAACAATGGCTTCCTTGTCTCCAAGTGGGAGAATTCTAAAAGGCCATTCCAGGTCAAGAGCTCTCATAGAATTGTCCTAATGTCTTTGTTGTACAAGTATCAAAGTTATCTTCATCCTCTACCCAATTCTGCATCCTATAATCTCGCATAAGAGTAGTTTCTGGAACACTGGAATTGAAACATCTTCAGATATAGATTTGCTTTTCTTGCCTGGAAGAACTGATTCATCATTTATATCTCAGAACTTACTTCCTGCATTGTTCTTAGTACAACAAAGGACTGTATCCTGCAACACTCTGCCTTAGACCAAGGGGGCCTCTTTAGAACAAAAAAGGTGTGACAACATATACATGACCATAGATGGGATCTGTTGGTCCTATCATTTCCATGACCATAGATGGGATCTGTTAGTCCTATCACTTACATACCATCCAGGTGATGCCAGACTGCCAGAACAAGTTGCAACTGAGGTACCAGCTTGGTGATGATACCCTGTGAAGAAGATGTGCCATCTTCTAAGACAAATCAAGGATTCAAGTAGTTTATATCATGGGTATAGAATTCAAGATGTAGAGCTAGGAGGGAACCACTTATTAACAGTTTCAGTGACTTGGGAAATTTGTGTTTCTCACCTTCAAAATTTGGGACTCCATAAGATTAGAGGTCCTAATTCCCAAAAAGGGAAGTCTTCTAACAGGGTAAAAAGCATAAATACCATTAAACTTTAAGCTACAGTTCCCACCCCATCACTTCAGCTTCATTGTTTCATGAGACAAGCAGGAAAGCAGGCAAGGGTTATGGATCCTGATTATCAGGAAGAGATAGGACTCCTGTTACACTATCCAGAAAAGAATGTGTTGGATACACAGATCATTCACTTAGAAACTTCTTGGTGTCACTTGGGTCAACTTTGACAAGTATCCATGTCAATTTAAGACCATTAGTAATGGACCTCCAGCACATCTCACTAAACTTTATCTTACATTTCCACAGGAAAAGAGTTCCATCAGAATCCTAGAGGAGCTCATTGTACAAAATATATCTGAGTGTAGCAAGGGCTTAATTAGCATAAATTATAGTGAATAATATGGTGTCCTGCCCACATCTCTGTCCTTTAAGACAGAGACCCTCATTTTTCCAGCTTCTGGGAATGTTGACTGTTCACAGTCCTCAGCTTAGTAGGTCTCCTGGAATTTCCCACTGCTGAAGAGAACCACCTCATGCAAGAGTACTTTCTCTTCTCAGAGACATATCTAGTGACTGATTGATGTACATCTTACAACTGTATCTCCTGAGAGCACAACCCAATAAATTTCATGTTTGCCAATCATTGTCCCAGAGTTTATTTCCAGAAGATCCCAACCTTGGCATACCTATATATCTCTACCTATCCAGGGAGACTTGAATTAAAACCAAACCAAGCAAAGTGAACAAACAGAAAGCAATACCTTTGTCCTCCAAAAAGAAGTTTAAACACAGAAGGAGTTTCCAAGTATCGCTACTTTCCCAGAGGGAGAAATTTGGGGAAGGGATTATTCTCAGGAGGTCACTAAATCATACTTATGCTTTGCTATTCTAAGTGTAATCTAAGGAGTAGCAGTGTCAGTGTCACCTGGGAGTTTGTCAAAAACACAAACTTCCTAACCCCATCCCAGACCTACTGAATCTCAATATGTTTTTCACAAAATCCCCAGATGGTTTCTTTATATATTCAAGTTTGAAAAGAACTGCTCTGGAACAGTACTCTTGAAATTTTTTTGAATGACGCATTCCTATAATTTAAAAAATGAGCATGTACTCCTATTATTTATGTTTTGTATAATAATATATCATTTTATTGTTTATTATATATTCACTTGCTTATTATACGTGATAATATATAATATAAAATCTATACAATATTTATCAATTATAATGATATCATGTACAATTATTCTAATATGTCATAAACATTGAAAAAATATTCACAAATACAGAGAATTAAAAGAATAAGGCAAAAACATTAGGGACAATTTTTGTAGTTTCCTCCCACTCTTCAATAGATTGTCACATCACTCCATCTTGGGTATGTGTTCTCCATATTGGTGATTTCTGCTCTCTAGCAGACACAATCTTGTGCATTAGGTAGAGTCTTAGGAGAGGGATTAATGGGAATATCAAGATTAGGAAAATTCAGAGATTATTTTCTCTCTAGACTGGAAATGGGAAGAAAATTAGAGTGGTTTGAATTGGCATAGTGGTGACAGAAACTAAAAATGCCTCTATCTCAAATAAACTAGCAGATTCTGGGGAGAGAGAAAGCTTCTCCTTTATTCTCCATTCTGTGTGATTCCAGTTCAAGATGTTCCCCAAACCTGTCCACTTTTCTCATGGGATGCTTGCTACTTGCAGGTATCTGACTGAATTTTCAGCAGCTGTTTAGCATGTCATTTCATTTGTCAGGTAGATGAAGGTAATGAGAATTTATCAGCTCCCAGTTCAGATTTACAGCTGATCTGTCACCACACATTTCTATAAATATTGCTCTTATTTACCCAGGATGAATTTCAAATGTGCAGGATATTATACACATATTTTATGCACATATTTAGATACCTACATATATACATACTTTATATATAAATATTACACATATATACATATTTTATGCACACACACATACAATACATATCCAGACCAAGGTTTATAACTCTACTCCTCATTTTTCTGGCATGCCAAGATGAACCAGTGAAGCTGTGAGTGCCTGATTTGACATCTTCAATGATAATTGTATTAATGCTTAGGCTTGGGAGGTTGGTATGGAATCTGTTCAGGACCCCTGGTGTGGGAGCTAAGCTCCATTGTTCCACAAAGAAGAAAGCACCCTATAATTTCACTGAAAGTGGAAGGGCAGCAAAATGATATTGTTTAGAAACTGCTCAAAGTAATAACCATTGTGTCAGCTGCCTTGTCAGCCTCTCTGTCAGCAATGGAATGTTGCATGGGAATGAGAAAAAAGGCCTCTCTCTAAATGCAAGATAATTTAAATATTTGAGTGTGTTAGGAACAGGGGGTTTCAGGAAGAAGGGCAAGTAGCTTTATTTTCCAACAAAGGAAGAAATGTAGGAAATGATACCAGTAATAGTCAAGACGGTTGAATATTTTGTGTGGTGGTCAGAGGACATTGTTCCAGAATGTCTGAACTGGATGGCTCAGTGAGCAGTCACTGGTGAAACATTTCTTCAAACCAAGTTTTCATTCCAAAACCTGGTAAAGATGTGTGGAGGAACAAAGTATTTCCATTCATGATGGCTCCTCAAGTTCACTCTGTCAGTCCTTCTAAACTCCATACATACAAAAATGATAATGAACCTACAGAAAGAGAACCCATGAGAATAAAAATGAAAAGCTATTAGTCAAATGTCCTTTCAGGTCTGCTGTTTCTGATGACAGAAACAAACTATGGAATCCAATGGTTCAGCTACCATGGCATAAAAGGGAGTAAAAGTACTCCAGTCAGGATTAGGTGTGCGTCCATTCTTAGTGCTACAGTGGCATTTTTTTCCTTGTAGAGAGATTAAAAAAAATAATTCCTAGATTGCTTTATGGAATTACTCTTTTGCAAAAGCTATAGGACTAGGACGATGGCAGAAAGTAATAGCTGTATGACACTGAACTGAATTGAGCTGACTTTTGGGTCTGTGAGTAAATATGCAAAATTATCAATACTCATGCAGAGCAAAATCACTGAAATACCTGTAAATTACCTAATTTTGTGTTATAAGCTTAAGGTGTAAATGTACCCAACTAACTAAAAACTTCTTGCTTTTTTTTCAGAGAAACATCATACAATACAAAACAGATCTTGAACAAACAAACCAAAAACTTCCACTCTAAATGAGCATACAAATCAAAATTCCAAAAACAAATTAAAAATTCAAACAGTAAACATGTCAATCAGCACAATTAATATTATAAAATATTAATTACAGATTAAAAGCATTTTACTATTTGACAAACATTTAAGTTTTTCAGTCTGCTGTTAGTCTTCATTTAGTATGCTGAAGATGATCAAAAGATAATGACACTATGCCATTTATTTGAAAAAAAATTATGAAAGCACACAGAAACTGAAAATAAGATCAGAGTTATAGGAAAAAAAAAACTAGTTCATAAGTGTGGAAGTAAAAAATATAGTCTTTTAAATAAAAATGCACCTGATATGATAATTGTAGACTAGACATGGTAGAAGATAAAGTCAGTAGTTTCAAAAATAGCCCTAAAGACAACATTCAGCATGTAGGATAGATAATTTGATAAATTATGTGAAAGAGTATTTAAAGAGAAAATTTTCATGATCTCAGGATAGGCAAAGTTTCTTTAATGTGGTACCAAAAGCACATTCCATAAGTAAACACACCAAAAATAGATTAAATGGATTTCATTACATTTAAAACATTTGCTTTAGGAAAAACACTATTAAGAGAATGAGAAAGCAAATTAAAGACTAGGAGAAACTATTTGCAAATCTCGTATGCAGAAAAGAATTGCATCTGGAATATATAAAGTACTCTCAAAACTTGACAGTCAGAAAATAAACAACCCAAAGAGAAACTGGGTAAAAGTCTTGAACAGACCCTTCACAAAGGAGTGTATACAAAACGTGAGTAACCACAAAAAAAGGTGTCAAACTCAATAACTCTTAAAGACATGTAAATTAATACCATCATGAGATACTACTGCATATCTATTAGGAAGGCTTAAACAAAAAATACCAATAATAACAAGAGCTGGAAAGGATGTAAAGAAACTGGCAGCCATCATATGTTGTTGTGGAAATACAAAATAGAACATGACTCTGGAAAGCCATTTGTCAGTGTCTTTAAAGCTAAACATACACTAACCATACAATCCAGCTATCGACTCCAGAGTATGGACCTAGAGATAAAGAGTGCATGAATGTTTATAACAGCATTATTCATAATCATCTAAAACTGGAAACAACTCAAGTGTTCTTTCAACTCAAGTTCTTGAGTCTTTCAACTCAAGTTCTTTCTTCTCAGTAAGTTAATGGATAGGCTGACTGTAGTATCATCAATAAAAATTGCTATAGATATATTATACAAACTATTGATATATTTAAAAGCTTGGACACATCTCAAAAGCATCATATTGAATAAAATAAGTCAATCTCAAAAGGTTACATACTATATAATTCCATTTATGTGACATTCTGAAATAGGAAAGACCACAATGACAGAGAACAGAGCAATAGCAATCAGAAGTTACAGATTTGGAGAAGACATGACTATAAAGTGAGAGCATGAGAGAGTTTTGAGGAGTGATACAACTATTCTGTATCCTGCTTCTGGTAGTATATGAATATGAATCTATACATCATTTAAAATCATTGAATTTAACACCAAAAAATAACAAAATTACAGTATGTTAATTTGAAAAATAAAGTTAAAAAATCAGCAAACAAGGTGACAGATATGTATGTGTATACGTTTCTGAAAGTGACAGATAAAGTATATGCATAGAACCCTTGGAACCACTCACCAGCTATACAGTCAAAAAAATAAGGCTAAAATTTTTCAAAGAATCAATAATATGTAAGTTACATCCTCACTCCAAAAGGCAACTTAACTCAAAAAAACAAAAAATTCACTTTGGACAAATCAAGTATTTAGATATTTAGAAATAAATTCGTTCTTCCTATGGAATAAAAAGGAAATGAAAATTTAAAAAATACTTAAAAATGAATAACAATGTAATTTCAATATATCTACTCAAATGAGCAAGTGTAAATAGATACCTTAAGAATTTAACTAAGAATAACAAGAAGGCAAACCAAAGTAAGTTAGAGAGAAAAAAATAACTAAATAGAAATCTAAGAAAAAAGAGAGCATGTCAGTAAAATCCAATGATCTTACTTTGAAATTTTTGGGGTATATACCCAATATTTTGTAATAACCATAAATGGAGAGTAACCTATAAAACTTGTATAAAATTTTTCAAAATAAAATTAAAAAGATTCCAAAAACACAAAAAAAATATGCAAACCTTTAACAAACACATGAAGTCTAAATAATATTCTACTAAATAACTAAGAGATCACTGAAGAAATCAGAGGAAATAAAAAATACCTAGAAACAAATGACAATAAAAACATGATGACTCAATACCTATGGGATGCAGCAAAAGCAGTTCTAAGAGGGAAGTTTATAGCAATTCAATCTCATCTCAAGGAACAAGAAAAAACTCAAACACAAAAGCTAAGCTTACACCTAAAGTAATTAGAAAAAGAAGAACAACAAAACCCAAAAGCTAGCAGAAGGAAATAAATCATAAAAACCAGATCACAAATAAATGAAAAAGAATTGAAGGAAATGATAGCAAAGATCAAAAAAACTAAAAGCTGGTCCTTTGAGAACATAAACAAAATTGATAAAACCATTAGCCAGACTCATCAAGAAAAAAAGGGAGAGGACTCAAGACAATAGAATTAGAAAGGAAAATGGAGAAGTAACAGCTAACACTGCAGAAATACAAAGGATCATGAGAGATTACTAAAAGCAATTACATGCCAATAAAATGGACAACCTGGAAGAAATGGACAAATTCTTAGAAACGCACAGGGCTTCCAAGACTGAACCATGAAGAAATAAAAAAATATAAACAGACCAATCATAAACACTGAAACTGAAACTGTGATTAAAAATCTTCCAACAAAAAAAAGCCCAGGACCAGATGGCTATGCAGGCAAATTCTATAAAACATTTAGAGAAGAGCTAACACTATCCTTCTCAAACTCTTCGAAAATATAGCAGAGGGAGGAACACTCCCAAACTCATTCTAGGAGGCCACCGTCACTCTCATACCAAAACCAGACCAAGATGACACAAGAAAGAAAACTACAGGGCAATATCACTGATGAACATAGATACAAAAATCCTCAACAAAATACTAGCAAACAGAATCCAAGAACACATCAAAAGGATCATACATCGTGATCGAGTGGGATTTATCCCAGGAATGCAAGGATTCTTCAATATACGCAAATCAATCAATGTGATACACCATATTAACAAATTGAAGGAGAGAAACCATATGATCATCTCAATAGATGCAGAGAAAGCTTTCAACAAAATTCAACACCCATTTAGGATAAAAACCCTCCAGAAAGTAGGCACAGAGGGAAATTTCCTCAACATAATAAAGGCCATATATGACAAACCCACAGCCAACATCATCCTCAATGGTGAAAAATTGAAAGCACTTCCACTAAGATCAGGAACAAGACAAGGTTGCCCACTCTCACCTCTATTATTTAATATAGTGTTTTAGCCACAGCAATCAGAAAAGTAAAAGAAATAAAAGGAATCAAAACCAGAAAAGAAAAAGTAAAGCTGTCACTGTTTGCAGATGACATGATACTATACATAGAGAATCCTAAAGATGCTACTAGAAAACTACTAGAGCTAATCAATGAATTTGGTAAAGTAGCAGGAAACAAAATTAATGCACAGAAATCTCTTGCATTCCTATACATTAATGATGAAAAATCTGAAAGTGAAATTAAAAAAACCCTCCCATTTACCATTGCAACAAAAATAATAAAATACCTAGGAATAAACCTACCTAAGGAGACAGAAGACCTGTATGCAGAAAATTATAGGACACTGATGAAAGAAAATGAAGATGATACAAACAGATGGAGAGATATACCATGTTCTTGGATTGGAAGAATCAACATTGTGAAATTGACTCTACTACCCAAAGCAATCTAAAGATTCAATGCAATTCCTATTAAACTACCACTGGAATTTTTCACAGAACTAGAACAAAATTTTTCACAATTTGTATGGAAACACAAAACACCCCGAATAGCAAAAGCAATCTTGAGAAAGAAAAACGGAACTGGAGGAATCAGGCTCCCTGACTTCAGACTATACTACAAAGCTACAGTGATGAAGACGGTATGGTTCTGGCACAAAAACAGAAATATACACCAATGGAACAGGATAGAAACTCCGAGATAAACCCACACATATATGGTCACCTTATCTTTGATAAAGGAGGCAAGAATATTCAGTGGAGAACACAGCCTCTTCAATAAGTGATGCTGGGAAAACTAGACAGCTACATGTAAACGACTGAAATTAGAACACTCCCTAACACCATACACAAAAATAAACTCAAAATGGATTAAAGACCTAAATGTAAGACCTGACACTATCAAACTCTTAGAGGAAAATATAGGCAGAACAATCTATGACATAAATCACAGCAAGATACTTTATGACCCACCTCCTAGAGAAATGGAAATAAAAACAAAAATAAACAAATGAGACCTAATGAAAATTCAAAGCTTTTGCACAGCAAAGGGAACCATACACAAGATGAAAAGACAACCCTCAGAATGGGAGAAAATATTTGCAAATGAAGCAACTGACAGAGGATTAATCTCCAAAATTTACAAGCAGCTCATGCAGCTTGATAACATAAAAACAAACAAGCCAATCCAAAAATGGGCAGAAGACCTAAATAAACATTTCTCCAAAGAAGATATACAGATTGCCAACAAACACATGAAAGAATGCTCAACATCATTAGAGAAATGCAAATCAAAACTACAATGAGATATTATCTCACACCAGTCAGAATGGCCATCATTAAAAAATCTACAAACAACAAATACTGGAGAGGGTGTGGAGAAAAGGGAACCCTCTTGCACTGTTGGTGGGAATGTAAATCGATACAGCCACTATGGAGAGCAGTATGGAGGTTCCTTAGAAAACTGAAAATAGAACTACCATACCACCCAGCAATCCCACTACTGGGCATATACCCTGAGAAAACCATAATTCAAATGAGTCATGTACCAAAATATTCATTGCAGCTCTATTTACAATAGCCCGGTCATGGAAGCAACCTAAGTGTCCATCAACACATGAATGGATAAAGAAGATGTGGCACATATATACAATGGAATATTACTCTGCCTTAAAAAGAAGCAAAATTGAGTTATTTGTAGTGAGGTGGATGGACCTAGAGTCTGTCATACAGAGTGAAGTAAGTCTAAAATAGAAAAACAAATACCATATGCTAACACATATATATGGAATTTTAAAAAAAAATTGTCATGAAGACCCTAGGGGCAAAATGGGAATAAAGACACAGACCTAGTAGAGAATGGACTTGAGGACACAGGGAGGGGGAAGAGTAAGCTGGGACAAAGTGACAGTGTGGCATATATATATATACACTACCAAACATAAAATAGATAGCTAGTGGGAAGAAGCCACATAGCACAGGGAGATCAACTCGGTGCTTTGTGACCACGTAGAGGGGTAGGATAGGGAGGGTGGGAGGGAGGGAGAAGCAAGAGGGAAGTGATATGGGGACATATGTATATGTATGATGCATTCACTTTGTTATAAAGCAGAAACTAACATACCATTGTAAAGCAATTATACTCCAGTAAAGATGCTTAAAAAAAAGAATGATAAAGTGGGAGAAAAGGAACACAAAGGTACACATACAAATTACTGATGTAAATAAATAGGACATAATTGCATAGAATACAGAAAATATTAAAATATTAAGAGAATATTTTAAAAAACATGCACCTGAATTTAAAAACCTTAATGAAATGAATGATTTTCTGAAAACACACAAATAAGTCAAATTGACTGAAGAAGAAATAGAAGGACTTCCCTGGTGGACCAGTGGTTAAGACTTTGCCTTCCAATGCAGGGGGTGTAGATTCAATCCCTCATAGTGGTGCTAGGATCCTGCATGCCTCGCAGCCAAAAACACCAAAACATAAAACAGAAGCAATATTGTTAACAAATTCAATAAAGACTTGAAAAATGGTGACATCAAAAAATACATATATCTTAATGAAAACAAGAAATAGAAAGTCTTGATAAATCAGTAACAATTATTGTAAGTAAGTGTAACAATATGTTTTGCCTTCAAAGTTAACTGCCCCAGATATTTTATGACAAATTTGGTAATATACTATATAATTTGATGAATTTGTTGGTTTAGAGCACGAGTATGTATTATGTTATTCTGTGATTCTTATTTTTTTTTTATTTTTTGTATTTTGCGGTGCGCAGGTCTCTCACTGCTGTGGCCTCTCCCGTTGCAGAGCACAGGCTCTGGATGCACGGGCTCAGTGGTCATGGCTCATGGGCCCAGCCGCTCCGTGGCATGTGGGATCTTCCTGGACTGGGGCACAAAACCGTGTCCCCTGCATCGGCAGGCAGACTTTCAACCACTGTGCCACCAGGGAAGCCCTATTCTGTAATTCTTGTTTGAAATATTTCAAATTAAAATAAATTTAAAATAAATGAAGAAAAACTCAGAGATTAGAGCAGAAGATATGCCTCCAGCTTCTGGCTTGACCTCTTGCTCACCATGATGTAAGACATTTAACATGACTGAGGCCTAGTTTTCTTTTTTATTGTGAGGGGAATATAAGGTCATCTGTATGAATGTGTCTAGGGCATGCATGATTCATGTTCTATAAGTATTTCTGAATCTGATCTGATCATCTCAACTCAAAAAGCTTAGAATCTCTTAATGGATCTTATTGTAAGTCATCAACACAAGGCTTCCCTGGTGGCACAGTGGTTAAGAACCTGCCTGCCAATGCACACAAGGAACACAGGTTCAATCCCTGGTTTGGGAAGATCCCACATTCCGTGGAGCAACTAAGCTCATGCACCAATACTACTCAGCCTGTGCTCTAGAGCCCGCGTGCCACAACTACTAAAGCCTGCATGCCTACAGCCTGTGCTCCACAACAGGAGAAGCTACTGCAATGAGAAGCCTGTGCACGGCAACCAAGAGTAGCCCCCACTTGCCACAACTAGAGAAAGCCCTCACGCAGAAATGAAGACCCAATGCTGCCAAAATAAATAAATTTATAAAAAAAAAGAGACACCAACACAGAGACAAGCAGTACTATAAGACTGGACCAAACAAAGGTCGCTTTTGAGTTTGTAAGAATACCAGTTGAGAGCTATATGTGGAAGATGAAAGAGACAAAATGTGAAATAGTTGTTACTAGAATATGAACAAATAATAAATTCTGAAACTGTAAAATTCAAATTTCAAAATTTGTGATTATGTGTGCATTAACAGAAGTGAGATATCTAGAAAGGCGGGTAATGCACCCTGGTTTAAATGACCCTGGATGTATGGAGCTCACTCCTTCATGCCACACTCAAAACACTAACCACAACAAGTTCAGATCAGGGAGCCCAAGATGCCAGGAAAACTGAACAGCTTTTATTGTGAGGACCCAAAGAAAGATCCAGGAAATTACAATCTGGAGAAAGGAAGCCCCAGGAGAGACATGAATGGATGGCTTCAAATGTGTGAAGACAAGAAAGGCCAACAGCCAGAATCTGTGTGCTGCATTGTGAGAGGATGGCATTTGTGTCACTTTAAGTCTCTATCTGAACTGTGCTATGCCCTACCTTGCCTTTCTCTACCCTGAGATTTTCACATGCACGTCGGATAGTCTCATGAGAGGAAGGCTCTATGGGTATCAGGACCAGATGAGCCTCGAGGTCCCTCTCAAACCTGACGCAGTACTTCTGAGTGGTTCCTGTACTGCAGTCCACTCCCTTTGTAGGTCAGAGACTTGGAGAATTATGCAAAAACAAGACTTCCATCCCTAGATCATTGCACCTCCTGGCCACAGATTTCCGGGCCCCCCCAGGCTTCGTGAGCCACTCTGTGAGCCAAACTGTTGATCACAGGGAGCGAACATTATAAATGTGTTTATAACCCCTTTATCATGATCTGAAAATAATTTGATGTTTTTGGTCCTCTAATGATGGATCCAGAATAGAATCCTCTGTGAAGATGAGTCCAAAATGGTGTTTAAATGTCTCAATGACATAGACTTTTAGAAAAAATGTGAGGTCAAGGGTTTGTGATTTGTGATAGTGAGTCTTGGAGGCAGGCTCTACAGTAATGGTGGAATGAGCCAGGCTTCACAGGTGTGACATTCCTGGTACAACAAATCCTTCTACTACCATCATCATTCCTGCAGCTGACATCTGCAGGGTGTGGTGCTATTTTCACTAAGTACAGTATCTCAATCTTCCCAAAGATCAGATGACTTTTTAAAAACTTAGATTTAGCAGATATGAAATTTTAGAAACAGAAAAGCTGATTAACTTATCTATAGTCACACATAGGTATATGGTGACAAAGCCAAGATTGAATCTGATGATCTAATGGCACTGACAGCACCAGCCCTTCTTTGAGCCCCCAAAGCATTGATTGGGGGAGTTCACTCATTTCGTAACTGTCACTTGTTGTACAGTCACATAGCCTATAATTTTAATTCAGAGGAGTGAGTCTAACTGTACACTTTTATTGCTCTTTGTCCAAAAGTGAAAATGAAATAACAATCATGAACCTATTACGTGCCTCTTCTGTGCAAATTCTGTGCCTTTTCTTTCTAGTGTCAGTAGATTTACTTTGCTAGTTAGATTTCATTCTGGGACAATCCTAAAAACACTCTGCGTGGTCATCGGTGGCATGGCAGGTGTTGGCTTAGCATCATCCTAGGGCAAAAGAGATTCATGATGAAGGCTATAATTCTCAAAGGTTACATAAGTGAGAATTGGTTATCTGAAAAGTCTCACTGTGTGTTCGAGACAGTAGTGCACTTGGGAACCAAAGCGTCTGAACTCAGCGACCTCTAAGATTTTCTCTAACTCTGCTTCTGTGTGTTCAGAGATCCATCAGCAGGGTCCTTTCTTCAGTGTCCACACCTGAGTGTTCTTCTTACACCTGTAGCTCTCACTTCTGGTTCAGAGCTTATTTCCTTCTCCAGGCAGCATTCTATCCTTGATTAGAGTGTATAAATTTATATCACCCAGCATGACATTTCTGTCCTCTCCCACCACCGTTTTGTAATTTGAAATGAAGTTGTTGAGGGAAAAGCACAGCTTTTGCAAATGGTGGGAATATGGGTGAATTCCACTTCCAACTCTTACTACCCATTAACCTTAGAATATCATATTCTATGTAATCAGACAGATCTGTTTCAAATCTGAGATCTTTCAATTTGTTGTAGAATCTTGGGCAAATGACTTATCTACAACTCACTTGCAAATGAGGATAATACTAATGGCATTAATTATACTGTGGGACCACACATGTAGAGTAGCTAGCATAAACTGTTTAATAAATGATAGCTTTTACTATTAAAATTTATGTAAAGCACCTAACACAGAGCCCAACACCTAGTAAATGTTCAGTCAGCTTTATTACTTATCCTTCCACCTAAGCATATCTTGAGTGTGTTCTTAACATTCGGACCACAACTTTAATTCTGGACACTGTGATTGCTGCTCTACTGAGCTTTCATGGCCAGCCCTAGACTAGGTTAGTATTTCTGGTCTCCATCCTGCCCCCCAATTTTTCTACCTCCATCTCCCATAGTGAACTAGTAACTTAAAGTCATACCTCACTGAATCCTAATATTTGGACCACAAGAAACCGTAGGAGACTCTTTTCCATGCATTAATTATCAGCTTTTCTTGGTGGTTGATGTTGAGAATTCATGGGAGTTCTATATTGTTAGGGCTTCCATAACAAATGCACATGAGTTTCGTGGCTCAAATCAACATAAATTAATCATTTTATTGTTCTGGAGGCCAGAAGCCTGAAATCAAGGTATTGGCAGGGCCATGCTCCCCTTGAAGTTTCTAGAGGAGGATCCCTCCCTGTTTCTCCCAGCTTCTGGCTGCTCCCAGAAACCCTTAGCTTCCTTGGCTACTTCACTCTTATCTCTATCACCCTGGTCACATTGCTTCCTCCTCTTCCTATGTCTCGGTGTCTTCTCTTCTGTATCTCATAAGGGCACCTCTTACTGTTTTTAAGGCACATCCAGCTAATCAAGGATAATCTCCTCATCTCAAGATCCTTAATTACACAGACAAATACCCTTTTTCCAATTAAGGCCACATTCATGGGTTCTGGGATTTAGGAAAAGGACTATCATTTTGGAGGTCACTAATCTATTTATTGCACTAGAGGAAGGAAAAAAAGAATGGAGAAGAAATGGATGTATGTCCTCCACATTGGAGATTTGTACATTGCCTAAAGGCTTAGACTCAAAAAAACACAGGCAACCAAGACACACTTTCCTTTCTCATTCCTTAGGTTTGACTCTATGGATAAATCAGCCTATGGAGGTACCATTTAAAGAGCTGCATAAAATCACCTCTCAGAAAAAATAATCAAGGTATTAACTGACCTCTCTGAACGTGTTTCTTCTAAGAATACTTCACACAAGTGCTTGTTTTTCTGGTTTAAGGCCATCGATCCTAATTTGCCCACACTCTGATCACCTGAAATAATTCCTGTCCTTATTCCTTACCTATATCTAGATTTATATTCAGTTATCATATCTCCTACCCACTGTCATCATTGCTCTAGGCTGGATGTATAAAGCACTTTGAATAATCTTTCTCTGTAGGTCATATCCTTTAATCCTTTTATCATTTTGGGGTCCTCTCCAATTTATCAATGTCCGATTCTAAAACAAGCAGCCAAAATGCTACAGGAAGTGTTGTGCACCTTGTTTTTAAACAGATAGACAATAGATATTCACAAAGAAGTCAGGAGATTTTCAGAAACACATATTAAGTCAGCCTTTCCTAGTGTTTTATGCACTCCTCCACTCCCTCAGCAACTGCATTAATTTCTTTCAACCATCAGGGGAAATGGAGAAAACAGACAGTTCTGGGTGGATTAGTTATGTCTAAAAATAATAATAGCTGCCATTTATCCCATGCTCACCATGTGCCACCACGTGTACTTTGCATGTATTGTTACCTCATATAATCCTGTCTTCTTTCAGTTGCACAGATGAGAAGACATAGGCTGAGAGAAAGTAGGAACTTTTTGGATGTCTATACAACTGTTAAATCACGATGCTGTGATTCAGTCCCAAGTTTGGTTGCAGAGTCTGTGGTCCATGATGCTTCATCTCAGTAAAGCACTAGATCACATTTTAAACCCCTAAGAAAACACTAAGAATACTACCTCATTTAAAGGATAGTTCACTAAATATTCAGTTTACTGGCTGGACTCAGCTATTTTATTCTCTCCAAAATGATTGCTTGTCTAGATTTGGCCTTTGAATCAAGACTAACCTTTCTAAAGGGTCATTACCTTAAAAGGTCATTTAATCTATACCCATGCCTTGGGGGTACCATTCAAGAAGGTAATTTCTCAAGGTCAATAAAGACTTCTCTTTGCAACTTTAACTCAGTCTCTTTTAAAAATTGTTTTACACAAGTTTTCAGCAGATCTGCTTACAACAGTTTTCAATGGAGTCAATACATACAACTCAATCAACTGTTCTACCCAGTCTTGATCTGTGTTCTGCAAGTTTTACAAGGAAAACATTAAAAGTATACATAACTTTTGTTAAGAAAAGAGGTTTTACAGAAGATAAGGCTTGATAAAATATAGATGGGAAATACTCAAGATGGTCCATGATCCAGGATGATACTTTATGGCATAGAATGGGGATTGGTAAACCTGTTTAACTGAAATACCTGAGAGGTTTAAAAATTCCATAAGCCCATCCCAGACCAATTGGATCAGATTCTCAAAGGTTGAGATCTGAGACTTGTTAGTTAAAAAAAAAGTTTCAGATAATTTTTATTATCAATCAGATTTGTGACTATAGACTATTGGCAGAATATATATTCAAAGAAAGGATACTAATGTTGATAATAATTAGACTAATATCTTATTGCTATTTAGTGCTTTCCAATTTTCAAAGTAATTTTCCACCAACTATTTCATTTGACCTTTGCAATAAATCAAAATATTGTTCTATAGACTGAAGTCAAGTAACATATGATACAACTAAAACTCAAGGTACTAAATCTCTACTTAGCTCCTACCCTAAGTAACAAGGGTATTAACTGGTAATGCTGGGCTGTAGCCCAGGCCTCTGAGTAGCTAGTCTACTCCAGTAGCTAGTCTATTCCCAGTCAGTGAATCTGGGCAGTCTTAGTTGAGGAAAGATGAAGCTAGTAAGGAAAGAATCCTATTTGGGAAGAAATAAAGAAAACTGAATTGGGCTCCAGTCCTGCTTCTCACTTGCTACTTGGTCTTTAACAATTCACCTCATCTTTCCAGGCTTTATACTGTTAAGAATATAGGCTCTAGAATTGCACCACCCTTGGTCAAACACTGGTTCTACCACAGTAGCTGAGGTACCGTGGACAAGTTACTTAATTTCTCTCTGTGCCTTGTCATCCTCATCTGGACAATAGGCTATGGTGAAGATTAAATGTGTGGATATATGTAATATGTATATATGTGTATATATATATATATATATATATATATATAGAGAGAGAGAGAGAGAGAGAGAGAGAGAGAGAGAGAGATGTTGGGGGAGGGGAGAGGGAGAACACTAGAACAGTTTCTATAAAGTACTGAGTGTCCCTTTAAGTATTAGTTTAGAAAAATTAATTAGATAAGTGCAAAGTTTTGATTAGGCATAGATTTTTTTAACACTGACTCTTAGAAGAGAATATTAGACAGTAAAATCATATATGAGGAATAGTTTATAAATCAGAAGTTTATAAGTCAGAAGACTATTTCTTTATTTTTAAGAAAAATATATTTATCGAGCATTTAGAGGTTATATAACATGTGCCAGACACTGTGATAAATGTCTAACATGCATTATTTCCCTTAATCCTCAACACAGAGCCATGACCTGTGAATGCTCTTTCATTCTCATTTTACAGATAAGGAGACTGAAGTTTAGGGAAACTAAGTAAATTGCCCAGAGTCACAGAGCTGGTGTGTAGGGCAGGGCGGTGGGGATTAGTTCACAAGTCATTCATATCCAGACCCTGCTCTCTACACCAGCCCCTAACTGCTTGTGTATGTGCACCACGAGCACAATTTCCAAAAGGAAGAAGCTTATCCTTCATACTTGCCTCTTCTTTCTGATTCCTTCTTATCATCTCCTGTGCTTTTCATTTCCTCCCAAATTCCCCCTCCACCATATCCACCATCAGTCTTTAGTACTACATTTTAGCTACACAAATTCTATCATATCAACCCCCTTCTCAGACCAGACCTTAATAGAATTGATCCATATGCCAAAAATTACTTCCCCCTTCACAATGAAATTGCCATTTTCTGTTTTCAGCCAGGTAGTGAATACAGAGAAACATGACTATGTAATTCACAGCAAGGAATGCTTCACAGTAAGAAAGATAATCTTTACATTTCTGGGGAAATTTATTTTCTAAAATGTGTTGGTTAACTGAGCTACATCTTTACTTAGTGGAGTGTTAGACTATGAAAAGGTGAAATGGAGGATTTGGCCTGGATTAGGGAGATACTGCAAGGTAAAAGGCCCCTACATAGTTCTTAACAGAAACTATGGGTGCATGCTTAAAAAGGAGGCCACAGCCATATTCCAAGAATTCACACATTTGAAAGTGAAAAAGTGAATGTGCCCAAGTAACATTGGTGTTTGGAGGACAAAGACGCTCTTTCATCATTTTATTAAAGAAGCCACAAAGGGATGGAAGGACGGGTATTGCATGTCCTTTCTCTAGAGCAGCTTGCCCAGCCCCCTTCCCATTTTATTAAATCCAAGAAAGAAGCATTGTCCTTTGGTTGATAGTAAACTGCCATACGACATTGGTTCCGTCTCCTCTGAAAGCCAGTGCTAAGGTGTTCTCTATAGCATGATATTTACAGATTAAAGAAAGATGACATTTCCAGGATAAAGACAGCCAGCTCTGTGGTAGGACCAGCTGCTTGCAAACTCACTTCAGTTAGAAATGACTGTTTTTCCTGTTTTTCTGCATAAAAGCTTTTTGCTTTTTGGAGAAATCTACAGATTCACTTCAAAGTGCCCTGTACCACACACACACACACACACACACACACACACACACACACACACACACACACAGAGCAAGCCTGGCAGGGAGCCTGAGGAGAAGGGGAGAGGTTCTTCTATTCACAACATCCTGGAGGGGTTCAGGGAGGAGGTGGAACCCTGGCTCCTCTTCATCTTTCTGCACATTGTCTGGCTGTCTTCCAGAAATATCTTTGAGAATCTCCTCCATGAAGCCAAAGTTGGCTCTGACCTCAAGAAGTAAACACAAAGAAAGATAACCAACAATACACGAGTCAGGTAAAATATGATACTGAATACAGATGGTAACAATATCAGTAATAATAATACCTTGATTGTTCTATCTGGTAAACAATGTATATATTTATGTGAGTGTGTGCTATTATATGTGTGTATGTGTGAGTATGCATATGGTTTATACATGTATGTGAATGTGTGTTCTATATATATACATATAGTATTTTTATACTTAATCTCCTTAACTACAATATTGTTCCTGTTCCTATTAGCACCCGAGTACATGAGGATTAGGGAGCGTTTTCCCAAGGACATTTAGCTAGTAAGTCATGGAGAAATTTCCAGACCCAGCTTTGTCAGACATCAGAGCACATGTTTTTAATCCCCGTAATACCACCTTCTAATAGTATAGTAAATGCACCAAGGGTTTAAAGAAAAAAAGAATCACTAGAGGCTGAAACAATGTATAGAAATCAAGAGGTTGGATTAGACAAGTCCTTGAAAAATGAGTAGGGTCAAGATGGAAGGGTGACCAAAGGCCTGGCATAGGATGGATTGAATAGTGAGAACTAATATGCCCAGAAAATGGGGATGGGGGACATTGGGAAGGTTTTGATTAGAAGATGATCTTGGGGTTGAGATTTCATCCTGAGGGCACTGGAGAGTCACAGAATTTTCTCAAGTAAGACACATGGCACAATATTCTTCCTTAATAGGAAACTGTTTCCTGAAGGCTTCTTTTAAATGTGGTCATCTATTGTGGTTGTGTTAAAAATAAACACATGATGAAGGACTCCTTATATTTTGCAGACAAATATTGAAATATTTAAGGATGAAATGGTAGGATGTTTAAAGTGTTTGCTTTAAAAATCCACTATGTTCATTGGAGGAAATGGGGTAGGAGTGAAAACAAACTTGGCCTCATGTTGTTTCATGGGTTCGTGAAGGTTTGTGATACTGTTCTACTTTTATATATCCTAAAGTTTTTCCATAAAAATAAATTAAATAAGAATCATTAACAACTTTAGTACTGCTTTAAATGGTAAGTAGGAAATAAAATATAAAATAATAAAGTTACCTGTGAATTTTTGAGACTGTGAAATAAAACAACAATGGATTTTCCTGAAAACAAAGTGAGCATGGTTTCAGGATCAGCTCTCAAGTCATTTCCCATTATGTTATTAACTTAGAAAAGTACATCTGATAATAGCAATACTTTACACACATATAATCCTTTACTTCAAAGTATTTCACATGCATCATTTTATATCATCTTCATAGGATTCCTGAGAGTAGCTGGGCTCCCAGCATGAAGTTTGTCCTACTTGGCATCTAGTGAGAGGATTCTGGTGGAGACTTTAAAATATCTTACTTTGACCTTTGAATTTCTCATGGCAATTGAAAATTTAGCAAAGATAGACAGTAATGACAAAATAATGGTGATTGTCATTGCTGTCAAAGGAGGTACAAAGACCCAAACACATTAGCACAAGTCTGAAAATAATAATCCCAGCATCTACTTTGTTCCCAGAATGCCCTCAATGAATATGTTCTAATGAGTGAATGGCCCACTTTCATACTGACGTATGATTAAAATAGCCATCTACAGAAGTCTAAAGTTCAGTCCCATTGAGATATTTTCACATACCTTTATTTACATATTCTAAGTGCTTATAAGGGGTAAATTTTAATCTCTTTCTGATAATTTCAGAAAGTTTACTTTTTTGTTTTTTATCTTGCCTTGCCTGTTTCAGACTTGTATGAGAAAGAAGCTGAGGAGTAGATCAAATGATAAGCGCATCCAGCTTAGTAGGTCTAGAAGGAGTCTGAGAATTATGGAGTTAAAAACATATTTTTCTTATACATGTTCTACCAGTTTATTCTTATTTCTCTTTCCCCTTTCCAGACCCATTTTCCTATGGGTACTTTTAGCTAATAAGAAGTAGCATAATATATAAAAAGAACAAGAATTTTAATTCAGTAAATTATATTGATGTCGTTTGTCCTTGGGAAAGTGTCTCTGGGTTTTATTTTCCTACTTTTATATTGAGCTAAAACCTTGCCCACTTCATAGAAGATATTAGTTGCTACAATGCTTCTTAAATGATATGAGTTAACACATCAAAGTTTTGTTATGTGTGAAGCTGGTATAGATCTAAAAATTTATCTTTAAGAATCAAACAAATAAAGTTCCAATGGTAGAACTAAAACACCATGTTTGATAGTCTAGGTTAGGGTAACCTCTTAGATGCCCTTCTATTCATTCCCTGCTATATGTTGCAATGTGTTATGCCCAGTTATAGGGCTGATAGTCTAGGAAGGCATCTGAGAAGTGAGAAGTGAAAATTAAAATGTAGCTCAGTCACTAAGCTGTCCTTTTGGCAAACTTGCTGGTCTCTTTTCATGCATTGCCAACGATTATTTTGGTGTTTTAGAGGTTTGGCCATTAGGCCATTAAATGCTTTGAGCTCCATTTTCCTTTTCTATAAAAGCAGTATGACACTGATGACTAGTGGGCTGTTATATTTATGTCAGCATGAATAATGTAGTAAAAGTAATAACAATCATATAATGGTCATATTTTATATGATAGTTACTTACCAAGGTATAATTAATGTATCCTCATTACTTAATATGGCCTCCTGCCTTGTTTCATGTAGACAGCTGTTTATGTGGGGACCCAGATTCTGACAGTATCTTGTCTGCCATAGCTGAAGAGAAAGGTGAGGAAGGAAGCTATTCAGCTAATATATTCCTAATGCTTTCTCTTCCTACTGCAGTTGTCTTCTAGGACTCTGTGCTTTAGAATAGGGCTGACCACAGACTCTACAACAACAGATTCTGCAAAATATAATTGACAGCCCATGACAAATGTGGAGATGTCAAGCACATTCCCACATTACTCATGCTGAGTTTCCTTCTTTACAAGAAATATCTTCAGGCTTAGGGAGTGACTTGCCCCAAGACTCAGAATCAGGTAGTAGCAGAATCAATACTGGGTTAGGTCCACTCCAAGAGTGATCCCCTTCCACACTCCACCATTTCCCTTGGTCATGAAAGTGCCTTGGTAGGGGGGCAGGAGAGAGAAACTGGTATCATAACTAAATCAGGCTAAATAACATGGTTCATCAGTACACTTGGAAACTTGAGTTAATTTACATTTTGTTGAATAAAATTCAAAGGCAGGTGATAAAAAATACATATGTGGAAATACTGAGAAGTTTACTTAGTATAGCAGGTGGCTTCCTAGGGAACTGCATCCTGGTACTTGTAGGGATGCTCTCAGCAGCCTTGGATTTCCATCTCTACATGTATCTCCATATCAAATGGTGTTCATTCCATCACCACTACTGATGATGGACTCATCTCTCTTTTGAAAATGGTGAGCTGCTGCATTGATGGACCCCACCCCACCCTAATTCCACCCTGCTTTCTGCCCCCCATTCACTGTATGCATAATTGCATGAGTAGGATTACCTACCAGTATAATGGGCCTGCTGAGATTGTGGTGCAGGAAAAACCTGGGCTGTTTGTTTTAGAACTTCTTTTCTATTTCCATTTTTGATTAAGCTCTGGCTTTAAGTATCAAAAATGATGTAGTTTCCTTGATAGCTGATTTGTATAGCAGTTGCTAATGAGACGACCATAGTGAGTTTTCTTTCTGGGAGATGTGTGGGAATAAGCAAGTCTTGCACTACTCCTCAAGTGAAATATTTACCCAAATCTGTCCCCTTAGCTCTCCACTTTAGACATTTATAGAATAATACTATTCCACCAGCAAGCCGTCACTGTTAAGCATCTCGGGGAGAATATTAAGTGTTGGAGGAAAAACTATTGAGACTAATCAAGTCAGGGGCTCAGAGAGATCCACTGAGGCAAGGACAAGATGAATGGAACACCTCAAAACCCAGGGGACTTGCCAAACACTAGTATTCTTTGGACCTTCACCCTTACTCAGGCTTCTACTTTCTGTGTGTGTACATGTGCGTTTGTGTGTGTGTATGTGTGTGTGTGTGGCAGGAATAACGGCAATGGCCAGGTAGATAATGACGACAGAAGAGACCAAGACCATCATTTGGAATGTCTGTTCCTTCAGGTGAATGCCCAGTTGCTGGGGAGGGAGTGGTAGTTAGAAGTGTAACAGGTAAGGTTCTTAGTTGTAACAAATATAAACTAGCTTCTATAGTTTAAGACATATATTAAAGAATATTGGCTAACTCACAGAGTCTTCAGGCTATGCAGCCCAGGAGGACAACCAAAGCCAAACCACAGAACTGGCCCCATGGAGGCAACCTGGTACCTCTTCCAGGTACAGATACCATGGAAGCCAGGCCTGGAGGCTTCTGCTGGAACCTTAGCCACCACTGCCCGTGGAAACTGGATGTATCTGCCACTACCATTTCCTAAAATGATTCCACTTAGGGCCTACTTCTTTAAATTCCTATCTTCCAATTCACAGTCCATCCCTTGAGCTTGATTGACAGATATGAATTGACCCCAGCTGCAAAGGAAGCTGGAGAATTGGGTACCTGGCTCCTGCCAAGAGTGAAAAGGTAGGAAGTAAATTACCTCAACTTAAAAAGGTGCTCAAAGTTGCTGGAAGGCCTCAATTTATAAATATCTGTTTAATAGGAATCTGTGTAAGAGAAATTACAAGCCGACATGGGACTGTGTAACAAGTAAACCCTTGAGGACTGAAATAAACTAACAGGAAACTAGAAGGGCACCAGGGACTATGGTTAGAAGTCAAGTAAAACAGATTGATGGCTCATTTGGGGGATCAAGGATGCTGCTGGGTCACCTTAAAACAAGTAATCAGAGATGCTGGGAAATATGCTAGGAGCAGCTAGCTAATTAAGGTCCTACTTTATTGGATGTTAAATCCCTAAGCTAGGCCCTTTTTGATTTAGGGACAAGGTGGATCTGGGTTTCTTAGTTTTCCTTTGGTTTTGTAATGTTTTGCTTTGGTATTTATGGGGCCAAAAGGAACTGACAGATCCTATGTTCATTTATTCAGCAAAATTATTGTGCATATGCGAAATGCTAGGCACATGGTCCAGGTACTTGAGATATAGAGAGGAGTAAAATATCATCCCTATCTTCAGTGTATTTACAATCTATGGAGAGCAGATGCAAAACAGGGGGACAGGGCAAGGTGGACCAAAAGAAGCAATTGTTATACTTTTATCTGATCTTCTTTTCCATCATAGATTTTATCCTAGTTGAAGCTTACATATTCATTTGATTGTTTATTTGTGTAAAGATCTCTGTCCCACTGGAATGTAATGGAAATGAGGGCAGAGATTTCTGTTTATCACTCTATATTCTCTGACTAGTGTAAAGTAGATGCCAATAAATATGTATTAAAAGAATGAATTAATAGATAATGATGAACAGTGAGCTGATCCTTCCCAAATGAGTGTTTCTTGCTAAATATTAGGTGATGGGGAGATGGAGGAAATTCTAGAAAGAAGGGCCAATATTACTTTGAGCATGGGAGTAAAAAGCCTAAGTAAAGTCCAGAATCTATAAATCACTTGGTGCTGTTGAAACATAAATGTTGAGGCCAGTGAAGATGACTGATAAGGTTGGAAGTCATAGAGGTCAGACATGAAAGGGCTTTGCATTTGCATTTGCATTTCCTAATTCTCTGTATTATGTTTGTATTTTGTCATAGCTTCCATGGGTCAAGAATCCAGGCATGGCTTAGTTGATACCTCTACTCAAGTCTCACAAGGCTGCAATCAAGGGGCTGAGTCTGGGGATACAGCTGGGTCTCAACATCCTTTTCCAAGCACATGCATTTGTTAGGCAAAATTCACTTCCTGCCAGCTGTAAGACTCATGATGGCTTGCTTCTTTGGGGCCAGCAAAGGGCCAGCTCACTTTAATCAGTCTCCCCTGATTAAATCATGCTTACTCCCCATGCAATTTCACATTGGCATGTAGCATAACTTATTCACAAAAGTGACATCTGTCACATTCATAGGTCAAGGGAATGGGATTATGCAGGCCAGGGCATAGAAGTTTAGGGTCCATCTTAGAATTCTGCCTATCATATCATTGAACATTGTATAAAGAAACTTGTCATCTCTCCCGAGTAATGGAGAGTCATTGAAAGGATATGAGAAATGGAATGATGAAAGCATATTGTTTTCTCTATGAATCAGTGATGTGGATGACAGATTTTAGAGGACCTGTAGTTTGGTGGACAAGATATTAGACTATGGCAGAGATCTAAGTGAAAGATGATGATGGGGCAGTGGGAGTGAATGGTACAACTGCCAACCTGTTATTTGGATCAGAAACCTAGGACTCACCCCTGATTTATCTATTTGCCTTACTTTCCACATCCAAGCCACCAGCAAGCTGTATTAACCATAACTCCCTAATAGTCAGAGAATATGTAACTTCTCTCCATAGCTATCACCTAGCCCAAGCCACCATCATCGACATCATTCATTCTCCATATCTTTTAAAATATAGTTTAGATTTATGTTACTGTCTTTCTCAGACCCCTCAATGGTTTCCCACTGAATTTAAAATGAATTAAAACTTTATCATATCTCACTGGGTTCTTTTCTCTGTTTATCTGTCAGAAATATTGTTAGGCCCTGAAACCACTGTGCTCCAGCTAAAGGCCCTTCACTTTTATAGGCTGACTATTCATCATTCCAGGGCCTTTGCTGCTGCTGTTCCTCCCGCTTAGACTGCTCTTCCTCCAGATATTTGTAGCTGGCTCCTTCACATCATCCAGACCTCAGCTTAATGTCACTCAGAGAGGATAAGCAAGTCATTTTCAGTCATAATATCTTATCTTATTATCTTCATAAAGGATCCATATGTGGATTAACTTGTTTATTTGTTTACAGTTTGCCTCTCCCACTGAAAGGAAGTTCCAAGATGCCATCACCCTTTTCACTCATTATCTCTAATGTATAGACATATGGCTGATACATATCAGATTGTTTAACAGGCATTTATTAAACCAGTATATGCATTTGAAGAAAATTTTAAATGATTTGGACTTGATGATTAATTGAATGTGATTGACAATAGAAATGAAACATGAAAGGATCTTGGCTTTTTAATTTGGGTCACTGAGATTTAAAAAAAAAAAAGAGTGGGATTTGGACAGAAGCTAAAGGGCATATAGTCTAAACAGAAATACAGTGAATGAGACATGTAAGAAAACCTTGTAAATAGCTTTAAAAAGTTTTAAGAATCCAATGGATCAAGAATATTTTATGATGCAGTGATCAGACTACAACACAACCATTCCACTCAATGTAAAGAACCTGCTGGTGATTTTAGGGAGAGGAATTTCTTTGTCATCTTCAGGATGAAGTGGAAAGCTGGGCAAACTTCGAGTATTCCAAATACTAGTCATTTAATTAAGTAACCACTGAGTATGAATATTCTGTGAGACCCAAGTGGTACAGGATTTAGCATTATAGAGGCACACCTCTGCCTATAAGAACAAACATCTTTCAGCCATTCTCCTTCGTTTAACAAAGGAGTAATTCTAACTATTCAAAGATCGTGGAGTGATTCTTGTTCTTGTAGAGGGTGGGTAGATATTTTATCTGAAATTTTCATGCCCAGCATGTTTTTCTCCAAATGTTTTTCTTGCCTTTTTGAAAGGCCATATTTATTTAAAGGAAAATCTAATCTGTCTGTGCCTGATGCATTTCCATTTAGCTCAGCCAAATGTTTCTTTTCCTAAGAACTATGTACTGATCAAGTGATGCAGTTGCTTGTCAGAAATGAAAGTTACACTTACCTAGGGAAAAATCTCCTGACCCTAGCAAAAGGCATGAGCTCAATTTGAGATGACCCACCCCAGGGAGTCTGCCCAGGGTTATGGGCTTAGGAGAAGTAAAACAATGTCCTGTGTCCTTTTACTAGAGGCCAGACTGAAAATGAGGCAGAGCTGGAGAATGATCAACCCTCTGACAGGGCTCTGTTTTATTCCCTGGTCCACCATTCATTTGGCAGCGTCCCTGCAAGTTTGTGTGTTTCAACTTTTCTCCCTGGATGAGTACCACTGATCTACTGACTTCCAAGGATATTGAGACACAAAGTGAAAACAAGGAAGAGAAAATATTAGTGGAGTGTTTGAATCACAACACAGGGACTCTTCATCTCCCCACTTGAATTCACACTCAGCACATTAAGGAGAAACCTGTGTGTAGGATGGTAAGGCTGCCTGAGTTCTGGTTTAAACAGAAACTAGGAATGTGGATTTGGATGAAGTTTTGTTTTTGTTGTTTGGCTTTGTTTTGTTTTCCATCTTGACTTCTCACTAAGAACCATTTCATTCAGGGAAAATACTGACTAACCTCTTAAATGGCATCCCCTGAACTTCCACAGAAGTTGGAGGATGTGTATGCCTTGTTCTTCCTGCCACAGGGGACTTCCAGAGTGCATAGATGATGGCTCTTCCTCCAGTGGGTTCTTCCGGTGACATTCATCTCTTCACTGTATACCCAGAACAGCTTCCGTCAATTTGTTTCATTCTCCAGCGCCCAATATCAGAATGAATTTATGGCATCATGCCTGTTTTCTTGCTCTCTCTTCCTCCTTTCTTCTTGTGGAAGAATATCCAAACCAACTGATCTGAAGATAGTGTAAGCACAAATTAATAGGCCAGGAAGTCGTTTTATATATAATTTTGCTCAGTGTCATTCTGAGTGTTTCACATTTATTTATAGTCGGTAAGTACCTGTTTTACATGTAAATTAGAAAGAAATAAGATGGTCCTTTTAAGAGCTTCACACTTTTCTTGGACTCCTATATGCTTTGTTGAGTGGGGAAGAAAGGACTGAGGTTTAGTCAGTGCTAGGAATGAGAACTAACCATAAGATTTTGGATTCCATTTGTCATGTGTCACACACGTGTACCTCACTAGTCCTAGCTTCAGAGAAAGTGATGGATGCCCACTGAACTCCAACCACTCTCTTGGGAGAGCCTGGGTCCCCAGGCTGCCAGGGTTCAACTCTGTTCTCTACACCATGGATGCTCAGTTAGCAATTGAGGGTGTGGGATTGTGTTTGCCCAGTGTACATCAGCAAGAGTGCACAAAATTAAATTATATTCTTATGAGATTAAATCCTCTCAACCCTCTTATCCTATAATTCCTCACTGTTAACTATGTGTCTGCTAGTTAAATATATGAGTTCTCCCAAGTGCTGCTCATATGTACTTAGAAGAAATTCCCTCTTAAGCATCCATAAGATTGTCATGACACTGCCTTCCCCTGTGCTCTCCACTCTGCTGAGAACTAAGGAAATATTGCAACCTCTATTCTTGCCCAGAAGGGCCTTCCTTGTTTTCTCCTGAACTCACTGTAAATCGCCTCATTTCAACATAGCCAAGACTAGGTGTTACCTTTAATAAGAGTTTACTGAATGTTCAATAATAACAAAATGGAAGTGTAGACCTAAAGATACGTTGTATAGGACAAAAAAGTGCCAAGGATCATGGAGCTCAGAGGTTCAGGCCCATTCACAGTATCTACCTTTATGCATCAAGAGTAGCTGCCCAGAATGCCTGGAGTGCCCTGAGTGTAACAGGGAAGACCAAATCTGACTCCACATTAGATTTGTTTCTTTTACTTTAACCTTTTTATTCTATTGCTTTTGCTTCCAGTTAAGAATGTTACCTATAGACTGAAATATATAGGATAGCCCATTATCAAGGCTCTGACCTTAAAAGTTATAACACTTTTCTGTTCATATAGAGATAAGAAGTTGCAGAACAGAGAATAACATTTGTCTTGTTGGAGGTTTACAGGAACATCGTGACCTGGCCTATGTGTACAGCTGCAAGAACAAAGGATTCTAACACTAGGAAGTTTGCAACGACCAACAATACCCCTCCCCCTTTCAGTATAAATGAAGCCTGAATTCTGACTTGGGTAAGATGGTTCTCTAGGACATTAGCCCACCATCTTCCTGGACTCCCGGCTTTCTGAATCAAGTTGTTATTCCTTGCCCCACCACCTCATCTCCCAATTTATTGACCTGTCATGTGGCAAGCATTACGAGCTTGGACTCGATAACATGAGCACCACTGCTGCCAAGCCCAGACCTAACTGCCATGAGACTGAAAGAAAAGGAGTTCTGCTTTCCCTCTGGTCTTATGTCTGCTTCACCATCCCTCATTCCCTAATCCAACCTTATATTGGGGAAATTGACAGTGAGAACATAACCATTCACTCTGGAGAGACTCTGCTTCCACACACAAGGGTATGATTTTACACAATGGCCTCCAGCAGGACAGTTTAATCAAAATGTCATAGCTTCAGATTTGTGTCTCTTAAATTACAAGTTCACAAACAACAGAATATTCATTCATTCATGTATTCATTTAGCAAACCAATATTTATTGAGCACCTAATAAGTATGACTTGTCACTGTGGCTGGCACATAGTAGGCGCTCTATAAATATTTGTTCACTGAACGAATGGATGAGTCTGGTACTTTAACTTGGATAAGCTGATGGCTTGTTAAGACAACTCTCTCTGGAATCAGATAATGTGAGTTCAAGTGAAGGCTCTATTTTCTTATTAGTAACCATGGGCAAGTTACCTAATTTCTCTGAACCACAATCGCCTTATTGGTAAAGATGATGATGGTGATGGTGATGATCATGATGATTATAAAATGGTAACGTCTCTCTTATAGGTTTGTTGTTAAACACTTAAGTTAGGGCAAGATAATATTAGGATATTAGAGGACTAAGTGTAATCATGGATGAGCTCTGTAATTAATCTCGTGATTCCCTGAGTCTCATGTGCCTAGTGAATTGCAGTTAGCCCATAAAACTGATGAGGTTTGCCTCTGCCAAGCTTCTTGTCTCAGTTTTTGGTATACTGTTCTGGATGTCTTTGTGGATAGCCCTCTCTGAATGGGCTCTCCCTTGATTGGGACCCTGACAACCTTCTAACACTTTCCAGCTTTTCTCATTTAGAAAGCAGAAACCCTGTATCCCAGTTTCTGCTTGAAGATCCATCTTGAATCCACTTGCTGCCTGGAATTCTGACAAGGGGAATGCCTAGTCTCCAGTGTTGCCTGTCTCCATGCCTACCAAACAGAATAAAACACTTTGATTGTTGACACTGAACAAGCCTGGCCTCACCTGGGCCCTTGATAGTTGTTACTTTTTAGGAATAAAACTAAAATCTGTATCAGAAGTTTATCTTGAAGATTATAGGAGAAAAAAACACGTGAAAATGCTCAGCACAGTAATTCCACTGAAAGGATTCAGTGAATGGTAACCTTTATAATAATGATGTGCTGTCATTACTCACTTCCTTTTTTCATTTATCTTCTTCCTTACTTTTTTTTTTTTGCACAGACTCCGGACGCGCAGGCTCAGCGGCCATGGCTCACGGGCCCAGCCACTCCGCGGCATGTGGGATCTTCCCGGATCAGGACACGAACCTGTGTCCCCTGCATCAGCAGGCGGACTCTTAACCACTGCGCCACCAGGGAAGCCCCTTCCTTACTTTTTTACTTTCCATTCAATGACACAAATTAGCTGTATCTGCATGGGTTGATTGGTAGATATAGTCTTTGTCTTCTACAATTTGGAAAGAGCAAAAGGGCATCTAACACTACAGCCATCGTGATACTGGGCAAAAAATTAATGCCTTTAGTTTCCTCTGGGCTAATTTATCTCACCTTGTTTTATTTTTAATATAAGACTCATTGAACCATAATGTTCTCCCACTTTTCCAGGAAATGCTTGCCTATAAATTTCTTCCTAGAATCTATCAGTTATCAACAATTTAATATTTTATATACTGCAACCATATCTTCAGGACATGCAATTTGTTTACATAGCAAATGAGCTATTGGGAATTCCTTTCAGGAGAAGTTTTCATTATTTGAATAATTCTAATGATGGCTGAGTTTCTAGAAAAATCTTCGTGAGGTTTTGTATTATTCATGGAAGAAACAATGCCTCCCTATTTATTGACCTCCCAGATCTATTCCAAGTAAACTCACAATAAAATGTCTTGAGACATGGGTGTAAAGAATGTGGCCACAATGTGGCCTTTTGTAAAGAAACTAGATATTTTTTACAGTAAGTCGGTTTATCCAGGCTTGAATATTATAAGGGCAGATATCTAGTGGATAAAATTAAAGCAAGAAAAACAAAATCCCTGGTCTGTCATGTCTTCTGAAGAATAAGTACAGTTATGGATTCTGCATATGTTTGGGCCGTGGGGGAAATGACAAGCTGCACCCATTCTCCTTCTTTTCTAACGTCCTCACCACCCTGTGTTATACACTACTGGAGCTATGGGCTTCTATCTATTCTTGTATCCTTCAAAGTACTCCATCCAGTGACTTTTACAACACTGGCATCAAAATGAGTTTAATCATTAAATAAATAAGAGCTTGAGAGTCTGTTTGCTTTTTTTTTTAATATTGAAAGAAATAACAGGAATCAAGTGGAGAGAAGAAAAGCAAAGGAGCATGAAAATAATATCAGGGGGTACAGGAGTGTGTTACTTCTTTTCATACCTGCTAGAAAGGAGTAAAGCTAGTAAAATCATGATCATCATCATCATCAATTTTTTTTGATAAATATTTAAATGTCTAGATTGTCTGTAGAGTTAGGAGTCTCTTTTCCTATTTTTAAACTGCACCCTGCCTAGCATCCTTCTACCCTCATGCTTAGGTTTCAGAGAAATGCTGTAATACCATCTAATTATTTCAGACTCCTGCCAAAAATCCCCATCAGATTTCCTTCCACAGCAAGCTGAAGTGGGCACAAAAGCAAGCTCAATGACCCTGTTAAGCCTTTATCTGAAAGTGTGACTTCATCCCTAGCTAAGGAGTTCTTTACTTTTTTTGAGGCTAATTTGCTGCTCTTAGCATATCAAAGAAAAAACATATTCCAAAATGAAAGCACTTCCAGACCCACATTTCTACCCAAAATGTGGCACAGACGAATGAAGTTCTTGTCCCTTCTCATTCTTTCTCTCTGAGACTTGCTCCCACTTCTGAGATTGCTGATGAGTATGTCTCTGTCATAACCACCACCTCAAGAAGATGTTAGGTTTGTACTGATTTTCAATCTTTTCAGTAGGGCTGTTCTTTAAAAGTGACTCCATTGTAGGTACTAGATGTCTAAAAGGGCCCTTCCCTAATGAGGTTAAAGTTAAGAGGGAGAGATGAGATTTTACATGGAGATAACATATTCTTATCCCTCAAGTATCTGCAAAAAATCAAGATGAATAAAGAATAAGCTGGATTTTTTTTTTGAACACATGTCAAAAATCCAATGCCTTAAAACTTATTCTATTAATTTTTTATGTGGGTCACATTAATATAATAACTCATACTTTACATTTTCTACCATTATAAAAATACTGAATTTCACAAAACGTTTACACGTGCCACATGTGATGAACAAAATATTTTCAATTATATTTCCTATTCTACTCTATTCATTTAAATAACAAAAGTGAATCCTTACCACCAAATTGATTTTCCAACCCATTAATGGATCCTGACCCGCAGCTGAAAATCCCTGTCTCAAAAACTCACACTCTATGAATTTATATTTTACAAACAATTCTTAATAACTTTGATGATTAATCCCAACATACAGAAGCTAAAAACAGCCAGTTGTACAGTTAAGCAAGATTGATAGAAATAAGAATGAAAACAAAGAAGTGAACCATTCCAGCAAGACATGTAAAGGATCAGAAACAGCTGCCAGCGTACGCAAATGGGGACCATCTAGTGCTAGAACTAATAGCTGCTCATATCCCAATAAAGACCCTGAGGAGGCCGCTGTATTATAGCTATGGTCAACAAGTACATTGATAATGATGACCCCCAAGTCACCAAGAAAACTTTAATTGATGTTCCTCATAACATATTTAAAGCAATTTAACAAATTATTGAGCAGCTCCTTCACTAAAATCATTGCATTTAAATAGCGTACAGACCAATTTAGAATTATTTTGAACAAAAATATTTACTACTACCATAAAAGGAAGAGAGTTTTGCAGTTTTTAAAACATATTGCTGTTGTGGAAGTCTTCCAACTTGCAGGGAATTCCCCCTCCATACACCATCCTGGGTAACATAGTGTCCCAGCACATCAAGTGGTTTAACAGCCTTAAAACTGGACCTATGGGAAATAATATTTTTATTATTTTTTATATCACTCCCAACTGACAGAAATAAGTCTATAGTTCTGCTAGACAGGCTAATACTGAATCTATACCTCCTAATTCTCTGAGTGACCCTCCCCTGTCCTAGGTGGGTACCTCTCAACTCTGCCCTACACTCTCCTCTATGGACCACTCCCTACCGTATCCCTCATCTCAGCACAGGTACCAAGATCTCTGTTCAACCATCTCAGTATTTTTTGAAATGTTTTGGGTTTTTCTCTGGCAATTAAGTCTTCAACTCCTTTCCCTTATAGGATTTCTTCTACCCTTTCTTCTAAGCAAGTTTATGTACTCTCTCTTATCTCAGTAATCTACATTCCATTTTATTTTCCTATTTTAGATTATAGAGTCATTAATTCTGTACCAAGTGGCTAAAGAGAGAAGAGTGAAAAGGCAGGGGATGGAGACAAGCTAAGCTTTCCTTTTGACATGGGACTCGAGTTCCCTGAAACCTATGGACCACTTAAAAGTAATCTTCAGCTATCTGGAATATCAGCTTGTGCAGTACAGTTTCTTCCTAAATGATGATGTAAAAATACTTCATTTGTTTTTATGACAAAAAGGTTTTCATACTGCTTTGCTGATAGAATTTTAGGATATCTGGTGGAAGATGTAATAGTCCCTAGAATACATCAGTCTAGGCATGACTGAAGAGAATGGGTTTCATAAAGAGTGCTTAGTTCCAGAGTGCTTAAGTCTTAGTACTTAAAGGAAATGTTATGACCTAGAAAATGTATATTTGCCCAATCAAAATCCCAGAGGTTTATTTTGTGGATATTGACAACTGATTCTAAAGCTAATATGGAAAGACAAAGGATCCATAAGAGCCATCATAATTTTGAGGAAGAACAAAGTCGGACAACTGACTACCCAAAGTCAAGACTTACTATAAGCTACGGTAATCAAGGCAGAGTGGTACTTGTGAAAGAATAGAAAAATAAACCAGTGAAAGAGATTAGAGAGCCCAGGAATAGATTTACACCAATACAGTCAACTGATCTTTGACAAAGGAATAAAGGTAATTTGATGGAGAAATGATAGTCCTTTCAAACACATAAATATGATGCTGGAACAACTGGACATCCACATTAACAACAACAAAAAAAAAGAATCTAGATGCAGACCTTTCACAAAAATTAACTTAAAAGGGATCATAGACCTAGATGTAAAACACAAAATTATAAAACTTCTAGAAGATAACTTAGGAGTAAATCTACATAACCTTGGCTATGGTGATAACGTTTTAGACACAACACCAAAGGCACTACTTTAGTCATATGTCACAAGTTTGATATACAGTATTTCCTTATTTTTCAGTTTTAACATATTTATGTCTTCTATTGTAACTTGTTTTTTGAACCATATAATTAGAAGTGTATTTTTTATTTTCAAACAAAAGAGTTTTCATGGTAGCTTTTCGTTATTGCAGGTTCATTTTAATCATGGTCAATGGACATGCTTTGTGTGAGTTTGGTCTTTTGAAATTTGCTGAGAAATTTGTTGAACTCTCTGTGGTCAATTTTAGTAAAGGCTTCATGAAAACTTGAAAATAATTTATGTTATGCTGTTATTAGGTTAAGTGTTCCACTGGGTCATATTTGTGCATTTTTCCTCTTCTCTCTTTTCATCCTATGTTCCCTGTTTTTTAACCACTCTTTTATCTTTTCAGTCCTGTCACTATGGTGCATCCTGCATAATTCCTGTTGACCATATCTTTCAATTTATTAAAAGTCTTTTACAAAATATCATACTAAAATATCTTATATTTTATTAATTTTATAGTCAGTTGTGTCCAATCTACTCTTAAACCTTTCTTTGAGTTCTTTATTTTAGTTATTTTACTTTTATTATTTATGAAATCTATTGATTTTTTTCAAACCTACTAAACCCTTATTTTTTTGCAGTTATTTGGAAACTTTGCTTTCACTATTTAAACAAAGCAATATAATGTTTTAATTTTTGTCTTGTAATTAAAATACCAAAAGTTGTTTTTTTTGTTTATATTTTGTTTTTGTTTTTGTTTTTAAATCTGTTACTACTCGATTTTCTTCCTGGTACAAAATGTTCTTATGTTTTATTGTTTCTGTTTTTGTTTTCAATTTGAATGAGTTTATAAGATGGAAAATCCATGAGTAATGTTTTAATCACTAATTTGTTTGCTTAATGAATAATTGTAAGGCAAACAACCCTTTAATCACAACAAAAATCAAGAAACAATGATATGAGCCATACCAGGATCCTCTCCGTGTACCTATATCAATCATAGACCTTGTCTTTTTCCAAAATATAACCACTGATCTGACTTTTATAGTATTGCTTTCCTTTCTTTATTTATGATTTTTTCACCCAAGTTGCAGTCCTAAACACCATAGTTTAATCCTGACCATTCTAAGTTCCTAACCATTTTGAAAAAATATATGTATGTATTTTACATGGCCCCCCTTTATCTTTCTAAAATAATTTATCTGAATATCCCAGGATATTTCACCTATATAATTCACAACATTTGGGGTTTTTCTGATTGCTTACTCTTGGCATAGTATCTCTGTTCTCTATATCTCTTACTAGTTGGCATCTGAATCCAGAGGCTTTATCAGGTTTAGCTTTCATCTTTGTGTCAGGATCATATGTGCTTTTATAAGTAGGCAAAGAATGTCCAAGTTTTGCTTTTTATTTTATTCTTTTGTAGTTTAGTAGGTGTTTGTGCTCATTGTCTAGGCATTTAAATTAATTAGAGGAACAAAATGGTAACATTCTAAATATATATTATTAACTTATTAACTTGAATACATTTAATAAATTGATACTTCCTTCATATACTACTTATATAGTTATACATATTATACATACTATATTTATTTATACAGTTCATATAGAAAATACAAATTAATGCTTAATTTATCCCTCTCATTTATAATTTTTTATAATATATTGAATTCATTTTATCCTCAGATGACTAATTATATATTTTTGAAAATATATTACTAACTCATGCATTTAAACATGTATTAGTTTCAATTTATTAAAATTGATATCTCTATTACAGTTCAAATTGTCCCATCTTTGGCCAGTATATATAGATAAAAGTTGTTTTCTGGGTCTTTTGCACATAACTCTAGAAGACTTTAATAGCTTTCTTGCTATCAAATGACAAGAAATTCCAGAATAAACATTCTAGTTTCAGCCATTTCTCCATGAAGTCCTCATTTCTTTCAATGGGAGATGATAGTATTTCAAGACCACAATCTGAATTCCAGAAATGCTTACTACTGAGCTAGAAATACCTTGTAAAATAATACTGGTATTTCCCCTTACATTGCATCTATGTATATATTTTTTTCCATACCAATGACTTTTTAATCATTTTGGTTGTCTGAAGCTTGATGTTTAGTAAATTCCTTAAGAAAGAACAATTTTCTCTGAGCTCTTTATGATGATAATTTCTTATATGTGACTTTATATTTGAACATCAATTTTACTGGATATAAAATCTTCGACTCACATTTCCTCCCCTTAAATATCTTAAGTATGTTAATAGCTTTTTTGGCATAAAACATTACTATAAAAATGTCTAATAGCAAACTGATTTTATTTTCCTTATTATTCATATGCCCTTGTTTTCTTAGATATACAAAGTATTTTTTTTTATTCTTTTTCTTTAAAGACCAATGTTGTAAGTAGAATACATCTTGCTGCTGGTCATTCAATATTATCAAGTGCATGTTATTTTCTTCAATATGTATTTTAAAATCTTCATTTCAGAAACTTTTCTTGAACAATAGATTTTAATATGTGTTCTCTTTTCTTGCCTTATTTTTCTTTTCAGGACCTCCCATTATAAATACTTCAGATCTTCTGTGCCTGTCTTCAGTTTTTCACTTTCTTGAAAAGTTTTTTTTTAATCTCACTTTCAATTTCTTTATATTTAAATTTTTTCTGCAGGTATTGTTTGTCATTTTCATTTACTTAGTGTTCCATCTACTTTAGTCTTAAATTCTAAACTAATATTTACTTTGCTTTGGAATTCTTAAATTCTGTCACCTACTTCTGAATTTTTATCATTCTGATTTATGTTCTTCCATGTCTTATTTAATTTTATCAATATATTTCAGCAAATTTAAAAATAGTACATTATAGTTGTCATATATCTATTAGGCATGCCTTTGTGGCATTGTTTTACTCACTGGAGAGATTTTATTCTACTCCTTCATCTCTTTTACTTCATAATAACTTTGTATGATACTGTAGTTCTTGTAACTATTTGTGATTTGCCCCTAAAGTCTTCTAATTTGGAGTATATGTGAAAACCTGTTGACTAGCTTTCACATAAATTTTATCCATGAATTTTTGCTTTTACTAGCTTGTTTCCCTGTTCTTAGGTGAGATCAAGAAAAATCCAGACACTGTACTGCCCTGTTCATGCTAACTTCCCAGAGTTTGCTGGTTTATTATATTTTACTATGAGCTATTCATTTTTATGATAAACTATTTGTGGAAATTCTTTGAAGTCTATCATAAATGTACATGACTGAAGTTATCTGTATAAACCATTAAAATTAAACTCATGGACTTCTAATTCCAGAAAAAAATGGACTAAGCACACACACCCCATCCCTCCCACTAATTAAACTATAATCCTGGAAAAAATATAAAACATTGATCAAAAGACTCTGAAAAGTGTAGAAAATAAGGTAGTCTATCTATGAAAATCAAGATTCAAAGGAAAATTAAGTAATGAGTTCCATCAAATTTCTTACCCCTTTTTTCATATTTTCTTTCTATTTTTTTCTTTCTATATATCAGAGGTCAGGGAATGTTTATTATTAAATGTCAGATAGTAAATTCTTTCATATTTACAGTCCACATGATCTGTCAAAACTACTCAATTCTTCCTTTGCAGCAAAAATGCACGACTGCTTTCCAACAAAATTTTATTTACAAAACCAGATAATGTGTCAGATTTGACCTAAAACTCATAGTTTGCCAGTCCCTGCTACATATATCCTATTGAGAGTGATAGAGCAGTGCATAATCCATGAATGCCAATGGAAACTAATGAAAAGATGTTGCAGAAAAGCCCATTTTCTCTAAGCAAAGAATGAGAAAGAAGAATTATCCCATCCCATCCCACTTGTTGCTTCAGGGACCCTGGGTCAGAGTCCTGTTGATAATTTCTAGTACACTAAGGTCAACAGAGACTGCTCCCCTTCCTCTCTTTAAATGGGGAGAAAAAGCCACATTGTCTATCTTTGCTTAAAATTAAGCAAATAACAATCCAATGTGCTTTCATTTAGTACCCCATCTGCTTTCATTGATACAGTGTGTGGTGTGGATTATGGAGAGGAAAAGCTAATGAAAAGGATTCTTTAAATTTGTGTATAAAGTTCTAAGCAAAAACCCGAGCATCTTATGGTGAAATAAACCAGAATCAACACAACAAAAGTTGTGAGAACTCAACCACAGTATGGAACACTGCCCAAGTTTCAAATTAGCATCTGGATATCATACAAACTAGACAGACCTGAAAAACTGCAAGACTTTGAAAACTCAATTGACAATTGAACCACATTCAACAAAAGTACACCAATATAAGTGCTCTAGAAATAAATAGATTGATTGCCTGCTTCAATATTATATTAAAATAAAAACTAGACCCTCATACGTAATACTAAAAATATCCAGAATAAAATCCAAGTTTACTTGCCATATCAAAACCAGGAAAATCTCAACTCATATGAGAAAAGATAATCAACACATATCAACAAAGAAATGAGACAGATGTTGGAATTATTTACAAGATTTTAAAGCAGCTATCAAAACACTCCATGCAATTATAAACAGTTTGAAAAATAGAATGTCTTAGCCAAGAATTAGAAGATATGAAAAAGAAAAAAATAATAATTTTAGATTAAAAAAAGCACTTACTATACAAAAAAATACTTAACGGTCTCAACGTAATAATAGGACAGACAGAAAAATAATCAGTAAACTTGAAGGTAGATCAATAAAAATGATTCAATCAAAACAGCAGAAATAAAAGGAATTAGAAAAAAAGGGGGGAGGTGGAAACCTAAGACATGCAACAGTAACAAAAAGTCTAATGCTCAGGTAGTTGAAATCCCAAAAGGAGAGGAAAAGAGTTTTGTTTATTTGAATAAACAATACATAAAAAACTTCCCAAACTTTGAGATATAAATAAACACAGTCTAAGGAGAACAGTGACTCCAAAATATTATGAACTAAAACAACAAAAAAAAGTCCACACCAAGCACAAATGATGCAAATTCCTGAAAACTAAAGATAAAAATATATATATGATGAAAGTAGCCAGAGAGAAATGATGATTTAACCATAGGGAACAATAACAAAAATAACTGCAGATTTATAGATCCAATACAATCCCTATCAAAATTCTAGCAGACATTTTTTTGGAGAAATTGACAAGCACACACTGAGGCTAAAATCTATATAAAAATGCAAAAAATCTTAAAATAAAATAAATAAGTGGGAGAACTTTTTTTTCCCTTAACATCTTTATTGGAGTATAATTGCTTTACAAAGGTGTGATACTTTCTGCTTAATAACAAAGTGAATCAGCCATACATATACATATATCCACATATCTCCTCCCTCTTGCATCTCCCTCCCACCCTCCCTATCCCACCACTCTAGGTGGTCACAAGCACCAAGCTGATCACTCTGTGCTATGTGGCTGCTTCTCACTAGCTATTTTACATGTGGTAGTGTATATATGTCCACGCCATGCTCTCACTTCTTCCCAGCTTACACTTCCCAATCCCCGTGTCCTCAAGTCCACTCTCTACGTCTGCATCTTTATTCCTGTCCTGCTGCCTAGGTTCTTCAGAACCATTCTTTTTTTTCTTTTCTGGACTCCATATATATGTATTAGCATATGGTATTTGTTTTTCTCTTTCTGACTTACTTCACTCTGTATGACAAACTCTAGGTCCATCCACCTCACTACAAATAACTCAATTTCATTTTTTTTTATCGCTGAGTAACATTCTATTGTATATATGTGCCACATCTTCTTTATCCATTCATCTGTCGATGGACACTTAGGTTGTTTCCATGTCCTGGCTACTGTAAATACAGCTGCAATGAACACTATTGTACATGACATTTTTTGAATTATGAGTTTCTCTGGGTATATTCCCAGTAGTGCAATTGCTGGGTCGTATGGTAGTTCTATTTTAGTTTTTTAAGGAACATCTATACTGTTCTCCATAGTAGCTGTATCAATTTACATTCCCACCAGCAGTGCAACAGGGTTCCCTTTTCTCTGCACCCTCTCCAGAATTTATTGTTTGTACATCTTTTTATGATGGCAATTCTGAGCGGTGTGAGGTGATACGTCATTGTCATTATGATTTGCATTTCTCTAATGATTAGTGAAGCTGAGCATAGTTTCATGTGTTAGTTGGCAATTTGTGTATCTTCTTTGGAGAAATGTCTATTTAGGTATTCTGCCCATTTTTGGGTTAGGTAGTTTGTTTTTTCATATTGAGCTGCATGAGCTGCTTGTAAATTTTGGAGATTAATCCTTTGTCAGTTGCTTCATTTGCAAATATTTTCTCTCATGCTGAGGGTTGTCTTTTCATCTTGTTTATGCTTTCGTTTGTGGTGCAAAAGCTTTTAAGTTTCATTAGGTCCCATTTTTTATTTTTGTTTTCATTTCTGTTCCTTTGGGGGTGGCTCAAAAAGGATCTTGCTTATTTATGTCATGGAGTGTTTGGCCCACGTTTTCCTCTAAGAGTTATATACTGTCCTGGCTTATATTTAGGTCTTTAATACATTTTGAGTTTATTTTTGTGTATGGTATTAGGGAGTGTTCTTAATTCATTCTTTTACATGTAGCTGTCCAGTTTTCCCAGCATCACTTATTGAAGAGCCTGTCTTTTCTCCATTGTATATTCTTGCCTCCTTTATCAAAAATAAGGTGACCATATGTGTGTGGGTTTATCTCTGGGCTTTCTATCCTGTTCCATTGATCTATATTTCTGTTTTTGTGCCAGTACCATACTATCTTGATTACTGTAGCTTTGTAGTATAGTCTGAAGTCAGGGAGCCTGATTCCTCCACCTCCGTTTTTCTTTCTGAAGATTACTTTTGCTATTCATGGTCTTTTGTGTTTCAATAGAAATAGTAAAATTTTTTGTTCTACTTCTGTGAAAAATGCCATTGGTAGTTTGATAAGGATTGCGTTGAATTTGTACATTGCTTTGGGTAGTACGGTCATTTTCACCATGTTGAATCTTCCAATCCATGAACATGGTATAACTCTCTATCTGTTTGTATCATCTTTAATTTCTTTCATCAGTGTCTTATAGTTTTCTGCATACAGGTCTTTTGTTTACTTAGGTAGGCCTATTCCTAGGTATTTTATTCTTTTTGTTGCAATGGTATATTGGAATATTCCCTTAATTTCTCTTTCAGGATTTTCACCATTTGTGTATAAGAATGGAAGGGACTTCTGTGCATTAATTTTGTATCATGCTCCTTTACCAAATTCATTGATTAGCTCTAGTAGTTTTCTCATAGCATCTTTAGGATTCTCTATGTATAGTATCATGTCATCTGCAAAAAGTGACAGTTTTACTTCTTCTTTTCTGATTTAGATCCTTTATTTCTTTTTCTTCTCTTACTGCTTTGGCTAACACTTCCAAAACTATGTTGAATAATAGTGGTGAGAGTGGGCAACCTTGTCTTGTTCCTGATCTTAGTGGAAATGGTTTCAATTTTTCACCATTGAGAGCAATGTTGGCTGTGGGTTTGTCATATATGGCCTTTATTATGTTTAAGTAAGTTCCCTCTATGCCTACTTTCTGGACAGTTTTTATCATAAATGGATTTGAATTTGTCAAAGCTTTTCTGCATCTATTAAGATGATCATACAGTTTTTCTCCTTCAGTTTGTTGATATGGTGTATCACAATGATTGATTTGTGTATATTGAAGAATCCTTGCATTCCTGAGATAAACCCCACATGATCATGGTGTATGATCTTTTTAATATGCTGTTGGATTCTGTTTGCTAGCATTTTGTTGAGGATTTTTGCATTCATATTCATCAGTGATATTGGCCTGTACTTTTCTTTTTCTGTGGCATCTTTGTCTGGATTTGGTATCAGGGTGATGGTGGCCTCATAGAATGAGTTTGGGAGTGTTCTTCCTTCTGCTAATTTTGGTAGATTTTGAGAAGGATAGGTGTTAGTTCTTCTCTAAATGTTTGATAGAATTTGCCTGTAAAGTCATCTGGTCCTGGGCTTCTGTTTGTTAGAAAATTTTTAATCAGAGTTTCTATTTCCGTACTTGTGATTGGTCACTTTCTATTTTCGATATCTTCCTGGTTCAGTCCCAGCCAGTTGTTCTTTTCTAAGAATTTGTCCATTTCTTCCAGGTTGTTCATTTTATTGGAATAGAGTCACTTGTAGTAATCTCTCATGATCATTTGTATTTATGCAGTGTCAGTTGTTACTTCTCCTTTTTCATTTCTAATTCTGTTGATTTGAGTCCTCTCCCTTTCTTTCTTGGTGCATCTGGCTAATGGTTTATCAATTTTGTTTATCTGCTGAAAGAACAAGCTTTTAGTTTTATTGATCTTTTCTACTGTGTCCTTCATTCCTTTTTCATTTAGTTCTGATCTGATCTTTATGATTTCTTTCCTTCTGCTAACTTTGGGGGTTTATTTTATTGTTTCTCTAATTGCTTTAGGTGTAAGATTAGGTTGTTTATTTGAGATTTTTCTTGTTTCTTGAGGTAGGATTGTATAGCTATAAACTTCCTTCTTAGAACTGCTCTTTCTGCATCGCATAGGTTTTGGTCATTGTGTTTTCATTGTCATTTGTTTCCAGGTAATTTTTTGTTTCCTCTTTGATTTCTTCAGTGATCTCTTGGTTATTTAGTAGTGTATTGTTTAACCTCCATATGTTTGTATTTTTACAGAATTTTTTCCTTTAATTGATATCTAGTCTCATAGCATTGTGGTCATAAAAGAAACTTCATACAATTTTAAATATTCTTAAATTAACCAAGGCTTGATTTGTGACCCAAGATATGATTTATCCTGGAGAATGTTCCATGAGCAGTTGAGAAGAAATTGCATTCTGTTGTTTTGGGATGCAATGTCCTATAAATATCAATTACATCCATCTTATTTAATGTATCAATTAAAGCTTGTGTTTCCTTATTTATTTTCATTTTGGATCATCTGTCCATTGGTGCAAGTGGGGTGTTAATGTCCCCTACTATGATTGTGTTACTGTCGATTTCCCCTTTTATGACTGTTAGCATTTGCTTTATATATTGAGGTGCTCCTATGCTGGGTGCATAAATATTTACAATTGTTATATCTTCTTGGATTGATCCCTTGATCATTTTGTAGTGTCCTTCTTTGTCTCTTCTAATAGTCTTTATTTTAAAGTCCATTTTGTCTGATATGAGAATTGTTACTCCAGCTTTTTTTGATTACCATTTTCATGGAATATCTTTTTCCATCCCCTCACTTTCAGTCTTTATGCATCCCTAGGTCTGAAGTAAGTCTCTTGTAGACAGCATATATACAGGTCTTTTTTTGTCTCCATTCAGCCAGTCTATCTTTTAGTAAGACAATTATCAATATGTGTGTTCCTATTACTACTTTCTTAATTGTTTTGGGGTTGTTTTTGTAGGTCTTTTCCTTCTCTTGTGTTTCTTGCCTCAAGAAGTTCATTTAGCATTTGTTGTGAAGCTGGTTTTGTGGTGCTGAATTCTCTTAGCTTTTGCTTGTCTGTAAAAGTTTTAAATTCTCTCTCGAATCTGAATGAGATCCTTGCTGGGTAGAGTAATCTTGGTTGTAAGTTTTCCCCTTTCATCACTTGAAATATTTTCTCCTACTGCCTTCTGGCTTGCAGAGTTTCTGCTGAAAGTTCAGCTGTTAACCTTATGGGGATTCCCTTGTATGTTATTTGTTGCTTTTCCCTTGATGCTTTTAATATTTTTCTTTGTATTTAATTTTTGATAGTTTGATTTATATGTGTCTTGTGGTGTTTCTCCTTGGATTTATCCTGTATGGGACTCTCTGCCCTTCCTGGGCTTGATTGACTGTTTCCTTTTCCGTATTAGAGAAGTTTTCAACTATAATCTCTTCAAATATTTTCTCAGTCCCTTTCTTTTTCTCTTCCTCTTTTGGGACCCCTATAATTTTAATGTTGGTATGTTTAGTGTTGTCGCAGAGGTCTCTGAGACTGTCCTCAATTCTTTTCATTCTTTTTTCTTTATTCTGCTCTGCAGTAGTTATTTCCACTATTTTATCTTCCTAGTCACTTATCCATTCTTCTGCCTCAGTTATTCTGCTATTGATTCCTTCTAAAGAATTTTTAATTTCATTTATTGTGTTGTTCATCACTGTTTATTCTTCAGTTCTTCTAGGTCCTTGTTAAATGTTTCTTGTATTTTCTCCATTCTATTTTCAAGAGTTTGGATCACCTTTACTATCATTACTCTGAATTCTTTCTCAGGTAGACTACCTATTTCCTCTTCATTTGTTTGGTCTTGTAGGTTTTTACTTTGCTCCTTCATCTGCTGCATATTTCTCTGTCTTCTCATTTTGCTTAATTGCTGTGTTTGGGATCTCCTTTTCACAGGCTGCAGGGTCATAATTCCCGTTGTTTTTGTTTTCTGCCCCCAGTTGGTAAGGTTGGTTCAGTGGGTTGTGTAGGCTTCCTGGTAGAGGGGAGTGGTGCCTGCGTTTTGGTGGATGAGGCTTGATCTTTTCCTTCTGGTGGGCAGGACCACATCTGGTGGTGTGTTTTGGGGTGTCTGTGAACTTATTATGATTTTAGCCAGCCTCTCTTCTAGTGGTATGGGTTGTGTTCCTGTCTTGCTAGTTGTTTGGCAGTGTCCAGCACTGGAGTTTTCTCATTGTTGCGTGGAGATGGGTCTTTGCACTGGGATAGAGATATGTGGGAGAACTCTCACCAATTGATATTACGTTGGATTTGGCAGTCTCTGGTGGTCCAAGGTCCTGAACTTGGCTCTCCAACATCAGAGGCTCAAGCCTGGCACCTGGCTGGAACACCAAGACCCTGTCAGCCTCACAGAAGGCCTCTGGGCCTTCTGTCAGCATTGAGTAGCTGTTCTGTAGGAGTTGTTCCACATGCAGATGTACATTTGATGCATTTGTGAGGAGGAGGGTGATCTCCACATCTTACTCCTCTGCATCTTGAAGGTTCTCCCAAGATTATTTTTACCTATAAATTGTGCTAAAGCAATCATATATCCACTCAATAGTTGCCTGAGTCTAGAGGCAGGAATTGAGATTGACTGCACTGGTGTGTGAAGATTCTTCTGAGGGTGATGGTCTTGTTCTAAAACTCAGTTGTTATGATGGTTCTACAATTCTGTAAATTTACTAACCATCATTGAACTTCAAATAGGTGAATCTTATGTTTTTCAAAATTATATTACAATAAACTGTTAATAAAAGAGGTAGGAAAGAAACACACAAAAAAATATCAGTCCTGGAGATTCAATATTTCATTATTTTGAGTTTTAGAGTAAGATAATAGAAAAATGGAAAAGAAAATTATACCAAAGAAGCAAGTTTAAACAATTTCCCCAAACTGAAAGGTAATATAATAAATGACATCTAAAAATAAATAAATTCTACACCTAACATCATACTTAAAGTTGAAAGACTGAACTTGTGTCATCTATAATCATAAAAAGACAAAATATTAACTCTAGCTACTGTTATTACTCTTATTCAACATCCTACTCTAGATTCTAGCCAGTGTAATAAGGCAGGAAAAGAAATCATAGTCATATATATGGGAAAGAACAAAATAGAACATATTTTGAGACCTAAAGAGTCACAAAAGATGACAGAAAAGTTAATAGATCTGATAAGTGAGCTTAGTAGGGTCATAAGTGTACATCATCAACATACAAAAATCTATTTTATTTCTACATACTAGCAATGAACTGAAAAGTAAACTTAATTGAACAATATCATTTATTATAGCTCCAAAATCATGAGCTATAAAATATCATTTATAAATATGATGAAATATGTCAAAGATGTGTATGCTGGAACTATAAAACACTGATGAAAAATGTCTAATACCTAAATAATTATAGACATATCCCATATTTATAAATGAGAAGACTTAATAATATCAAGAGGTCAGTTTCTTTCCAACTAACCTATATATTTAATGCAATCCTAATCAAAACCCCAGTAAAATTTTTTGCAGAAATTTACAAGATGACTCTAAAATATAGAAGGAAACAAAAGAAAATGTTTCCATAAAGTCAGTCATTAAAGAAAGGAGTACTTGGGATCTTGGCAACAAAAGAAATATGGAGAAAAATTCATAGAGTAATAGTGATAGAGATCTCATGAAGACAACTGTGAAGTCAGACCAGAAAATAAATATTTCAGATAGTAGCTGTTGAACACAAGATTCCAGAAGGGAAGTCTCCAAGGAAAATATGTCACTGTTATTTTATAAAATAAGTTCATCTCAATGAGACAAAAGTTAAAGATGTTTTACACCTCTGACACAGATTTCAGAGACAGATTGATACTTAGGAAAAAGTAAAGAAAATGAAAAAACACAATTATATATTCAAAGAAGAAAATATGACACAAGAGAAATGGAATTGTGTGTGTGTGATGGAGGTAGTACAAGTGTTAAACTTTTTTGCAACAGAGTAGTAAGTCAAGAGAGAAAAACTTAAAAAATCAGGAAATAGGAGTATAAATTTGTCATTTAGGAAAATAGCATTAAATAACTGAAGAAACAACTAAAATACATAATATTAGAATTAAGGTGGGGAAGTATGGAGCAGGAAACTGCTATTAATTGTAATAGAAATATTGTAATATGTATATCTCATTAAATTTTCAATTCAATATTTCTTAAATTTTTTATTAAAGTGTAGCACAAATATAATGCATACATTACTAGTGTATAACTTAATAATTTTCACAAAGTTGTTCTCAATTTTCAAAGCCCAGTTAAACTCTGACACCCTCCATGAATTCTCTTACCTCTGGAGTCCTCAATAGTCTTGCCATTTATGTCAGACATCACTATTGCTACTGCTCATCTTAAGTTCACATGTTGACTTGTATGATCCTTCAACCACTACATATATATGCATTAACTCCAGAACAATTTATAAGTCCCCTGAGGAAATAGGATCTGTGGAGAACCAGACATTGGCATGAGCCAGCCAGCCAACTGCCTGAATCCCTTATGCATTGTGTTTAATCATGAGTGAGATAAATGGGAACTATGCTGTCAATTAACTCTGGTTGCCTCACTCAGATCCATGTGTGTATGTTTGTGTAGAAATATAAATCATTCCTACTGCTCAGTTAAGAAATATACTATTATCCTGAATTTAATTTAAAAATATTTTTATAATGCTAGCTTTTTCCTAAAAGTGTTTACTCTTAGTTGCTGGCAAATCCTGTGTTTACTGAGTAAAAACAAGATCTACTTCCTAAATATAATGTCTTTCACATTCTTAAATATATTTAGTTGGTAGGGTTACATAAGTTTGGGGAAAGAAATAATGAAAAAGCTAATTATTTCATACAAATAAGGGATAAATGGTGCAGTATTCTTATGGAGGTTCTGTCACTGAAAACCTCTGGAAACAGGACAAGTGACCTTGTTTCTGTGTGAGCAAGAAAAGAAACAGGCAAAATAACAAATGTAACTTTATTTTTTACTGAAATGCAATGTAAGCCCCTTTCTTTATTCCCCAATGAAATCTTCAGTAAATTCCCCCAACATTCACTAGTTTCCTTTTGCAAGTAAAAATTTACTTTGGGAAGCACAAATGAAAAGATATGAGGATAGTAAGTGTAGAAGCTACAAACCTGTGAAAAGAGGTAAACACTCTTTAAAAAAAGTCAGTTTGTTTCTATCACCATTAAACCGATATTGAACATGTATTTTAAATCATAGGCTATAAGGAGAATAAATTTATTAGACTTAAAGGGTACTACATGTCTCCATTTGACCCTGAATTTTTCTACTCAACAAAGTTTATTTTAATGTCTTCATTCTCCCCCCCGAACATTTATTATATTCTTTACTTTGGGTAAATAATTAAATCAGTTTACCTGGAACTTTCCCAATTTTAGCACTGGAAGTCCTGTTTCTGGGAAATACCCCAGTCAGGAGTAAACTGGGATGGTTGGTCACCTTAGAACTTCAGGATCACTGGCTGTTCCTCAGTACCAGAGAGTTTTAATAGGTAATTGTGAACTGAATTGAAGAAATGAAAGTGTGAAATTATATCAAGGAATCTATGCTGCTTCAAATTTGGGGTCAGCTCAGGTTGAAGGAGGCAAAGGGACTCTTGATACTCTCTCTCAGGAAGCCACATAAAACCACAACACTGGATTATAGGCAAAAAGTTTGCTGTCACACTTGCTGTTTTATCCAGCTTGTCTGGCTCTACTCTGAATCCTGTCTTAAATGCCGCATTCTTGTGTTCTCGAGAAAACTTGAACTTAAGTGACAGGACATAAATAGCTGGATAGAAAAATCTAGTTCAATATAGGCCAGAGAAAATCCAAACCCCACAAATCCCCACCCTAAGTCCTCAAGCTGGAGGAGTTAAGAGCATTACATCACCAGTGGCTGCTCCCATTGGCTGATGGTACCTGAAGGATCAAAACACCTATTCCTTGGACTAACTCTTTCCTTCCCTTGCAAAGCATCAGAAACCTGGGTATCATAGACTAAAACAAAGGCCCTGGGCAAGGACAGCTTTTCAGATCGGCCCACAATTCCAGGTCACTGTTTCAACATGTGAGTTGGGGTGAGCATGTCTGCATGCAGGACACAGTGAGCCCAGGAGAGAACTCTCCTCCTTAGGAAGCCTAAGATGCTGGCTTGACTGGGAGTTGAAAGAGATCTCCAGTGAACTAAATGTGTTTGCTTTCTTCTCCCACTGGTGCTATAGGAAAAGAGTCTCATTCTAATAAGTTTTGACAAAAGCTGGCAAGGGAAGCAGGTGCCAATGAATCCAACTAGTCGGAAGCATTTAGAGATATCGTGGGCACCAGAAGCTAGAGGTGTTGCCATGGGAACCAAGTGAAGGTTGTTTGGTGGTAGCTAGTTAGGAGATTTGTTTTCTTGTTTAAGACAGAGCTGAACAGCTTCAAGTCATGCTCTCTGTTTTCTACTTTAGCATCGTTGGGCAAATCCCGCTGCTCTCCATCCCCCCATCCCCCGCCTTAAATAGGATTTGAGGAATTTAATTTCTCTGCTAACATGAATAATGCTTAAATATGAGGCACACCAAAATCCTTTGAAAAAGGTATTTGTAGCAAATGAGGACAGTTCTAATCACAGAACTCTTTATGTTGCAGAGAAAATCGTTGCTTCAGGGTCAGAGTGGTGTTTTTTCAGCAGGATGTGAAGACAGTATTTTGAGCTGCAAAGCTCTAACCCTAGCTTGCATAAACATCTTCCCATCATGTGTTCTTTGGCATACTTACTCCCAGTTTTGAGGACTCATATACCTTGGAAAGGACTCTGAAACACAGGACTGCTTAAGAAAGGGATGGGATCTCTGATTTTTGCAGATCATTTTGAAGTCTTTTAAAGACAAAGAAAAAAAGAAAGAGGAATGTCAAGAGTTTTAAAATAGTAATTATCCAACAATAAATATTATAATTTGGGTTTCCAAAAATTTAGCTCTCTTCTAAGAGCTGTGGAAGACACAAGAGGAGCGTCAAAATTAGGACTCTGGTGACCTGTCAGGTTGAGGGAGAAATGGAATCCTCTAGACCAGACAGACAAAGGAATAGTGGAAGGGATAAGGGAGGTCTGAGCTACAGGAAACTGGAGGAGCAGGTCTCATGGATAAGGTGCTCATATCCTGACAGTGGGTGAAAGGCAGCTGCTCTTTCAAGCAAGACTAAGTAGGATAACCAGTAGATGCCATAATTTGAGTCACGACAATGCCTAGCAAGTAGAAACAGTATAACAAGCATGGAAGAAGAGCATCACTGAGCTACCAAAAGAAGAACCTGGGTGCTGAAGTTAGAATTCAAAATGCAAGCTTAGTTATAGCATTAGGACCAAGACTGGCTAGAATCAGGACAAAGGCTTGTTGGGAGTATTCATGCATAAGATTAAAATAGGACTAGCAACCAGTGTGTTGTGATGCTGAGTCACTGGGGCATCGTCCTAGCATTCTTTAAATTGACTCCCAGTGTTATCTTTATATTTACAGGTTGTAGTTAATGACAGCAATTATGAAGGTTATTAGAGACACAAGAGAAGGATTCCTCATTTCAGGGATACCTCAGATTCCGGCATTCAAGTAATTTATAACTCTGTTGTGAAAAATAAGGCTTCATACTCACAGGTTTCAGTAGAGAACAATTATACGCCAGCCAGATATAAAAGTCCTCAATATGGTAGAGAGAACAAAAGGTAGAGACTAGCATGGACTGGAATAAGTGGTGGACTTGGACCCCTAGAAAATCTGCCTTGAGCTATTCATTTGCTCCCGCATCCAACAAATATTTATTGAGTGCCTATTTTGACAGGTATTCCCTTAGATTCAAGGAATACATGTTGGACTAAAACAATCATGTTCATTGCCCTAAGGGAGATTACAGTCTAGTAGCATAAGAATTCAGTGTATATATATGGATGTGAATAATTGTGTGTATATTTTAATTGAAAGGTAAGATAGATATTACAGAAAAATGAAAACCTAATTATGACAGGTGGTATAATTTGAATATAGAGGAAATTCCACATGAAATCAGAAATAATCTTTTTGAATGCTGAGGAAGTTATTTTACAAAGCATTTTCCTGGGGATTACTAAACTGGAAACACATACATCAGACTAAGAAATGACTGCTTACTTTCAGCACATTCTTCTAAATTTGGAATATAGACTCCATCTGGATTACAACCTTTCTGCACATTGTGTAATGAACACTATGTCTGTGGAGTGAAAAGTCAAGACCCGTGATTAAATCAAATGCATATATGAATTTATTATATTAGTCAGGTCCTAAAAGGATTTTAAAGGGTTTACATGCTGTATACAAAGTTAGTTTTTGTTTATTTTTTATGTGGGGTTAACAAAATTATTGTTAGAAATTAAAGGGTCCAGATTATGGAGTCTGTACGCAACATAATGGAGTTAAGAAAGAGCTCTGAACATAAACAATTCAATTAAAAATGGTTAGAAGAGTTGAATAGGAATTTCTCCAAAGAAGAAAATGAATGGCTAATAAATATAAAAATAGATATTCAAAATCATTAGTCATTATGCAAATGCATATTAAAGCCACAATGAGATAACCTTTCATGTCCATGAGTATGGTTAATAAAAAATACAAACCAAAATCAAAAACAGAAAGACAATAAAAGTGTTAGAAAAGTTATGGATAAATGGAAGTTCCATACTTTGCTGGTTGAGGCCTAAAATGGTGCAGCCTCTTTGGGAAATAGTTTGATGGCTCCTGAAAATGTCAAAAGTAGAGTTACAATACAACTGAGTAATTCTGCTCCTAGATATTTACCCAGAGAAATGAAATAGTTCTACCTCAATATTTGCACATGAATGTTCATAGCAGCATTACTCATAATAATCCCAAAATGAAACAATCCAGATGTGCAACACTGGTGAACAGAATAAAATGTGGTATGTCTACACAGTAGAATACTATTCGGTAATAAAAAGGAATGAGGTGCTGATAGATGCTACAATGTAGATAAATCTCAATAACATTATCCTAAGTGAAAGAATCCAGACCAAAAAAAAAAGATGCATATTGCATGATTAAATTTATATGAAATGTCTAGCATTGGGCAAATCTATAGAAACAAAAAGTAGCTTTGTTCTATATCGGTATGGGAATGGAAATGAATATTAACAGTAAAGTTCACCAGAGATCTTTTTAGATGATGGAAATATTCTAAAACTGGAATGTAGTAATGGAATGGTTGCACAACTCTGGAAGTGTATTAAAAATTATTAAATTGTAAACTGAAAATTGATAAATTATATGGTATGTACATGATACTTCAATATAGATGAAGAAAAAAAAAAAAAAGACTTGTAACCAACTGTGAAAAACTATCTGCTAATCACATATCTGACAGAGGATTTTTATCCAGAATATACAAACAACTCCCAAACTCATAAAATAATAAAAAAGCAACATAATTAATAAATGGGCTAAAAAGTTGAGAAGGTAATTCACCAAAAGATATATATGAATGGAAAATAAACACATAAGGCATTCAATATTATTAGTCATTAGAGAGATATAAATAAAAATTGTGATGAGATACCACTGCACATTTATTAGAATGGCTGAAACAAAATTTTCTGGTGTTAGTGTTGGGGGTCTGGTGAATTTGGACACTCACTTTGTTCTTGTTCCCCCACAGGAGAGCCTCTGGGCCAAGGGAATCTCTCATCAGCACTGTGCTTTATGGGCTTGGGAGATGGATGATATGGGTACATTGAAACTTTTCTTTCTACCCTCTTCAATGCATCTTTCTTTGTCTTGGTGCTCCATCCGGGTGCTGTAATCTCTCACCTAGATTCCAGAGCTCTTGTGAAGATATTTTTGTCCATGGATAATTGTCAAATCAATGTTTCTGTTAGGATACAGGATGGAATATCTTATTCTACCATCTTGCTGATGTCATTCTCACATTTGCTTCTGTTAGTTATCTTTTCCCACGAGAGTTGAGATTTTCATGATTCTATATATGCCAAGTAGTTTTGGATTGTATCCTGGACGTCTTGAATATTACATTCTGAGGCTCTCAGTCTCATTTAAATCCTTTGGGGAAATGTTGATGTTCTGTGATTTTATACCATCTCTCAAGAGTCATTGAAGACTCCTGGGTAGAGATAGGGTTAATTTACCAACATTTCTGGCTTAAGGCAGAATGATTATGACCTTCCAACATTCCAGAGAAGACCTCAGGCAGAGATACAGATATAAGATGAGTAATTGAAAGTTGGCCAGCATCTTTGAAAAGGTTGAGTCCATGGAATATGGTGGGTTCTGCAAGGTCTGCTATGTTGTGACTGTATTTTGAGCTATTACTCTATTTCCACCCTTATTTAGCCCTCTACCCCATGACATTCAAGTGATTTAACCTATTTGTCAGCTCTGCCATTTTCCTATTGGAAGGAAATGTACATGAATAGAAAATTCTAAGTCATACAGAATTTTGTATCCCCAATGTTTAAACTTATGGTGTTTTAAAGGCATAAACAAATTGATTCAGAAAGAAACAAGGGAACTGCTGTGTGATGAATGACACAGAAAAGCAGAGATGAGGAGTTTATAGATCCCAAGAATTGTGGGAGCCAAGTACACATATGGAGCATGTCCTAGAGACAAACAGGTACCCAAAGAGCAGGGGCTTCTATAAGGTTTCTGAAGACTCAAGTTCAAGGCTGAAGGGCAGCCAGATCTAAAGAAGTCATTCAGATCAGCAACCATACAAAGTGATGATAAATGAGACATTTTTTAGTACCTTAAATTGTTTTAAAAGAAGATTATTTTGCTCAGAGATCATGTGAGTATTTATTTGATTCAAAATTTCAAGACACTGAATAAATATCTGGATGTATTTCAATATATAAAGAATTCATGCTCTGAATTGCATGAAACATTTAACAATATTATACCAAAATTGTTGGTTATTACTTTAAAATAGCACAGTATAGCAGAAAACTAGAATACCAAAGATTTTTTAAAATTTTTATTTGATATTGGAGTATAGTTGATTTGCAATGTTTTGGTAGCTTCTGGTATACAGCAAACTGGTTCAGTTATACATATACATATATCTGTTCCTTTTCAGATTCTTTTCTCATATAAGTTGTTACAGAGTAATGAGTAGAGTTCCCTGTGCTATACAGTATGTTCTTGTTGATTATCTAGTTTATATATAGTAGTGTGTTATGTTAATTCCAACTTCCTAATTTATCCCTCCCCCTCATCTTTCCCCTTTGGTAACCATAAGTTTGTTTTCTGAGTCAGTGAGTCTGTTTCTCTTTTGTAAATAAGTTCATTTGTGTCATCTGTTTTAGATTCCATATATAAGTGATGTCATATGATATTTGTCTTTCTCTGTGTTACTTCACTTAGTATGATAATCTCTAGGCTCATCCATGTTGCTGTAAATGGCATTATTTCATTATTTTTATGGCTGAGTAATATTCCATTGTATATATATACCACAACTTCTTCTATGTTGTCCATTTTATTGACCGACAGTTGCTTGTAGTCGTTTCTTATGATCTTTTGCATTTCTGTGGTTTCAGTTGTAACTTCTTTTTTTCACTTATTTTATTGATTTAGGCTCTCCCCTTTTTTCTCTTGATGGGTCTGGCTAAAGGTTTATCTTATCAAAGAACAAGCTTTTAGTTTCATTGATTTTCTATTGGTTTTTTTTTGTCTCTATTTTATTTATTTCTTTTATTATATGTATATATATATAGTTTGTTATAAGATATTGAATACAGTTCCCTGTGCTATACAGTAAATCCTTGTTTATCTACTTTATATATGGTAGTGTGCATCTGTTAATCTTATACTCCCAATTTATCCCTCCCTACCACTTCCCCTATGGTAACCATAAATTTGTTTTCTACATCCATGGCTCTACTTCTGTTTTGTAAATAAGTTCATTTGTACCCTTTTTTTAGACTCCTCATATAAGCGATATCACATGATATTTGTCTTTCTGTGTCTGACTTACTCCACTCAGTATGACAATCTCTAGGTCTATGCATGTTGCTGCAAATGGCATTATTTTGTTCTTTTGTTATGACTAATATTCTATTGTATATATGTACATCATCTTCTTTATCCATTCCTCTATTGATAGACATTTAGGTTGCTTCCATGTCCTGGCTATTGTAAATAGTGCTGCAATGAACATCAGGGTGCAAGTATCTTTTCAAATTATGATTTTCTTTGGGTATATGCCCAGGAGTGGGATCGTTGTGTCGTATGCTAGTTCTAGTTTTAGTTTTTTAAGGAACTTCCATACTGTTCTCCATAGTGTCTGTACCAATTTACATTCCCACCAGCAATGTATTCGGGTTCCTTTTTCTCTACACCCTCTCTAGCATTTATTGCTTGTAGATTTTTTGATGATGGCCATTCTGAACAGTGTGAAGTGATACTTCTTTGTAGCTTTGATTTGCATTTCTCTACTAATTAGTGATGTTGAGCATCTTTTCATGTGCTTTTTGGCCACCTGTATGTCTTCTTTGGAGTGATACTTATTTAGATCTTCCATTTGTATTGGAATAATCAATACTGTGAAAATGATTATACCACCTAAAGCAATCTACAGATTCAATGCAATCCCTATCAAATTACCAATGGCATTTTTCACAGAATTAGATCTCATTTACTTTAATAGCCTATCTTCTGGTCCAATTTGGGATCCACTTCTACTGTGGAGGTTTTGTTCTACCAGCTCAGTCCAGATAAAATGAGGATTTTAAAATTATAGTTTATGTTTAGATCATTAGTTACTGTTTTATGGCCTTGGACAAGAGTCTTAACCTCTCTGAAAAAAGGGGATAATAATATCTCACCAAAATCTTTGTGGAATTGATTGAGATAACATGAAAGATAACATGAAATTTTGTATATGCTAGCACTAAACATGTATGAAGTAATTTTTGTTCGTTTTTTTATAGGCTATTGTCTGACCCTCTCTTCAACTTCTTTAATGGGACCATGCATTGTTATCTAATTGTTTCACTTACGTAAATATAGTCTTTCCAACAAGAGGAGCATCTAACAGCTTCAGCAATTAAAGTGAGAATATTTGACTTGCTAAAGACTGAGTGACAACCATGACAAAGGTGGAGCAGAAAGTGTGGAAGCACAGATTTCTCTCATGATACCTACAAGTACTCTACAGCCATCCAAGTTGCTACACTCAGAGAGGTCAGGTCTTTAAAATACATTAAAGTATGACATTACCAAATGATACAAGTGTCATTCAAAAGGAACATGCATTTTAATTGGACAGAAAACACATCAGATGTAAACATATAAATAAAAATTCAAGAGCCACATAACCACAGAAATTGGTATAGGAGACTTGAGGACAAAGGTATCATTGTGGGCTGAATTTGAGATGAGATATAAAGCACTGTTTGTTCAAATTTTATTTAGATTAAATTCCTATTTTCCAAACCTAAACGGACCATCTCTCATTGAAGCACAGGATAAGGTCCCAGAGTTCAAGGCTTCACCTCCTCCTCCCAATTCCCTCTCCCCATTCACAGCAATCTTGCAGAAGACCCTGAGGACCTCTGAAGAAGCCTGCAGTTCCACTGAGAGAATTAGAAAGTTTGAATTAAAGGGAAAAGAGGAGAAAGCTGAGAGAGTTTCAGCATTTGAAATGTCAGACAATAGAGGAAAAACCAGCGCAGTGACACTGGGGATTCCTGTTCCCTTGGAGCTGTAGGGTGATAAGGTACATATTGTAAGCAATGGGAGTAAATAGCATGGAGATCTATGGAAGAGTTAAATTATGGAGGGTTTTTAATATTATGCTTAAGAATTCTGCAAATTAGGAATCCCCAATAAATAGATCAATAGACATCAATGCATGATCTGGACTCATATCTACAGAATGCCTGGTACAAAATCTTCTTTTCCTCAATTATTTTCCTGTGTTTCGTGACATGTTTCCAAGGAGATAGGTTCATATAGATAATCGATCCATTCATAGACATCACTTTTAGAAATCCTATTCTCTCTTCCCAAACACAGGCATGGAGAGCTTTCAATGATTCAGAGATATAAAAATTAGCTCCTCATTGCAAATATTTGGAGGTCTCTTCCATAACCAATGAAGAACTATTAACTTTTCTTGAATTTGGAACTAATGATGAAAAAATAACAATTGAACGTCCCTGTAGGTGGGAAGGGGGAGGGCAAGAAGATATTCTATATCCTGTGTGTGCAGGAATTTGTGTGTTGTTATAGGTGTTTGCATACCTTTGTGATTTAGGTTTAAAAGGAAGCAAATGCTAGGTATGATGCATGGAGTTTCATCCTCCCAGGTTAGCAAGATAATTCACTCGAAGTAAATAGGATAACTTGGAAAGTTTATTGCCTTTCAACTGGGAGAAGACTGAGTTGATTATGGTGTCAGATCATCACAAGATTTCTTGGGGTTGTGGAGGAGCTGACACAATGTCTTCAAGCACCTATTCTGCTTCCTAATCTTAGCTGGTGGCTAGTGAAAATTTAGCTCATAGGGGACTAAAGGTGTGTGAATATACAGACTTATAGACACACTTATGCACACATACATGCCTATGTAAATACACAGTCTCACTCTGTTACTACACATAAGGCTATTGATTCGGAGGTTTCTGAGAAATGGCAACGCATCTGTCCTAATACTAGTGGAAGAAGAAAACTATACCAGTGCACATTGGAAAATAAGTGAACTTTACTGAAAAGAATATACAACTTCAGCAGAATAAACATTATACAACCTACACACAAAGACAAAAGAAAATGAAGCTAAGAGCTCATTATTTCTCAGTCCTGTGATTTAAAAAGAAAATTCTGAAAGTCTCAGTATAAAACCCCTCATGGGTTTCCCTATTGGAATAAAACAAATGTCAATAGCCTGAATTATTTTTGTCCTTGGAAGATGGAAGTGAGGAAAATCTTAATGAGTTTTAATTGTGGGTGATGATGGTAAGAGGTGAGTAGCAGAGACCTTGCATATGAAGTCACTTCTCTGGCTAGAAAACCTATGTGTGAAAGCTAAAATCAAAGAGACTATTTTTGTTTATTCTTGACAGCTAATTAGAAAAGGAAGTGAATCTCATTTTAAAGATACATAACCAAATTTTTCTCTAGTTAGTAGGAGGAAAGGAAGAGGAGAATAATACTGGATAAGGTGAACAGAGACTCATCAGTATCTTTTTCTTTCAAATTCCAGAAGAGGTCAAAATCTTCCAGTGTTCCCTTGAAATGTCAAAACTCAACCTTAATACTGGTCTCATGCAGGCAGCTCTGCATACAAAAATAATCTAGAAAGCTGCCAGTTAGGTTTACTTCTGTTTGACTGAGTGAATGTGCACAAGGGCAGGCAAAGTTCTTTGTTGGGAATGGAGGATGGAACTTAAAATATCTTTACTTATTCAAACTAAAAGAAAAGGGGCAGTAGTGGAAATTAGTGATTAGCATAAATTATTGAACAATCTTTTGAAAATTTCATTCCAGAATGTCTATACACATTAAGGGTTAGATGAGCACTAAAAGACATGCTATTTTATGAAGCAGGTTCATGGACTAACTGGGGATATGTTTTTAAAGAATATGTTTTATTACATTAAAGTAAATATTGGGGCATGAGTTCCAGCAAATGACTGACCTTTGGAAACTTACTTTATAAAGGACTAGATAATGGTTATTTTCTGGGAATATATCAGTTGAGTGTGTGTTGATTGGAGCAAATCATAAGCTTTTCTAGACATAAAATGCCCTTTTCAAGTCTTGAGTGTTTTGTACATGTGGGCTGAATTGTATCCCCCAAAATTCACATGTTGAAGTCCTAACTCTCAGTAATTCAGATGTTATTATATTTGGAGATAGGATCTTCAATGAGGTAATTAACTTAAAATTAGGTCATTAACATTGGTCCTAAACCTATGACTAATTCAACATGAATTGTGTCTTTATAAGAAAGAGAAACTAGACACAGACAGATTTAGAGGGTGACCCCATGTAAAGACACTGGGAGAAGTTAAATATCTACAAGTCAAGGACAGAGGCCTCAGAAGAAACCAACCCTGCAGACACCTTGATTTCAGACTTCTAGCCTCCAAAATTGTGGGAAAATAAATTTCTGTTGTTTAAGTCACCCAGTATCTGGTACTTTGGAATGGCAGCCTGTTATAGACTGAACGCTTATGTCCTCCGCAATTCATATATTGAATCCCCAAGCCCCAGTGTGGCTGTATTTGGTGATGCTTCCTCTAAAGAAGTAATTACGGTTAAATGAGTTCATAAGGGTGGGGCCTTGATCTGATAGTATTAGTGGCCTTTTTTTTTTTTGCTGCAATTTTTATTAAATTGCTCAGTAAAGAGACATCAAGAGAGTTCTCTCTTCTCTCATGCTTTCTCTGAGTGCACACAAAAAAGAGGTCATGTTGGCACACAGCAAGATGGTAGTCACCTTAAAGCCAAGAGAAGAGTCATCAGAATGAAACCTACTTTACCAGTAACTTGGTCTTAGACTTCCCAGCCTTCAGAAATGTAGGAAAAAGTTTCTGTTGTTTAAGCCACCCAGTCCATGGTATTTTGTAATGGCAGCCTGAACAGACTAATACACCAGTCTAGTAACTTAATATATATTGTTTATGCAAAAGTTATGTTTCTTTCTTAGGTTCAGTCCTCATCCTCCCCTAAAGATCGGGAACTGGAAATTATATAAATGTATTAGTGAGATGTTAGAGTAAAAAAATTAAAACAGATAATTAATCACAGTGTACTTAAGTTTTAAACAATCATATATTTCCTATGATGCTGAGTTCCAAAAATTTTGCTGTAATGTCCTAACCCTCAAGGAATTTAAAGTAGGACTGAAATTTATTTTATAAATTTTTAATAATTTAAAATTATTTCAATTGTTTATGTATATTTCACTGTATCTTATATTTATAAATCTCATTAATATTCATCCATATTACAATACATTTACATTTTTATGGACTTTTCAAAACTCTTGTATAAGTTAGTTATCTCATTTTCATCTCTCAGAAGCATGGGACGCAGATGCAGAACACAGCTTCTGCGTGTACCCATGGGAACCTAAATTTGGAGAAGCTAAGTAACCTGCCCAAGATCTTAGAGGTGGAAGGATATACATTCAGAACAGCAGTGGTTATATTGGAGGGACATGAGGTCTTTGTAGAGATTAGAAGGACTTTAGTCATGCCCATAAAGTTTAGAATCTTTTCAGGATGATCTTGTTTAGTTATTGCTTATATAATTATAACATTAAAAAAATAATTACCCAAGACAACAACACAATCTGAAACATGAGTATTAAAACAAGGAATGGATACAGCTTGTTGAACCCTGGACCAATATTATACATTTAACAGCTCAATTTGAGTCCCATTTTCTTTCTTCAAGATGGCACTGTAAACATTTTTATTTTGAGTCTGCACATGGGAAGACCTTCTTTCTAACCCCTCTCTATGAATGACCATCCAACAGGCATATGCTCATCATAGAAAATGTTGACTCCTGGTTCAGCCTTGGTGATTAGAATAAGAAGGAGACTAGAATAACTGCATTACTCCAATTGGCCCCTTTCTGGGAGATAGCAGGTATCTCTGTTCTGTAACAATGTGACAGGGGAGATCTACTCAATGCACTTCCATACTAACTTTCTGAATTCCAAGGAATTCACACTTTATAAGTCACAGTGGGAGGGCACAACCCCCGTTCTCAAGAGTTTCACTATATAGTTATAGGAACAATATTAACACATTGTCAGAGATTACTTGCAATTTACACAACATTCACCACATGCCTAAGAAAAATATAGATGTACATTGGATTTAAAATTTCAGGCCTTAATGAACTATCAACAGCAACCTACATGAGAAGGAAAAAGGAGAGTAGTGATTTATTCTTAGGTGAATGTTAGCACCTGAGATCTGTAACTGTGCTATTAGTCAGAGGATTTAGAACTGGTTTCCAAATCTAACTGAAAGTTAAAATCAATGGGGAGACTTTGAAGAAATTCAGATTCCAGAATTCTGGACAAAATAAAGGCATTTTATACCCAGATACAATACCATATGAGTGGTTCCATGAATGAGGAAATGCTTTAAAAAATGTGACCAAATAAAAATAAATCAGAATTAAAGTCTCAAGATAAAGGAAAGCAAGTCTCAAGATATGAACAAATATTGAGCAATGTAAAATAAATCAAAGAGAATATTGATGATATAAAAGAAAATTGTAATAGAAGTTCTAAGTAAGCATTACTGAAGCAACTCAAGAATAGTGTGAAACTGACCAGTCCCTCCCATCAGGAAAACTGCAAAAGCCTCTTAGATAGCCACATCCACCAGAGGGCAGACAGCAGAAGCAAGAAGAACTACAATCCTGCAGCCTGTGGGGGGAAAAAAAAAAAAACATTCACAGAAAGATAGACAAGATGAAAAGGCAGAAGGCTATGTACAAGATGAAGGAACAAGATAAAATCACAGCAAAACAACAAAATGAAGTGGAGATAGGCAACCTTACAGAAAAAGATTTCAGAATAATGATAGTGAAGATGATCCAAGACCTTGGAAAAAGAATGGAGGCAAAGATCAAGAAGATACAAGAAATGTTTAACAAAGACCTAGAAAAATTAAAGAACAAACAAACAGAGATGAACAATACAATAACTGAAATGAAAACTACACTAGAAGAATTCAATAGCAGAATAACTGAGGCAGAAGAACGGATAAGTGACCTGGAAGACAGAATGGTGGAATTCACTGCTACGGAAGAGAATAAAGAAAAAAGAATGAAAAGAAATGGAGACAGCCTAAGACACCTCTGGGACAACATTAAACACATCAACATTCGCATTATAGGGGTCCCGGAAGGAGAAGAGAGAGAGAAATGACCAGAGAAAATATTTGAAGAGATTATAGTCGAAAACTTCCCTAACATGGGAAAGGAAATAGCCACCCAAGTCCAGGAAATGCAGAGAGTCCCATACAGGATAAACCCAAGGAGAAACACACTGAGAAACATAGTAATCAAATTGGCCAAAATTAAAGACAAAGAAAAAATTTTGAAAACAACAAGAGAAAAATGACAAATAACATACAAGGGAACTCCCATAAGGTTAACAGCTGATTTCTCAGCAGAAACTCTACAAGCCAGAAGGGAGTGGCATGATATGCTTAAAGTGATGAAATGGAAGAATCTGCAACCAAGATTACTCTACCAGACAAGGATCTCATACAGATTCAATGGAGAAATCAAAAGCTTTACAGACAAGCAAAAGCTGAGAGAATTCAGCACCACCAAACCAGCTTTACAGCAAATGCTAAAGGAACTTCTCTAAGTGGGAAACACAAGAGAAGAAAAGGACCTAAAAAAACAAACCCAAAGCAATTAAGAAAATGGTCATAGGAACATACATATCGATAATTAAATGTGAATGGACTAGATGCTCTAACCAAAAGACACAGGCTTGCTGAATGGATACAAAATCAAGACCCATATATATGCTGTTTACAAGAGACACACTTCAGACCAAAGGACACATACAGACTGAAAGTGAAGGGATGGAAAACGATATTCCATGCAAATGGAAATCAAAAGAAAGCTGGAGTAGCAGTACTCATATAAGATGAAATAGACTTTAAAATAAAGAATGCTACAAGAGACAAGGAAGGACACTACATAATGATCAAAGGACCAATCCAAGAAGAAGATATAACAATTATAAATATATATGCACCCAACATAGGAGCACCTCATTACATAAGCCAATAGCTATAAAATAGGAAATCGACAGTAACACAATAATAGTAGGGGACTTTAACACCTCACTTACACCAATTGACAGATCATCCAAAATGAAAATAAAGAAAGAAACAGAAGCTTTAAATGACACAATAGACCAGATAGATTTAACTGATATTTATAGGACATTCCATCCAAAAACAGCAGATTACACTTTATTCTCAAGTGTGCATGGAACATTCTCCAGCATACATCATATCTTGGGACACAAATCAACCTTAAGTAAATGTAGGAAAATTGAAATCATATCAAGCAGATTTTCAGACCACAACGCTATGATATTAGAAATCAATTACAAGGAAAAACATGTAAAAAACACAAACATATGGAGGCTAATCAATATATTACTAAATAACCAAGAGATCACTGAAGAAATCAAAGAGGAAAACAAAAAATACATAGAGACAAATGACAATGAAAACATGGTGATCCAAAACCTATGGGATGCAACAAAACTTCTAAGAGGGAAGTTTATAGCTATGCAAGCCGACCTCAAGAAACAAGAAAACTTTGAAATAAACAATCTAATCTTACAACTGAAGGAACTGGAGAAAGAAGAACAAACAGAACCCAAGATTAGCAGAAGGAAATAAATCATAAAAATCAGAGCAGAAATAAATGAAATAAAAACAAAGAAAACAATAGCTAAGATCAATAAAACTAAAAGCTGGTTCTTTCAGCAGATAAACAAAATTGATTAAACATTAACCAGACTCATTAAGAAGAAGAGGGAGAGGACTCAAATCAATAAAATTAGAAATGAAAAAGAAGTTACAACTGACACCACAGAAATACAAAGCATCCTAAGAGACTACTACAAGGAATGCTATACCAATAAAATGGACAACCTGGAAGAAATGGACAAATTTTTAGAAAAGTATAACCTTCCAAGACTGAACCAGAAAGAAATAGAAAATATGAACAGACAAATCACAAGTAATCAAATTGAAACTGTGATTAAAAATTTTCCAACAAACCAAAGTCCAGGACCAGATGGCTTCACAGGTGAATTCTACCAAACATTTAGAGAAGAGCTAACACCCATCTTTCTCAATCTCTCCCAAAATATTGCAGAGGAAGAAACATTCCCAATCTCATTCTATGAGGCCACCACCACCCTGATACCAAAACCAGACAAAGATGTCACAAAGAAAGAAAACTACAGACCAATATCACTGATGAATATAGATGCAAAAATCCTCAACAAAATGCTAGCAAACAGAATCCAACAACACATTAAAAGGATCAAACACCATGATCAAGTGGGATTTATCCCAGGGATGCAAGGATTCTTCAATATAAGCAAATCAATCAATGTGATACACCATAGTAACAAATTGAAGAATAAAAACCATATGATCATCTCAACAGATGCAGAAAAATCTTTTGACAAAATTTGACACCAATGTATGGTAAACACTCTCTAGAAAGTGGGCATAGAGGGAATCTACCTCGACATAATAAAGGCCACGTACGACAAACCCACAGCAAACATCATTCACAATGGTAAAAAAATGAAAGCATTTCCTCTAAGATCAGGAACAAGACAAGGATGTCCACTCTCGCCACTATTATTCAACATAGTTTTTGGAGTCCTAGTCATGGCAATCAAGCAGAAAAAGACATAAAAGGAATACAACTTGGAAATGGATAAGTAAAACTTTCACTCTTTGCAGATGATATGATAGTATACATAGAGAATCCTAAAGATGCCACCAGAAAACTACTAGAGCTATTGAACAAATTTGGTAAAGTAGCAGCATACAAAATTAATGCACAGAAATCTCTTGCATTCTTATAAACTAATGATGAAAAATATGAAAGAGAAATTAAGGAAACACTCCCATTTACCATTGCAACAAAAAGAATAAAATACCTAGGAATAAACCTACCTAGGGAGACAAAAGATCTCTATGCAGAAAACTATAAGACACTGTTGAAAGAAATTAAAGATGATACCAACAGATGGAGAGCTATACCATGTTCTTGGATTGGAAGAATCAATATTGTGAAAGTGACTATACTACCCAAAGCAATCTACAGATTCAATGCAATCCCTATCAAATTGCTGTGCCATTTTTTACAGAACTAGAACAAAAAATCTTAAAATTTGTATGGAGACACAAAATACCCCGATTAGCCAAAGCAGTCTTGAGGGAAAAAAAAGGAGCTGGGGGAATCAGAGTTCCTGACTTCAGATTATACTATAAAGCTACAGTAATCAAGACAAGATGGGACTGGCACTAAAACAGAAACATAGATCAATGGAAAAAGATGGAAAGCCCAGAGATAAACCCGCGTACCTATGGTCAAGTAATCTATGACAAAGTAGGCAGCGATATACAATGGAGAAAAGACAGTCTTTTTAATAAGTGGTGCTGGGAAAACTGGAATTCATTCAGCTACATGTAAAAGAATGAAATTAGAACACTCCTTAACACCATACACAAAAATAAACTCAAAATGGATTAGAGACCTAAATGTAAGACCAGACACTATAAAACTCTTAAAGGAAAGCATAGGAAGAGCACTGTATGACATAAATCACAGCAGGACCTTTTTTGATCCACCTCCTAGAGTAATGGAAATAAAAACAAATATAAACAAATGGGACCTATTGAAACGTAAAACCTTTTGCACAGCAAAGGAAACCATAAACAAGACGAAAAGACAACCCTTAGAATGGGAGAAAACATTTGCAAATGAATCAATGGACAAAGGATTAATCTCCAAAATATATAAACAGCTCATGCAGCTCACTATTAAAAAAACAAACAACCCAATCGAAAAATGGGCAGAGGACCTAAATAGACATTTCTCCAAAGAAGACATACAGATGGCCAAGAAGCACATGAAAAGCTGCTCAACATCACTAATTATTTGAGAAATGCAAATCAAAACTACAATGAGGTACCATCTCACACAAGTTAGAAAGGGTGTCATCAGAAAATCTGCAAACAACAAATGTTGGAGAGGGTTTGGATAAAAGGGGACCCTCTTGCACTATTGGTGGGAATGTAAACTGATACAGCCATTATGGAGAACAGTATGGAGGTTCCTTAAAAATCTAAAAATAAAATTACCATATGCTACAGCAGCCCCACTACTGGGCATATACCCAGAGAAAACCATAATTCAAAAAGACACATGCACCCCATTATTCATTGCAGCTCTATTTACAATAGCCAGGACATGGAAGCAACCTAAATGCCCACTGAGAGATGAATGGATAAAGAAATTGTGGTACAGATATACAATGGAATATTGCTCAGCCATAAAAAGGAACAAAATTGGGTCAGTTGTAGAGATGTGGGTGGATCTAGAGACTGTGCTACAGAGTTAAGTCAGAAAGAGAAAAACAAATATCGTATATTAACTCATATATGTGGAACCTAGAAAAATGGTACAGATGAACCGGTTTGCAGGGCAGAAATTCAGACACAAATGTAGAGAACGAACATATAGACACCAAGGGGGGAAAGCGGTGGGAGTATGAATGTGGTGGTGTGATGAATTGGGTGATTGGGATTGACATGTATACACTGATGTGTATAAAATTGATGACCAATAAGAACGTGCTGTATAAAAAAATAAATAAAAGAAATTCAAAATTTAAAAAAGATAGTAGTGTGAAACTAAAAATTCTAAACTATCAAAACAAAATAGTAAGAAAGATGTGAAAAAACAAAGTCTATTGTGAATGTCTCCTTCATAGTGATGGTGATTAAAAGTGTCGAAAAGTAAAAATAGATATTCCAAGGTCCAGCCACAAATCTAATTCAACCATCTTCTTGCAAAGGGATCCAGGAATCTGAGCTTTTGTTAAACCTGTGATTCTGATGAATCACTGTCAGGCAGACTTTTGGGAAGCACTGATTTATAGGATAGTTTCTGAAGATAGAAATAAGCACTCATGTTGCCTGTCAGTACCCTGGCTACCATTGCCCACATTTCTAGATAACTGGATAAAAAGGCACTTCCTCTGCCTTCATTCCTATTTCATTATGTGGAATTTTATATAACGCAATGAAAAAGAATTCTGAGACATTGATTATGGAGATGCTATGTAGTTGGACTTTGATTTTTTATAAAAAAATATGAATTGTATTAAATGAACTATAATATCATGTACAGCTTCAAATTTAAATGAATTTATAAAACATATTATACCTAAGAATGTTATTTATGGAAATTGTAAAATTCTGTTCAGAAAATGCTCAGAAGCTCATAGTCTAGATGGCTTGACAATAAGCATCAGGTGAGAGGCAGGAAGCATGATATAATTTCTCCAAGTTTCTCCTGTTCCTATAATGCTTTCTTCACCCTGGACATATAATAAGTACATATATTTTTAAATAAGGTATTGAGTCAATGAAAACAAACTTCCCTGGGTGTATCTTGGGAAATACAAGATGAAATCAAACCAGAAATGAAATAGTTTAGTGCTATTTGCTGGTAAGCACTGACTGAGAGGTCATATCTTAAATTTGAATATCTAGAGTAAATGAATCTAAACGGATTTCTAGGAAGGCTTGTTGAAAACAAAATAGAAAGGAAACAATGACAAGGGGAACAGAGGGCAGAATGAATAAAAAGTGGAGGTGAAGTTTTATGATAATTTTGTAGTCATAAAGTCATCAAATTTCAGGTTTGGCAGGAACCTTAAAGGTCATTCCTGCCAATCACACATCTTATACTAGAAAACTCTAATTTTGCTTCCTTCCAGTGAGATGACTCAGTACCTCTGAAGACTCTACTTTTCCTCCTTGGAAGTTCTAACTGTAAAATGTTTCCTTCTTTAGAACTTTATCCTATCTCTCTGACATTTCCTCTCTTAGCATCTATTTTTCACATGGACCTATGATGGCATAGTCTTATCTCGTCTACATGCCAGATTTACAAACACACACATACTTCCACAGAATATTCTGATCTTCTATTTAAATCTATAAAAGAGATTTCTAATTTTCTCAGGTATTCTTCAGATGGTATGGTTCTTAACTCCTGATTTGCCTTCCTGAAACTTCCTTTAGGAGTTCAGATTTAGGTAATCAGAATTGTTTGATGACTTTGGAATAGAGGTAGAATAATATTATCCTTGTTCCTAATGTTTTTCTTGGATGATTGTTCCCAACACCAGTGCAGATCTGTCTTTTGGTAGCTTCTATTATGACAAGTATATTGTGTAGTCAATAAACACACCATAAATATATTTTCCAGCTAATATCTAAAATTTTCATGCAAAACTACTCTGTATTTCAGTATAAGCCATTCATGCAAATTACCCAATATAGAGCCTTGGGTCAGACCATTAAAAACTTTCTTCAATTTTGGCATTAATCCACTTACCAGCATTTATTTATGATTTTATAACCCATTGCTTATCTAAGTGATTAGCTATGTAACCATTTCACTTTTTAATTATTCACAAAAGAGACATTGCCAAATGCTTTGTTAAAATACAAATACGTGAAAAGTACCGGATTCTTCTTCATGTAAGAGACTAGTGGCAGAGAAAATTTATGCTTTGTTTTTTATCCTTGGTGAACCCATGTTGGGTCCTATTGTCTTGAATTTTTCTAACGCTACGTACTCTCAAGCCATCTCTTTAATATACCATTATTAAAAATTGCTGAAATTTGATGAAAAATTCATGAGCAGTTGAAGAAATTGCCCTCTTCTTCCTTTGCAAAGCAGTCTGTCATTTGAGCATTTCATGCATCCATTACATTTTTTATTCTTCCAAAGTCCAACAAAGAACATTATGCACCTCACTTAAAAGTTTATTCAACACCCTAAAATATAATTAAACTTAGTTTCCAAACTTGAATTTATGTAGGGCAGCAAGATGTGTTATAAAGTTCATTCAGCAACTATGTAGACCTTAGTAATGCTTATTCTACCCTCCCATGTCAGAAGATAATTCTCTTCAACAGAAAATGTAAAATCAAATAGAAATTCTTAAGTTCTACTTTGTCTTCAATATCCATCCATATTATATGATGAAATATATACATGTATCTTAGTTTTCATATATATAATATATATAGCACTGTTAAACTTTGAAATTTTGCTCCAAACAGACCTTGCAGTGTTTGATTTGTCTTAGTCTTTATGGGAAAATCATATCAAGAATGAATGAATAACCACATTATTTTTTTTTTGACCAGGCCTATTATGAGATAAATTCAGGCCAGCATCTGATTAATCACTCCACCACGTCTGACAGAAGGACTTCAGTGACTTACTGTGTCCCTTTAGTTAGTTCAGAACAAGTACCTCCAAACACCCAAACGGTCTGGAGGTTTCCCTTTTCCCACTGTCTATTTGTTAAAGTTTATCTTGGGGAAAGTTAAGACAAAGATTAAAGTATAACATTTCTGAATGTATTGTAAGATCTTTCCTCAAAGGAACTTAGTCTAATTTTAATTCAAGAAACTCTGGGGGACTTCCCTGGTGGTCCAGTGGTTAAGACTTTGCCTTCCAATGCAGGGGGTGTGGGTTGGATCTCTGGTCAGGAAGCTAAGATCCCACATGCCTCATGGCCAAAAAATCAAAACATAAAACAGAAGCAATATTGTAACAAATTCAATAAATACTTTAAAAATGGTCCACATGAAAAAAATATTTAAAAAAAAAAAAAAGAAGAAGAAGAAGAAGAAGCTCTCTGGATCTGTGAACTGACTCAGGACTGAAAATTGGATAAAGAGCCAATGTTCTATATCGTGTTAGCTCAGTTAAAAGTTCTGGTCACCAGATATAGAGGTTTTGGTTATACTGATCATCTGAGTCAGTTCAGGCTACTATAACAAAACATCATAAACTGGGTGACTAAAACAACAAACATTTATTTCTCGCAATTCTGAAGGCTGGAATTCGCAGAACAAGGTTCCAGTGGATTTGATGTCTGAGGAGAGCCTACTTCCTGGTTCATTGTTCCTGGTCTTCTTGCTGTACCCTTACATGGTGGAAAGCAGAGAGGGGAAGCAAGCTCTCTTTTGAGTCTTATAAGAGCATTAATCACATACATGAGGGCTCTACTCTCATGACCTCATCTAATTCTAATTACTTCCTACAGGCCTCATCTTCTAGTACCATCACATTGAGGGGTAGGGTTTCAACATATGAGTTTGGAGGAGATATAAACATTCAGTCCTTAACACAAATCAAGTAGGCACTAAGTGGCAAGCCCATTTATTTTGGCTTTGGGAACCTCATTAATTAACCATTTTGAATGGATCAAGCCACTCTGAAAACCTCTTCTGACATTTGATCTTTTATATCAACCATGCCCAATTGGTACTGTCATTTGGTCTCAACCACTCAGGGTTCCCTCAGCTCCACTGAGTCCAAACCAATGGCTACACCACTCACATTTATTCCCAGTCTACAAGAGGTAGCTAATTATTGGTACACAACCTCAGGAATTTCCTGGGTGAAATCTGAAATTGCCACCCCATACAAGGTGGGCAAGATGAAACCAAAGAAAGAGGAAGAACACTCCAGATATATGGCAGTTTTAATAAGCATGGGGACTTACATATGAGACTTGTCTTGAGCACCAAAAGAGGAGTAGACACTTCAACTGCCCAGCAGACTCTAAAGTGTTTATATAAAGGCCTTAACAGGGTTGTCACCATCTCAAGATGGTCTCAAAAACACATTGCTCTCTTGAACCCAGGCCCCACTGAGAACTCAAGGCAGAACATTCACTCCAGGGACAGGGGAGGGAGTGAGGAGCTTCTATTGGCCCACGTTCAGCTCTTGGTTCAATTGGTGGTTCAATTGGTGTCAAATCTTCTCCATGACCTTCTCCAACACTAATCCAGTCATTTCATTGACGCTGAGACTTCCTCATAGGTGTTTTCCAGCACCATGGTGAAGAGAACATGCTCTGGGCTCTCTTGGAAAAGAAATCATGGGGATGGTCTCCCGTTATAAATTCTATCCACTCAAGTCTACTGATTTCTTCCTCTGTATTAAATCGATAAATATATGTGTAGCATATTAATTTAGTTGAGTCCACCAAATTTTAAATCAACTGACTGATTAAAAAAAAAAAGCAGAGGTATATGTGGGTGATTGGGGTGGGGGTGAACCTCCTGCAGCTGCTTGAACTCACATTCCTCAGAATCTCAGGTAAGTAAACTCATGTCAGGAAATTTGTCTTTCCTTCCTAGGTCTAGTACTATCCTCAGAATCTTTTTCCAAAATTTTTTTTAATGATATAAATTAGCAAAGCTAGCATTTATTTTGTGATTAAGCTGTTTCTTCCCAAGTTTGACATTGTAACTGGCATCCTGGTCCATGCTGAGATCTGTTCTTAGTTACATGTCTGAGTCATTGGAAGTGTGACGGGAGATCTAAAGGGAGATGGCAACATCATGCAAAGTAACTAAATGAGACAATGTAGTTATGGGGCCTGTTATATCAGAAAGGACAGGAGAGGCTGATTCTGATTCTGCTGGCAGTGAGAACTCTGTGGTGTTTGGGAGTTTGGTAATAGAAGTCGCAGAAATCCTTTCAAACAGTCTTCTTCCAATATTTAGGCTTCACTTTTTAAGATCAATTCCCTAGTTTTCATGTAGAAAATTTGAGAAGAATATGAATTCGAATTCAAATATAATTTAGCAACCCAAAATATTGTTTCTATTTTATTTCTGGTATATCAGCCAAAATATTAGGCAACACACCAGAAGAAAAATATATTAGTTTGTTTTACTTTTTTTTTAGGATATGATTAGCAATGCCAATTCTCAAATTGTTTCAGCTATTCCAGTTTCTTTGTTTTTAATAAAAAAATTTAAGGTAAATTTGTGAATTTTCCCAACAAAGACTACTGAGATTATAATTGGGGCTGCATTAAACATAAAGATCAATTTTGGAAGAATAGACATATTAACCATCTAAATCTGTCAGACCATAAACACAGTTATCCCTATATTTATTTAGGTCTTAGTTTTTCTCCTCAGTGTTTTACAGTTTTCATCATATAAATATTGTACATATTTTGCTAAATTCATCCTTATCTAAGTCATGTTTTTGATGCTATTATAAATAATACTTTCTAAAATTTCTATTTCTGATGTTTATTGACAGTGTAGAAAATAGAAATGTATGTATAGACACACACACACACACACACACACACACACACACCTTCTAACCTATAATCTTGTTAAACCTGCTTATTAGATCTAGAAGCTTTTTTTGTGGAAACTTGAAGATTATCTATGTAGACAATCAAGTATGCAAATAAAGATCATTTTATTTATTTTTGCTTAGTCAATATACCTTTTATTTCTTTACCTTGCCTTATTGTGTTAACTGGAACCTCCACAATTTAAATTGGGATGATGTGTGCAGACATTGTCTCTCTGTTCTTCATCTTGAATAAAAAAAGCATTTGTCTTTCAACATTAAATATGAAGCTAACAACAGTTTTTTTGGATATGCCTTGAGAAAATTCCCTTTAATTCTTAGTTTGCTTATATGTTTTATCATAAATATTATGTTTGCCAAATGTGGTGATTTTTCTGTCTTTATTGAGATGACTATGTGCTTTCTCAGTATATATTGATGAGATGGAAAATTACATTGATTAATTTTAAAAATTTTGTCTAACATTGCCTTTCTATGTGAAAAAAACATTTGATTATGATATAATATCATTTTTATATATTACTGGATTCTATTTGCTAATATTTTAGTAATGATTTTGGACTATGCTTATACATTTTCTTTTCTTGAAATATCTTTGCATCAGAGGAAGGCAAACATCATAAGATGAGTTGAGAATTCCCTCTTTTAAATTTTCCAGAAGAATTTGTGTAGAGTTGATTTCCTCTTTTCCTTAAATGTTTTTTAAATTTCTAAGTAAAGCTATATGAGCTTTACTTTTTTCTTTGTTGTAAGGTGTTTTACTATAAATCCAATTTTTAAGATAGATATAGGAATATAAAGTTATTCTTGATTGAATTTAGTAGTTTGTTTATTCCATGGAATATGTTTCAACAATTATCAAATACATTGGCTTAAGCTTGATAATATTTTCTTTTAAATTTTCATGATCTCTGTTAACAGCCCCTCATTTATCTCTGCTATGGTAATCTGTGTTTTCTCTCCTTTTCCCTGATTATTCTGTAGATAAATGTATTAATTTAGTTGATTTTTTGAAAACCAGATTTTGGTTTTATTTCTTTTCTTTTTCTCCCCTTTATTTCTCCCTTTCTTACTTTCTTGCCTTCTTTTTTTTTTTTTTTTTTTTTTTGGTATTTGATTTTGATTATTATTGTTATTTACCTCCTCTTCTTACCTTTGTTTAATTTTTTTTTCTTTTTTTGTTGTTGTTTCTTAAGGTAAATACTTAAAACATTGATTTGATACCTTTACTGTACATAATATAAACATTTACTGCTATAAATTGTTCTGTGAGCCCATTTTAGCCATAATCCACCCATTTTTATACATTTTGATTAGATGTATAGCCAGCTAAAATATTTTCTAGAGTTCCAGTTCTGGATCAGGGGAAATTTTAAAACTCTATTATTTTTCTCACTGAACACACTATAAAATATATATATATATATAATGTATAGAGCCATTTTTGGAGGATACTGGATTAAAGAGTAGCTGGAATAGTGAGAAAGAAGATAAGAATTTAAAGTATTATAGAACCAGTGGTGAATTTAATATATTTTATTCCTCCAGCATGCCTATTGGAGAGGAATACTCTTCTCCCTCAGAGTTATAGCCACTGCCATCTTCTTTTGAGCCTTCTACAACTGCCTCCATGGTTTTGTTTGTCTTATGGCCTGTAAAAGAATAGAGGAAAAAATAAACAGGAATTTTTCACACCCTGTGCATTCTTCTTTCTTTAGCCAGTACTGGCAGACTTGCCCTGGAGCTGTCTGTTTGTGCTGATATGCACTTCTGGGTTTCAGACTGTATTGAATTCAGGCTAAGAAATATAATTAATATTATTTTCTGTTTGTTCACACACATTGTTTATTTTCCTCACAGGAGCTATTAACAGTTTAATCATTGTGGCCTTAAAAATCTCTCTCTGATCATTCCAACAACTTGGTCATCTCTGAGTCTGGTTTTGTTTGTTGCTTTGCCTCTTGACAGTAGATTGAATGGTCATTTTTTTCTTGACTTTCTGTTTACCTTGTCATCATGAAAGTAAAGACTGAGATACAAATAATTACTAAGGGAAATTAAATACTGATCCTTTTATCATGTTTTTAATATGGGCAGTTGAATAAATCTAGTCGGGAGTTGACTGGGGCATAAGAGTTACTGTTGCTATAGCTACTTTCAATGGGACAAAAAATTTAAATTTCCCTTACAGAGGACTAGTGTTTAGTATCTGTGTTGGGATTTTGGTCAGATTTTGGTCAGATTTAGTCCTCCATTCTCAGGTTTCAAAAAACCCTGCATGACTCTGCCACAATAAAAAATCTTTCTCCATGTTTTTCCACCTCCCCTAGAAGTAGAATGTTGTTTCTTGGTATTTTTTGCTAGTTTCATGATCATGTCAGGAAGGGATTCTCCGTTGATCTGGTCCAGCTTCCATTTTAGGGCAGTCTTATGTACTAGAGGCTTAAATTGAGGCTCTTTCAGAGTTCCATACTTTCTTCCCTGTGGCACCCAAATCTTCCTTGTATCTGAATTAGTTTTCATTGATATTTTCTTATTCTTTTCCCAGAAGTAGGAGGCCTCTACTTGGTATCAGAAGAGGATAAGAAGATTTTCACCATATAGAAACTGGTTTTGAATGAATGTAGATTTTTTACCCTTTCTCCAGAGGTACAGTTTCCCTTTCACCTTCTGGTCCTGGTGGACCATAGTCTTTGTGGCTTTAAGCTTTTGCTTTATAGGAGAGAAGAGTCTGGGGAAAAAGCAGGCATATTTTGCCTGTTCCTGCACAACTAAATACATGGTGATGGTCTTTGCTTTTATGCCTACACCAATAACAGAGGTTTTCTCTGGTTTCCTCTTCTACCCACACTCTTTCCTAGAGTACCTAGAGAAGACCCACAGCAGTGAGTTTGTGGGTCAGGGAAAAATCCCTTTAGTCAGGTGACCCCAGCTATTTTAGACTAACATCCTAGCTCACACTTGACCATTAGCAGTTCTTTAAAATTATAGCATATTAATTTTCACCTGTGGCTATTGTGTCTAGCAGGATGCCTCTTTTCCCTGTGCACTGCCACAGATGGGTTTGCATAACCCATGTCTCTTTGGAGGGGCTATTCACACTTTAGATTTCAGGTTATCTGATCATCTTGTAACCTCAATATTCTGACAAACTTTTGAAAAGTTATGATTTGGTAGTTTGATCAGCTTTTTCTAATTACTATTATGGGAGCATCATCCTTTACAACTTTCTACATCTTCATTGGAACAAGAAGATTCCTGCCTTTGCTTTTAATATTGTTTCTGCTCAAAATGTATCTCACATCCCTTCTTACTTTTTGGTGTATACAGGCTCTGCACATGTGAATGTTTGACTTTTTCTTTCTCTGAAATTGGAATTTGTTACCTCTACTGTTTATTTTTCAGTTAGCATTTACCAGTCCCTATATGTGTTTTATTTTTTCATATGTGACTTTAACACTGGTTTGGACTACATATTCTTTTTGAAAAAAAAAAACTTTTATACTTTTAATATCCCTCTCCATGTTCACATTCAACACATAGAAACTACTTTTGAATGAATGTAGATTTTTTGGACGAAGCTCATCAGAGTAGCATTGTGACTAACATTTTCCTCTCTCTCTCTTCTCTACAAGCAGGCTTTTCACAAAGTTAGATTTTAAAGATGATTGAATGGGATCATGGTGTTTGTACTTTGCTCCCATGTTCTAGGTGAGGGACTTGTCCTGTGGCTGGAAACAGAGGATCAGCCTTTCTCTATGCTAGTTCCTTATGGCACACATTAAGGCTCCATCAGTAACCTGGCCTGAAGTCAGTTTCTGACCGTGTTTATGGGCTTACTCTACCTATAGGTTAAGGGTACCTGTGTTAGCACTGTCATCTGTGGTTGGTGTTGCTGCCTGACTCTTTTTGGAACCCACTGAAAATAGCAAATTCAGATGATAAACTGAAGGATTGATCCTAAGATATGTGAAACTCGCTAACCCAAAGCTCTAATCAAATGAACAAGAGTTCCTGAATTACATCACCAGAATACAGCATGTCCACCCATAGAAAGGAGGAGCATGCTAACAGTTCAAGGCCAAGTGGGCTCCCCAAGTAAGTCTTCTAATTGAAGAATGCTGTTAGCTTTATGCCATCAAACTGCAGGCAATTAAAAATGAAAAGATCTATGTATTTATAGTTTGAATCCTCATAAGTTGTATGTGTGTGTGAAAGAGAAAGACAGGGAAAGACAGAAAGAGGAGCCTGTAAAAAATATAACAAAAGAACAACTTTGTTTTTATTTGTTTCTCAAATTAGGGCCTCAATTAATACATTATATTTCTCTCAGGACAGTTCCAGGAAAGATTAATGCAAAAGTGATGCATTCTACCTTTTATCTCAATTGTGTGACAGAAGTCTTGCAAAGTTGAAAAGCTGCTAATTTAGTAGTCAACAGTGTCAAATAAAATTTCTAAATGTACGTCTATTAGAGAACATCTTACCAATAAGGCACAGCAAATATGCTTCAAAACAGTGCAGTCAGCAAATCTGTTTCAGGTTTTGAAATATCTAGCAATGACATTTATTAGAAAAAAACTATAATATATCAGTGATATAAAATGCTGTCTCTTCATCAGCATTGCTTTATTATGGGTATTAATTTTGTGCAAAATCCTTTAGATTCTTTGCAAAACACCTGCTGAACTTAAAGAAATATGGTGAGTGCTTGCACAGAGACAGATGTATCTTAACCACATAATACTGTATTTGACTTTATGGTGTTAACAATAAATGAACTGAGCATACCAATACAGAAGGCTTAAATCTTCCTCAAATTTGTGTAAAGTTTTCAATGAATATACTGTTTGTGCTGATTCTTTCTTCATCAAGTTTGAGAATATAAACAAATGGCAATTATAAGAATTCTATCAAGACTGAATTTTTTAAATTAACTTGAATCACATTGAAGACTATGGTCTGAAATCACACTCCCTTCTCCCACCAACTCCCACCTATTTCAATTTTCCTGACTGGCTGCTTTCTCTCTTTGTACTTTCCACCCATGCATCCATTCATCACATCCTGTTTATTCTATCAGATTACTTCAAAATTTCATGTTATAGATGAATCTGCTTCAAGGTCAAATATGATGGCATTATTACTCAGTAAAACATGGAAATAGAATAAGAAAGACCATTTTCTCATTCGCTCTTCTGCAGCACAAGATTAGCTTTATATGTTGATTGATTTTTTGTGGTAGGTTAAGTAGATTTCAATGAATTTCACTTGCCCAGTGTTGACCAGATTAAGATTCAAAATTGTTTACCCATATCACTTTTTCACTCCTCTCTTCCACATCTTCTAATTTATATGTTCAGGTTATGTTGTATTTGTACATATATGATGTATTCTCTATGTGGGCCTATGTGTATTCACAATCCCTAGTGAATTAACTATTCTTTCTTCATGGATTCTTATTTGCTTTGTAATGTTAAATAGTGGTACTTTAATTTTACTTCTTCAGATAAGCTGTGTGCTTGGGAAAACCATAAAACAATGAAACCTCATGAATATTTATATCAATGACTACACAGCATTATAGTCATAATCTCTGGAACTAGTTCTCACCAGTTCAGAATTAATTATCAAGTTCAGTTTTAATTACATTCTTCTAAATGACAACCCCTCCCCTCCCCACCAAAAAAGACTATAATGAATTATCTGGTAAGTACTTTACTGGGACTAATGCATCTAGGAGAGCTTCTGAAAATCCTATTTTTTTTTTGTGTGTGGTACATGGGCCTCTCACTGTTGTGGCCTCTCCCGTTGTGGTGTGCAGGCTCAGTGGCCATGGCTCATGGGCCTAGCCACTCCATGGCATGCGGGATCTTCCTGGACCAGGGCATGAACCCATGTCCCCTGCATCGGCAGGCAGACTCTCAACCACTGTGTCACCAGAGAAGCCCTTAAAATCCCATTCTTAATGTCTAATAACAAAATGAAGACATATGATCCCAAACCAGCATTCTAATCCTTGTTATCCAATGTATTAAACAACTGAGTCTGCTTCTTGGGGTTTAATATATTGCATTTCCACTCAAGATTCAGAAAGAATTTAAAAGAGTTTAGGGAAATTTGTATTAAAAATTAAACTCTAAACACTCATTGTTTTGCTCTCTTATATAGTTGTGAGTCTGAAATAGCATACAGAGAGGAGTATTTGAAGGGGTGACCTCTGGAGAACAGCTTACCCTTCATTTAAAAAAATTAAAAGACACATTTAGCACTAATATATAAAGGTGTTAAAGAGTCAGAGTATTGACATACATCATTTGAAGTAAATGAGATCCACTTAAAAGTTTTCTAGCCAGAATGCTAAAACTGCTGGGAAAATGAGAAAGAAAAACCATACTATTCTTGGAAAATTACTTGCAATAAAATAAAATTTTAAAAATAAAGGTTTGTTAAAACTTGATTGAGGATGGCATAGTAGAAGGACATATGCTCACTCCTTTTTGTGAGAGCATTGGAATCATAACTAACTGCTGAATAATCATCAACAGGACGACACTGGAACTCACCAAAAAAATATACCTCAAATGTAAAGACAAAGGAGAAGCTGCAGTGAGATGGTAGGAGGGGAGAAATCACAATAAAATCAAATCCCATGACTATTGGTTGGGTGATTCAAAAACTGGAGAACAATTATAACACAGAAGTCCATACACTGGAGTGAAGTTTCTGAGCCCCACGACAGGCTTCCCATCTTAAGGGTTTTCAATAGGAAGAGGAATTCCCAAGGAAACAGACTTTGAAGGTCTAGCAGAATTTGATTAGAGGACTTCAACAGAACTGGGCAAAACAGAGACTCCACTCGAGTAGTGAACACACAAAGTAGTGTGCACATCAGGACCCAGTGGAAATAACAGTGATCCCGTAGGAGACAGAACAAGACCTACCTGCTAGTGTTAGAGGGTCTCCTGCCGAGGCAGGGGGCAGTTATGACTCAGATAAGGACAAGGACACTGGCAGCAGAAGTTCTGGGAAGTACTCCTTGGCATGTGCCCTTGCAGAGGCCACCATTAGCCCCACCAAAGAGGCTGTAGCCTCCAGTGCTGGGTTGCCACAGGTCAAACAACCAAGAGGGAGAGAACTCAGCCTTACCCATCAACAGACAAGCAGATTAAAGTACTACTAAGCTCTGCCTGCCAGAGCAACAACAGCTCTACCCACCACAAGTCCCTCCCATCAGGAAGCTTGCACAAGCCTCTTAGGTAGCCTTATCCAGTAGAGACAAGACAGCAGAAGCAAGAAGAACTACAATCGTGGACCCTGTGGAATGAAAACCATATTTACAAAAATATAGATGAAATGAAAAGGCAGAGGGCTATGTACCAGATGAAGGAACAAAATTAAACTCCAAAAAACAACTAAATGAGGTGGGAATAGGTAACCATCCAGAAAAAGAATTCAGAATAATGATAGCATAGATGATCCAGAATCTCAGAAAGAGAATGGAGGCAAATATCAAGAAGATGCAAGGAATTTTTACCACAGACCTAGAAGGATTAAAGAACAAACAGATGAACAATACAATAACTGAAATGAAAAATACACTAGAAGGAATCAATAACAAAATAACTGAGTCAGAAGAACGGATAAGTGGTATGGAACACAGAATGGTGGAATTCACTGCCAAAGAACAGAATAAAGAAAAAGGAATGAAAAGAAATAAAGACAGCCTAAGAGACCTTTGGGACAACATTAAATGCACCCACATTCACACTATGGGAGTCCCAGAAGGAGAATAGAGAGAGAAAGGACCCAAGGAAATATTTGAAGTGATTATAGTGGAAGATTTCTCTAAAATGGAAAAGGCCATAGCCACACAAGTCCAGGAAGGGCAGAGAGTCCCAGGCAGGAAAAAGCCAAGGAGAAACATGCTGAGACACAGAGTAATCAAATTGACAAAAATCAAAGACAAAGAAAAATTATTAAAAGCAACAAGGAAAAAATGACAAATAACATAAAAGGGAACTCCCATAAGGTTAACAGCTGATTTCTCAGCAGAAACTCTATAAGCCAGAAAGAAGTAGCATGATATACTTAAAGTGATGAAAAGGAAGAACGTACAACCAAGATTATTCTACCCAGCAAGGATCTCATTCAGATTCGACAGAGAAATCAAAAGCTTTACAGACAAGCAAAAGCTAAGAGAACTCAGCACCACCAAACCAGCTCTACAACAAATGCTAAATGATCCTCTCTAAGTGGGAAACACAAGAGAAGTAAAGGACCTACAAAAACAAACCCAAACAATTAAGAAAATTGTAATACGAACATATATATCGATAATTACCTAAATTGGGAATGGATTAAATGCTCCAACCTAAATACACAGGCTCGTTGAATGGATATAAAAACAAGACCCGTATATATGTTGTCTAAAAGAGACCCACTTCAGACGTAGGGACACATACAGACTGAAAGTGAGGGGATGAAAACAGATATTCCATGAAAATGGAAATCAAAAGAAAGCTGGAGTAGCAATACTCATATCAGATAAAATAGACCTTAGAACAAAGAATGTTACAAGAGACAAGGGATAATGATCAAGGGATCAATCCAAGAAGAAGATATAACAATTATAAATATATATGCTCCCAACATAGGAGCACCTCAATATATACGGCAAATGCTAACAGTTATAAGAGAGGAAATCAACAGTAGCACAATAATAGCGGGGGACTTTAACACCTCACTTACACCAGTGGACAGATAATCCAGACAGAAAATTAATAAGGAAACACAATAGACCAGATAGATGTAATTGATATTTATAGGACATTCCATCCAAAAAGAGAAGATTACACTTTCTTCTCAAGTATACATGGAACATTCTCCAGGATAGATCATATCTTGGGTCACAAATCAAGCCTCAGTAAATTTAAGAAAATTGAATTCATATCAAGCATCTTTTCCAACCACAGTGCTATGAGATTAGACATCAATTACAGGGAAAATAACACAAAAAACACAAACATATGGGGGATAAAAAATAAGTTATTAAATAACCAAGAGATCACTGAAGAAATCAAAGAGGAAATCAAAAAATACCTAGAGACAAATGACAAAGCAAACACAATGATCCAAAACCTATGGGATGCAGCAGAAGCATTTCTAAGAGGGAACTTTATAGCTATAAAAGCCTACCTCATGAAACAAGAAAAATCTCAAAAAAAATCTAACCTTACACCTGAAGGAACTGGAGAAAGAACAAACAAAACCCAAAGTTAGCAGAAGGAAAGAAATCATAAAGATCAGAGCAGAAATAAATGAAATACAAATGAAGAAAACAGCAGCAAAGATCAATAAAACTAAAAGCTGGTTCTTTGAGAAGATAAACAGAATTGATAAACCATTAGCCAAACTCATCAAGAAAAAGAGGGAGAGGACTCAAATAAATAAAATTAGAAATGAAAAAGGAGAAGTTACAACTGACACTCCAGAAATACAAAGCATCCTAAGAGACTACTACAAGCAATGTTATGCCAATAAAGTGGACAACCTGGAAGAAATGGACAAATTCTTAGAAAGGTATAACCTTCCAAGACTGAACCAGGAAGAAATAGAAAATATAAACAGGCCAATCACGAGTAATGAAATTGAAACTGTGATTAAAAATCTTCCAACAAACAAAACCAGATGGCTTCACAGGTGAAGTCTATCAAACATTTAGAGAAGACCTAACACCCATCCTTCTCAAACTCTTCCAAAAAACTGCAGACGGAGGAACACTCCCAAACTCACTCTATGAGGCCACCATCACCCTGATACCAAAAGCAGACAAAAATACTATAAAAAAAGAAAATTACAAACCAATATCACTGATGAATATAGATACAAAAATCCTCAACAAAATACTAGCAAACCAAATCCAACAGCACAGTAAAAGGACCATACACCATGATCAAGTGGGATTTATCCCTGTGATGGAAGGATTCTTCAATATATGCAAATCAATCAATGTAATACACCATATTAAAAAATTGCAGAATAAAAGCTATATGATCATTGCAGTAGATGCAGAAAATTCTTTTGACAAAATTCAGTACCCATTTATGATAGACTCTCCAGAAAGAGGATATAGAGGGAACCTACCTCAACATAATAAAGGCCATATATGACAAACCCACAGCAAACATCACTCTCAATAGTGAAAAACTGAAAACATTTCTTCTAAGATCAGGAAAAAGACAAGGATGTCCACACTTGCCACTATTATTCAACATAATTTGGAAGTCCTAGCTGGGCAATCAGAGAAGAAAAAGAAATAAATGAAATACAAGTTGGAAAAGAAGGAGTAAAGCTGTCACTGTTTGCGGATGACATGGCACTATACATAGATAATCCTAAAGATACCACCAGAAAACTACTAGAGCTAATCAATGAATTTGGTAAAGTTGCAAGATACAAAATTAATGCACAGTAATCTCTTCAAATCCTATACAGTAACAACGAAAGACCAGAGAGAGAAATAAGGAAACACTCCCATCTACCACTGCAACAAAAATAATAAAATACCTAGGAATAAACCTACTAAGGAGGTAAAACACCTGTATGCAGAAAACTATAAGACATTGATGAAAGAAATCAAAGATGACACAAACAAATGGAGAGATATACCATATCCTTGGATTGGAAGAATGAATATTGTGAAAATGACTGTACTACTCAAAGCAATCTACAGATTCAATGCAATCCTTATTAGATTACCAGTGGCATTTTTTACAGAAGTAGAACAAAAAAATCTTAAAATCTGTATGGAAACACAAAAGACCCCAAATAGCTAAAGCAATCTTAAGGGGAAAAAAAAAAAAGAGTTGGAGGAATCTGACTCCCTGACTTCAGACTATACTACAAAGCTACAGTACTCAAGACAATATGGTACTGGCACAAAAACAGAAATATAGATCAATGGAAGAGGATACAAAGCCGAGAGATAAACCCACACACCTATGCTCAACTAATCTATGGTAAAGATGCAAGGATATACAGTGGAGAAAAGACAGTCTCTTCAGTAATTGGTGTTGGGATAACTGGACAGTTACGTGTAAATGAATGAAATTAGAACATTCCCTAACACCATACACAAAAAGGAACTCAAAATGGATTAAAGGCCTAAATGTAAGACTGGACACTATAAAACTCTTAGAGGGAAGCATAGGAAGAACACTCTCTGACATAAATCACAGCAAGATCTTTTTTGACCCACATCCTAGAGTAATGGAAATAAAATAAAAAATAAACAAATGGGACCTAATGAAACTTAAAAGCCTTTGCCAAGCAAAGGAAACTATAGACAAGATGAGAAGACAACCCTCAGAATGGGAGAAAATATTTGCCAACGAATAATCAAAGGATTTATTTTCAAAATATATAAAGAGCTTATGCAGCTCAATATTAAAAAAAAACAGACAACTCAATCTAAAAATGGGCAGAAGACCTAAATAGACATGTCTCCAAGGAAGACAAACACATGGCCAAGAGGCACAAGAAAAGCTGCTCAATTTTATCAGGGAAATGCAAATGAAAACTGCAATGAGGTATCACCTCACACCAGTTAGAATGAGCATCATCAGAAAATCTACAAACATCAAATGCTGGAGAGGGTGTGAAGAAAAGGGAAACCTCTTGAAATGTTGGTGAGAATGTAAATTGATACAGCCACTATGGAGAACATTATGGAGGTGTCTTAAAGAACTAAAAATAAAATTACCATAAGACCCAGCAATCCCACCACTGGGCATATACCCAGAGAAAACCATAATCCAAAAATACACATGCACCCAATATTCACTGCAGCACTTTTTGCAATAGCCAGGTCATGGAAACAACGTAAATGCCCATTGACAGATGAATGGATAAAGAAGATGTCGTACATATATACAATGGAATATTATTCAGCCATAAAAAGGAATGAAATTGGGTCATTTGCAGAGACATGGATGGACCTAGAGACTGTCATACAGAATTAAGGGAGTCAGAAGGAGAAAAACTAATATCATATATTAACGCATATATGTGAAATCTAGAAAAATGGTACAGATGAACTGATGTTCAAGGCAGAAATAGAGACACAGATATAGAGAACAAACATATGGACACCAAGGGGGGAAGCGGGGGTAGCAGGTGGTAGTTGTGGGATGAATTGGGAGATTGGGATTGACATATATACACTAATATGTATAAAATAGATAACTAATAAGAACATGCTGTAGTAAAAATAAAATTCAAAAAAACCCAAAAACTTGATTAAAACTTCCATAGACTTGTTTATTTCTTAGGTAATATATAAGCTACTATATCTGAAAATATTTTTTTTTCTTTTTACTGTATTTTTGAATGAAGATATCTGAAGGCTAGCACTGCATTTGTGTGGGATGGAAAGACAACAGATGAAGTTAGACAGGTAATAATTTGACAACATTTAATCTCAGAACTTTACCTCATATTCAGTGATCATAATGCACTTCTAGTTTATAGTGCAGGAAAGAAGGATGATGAGAAGTTTGATATCAATTAAAAACCTATTCCTGGATAGATAGCCCTGAAGGAGCTGAGCCCTAATATTCAACCAGCAGAATTCTTTGCTTCAACTGAAGTTTGTGTCAAGTGTTAATGAATATTTGGTCTTGCCCATGTCCAAAGTTGAAACTCAGGTATGTCAGAAATAAAGATGAGCAAATAAGAAATTTTCACATTAGTGGTGAAATAATTTAGTATGAGGAAATAATGCAATTATCTGCTCCCCCACCAAAACAATTTGAGAACAAAGAAAATAAGTCGTCATTAGGGGTCAGTATTAGTGAATCAATATAGAGGTTGTAATTCAATCTATAGGAAGCCCTAGGAAAAGGGTTCAGTTGAAAATAAAAATCATCTTTAAGCAGAGGTTCGGTGACCTGAAAATAATATTTTACTGTATTTATGAATATATTAAAGCACAAATAGATTTCCATATTTATATGAAAGAAACACCTCAGTCTTGAGGGCCAAATTCTAGGAACTAAGACATTTTCTAGGAATGAAGAATTTTGGTTGGAAGTACAGCTAGGTCACTGGTGTCTTTCCAGGGCTTAATACAATGCTCAAGATACAGAAGGCACTGACTACATACTTGATAAATGAATGGAGAAATGAAACTCTGAGAGTTGTTCCAAATCAGAAGATAGCAATACAGTTGTCTATAAAACAGACAGAAGATGAATATTGTCATAAAAATGTGTTAATTCCACCTGTCTTTTATTCCGGATTTGTTCCTAAAAGGTATATTTTGTTTCTACATCTTAAGAAGAATTTAATAATCTACTGACAACAGAACCTATCATCCCTTGGTTTAATGATCTTCCCCCATGACTTTCTTATGGGGATTCTGCCCATCCTGGGTAGCTCCAGAATTCATGTGGATGGCTATACCAACAGGGCAGGCTCTTCCCCTGATATTATTCATGTGGCAGCAATTTATAGTTACAGATGAAATCTTTAAGGAAATCTTTTTCCTGCTCTCTGGCCAACAAATGGTGACACTAGTCTATTTGATCAATGTAAAGCCATTTGAAGTCATTTTAAGCAGAGTGAGCTACAAAAATGGCAGAGGATCAGATTAACATATTTATTCAGTCTCTTTTTCAAAAGGAAGAAAATATCCCAGTTACATGATTTTCATCAACTGCTGCTTGAATTCCACTGCTGCCCAAATCAGACACAAACAACAGCATCTGAGCTGTATGATCTGCTTCTTTTAAAATAAAGTTTTAGAGCATACCACTGGTTTTTGACACATTTATTCCATAATATATTAAACACAGTGCAGCTTCAGTCATTATTAAACATTTTTAAATGTACAGTTAAGAAAACATAACATATAACATGTGACACAGTGTGTGTTTTTATGACACTGCATTAGAATCATTACTAAAGGAACAAGGCAAATGTGGCATGCTGTTTTTAAAGCATGGTGAAAATTTGACAACAATAACTGCAATATAAATAACCTAAATGTATATACAGATTATCTTCTATGGACCTTAAAACAGACAACTTATATTAAAAACACCTTTTTATGATGAGTCCCCTTTTCATTCTCTATTACCTTAATTCAAATTCTGATATTGTCCATATGTGGAAACTGTTCCATGAAAAAATTGCCACTCCTATTTTTGGATGATCAAGGGAACACCGTCCACAACTGTAGAGCAATCCTGAACCTTTCAGAACTGATGGAAATGGCAATTTTTAAAAAGTGGGGTTTAAATGCAGAATTAGAATTAAAAGGGGTACAAAATAATGTGAAACATGTCTTAAAAATAGAAGAGTATAATAGAATTAGAGAAAGAAAATGCAACCAATGGCTTCTTAGACAGTGATTTGTTTATTAAATTGCTGAATTTTAAGTGAAAATTCTTAACGTACTTGAAAATTCTTGTGTGCTATTTCCCCCCAAGAAGTTGGAAAGCTATCTAATTTAAAAATTTATATGCCTTGGGCTTCCCTGGTGGCGCAGTGGTTGAGAGTCCACTTGCCGATGCAGGGAACACAGGTTCGTGCCCTGGTCCGGGAGGATCCCACATGCCCGTGAGATCCATGGCTGGGCCCGTGAGCCATGGCCGCTGAGCCTGTGCATCCGGAGCCTGTGCTCCCAACGGGAGAGGCCACAACAGTGAGAGGCCCATGTACTGCAAAAAACAAAAAGCAAAAACAACAAAAAAATGTAAATGCCTTTTATTTATTTGTATAAATTTACATATAGTATGCAGTATTAATTTTTTAATCTACAGCTTTGTGAGATTTAACATTTGCATTGACTCTTGTAACCACCATCCCAAAAAGATATAGAATGGTTCCAACAACCCACAGAATTTCTTCTTGCTGACCTTTTGTAGTCAACCCACACCCCCTCATACACCTAACAAAATGGTATAGCCACTCAGGAAACAATCTGGCACTTTCTCACATTTTAATTTGACCCATAAATTATTAACATATTTACAGAATCTTCTGGGAGGAAAATGTGACTTTAACATATTAGATACTGATTTATCATAGAATACACCAGAGAAAGAGCCCAAAAAGTTAACATTTTTCATATTGATGAAGACTGGAGTCTATAAAGAAAACCATCCCACAGGCTATCCACTGTTGACACATAGCTATGAGAAAGTAAATGATGGAAAAACTGGAACTCAGAAGTCCATGAAATCATCTTTTTTATATATTCTCTTATAGGAGCTATCTCTCATAACCAGGTATCTTTAGCTTGAGTTCAATCCACATGTCACCATATGTGGATATATGATTCCCCCAGCTCTGCATAATGCTCTTTTCCTGATGCACACCAGAGCAATCATTCAGAATGAATAAACTGGGCACTGATTTGGAGATAATAAACTCCCCTGCCCCATGCACACTCTATAGCTGTCCTCTTGGCTCTAGCCACCAATCCAAATTCATTTATTTTTTTCTACAATCCTTTCTATTTTTTTATTGTTGTTGAGCCTACTTTCCTGTGTACACTTTTCAAATAGATTTGGAAGCTAACTTCTTGAAGTATAAGAACCACACATGGTCTGTTTCCTTGCAATTGAAAACTAAGTTTCCAGAAGTTGGTGCATCTAAGTTTGGTTACATCCACCAAGTTAGAAGTGAATAGAGAAAAACATCATTAAGAGAGTTGTGGCTACAAAAGAAAGTTTCTTCCATTAGATGAGAGGTTAGACTGCATGACCTCTAAGGTATTTTCCAAGACTTAATGACCATACCTGGAATACCACTTTCTGTGCCATGATATGTTAATTTACTGACTGAATTATGCTATGCCACCTCCCCACATCACTTGGCCTATGTAGACTGAACTCTAGTGAGTTTGATAAGCATTTAGCTGCTTGTTAAAATCAAGCTTCTGGAACTTTAATTAACAATTGACTTGTCACTAGTTTTATTTTATTTGAGATTCTGACTTTTCATTTGAGGGCAAATTATGCTCTTCATCTGGCAAAACCTCAGCTGTGGTTATCCTCCGGCAGCATTTTAAGTAGCACATTTTTATGCCATGTCACATTGACATGATGTTCACTTCTCCATGGCCTTGTACATTTAGGCCTTAGCATTTTTACTTTTCACTAGATTCTTCCCACTTGATATAAGCTGTATAGTAATTCAGGAACATATACATTGAGAAGGAAATAAAAATATGCAGAATTTTAGTTAAATACATAAATGTGGATTTAAGAGTGAGGTGAACACATGATAGAAAAGGAAAAAAATAATTCTCATATAGCTTGTCATATATGTAATATGTCATATGTCACATATGTCATATTCACATACTACCATTCAAAGACATAGGACAACACACACACGCACACATACACACATATATGAACACATGCACACACAAAAAACATACTTTATACTAAATGAAGAATGGATTAAAATATTTCCTCTAAAATCAAGAAGTAAATATGTCTGCTATAACTACTTCTATCCAATATTATCCTGGAACAACTAACTAGCACAGAAAGACAAGAAAAGAGTATGAGGTTTACAAAGGAGCAAACACACCTAGAATTGTTTGAATAGAATAACTGAATATATAGAAAGCTAAAAAAATTACAATAAATTTTTGAATTCATAAGAAAATTTATAAACATTGCTAGAATCAAAATTAATATTCTATAGTAGGTTGCATTTCTACATGACAGCAACAAGCACTTGGAAAAATTATAATGAAAATGTTATTTGTCACAAATAAATAAATATATTATAAATAATATCTAACAAACTAGATATATATGCAAGGTCATCATGAAGATTTCTTTTTAGCTTTGTGAAAAGACATAAAAAAGGTGGGAGACGGATGAAAAAGGGAGGAGATATGGGGATATATGTATACATTTGGCTGATTCACTTTGTTATACAGCAGAACCTAACACAACATTGTAAAGCAATTATACTCCAATAAAGATGTTTAAAAAAAGCAGAAAAAAAGAGAAAGTAAATAGGAAGACATTTTCCCTATGAATGCAATGTTTATTTGCATTCTAAAACAGAAAAACTGGATTAGGAACGTAGTCACTCTTACTTAGAAAACTGATTTCTATTATTTATTAAATTAGCAATAATATGTCCATTCCAAGGAGAAGGAACACATACTCAAACAAAAAAGAAATATCTTGAAACATGAAAATAACTGATAGCCTTCAGCATTAAAAATAAGAACTAAACATATGGGGAGCTATACCGTATTCATGGATTGGAAGATTTAATAATTTTTGATATTTCACCTACATTGATATATACACATTTACATAGAGTCAATGTAATCCCAATCAAAGTCCCAATAGTATCTTGTATGGAATTTGACATACTGGTTCTAAAATTTACATGAAAAATCAAAGCTCAAGAACAGCTAAATTACTCTGGAAGTACACAAGGTAGAAAAATATCAAGTTTTAAAGATATGGTAATTAAGACTGTGACAGTAACAAGGTGGGTAAATATTTCAATAAAAATTTGAAAAAGATGAAATTCAGAATAATGGGAAAAAAGGAAATAACCAATAAATCATTAATTATCCCCATAAAAAAATTTCCTAGCACCAATTTCAAAAACTCATTTTCTCTGGATTAGAGTCATAATAACAAAAGTCAAAACTATAAATGAATTAGAATACAATATAAGAGAATGCCTTTCTGATCATTGAATAACAAATAATTTCTCATGAAAGACTTAAAAATATTAACCAGAAAGGAAAACATTAATACACTAACTACCTTACAAGTAAGAATTTCTGTTAGAAAAAAGGTATCTTAAAGACAATGAAAAACAATCCAAGTGTTGGAAGAATTAATGTTTAACACATATAAACTAGAAAAGGTTTAAGCTCTAGGCTATATAAAGTAGTCCTACAATTCATAAACAAAAAGCAAATAAGATTGGACCAAAAATAAGCTCTATGTGAAAGAAAATAAAGTATATAAATATAATATTATAGCTATTAGTTCAATTAATATCATCAGATACCATTGAATACCTATCATATTTGCAAAAATATTTTAAAGTCTAAAAATATCAAGCATTTGTAAAGATATGGAGCAACTGAATCAAAGTGCTCAGCTTTTCATTCAATGCTATACTATACTATAGTGTAGCTCTGAAAAAGGATGAACTGTAGCTACAGATATCACCATGGATAGATCTCATAATAGTGAATTTAAAAAGAAAATTGGAGTTTAATACATAAATGTCTTCCATTAATCATGCTTTAAATATTAAGAATGACAGATGTGTGTGTGTGTACATCTTGAAATAAGTCTTATAGAGAAATTAGAGGCAACAGGGAAGGAGATTGTTATAGTTTGATAACCCACTATCTATGCCACACACACATATTTCTTGATATGGTTAAGGTAAAAGTGTAATATTTGTTTATATATATAAGCTCTTGGAAAAGATATTGTAATGTAATAACATATACTTTAATATGAAGTTTCATTTTTAGCTATCTTTGGGGTATTCTTATTTTAAATCTTATTTCTAAGTGTATGGTGCTTTACAGTTTCCACACACACATTTTCTCGATTGCTTGTTACACCTTTCATTTGAAGTACTAGCACCCTGTTACAGAACACAGGAAACTGAGGGTCATAAATACGAAGTAACATTAAGAACACATAGCTAATATGTGTGATAACAGGAAAACCTCAAATATTACTGACTGACACATTTCCAAATTTTTAAACGCCAGCACTATCTTTCCCATGATATCTATCCATTTAATTATTATTCATTCATTTTCTATCTATGAGTAAGCTAGTAAGGACACCTGGATTTTCAAAGCATGCATAGTCCAAAGCCACTTTGTTGTCCACTTTCAACTTTACTATGACCCTAGATACTAGGATTTTCAAATATCATGATTCTAATTTTTCTGGAAAACTCGAGACTGACAGTAAACTGATCAAATACTTGGTATTATCATAACTCAATTATTTTACTGCTATATTTAAATGCTTATAGTCTGGGTTTATCAGTCAGAACTCTTTTTCTTTCAAATAAAAATATACACACACACAGACACACACACACACATACACACACACACACACACACACATATAACCAAGATGTATAGTTCTTGCTTATGTAATAACACCAAAGGAAAGGCATCCTCTCTAACTCATGCTGCTGTTTTTCTCAGCTAACCACTGTAATTCTCTGCCACCAGTTCCTCCACTAACATGAAATCATGGGCACCAGTGCCTCTGATTTTTCATTACTAGTCCTGTGTCCCCAAAATTCCCCCCTAAAAGAAACTCTTTCTTAATGGTTCCTGGGAGCAACAAAAGGATATACTTTTCTCCAGCCTGGCTCACAAGTCCATAGTTGTAATCTGAGGGAATGGATCTCTTACCAGAAGGGAAGAAGGAGACCTAGAACACTATCATTCTACATCTGGTCATATACCACACTTTCCCTTCCCATTTCAGATGAGGCAGCTGGAGACAAATGCCATTCAATGATCCATCAATGTCACAGAGTAAGAAGAACAATATGACTAAATTCCTGCTCTCCTGAGTCTCATATCAATATTTCTTCATACTAACACCCTACTAAAAGTTTTAGAAAGGCTCTTATTCACAAAGTTTGGTGCATCCCATTCTCTGCAAAATAATAGCCAGCTCTGGTCAGCATGGACGATTGTTTCAAGCACCATCATAAGTGATTGATTAGGAGATTCCTTTTGAGCTGGAGAATAGAAATCAACCCATATAGGATACTGTCACTCTTGACTCTAGAACAGTAGAATTTGTTCTCATAAGTCTTCTTTATTTGCAAGTTTTGGATGAGGCAACACTCTCCAGCAGACAGACAGATTAACTCCCAGTAGCAGTTACAATTTTCTTAATGATAAAGCCCTTTGGGGGCTAATTTTATACATCATCTGGTTTCAACACTGGAGTCCTTTCTGAACACTCAAAAGGTGTGCTCATACTAACAAAACAACTGAAGCAATGGTTTGCACATATCTGGTATTCAACAAAAGGATCATTATATTGAATTAAATGCAAGCTGCAGCCATACAAATTGGCGAAACAAGAAACAAATATTTATTAAGTACCACTTAAATGTTCAGACTAATTTTAGATGTCTTTGTAAAAACTGAAGAAGAAAACATGATAACCCTTATGAGTAGTTAGAAAAAATGACTATGAAGAATTGTTCTGAGTTCTAGAGTTCTTGGCAAAGATGATGTGCACTGCCAGGGTGTGGCAAAGGGAGAGTGTGAATTGGAGTGACTACCATGAGAAAATGTACTGTGAAGTGGACCTTGAATGAATGATTCAGCAGATGGAAAATGAAGGGGCAGGGGACAAACAGTATTGAAGGGGTCATTATGAGCATGTGTGCTGAGATAAGGTAGCCCTCAATTATTTGATCTGTTGCTACTACCTTTATTGAACATCTGCCATATGCAAGGTTCCAAGAAATAAAATAATTAGGCCAATTTCTATCTTTGACAGTCTTTCTCCCTTAACAAAGAGATAATAAGAGAAATAATTATTCAAAGTTTAAAAATACAAGATAGGAATAGTGGTTTTACTGGCTGAGTTCACAATCACTAGAGACATTAATAAAAGTAGGTACCTGGGGCTCACCTAGGAGTTTCTAATTCAGTGGCACTGGGACTGACCCAGAGTCTAGTTAGAAAGCCAGCTATATAAATATTCAGTGATGATAGGAAGAAAACCTACACTGGGAGGGAGGCAGCAAAATGAATGGCAATAAAAAAAGGCAGACATGAAAAGCATGAAGAAAAAACAGGACAGTGCTCTAGGTCTGGTAGAAATCCCCAAAAGTCAATATCATTATTTCTAATCCAAAGAGACAGGAATAACAATGATGCAGATATTAGGCAGTTAAGAGGTGGAGCTGATATTAGAGAGGCAGGGCAATAAGAGATGCATTCAGACATGTTGGAGTTTGAGGAAACCAAATGTCCAGGGCAATCATCACGTGACTTAACCCTCCATATCTTTGTAGACATAGCATTAGAAAAGAAGAGTCACTATTAAGCCCCAGAGGAAGAGAATGAGCAGAAAAATATCAAGAATTCTTGCTAAAGTTGGATGGAGACTCTGAAATAAGTTTAGTCCAAGCAGGAATCAATAAAGGCAATCATGTACAATCAGCACTTATGTGGATTTAAGTCATGTGATTCAAGAACTTAAAATAGAGTTGAATTAGACCAGATAGCAGCTTTCAGAGCAGCAGCCTAGGTGCAAGAATTCTTTACTTTCAGATTTCACTGAGGTATTACTGAGAGACAGAGCATTTTACAGTAAGTGAGGCAGGATTCATAGTAAATCACAGGTGAAGGTAGAAGTGGGTGTAATATAAGCATGCCTTTATGGAGAGGTATAAGTTCTTCTACTTACATATATGCAGCATTGAAGAGACAAAAAAAAATCGCTTGAAGGTTTTTTGTCAGGCTGCATTCCTCTTTCCCATTCACAGGCAATTTACTTTGAGCTGAATCTTGAAAAGAGTATCTTGATATCTAGCAAAGGGGTTAACCTTTTAGGAAGCTTTACGATATTTATATATCAAAACACTTTGTAAATTTTCCCCTTTCGGGATAAATCCTGTATATGCATCTAGGGGCCTTTTACAACACTGTCCTGACTCACATCTGCATGTAGTTCTATAGATTTGCTTCTTTCATGCCCCTTCTGTTGTTAGGGAAATTTCGCTAGGCTTTGCCCCCATGCCAAATATGGGAGACACAAATTAACAGACTTTAATTGGAATTTCATTGAATAGATACATCAGTTTGGTAAGAATTAACATCTCAATTTTGAGTTTTCTGATCCAGGAATATAGTATAAATTTCCATTTATTTGGGTCTTTTAAAATTTCTCTTAGGTATGTTCAATAATTTTCAATGTACACGTTCTGCAAACTTTTTGTCACATTCATTATTATTTCAGATATGATGCTTTTGTAAATGGTACTTTTTATTTTAATTTATGATTGTGCATTTCTATTATATGGAAATACAGTTGAATTTTGTAAATTTATCTTATGTACTACAAATTTCCTAAACTCACTTCTTACTAGCTTTTTGTAGATTCCACAGGATTTTCTAAATATGTAATTATGACATCTTTTATTCTTTTTCAATTTGGATCTCAATTGCTAATGGCACTGGCTAAAATGTTAAGTATTATACTGAATGAAAGTGGCAAAGGTGGACATCCTTGCCTTGTTGCTATTCTTAACTGCAAAACAATCAGTCTTCCCCCATTAAGTATGAAGTTAGCTGTAGAATTTTCATAGATAGCCTGTATCAGGTTGAGGAAGCTCCCTTCAATGATAATTGTTGAATGTTCTAGGTTTCTTTTAAATGAAAAATGGATATTGGATTTTTTTTCAGGTTTTTCTGTGCATTTATTAAGGTGATTTTTTGTTTGTTTTTAGCCTGTTAATATGGTGAAATACATTTTTTAATTACAAATTTCTTGTGTGCCATTTTGTCAAGATGCAATATACTTTTTGTTATTGAATTCAATTTATTAAAAATTTGTAGAGAATTTTTGAATCTGTGTTTAAGAAAATATTGGTCAGTGGTTTTCTTTTATTCTGATGTCATTGTTGTTTTTTTGTATCAGTGGAACATGGACTCAAAGAATCAGTTGGCCAGTGTTCCTCTTTTTCAATTTTTGGAAGAGTTTGTGTATAATTTGTTTTATTAATTACCTAAGACATTGGTATAATTGACAATAAAGCCATCTGGGCCTGGAGGTTTTTTTCATGAAAAGGTTTTTAACTAAAATAAATTTAATATATAAAGGCTATTTATATTATATATTTCTTTTTTAGTAAATTTTTTGTGGTGTGTGTTTTAGAAGGAATTTGTCCACTTCTGCTAAATTGTAGAATTTATTGACAAAAAAATTGTTAATAGTATTCTCTCTCATTTCTGATATTAATAATTTGCCTCTACTTTTTTCATGTTTAATGTGACTAAAAGTATGTCATTTTATTGATCTTTCATGAGAACCAGATTTTGGTTTCACTTTCTCTATTTTTTCTGTTTTCCATTTAATTGATTTCAGATCAGATCTTTATTATTTTTATTATTACCCGTTCTTATACCCTCTTTGACTTTAATCTACCCTTCTATTTCAATTTCCTTTGGGTGGGAGTTGAGGTTTGAGACCTTTTTAAATAAATGTATTCAATATTTGGTGATATATATTTCCCTCTAGGTACTACTTTAGCTGAACTTAAAAATTGATATGTTTTCTTTCAGTTTAAAATACCTTATAATTTTAGAAATGTTTTATAATTTATAAGTATTTAAATACTTTCCAGATTTTTTTTTATTAATTTCAAATTTCATTCCTTTTTCTTCAGAGAATACAATGTGTATGACTGGTGTCCTTTTGAATTTACTAAATCTTTAAATATATTGAAACTTCTTTTATACGTATAACACAGGCTATTTTCATAAATACTCTATGTGTACTTGAAAAGGATGTATATTTTGTTCCTATTATATGGAATGTTCTATGAATACCAATTATATTGAAGTGATTGATAGGACTGTTCAGCTGTTCCATAATAATACTTTCTATCTACTTGTTCATTCAGTTTTTGAGAAATGGGTACTGATAATTGTGGAATTGCTTATTTGTTTATACCCTTGCAGTTCTTGTCACACATAGTTTAAAGTTCTTTCACTAGGCTCATAAATGTTTATAATTGTTCTGTTCTCTTGTTGAACTGACCATTTTATTGTAATGAAATGAACCTGTTTGTCCAAGGTGCTATATTTACTCTGAAGTCATTCATCTGATATTACTACAGTAGCTCTCACTTTTAAAAAATTGGCATTAGCATGACATAGCTTTTCCATCTTTTTGTTTGTAATATTTTGTATCTTTTTATAAAAATTCATTTATTATAGACAGCATAGAGTTAGGTCTTGTTTTTAATCCAGTCTGATAGGGTGTTTAGACCACATGTATTTAATGGAGTTATTACACAGTTAAGTCCAAATCTATAATTTTGTTACTGATTTTCTATTTGTCTCATCTGTTTTGTGTTCACTCTTTCTTCTTTTTTTGCATTTGAATTACACATTATACATTTGAAGTATTGTTTACAATTCCACTTTATCTCCTTTGTAACTCTTCTGTGCTTTTTACTAGTTGCTTTTGGATCCATAGATTACAATTTTAATTTATTAAAGCTCATCTCCATAGACTATTATACTACTTCACATAAAGTGTCATAACTTTATAGTAGTATACTTTTATTTCTCCCTCTTGGGCCTTTATTATAGTGTTTACATCTTCTATTTTTACATGTTATAAATGCACAATGCATTCTTATTTTTGCTTTAATCAGTCAATTATCTTTTCAAGAGTTTTAAACAGAAAAAATGTTTATTATATTTACACTCATTGCTACTATTTACAGTTTCTTGCCTTCCATAGTGTAGATGCGTATTTCCTTCTGGCATCAATTTTCTACTGCCCACGGGACTTGGTTTAACAACTCTTGAATTACATGTTTGCTGATTATGAATTCTTTCAGATTTTGTATGTTTTTAAAAAGTCTTTATTTCATATTTATTTTTGAGAGATTTTTTTTTGTATATAGAATTCTATTTGGACATTTTTTTTCCTGTAACACTTCAAGAATGTTTCTCCATTTCCTTCTTTGCATTGTATTAGACAAGACGTCTGCTACCATTCTTATGATTGTTTCTCTGTCCATAATCTGTCTGTTTTCCCTAGATCCTTCTAAAGATTTCTCTCTATTTTTAGTTTTAAGTCATTTGACAATCATCCATGGTATGCCTTAGTCTATATTTCTCATTTTCCTTGTGCTTGGGGTACATTGAGCTTCTTAAATCAGTTTGTGTATAGTTTTCATATATTTGGGAATTTTCAGCCATTATTTCTTCAAATAATTTTCTCCATCATCATTCATCTCTCCTCTTTGGAGGAATAATTCCATATACATATAAAATAGACCACTCAATTTTGCTCTGAAACTCACTGATGCTCTTGATTTTTTCCCTGTCTTTTTCCTCTCTATATTTCATTTTGAAAAGTTTCTATTGCTATGTCATTAATTTCACACATCTTTCCTTCTGCAGTGTCTAATTTGCTATTAATCTCATCCAATGTAATTTGAACTTCAGACATTGTGGTTTTCCTTTAAAGAACTTTGATTTGGGTCATTTTTTATAACATACTTGTATCTGCTTACAGGATCAATTGTCCCTTTTTGTTCTACTTTCTTGAACTTATGGAATATAGTTATAAAATTATAAATAAACTTATCTACAAATTTTGTCATCTCTGTCACTTCTGGACCTGTTTGTATTGACTGATTTTTTTCCCTCTTTATGTGCCATATTATTCAGCTTCTTCCATGCTTGGTATTTTTTATTTTTTGCGAGACATGTATTTCATTTTGTTGGACATTAAATATTTTTTATTCCTATAAACATTTCTAAAAGTTTGTCTGGGATGCAGTCAAGTTACTTGAAATTATTTAGCTCCTTTCATATCTTGCTTTTGAGCTACATTAAGCAGGATGAAGGCAACATCACCCCTAGAACTAAGTTTGCCTTACTATTGAAACAAAATTCTGCTGAGAATTCAATCTTTTGCCCTGTGGATTATGAAGTTTTTTCTCTGCCTGGAAAGAACAATACCTATTCACAGTTCTGCATGATACCCAGGAACTGTCCTTTCCAATATTTTCAAGTAGTTATTTCCCTGGCCTCAGATAATTTCTTCACATGCGTGTACTGACCTGGACTCAGTTGAAGACTCAGGAGGTACCCTCAGCAAATATGGAGCTCTCTTTCTACAGTTCTAACATCCCTAATACTGTGGCTTATGAACTTTGTCCTTCCTGGACTTTCAAATCGATCAACTCAGTTCAGGGGGCTCACCAGAATCCCCTGTATCGCCCCTCCCTTTTAGTGTCCTGGATATTTTCTCCAGACAATATGCTGATATCATAGGATTCACCATATTCCTATTCCATTACACAGGAATCACTGTTCTTTGTTGTCTGGCTCCAAATGACTTGATATTTATTAACCCATATATTATGTTTAGTTTTGTTTTTTTTTTTTCTTTATTGGAGTATAATTGCTTTACAAAGGTGTGTTAGTTTCTGCTTTATAACAAAGTGAATCAGTTATACATATACATATGTCCCCATAGCTCTTCCCTCTTGTGTCTCTCTCCCTCCCACCCTCCCTATCCCACCCCTCTAGGTGCTCACAAAGCACCGAGCTGATCTCCCTGTGCTATGTGGCTGCTACCCACTAGCTATCTATTTTACATTTGGTAGTGTATATATGTCCATGCCACTCTCTCACTTTGTCCCAGCTTACCCTTCCCCCTCCCCATATCCTCAAGTCCATTCTCTATGAGGGTTGTGTCTTTATTCCCATCTTGTCCCTATTTTCTTCATGACCTTTTTTTTTTTTTTAGATTTCATATATATGTGTTAGCATACAGTATTTGTTTTTCTCTTTCCGACTTACTTCACTCTGTATGACAGTCTCTAGGTCCATCCACCTCACTAGAAATAGAAATAACTAGAAATAACTAGAAATAACTCAGTTTCATTCCTTTTTTGGCTGAGTAATATTCCACTGTATACATGTGCCACATTTTCTTTATCCATGTATCTGTTGATGGACACTTACGTTGCTTCCTTTGAATTATGGTTTTCTCAGGGTATATGCCCAGTAATGGGATTGCTGGGTCATACGGTAGTTCTATTTTTAGTTTTTTAAGGAACCCCCATACTGTTCTCCACAGTGGCTGTATCAATTTACATTCCCACCAACAGTGCAAGAGCGTTCCCTTTTCTCCACACCCTCTCCAGCATTTATTGTTTGTAGATATTTTGATGGTGGTCATTCTGACTGGTGTGAGATGATATCTCATTGTAGTTTTGATTTGCATTTCTCTAATTATTAATGATGTTGAGCATTCTTTCATGTGTTTGTTGGCACTCTGTATATCTTCTTTGGAGAAATGTCTGTTTAGGTCTTCTGCCCATTTTTGGATTGGGTTGTTTGTTTTTTTGATATTGAGCTGCATGAGCTGCTTGTAAATTTTGGAGATTAATCCTTTGTCAGTCACTTCACTATCAAACTCTTAAAGGAAAACATAGGCAGAACACTCTATGGCATAAATCACAGCAAGATCCTTTTTGACCCACCTCCTAGAGAAATGGAAATAAAAACAAAAATAAACAAATGGGACCTAATGAAACTTAAAAGCTTTTGCACAGCAAAGGAAACCATAAACAAGATGAAAAGACAACCCTCGGATGGGAGAAAATATTTATGTTTAGTTTTTTAACTTAATTTTGGGAGGGTAAATTTTATCCCTGTTATATCATCTTGGCCAGAGGGTCTCATCTATAATATCTTTGTTTAAAAATGATTACTAATTTTATAGAAAGCATACTTTTTGTTGTTTTGTTGTTTACTGTTCAATATTATCTATAAGAGATATTTGTGTACCTACAATGCCTTATCTTTTAAAAGTTTTATTGTTTGGGCTTTCATATTTAAATCTGTAATAAAAACGAAATAGAAATTTGTTGATATCTGACCCTATATCCATTTTAAATGTGTTTGCTTATTCATTTATATTTTAATTATTACTGTCATAAATTGTAAATATCATAAAATTTATCACCTTACACATTTTAAGTGTACAATTCAGTGATAGTAAGTATATTCAGAGTATTGTGCAACCATCACCACTCTCTATTTTGAGATGTTTTACATCATCCTGAACAGAAACTCTGTACACATTAAGTAATAACTCATCATTGTTCCATACCCTCAGCTCCTGGTTACATTTACTCTAGTTTAAATCTCTGTGAATTTGCCTATTATATTCCACATACATGGAATCACACGTTATTTATCCTTCTTTAATTAATATGGTAGTTTGTGTATTTCTAGGAATCTGTCCATTTCTTCTAGATTATCCAATTTGTTAGTGTACAGTTATTCCTGAAACTGTTTTATAAAGTTTTTATTTATGTAAGGTCAGTAGTAATGTCTCTCCTTACACTTCTCAATTTAGTAATTTTAATTATTTTTCTTCCTAGTCAAACTAGTTAAAAGCTTATCAATATTGTTGATCTTTTGAAAGAACCAACTTCTTGTTTCATTGAGTCCTTCTATTATTTTTCTATTTTATGTAATTTTTTATTTTTCCTTCCTTCTGCTAGCTTTGGTTTTAGTTTAATTTACTGTTTCTAGTTTTTTAAGGTACACAGTTAGACTATAATTTGAGATCTTTTTTTAATGTATGTGCTTACAGCTATATATTTCCCTCATAACTTCTTTCACTGCATCACATAAGTTGTGGTATTGTTTTTTTGTTTTTCTTCCTTTCATTTATCTATAAGGCATTTTATAATTTCCCTTGCAATTTCTACTTTGGCTCAGTAGTAGTTGTGGAATGAGCTGAATTTCCACATATTTGATAATTTTCCAGTTTTCCTTCTGCTACTGATCTCTAATTTCATTCCATTATGATCAAAAAAGATATTTCATATGATTTTAATCTTTTAAAATATATTAAGACTTATATTGTGGCCTAAAATGTGGTCAATTGTAGAGAATTTTTAATGTCCGCTTAAGAAGAATGCATATTCTGCAGTTCTTGAGTGGAGACATTTTATATGTCTATTATGTCTAATTGGTTTATAACATTGTTTACCTCCTCTATTTACTTATTGACTTTCTGTCTGATTGTTCTATTCATTATTTAAAGTGAGGTATTGAAGACTCCAACTGTTATCATAGAATTGTTTATTTTTCCTTTCAATTCTATTATATATTTCGGGGTTCTTTAGTGAGGTGTGTGTATTTTTATAATTATTTCCTGGTTTGAAACTTCCATCAATATATAATGCCCTTCTTGGTCTCCTGTAAACAGTTTTTTACTTGAAGTCTGTTTTTCTGACAATAATATAGCCACGCTCCAATTCTATTTATGTTACTGTTTACATGAAATATCTTTTCCCATCCTTTTACTTCCTTATTTTGTTGTCTGGCTTTTTCCATGCTTATAACACTTCAAAGATGTTACACTTTGTGTAATTTTTCAGCTATTTTTGTCCTTATACCTAAAGTCAGTCTCTTGTAGACAGTATAAAGATGGACTTTGTTTTTTATTCACTCTGCCAATTTCTGCCTTAAATAGTTAATTTTAATCCATTTACATTTAAAGTAATTAGTGATGAGGAAGAAGTTATTTCTGCTGTTTAGCTATTAGTGTTCTGTGTGTCTTATTTATATTTTATTCCTTGATCTTGCCATTATTGACTTTAGTGCAGCATTTTGATTTCCTTCTTCTTTCCTTTTCTATATATTTATTATTTATTTCTTGGAGGTTACATTGGGGGATTATAACATCTTAAATTCAGAGGAACTTAGTTTCAATAATATAAATTTAGTTTCAATAGTATGCAAACACTCTGTCGCTATACATTTTCCCCATGTATATTATTATTGTCAGTCTTCTTGTGTCCTTATACCTAAAGTCATATTACATCTTTATACATTGTGCACCCATTAACATAGATTTATAATTACTGTTTTATGCATTTCCCTTTTAAATCATATAGAAAAGAAGTTATAAACCAAAGGTTCATTGATATTGGCTTTTCTTTTGCCTATAGTTAACTTTACCAGTGTTCTTTATTTCTTCAGCTAGCTAATATTACTGTTTCATGTTATTTTCATTTCATGGTAAAGGACTCCTTTTAATATTTCTTGCAAAATTCTGCATAATTTATTCAAATTTGCTGAACTTTGCTTCTACCTGCCCAAATCTGCTGTTGAACAAATTTAGTGAATTTTTCATTTAATCTATAGTACATTTCACCTTCAGAATTTCTGTTTTGTTTCTTTTTTATAATTTCTATCTCTTTATTGATAGTTTCATTTTTTTCATGCATCATTCATTTATTGTTTGCTATAGGTTTTTAAAATATATTTAATTTATCAAGTTTGTTTCTATGCTAATTTTCTAAAAGTTTTCAATTTATTTTCAATCAAGAATGACTTCTGGAGTTTATCATTTTATCTAATTAAGATAATTGATTTTAATCTGTTAATGTGGTGGATTACAACATCAAATGATGTTTTAATGTTTAGTTAATTCAGCATTCTTGGGATAAGGCAATGCTGGCCATATGTATTACACAAACATACACATACTCAAATGTTTGGGTATATTTATAAATATATCGTACTAAATTTATTTTAAAATAATATTTACACTTATACAATATAGAATTTAAGCTCCTTAAGTGTGGATTATTTTGCATACCTGATATACTATTGTGTTTCTAACACTAGGAATAAAGCTTAACACCTAACAGATGTTCTATACATTTGTTTTTTTTGGGGTTTTTTTTGTGGCACGCGAGCCTCTCACTGCCATGGCCCCTCCCGAGCACAGGCTCCAGATGCGCAGGATCAGTGGCCATGGCTCATGGGCCTAGCCACTCCACAGCATGTGGGATCCTCCCGGACCGGGGCATGAACCCATGTCCCCTGCATTGGCAGGTGGACTCCCAACAACTGCACCACAAAGGAAACCCCTATACATTTGTTTTTAAAACGTAAAAGAATTAAATGAATAAATGAACTTGATATAAATTTTATTTCTTCCACTTTCTATGTCAGGTTCATTGCCAATGTTACAGTTGCCAAAGAAAGATTAATGAACTTGAATATTGGTCAATATAAATTTCAAAAATTTAAAATCAATATGAAAATATAGAACAAAAATCATAAAAGAATATCCAAAATCTGCATTAGCACATTCAATACACTAAGGTATATGAAATTACTATCCCAAAAGAAAAAATGAGATGAAATAAATATTTGAAGCAATAATGATTTTGACAAAACCAAAACACCTAAGTGTGTCATAGTCAACCTGTTGAAAACCAAAGACAATAAGAAAAATTTAAAGGCCACTAGAAAAGAAGTGCCACATTACCCACGACAGAACAAAAAGGAGTAATATATAATATTTCTTGTCAGAAACCATGCAAGTAAGAAGATGCTAGATTAAATATATTTAAAGTGTTGATTGGAAAATTATCCAAATTCTATACTCAACAATACTCTCCAAAATTAAGGTAATATAAAGACTATTTTAGACAAGCATTGAATAAAACAATACTAAAGACTTAATCTACTAGAAATAGTAAAGGACAATTTTCAACCTGTAGGAACATATATATGTAGGTAAAAAACTTGAATCTACACAAAGAAATAAAAAGTACTGGAAATCGAATATATAAATATAAAATAAAATTTCTTTTTTTGTGTTTAATTGCTTAAAAAGTAACTAACCATTTAAATCAGACATAGTTGCAATGTATTATGCATTCAGAGTATATGTAAAAGTAAAACATAAAACAATAACACAAGGAATGGGAGAGCAAAATTGGGAATCTAGAGTTATAATGTCCTTACCTAAACATGAGATAGCATGATAATTTAGAAAACTAGACTTATAAGGCAACTGCTACAATATATTTTTTAAAGGTATAAATAATAAGTCCATAGAGGAGAAAAGTAAAGTAAAGCATACCAAAATTTGTGGTTAAAGAAGTGGTTGGGGGGAAATTTATAACATTTAATGCCTACATTAGAAACTGAAAATCCTAATATTAGCAATCTAAGCTTCTGAATTAAGAAACTAGAGAAATTAAATGAAAAGTAGGAAGGAAAAGTTATAGTAAATCTTAAAGCAGAAATAAATGCAAAATGAAAATAGAAGGAAATAGAGACAATAAATTAACCCAAAGCCTCATTCTTTAAAAAGATGACTCAATAGCCTAGAAGAAATGAGCAAATTCTTCAAAATGTACAATTTTCCAACAATGAACCAGGAAGAAATAGAAAATATGAACAAACCAATTACCAGTAATGACACTGAATCAGTAATTTAAAAACTCCCAACAAACTAAAGTCCAGGACCAGGTGTCTTCACAGGTGAATTCTACCAAGCATTAAGAGAAGAGTTAACACCAAAACTTCTCAAGCTAGTTCAAAAATTTTCAGGGGAATAAACACTTCTGAACTAATTCTATGAGGCCAGCATCACCCGGATACCAACACCAGACAAATATATCACAAAAAAGAAAAAACTACAGGCCAATAATAATGATGAAAAAAGATGCAAAAATCCTCAACAAAACATTAGCAAACTGAATCCAACAATACATTAAAAGGATTATACACCATGATCAAGTAGAATTTATCCCAGGGATGGAAGAATTTTTCAATATCTGCAAATCAATCAGTGTGATACACTACATTAACAAATTGAAGAATAAAAGCCATATGATTATCTCAATAGATACAGAAAAAGCTTTTAACAAAATGCAACAGCAATTTATGATAAAAGAAAAAACTCTGCAGAAAGTTGGCATAGAGGGGACATACCTCAACATAATAAAGGCTATATATAATAAAACCCAGCTGACATCATAATTAATGGTGAAAAGTTGAAAGCATTTCCTCTAAGATCAGGAACAAGGCAAAGATGACCTTTCTCGCCACTTATTCAACATAGTATTGAAAGTCCTAGATACAGCCACCAGACAAGAAAAAGAAATAAAAGGAATCCAAATTGGAAAAGAAGAATTAAAACTGTCACTGTTTCCAGGTGACATGATACTATAAATAGAAAATCCTAAAGACCCCACCAGAAAACTATTAGAACTCATCAATGAATTTGGTAAAGTTGCAGGATACAAAATGAATATACAGAAATCTGTTGCGTATCTATACATTAACAAAGAACTATCAGAAGAGAAATTAAGGAAACAATCTCATTTACCATTGTATCAAAACGAATAAAATACCTAGGAATCAATCTACCTAATGAAGTAAAAGACCAGTGCTTGGAAAACTATAAGATACTGATGAAAGAAGTTGAATACAACACAAACAGATGGAAAGATATGCTGTGTTCTTGGATTACAAGAATTAATATTGTGAAAATGATCATACTATCCAAGGCAAACTACTGTTTCAATGCAATCCCTATCAAAATGCCAATGGCATTTTTCACATAACTAGAACAAATAATATAAAAACTTGTATGGAAACACAAAAGACTTCAAATAGCCAAAACGATCTTGAGAAAGAAATTCACAAATTTCTAGTCAGACTGACCAAAGGAAAAAGAGAGTGCTCACAAAATAACTAACATTAGGAAGGAAAAAAAGAGTAATTAATATTTAACTCACAGACATTTATAAAAATTAAACAGTTCGTTATAAATATAGCAAAATATTTTCAGAATTTATAGACAGATAAATATAAAACATTGAAAACTAATTAGAGAAAATCTAAATAAACTGAATGATACAGCATTCATGTAGCTGTAATTCATGGACTGGAATACTCAATATTATTATGTTAGTCCTCTCTTATTTGATTTATATATTCAATATAATCCCAGTCAAAATCTCAGCAAGATTTTTGTAGATAGGGAAAAGCAGATTCAAAAATGCATGTATAAAAGAAAAGAAACTTGCATAGCTAAAGAATTTTAAAGAGAAGAAGCAAAGTTAGAGGATTCACATAACCTGATTTCAAGGCTTACTACAAAGTTGCCTTAATCAATACACTGTGGTATTGACAAAAGGATAGATACAAAAATGAAACAGAATAGAGAACCAGAAATAGATCCACACACACAGTAAACTAATTTTCACAAAAATCCAAAGGCAACTAGATAAAGGATAGCATTTTCAATAAATTATACTAAAAAATGGCTATTCACATGCCAAAAATATAGTTTATAAATCCAAAATCATACCAAACAAAATAAATAAAAATTCATAAATCCACACCATTAAATATAATATAGAAGCCCTCAAAAGAGACAGCCTTAAAAATAGCCAGTGGTAAAGGGTAGAGAATACTGAAAACAATGATAATTAAACTAAGAGTTGGCCTTTCAAGAGAAACAAAAGAAGTTGGTAGACTTTGGGAATTTTTTCAGTTACTAAGGAGAATATAACTGTCAACCTAGAATATACATAAAAATAAACTATGTTTTAAGCACCAGGGAGAAATAAAGACATTTTTATATGAACAAAACTTAAGAAGGAAATTATAAAGGATATACTTTGTGCTGAAAGGAATTAATTCTACATAGAAAGTCAAAAGTTAAAAAAGGAATGATCAGAAAAATAAATAAATAAATTAATTAATTAATTAAAATTCAGGTATAAGTATATGTGAAACAAATATTGGCCAGACCCAAAATAATAATGATTCTATACAGAATAAAATTTTATATATTTAATTACAGTACTTACATGACATGTGTTGAGAGTGCAGTGATATGAGGTGATATGTCCTAAAGTCCTTGTATTTTTAAAGATGATAATATCTGTTAGCTTTAGACTCTAAGTTAAAGAACTTTAAAATTTTCCACCACCAACATTTAATAAATATAATTAAAACACATAATTTTCAAAATTTTGGAGCTAATCAATTTTTAAAAATTAAAAAACTAGCAACGAGAGAGAGTAATATAGAAATTATGAGATAAATGGAGAATACAAATAAATGGTAAATATATAAAAAGCCTTTTTTCAAAGTAGACTAAATGTTTTACAGTTTGAAATGAAATGAAGATCAATTTAAATGCAATTTTAAAAATACATTCACAAATCACCAGGGGAAAGAGGGAGAGAAAATTAAAAGAGGGGAAAAAAAGTGTGACAATACTATCAGGCAATATTCATGTATAGACACAGAGGTAAAATAATTCATACATAATGGAAATATCATCAATTCACCAAGTAAGAAAGTTTCTAAACATATATAAATGTAGTAACTGAGTCAAAACATATTAATAAAAGAATTAGAAGAAATTTTAAAAGTCTACCGTAATGGCAGGAGATTTTAATACAATACTCTCAGTAATTAATAGATCAGTCAGAAAGGATGTAGAAGATTTGAACTACACATTAGCAAGATTGATCTAATCAGCAGATATAGAACAGCACACCCAATAACCACAGAAAACACACGCTTCTCAAGTATATATGGAACATTTATAAACAATAGCCATAGACTTGGCTGTGAAGCAAGTTTCAACAAATTTAGAATAATTGATATAATAAAAATTATGTTCACTGCCACAGTGCACTTAACTTAGAAATCAATTACAAAAAGCAGAACAGAGAAATCACATATATTTAGAAATTAAGAAGCATGTTTAAAATGACTCAGAGGTCCAAAAGGAGTAATAATGAAGACTGCAAATGTTTATAACTTATCTGTATCCTAAAATTATAGGACAGAAATTACAAATTAGTACTTATGTGAAAGTGCACAGCCCTAAATGCTTATTTTTAAAATAATTAAAACAGTAAGATAAGCATGAATGTTAAAAGAAAGAAAAAGAACTCTAAAGAGAGTAGAAAGATGTAATTTTTTAAAAAGAAATTAATTAAATGGAAAACAATGATGTAGTAGACAGTATCAAAAAAAAATACTCCTTTGTGCGTGTGTGTGTGTGTGTGTGTGTTTTAAAAGACAGCAAAATAGTCACGTCTGATGAGAACAAAGCAAAATACTTGAATAACAGGCACTGGCAGTATTTAAAAAGGAATAAAATAATATAATGAATAGCATTATTTCAATAAACTTGAAAATGGACACATTTTCAGAGAAAAAATCAAAACTAATTCAGAAAAGAAAAACAAAAAGGAAACGACTATCCAATAACCACTGAATAAAATAAATCAACAGGTAAAAATCTTCCTATAAAGAAACATCAGGCCTAGATGGTTTACTAAGAAAAAATCTATTTCAGAGTAAGGAAAAACAGGTACAAATTTATTATATTTCTTTTATCTTGAAATAATTTTAGACTTACAGATTTGTAAAGATAGTACACAAAGTTCCCACATGCCCTCCACTCAGCTTGCACAAAGGTTAACATCTTACCTAACCAATATATATTTATTAAATCTAAGAAATTAGCATTTATAAAGTTGTATTAACTAAACCACAGACTTTATTCATATTTTACAAGTTTATACACTAATATCCTTTTTCTGATTTAGGATATCATACAGGATACCACGTTGCATTTAATGATTATGTCTTGTTAGTAACCTCTGGTTTGACAGTTTATTTTTTCTTGCTTTTCATGACCTTGACACTTGCAGAATATCTCTCACTTTTAGTCTGTATGATGTTTCTCATAGTTTATGGAATATCACAGAGGTGAAATGCCCTCCTTATCATATCAGAGGGGACATGATATGAACATGACGTTGTTCATGTTGTTAAACTTGATCACTTGATTAAGGTGGTGTTTGCCACTGTGAAATTCTCTACTGTAAAGTTACACTGTTTCTTTTTCCAAATGTTCGTTAAAAGCAAGTCACTAAGTCCAGGCAATACATTGGGAAAGAGGGAAATTAAATTCCATGTGCTAGGGGGAGGATATCGAATAATTTGTGGACAGAGGTTAAAACCACCACTGTAATCAATAAATATTTGGGAAGCTTTTCTTGAGGCTATAAAACTCTCCTGTTTTTCCTTTAAATTGCACCCATTGTTTTGGCAGTGGATTTTCTCTGCTGCAATTATTATTGTGGTACTCAAATCGTGATTTTCTATTTTCTTCATTCCTATCAGGTATTATCTAAGGAACATTTATCCATTTTATTCCCTGTATGTACGTTTCCAATTTTATATATACATATATATGCTCTAATGATTTCTGCTTAGGCTTTGACAGCTTTTTCAGTTTGGCTCCTGTGTCCATTTGACATGCTTCCATCTTTTCTTTTTTCTCATTTACTTACTATCATTACAAGACTCCAGACACATTTGTAATTTCCCTGGTCCAGACCTAGAATCAGTCATTTCTCCAAGGAGAAAGTTATTAGAAGCCAATAAAAGGGTGCTAAGATGCTCAATGCTAGTGTATCACTGTTTCTAGGAAATATATATATATATATTATATATACTAACCCATATATAGACACATCTCTCTATTTTGGAATGTATCTTTCTGAGTATGTATGTATTTACCTTTGTGTGTGTACTCCTGTGAGAAACAGAGTTATCAACTAGAGTACAGGGTTTATGTACAGTTTTTCTCTTTAGCCTTACAGTATTTAGCAAATCTTTGTTTTTCAAAGTTACTTAGGTCAGTTCTCTACCTACTTCCTTGAGTTATGTTATGCTTATACATTTGTAATACAGTTACATTAATTTGTCACAGTCCACATTTCATCCTAGGATCACTGGACAGCACAGACCATTTTTTTTAAACTTTCATAAAGTTCAATCTTTGACGTATACAGTTCTATGGATTTTGACAAATGGTTGGAGTCATATATCTGCCACCAGAGTGCCCTATATATATAGAGAGAGAGCGAGAGAGGGAGAGAGGGAGAGAGTTTCATCACCTTAAAATATCTTATATAGCCTCTTTTTAAATTTTTAAAAATTTATTTATTTATTTGGCCACACCATGCAGCTTGCAGGATCTTAGTCCCCTGACTAAGGATCCAACCGGGTCCTCGGCAGTGAGAGCACCAAGTGCTAACCACTGAACCACCAGGGAATTCTCCTAGCCTCTTTTTTTTTAAAAAGTCAATCTCTTCTCTAACAACCACTGACAACAACTGATCTATTTTCTAGCCCTATAGTTTTGCCTTTTGCCAGAATATCATATAAACTGAATCATGAAATATGGATCCTATGCACTTATTGTATTTCAGCTAACAAATCTCATTTAAAACGCATCCATATTTTTGCATAAATCAATAGTTTGTCCTGTTTAATTGCTGAGTTGTATTCAGATTTATGGATGTAATGCATTTATTTAAATCTTCATCTGTTGAAGGACATCTGGATTGTTTCCAGTTTTTGGAGATTATGAATAAAGTTGTTACAACATACAGGTTTTTGTATGAACATAACTTTTCAATTTACTTTGATAAATACCTAGAAATGTGTTGACTAGGTCACATGGTAAGTGTATGTTTAACTATATAAGCAACTGCCAAACTGTCATCCGCAATTGAATGAGAGTTTTACTGCCCGAGAATTTGGTACATCTGTCTTTTTCATTACAATTGATCTAATAGGTGTTTAGTATTATGTCATTGTAGTTATAGATTGTGTTTTTTTAATGACTAACAATTCTGAGCATCTTTTCATAAGCTTCTTTGACATATGTATACCTTCTTTGTTGAAATGCCTGTTCAGTTATTTTGCCCAATTTTTTATTGGATTGTTTATACTTTTATTTTTTTGAGCTTCAAGTGTTCTTTATGCATTCTTGATTCAAGTTCTTTTTCATAAATATGCTTTAAAATCATATTCTGCCAGTCTTCGGTTTGTCTTTTCATTCTCTTAACAGTATATTTCTCAAAGCAACCTTTTTAATTTAGATGTTTTGGTGTCATATCTACAAACTCATCACCAAACTCAAGGTTACATAAATTCTCCTGTTTTCATCTAGAACCATTACGGATTTATAATTTATACTCATGTCTCTGACCTATTGGATTTGTGTGTGTGTGTTTGTATAAGATATGTGATAACGTTACTTTTTTTTCTATGAATGTGCAGTTGTTACAACACCATTTATTGCAAGGACTATATTTTTTCACTGAAATACCTTTGAACATTTGTCAAAAATGGTCTTTTATGGCTTTCTATTCTTTTCTATTGATCTGTGTCTATCCTTTCAACAAAACCATAAGGTCTTAATAATTTGGTTTTTCGTTATGTTCTGATCCACTATAGCCTTACTGATTTTCTATTTACTGTTAACATGAGTTACCGAGAGAGAAGTTTTGGAGCTTCAAACTAAAATAGTGGATTTGTTTATATCCCTTCTCAGATCTTCATGCCGTTTGAAGCAAAACTGGTTGTGTTGATTGTAGGACTGTTGTATGTTCTTGGAAAATTCACCTACTTAACGTTAGAGACTATCCTTCTTTAACTCACAATATTCCTTGTTCTGAAGTTTACTTTATGTGAAATTAATAAAAAATTGTTTTAGTGTTTTAATGGTATGCTTATCTCCAATTTTCAAACTATTAAATGCATTTACATTTAAATTTGACTTCTTGTGAACAGTGTATTGTTGACTCTCCTTTTCATCCAATCTAGAATTCTGCATTGTAACTGGTGTGTTTAAAATATATTTGTGTTATTGATATGGTTGGGTTAACATTTGTCATTTTTTGCTGCTTTCTACTTTTTAAAAGTTATTATTTGTTTTCTGAATAATTATTTTATCTGGGTTTAATTGAATTTTAAAAAATTATTCCATTATCTCCTCTATTGATATATTATTAATATATCTTATTTTAAAGATTTTTTAGTTGTTATTTTAGGACTTTATATGTCCTAAATTATATGTCTACTTTCAAAGAATAATAAGTTGCTTCACCTCTTCTGCAAAGAACTTGTAACCAGATATTCACAATCTTCTTTCCCAACCCTTGTGTCATATTACTTTTAAATATGCTAGGAACACACAGTAAACTGTTAATATTATTCTTTAAATGTTGTTATCTTTCAGAGAAATATAAATAACAAAAATGGTTTACTTTATCTTGTTTAATTTCACATTGACATTTAAATTTCTTTACATAAATACAAGTTTCTAGAATAACAGTTTCCTTCTGACGGAAGAACTTTGTTAATAGTTTTCATAGGGTAAGTGAAAGTGAAATGGCTATTGCTTCTTTCAGTGCCTTCCCTCCAAAAATATTTACTTTTCTTTCACTTTTTGTTAGGTACAAATTTCTAGGTAGATGTCTTTGTTTTCTCTCTGTTTTTTTTTGTTTTTTTTTAAAGATGTCACTTTCTTGTCTTCTTGCATGGTTTCTAATGAAAAATCTGCTGTGATTTGTGTCCTTGTTTCTCTCTATGTAATGTGTTTTGTTTTCTTTTTGTTTTTTTAATCAAGGAGACTTAAAGATTATCTTTCATTTTCAGCAGTTAGGATATGATATACCTAAAAATTACGGTATTTTTCTTTTCTACTATTTATCCTGCTTTATGTCCTCTGAGCCTCTGGGACCTGTAATTTAGTATCTGTCATTAATATTGGAAATTTTTCAGTCATAATTTCTTCAAATATTGTCTACCCTCTTGTTTCTTTTCTGAATGGATTCCAATTATGTATAATTTAGATAGATTAAATGTTGTCCCAGATATCTTGGATGTTCTATTCTTTTAAAGTCACTCAATTCTTCCTGCAATTAAAATTTGTAATTTCTCTTGATCTATTTTCAAGTTTACTGAATCTTTTTTTAACTTTAATGTCCAGATAAGCTCATCAAAGTTAACCTTCATATTTTCATTCTTTAATTATTTTGTTTAATTATTTATTATAGTTTCCATCTATTTTGCTGAAATTACCTCTTGAACTTTTATATTATGTACTTTTTCCATAATATTAGTGTTTTTGACATACTAACTTATCAACTATCTTAAACGTCCTATCTTATAATTCCAACATCTGTGTCATATCTGAGTCTGGTTTTAGTGACTGCTTTGTCTCTTCAGACCTTTTTATTATTTATTTTTTGTAAGTCTCCTAATCTATTGATAACTGAGCATATTGTATAGGACAGTGGATACTGAAGTAATTATTTTTAATGCTTGAAAATGAACTCATCTTATCTTCTGCCTGGCCTATTCATGCTATTTTAGTCTGGAATTAGTCTGGGTTTGTTGTTAACTGTTGCTATGGTTACTGACAGTTCACCAGCAATCTCAAGTTCTCTAGGGATACCTCATTTTTATGGTGTCAGCAAAAATGTCTCTTTTTCTTTATGTTTAATCATCATTTGCCTTAGGATAGTCTTACTTATCTTTAGATCTTCCTTTTTCACTGCTCCTCACAGAATTTCATTCACTTGTATCTCTCCCAGTTGAGTATCTGTTATTTTTGCTCAATATTTCTTAAGATTTTCATTTCCAGAAATTCCATTTTGTCCTTTTTCAAACCTGTCATTTTGTTATAATATTTTTAATTCTACTCATTTTCCCAAATTTTCACTTATTTATATAATCATATTATTCTCATTTTCTATTAGGTATAATTACAGTATCTCAGATCTTTGAATGTCTTGGTCTAATGTGTGTCTTTTCTGCTCTCACTCATGATGTCATCTTTTCTGATTTTCTTTTTGTATTGCCATTTCATATTAATCTGAGATAATATGGAAGTTCTTTGAGACCTGCATTGATATTGGGCTCCTCTAGATAGAACTTTTTTTTTTTTGATTCTGTTGAGAACCTGGTATTTCTACCAAATCAGAATCTTTTTATATTCTTGGTCTATGTTTTATTTGCTTGCCTACTTTACAGTAACAAAGGTGCTTTGCATTTGGACTGAAACTCATAAAGATTAGATTTTGGTTAATAATTCTCCTAAAATTAATTTCCCCAACTCAATGGTAATTTTAGATTGACAATTTTCTTTTCATAAAGCAATCAGATAAATTCCCAATCATGTAGATTTTGACACTTTCTTTCCAATATTATACATTTTTTCTGTTTGTTCTTCTAATGCTTTTGCAAATTTGTTGACTTCAAATATGATGCTGAATAGAAGCATTCCTTTCCTTGTTCCTGAATTTAATGTCTGAAATGAGACTTCAATATTTATATATTTTTTCTATTTCAGGGAGATACTTTCTACCTGATTTAAAGATGTATTCCATTTCTACTTTACTGAGGCTTTTCATTAAGTAAAAATTCTGATTTTTTTACTGAATTGTTTGCTGTTCCATTTGTGATAACAAAGTCATTAAAGCTCAAAATGAGCAATGCAGATTTTCTTAATTTTTAAATCTCTGAACAGTTATGTATGACAGCAATTATTTGCTCCTTCAAGGTTGGTAAAACTTACTTTGAAAATTATCTATGTATTTTGGAGAGAGGATTTAGACTATATGTTAAATATCTCTAAATGTTTTTATTTTATTCAATCTCCTTGAGTTACTTTTATTTTCCATGAAATTATCCATTTCATCTAAGTTTTTATATAAAATGATTAAAAATTGGTCATCTGCACATCTGCAATTTTGTTCCAATTTAATATTTAAATTTATTATTTTAAATATTTTTCATGAACTTAAATGCATTTGTTAACATAGTATGTTATATAAGTATGTATATATATTTAAATAGACTTCATTTTTTAGAGCAGTTTTAGGTTTATGGAAAAATTGAATGGAGGGTACACAGATTCCCCACGTACCCCTGACCCCCACACATACATAGCCTCCCCCATTATCAACATCCTTCATCAAAGTGGTACATTTGTTCCAATTGATGAACCTACATTGACACATCATTATCACTCAGAGTCCATAGCTTTCATTAGGATTCACTCTTGATGTTGTACATCCTATGGGTTTGGACAAATTTTATTGGAGGATAGTGGACTTACAATGTGTTAGTGTCAGATGTACAACATAGTGATTCAGTTATATATATATATATATATATATATATATATATATATATATTCATTCTTTTTCTGATTCTTATTTATTTACGACCTTTCCTTGATTTTTTTAGTCTTAACAGAGGTATTCTTTCTCAAAACAGGATTTTTTTAATTAACAGACTTTATTTTTTTTTTAAGATGTTGGGGGTAGGAGTTTTATTAATTAATTTATTTATTTTTGCTGTGTTGGGTCTTGTTTTTTGTGCGAGGGCTTTCTCTAGTTGTGGCAGGCGGGGGTCACTCTTCATCGCGGTGCACGGGCCTCTCACTATCGCAGCCTCTCTTGTTGTGGAGAACAAGCTCCAGACGCGCCAGCTCAGTAGTTGCGGCTCACGGGCCTGGTTGCTCCACGACATGTGGGATCATCCCAGACCAGGGCTCGAACCCGTGTCCCCTGCATTGGCAGGCGGATTCTCAAGCACTGTGCCACCAGGGAAGCCCAACAGACTTTATTTTTTAAAGCAATTTTAGATTTACAGAAAAATTGATCAGAAAGTACAAAGTGCTCTCCCTTTCGTCTCATCCAAGTTCCCATATTACTAACTCATGTTAGTATGGTACATTTGTTATAATTGATGAACAAATATTGGTATATTATACATTATTGTTACCTAATGTCTGTAAGTTCACTTTCACTCCTTTATTGTACAATTCTAAGGGTTTTGACCAAAGTTTAATGTCATATACTTGCCAATGTATAGGCATTATATCAATATATTTGACAATTATGTCATATCCATCATTGCAATGTCATACAGAATAATTTCACTGCCACAAAATCCCCTGCACTCCTCCTATTTATTCATCCTTTCCTCCCTCATACCCCTGGCAGCCACTGATATTTTTACTGTCTCTGTAGATTTGCCTTTTCTTCAGTGTCATATATCTGGAATCATATAGCATGTAGCCTTTTCAGACTGGCTTCTTTAACTTAACAATATGCATTTAAGTTTCCTCTGTGTCCTTTTGTAGCTTGAGAGCTCATTTCCTTTTATCACTGAATAATATTCCACTGTAGGGATGTACCATAGCCATTTTAGTACCGATAGATGTGTAATTGTATCTCATTGCTTTAATTTGTAATTCCCTAATAACATATGTTGTTGAGCACGTTTATTTCATATGCTTATTTGTCAAGAGTTTTAGTCTCGCTTATTGCTATAACTTGCTTGTACTTCTTTTGAATTCTTTTTCATTTAATTGATTTTTTATTCATTTTTTTTCCAGCATTTATTTCATCTATACCCCTTTCCCCCTTAGCTTCTGAAGTTGGACTCTTAATTTATTTACTTCATATTTTATGTGTTTAATGATGGAATATATTTAAATATCCAGTAGTTTTATTGTGAGACTTTAGCTGACTTCTAAACAGACTTGATGGAGAGTTGTTGGAAGAATCAGAATGGATGTACTAGGTAGAGGCACATGAGGAATACTATAAGTATTGTGGTAGGTGTTAGATGTATTTATTTACCCAGTAGAGAGAATGAGATAGAAAGTTGTAGTAAAGTCAAGTACAAAGTGAGACACAGATCTTAGCTAAATATGTAACAACCACATAAAACTAAGATCATAGGAAAGAAATATGAAAGGATAGGTTTTATGCACAAAGAAATTCTTAGAGAATATTGTATGTGCTAAAAAATAGACAATTTATTTTCACTAAAAATAAGATCTGAATTCACTGGTGTATAGTTCTTCATCTATATAGTGCCTCATCCTTGAGATCTTTTTCTTTTTTTTTTTTTTTTTTTTGCTGTACACGGGCCTCTCACTGTTGTGGTCTCTCCCATTGTGGAGCACAGGTTCTGGACGTGCAGGCCCAGCGGCCATGGCTCATGGGCCCAGCCACTCCATGGCATGTGGGATCTTCCCAGACCGGGGCACGAACCCATGTCCCCTGCATTGGCAGGCGGACTCTCAACCACTGCGTCACCAGGGAAGCCCGAGATCTGTTTTTAATATAATCTGTTTTTAATATAAATCTAGAAGAACAAGAGTTCTTATATTAAACAGAAATAGCTAGAGGAAACACGCTGGTCATCTTTCAAAAAGTTAAATAGAAACATCTAAAGAGAGGAAGAATCAAGTTTTCTTTTTTTTTTTTTTTTTTTCTATGTGAACTGGAAACAAATGAAGTCACAAAGAAAGAAGTTATAGAACTGGATAATTTTATAACAATTTCATTTTTCAACAACAAAAAAGTAATTGCTTATGGTAAAATACAGCCCACTCACCAACCCTGCCAAAGATTAATGAGCACTGCCCAGTCCTTTGACAGTTCATCCTAAATCTGAGTGCCTAGGTCGTCCCATGTTTGCATATATTTCTGTATGTGCATATGTATTTGTGAAAGTATGAAAAAACATGTATATGATTGTGTATGTGTGAAATTGCCCACAAAATTTTGTATGGCATTTTCTATAAAGTGTATCCCAGTTTCCTAATACTTAAAAACACCGTGGTTTTCAAAATGCTTAGAAAATTTGTGAAGTAGAACAAGATTTTCTTTTACAAAATTTGAGGGGTTTCCCCACCAAATCCATTTTCTCTCTTTTTCTTTAAGACAACTTTCTCAGAAATTCTTTTTTTTTTTTTTTTTTTTTTGCGATACGCAGGCTTCTCACTGCTGTGGCCTCTCCCGTTGTGTAGCACAGGCTCCGGACGCGCAGGCTCAGCGGCCATGGCTCACCGGCCCAGCTGCTCCGCAGCATGTGGGATCTTCCCGGACCAGGGCACAAACCCGTGTCCCCTGCATCGGCAGGCGGACTCTCAACCACTGCGCCACCAGGGAAGCCCCTCAGAAATTCTTATCCTTAATCTTTCAAAATTTTCTTAGAAAGAATTTGAATACAAAATATTGGCTTTATACTACAGATTTAAGGTAGTGTTTTTGCTCCTCTGGGCATATTTGCTCAAATCTCTTCTCTCTAATTGAGGAATAAAAGTCTGTTCTATGCTAAATAATTCTAGCCACCCATTATTAGATAAAGAATGGATTATAAGTTGAAGAGAGGTTTGTTTTTGTTGTTTTTTTTGTTTGTTTGTTTGTTTGTTTTTGCGGTACATGGGACTCTCTCTGTTGTGGTCTCTCCCATTGCGGAGCACAGGTTCTGGACGTGCAGGCTCAGCAGCCATGGCTCACAGGCCTAGCCACTCTGTGGCATGTGGGATCTTCCCAGACCAGGGCACGAACCCACGTCCCCTGCATCGGCAGGCAGACACTCAACCACTGCACCATGAGGGAAGCCCTTAAGAGAGCTTTATCATGGCATTATGACAATCCCAATATTAAGCAGATTTAAGCAGATACTTTGACTAAGAATTAAACCAGAATTGTAGAAGCAGAATTTAAAATGAAATGTTGTGAGATTTCCTTGTCCAAATGTTGTGAACCTAGGAAAGCAACATCTGAAATATTGAATGGGTCTCTCCAATCCCCTTGTCCCAATTACATCTTAATGCAAGTAGGAAGGAGTGGTATTGATGGGAAATAGCTCATTTTACCTCTTAAATATTAGCTCCACTGAGTCAACAAGACTGTCAAAGGATACAACTTTCTAAGGCAAGTGGAGACATTGGGAGGCAATAAATACACAGCCTCTTTATTTTAGCAAGTCTTGGTGGGATATTTTTCTACCCAAGCCCCAATCTCCACGTACAAATTATTAGGAGATGAGTGAGTTTCAGAAAATGAAAATTAAACTCAGAAAGTCAAGGGAAATCAGAGTCAGGCAGAAGGGTCCTCAGAGAAAGAGAACAAAGGCAAGAAAGACAAAGAGAAAAGAGGGCAAAGTAGAGAAAAGACAGGGAAATAGGAGAAAACATGGAAGATCCCAGAAAGGCATGAGCAAGAATGGAAATGCCATTCTGCATGACTTTCTCATCTTGGGAGACCCCAGAGATAGCAGAGAGTATAAGGGAAAACTCCCTGCCAAGGAAGTTATTTTGTGATATGAGATGCCTTCAAGGTTCAATATCCAAATGAAATTATATCACATGATTACTTTCTATTGTACAGTGACCAAAGGCTGGACACATCTACTTCTTGAAAGCCAGAATAAATTCTAAAAATTGGAAGATGTTGTACCCCAAATATACATTGTTTAAGAGTCTTTTCAAGTCACCCAACTTCTCATTAACCATTTAATTTCTTATTCTGAACTTCCCACCTAGACTGTGAATGACCAATGAACAAGAAATATATTAAGTTTTCTTTCCCTTATGTTCCCTCCTTGCATAGTTTAGGAAATCTCTCTCTATTATTTAAGTTCAAAGTTGATATAAGTCAAATCAGCCTAATGTAGACAAAAAAGTGCCATGGAAAAAGAAGTATGGTGAGTTGTGTTTTCAAATGATTGGCAATATATGAATGAGCATAGAAAGAGATAGTTGGTTTAACTTATGGTAAGTCATGTCCATTAATTAGCTGATAAAACAAATTATTCCAGATACAGCATAGAAAAAATATAAGTGAACAAAAAGACAAAGGATAAATTAATCAATAGTAGAACCACAAATTAATTCAAATAGAAGCTCTAATATGTTCAATTTTCTGGGTATGATGAAGACAAATAGGCCACATTATTACAATTCCTCTGGATTCCATGTTGTCAAAAGCTCACAGAGCTGAAAGGGGTTATCTGTGATAAGTTCTCCTGTATATCTACAATCAGAGGAAGAAAGTAAAAGCCAGAGCTGAGACTGGTATAAATAAGTATGATGTGTATGGGGGTAAAGATTTTGTGTGTGGGGAAGGAAGGAGTGCCTGGAAATTAGATAGAAAAGAGAGATTCTTCCTTGTCTGAGATTTTGTGGGATAGACTACCAAGCATTGCTGTTTCCAAAACTTTTCTTTTGATCATCCTCTATTCAAAGGCACCAGATCCTTATATACATCTATCTCTCTTTCTATATCTATCTATCTATCTATCTATCTATCTATCTATCTATCTATCCACCCATCTATCTATCTATCCATTCATTCAAGCCAGGTCTGTTAATATTTTACCAAGATGTTCTTCCTGTGGTTATCAGTCCATCTGCTACACATTTTGGTATTGATTTTCTTTGCTAGAGCCTGGTTGATATTCCCTTAAATACACTGAGATCTACAGCTTGATCTTCTGATCCTTATCAGTCATGTTAGCAAATCCTGATTTTTCCCATCACAATATCTCATGTGGCAAGAGAATAAGCAGAGGTGAAACAGCAATGATGGCAATAGTCACCTTGAGGTCCCTAAGCTGATGTGCATTCCATAAGGTCAGGGTATGCCTCTTAAGGGGAAGATTCAAGTGATATCAACCATCCAGTTATCCAGGGCTGAATCACAGCAACAGTGTAACACTAAACAGGAAGCTTTACTGCTTTCCTAATTACCTCCTATGATGTACCAGACACATTGTTTGGTACCAGAGGTTTTCACATTTATATTTCCAGTTTTGACCTTGTGTTACAAGATATAAAGATTCTTTTGATGGTGAGAAACAAAATAAAAACACTTGGATAGATGAAAGACATAATTATTTTTAACTTACAGAACCAAATGAGAGAAGGCTGCCATGCAGGGCCACACAGATGGTTGGTTCATCTGGGGACATGGTAACAGCAAGCTAGAACTGTAGGAGGAGGTGTATTTATGGAAAATATGGTGGGGTTAGGTAGTTTCACTGGATTCCTAGAGACTGGGTATTTTGAATAATTCTGTGGGTCTAAGAAAGAAGGGGCTGTCCCTGGATATTACATGTCTGGGGACCTCTTGAAGTTAGATATGTGTGTATTGTAACCTAGAAGTGTTAGACCTTGATAAGAGAAGTAATTGGGGGCAGGGTAGAATTGTGAATTGTTAGCCATGACTTCAAAACTGGGTGAAGACAGCACTTGGGAGATATTATACTATAGATCTCTCCCCTAAACATCCAGCTCAAATATTTAACTTCCTTCTAGGTAGTTCAACATGGATGTCTAATAGGCATCTCTAACTCAAAATGTCTAAAACTAAACTTCTCATCTTCCTAACCCACAATTGCTCTTCCCATAAAGAAGAAAATTGCTATAAAGTTGCCTTTTACCGTGAGAAGTACCAAGTCTTTTGCTCATCTCTACTGTCTGATCTCCAACTTTCTCACCTTATGTCATGCAGTGAGATGACATGGCTGGCAGCTTGACTTTCTCTAAAATGATATAGACAAGTGTTGAAGCAACAGAAACAGAACTCAGACAGGTGGACCAGCTTTGACTTTTGATTTACAGTGAGCATCATAAATTTTTATAACATGTCACCAGCTTAAGCTTAGTCAATGGTGTTAATCTTGGGTGACAAGTCATGAATGATAAGCAGCTATAACTGAAGTTTCCCCCATCACACATTTGACAGAGCCAGAAATCTTGACCTGAGATAAAATACCAGCTGCTTGTTCACTGGCTACTTTAAAACCAAACCTTGCAGCAAAGAGCATGGAAGAAATGTCAAAAGTTCCTCAATACATATCTCGTTAACACATAATAAAAATTATCTAGCTGTCATCTTGGAAGGAGCAAAAAGTTAGTATGAATTAGTTTTTACTCACAGTATTTCAAAGGGACACTTTCTATTCCACACTGCTGTGAACTCTAGTCTACAATAGCTCTCCACCAATCTTGTTAACATTAAATGCATGGATAATAAACTTAAACATTGTGGTAATAAGCTCTTTGGAGTTGTTCTCCTCTACAGAATCATAAAACTGAGGGACTAAAAAGAACCTTAGGTTAATCTGGTCTAAAACTTCATTTAAACATGTGACAACTGGAGTTCAGTAACTCAGATAAATTTTGCCAAGGGCCACGTTGCCATTAAATTAAAAAGATGGAAGTTCACCTCATATCTCCCAACTGTGAGTCAGGATTCTTTCCATTCATCACACTATCCTTCTTTTTTTTTGATGATTCAACCAGTTAAATGAAATTGTTTTCTTTGTATTATCTTTGGCTACATGTATAAATAAATGGGCAACTTCATGGTGAAAATGAAGGTGCAATTTGAAACATTATGAGAAAGCAACTGGATTCAGAAATTATATTCTTGTATAGACCCAAAATGTCAATAATAAATGTAAGGAAAGTCAAAATGGCCAACTCAAATAGACTATTCCATAAAATTCTAGCAAACATAAGATACTTTAGAAAACTTACTTAGGACAGGGAGTTGTAGAGTTACAAAAGCCTCTATAAAGATTGCTATCTAGAAAATATCTTCTGAAGAACAGAGAAGGGAAACTAGAAAAGGCTTCTTTATCATCCACATTGTCAATAAAAATTTTTAAATAAAAAGTTTTGAGTCCCTCTGTAGCTGCTCACAATACTTAACTTTCTTCAAAATTGTCAGGCAATTCATCAATACAATGCCTGAACACAACCCCAGTTAGAAGTCCCCTTATAATCTCACTGTCTATTTAATTTTCATTCATTTCTGTTGTGAGGAGATGAGCTGCTGATGTCTGCTCTGGGCCTGGCTGGTCCCCATGTGGCCATCCTGCTGACACACTTCCTTGACCAACGGCTGAGGGTAGGTACAGCAGATATCCACAAATACAGAATAGTGAGTCTATAAAAAGGACAGAGACCAATTATTCTCATTAGTCAACAAGGACAGAGTAGGAGCTAATGGGGCTTCTGTTTCAACAGAGGGAAAATTTAGGTTAACTATTAGGAAAAACTTTGTAACTATTAGAACAGTTAGGACTCTGGAAACAAGGTACCCAGGGAGGAAGTAAAATCACCTTCACTTAAAGGTACTCAAGGTAAGATTAGCTCACCATTTATCAAGGAATATAAAAAGATTATTAAATCAGGACCACTAAGAAGTGCAAAAAATTCCTGGCCTGAGAATATTATCTGGCACTTCAAGTTGTGTCATTAGCAGAAAGTTAGAAATTAGTCTAGCCACTAGCAGTAAACAAAACAAACAAACACCTCTGCTTTCATTAAGCTTAGAATCTAATGTGGGTGGGGGAAAGAAATAAAGAAGTTAAATAACTGTCATTTTAAATAGTTATAAGTGCTGAACAGAAAACTAAAGTGAGAAGATGGATGGGAGGTTACTGGGTAAGAGAAGAAGCAATTTTAGGTAGGGTTGTTAGAGAAAAACTCAATGAGAAGATGGCATTGTAGTGAAAATTTAAAGAAGCAAAATAACCACAGAAATTCTGGAGTGTTCCAGGCAAAGGGAATAGCAAATAACAGGCCCTGAATAGAAACCTAATTGATATCTGAAAGAAAAGGCAAAGACTTCTTTTTATTTAGATTAGAGTGATTAAGGAGGAAGATCAGAACAAGATAAGCAAAAACCGTAACTGAATGAAGATGGAGCAGATCACTCAGGCTTTGCATTTCAGATAGGACTTTAGCTTTTGTGATGAGTGCAGTGGAAAACAGAAAGGATGTGATCTCACTTGCAATTGAACAAGATTTAGCTTTGTTGTGTTTGGAAAAGACTAAAAAGGAGAAAGAATAGAGAAATGAATTAATAATCTTGAAGGCTTTTACAATAACAAAGGTGAAAAAGCATGAAAATTGAGATGCTATAGTGGAGATGGTTTGATGAAGTCAACATCTAGATTAATTTTAAAGTTATAATCAACAGAATTTGATGAAGAGTGAAGAGAACACAATGAGGTATGAAAGGAGGAACATCAAGCACAACATCATTATAGTGTAAACCTAAAAGTTACTATTAAAAACTGGTGCAAAATGGTATACTTAAGAGGCCAGTAGAAGAATTCAATGGAAAACTAAAAATTTAAAGGAGATATAGGAAAATACACAATCATGCTGAACATTTTAATATCCATACTCAGTAAGCAATAGAACTAAACAAAATATTAATGAAGGTATATAGGATCTAAACAACACTATCAATGATCTTAATCTAATGAATATTGATCAAACAGGAAACGAGACAAGAAAAAAGCATATCCTACTTTCAAGGTCATACAAAATATTCAACAAGATAGATCACATGTTGAACAATAAAACAAGTGCAAATAAGTCTCAAAGGCTGAAATATTATAGAATATGTTCTTTGAACACAACAGAATTAATTTAGAAATCAATCAAAACAATGTATATAGAAAGTGACACATATTTGGGAATTAAGACACTTCCAAATAAATGATAAGCAAAAAAATAAATAAAGGGAAATTGAAAGAGAGAGAGGAGAAATAAAAAGGAAAATTGGAAAAATTTCCAAAATGAACAGTAATGAAAATACAATGTATCAAAATTTATAGAATGCAATTAACACAGGACTTGAAAAACTAAGAAAGACTTAAAAAATAATTATCTAAATTTCAAACAAACAAAGGGAATATATTAAAACAAACTTAATTTCAAAGTAAATATTAGTAAGTAATAGGGTAGAGAGGGCACACAGGAGAAGCAAAAAGAACTACAATCCTGCAGCCTGTGGAACAAACACCACATTCACAGAAAGAAAGACAAGATGAAAAGGCAGAGGGCTATGTACAAGATAAAACCACAGAAAAATAATTAAATGAAGTGAAGATAGGCAACCTTCCAGAAAATGAATTCAGAATAATGATAGTGAAGATGATCCAGGACCTCAGAAAAAGAATGGAAGCAAAGATCGAGAAGATGCAAGAAATGATTAACAAAGACCTAGAAGAATTAAAGAACAAACAAACAGATGAAAAATACAATAACTGAAATGAAAACTAAACTAGAAGGAATCAATAGCAGAAAAACTGAGGCAGAAGAACGGATAAGTGACCTGAAAGACAGAATGGAGGAATTCATTGCTTCAGAACAGAATAAAGAAAAAAGAATGAGAAGAAATGAAGATAGCCTAAGAGAATTCTGGGACAACATTAAATGCAACAACATTCGCATTATAGGGATGCCAGAAGGAGAAGAGAGAGAGAAAGGACTAGAGAAAACATTTGAAGAGATTATATTCGAAAACTTCCCTAACATGGGAAAGGAAAAACCACCCAATTCCAGGAAGCACAGAGAGTCCCATACAGGATAAACCCAAGGAGAAATATGCTGAGACACAGAGGAATCAAATGGGAAAAAACTATAAAGACAAAGAAATATTATTAAAAGCAGCAAGGGAAAAACAACAAAAAACATACAAGGGAACTCCCATAAGGTTAACAGCTGATTTCTCAGCAGAAACTCTACAAGCCAGAAGGGAGTGGCATGATATACTTAAAGTGAGGAAAGGGAAGAACCTACAAACAAGATTACTCTACCCAGCAAGGATCTCATTCAGATTCAATGGAGAAATCAAAAGCTTTACACGCAAGCAAAAGCTGAGAGAATTCAGTACCACCAAACCAGCTCACAACAAATGCTACAGGAACTTCTCTAAGTGGGAAACACACAAGAGAAGAAAAGGACCTACAAAAACAAGCACAAAACAATTAAGAAAATGGTCATAAGAACATACATATTGATAATTACCTAAAAGTGAATGGATTAAATGCTCCAACCAAAAGACACAAGCTTGCTGAATGGATATAAAAACTAGATCCATATATACACTGTCTACAAGAGACACACTTCAGAACTAGGGACACATTCAGACTGAATGTGAGGGGATGGAAAACGATATTCCATGCAAATGGAAATCCAAAGAAAGCTGGAGTAGCAATACTCATATCAGAAAAAATACACTTTAAAATAAAGAAAGTTACATGAGACAAGGAAGGACACTACATAATGATTAGGAGATCAATCCAAGAAGATATAACAATTATAAATATATATGCACACAACATAGGAGCACATCAATACATAAGACAACTGTTAACAGCTATAAAAAAGGAAGTCGACACTAACACAATAATAGTGGGGGAGTTTAACACCTCACTTACACCAATGGACAGATCATCCAAAATCAAAATAAATAAGGAAACAGAGGCTTTAAATGACACAATAGACCAGATAGATTTAATTGATATTTATAGGACATTCCATCCCAAAACAGCAGATTACACTTTCTTCTCAAGTGTGCATGGAACACTTGAACACCAGGATAGATCATATCTTGGGTCACAAGTCAAGCCTCAGTAATTTTAAGAAAATTGAAATCATATCAAGCATCTTTTCTGAACATAATGCTATGAGACTAGAAATAAATTACAGGGAAAAAACAGTAAAAAACACAAACACATGGAGTCTAAATGGTACATTACTAAATAACCAAGAGATTGTTGAAGAAAACAAAGAGGAAATCATAAATCAACTAGAGAAAAATGACAATGAATACACGACTATCCAAAACCTATGGAATGCAGCAAAAGCATTTCTAAGAGGGAACTTTATAGCTATAAAAGCCTACCTCAAGAAACAAGAAAAATCTCAAGTAAACAATCTAACTGTACACCTGAAGGAACTAGAGAAAGAACAAACAAAACTCAAAGTTAGCAGAAGGAAAGAAATCATAAAGATCAGAGCAGAAATAAATTAAATACAAACAAAGAAAAGAACAGCAAAGATTAATAAAACTAAAAGCGGGTTCTTTGAGAAGATAATCAAAATTGATAAACCATTAGCCAGACTCATCAAGAAAAAGAGGGAGAGGACTCAAATCAATAAAATTAGAAATGAAAAAGGAGAAGTTACAACTGACAGTGCAGAAACACAAAGCATCATAAGAGACTACTACAAACAACTGTATGCCAATAAAATGGACAATCTGGAAGAAATGGACAAATTCTTAGAAAGGTATAACCTTCCAAGACTGAACCAGGAAGAAATAGAAAATATGAACAGACCAATCATGAGTAATGAAATTGAAACTGTGATTAAAAATGTTCCAACAAACAAAAGTCCAGGACCAGATGTCTTCAAAGGTGAATTGTATCAAACATTTAAAGAAGAGCTAACACCTATCCTTCTCAAATTCTTCCAAAAACTTGCAGAGGAAGGAACACTCCCAAACTCATTCTATGAGGCCACCATCACCCTGATACCAAAACCAGACAAAGACACTACAAAAAAAGAATATTACAAACCAATATCACTGATGAATATAGATGTTAAAATCCTCAACAAAATACCAGCAAATACAATCCAACAACACATTTAAAGGAACATATACCATGATCAAGTGGGATTTATCCCAGGGATGCAAGGATTCTTCAATATATGCACATCAATAAGTGAGCTACACCATATTAACAATTTGAAGAATAAAAACATTATGATCATCTGAATAGATGCAAAAAAAAGCTTTTGACAAAACTCAACACCCATTCATGATAAAAACTCTCCAGAAAGTGGGCATAGAAGGAACCAACCTCAACACAATAAAGGGCATATATGACAAAACCACACCAAACATTCTCAATGGGGAAAGACTGAAAGCATTTCCTCTAAGATCAGGAACAAGACAAGGATGTCCACTCTCACCACTATTATTCAACATAGTTTTGGAAGTCCTAGCCACAGCAATCAGAGAAGAAAAAGAAATAAAATAATACAAATTGGAAAGAGAAGTAAAACTGTCACTGTTTGCAGATGACATGATACTATACATAGAGAACCCTAAAACTGCCACCAGAAAAGTACTAGAGCTAATCAATGAATTTAGTAAAGTTGCAGGATACAAAATTAATGCACAGAAATGTCTTGCATTCCTATACACTATTGATGAAAACTCTGAAAGAGAAATTAAGGAAACACTCCCGTTTACCATTACAACAAAAAGAATAAAATACCTAAGAATAAGCTTACCTAGGGAGACAAAAGTACTGTATGCAGAAAACTATAAGACACTAATGAAAGAAATTAAAGATGATACCAACAGATGGAGAGATATACCATGTTTTGGATTGGAAGAATCAATATTGTGAAAATGACTATACTACCCAAAGCACTCTACAGATTCAATGCCATCTCTATCAAATTACCAAAGGCATTTTTTATGGAACTGGAACAAAAAATCTGAAAATTTGCAAGGAGACAAAAAAGACCTAGAATTGCCAAAGCAGACTTGAGGGAAAAAAACAGAGCTGCAGGAATCAGACTCCCTGACTTCAAACTATACTATAAAGCTACAGTAATCAAGACAATATGGTACTGGCACAAAAACAGAAACATAGATCAATGGAACAAGATAGAAAGCCCAGAGATAAACCCACACACCTATGCTCAATTAATCTATGACAAAGGAGGTAAGGATATACAATGGAGAAAAGACAGACTCTTCAATAAGTGGTGCTGGGAAAACTGAACAGGTACATGTAAAAGACTGAAATTAGAACACTCCCCAACACCATACACAAAAATAAACTCAAAATCAATTAGAGACCTAAATGTGAGTCCAGACACTATAAAACTCCTAGAGGAAAACATAGGAAGAACACTCTCTGATGTAAATCACAGCAAGATCTTTTTGGATCCACCTCGTAGAGTAATGGCAATAAAAACAAATATAAACAAATGGGATCAAATGAAACCTAAAAGCTTTTGCACAGCAAAGGAAACCACAAACAAGACGAAAAGAAAACCCTCACAATGGGAGAAAATATTTGCAAATGAATCAACGGACAAAGGATTAATCTCCAAAATATATAAACAGCTCATGCAGCTCACTATTTAAAAAACAAACAACCCAATCTAAAAATGGGCAGAAGACCTAAATAGACATTTCCCCAAGAAGACATACAGATAGCAAAGAAGCACATGAAAAGCTGCTCAACATCACTAATTATTAGAGAAATGCAAATCAAAACTACAATGAGTTATCACCTCACACCAATTAGAATGGGCATCATCAGAAAATCTACAAACAACAAATGCTGGAGAGCGTGTGGAGAAAGGGTAACCTCTTGCACTCTTGGTGGGAATATAAATTGATACAACCACTATGGAGAACAGTATGGAGGTTCCTTAAAAAACTAAAAATTGAATTACCATATAATCCAGCAATCCTACTATTGGGCATATACCCAGAGAAAACCATAATTCAAAAAGGCACATGCACCCCAATGTTCATTGCACCAGTATTTACAATAGCCAGGTCATGGAAGCAACCTAAATGCCCATTGACAGATGAATGGATAAAGAAGATGTGGTACATATATACAATGGAATATTGCTCAGCCATATAAAGGAACAAAATTGGGTCATTTGTTGATATGTGGATGGATCTAGAGACTGTCATACAGAGTGAAGTAAGTCAGAAAGAGAAAAACAAATATCATATATTAACGCATATATGTGGAACTTAGAAAAATGGTACCAATGAACTGGTTTACAGGGCAGAAATAGAGACACAGATGTAGAGAACAAACATATGGACAGCAAGGGGGGGTACCAGCGGGGGCATGGGTGTGTGTGTGTGATGAATTGGGTGACTGGGGTTGACATGTATACCCTGATGTGTATAAAATTGATGACTAATAAGAAAAAAAAGAAAATAATAAGGTAAAATAAACTAAAATGTAGACAAAAATATAAAAAATTAGCCAAGATAAATGTTAGTTATCTGAAAGGATCAATAAAATCAATAAAGTCCTAGCAAGAGAGATTAGGAAAAGAAATAAATAATAAGTTGTTAATATCAGGAGTTATCACCACAAATCTTTGAGATATCAAAAGGAAAATAACAGAATATTTGAGTGACATTATGCAAACAAACTTGATGGTTTGGATTAAATAAAAGAAACTATTGAAAAAACAGCCTACCAAACTGGCATGACATTAAAATAAAAATTTTGAATAGTCTCTTATTTTTCAAACAAAATGAACTTTGTTAAAGAAAATTACATACACACACACAAATCCAAGTCCCATCATTTCACTAGAGAATTTTACCAAATATTTAAGAGGAACTTCTTTCAGAAAACAGAGTATTAATAAAGATCTTCTAACCCATTTTTCGAAGGCAGCATAATTACTGTTGCAATATCTGAGAAACATATTGCAAAAAAATATTAAAGACAGACATTATGCAAAAACATGAATATTAAAAAGTCTTCAATAGGGCTTCCCTGGTGGAAAAGTGGTTGAGAGTCCACATGCCAATGCAGGGGACATGGGTTCGTGCCCTGGTCCAGGAAGATCCCACATGCCGTGGAGCAGCTGTGCCCGTGAGCCATGGCCACTGAGCCTGTGCATCCGGCGCCTGTGCTCTGCAACGGGAGAGGCCACAGCACTGAGACGCCTGTGTACCACAAAAAAAAAAAAAAGTCTTCAATAAAATAATATCAAATATAATTCAGCAATACATTAAAAAAAGCAATACAATGTGAACAGGTTAAGTTTAACCCAGGAGTGCAATGTCATTTCATATTTAAAATCCACTAATGTAATCTTTATTATAATGAAATAAAGAACAGAAATTGTATGAGAAATTCAATAGGTGTGGAAATAATTTTTGACAAAATTAAACACGCAATCCTAAGTTTTAAAATTTCTGGGCTTCCCTGGTGGTACAGTGGTTAAGAATCTGCTTGCCAATGCAGGGGACATGGGTTTGATCCCTGGTCCAGAAAGATCCCACAGGATGCAGAGCAAGTAAGCCTGTGCACCATAACTACTGAGCCTGCACTCTACAGCCCATGAGCCACAACTACTGAAGCCTGTGTACCACAACTACTGAAGCCCATGCACCACAACTCCTGAAGACCATGCACCTAGAGCCCGTGCTCCACAGCAAGAGAAGCCACGGCCATGAGAAGCCCACACACCACAACGAAGCATAGCCCTCACTCACCACAACTAGAGAAAGACCATACACAGCAACGAAAACACAAAGCAGCCAATAAATAAATTAATTAATTAATAATTTTTTTAAATAAATAAAAATAAAATTTCTAAGCAAACCAGGAATCGAGGGGAACTTTTCAAAACCGTTAGAGGACAACTATAAAATCATACATGTTTAATGGTGAGATAACAAACTCTTTCTCCCTAAGATCAAGAACAAGCCTATGATTTTTACTTTCATCTCCTCTATTCAGCATTATGTTAGAGTTCCTGGCCAAGTAACAAGGCAAGAAAAATAAATATAAATTATAAAATTTGAGAAGGGAGATGCAAAACTGTTTTTATTTTCATATGACATAAAATTTTAAAGAAGAAAATGTTAAGGGAGCAACAAAATTTATTAGAAATAGTTAGTCACCGGGTCTCAGGGTGCAAAATTAATATAAAAATATCAATTAAATTTTGGTATACTAGTAGCAACAACTGGGATATGAGTTAAAAATTCAATTTATGTTGACATAAAAGTACTTAAACAAAATGTAATAAACACTGTTCAAAACCTCTAAACAGAAAATTACACATTGATGACAGGAAATAAAAAATGTAAATAAACGGAAAAATACACCATGTTCATAGATTGAAAGACTATAGTTTAAAAGTTTAAAAGATGTCAAATTTCCCTAATTGGTCTATAGATTCATAGCAATCCCAATCCTAATCCCAGCAGGCTTTGTATAGAAGTTTACAGGATAATTCTACAATTTATATTAAAATACAAAAAATATAGAATAGCCAAAATAATTTTAACAAAGAAGAAAAATATTAGAAGACTTAAGCCACATGACATCCAGAGTTATTATAAAGTTACAGTATTAAAGACAGTATGGAATTGGTATAAATATACATGCATAGACCAAATAATGTACAAACAAATTTCCAAAGCAATTTGCAGGGAAAAGTAAGGTCAAATGATCCTGCAATAATTGAATATACATAGAAAAAGAAAAAATGAGCTTCAATATTTCACCCTCAAAGCATATTACAAAAATAAAAACTTACACAAAAAGTTAAAACTTTTATAAAACATTTTAAGGAAAATATAGAAGGATACTTTTGTGTGCTGGGGATAAGGAAATATTTCCTAGATTAAATCCAGAAAGCAATAACAATAAATGAAAAAAAATTCTGAGATTTTAAATTTCATTAAAGTAATTAATCAAAAGGCCATTAAGAAGATGAATATTCAAACCACAGACTATAAAAAATATTGCCAAAAATTTTCTCTGACAGAGAACTTGCATACAGTACCAGTAAAGAACACATCAAACTCAAAATTAAAGTGATAAACAACCAACTCTTTTAAAAAGCAAAGGACCTGAACAGATATTACAAAGAAAATGTATCCTAATACTCAATAAATATAAGAGAAATTCTTATCATAACAATGTAAATTAAATCCACAATGAGATGCTACCAAACACCTACTAGAATGACTAAAATTATGAAGACTGGCAGCAATAAATGTTGATGAGGATGCTGAGTAAACTCAATGGTCATATATTATTTGTGGAGTGTAAAATTACTCAACTACTCTATAAAAAGTTATGGAAAGCTTTTATAAAGTGAAACATAAACCTGCCTGTAATCCAGTCTTCCTATTCCTGGATATTTTACCAAGATAAATGAAAACACATGACCCTAAAAAGACTAGAAGAAGAATTTTTGTAGCCGCTTAATTGACATTTTCCAAACATTCTAAACAACTAAATGCCTATCAATAGACTTGATAAACTGTGATATATTCATACAATGAATACTCAGTAATTAAAAAATAAGCTAACGATAGATGCAAAATATGGATGAATCTCAGACTAGTGGTGGTCTTTAGGTGAGGTAAGGGATTGATTTTGAAAGGACATGAGGGAAATTTCTGTGTTGATAAAATGTAATTTATCTTAATTGGAGTGTTGTTTACACAGATGTATCTATTCATCAAAAATTGTACACTTAGAATTTTTGCCCTTCAATGTACATCAGTTTTACCCAGAAAATAAAAGTCTAAAGATAATTGAGTGGTGTGATGAAGGAAAAAACATAAAACATTTTTGTTTTTCTGAATTGCTGTCTAGGCATTTCACAATATGATTGTCCTGCTCACTCCCAGAGACTGGACTTGAGTCTAGGGTTTCTGCCATAAATTCCCACTTTGCTTTTCCCCGGGATGCGGGGGGAGACCTGTAAAAATAACCACCTAGAGTTAAGCCTGCAAAAAGTTAGTGACCTCCACCCCTTATAAGTAATAGGCGCTTGCTGTCCTGTTCTCCATTCCCTTCTCCCCCATGACCAGGGACAGAGGACTGCCCTTCCCCTGGCTCATTGCAACCCAACCTCCTTCTAGGATCTATAAGTAATAAATCTTGTGACTCTAATTCCTTTTCGTAGGTATGTTGAAACCTCACCTTCAATCAAAATGTCCCATGTTTTCCATGTCCCCAAAGTAGGAGATCAGATGCTGAGGGAGATACCTGCCAACCAGTAAGGGTTGTTGGTGCCCCCTCATGCGGCAGGTCATAATCTGCATGTTCTTAATTTAGTACACCAACTCCAGCTACTCAATACAATTGAGGAGGAGGATGGGATTGTGGTCGGAGCTGCAAATGGTTCCCTAACTTCCTCCCTCAGACCGCTCAGCCTCTCTGGGAAGGAACCACTACTTGCTGGCAGTCAGTGAAGTTGCTCTGTTCTGCTGTGCATTGCTGCTGCCAGGTGCTGCTGTAAATCACCACCCTAAACTGTTGGTGCTGTAAAAAGTCAGACTCCCCTGCAGAGACGTCCCAGCGCGTTGAGCCAAGGTGAGTTAACAGGGACAATCCGACTCTGCCTCTTTACCCCAGGCACGGCCTGGGGCGGGCTATGAGATCCTAAGTTAGTGCTAGAGGGGGAGGCTCACTGCTGGGTCCACTATATCGGTTCAGGACTGGGTGCTGAGCTTGGGGAGCTGGCCTAACCCATGAGGAGGCAACTCTAGCAGGGCCATCCTGGCATCCTGGGAGGCAAACGCTGTCAGGCAAGTGCACCATATGTTGCTGAAAGAGAAAGCTGGATTCCAAGAGAACATGGTACCAGCTCCTCTCAAGTCCCCAGAGGAGGTCGAAAAAGTACTAGATGCTTGTAAGACCCCTGCCCCATGGGTCGGATGTTACTGAGCGTGGTAGCATACCCACAGGTTAAGTGGTGAGTGCTATGTTTTCGGGGCTTGGATGCTTTCCGAAATACATCGGCTAACGTTGCACTGGTGGAGGTGGATCCCGATCCCTCGTCGGAGGTCGAATGTGACACGCTAGAATAGAAGGCAGCAGCATATGAGTTAGGAAAGAAGCAACCTCTGTCCCAGGCGTTCTCTGTTAGTACTAATGTGCCACGATGTCTGACAACCAGTGTGAATGAGAAATAGAGACGCGTAACTACATCACGAGAGAAATGCAAGGTTTCCTAGAAAAATAAACATCCAAAGGGAGAGAGAGAACGGCACTGATTAGCTCTTAGGGGTCTTTGGAATCGGTTCTAAACTTTGCTTACAGCGGCTGAGATGTGCCAGGAGGCTGAATTGGACAAAGACCCCGACATTCCTAATTTGTTAAGAACACCAGGGTATTGAGGGCCCATTTTATCAGACACCTTAGAGGAGTCCCAGACCTGTCGCCACAGGGAGGGGGCTTCTGAATGCGTGGAGCCACCAGGGCAGGAGATGCAGACAAAATTAAAAAGCTGATGGTTTCTGAGGAAGAGAACCCACCTCCACTCCCCAGACCTCAGGGGCCCACAAGGTCAGAAGGAAGAAGCTCCTGGTATGGATTTTTACACTTCAGCGCCGGGCCCACCATCCATGGCAGCTACTACAGCTACCTTGCTGATTTTTTGACCCTGTCCCCGTTTGCCCAACAGAAGACATCCAACTCCTCTCTGAGGCTTGTCCTGCAGCTCTCCATGGTGCTCAACTGCTCTGTGCAACACACTTCCCAATACTACAGTATGGGGCATCCAGCAGGAGCACCTGTGAACTTTATAATCCTCCATATCTGCCCAGACACCAACACCACATGGAGGAATATGACCCACACCTCCTCCCAAGGAACACAATCGTGATGGTCTTGGGCCTCACAGCTCAGCCATCCAGGGAAACCCCGACTACTTTGGTTTCTCTGATCACACAGTTGGTGCCCATTGTGGGCCATCACACATGTGGTTCTCCACACAGCACTTTTCCTTCCCTACGCCTCCAATGCCTCTGCCTTCCTGTGCCCTAGAGTCCTGTCTGTTCACACCAGTGCACTTCAGTCTCTCTGGGACCACTTACATCACTGATCGGGTTCCCAGAACCATCTCTCTTTGTGCCCCCTCATGTCAAAAGCATGTGATATTCAGCCCCATTATATTGGGAGTAGGCCTTCTACTACCCTCACAGGGACTGGGTTAGTTGTCACCACACTGGACACAAAACAACATGTCGTTAAGGTGAACCCAGACCTGTGAGCCAACCCAGCCAAGCACACTGGGCTGTTATACCAAAGCCCAGCCTTAATGCAGCAGCAATGGGATTCTTTACCACAGACAGCTTGGATAACTGTTTAGCTCTAGATTACTTACTGGCCCAGGAAGAAGGTGTATTGCTGTAAGGGGCACCACCTGCTTCATATGTATTAATAATTCTGGATAAACTCAGACAAACTTACAAAAGATGGCTAAACAGGTACAAGTATTCCACAATTCACCCAAGTTTTTAACCGAATACCTACCTTAACCTTATCCAAGGGCTTTGATTTATTTTCTTGACAGGATCACAACCAGTGGGGAGATGGTTACGAACAGGATTTCAAACTCTCATTTTTCTATTGGTATTGTTGATCAGCATTTTTGCTCTACTCAAATGTTTCATGTGCCAGATGACAAAAATCCTGTCAGTGGTTTTTAATATCTACACCAGACAGACAGTGCCTATGATTTTCCCTAAAGATTATTGCCAAGGCATCATGGGGTCATTTATGATGAGAAAAACAACTTTTGTTTTTCTGAGTTGCTGTCTAGGCATTTCACCTACTCACACCCAGAGTCTGGACGTTTAGATATGGTTTTGTGTTTAGGATTCCCACCATAAATTCCCACTTTGCTTTTCCTTGGGCACCTTTTAAGATAATGACTTAGAGTTACACCTGAAAAAGGTTAGTGACCTCTACCCCAACCACCTTAAAATTAATAGGTGCTTGCTGTCCTGCTCTTCATCTCCTGCTCTCACCTGGGACTTAGGATTGCCCTTCCCCTGGCTCACTGGAACCCATACACCTTCTGGAACCTGTAAGTAATGAATCTTGTGACTTTACATCCTTTGTGTGGATGTACTGGAACTGCACCTTTAATCAAAACATCCCCTAAGTGGAAACTCGGATGCCGAAGGAGCTACCTGCTGACACTGTGTGAGTGTCTGGTGTCCCCTCATTCAGCAGGTCATAATCTGTACATTATTAATTCACTATACAAGCTCAGGCTTCTCAACACAAGTGGGGAGTGGGAGAAGTTACATAAAATAAGGACAGAATATTGATAGTCATTGAAGTTGGGTGATGATTACAAGGCAGTTCATTATATTATTTCATTTCATTTATATATGTTTGAAATCTCCCATAATAAAACATTTGATTTTTTTTTAAAACTTGAGCATTTTTGGTGTAAAAAATTGGAATAAGTCTGACATTGGGAAGACTAAAAAGAAGCAGGCTATGCAAGCAGTCGAGTTAGAATGAATTTTGGGCATGTTAAATTTTAGGTGTTTACTCAGTATCCATTTGCAGATGTGTAGTTCATAGCGTTCATTGATGAAGTCAGTATTTGAGACATACAGCTGAAAGTTAATAGTATAGAGACTGTACTTGAAGACATGAGGCTGGTTTAAATCACCTGGGGAATTCGTATAAGTAGAGAATAATGGAGTTCCAAGATCAGAACTCTAAAATTTAGAACTAATGAGACAAAGAAAAAAACAGAACTTTGAAACACAGTAGTCAGAGAGTAGGAAGCAAACCAGATGAGTATGGGATCCTGTAAGGCATAAAACACTTGCACAGTTTTCAGAGAAATAACAGCTATAGAAGTCTAGGTTATCTATAAGAAGCAGGACATATAAAATTCATTTTTATTTACTAAGGTAATACTTTAGCAAAAGATTTGTCTGTCTTGGAGTTTCTTAGACTATTATTAATTCAATAGAGACTGATGGAGTGATGTAATATAAGTTTACACAGGATAAAAATAAATGCTCCATACAAAAAAATTTATGCTCTAATAAGAGAAACTAGGTTAACATAAATGGGAGGGTATTCATACACAGAAAATGAATATGAGTGCAAGCCACATAATGAGAAATGTCAGAAGGTACTAGGTAAGTATCAGATAAATGGTTCAGAAAGTCAGAAATCAGAATTTCAGAGAAATTAGAGTGCACCATGCATGGGAGTTGTCAGCAAAAACTTGGTAGAGCAAGTTTAGATTGAACTGGGCTATATAAAAAAAGAGTAGGTGTAAAAAGAAGAAAACACTAAGAAAGAGCTTAACGATAAAGAAGTGGTGAGGAAATAAAGCCCATGTGATGTACAAAAGATATTTTGGAGATGAGTATGTCAGTAATAGAAGATGTGAATAGAACAGGGAAAGAAGATGAGATTGCAAAAGTAAGCGCATGCCCCAGATTGCTGAGAGTTTTGAATGAGCAGCAAAGTATTTTGATTTTCTCTAAGAATTTTTCTCAGGGTTGTTAGACCTTGAAAGTATCAGTCATGGCTGACCCACAAGAGGGTAGGCAGACATGATTCTAGAACCATCCACCTGGCACTGTGAAGAAAGGCTGCTAGACTGCCTATTGATTTTTAATATCAATGCAGGAGATATTCCATTTTAGAACTTCATGAACCAGGTGAAAGAGGACCACATTTCCATTACTCTGTTTTCCTAAAACAAAGGAAACAACTTTAAGAGATTTTTTTTTACCACTTTCTCCCTCCTCCCTTCACTACAAGAAATTGAAGCACCCTCAAGTAGAAATAGAGTTGCTTTGTGGGAGTTTTTGTGTTATTCCTGTGCTGAGTCTTGATAGAAAAAGCTGGAAATTCAGCGATGAAATGTGTTGAATTTTGTATCATAAGCCCAAGAAATAGCAATCTTGCCTTTCTTCCATCATTACCAGCATGGATATACCTCCTCAGACCACCTTCCAAATTTACATTTTGTTATTGAAATCATCTTGAACATATACAATCTTGTAAATGCCTTGTGATTTCCCTCTTTCCAGTTGGGTACTTATTATCTTGTGGGATAGGACCCACTCTATCCTATGTGTTTCACTTTTCTAAGGCTTTGCCCGGGCCTGGATACAAAACAGCTGCTCAAAACATCTTTGTCAAATTGACAGAATTAAACTTGAGTCAAGAAAGTTCCACACAGGAGGAGGTCTTAACAAATAAAGAAGCTGAGCAGCAGCTGTTGGAAGTTACAATGTTAACATCGATCTGAAGGTTGTTTGGAAGCTTTTTTCATTTTCTTGCTAATGGCATTAGGGGCTCTGCAGCAGATAACAGGCTCTGACATGGAGACCTTAATCCAGGCAGTCTGCAGAAGGCCTGACCTTCAAGGAGCAAAGACATTGATCAGCACAGAGAGGGTGGAGGCTCAGAGATTGAGAGTCATCAAGCCATACAGAACTGTAAAAAAAAAATGTTGTTCATTCTATACCTTGGAAAAAGCCTATGTTCAGTCCAGCTGAAGAAGAGGCACATCTGTTGGGAGTTCCTTAGGAAAATGTAGACCACTGTTTTGCTCCCACCCTAGGTACTCTATTGAAATTTATCTAGAGACCTAGGGTATTTTAAAATGTTGGGACACGACCACCAGGAGGAAGGTGGAATGGGGATTCTGAGATGACGTCTAATCCTTCCATTCTCACCCAATTCCTGTTTCTATAGATATCAGATGGAAGCTAAATCATTTAGAATTTAGCTCTTTTATGAGAAATTATCTTTAGCCATGTTTCCCCTTTTGGGTTTTCCTTATATAGGCTGCATTCTCTGAATTTAATGGTCTGGTTTTCATGCTACCTATCCCTCTGAATAACATCAGCTCAGAGCAGAGGGAAAGAAAGTCTATATACACATAATTTGATTTGAGGCTTCATCCACTACCAAGTTTAGATGTCTTTGTCATCATCCCCAATCCCTAATAGGCCTGAAATATTTCCCTTTTTAGTCACTAATGGGCTAGACTATGAAGATTGAGAAATTACTCCATGAGAGTGCTATTAATATATACGATTTCTGAGAAACTGAGAGAGTGGGAGAAGTAGGAATCTAAGATTATTGAATATGACTCTTACAGTCAACAATTGAGTGCTTTACATATTTGCATTTATTTAATATGGGTCAAGGAGAGATCTACACCAAACTTAACATTTTTCCACTGAGCAGTATTTAAGTGAGTAAAGTTTGGTAAAATAGTTAAAAAAGGTCCATTTGTATTCTTACATGATTTTTTCTCTCTCTGTGTTTCTCTATCTCTCTGTCCCCTGTTTACACACACACACACACACACACACACACATATACAAACAATTTATATTAGCTTGGATTGGGTTTCTACTGAAGAGAAAAAAAGAAGCAGTTTCAGTTATGGATTCAATACACTATCATAAAAATTACATATGTGGAGAAGGTTTATTATACATGTGCATTTGTGTATGTACACATATAATTTTACTTACACAAATACACATGTATAATAAACAAATAAATGAAAACACCATTTTGTAAAATGTTCAAACTATACTTAGTATACAATGAAAACAAAAATGTAAAAGCCTCAATTTCATTTATAACCACCTTACTACAACTCCATTCCCACCCATAAGGACAGACTAGACCAGTGGTTTACACTCCATAGGCTTGTTTGCAGAGCTTAAGCAGGCCTTTTCAAGATGTTGCTCAAAGTGCATGAGTAGATAGGAAGAAAGAACAGGCAAAGTTGGAAATTCAAGGATTCTGAGAATTCAAAGTTTGAAACTATCCTCTCAGATTTCTATTTTGCTATTATTGTTAAGTTGATAGAATTTACCTTATTTAACATTTTGTTAGCTTGGTTTGCAACTTTCAAATATGTTTACAAATGATATATGTATCTCCATTTGTGCTTTTATTTCAGACTCTTGTTCTGAGAGGAACATTCCATGCTGGCATGGGGAATAACTTCCAAGGAGAACATGGATGTCTCACTGAGTTGAGAAGACAGATTCAAGTTCAGGGAGTCTGAGGTAACCAGAAGTTGCAGGGCAGAATTTCAAAAAGAGGAAACTATGGTAAAACAATTTCAGATGGACTTGAGGACATGAGGAAGGGGGAGGGGAAGCTGGGACGAAGTGAGAGTGGCATGGACATATATACACTACCAAATGTAAAATGGATAGCTAGTGGAAAGCAGTCATATAGCACAGAGAGATCAGCTCAGTGATTTGTATTCACCTAGATGGGTGGGATAGGGAGGGTGAGAGGGAGATGCAAGAGGGAGGAGATATGGGGATATAAGTTTATGTATAGTCAATTCACTTTGTTATACAGCAGAAACTAACATACCATTGTAAAGTAATTATACTTCAATAAAGATGTTAAAAAAATAAAAATAATTTCAGAAAACTGCATGTTTCCTCATGAGCCATTGCTAAATAATAAAACATGCTGTATATTGTGAGCAGAAGTCAGGTAAGCTGACTAGATCCCAGAAGTCATACCAGGAATTGTTTGTGTTTCCACCACAAATTGAGAAAAGGATCATCACTTGTGGTATTTAGTAAAGGGCTATGCTAGAGGGCCATACTTGAGTAATGGGACAGAACCCGAATAAAGGCTACTCTAGACCCAGTCTATCAAAGCAGGATTCAAAAAACCAAAGAACAGAGTCTGAAATATAAGTCACATAACTATCTACTAAATTAAAAAACAAAATTCTTTATATAAGAAAAAAATTTCATACACTTAACATTTTTAATCATCTAAAAATCATAATGGAATCATTCAAACATAAATTATTAGACATGCCAAAAGCAGGAAAATGTTTCATAGTACTAGGAGAAAAAATATATATATATATATAAAGAGAAAGTTTCAGAATATTTTTTATAAGATGGAATTAGTAGCCAAGAACTTTAAAACAGCTATTATAACTATGTTCAGGTATTTCAAAGAAAACATGAATGGATGAGAAGAAAATAGAAGATATAAACAAATGGAATAAAATGGAATATGAAGAGATTTAAAATATATTATCTGAAATAAAAAATTTCCTGGGCAGGACAAATCACACATGCAAAAGAAATGATAATTAACTTGAAGACATAGCAGTAAAAATTATTCAAAATGAAGCATACAAAAAAAGATTGAAAACATAAATGGGAAAGGAGCATTTTTGACCTGTGGGACAAAGGACAATATTAACAGCTTAATATACTAATAGAGTTCCAGAATGAATGGAGAAGATGCAAATTATTTGGAGAATTAATGGCCAATGTTTTCAAAATTTTATAAAAATTATAAACTTGGAGACCCAATAACCTTGTCAAAGTCTAATCAGGATAAACACAAAGGAAAAATCACACCAAGACACACTGTAATTAAATCTTTTAAAATGAATAACAAAACTAAGGCCTTAAAAGCAGTCAGAGTGAAAAAAAAAAAAAAGACATTATATACACCAGTGGAGCAAAGAAAAGTAATCACAGACTTCACATAAGAAATGATGCAAGACAGGAGACATTGGAATGATGTGTTCAAGGTGTTGAAACTGTAAAGCTAGAATTCTTTCAAATACCAAGGTAAAATAAAGACTTTTCAGAAAAAAAAAAAATGAGAGAATTTTTTGAAAAAAACTGGCCAGCAAGAAATATCAAAAGTTTTTCAATCAAAAGGAAAGTAATTCCAACTGGAAACTTGAATTCACAGAAAGGGAATTAAAAGCCCTAGAAATTTTTAAAATGTCAGTGTATATGAAAATATTTTTTCTATATTTTCTTAATGTTTAAAATTGTGTGACCATTTACAAAAAGAGTAGTGAAAGTACTTCATTTTTATTATATAAGTAAGTAAAATCCATGAAAATAATAGCACAAAAGAAAGGAGAAAGAAATGGAAGTACCCTGTAGTTAAGACTTACATTATACACAAAATCATAAAATATCATTTGAGAATATCAGTTCTCTTCATTTCTGTTTAAAATTACACTAGAAATCTTAGAACTAAAGAAATTAACAGCATAAGTATTGGAAAGAAAAATGTTAAAATAGCTTTATTTATTGAAAACATGATTGTTCATGTAGAAACATTAATAAATTGACAAAAAGATCCCTAGAAGTAAGAAAAATTAAGCAAGGTCTCAGAACAAAAAGTTAATATGAAAACTGTACTCATATCCCATGTTCTTGGATCAGAAGACATAATATTGTTGAGATGAAAATACTCCCCATATTGATCTACACATTCAGTACAATTGCTATCAAATACCAACTATTTTTAAAATTTGTTTGTTTGTTTTGCAGAAATTAACCAGTTAATCTAAAGTTAACATGGAAATGCAAGGAACCCAGAATAGCCAAAATGATCTTGAAAAAAGAACAAAGTTGGAGGATTCACACATTCCAATATCAATGCTTACTATTCAGCTAAATACAATAATCAAGACAGTGCAGTGCTAGTTTAAGGATAAGATAGACATATAGATTAATGAAATAGAACTGAGCATCCATAAGCCTTACATTTATGAAAATTGATTTTTGACAAAGGTGTCAAGACTATTTACTGGGGAAAGAATAATCTTTCAACAAATGATTTTGGGACAACTGGATATCTGCATGCAAATAAATAAAGTTATACCCCTTCCTAACATCATAGAAAAACAATTAGCTCAAATTGGATCATAGACCTAGATATAGGAACTAAAATTATAAAACTCTTTGAAGAAAATATGAGTACAATTTTGTGACCTTCAGTTAGGTAAAGTCTTCTTAAATATATACAAAGTGCACAAGATAAAAAATATAAAAATTGAAGAGTTTGATTCATCAAAATTAAAACTTTTGTTCTACAAACTATACCATCAAAAAAGTTAAAAGTCAGAAAATGGGAGAAAATACTTTCAAATTATATATCTTACAAGGGACATGAATCCAACTTTTGCAGCTCAGTAATAGAAAGATAAATAATCCAATTTTAAAAATGGGTAAATTATCTGAATAGACATTTCTCCAAAGGAAATATGCAAATGACTAATAAGGACGTGGAGAGATATCAACATCATTAGCCAATTACGAAATGAATATCAAAACCACAATGAGACTTCATTTCATACCCACTATACTGACTACTAAAAAATAGTAACACATGTTAATGAGGATGTGGAAAAATGGAACTCTTGTACACTGGTGAGAATATAAAATGGTGCAGTCACTTTGCAAAGAGTTTTTTTTCTTAAAATGTTAAACATAGAATTTATGTATAAATTTACAGAAAGATAGTTTATATATATAACCCAGAAACTCCTCTCATAGGTATGTAACCAAGAGAAACAAAAATATACATCTACACAAGAACTTGTATACAAATAGTTATAGCAGCAATATTCATAATAGCCAAAATGGAGAAAACAAATATGACTATTAACTGATTGTTGGACACTTCAAGTATGGCATATCTATACAATAAAATATCATTCAGCAATAAAAAGGAATGATTTATTGATGTATATTACATCATGGATGAAACTCAATAATATTATGCTAAGTAAAAGAAGACAGTCACAAAAGGTTATATATTATGTGTCACTGTTTAGAGGAAATCTCTAGGATAGACAAATCCTCAGAGGCAAGACATAGACTAGTGGCTGCCTAGGGCTGGGGATGGATGGAAGTGAAATGGGGACTGACCGAAATGAGTAAGGGCTTCTTTTTTAGGTAATGAAATGTTAATTGTGGAGATTATTTCACAGCTTTGTAAATATACTATAACCCATTTAATTGTACATTTAAATGGGTGAATTTTATGTATATTAATTATATCTCAATAAAACTGTAAAAATGATTCCTATTCATTTTTATACATTCAAAATTTAAAAAGTAAATTATAAACTGCCATTCACAATATCATCAAACACCAATAACAACTTAGGAATAAAATTGACAGTGTCTAAGACCTATCACTGAAAACAACAATCATTGATGAGAGAAGTAAATAAGTAGGAAGACATACCATGTCTGTGAATGGGAAGACTCACTATAATTAAGATGTCAATTCTCTCCAAAAGTACTAATAGATTTAATTCAATCCAAATCATATTCCCAGCCAGATATCGTATTGAAATTTATAAGATTTTTCTAAAATTTACATGGAAATACAAATGTTCTGAAAAAGTAAACAACATTGAAAAATCAGAGAAATTATGTTTATTATGCAAGATTTATATAAAAATGAGTAATTGAGAGTGTTTTTTTGAGATAAGAATAGTCATGAAGATTAAAGGAACAGAATATATAATCAAAAGATAGACACACATATACATGAACATGATTTTATATAAAGACAATCTAAAGGTCCCAGGCTAGTCACTTGGTAGTTACATTAAGGATAGATTCTAGTTGCATTGCAAGGACTTTAAAAATGGAACTAATATTAGAATAAAAGTTCACAGAAGGCAGGTGGGAATTAATGGCCTGAGCATAACCCTTTGACAATCTCTTAAAACAAAAATATCAGTATTTTCCATAGAATTAAAACAAGACCCAGAGCCTCATAACATAATATTTTAAATGTCCGGATGCAATTCAAAACTACTTGGCATGTTTAGAAACTAGAATATCTCAACCTGTATGGAAAAAGACAATCAACACATGCCACCACAAAGATGGCACAGATTTTGGAATTATCTGACAAAGACTTTCAAGTAAATACTCTAAATATGTTCTAGCAAGCAAACACTAATATTATTGAAACTAATGGAAAGATAGAAAGTCTCAAAAAAGAAACTGAAGATGTTATAAAGAATAAAATGAATATTTAAGACCTGGAAAACAATTAAAACTCAATAAGCAAATAAAAATACATAAAACATCTAGATAGACTCCAGAGCAGAATAAAAGTGACAGGGGAAAGAGTCAGGAAACCTTATTTATCAATAGAAATTATCCAGTATGGATAATATACAGAAAAAAAAGATTATAAAAATGGACAGAGACCTGTGAAAAAATTTTTTGAAGTCTAACATTTGTGTAACTGAAGTTACAGAAAAGGAGGAGAAATAAAGTGATGTTGTAAAATATATTTTAATTATGGTTTAAATTTCCAAAATTGTCAAAAGATATAAAACTATAGATTTATGTAGTTTAGTCAACCCCAAACAGGCAACTATAATATAATGGGTGTAAAGGGACCTATATACTGGTAAACTTTGGTAAGCTTCATATATTCCATTTGAATTGGTAAAATATTGACTGTTAAAATTGAGTATGTATGTTGTAACACCTAGAGCACTCACTAAAAATCTCTGCCCAAAGATATAGTGAGAAACACAGTACATAAATTATAGTGAAATATTAAGTAATGCTCACATAATCCCAAAGAAAGCAAGATCATGGAAACAGGAACAGAATATAAAGGGAAAAAACAAAATAAATAGTAAAATGGTAGACCTAAATCCAAACATTTCAATAATTATATTACATACAAATTGTCTCAACAAGCCAACTTTTAAGACAAAAATTATCAGAATTGATTAAAACACAGATGCATGCACACACACATGCATACACACTATCTAACCATATACTGTGCCAGGATAACTGTAAGAAAGTAATTTAAAATATAATGGTATAGATGTATTAAAAGTAAAATGATGGTAAAAGAAATGTAAATTCGATGCACACTCTGCATACTCTCATAAACTCACAATGCTGGAGCAACTTCATAGTATCAGGCAAAATAGCAGAGCAAAAGAAGCTATCAGAGACAAAAGTAACATTAACTAACAAAGAAAATGTCAATTTCCCAAAATACATAATAATCCTAAATGTATATGCACCTATCAAGAGAGCTTCAAAATACATAAACCACAAAACAAAATAAAAACAAACACTGACAGAACTAAAAAGAAAAAGAGAAAAATCCACAATTATAATTGGAAACTTTATCATCTCTCCCAACAATAGATAGAACTAATAGACAACAAAATTAGCAAGGATATAAAATAACTGAATAATACCATCTAACTGACATGTATAGATCACTCCACCAAACAATAATAGGATAAATAAGGATCATTCACCTTGATAGATTATATTCTGGGTCATAAAAAACTTTACCAAGTCTAAACAAATTGAAATCGTAAAAAGTGTATTTTCCAATGATAATGGAATGAAATTAGAAGTCTATGAAAGAAAGCATAAAAAGTCTTCAAAAAATTAGAAATTAAAGAACACAATTATAAGTAACCCATGGATCAAGGGAAACTAGGAAACATTTTGACCAAAAATTAAAATACATCATATCAAAATTAGTATGATGAAGCTAAAGCAGGACTGAGTACATTTTATAGCACCAAACACTTTCATTAGAAAAGAAGAAATACCTCAAATCAACAACCTAAGCTTCCATCTCAAGAAACTATTAAAAGAGGAGCAAAATAAACCCAAAACAAACAGAAGGAAAAAAATAATAAAGAGTAGAATTGAAAAGAATTACATGGAAAACAGAAAAACAATACAGAAAATCAATGAAACCAAAAGCTAGTTCTTTGGAGAGATCAATAAAATTAACAGCCCTCTAGCAAGTAGAACAAAGAGAGAAGAAACAAATTACAGCAATAGGAAAGAAAGGACAAAATCACTAGATAAGTCCTTTAATGAGAGAATACCTAAATCTGTATATCCATATAATTGTATACCATACAGCAATAGAACAGAACATATCTATTTGTGTTTAAAAGTCATAGAAGGGCACAAGAGGAAACAAAGTCAATTTTGTCCAGTCAATTTAAAAAAAACAATTAAAATTGTCACAAAAATATTTTACCATTTTCCAGAGTCACCAAAGATAATTTATGTTTATTTCCTCAAATTCTCACCCATTGGATTATCATCATGCTTTGCAACGCCATCTATTCAATGATTATATATCTATTAATTTTAATTTTTTTATTAAAGTAAATTTAGGCATTTTACATATTTATTTTTCATTTGCATTTCTTACTTGTGAACTTTTCATTTAAATAATTGCCCCTGATTTCATTCCTCACTTGCCTTTTAATTTTCTTAATTATGTTTTTGCTCATTTAAAGACATTTGATGCATCAAATTCTTCAGCAGTTTTTGATATCTGGGTTTCTATCACGCTTAAGATAGCCTTTCCCTCTTCAATGTTACCAAAACAACTCCTTGCAGTATGATTAAGCAATTCTAAATGTTCCTGTGATAATTTTTTTTTTTTTTTTTACATTTTGGCTTCTTATCTAGAAGCCAGACACAGATGATTTAAGTACTGAGTTGGCCAAACAGTTCATTTGGGTTTTCCTGTAGCATCTTATGGAAAAACTTGAACAAACTTTTTGGCCAACCCAACATGAAGCCTAATTTTATTTTTTCCAAATGAGTATCCAAATATCTCAAAACAATTGCTTCAATAGTCTATTAGTTCTATCCTTATTTGAAATATCAGCTATACAACTAGCTAAATTTACACAATCCTATGGCTAGGCTTCTTTATTTAGTTTTTTTCTTCCATTCATCTTATATCAATTGTTTTATTTATAGCTTTTTAGTATGCGTTAATATCTGGAAAGATACTTTATATCTCATTTTATTAATATAACTTTTTGAAAATGTGTTAGATATTGTTGTACATTTTCTCTATCATATGTACTTAAGAGTTTGTCAAATTCAATAAAAATGTTAATAAACATTAAAAATTAATAGTCCCTTTGGGAGTATCAAATATTTAAATTAATTTGGGAAAATAGCTATTTAAACTATATTATATCTTCTCATCACAGAACACAAAATGACTACTTGGATTTTTAAAAGTGTTTCAGTGAAGATTTATAATGTTTGTCATGTGTGTTTTATAATTTTTAAATAGAATTAGTCCACTGTGTTTTCTTTAGTTGATTGTATGTTTCCACAATTGGCATTTTAAACACAATTCCTCCCTCAGGGTGAAGATGTGCATGGATGTATTGAAGGGCTGTTCACTGTATTACAGATTGCTCCCTACCCCGTCCCAATGAAAAGGAGGTTCTGACATCCCATCCTTTGCCCCTTGGGGTCCTGGAAGCTTTGTTGACCAGTACTGATGTCTTCAGAGAATGTGATTGTTTGAGTGGAGTTCTATGTTGATTTTTTTTTTTCCTCTTACTTGCCCAGATTGCTAACAACTTTCCACATTCATAGCTCTTCTCAGACACTTTCCAGTTTTTCTTTTTTCACAGGTTTATTATCAGAAATGCCTTCTATCTCCCTATTACAGAAGCTATCATTATGGAAGCTGCTGTTTTCTTCATACCCCCTCACACTGTTTTAAAGATGTAATGATGACATAATCTTGTTCTTTCTAATGTTGTTAATAACATAGCTATCATAATAATCATTAATTACTACTAATTTCATAGTATTTCACACCTAGCTAAGACACCTAGTTCTATAACTGAAGCTTTAACTGAGAACTAGAACTAGAAGTAGATCAGAGGGGGATTCAAAAACTGGAGACATTTTCATTCTATTAGAGTTTGCGTGGCTCCTGCCTTCAGAGTAAACAACTCAAACTGGTTTTGCAAAAACCAACACATTTTATAATGACACTTTCTTCCTCAAGACCCTTGCCTTCAGAAGCTCCTGGCATCTAATCCCCACAAGCAGGGCTCAATCTATGTTTTCAATCTTGACTCCCACTCTTGCCTATCCAATGCCTCTATCCCATACAGGACCTCATTTTCCCCACAAAAGTCCATGTTCAGTCCCATAGCTATAACTTCAATCATGCTGTCCCCAAGCCCTACCTTCTCTTCTGAATCTCCTCAGGACCATCACAGGTTCTGCTTCCTCTGTAAAATCTTTGCCATCATTCAAAACTCTACCACTTGTTATGTCACATGCAGAACTCTCCATTGAATGTGATGATTTTACAGGGGGCAAATAATTCTTATCTTTTCAAGTGCACATTTATTGTCACTTCTGTGCAGTTTACCCTCCCCAAAGATAGGAATCATGCATCAGTTTTGCAATGTGCATGAGAACCATGGTAAACTATAAAAGTCATATAAAACAGCATGTATAAATGGTAAATGAAAAGAATATCTGAAACAGATATTATGGACAGCATTTTCTACTAAAAAAATAGTAACTAACATGTATTGAACACTAACTAAATGATAGACAGTACAAAGTGCTTTTTAAAGTAATTAGTCCTATCAATTATACTCTGAACAAATAACTATTAAACACCTACTGTATGCCAGATATATCTAAATATAGTTTTAAACCAGAGATGATCCCTACACTTATGGAGCTCATATTATTCTTCTACTAATAGTTACCATTTTAATAACTGTAGTAATAGTAATAATAGTAAAAAAAAACAATAGCAAGTCTAGTTTATTGAATGCTGCCTATATTTTTCAAACATTTGTACATATGTCACAAAAACCCTAATAAGTGATTATTATCATGATTTTCTAGATAAGAAATATGAGGTTTAGATGAGCAAGTCACTTTTAAGCTCACTCCTTATTATATCTATGATAGTAAACATTATTGTCATGGTTCTTAAACATCAATGGCCATGTGACTCAGTCAACTGTGGTCCTTGTTAAAAATACTGAAGCTTGGGCTATACTTTTTTTTTTTTTTTTTTTTTTTTTTTGCGGTACGCGGCCCTCTGACAGTTGTGGCCACTCCCGTTGTGGAGCACAGGCTCCCCGCTCCACGGCATGTGGGATCTTCCCAGACCAGGGCACGAACCCGTGTGCCCTGCATCGGCAGGCGGACTCTCAACCACTGCGCCTCCAGGGAAGCCCTGCTGAGCTATACTTTTTAAGATTCTCTTTTAGTTGGTCTGAAGTGAGGCTAAGAGGAGATGTAAATGTTAATCCCAATTGTTTGATTAAAAAGCATTTGTCTTTGTTATGTTGAGATTTTGAGAAATAAGTCAGACAAGGAAAGGTGAATATTGCATAGTATCACTTACACGTAGAATGTAAGAAAAAAAGCTAAACTCATAGAAACAGAGAGTAGAGAGTAGAATGGTGGTTTCCTAGGGCTGGAGGGTGGGAAAAATGAGGAGAGGCTGAAGACACAAACTTTCAGTTTTAAGATAAATAAGGTCTGAGGATATAATAAATAGCATGGTGACTATAGTTGATAACACTGTATTGCATAATTGAAATTTGCTATGTGAGTAGAACTTAAGAGATCTCAGAGAAAAAAAGTAACTGTGGGAGGTAATGGATGTGTTAATTAACTGAATTGTGAGAACCCTTTCACAATGTATACGTATATCAAATCATCATGTTGTATTCTTTTAATATGTTACAATTTTATTTATCATATACCTCAATAGAGCTGGGAGAAAACCCACCAGCCCCCGAGCCATAGCAGGGAAAGAGCCCCAGTGTGTGGTGTTATCTTGTCATCAGAAGACCATTCACCAGCCGTGTGGTCCTGAAAGAGTTCTAGATCCCCAGTCTCTATTTCCTCAGAAGTAAACAGAGAGTTAAAATTCTTAGAATTTGTTTAATTTTGGAAATGAAAAGGACATTAGAGATCATCAAGTTCAGTATTTGCATTTTAAAAAGTTCATGAACAGTGGACAGAGTTTAGGTGACAATTGTAGTAGATTGGAAACCCTGGTCACAGTGTTTTGTAACTCTTCCCATTAGAGGTAGACCCCCTTTACCCAGCTGTGGCCCTGGCCTGGACTTATAACTTACTTTGTCCAATCATTTGGGGTGGAATGAGGTTGTGTGAGTTCTGGAATCTGGAGTGTAAGAAGCTATAGCTTCAAAAACAAAAAAAAAAGAAGCTATAGCTTCCACATTTGGAAAGATGCTGTCTCCCTGTAAGGAGGCCAGACCTGGGCAGTGAATGATAGAACCTGGTACCAAGGCCCCAGAAATGGAGAGAGGTCATCTTGGACCTTCCTACTGTCCTAGTGGCCATCTGCTTGCAACCACAAGAGTGAGTCCAAGTGTTTTAGACCATGAAGTTTCAGAATGACTTATTATATACATAGAAATAGGTAGAAACAATAATTCTGCAACAGAGCGTGTCATGCACCTCTGATGCAGAACTTGGTCCACAGTTTCCTCTGTGCTCCAGCACCACAGGCCTCACTTCTCTCACTAAGGTACCAGTTCCACTGAGCCACAAGAGCTGAAAATGCTATAGATAAAAACTAAATTTTAAAATGAGATAGGGACACAGTATATTCTAATATAATTGATCTTCCTCTATCCTTACTGTTTTAATCTAAGACTTGCTTTAAGTTTCTGAGAATAAGCATGCACCGAGTCTTACAGTTAACTCTGGATCCACCTCTACATGACCTGCCAACTGACAATTCTTGTAGCGACTCATTTATTTGGACATTCATTGGACACCTACAATATTTAGAAATTTGACTTGACAGAATGAGATAAAGGCATAAATAGGTGTAGTTTCCCTCAGGGTTAATTAATGAGATCCACGTGTCACTTCTTATGCCAAGACCCAAGTGTATGTCTCCAATGCCCAGAGTAAGTGTTTTTTTTCAAATCATTCAGATTCTAACTGACCCTCCATGCTATGACTCTTATCATAACTCTGTCTTCACTTTCTGTTCCCCACATGCTCTTCCTCCCCAAAACATGCTATCTCTTCCCTCCATTTCCTGTCCTGGACCTCATTTTCTGCTGTTTTAACTTCCACATTTAGTTCTACACATGCTTCATCAATAAATCTTTCCCATTCATCTCCCTGAACATCTCCAATTCTGCTTCTGTCACTCTCAATCTTTAGAAAACTGTTAGGTTGCATGTCTGGTAGAAACTGGATAAAATCTTTCTGATTCTCTTCAATGGCATGATCCCATTTTCTCCACTTGCTGGTCACAACCCTCTCTAGTTCCCAAGGTATTGTTTTCCAACCCCTGCCCCACCTCTAACCTCACCCCAGCAGCAGGAACCTTACAGATGCAATGTAAGAGCTGAGTGCAGTCCATTCTTTGAAGCTCAGGACAGAGCCTACCTCTCTTCCAAAGAAAAAGCCTAAAAGAAATACAAAACATTGATACCGCTAAATTCAAACAATCAGTTATTTTTAAAATGTGTTTTAGATTTAATTCATCTACCAATCAGTAATCAATCAAGCATAAAATATTGAGTATCTTAGTGTATAAAAAAACTGCTGTGCGCTGGGGAAGATGGAAGTACCATCCATGCCCTCGGGCACTGGTGAACACAGCCGAGGGAGACAATATAGCTGACAGTAAAGGGCCTACATATGTTAGTTTTCTAAAGATGAACGTATTGAAAAAGAATCTATAATGTGAAGTGAATAAATCAATCACAGAAACCATCTATAGTAAGAGATATAACCTGGGCTTGCCCATAGCACATCTATTTGGGGGTTACAAAAAATGTCTTCTTTAGGCAGATGAATTAGGAAAGTGCACCTTTCTCTGTCTTTGAATACAGTTGTTAACCAGCACCCAGCATGCTTAGTGGAAGGCCAGCAGGACTTGCATCTCCTCCTTGCTCCCCAGCCTGAGTCCCTCCCTACAGGACACAACTCATTTAACTCTCTGTGCGGTGCTTCTGTCCTGGGCCCAGTGGGGATCCACAGATAGAGTTTCTGAGGCTCTAGAACATCCTGAAATGGAATGCAAAGTGTAACTTTTATGAAAGTCTATGCTTATTCTCAAGAGACAGACCATAGTTTCCTTTGAATCCCAAAGAAGTCCATTCTAAAAATGTTGAAGAATTACCACTCCAGACAAAACCTTGCAGCTTCCTGGGTATTAGAATTGATAGACCTGGTTTTGCATTTTGATTTTTTCAACTTGTGAGCTGAATTCCTTTCTTCAAGCTACTTAAAATTCTCTCTTTATTTTTGTTTTGATGTTATTGTTGTTCTTATTTCATGTGCGGAGGTCAAATAAATATTCTTAATAGTTTTATACTCACAATGACACCTCCTCTCTCTGGTCACAACCATTCAACTGTACCTGAATGCAAAAGTTTAATTCATTAGATTTCACTGTTTTTGTACTTTCTCAGAGTAGTTTCTGACTAAAAAGCAAAATCTATGTATCTGGATACATCTAAGGATAAATTTTTGCTCCTTTCTCCCAATTTTATCTACATACTCTGTTCTCCCTTTGAAGTCTAAAGCTTCGCTTTTAGGGTTTGCATTTGGCTATCTGTCCAAGGGTGAAACCTCACCATCTACCTCTCTGCAGTGCAGCTAAAGGGACATCTAATTCATAGATTCCAAACTATTCCTACCTTGCTCCTCTTTCACTCAGATCCTTGCTTCCTATTCTGCCCAACTTAATTTCCATGGAACTTCATTTTAATCACTCCTTTGATAAAATCTTAATTCCCTTGTCCCTTTTATCATATTCATTGGGCAATCCCTCAATCTGGTTAAATCTATCCTTCTGCCTATAGACTGCCTGTATCTAAGCAACTGAAATTGTTCTAGAAACCACTGCTGGGGAGAATATAAATTCCTACCACCAATTTGGGAAGCAATTTAGCATTATCTTTAAATGCATGTCTACTCTACGAGCAAACAATTTCATTCTTAGGTGAGTAACTCAGAGAAATTGCACACATACAACAAGAGTTATGCATAAGAATGGCCATACAGCACTTCTGCAATAGCAAAAACAAAAGCTATACAGTGAGCGGAAAAAATGAATTACATCTCTAAGCAACAGTATGGATGTAGCTAATAAATATAATATGGAACAAAATGAAGTCACAGAAGAATATGTTCAATATGTTTTAAAGCTCAAAGCCATGCAAAGCCAGTTTTTGGTTTAGGGCTACATATGTAGGTAGTGACACTATATATATACACACAAAACACATATACCCACAAATGTAGAATAGAGATGAAATTCAGAAGAGTGGTTATAGCTTCAAGAAAGAGAAAGGGGAAGGAAGGAAATGTCATGTAATTACTAGCAAGGTTTTCCTATCAACTTCTTAACTGTTTTCACTTTAAATATAAGACCATACACTTCAAGTGGGCCTATCCAACACTATCCAGAGGTCTTATGCATTTCATTAGTCAATTCACTCTTCCACTTTTTAAGGTAAGTATGTATAGAATCTTCTTTCTTCTCCTTTGACATCAAATCACCAACATACCTTCTCCTCACTCTCAGATCAGAGAGATGAGAAACTAAACTAAATATGGACTAATTCTGAATTTTTTTCTTTTAAAAATTCTGTATTTTTCTTATGTAAAGTATTTCATCTTTAGAAGCCTAAAAGAAAATTGTATAAATAAATAAAGTTAACTTAAGATAATGGTTAATTCATATTTGACTGTATCTGAGGGTTAGAAATTGGAGGTGACAATTCCACCATCCTCCCTTCCCCAACTTTTAATCTAAGGAGAGAAGAGGTGCAAAACTGATTAACCAAATCAAGACTTAAACCACCAGCTTTATTAATTGTGATTAATCAATAGTTTCTGGTAAATTGTGTTAAAAGAAATGGCTACAGTTTGAAGACCCAAATAGGGCATCATTGTCCATTAACAATTAATTGGGGGTCAGCTGAGTCCACAGGACTGCAGAGACCTCATTACCCTCCAACTGAAAATGGGGAGGTTAAAGGTTGGCTCTTCCCTGCATGGAAAGGAGAACCTCCTATAAGGGAGAAAGAAGCAGATGAAAGCCCAATACACTGATGACCAATCCAGGAGATAGGCAGGTCCCAGACAGAGTCAGGGTACATGTGTGCATTACTGTCAACAGGTCCCACTAAACATCTGACTCTGATGAATCTAATTGGTTGCTCCTCTTTCTATGGAGAGGGACTAGTGAGAAGAAAAAGAGGACAGTAGTTACATTTCCAGTCTTTCCAGAAGGTAGAAACGTTGTCAGAAAGTCCCTTATTTCTTGTCCAGGGGAAGGAGCATTGGTACAAGATAAAGAACCTCTTCTACCAGTCACACCTGGCATTAGGCTTTAATTCATTAAGTAATATTTTATTAATTGTTTTGTTTTTCCTAAGAGCTTTGAGCTCCCATTATTGTATTTTATTGTAGTTTATAAATCTAAAGACCTTCAGGATACTATCTGGGTTTCAAACATTTCAGTCATAAATGACTTGCTCAAGTATTGTTTTCTATATTAATAAAAAACTGCAGATGTGATCTTCCTGCCCCAGAGCAGGAGGTAAAGAAGTGTATCATATGGAAGACTGAGCTGCTCCTAAGCTCTTCCTTAACAATGTGGTTGTGTTTAATTTCACCACCTCTTATTTTACTAACTCCTCAATGTGAACAAACCTCTCCTTTGTCTCTTTCTTCTTAAATTAGAAGTAAATTCTAATTAAGGATAATGGCTCATTGTGTCCTGATTAACCTAGGCTTTCCTGGAAGGTGACAACAAACACGCACTCCACCCTCCCTTCAGTCAAAAGCCACATTCCCCGATCTCATTAATAATAAACCTGTGCCTCTTAACCAGAGTGTGTGTGATTTGCATTTGAGAAATAAATTGTGCTCCAGGACAGTTCATTCACCCAGCAGGGCTTAGTCCCCTGTGACATCCCAATTCAGGACAGCAAGGGAGGAAATGATAGAGGCACCTGGAATCCATTCATTCAGTGCATATTTGCTAAGCACCTACTATACTTAAGGCAATGTGATTTATTGGGGGAAGAGGAGCATGAAAAGATATAAAATCCAGATCCTGCCTTCAGACAGCCTTACTTTTAGAATAGCAAATAAGCATTGCAAAAATCCACCAAAATGACAGACTATGACAAATGTCATTATGAAAGATATCTCAAAGATGGTAGAGAGAACTTTCAAGTTGACTATCAGTAATTTTACACCCCAATATAAAACCATCATCGCCATCCCACCCCAGTGACCCCACTCCTTAAAAGAAGCTCAATTACAAGGAAAGTAGTGTTTAAGTTAAATTATACCTATGATGTGGGAGTGTGCTAGAATATACTAGCTCAAAAGAGAGGTAATGGTAATTCCAGTAATACAAGACAATGTGAGTTAAATGTCCAGAGAAACAGAAAAATTCAGTAGAGAAGCCAGACTGAGAAGACCTACATGGGAAATATGACTTAGATTTGGACCTTCACTAAGACAAAAAGTAATAGCCAAGAGTTTGCATTATCTTCTCACGGTAACAATTTGTGAAGCTGAAAGCACAACTGCATGGCAAATTTGTGAATGTAACTGGCTTTACAGTATGGATGAGGGGAAAGGGGAGCTTCAGGTGGGCTGCTATAATGAGCTGAAGCTATGATGCTATAACAGCAGATACTCTTGATGGGTGAAGTTTAGTAAAAGTACATGCTCACTAGTTTACAGCCAATTAAAAGTTGGAAATAAAGCTTGATTATTGACTTCTGTGTGTCTAATTAGAATTGAAAGATTAGGATGTATTAGGTGATAGTTTGAAAAAAAATCAGTATAAACCTCTCTCAAACTTCATTTTGTTTCAGTTGTAACTAATAACAAGCTAAGGGGAAAAAAATCACAAAATTTAGGCATCACTAGCTCTCTCTTAAGCATTTCTAGAACTCTTTCTGATAGGAGGAGATGCTAGGATGAAAATACCTATTCCTACTGATCCCTCAGAGACTGCAAGTCACCAGACCTAGGAACAAGATCAGGCATTTCCCGACTGTGTGTATCTCGGTGCGTATATTTGCCTGAGAGATTCTGTATAGATTTTATTTGAGAGGTGGAGAGGAGGAGACAGCATGTGGTAAGGAAGGAGATGAAGAAAACTGCTGACTCAAACCAAAACTTAAAGGACTTTTCTGTTGGGAGTTAGGGCCTCCTGGGGCAAGTAACACAGGTGATGCCTTTTGTTTTGAAATGTCTGGAAATCATTTATGGAGTCTGTAGGGGTGTTTCACTGCAGTCCTTGACTTGGTTCCCATTGTTCAAAACATTTTGTGTGTATAAATGCCTTACCTTTAATGAATGTCCAACTCATATTAATGGAGTGATTGCATGAAAAAATATATGACTGAGTAATAAAAAGCAGAGAGTACTGAGGCCTAATCAACCAGGTCATAAGGTCACATTGCAAACTCTGACTTTGGTTTATGGGATATTTCATGTGGAAGAATCTTCTCTCCCTTTTGAGATTTGGACTCTCTAAGAAAAGAAATATGAATTTGTCTAGTCCTATACCCTTTCCCCGCAGAATAGCTTGTCAGGAATAGCTCTTGGTCCAATATGAAACAAAGGGAATGTGCTTCCAAATAGCAAAAATCCATGTCCTCCTCTCTCTTTCTCTATCTCCATTGTTTCTTTGCAAGAATTTGTGATGACTTCTGGAGTAGAGAGGTTATGGGCAGGAGTAAGTGAGATATTTTCCAGAATCAGTATGAACTTAATGGCTGAACTCTTCTTCTGAGCCAGTATCTCACTGTGTACTAGTGACCTGAAGTCTGGACACACACAGTACTCCAAAAACTCATTAACGGACACTGTGGTGTCTCCACCTTTGCTTTGGTTGAGACCAAAGTAGCTCCAGATTTGTTCCAAATGACTCCAGTCCAATATCTCTACAACCAAATAAAGATTTTGATAGCCTTCTCTTGTTTGGCTGTGCTTCTGTTTCAAAAATCATTTTCAGTTTTCAAAAAGATAAACACAGTCCAAATGGCTCCATTATCAAAGCTAAACTTAACAGTTCACAAGCTTCAGAATGGAAGATAGACGGCTATTTGAAATGGCAACTTAAAACTTTATTCTTTATACCTTTCACACAACCCTGTAACTAAATTATTGGAGTACATTTCCTGTTGGCTTCTATTTCATCTTCATTTTATATTCTGAGGATAATTGAACTCTAAGAGGATGGGTGATTTCTTTAAGACATAGGTCCCTTCTGGCTCTAGGTTTTATAACTTTGTATCCCTCACAAATCAATAAATCTTTATGTTATAATATTGAAAATAATAACAACCCATTGTTCTGATGTCAATCTTATGGCAACCTAGAATTTTAACAACAGGAATAAAATCTGGAATTAAATGAAATGTAGCTCATTGGTTTAAAGAGTGATAATCAGATATCAAATCATAACTCCTAAGTATGGTCATCATGACACAATGGCACTTACATTATTACTAAATCTTACAAGGATAACACTTAACTCCCCAATCCCAAAGCAGATTAAAATCATCAGACTGAAAGAAAAAGGCAGCTCAATAAATCACACTCTCAAAACAGGAGGTGCTATCAATAGCTTTAGAGTGAGAAAAAAAGAAAATTTTAGAAATTTTCACAAGAATGTCAAAACACAGCCCCGGGGTCATTTATTCTAGAAGCAAATTGAAAATTATATGAAGTAGATGACAATAATTGTTTTGAAAACTACTTAGTATACTACCCGTTTTAAGAAATCAAAGAAGTAGAACACATTTTAACTATATAATCATCAAAACGAATAAACTATTCTAAAAGTTCTGGTAAATCAAATATTTATTTTTAACACATTTTAAAACATTTTGGAGAATGTTATTTATATGTAATAGATAGTTCCACAGTTGTGACTGATCAACAAAGTTTTATATATAATTTTTATATTATATATTTTTTATAACATATAGATTTCTGGATTTTTAAAAAATTGCCATTCTCCTTTCTAACTTTCTGGGCTCAATTCCACTTGAATGCTTTCTATACATCCATTCTTGGCTTCATTATGAGCTCTCTCTCACAGTGTGGTTTTAATTTAGGGGTTCTAGTAAACATGGAAAACCTTAAGAAAAACCCTCTAAACCATGCCATTTCACTAATTAACTCTTCACCTTTCCAACTAATTAATGACAGCTATTCCAAACATAAGATGTTATCAGATATCAAGAAATGGCACCAGTAGTTCAGAAGATGATGCAAGATTCCAGGGGGGAGGAACCTGGTGGGGCTGGAGTTTTCAGTGCTTAGGTAGGTCAGGAGAAGAAGCAGGATCTACCCTTGGTAATGGCAGATGTAATCAAGAAGAGAATAGCTGGAGGAGGTTGGGTATGGAGGGAGGATGTAGACCATGAATTGTTTCTTCGGAGAAAGCAGAATTGAAAATGATAACTATGACACTTTCCAGATTGCAAAAACTCTGGGATGGAGATGATAAGGTGGGTGGGGGCCTGCCTTAAAATTTTGTCAAAAGGACAATTCTGCGACAATTTAAAGCTTAGCTCAGTCTCTTACTACTGCACAATCTAAAATCTATCTGGGAAATAGTTGCTGTCCACACATTCCCCTTACGGCCCAAGGGCACATGTTTTACATTTAATTGGTGATGGTTAACATCAGCGTTTAGGTGCAGGAGAAGATCAGTTGGGACCAAGGTTAGGGGATAGCCTTTTCCCAGGTTTAAGAGACACTTTTTTTTCCCCCTGGGGAGCAGTGTGAAAGTATCTATCCGCCAACAATAATTCTGATATTCCAAGTTAATTGGCCATGAGCTTTTTCCCAAAATGGTACAGATGAACCTATTTACAGGGCAGGAATAGAGACACAGACGCAGGGAACAGATGTGTGGACTCAAGGGGGAGGTGGTGGGGGGTGAACTGGGAGATTGGGATTGACATATGTGCACTGCCATGTGTAAAACAGATAACTAGTGGGAACATGCTGTAAAGAGCAGGGAGCTCAGCTCAGTGGTCTGTGGTTACCTAGATGGATGAGATGAAGGATGGAGGGAGGTCCAAGAGGGAGGGGGTTTATGTATACATATAGCTGGTTCACTTCGTTGTAAAACAGAAACTAACATAGCATTGTAAAGCACATATACCTCAATTTTAAAAAAAAGTTTTGTGGAACCCACTGGTGTCCTACTCTTAAACAGAATAGACCAACTGCTGTTTGTGGTTTGGCTTATCTAGACCTGGTCACATCTGCTGCCATTTTGTGGAGAGCAGCTTTAGAAGAGGAGCTTGCTGAGAACAGTGTGTATGTAAGACAGAGTATGTCTAATTCTGGAAGTGGGGAGGGGGGTTGGTTTCTAGAAGTAAGAAATATTGAGTCAGTGTATCCCTTCCTCCTACCCTCCACATTCTCTAAGCTCAGATATCAACTCCTGTGAAAAGCTTTCCATTATGCCCAAGTCCAATTTAGATATCTCTTCTTTGTGCTCCCGTGATGTTACAGTAGTTTTGATGCCCTCTTATAATTGCCTAAGTGCTTGTCACTATCTGTATTCTTCACTAAGATGTGAACTGCCTTTGGATAGAAACTGGCTCTTTAACAATGTTGGGTCCCTAGTTCCTCAGGTATGTAATATTTATTGCATACCTTAGGAAGTAGGCAATAAATATTTGTTGAGTGTGTGGGTACCTAAATCAAACCACCTCCATGGCTGCCTACTCTCTCTATACATCCAGCCATCTGGCCATGACCTCAATTCTGTCTACTGAGATTGAAGATGATGATAGTGTCACCACCCATGTGTCACCATGTTACTGACCACAATCTGCTCTCAACCTACCTCTTCCTCAAGTACCAACTCAACCACCACCTTTTCTATTGAGCCATGCCCAGCTGCTCCAGGTCAAAATGATGTCTCCCTTCTCTGATTTCTGGCACTCAGTGTTTGGAATTTATACAACTAACTCTTGATATGACACACTTTCTTTTGTGTGATGTCTGTGGGTCTGGTTTCTGTGAGCACCTCCCATGTAAGGTCCAAATCTTATCTTTTCCTTTTTCTCCTTTTGTGCATCTAAGCACTGTCTGGACACAGAGAGCTCCTCCAAACAGTACTGACTGGCATAAAATGATCCTAGTCTACATGAAAGCATAAATTCTGAGGGCAAGCAAGTTCTACCTGGATTTGCACTGGAGAGACTGGCTTTCTGGTGATGAATAAAGCTGCTGTGGCAATGGATATGCGAAGAGTTGGAACGTAATTGGCAGAGGCAGAACTGTCCTTTTGTTATTTTGTTATAAATAAACTCCCACAGTGGAAACTTGTTAACCTCAGTCCTTGCTTTCACATCTACTTATATGCAAGACCTCCCTCAACAAATCAGTCTTTACACTGCAGTGACACTCTCTTGAAAAGATATGTTTGGCTTAGCCACTGTTGATATTTGTTCTTGAAATCTCGGTTGTATGTGATGGTACACTCTGAGAGCAGAAATGGAGACACTTAGTTTATATGCACAGAGGATGGCCAAGATGCAAACAGAAAAAGACGGTCCACAGCAGGGCAGCAGGGGTGGCGGGAGCTGAACAACACTTAATATGTTGTGATGTTATTGAATCTATGAAACTCCTGTTCAATAGCTAGTCAAAGTAAATTTAGAAGGACACAGGAAAGGGATTTATTTTTTTATCATTGTAAAAATTATTTCGTATGCTGTTGGTCATGGTCTAATGGTGCCCTTTTGAGGTCCCAGTGCCCTCAGAATCCCAAATAGCACCATTGACAGGGTTAGATGTGGTTTGTTCAATATATTTAAGTCTCCAGAGAACTACAGTTTTATTGGTACTTTGGGAGTGGGCTCTTTTGCTGTGTTTTATTCTGAAAAGAATGAACTAGAGAGCTTGACACTCTCTCAAGGTAAATTACATGATCTCTTCTCCTCTAGTGCATAATTTTATTGGAGAATTTCCCAAATTGGGCTGCAGTTATTTACATACATGTCTGTTTTGCTCATCAGACAGTGAGTGTTTGCATCAAAGACTGTATCTTATTCATTTTTTTTCCCTAATAGAGTGGCATAGTTCCCAGCACATATGAGACCCTCATGAAATGTTTGCTGAACAAGAAGAAATCTTAATATCCATGAAAAAACTGACTATGTAAGGGAATAAATAAAATAGGTAGATGAAAGCTATTTTGAGCCAACTTAAGAAAAATTCAGACACTATTAGATAATTAATTAAATTTTAATTTTCCTTTAAGTAGTCTCCAGAGAAACATGCTATTTTAGAATTGTACCCCCTAGATTAGGATACTGTGTAAATGTTTCCTGTGGGGCTGCTTTTATGCTAGATGGCATGGGAGAAGAACTGAATAAAACATGGCCTCTGCAGCAAAAATATTGGGTACCATCTGGCGAGAAAAGGCCCAAGAAAGAACCCAGTGAAGAACTCAGTGAAGTATAATGGGAATCAAAAGAGGTCAGAATAGGAGAAAATTACATGAGCCACTGCTATCAGGAAGGCATTAGGAGGAGCTAAAAATGCATTGCAATGAAGTCAGTTTCTAAATGATGTGGGTGAGCATTAACTGAATCATGCTGCTATTTTATAGAAGATTCAAGATAGGAATGTTAGACATTATTTCTTGCAAAGAAAATGCTCTTCAGTGCTGTTGGAGAACCCTCAGATCATCAGGTTTTCTTTAGGTTTATTAGTGAACAAACTTGTCTTCAGAAAGACAGTGTGGTATTCTGCTAAGGAAAGCTGTGCTGAATCTAAAGACCTTGATGCTTTCCCTCAAATCTACTGTTAGCTGTGTGACATTGATAAAGTTAGTTAACCTCTCTGGACCCCACTTTCCTCTTTTAAAATGTTGACATCAGAAAAACCTGCCCAAACTTCACCCTAGGACATGGCAAGCTTTAAATTATGAAAGAAAAATCACCTGTATAAAGACAGGAAGTGATCTCATCCTTCAGCCTTTATAGGACCATGTCTCAGACAAAAAGTGAGAGAGCTGTGTAATTGCTGTTCTTCTGCACAGGTACTGATTTTTCAGGCATTCAGGACACTTTCTCCCACCACTCAATTTTTATTTACATATGGAAGTCAGAAATTCTTAGAACACATTCAAGCATTTATGTGTACATATTCTGGCATGAGGAAGAGGGTTCTCCACAAGCAGAATCTCACATGTCACAAGGGAGTGGGATCAGGGGAAATGTCAGAAGAGCCTGGATTAATGGATACATTAACAATTTCATTTTTTATCCATCTTTTAGTTTGGAATATAACGAAGACAATAGGGGTAGGAGTAAATTCAAATTCTGTAGCAGTAGTCTGCAGTAAATGCATGTCTGATGGAAAGTAAGAACAGGGGTCAGAGCTGCTTTAAAGTAAACCAAGAGAAATCTTAAACAATATATATTTGTAGTTAGTTCTGTGTGGCTGAAGTCCACCTACTCAAAGATGTACAAACAGGAAAAAATAGAATAAAAGGAAGGAGGATCTCTGGAAATCATCAACTATAGAATCAAGAGATTGGATAGGTTACAAGAATGTGTGACCTCTTCTAAAAAGAGCAGAGGTCCCTAAGGAGGGATCTATCAGGCTAATATGCAAATTCTAGAAAACAAAAGGAAAGGAAGATTGATACGATATTAGTGCATAGAAGAAAATAAAAATAAAATTCAAAAGCCTGATGGAACATGTAAAAAGAAGAATTGATTTTAAATAACTAGGATTCAATCACTTATTTGAAGGACAAATTAAGAAAATAACACAGATAGTAAAGACCAAAGTCCTAAAATAGATCATAATGCATGTAGAGAACCCAAAATAGGCATGACATGTACAGATAAAAAGCGTTTCTAAAAAAGAGAAAAGAACAATGAAAGCAGAGAAAAACATCATTCCAATTGGATTTTTTTTCTTTGAACTTGACAAAATGATTCTAAACTTCATGTGGATGAATAATAGAAAATAATAGTCAAGACAAATTAGAAAAAGAAGAGTATTGGGGGGAATTTGCCTCACCATATAATAAAACATTATAGATTTCTAGTACAAGATTGCATACTCAGCAGGTTCTCACTTCACGTTTCTCTAAAATCTCCACTGAAATATTGAGATGAAAGCTTTGAGGTATGTTAAGGAATAAACCAATAATAGTGATGAGGAAAGGCAGCAGCAAATATGAGAGAGCACAGAAATTTGGGGAACATGAAAATGAATGGGAACATGTTAGCAGACAATATGAGAGGAATGAAACTTACATGGCCTGGCAGAATCTAGAAAGGGCGGTGGACAACATGGTTTGCCTTTCAGATCCTGAATGGAGGGTCTTTGGGCTCAGTGGACACACACACGGTAGACAGCAGGTGTGACAGATAGGGCTGACCACAAAAAAAAAAAAAAAAGGCTGATTAAAGTTTTGTGAATGGAGCAGTTGAATAGGGTGACATTTCCACCTTTGTCCCCATCTACTCTAATGTGTTCTATTTCCTTGAGTTAGATAAAGGCAGCCTGACATGTATCCCTAGGCACAACAGTAGAATATTATTCTCAACAGAAATGGAGTGAATCATTGAAGATACTTAGAATGGTGATGTTGAAACCTTGGAGTAAATCCTTCCTCATCTGGCATTTGGGAACCCTTAACTTTAGAGTCAGTATCATCTCATTTGGTGGAAATTAAAAGAAAGTTATCAAGAGAAATTAAATAGCCCAACAGACAAAACATCTAATACTGGTATGTAAGGTCTCTCTATCATAACAAAAACCCTAAAGCAAAATCTTAGCTCCAGGAAAATGAGGATACAAAGCAAAAAACTGGAACCCAAGAGACCATTCAAGACATGTCCTAGACTGACAGCCTTGTAAGCAGGCTTAGAGAAGACCCAGGCCAGGATAGACCAAGAGGACAGGGATCTTCCAAAACAAAGGCAATTTGGAATAAAGTGGTAATTGATAGAATAACTGATGTAGTGGTGTCTCAGTCCATGCAGACTGCTACAAAAAAATACCATGGACTGTGTGGCTTATAAACAGACTTATAAATTAATTTCTCACAGTCTAGAAGCTGAAAAGTACAAGATCAAGTCAGCAGAAAATTCAGTGTCTGGTGAGAGTCCGCTTCCTGGCTCATAGACAGACATCTTTTTGTTAAGAAGATGAAGAGGCTAGAGGAAGGTAATATAAAAGAATTAAATTTCCAGTCCTAAGAGCAGGAAATTAGTTGATAATGTCTAAAATAATAAATAAAAATTATTCTTTGTGTTCATTGAGATTGGGAGTTTATAAGAAATATACCCCCGCAAAAGGACTAAAAATGGTTCCCTCTGGAGAGCAGAACTGGGGCATTGAGGAAGATGGGCCAGGGCAAATGACTTTTATTATAAATAATACTCTTACTTTAGGAGATACTTTCCAGATATTTTTGTTTCGTTAATGTTTTAATATGAACTAAAAATCTACTTTATTAAAATTAGTTTTTATTTTTATTAGGATCATGTTAATTTTCAGTTTAACTTAGAGAAAATTTCCATGCTTATGACTGTGAGCAGTCCTATCCAAGAACGCCGTTCCTTCTTTTCAAGTCACTTCTATGTCCCTCAGAAGAATTTTGCTATTTATGTGAAGAAACACCAAAAAATGAATGAAAATAGAGTTAAAGGCCTTAAAATAGATTTCATAAGATAAATAACATAACAATGATCAAATGGATCCATCATCCTCATTAAAAGTAAACAACTGAGTTTAATACACCCATGGATAGAAACTTCGTTTAGAACATAAAATAAAACCCAAACCTCTGTTGAATGAAAAAGAAACACCTACAACAAAGTGACTTGGAACTGACGACAGAAAGTATGGGCAAAGGCAAACCAGACTTATACAAAGAAAAAGATAGCAAGTATCACCTTCTTAGTGATAGATAGGTTTGAATTCAAGGTAAAAGGGACAAAAAAGGCACTTTTTAATTATTGAATGATAAAAAGTCAAATGCACAGAAATTTTTAAGAAACTATTAATTTTTAAAAATTAATTTAAATTATCCATTAATTTCACATACACAGCATAGAGCAAAAACCACTGGTAGTATACAGGAGATTGAGGAAAAAACATATTCGCATCAGAAGACTGTAATTTACCTCTCTCAGTCTATAAAGGATGCATATACTCCAGACCAGTAATTGTTCTCCAGAATGTTTGTGCTAATCTACTTTCTCACCAAATGTGCAGGAGGGACCTGCCTGTCCATACCATTCACCACCAATATTTAGGATTATCTAGCTTTTCCAATTTCTGCTGGCTCTAGTAGATGCAAAATAATATCTCATGTTTTGTGTTTTATTTTACATTTCACTGTTTTCTAATAACTTTGAATATATTTGCTTATGAATTTCAGTTTTTTGGCTTACCTCATACACAAATTTCCTGTTTTTATTATTTTTCCATTTTTTACTTGAGTTTCTGACTTGTTCTAATTGATTTTCAGGAGTTACTTACAATTCCTAGATATATGATCCTAATCCACAGCCAGTATCAGATATCCTCAATATCTTCCCGATTGTGTCACTTGCTCTTTATTTTTGCCTATGGTGTTCATCATTGAATGGAAAAACAATTTTAATTTAATCAAATTGATCACTTCTTCCTTATGGCTTGTGACTTATTTTTTTTTTACTTTCTCATTTTACTTTATTCAGGTATAAAGTATATACAACAAAATACATTCATGTGTAACTACTACCACAATCAAGACATAGACTATTTCCATCAACCCAAAAGGTTCCTTTATACCCCTTTTCAGTCACTTTTCACCATTCCTAACTCCAGAAGACTTACTGATATGCATTCTCTCACTGTAGGTTTGTTTTGCCTGTTCTAGGAGTTCATATATGTAAGGAAATCATCCAGTATGTACTCCTTTGTGCCAGGCTTCTTTCACTTAGCATAAGAGGTTCAAATATATTGTTTTGCTAATCAGTGGTTTCTTTTTTATGGATACAGCACAATTTGTTTATCCATTTGCTTGATGATAGACATTTAATTTGTGTCCAGTTTTCAGTTATTATCATTAAAGGGACTTTGAATATTTTTGCCCAAGTCTTTTTGTTTAAAAAAGTTTTCATTTCTTTTTTAATAAACATATTTTATTGTCTGAAAAATGTATGTATAACTTTATAAGAGACCATCAAAATGTTTTCCAAAGTGGTTGTACCACTTTAACTCCTGCTGACAAACTAAAAGGGTATTAGTTACCTCACATTCTTACCAAGATATGGTATGATTAGACTTTTAAATTTCATTACATATAGTAAGTATGTACTGCCATCTCATCGTGATTTTTAATTTGAATTACCCTGAAGACTGGTGATGCTGAGAATATTTTCATGTGTTTATGATTATCTTCTTTTGTGCTATAATTAGGTCTGCACAAAAGTTCTCTGATATATAAGTTTTGCAAATATTGTCTCCCAATCCATGGTTTCCCTTTGAATACTTTAATGTTATCTTTTGGAAGACAGACTTTTAAATTTTTTATTGTTGAATTTATCATTTTATTTTCTTATATAGTTCTAGGAAATTATTGCCCTACCACAACTTCAAAAAGGCACTCCTTATGTTTTATTTTTTTTGAAGTTTTATAGCTTTAGCTTTTAGATTTAAATTTATGAAACATTTCAAGTAAATTCTTATAAATGGTGTGAAGTCAAGGTCAAGATTCATTTATTTTCCCAGAGGATAACCAGTTGTCCCAGGAGCATATGGTCAACAGCCTCACTTCTCAACATTGGGAATATTAGTCCCATATTTATTTTTCCAATACTCTCTGCTGATCTATTGATCTATATATTAGGCCTTAGGCAAAAAGCAAACTCTTGACCAATGTAGCTTTATAGTAAACTTGAAATCAGATAGTGTAAGTCTTCGAATTTGTTCAAATTTTTAAAGCTTTTTGGTTACTATAGGTTCTTTGTATGGCACATAAATTATAGAAATATGTCAATTTATGAAAAAATCTTGCTGAGATTTTGATTAGAACTGTGTTGAATCTATAAATAAATCTGGAGAGAATTTACATGTTAACGATATTAAGTCATGATCTAAGAACATGGACTATCTCTCTATTTTTAAATGTCTACTTTAATATCTTTTGCGATGTATGGTTCTCAGTGTACTGGATTTGCACATATTTTGTTAAATTGATCCTTAATTATTTGCTGTTTTTAATGCTATAGTAAAATAGTTTTTAAACTTTATTTTCCAATAATTTTTGCAAAAATATAGAAATTGATGGTTATATTGACTTGGTATCCTGAGACCCATTTAAACTCTTATTGGATTTTGGTATATCTCCTAGGATTTTCTGGATAAACAATCATATCATCTGTGAATAAAGACGGCTTACTTCTTCCTTTCTAATCTGAATGTCCTTCTTTGGCATGCCTTACTGCACTGATTAGCACTCTTTGTACAATGTAAAATTCAAGTGGTGAGAGCAGACAACTTTACTTGTCTCTATCCTAGGGAGTGAACCATTCAGTTTCACCGTTAACTCTGTTACCTGTATGTTTATCAGATTGCAGAAGCTCCTTTCTAATCCTGGTTTACTGAGAATTTTTAAAATGAATGTCTGTTGAAATTTGTCAAATGTTATTCTGAATCTATTAAGAAGATTGTTTTTATCTTTTTTGTTCCAATAATACTGAATTATGTTGTTTGACTTTTAAATGTTAAACTAACATTATATTCATAGAACAAACTTCCATTTGTCAAATGTAATATCCTTTATCTATATATTGCTGTATCTTTCCATCCCCTATTGTTTCTGCTTTTAAATTTTTATTTTTGAATTTGCTATCAATTGTATATCACAGACATTGAACTACACATTTCTAATACCTTAATATTTTTATTTTTATATATAGAATTTTAATCTAGAATCCATTTTTGTACGTGGTGTTAGGTAGTGATCCAGTGTTGTTATTCTCCATGGTATAGACCAGTTTTCCAAAGCTGTTTAAGAATTTGTGTTTCCTCCCATTGATTTCTATTGCCACCTTTATTGTATAGTATGCTTCCAAATGTATGTCAGTGTCTCTGTTACTAATGATGTTTCACTGATCCATTTTTTTTCAGTCCTTATAAGAAAACCATACTCTTTTGTTTCACTATTTTAATATAGCTTTATTTTTTTCTTACTTACTTGCGTGATTATATACTCCCTCTCACAAACTTTAATATTCTTTTATAAATTTATTTAGTTCTTCTTGGACTTTTATTCTTTGATCTAAATTTTATATTGTTTACTGAGTTAAACAGTAAATGTAACTGAATATTTTAGTGGAATCACATTTTAATTATAGACTAAATTGAGAAATAATTTACATACAAATAATGTTTAATTATCTCATCCAAGAACAATGACTTTTCATTTACTTAAGTTATCTTCTGGGTACTTTCTTCACATTCTAAACTTTTTAAATAAGAAGTGTTATTATTTTGATTAATTCTTATGTATAATATTGGGTTTCTGGGGAACTGTATTATACTTTTTACTTATAATTTCCAGGTGATTATTGCTGGTGGTAAATTTTTACTAGTTTATTTGGTTAAGAAACTAGTTTACTTCGTTAAATTTAACGTTCATCATATATATGCATATACACGATAACAGTATGCATACACATGATAAAAGTTACTGGTACTTTCTAAAAAATACCAGTAGCTTTATAGCGTTTTCAGAATGATAAGCACATTATCTGAAAATAATGACATTTTAATTTTCCCCTGATTTCGTCACTTTCCTTCCAGTAAATTCATTTGAATCTTTATGTTTTCTTCAGGTATTCTTTCACTTGTTTCTTCCATGTTTTAATATATTGAACTCACATCATTAGTTATAAATAGCTTTCAAATTCCATTTATATCTATGCCATAATGTGTTATTTAAAGGCATGTCTGTGAATTTGTGTGTGTATGCATTTACTTACAAATGTTTGGGTGTTTTCATTTCCAGATGTATAGATTTTTATTAGACCAAAAATCTGAGATGATAATTATTTTTAAATTATTGTCAGAAAACTCAGTGTGAATGACATTAACTTCTAAAAATTTCTTTAGATCTGAGTGAGAAAAGGGCTGGACTGTCCTGGTTATTCTCCCTTTATTTCCCTATATCCCGTCTTTACTTCTGTGCTACTGCGTGCCTTGAGAGATTCACCTCTGTGGACTAAGTCACTCAGGATCTCTGGCCTCCAGCTTCTAATTAAGTTTGTCAAATGGGAGATACTGGCAAAAGGTTACAGTGAAGGAGCAAAGAGAGAGGTAGGGTATTTACTCCCCACTTCTTCCCTGCTCTGTTACAGTTGCACTGTGTCTCCATTCCTCTAAGGCTACTGATCCTGAATGGTTTCCCCTTGACTTCACTCATCATCCATGACAAGTCACACCATTTTCTCTTACTGGCTTTTCAGACTAAGGTCAGTAATTCCTTCCTGCTATTGCTGGCTCCTAGGTGTCTCACCAACATTTGTTTATTTCCCTAACTCCATCCACATGCTTGTAAAAATTGGGTAAGTCCTTTTTCAGTGTGTCGTGTATTTCCTTTCAAAACTCATCCTGATCCATACTCAACAAGAAGTGTCAAATAAAAACATGGTGGCACAATTTAGAATCATCAAAACACTTGATTAAAAACAACAAAACAAAGGAAAGGTGGTGAATTCCATTCCAACATTCTATCCCCTTAAGCTTTCTCTACACATGTCGGGCAAGCTGTGGCACCTCAATCTTGAGAACTATGGGCCATTTTTCAATGTGTGCTTTAAGTAACCAACTCTACAGCAGTTAACAACACTCCCAGGCACTTGAGTTAGTATAGTAAATATGGAGTTTTAAGGATGTGCTTCTTATCTCTATATATTTGCCTAATTCATTCCTTTGAAATCTAATTTGGCAGATCCTGAAACTCTTTTTGGTGCATATATTCAATATTACCTCTTTCAATTCTGTGTTCAGAATTTACCTTCTTACAGTACTATAAGCAATGGAAATCGGTGCAGAGGGCTGTGAGGAAAAAAACAGAGCGTTCATGTGTAAGTCAACTGCTCTATGTAATTTCACCAATTTTTAAAAATTTTCTTTCTGCCCCCCAAAGGATCATTCAGATTATGAGAAGACCTCCTTCCAAAGAGACATACGGATTCAAAATTCTCAGATTCATCTTCATCTGCTCAAATATTTTCTTCCAAGATTACAAATTATACTTTTCCCTCAGCCGATACCCTTACATAGCATATGAGCTTGATGTGATATCTATTGCAACTCAGAAATAGGTACATCCAGATCTTATGTCTAATTTTTTTCCACGCCTTGTCTATGGCTGAAAAACAAAGGGTTTCCCTTAAGACCACCTTAAAAGCTTTCTGATTCTTTGTCATGCCCTCCATGTCTTGAGGTAAGAGGTTAAATCCTTAAGCTTCTTTTTTTTTGAATTCTTTTTGTAAGCTTTTCTGAACAGTTTGAATCAGTTGCCTCACCATCATATCCCATGTAATCACCATTATCACTATAGTAATTAAGTACCTCAATCTCAATCTCCCTTTACCTTGCCCTCCACTTGTAATTCATTCTCTCTTCATCAGTGATCATTTTAATAACTGTAACCATAGATTATCAGTGCCCTCAGGGAGCTTAACTGTACTTTATAAATATGAGCAATTTTATTCTAAAATTCCATCTTTTAGGATATGGGGGGATGACATTCTTGGTGCCAATAACTTTATTAGTTAAGGTCCCTTCAAAAAAAGAGATGCTATACTTTAAATGGACAATATACAGAAGTGCGGGCAACCTTAGGTATCACCAAGTGATGGTTAGACACCCAGGTGCCAGAGACAGTGGAACTATGTTATCTAGGTCTGAAAGATCAAGGAAAGAAATTGGGGTTACTAGATGCTTGTGAAATAAAAAGGCACCATCCATAGGGGTAGAATTAGAGGAATATAGGCCCTGACATTCTCATTAAAATAGAAGGAAATAAGGAAAAATAAACACCCATATTTCTCTCTCTTTCAGCCCTCTGTTCTCTTGCTGGTTACTTCCAATAGCTGAACCCCACAAAAACCCAGAGGATAGGGAAGGCTGGGTGATATATTCTATTTCAGTCAGTTTCTGGGGACACCAGGGAGGATAGAGAAGGGCATAAAATGGATCTGGGTGGAAGTGTGCTGTATCTATTTATTTGTCTAATCTGTTTGGTTGAATTTGGTAGCTATTGGCATTGCTATACAAGAAAATAAGATGGTGAGAAAATATTAGACACAGTGGCATACCAACTGTAGTGGCAAAACATTCTGACAGTTAAGGTTTCCACTCCACCCAGGCATCACCAGTCACTCAGAGAAATGCTTTTCTCTTCCACTCCAGCTACTAGTATACCTGCCTTGAGGCAGATATCTTTGATACTTCTTCCTAGCCTCAGGTGAGGCAAATGCTCAGAATTTGATCAGCTGGATTTCTTCACTGAGATACCCCAATTGATCAACCAATCAGGTGTCTTTATCTGTCCTCCTGTTCCTAGCTGTCACCACCTCTGGGCCTCAGACATTTTATATGCAACTCCCAACCTTTACAGCAGCAATTCTTAGGCATGTCCTTGGCTCCGGTTTCCCTCCAAAATGTGATCCCTTGACTCTCTTTCATTATTACTGTATAATTTCTCTTCCACAAAAAGTCTTCCCTTTTTACTTTTCTTCATGGATAAATCTTTGTTTATTCACTTACACTTTTTCTATCATTTCTAGGAAGTCTATATTTAAGAGATATTTGCAGTACATTCTCAATCTGCCATCTAGACACAGATGTCCCCATTGCTATTAATATTCTAATAATTTTGCCATGAAATGAAAAGTCCTTAATTAGGAAATGGGAACACTATAATACAGAGACCTCATAACTGTTCAACTTTTCAATTTTTTTCACTTGTTCATGTAAGCAATTCATGTTTATAGGGGAGTATATCAATCTAGATGAAAAGCATTAGCTTAAAATAAGATTTAGATGAATGGATAAAGAAGATGTGAAATATATGTATGTATACAATAGAATATTACTCAGCCATAAAAAAGAATGAATTTTTGCCATTTGCAACAACATGGATGGACTTGGAGGGCATAATGCTAAGTGAAATAAGTCATACAGAGAAAGACAAATACTATATGATATCACTTATATGTGTAGCCCCATAAAGACAGCAAACTAGTGAATATAATAAAAAAGAAGCAGACTCATAGAGAACAAACTAGTTATTACCAGTAGGGAGAGAGAAGGAGGGAGGAGCACTATAGTTGTAGGGGATTAAGAGGTACAAACTATTAGGTATAAAATGAGCTACAAAGATATATTGTACATCACAGGAAATATAGCAAATATTTTATAATAACTATAAATAGAGTATAACCTTTAAAAATTGTGAATCACTATACTGTACACCTGTAATTTATATAATATTATACATCAACTCTACTTCAATAAAAACATTTTTTTTAAGGTTTATTCACATAACGGATATTTGCTTAGTAACTACTTTTGTAAGGTCTTGTGCTCATTGGGTTGAAGAAGGTGATTGCTTTACCCTAAGATAGACCAGAGTGAAAAGGTATTTTCTTTTCTTAGTCAAGCCACTTAGAGAACAAAATGTTTCATATATTCAAAAATCAAACCAGTGTAATCTGTTTACCCTAAGTTTAGGGTAATATGCTTGCTAATACAACTTGAAAATACATTTATCCTCTTCAAATCTGCAACACTGGTAGTTCAATATGGTTGATAGAGTGTTTCTGATATTCATGACAAGAGTTATGACACATCTAAATTCTGACGTGGCTGCACTAGAAACTCAGCCGAAAGACCTGAAAGTAAGTATTAGTAACAGACAAATCAAAGGATATTCCATCAGTATCGATCACGTTTTCTAAATGGCTTCAAACAATTCTGTATTGCGAAAGACAACCTCACCTTATGATACTTAATATCTGATAGAAGAGCAGTACACAGCTGAAGTCCTCCTACATTGTGGAATCTCACAAGTGGCCAATGAAAAATAACTTTCCAGTGAGCAAACTCCCTTGGGTTGTCTTAATCCTAACTATCCTTCAAGACCCAACTCAAAACTCGTTTTTTTTTTTTATCATGAATTCTTCTCTGACTAGTACACAGCAATCATCTCGTCCTTCTCCCAATGCCCAAATTTTCTCCTGGCTTCACTCATTTGGTATGCTAACCTTATGAACTTTCCACCATTTTTGTACATTCTATAGCTTGACGTTAGTGTACCTATCACCATAAGCTGCTAAAGGGCAGCCAGATAGTGGCTAACATGATAATGTGTGCACTGCAAGTACACAAATGTGTGGTGAAGAATTGATGGATAAAGCTGTTTGCCTCTCTTACCTTTCTAGTTGTAGCTGGTAACATCTGAAATTCAGATTTTCTTCAATACTGCGTTATTTTCCCAAAAAATATTCTCATAAAGTAAATATACATTTATTTCTTATACAACTTCAGTACAATGTATGGCTTATGCCTATATAGAATCTACCACTTCTTTGTCAGTTATGAATTCTATCTTCTTTACTTCATATTTCAGAAGACATTTTGAAAAGGGGTAAACTCATCCTCTCTCCTACTTTACCCTTTCCAGTTGACCTCAGGTAAATTAAACCCATAACAATATGATGTTTACCTCATATTTTCATTTCTGAATATATGAAACCCAAAATTTTATTAAAGAATGCCTATTACTTCCTAATATTTCTACGTAATTTTTTTCTTAGATTATGAGCTCTAAATTTAAGAACTGAGTCATCTTTTATACTATCCTTCTACCCACATACTATGTGCTTTAATATACAGGTGAATTAAAAGCACTTTTCATAATTACATAGAAACCTTTCAATCACATCAAATGAGACACAAAATAGTTCTTAAGAAAGCATCTCTGGGTTGATTTTCAGCAGGGATCAATTTCGGGGGTACCACGTTTACTTAAATCTGGCCCAGTGGTTAATAGCCCATTGGTCTACTGCTTTTCTGTCTTCATCTCCTTCATCTTTCCCATTCTCCATTAGTCTTTTCTTGTCACTAGGCAGTCACTATAAAGTAGATATTTCTATAGCTAAAGTTTCTGCTTTGGGGATCATAAAGTTGTCACCCAAATAATTTAAGGATTCCTTAGAAGCTATTTGCGTATAAGATATAGCTTGATAATTGCAGTCATGTAAGGCAGCTAAATGTTGAGGGTACCTTGAAAGTTGGTCTCGAATCTATTATTTCATTTCCTTCTAATTGTATCCATTAGGATTGTCCAAAGACCTGGCTCACATTTTCTTTATGTATTGACCTTTAATTATACTGGTATTTCATCCCCCATATTTCTTTTTGCCATTGATACTAATACCCATGTCTGAATTGTTCTTTCTGAAAATATAGGTAGATACTACATGAAAAAAAGAGGCACATATAATGTCCCATTTATATATTAATTGAAAAAAGAACACTCTCTTTTCATCATTGATTCACTCTGGCATGAGTCATTTATTATTTTTTGGTCATTTTCTCTCTTCCAACTTCTTACACCCATCTTTCATTCTCCATATTTTCAGGCTTCATTGCCCCATACTGTTTCCTTTTCCTATAAAATTTGTAATAAAATAAACACAACCCATGATGTTGTGTTACCCCTCCAGGGGCATTTGCTGTATCAGTCTCCTCCAAACTGAAATTATTTAAGACATAAGAGTATATTTCCAGTGAAAAGAAATGTGACACTCTGAAACAGAAGCAGAGGGAAATCTTTTGGTCTGAGAGCTTATTTTAGATCTTTAAGTCATATCAAAAAAGCAGCATCCTCGCCGCAGAAGGATTTTAGGAATAGTGTTTTGATGCAAGAAATCCATGAGAAGGAAGCTTGTGTCTCCTGAAAAAGAGGCTCCCACAGAACCTGCTTCCTAGACCCAATCATGGAAATGGAAGAAATTGTCCATTTAACTCTCAAAGAAATGCTAGCATGTCCAGCAAAAAAAAGATTACTTGTTGTGTCTCAATATACAGGTTTCTGGCTTGCTGTCAAAAATGTTATAACCATGTTGTTTGTGACTTTAATTAGTTTTCCAAACATATGACAAACTAAGTTGAATAAATCAAACTGACCTTTAAATTTCTAGAATTATAGCCTATTTAATTGTCAATAATGCTTCAATAATAACCCAAGTTAATAACCATTTCACTTTCCTCCCTGAGAGGCTCTCTGGGTGATGCACAATGTTATTAATTTTGGCGTGATTACAAATTATTCCTATAGTTCAGGTTTAATACAGTATTGATGTTGTTATTAATATGGATTTGTCAGTAAAAATACAAAACTGAGTCAGTCCCAGGTAATGTCAGTTTTAAGGTTAAAAATAAAAAAACCTGCTTATATTGAGGAAAGCCAGGAAAACCCATAAGACTAGAATTTCATTGAAAGAATACTTGGCTTGGTATGAGAAAGGATTCAAAATTATAAAACAGCAAAATAGGTACGGTAAATCTGTTTGTTAGCAACTTAATTTTTTTTTTAATGTATATTGGTCATTTCTGTATTTTTCAAAATTTCTCAGGGGATTGATTAAATCATGTGGCAATTCTACAAGGATTGTCCAAAAGTAAGTTTAGAAAGCTAATCATCAGGGTTGAGTGAAGAGTGTAATAATTTTACTCACAGTACACTATTTTGTGAAGCATGCGGGGCAAACTTGTTATAAATGTGTGACTTGGACTAAAAGAGAGAAAAATATGATGTATGAAAACTTGCATGGCAAGACAGTCTAGCACAGTGGTGAAGAGTCCTACCTGAACCCATGTGAATTTAGTTTAATCTTTGGACTTTCTTTTGTTAGTTTTATTAATTACTAAGTGTCTTTCTGCAAGATACTTCATCTAAAATGTTACATTAAAATATTAATTATCTCAGAAAGTTTACAATAAGTAAATGAGTTAATGCATAAAAAGTGTTTAATACCTGGCTCATGGTAAATATTCAAAACATGTAGGTTCCTGTTAACAGGCTGCCACAATGTGCAAAAGTGAACATCTCTTTGATCATTATATTTTCATACTTGGAGAAATAATTCCCATAAGGACTCACAGTTATCAAAAATTTGTGATGGGATTAAAACCATGTCATTTCCAATTACTAAATCAGTTACCATACTGTCCCATCTGCTTCGATTGTTTTTCAAGGTATGATCCCAGGTAAAGTGTATATGAAGCTTGATTTTTCACATAAAAATTAAGTCTCCCAGATTTCTACTTTCAGTGATTAAAAGCAATTCTTAGAATAGAGCAATTAGAAAATCTGGACAGAAAAAACTTTCTGCTTTAGGATATCATACAGTTATAATAAAGTGGACATTTATGGGTCAAATATTGGGAGAATAGAGTAATTCAAAGAGGTTAAAACAGCATCTTAATTTGCCTTTTCTTTATAAAACTCTACTGATGTTAGAAGAGGCAATTGAGAAGCTGCCCAATACTATTCTTTCTACTTTTGTATGTATTTGAATTTTCTATGCTATATAAAGTAAAAAAAAACAAACAAACAAAAAAAAAAACAAGAAAGCAAACAAAAACCTTTCCATAAATGTGGCCTAACTTGCTTTTTCAACTCCATCTCCCACTGTTCATTGATCCTTGAACATTATTTACTGTTTCCTTTGCCTGGAATGTCCAATGTTGCTTATGCCACATAACAAAATATTTTCATTCTTTAAATTCCAAAGCTATTTCCTCCATGAGGTCAAGATATCACACAAATGAAACTAGCCTCCTGTGTTTGCTCACCACTTCCTTTGACCTTCCCATAGCAATGAATAGATTCCCCTTTATGTGTACATATTTGAGAATACACATGTCTCTTCACAAGCATTTTAGATTTTTGGAAAGTACTACAAGTCTTATATTTTTATTCCTCTGCTAAGACAAACACAGGGATGAGTTAAGTTTTGGGGCCTAAAACCTATGCAATGGATTTAAACTGTAAAGAATACAAAAATCCACAAGTTAGGTAGAGTGGCTTGGAAGACCCATGCCAGCTAGGGCCCCTAAAGCTTCAGCTTCAGTAGCTTTACCATAAAGCTATCTGTAGCAAAACATCATGCACACAGTGTTTGGTTTGCTATAATAAATTCTTATTAAGGGGACCATGTTCATCATTGTTTCACGATTATTTTTCTGTGATGTTTGAGGCTTTCTTCTCTTCCTCCATGTTTAGAGGTCAAAATAATAGGAAACAGAGGAAGTGGTACCAGTGGTCCCAACATTTACACTCTGGGCTCCCTCATTACCCTTGTATTTATTTTTCTTTAAAAGTAATTTAGTCTTGGATATGTAGCCAAAAAGAATACAATCTTCCTTAGAAAAGTTAACCTGTAAATGCAAAGTAAAACAGGGTATAAAGAAGATTCTTGCTCCATATTTTATTGTTGAGAGCTTTCAAGCGTCATTCCGCTCCTTCCCCTTCTGCCGCACATCTGGGCAGGCTGATAATAAAGACCAGGTGATCCCTTCTTTTTCCTCAGCAGAAAGCTCAAATAATAATAAATTCAGTTCTCACATGTATGGGACCCCTCATTCCAGCCCCCTAACAACAATAAAATCCCAAGCCAATCTCCATTTCCTGCTCTCTCAAGCCATTTTCATATCAGCTCGTGAGCCTGTTCTACTCTCCCCAGAAAGGCTTATTAAGGGAATATTAAACCTTTTCATAACTTCTCAATGGGCATGCATATGGTATCATCAGCCCTGACATTCAAATCAATGGGATGGTGGACCATCTCATTTCTGTAGTATAACCACAACATGGGAAAATTTCTTCATGAATATAGGAAAAAGTGATTTGTTGGACAGAAACTAGAACATGCATTCATGGAAATTGCATGAGATATTATTTAAGAAGCAGGATGTTGAAGGCCATAAATTTCAAGCTGAAACATTTGGATTTTATCCTATATGTAGTAGGAACTCATTTTGAAAATCTGACCAGGAAAGTGACATGATCCCATACATGCTTTAGGAAGATGGATCAGACAACCACATGCTAATTGGTAGTGAGAAGGCTGTAATTTCTCTCAAAATGGGGATGGATACAAGAAATATCATGGGAATTTTGACAACATAGAACCTGGAGGATAAAACAATAGGCTTAGGGGAACCTCCACATTGCCGATGCTCCAACAAGGGCCATGGGTGGTTTAATGCACCATATTTAAAGGGCATAGTAAGCTCAAACTGGACTAGTGCAGTCATGTGGGTGGGACCAGAGTTGTACAAACAGGGATAGAATCAGTTATCCAATAGAAGTGTTCAGTGTCACAAGACCTACCCTTACACAACAAGAAGTTTCATAATAGTGATCTGAGGTATGGTGACCAGGATCCAGACCTGAGAAAGGTAACTCTCCACAAGCCATTCAAATCCCCTAGCATTAGGTTCCCATGCTATGCAGCATCTAGGGATCTAGACAGATCAAGCAGAAAGACTATGTATGGAGTATTTAAGTAGAATTCCAATGTGAAGAAATGGGCCAACAGAAGAAGGCCACCAAGAGTGACACAATTTGGGGCCACTTAGGAAAATGTGCATCCTTGTAGCCTTTTTGAGGTATGACTTTATATTTCTGAAAATGTATGAAACATCAGAGAGGAGATGAGGAAGACTTTGGTGGAGGAAACACTAGCATTCCATGGTTTACTCAGGCCACACGGCTATGGGTCTGGAGAGTAAGGCTATATTTTAGGCGTTCATGACAGCGAAACTAAAGTTGACTGAGGACCAAATCTTAAAATTCTATTTTGTGCAACACTTTCTAAGGGAAATATTTTATATATTGATGGCTACCTAGATGTCTAACTTTCTACCAAATATTCCAAAGACCTTTCCATTTGGGAGAAGTCCTTGAACACACCTTGTATATTTACATATAGGAAAAGATAATTAATAATGTGAAGAATGATCAAAGTAGTGCCACCTGAGAAAGACTACAAATGCTGAGGGATATCAGAAGAAAGTGGAGTCATTCAAACACAACACTCCTGCTCTCAGCTGGAGGGAGATTCAGAGAGTTAAGGTATTAAAAGCAAGTTTTAATAGTGGGTTGTCAATTAAGTTGTCTAATAGAATAGTGAATGGTTTAAACAAATGGTTTAAACAAATGAGATTTATATTCTCACCCTACAGGAGGTCCAGCGGTCAACAGTTGCTATGTGGATGTCAAAGCTTGGAGTCAGGATCTCTGCCAGGCCCTCACCCTTTCATAGTCACAAGATGGATGCATTGCAGGCATCATTTCCTCTCAAGACTTCATAAAATCAAGAATTGGGCAAGTCTGTCACCTTCTATGTCTCTCATTCAACAGAGAGGGGAAGATCCTTCTAAGGACTTCCTTCCAGTAGAAACTCCCTTACATGTCTCTGGCCAGAACGGAGTAAACTGCCTACCCATAAGTGAGCTGATACGCCGACCTTCCCAGAAATCAAATAATATTCACCAGTACCTGAACTAAACTGGGGTATTGTTAGCAATGAAGAGGGTAATGGCCCATGTATGAGCTGACAACAGTATTCACACAATAGGCTTAGGCACTTCCCTTCCCAGTTAGGCTTTGCATTTAATGCTGGTGATCAGTGCTTCAACTTAGAATTTCCTGGTGACAAGGGTGTCTGATACAGTGATTGGTCAGAATTAAAGATAATTTGGGACCGTGAGTCCTGCTGAGAGTCACACTTCACTAGCAACCATCTGCTTTACTTAGCCGGTCTACAAATAGGGAAAAATCTGTCCTTCTTTAAATACCTTCTCAGAATTTGCTTCTTCTATCTACCTTTACAAGACTTACTGTCTCTCTGATAAATCCAGCCCTTATTTCTGTTTCCTTGGTTAGCTCACATTTTGCAGGGCTATGTTTGACCACTTATCATCCCTCTTAGCAGAGAGAGACCTGTCAGCTTGTTCTGTCAGGGACGGTAGCCTTTTCTTAGGCCCTCTAAATAACTAATAAAAATGATTCAAGTCAACCTATTGTTCAGCAGATAATAAACTGATCTTTCTTCTATCATGGATTTCAGAAACCATTGCTCACAGATATCCAGGGATGTATTTCAATTACTAAAATCTTCGGGAATATATTTTAATTATTTTTATTCATAGACTATATAGGGGGAAAAAGAAATATGTAAAAACTATTTTCTTCCCTCTTCCTCTTCTCTCTTTCCCAAAGCCCAACACCTTGTAGATCAGAGACTAGTTTTTCTATGTGATGTTCAAATCCCAGTATTTTTTTTCAAATATGTCCTAAGTGCAGCTTAATAATTTTGAACATAATATAAAGGATAAAAAGAACATTGTATTGCATCCACCTTCCCTTATCTAATGCCCAAGAATATAGAGTTGAATGCATTTCATTCTGGTGTTCATAAAAGTCATAACAATGAAATGAATTTTTACACCTATACTTTGAGAGCCATCTCTAATGGGTGACCCATCCTTAAGTCTCACCAACTGCTGTCCCCCTAGTCAGCTGAAGCTAAGTTGTGACCAATCACTTTAAGGTAGAAGTAGTATGAACTCTGCCAATGAGACCCACTGGTTTGGGGTCTTTATCTGCATTTGTCTCTCTTTGGTTGTCATTCATGGGTTGGACTCAGTGTTGGTTACACAGGAAGGTACTCAACTGTCCAAGACGATCATTCTATATGGAAGTACAGTCAGCACTGTGTATTGTAGGATAACTTGAGTAGCACTAGAAGTTATATGCTGATCAAAATCAATAGCTCTGAAAGCCCCATTGCTACTGTCACTATGGGCTAGTTAATACAGGCAATCCATGCATTAAGTAGATTATCCATATTAGTCTTCCTAAAGTCCAATAATATCAAACATCTGCTCAGGAACACTTCTGGCTCCCCCTTACTAAAGTTTTGTTTGTTTTTTTTTGTTTGTTTTTTTAACTATATGATTTAACCTGGTAAATAGTTTACTATATTTGTCTTTTAACTAATCCAGGTACAAACATACGGTTAAAATGAAGTAGTTAAACCAATTATAAATATAAATGAAAATTAATAGCATTAGAATGACTAGAAGAAAATTTGAGTTCTCAACAAACTGATGTACCCTCAAGACTGTCATCAACACATTTTGTTGTATCTTGATATTTGTCTTTTTTTTAATTTACTACCTTGAAGTTACACAATCTCAAGATTAATGCCCAGATTAAATTAGGAAGATTGTTCTGCCTTTTCTTTGGAAAGTATCAGACAGAGATGTTTTCCTCATACAGGCAGAGCTTCAGGAATGATCTGAAGATTCCAAGAACCTCTTAAGGTCTTTCCAATTCCAGTAGCTTAAACAATAGGAAAAAAAATTGAATTGTGTAAATCCAATAGTTCTGTCATTGGCTGGCATCTCTATTTCTCCAATTACCATTTGAATAAAGAAAGAGCTCATGATATAAATAAAAACAGCTTATTTTGAAAATAGCATCATATAATAGGTTGGAAACATACCCCAATAATTTTGCTCAGACTTGCTTTACAGTCCTGGATATTTTAATCTAAAACTCACATCATGCATTTCTTCTTCCTCTAAAATAACCTCATTTCTTTATATATCAGAATTTCTTTCCCCCATTAGTAAAAATAAAATCATGTAGGTGCAATTTTGTTTTCTTTATACTTTGGGGACTAAATTTAACTAATTAACATTTTAATAACATTCCACCATTTGTTCCTGCAGAATTAGGGGACTTGCTCAAGATAAAGATATACTTTGAACCATCCAGAATTCAAGAAGCTTTGATTTTAAATAAGTATTCGTTTTCCTATATGCTTGTGGACATTTTGGGGTGATTAACATATAGACCATAAGGTAAACTATAGAAAGAATAGAATGTTTTTATATTTATTATATTTTTCACACTCAAAAGATTCTGAATTGTTTCCCTAAATGGATTTAAATATTGGTGAGGATCCTGGCAGAACAGGCACTCAAGGTAATACTGTGAAACCTCACTGATTCAGAATAATTTGAAGGAATGCAGTCTGTATAGAAAAGCTTTTGAATTATAAGATTGTCAAGAACAAACATTTCTATTACCTTTAAAAATACATGCATCAACCCTACAAAGTTAAAGTACTGCTGCTGATAGAGATATTACTGAACTTGGTTTAATGAAGGACTAAGGACTTGTACTGTGGACACAGAGGACCACAGTCTGGGCGAGACATAAACTTTCTGGGTGGGAAAACGGAAGGTAAAATTGGGGTGAGATTGGGATATAAAAAGCCTTGCAAAAACAATAAAAATAAATTTTTAAAAAAAAAGCCTTGCATGTGATGCTCGGCTTGAAGACCTACAAATTGAATAAATTAATCATATGGCTTCATCTGAAATAAGCCCCAAATCAGTTTAGACCACCAAGATTAATTCCTTATCGTGGGAGACAGTACTGGGGTTCCTTGGTAATTGTAGGCATACAGTGAGAATAGAAATTGAGAAAGACAAAACAATATTAAATAGTTTTTGGAGACCTGACACGATAAATGATATAGTCCACAATGTCCCAAGTTCTAGGGCTCCCCATTGTGTTTGGTGCCATGCCATGCCTACAGCAACAGGTCCTCTAAAGTAGAATTCCAAAATCATGGAAGATCCCAAAACTGACTCCTTACTCCATGTGGAGTTTGCCAATGCACATGTCCCTCATCTCTGTTTGTTCGTGATCCATTTGTCATGATTATTGCTAAAAGCTCACCTTTAGCATAAATTTCTATAGGGTTTGTTCCACCTTTTTCTTTTTCCTGTAATCTCTCAATTTTCTTACCTTCCTTCTCTCCTTTAGTCTTCATTCTTCTTAATATTTTATTTTGCACACTGTCAAGATACAAATGCCTTTATTGTCTATATTTGTAGATGGAATATAGCTACTATGTTGGTAATTTGCAGCCAGAGCTCACTAATGTATGGTATCAAATGCAATGGAGGGAGAGGGTATGGGGAAGCACCTTCACCTCACTGCATCTCATCCTCAACATGCTTTCATAGATTCTAACACAAAAGCTTACTCCATTCACCCGTGACTAGGCATCCAATGGTAGAGACAAGGCTCATTTTTGCCAGACTCTCCTATGTACTTTTAGAGATGCAGAAAAGCAGGATTAAATTAACTTAGTAACTGATTTGAACAGGATCTTAACTTCGAATCTATATTTCACACATGGTTCAAGACCTGACCTCTCAAGTTCTCTACTAAAGAGTACATTGACTCTCCGTTACTGGCCTCTCAACTATGTCTTATCCCAGTAAATTGTGGACCAAGCAAAGGCCTTTTACCAAAGTTTTATTACCCTGCCTTTTATTATGGAGATATTCAGTTCACTGACTTTGGTCAGCTATTCAATTTGAAAGCCTGAAGAAATATTAATGGTAAACATCTGTCCTATTTTTATTCAACAGCATTTCAGACCTTTCAAACTATTTTAACATTTTCTCTCATTTGATCAACAGTATGGAGTATGCAGGGTACATTTTATGATAACTTCTTTAAACAGTAAACTCAAGCACAAAGAAATAAAATGAATTATCAAAATTACACAGCAAGTTATAGCAGAGTCTAGTCTACATTCCAAGACCCTGCTCCCTAATCTCATGGTATCCCCAGTATATTGTACCTCTTCCCTATAACTGGACTGTTATCTTAATCTTGTGTGGCATTTGTAGTCACTTCATTTATTTTCTACACTATATATCAGAACATTTAACTTTTCTCAGTTACCTAATATGCAAAATTATTTTTTCTTGAGGAAGCCAAACCATGCCTTTCAAACTCATTTGTTGATGACTAATATAATTTTAATGTAGAGCAGAAAACAGAAAGAAACTTTCTCTGTAAGAATATAATTCTCTACTTCCATTTTGGAAGATTGAGTTTATTATAGATTCTATACACTTAAAACATTTAGAGATTATAAAACATCTTCCCCTGGAAGGAAGGGAAATGGGTGTGAAGGTCTTCAGTCTAAGCAGGGATTCTAAGAGTATCAGGAGAGAAGGGAAAAGTTGGGGAGGGATAGATTATTCATTGAATTTTGGACATGCCAATAATCTGAGCTCCAAAAATAAAGCCCAAACTAAGGATGCTCAAAAAGTAATCATGTTCTGAGTGGAACAGAGAGAGAGAGAGATAAACCTTCTGAAACAGGAAATACTGAATAGCATGTGCTAATCCTGGTAGGAGTCTAACTAAGAGGTAGTACAAAGTCTTCTGTGATGATAGTTCCCATCTGTGGGGCCTTGGGGCCAACAGTGACACTAAGAAAAAGCATCAGGATAATAGAAGAGAAAGACTGGTGTCTCTTAAGTTGGCACTTCCCAAAATGTTCCCCAGAGACCAGAGTTGCAATATATGCTCCCTCCTAAAAGCTTTCTAGGTCAAATCATTGGTAAATACCAAGTACTATAGCTCCCTACTAAAGATTCAAAATTCAAACCAATGCAATAATTAAAAGTCCTGTAGAAAAGAAAATAAACTCAAACAGGTTTAACTATTTTTAATTATGAAATGTTTCAAACATATATGATGATAAAACAAACATCCATATGCCCACCACTCAAATTAAATACAGATTAACATTTTGTCTTGTTGCTTAACATTTGAAAAAAGAAGTTGTAGATACAATTGAATTCTCAAACCATTCTCCTCCTCCCTCTTCAGAGGTAAAGACTACATTGAGGTTGTTGTTGATCCCCTCCTTCATGTTTTAACTTGGGTTAATTCAGCATTTCCCAAACATGTTTACTCACAAAGCCTTCTTCTTATGTAACATCTATTAACAGACTATAGAAGATCTGAAGTGAGTGTATAATTTTGGAACACTGATTTAAGATTCCCATATGTCTTAAAAATAAAAAACAAGCTGGTGAATATGCTTCAGGCCAAGAGAAATGGGTCAGGAAAGAAAGAAGTGAGTTTGGGGCCAGAATGAATAATAATTTTTGGAGAAATGAAAGCTGCAATGTAAGGATGCCAATGGGTAGTTTAGATTCAAGGCATGGCTTCTCTGGGCCCGATATGAAACTTCCTCCCTTTCCCAGTGGGTCAGCCAATGGCAGGACCCAAGAAGGTTTCTCTGAGGCTAGATTAGATAATCCGGGGTTCACCCTGAGAAAAGAGAGAGGCAGGTTCTGTTAGAAAATAAACAGACGGCAGACTTCCAGAACTAGTGGCAATCCAGATGCCAGTTCAGCCTCCCAGTAAAATCTACAAGGCTTGATCTGCTCTCCTATGTACATAGGGTTCCAGCGAGAGATGTGGCTCTCTTATCATTTTCCCCCGAAAGTCCCACAAAACTCTCTACCCCTTCCCCAAGCTGGGCCTCCCCTCCAACTCCCTTAACCCCCAACAATTTTAATTGAAGTTGGTTTAAATTTTAGTCCATATCACTTATACCACAGACATAGAGGAATGGCTGTATCATCCATTCATCTGAACTAAGCCTGATTTTCCTAGACCAAATTGAAGGACCAGGAATCTCTAATGAATAAGATATAACTAGGGAGTAAATCTCAGTCACACTTTGCCATAACTTCACACAGAGATAACCCACGTTCTGGGCTGTGTGCAGTTCTTCAAATTCTATCAAAAATGAGTAAATGTATTTCACCCCACATACTGATTATAAGGACTAGCTAACTGCTTTGATCATCTGGGGAGCCCCGTGAACTGTTAAAACTTATCCAATTTGTCTCCCCTGTGGAAGTGCAATGTGCTAGAAAGAGCCCCCATTTAGCAGTTCATGGGTCTGCGATCCAGCACTCAGTATCTATTTAAATTTAGGAGAGGCATTCACCTTCTCTGAACAGGTATAACAGCATCCTCCCATAGGTTTTGTACAGGATTAAATGAGCTAATGCATCTGATATGCTTATCTTAGTGCTCAGCAAGTGGCAGATCTGCAAAACAAGAACTATTTTTATTACTGCTATTATTATAAAAACTAAAAATCAAACCAAACAAAAAGACCTGTTTATTTAAGGAGAGCAAGGAATGGATGTTTTGGAGAGTGGGAGGTGCTGTAGAAACCTGCTTGAAATCTCTTCAGGCAGAAGAGACAGAGGATAGTACATAGTAGAAGAGAGGTTAGCTGAGCAAATATTTGTGACCTAATGGGATCAGGAAAGAGAAGGGTTGAATTAATATTTAATTAACATTTCACCAGCCTGGGAAAGGGATATAAGCCTGTGGTTGATTCAATATATAACATCAGGTGTTATTAGATACTACCAAGCATCCCTTTGTCCCAAATCTCTCTCCCCTCTAGAAATTTGAGTAGAGAAGGAACACCAGGCATGTGGATATTTCTGCCCAGTCTCTTGCCTCATCCCTCTGTTAGCCTGCAGTCTTATGGGAGGAGTGTGTTGCTGCTTAATCCACTGGCTTACAAGGAAAACCCTGATCACCTCCCATATGAGTGAGGGAGGAGGCAAGAGAAAGGAGAGGAGGGTCTTGCATAGCTGATGAATGTAGGCGATAGGCTGGTTCATGTGTCCTGCCAGCTCAGGACTCAGGCAAGACTCAGGTGTCCTGCCAGTCAGCAGTGACTCTTAGTATGCCTCCTCCACACATGCCTTTGCACCGTCTGCATCTTCTGAGTGGTGCTTGTTCAAGACCTCTCACTCCTCTATTCTCACATCTGTATCCGAGCCCTTCCTATCCCACACTGCAGGGTTCAAATTTCCCCTCTTCTATGAATTCCTCACTGAGCCCCTCAGTCCATAATCTTCTGTACACAATACTTACTGTAGAGACTACAGCTGAGCACTGAATACCTGTTTTGCACTGGGGTTGTATGATCAGTCTTATCCATGTCTTCTCCAATAAGACTATAAGATCCTTTAGGGTGGAAGCCATGCCTTCTGCAGAAAGAAACAGAAAGAAAGAGCATTTCCTAAAGCTGCTAACACAGAAGTGAGCACATGAAAACTAATTAATAAATGCCTGTGAAAAAGAATGTTTTAAAACCTAAACTAAAAAAAGTGCCTAGAAAATTCTCTAGGGATATAAAATCTTTATAAAACTCTAAGTCTGAATACATTCACCCTTGCAAATGCATTTAGAAAGGGCCTCCAGTGCCGACCCCAGAGAGCCTCCGAATGTATCTGTCATGTGAGCTTGAAATGCAGCATTGTCATTATTCAGATGGAAAATAGAATCACTTATGAGATCATGGCTCATTGTCAATTCTCTATATATTTGCATGTATTGTGACAGATGCTGTCGAATCTCATCCTACCTCTATTATTCTACAGAAATAGATTGGCCCTCTTATGCTATACAATAATAATTAGGATAATATCACCCATTAACTCTCTATGCCCCTTTCTATATAGAAAGCTCAGAGAAAGCTTTGATGATTACAAGCCTGAACTCCATCAGTTTCAACTGGACCCTCAATCTCTCCAAAAATTTCATTTTTGACTGAAATATTTCATGGGCTATTCACATCCCAAAGGGGATTTTTTTTCAAAGTTTGAGATAATGGGTTTCAGCCATCTTGACTTAGAACAGAATGAATAAATGCATTTTCTCCACAGAAAATTCATAATGCCTTAAGCTGAGTTTGTGCCTATGACATATTCTTAACCACCTACTGAATTGCTTTCTCTTCATTTCTGAGGTTAAATGGGAGTCTTGGAGCCTATAGTAGAATTCCACCATATGTGCTGGTGGAAATTTTTTTTTAAATAAAAAATAAATAAATACAGTTCTAGAGTTATCAGGCAGCATAGCAAAAACAGTAAAATTTATGAAAACAGGAGAAACTTCTGCCATCTTTTTCAGGCTAGGTGTCTATTGGTTACCTTTTGTCTATAGCCCCATACCTCATGGAATTATTTGTTCTATAAGTAATTGCATGTTTATCTTCTCAGGAGTATTTATATTTTAAGGAGGAAGGAAGAACAATGGTGTAATGTGTTAGACTGGTGTCAATCATCCCTCAATTGTGTTCCATTCAGAGGCATTACAGATGCCTCAACATCAATTAGCTGAATGCAGAGAGGAAACAAGTCAGGACTGGATAGGATAGAGATTGAGGAATATGATCTGATTACAGAGGAAGACACAGTAGTGGGGAACTCAGTGGTTGACTTCTGGACATTTGACAAGACTCATCCTTAGGACCCAGGTTTTGAAAGGAAAACATTACAAAGAATGAGGTGATATATTAGCAGTGGACATTCTGGACATTAGAGCACTTCATAGAAATTTGAGTTTGGGATTTTTTTCTGGATAACCCTCAAATAATGCCAGATGGATGGCTCACCACTATGTCTACAGCTAAAACAAACAGGCACCGAACATAGCACAATAGAGTTAATTTTCCATATGCATATGACTCAGTGGAGCCTCACCCTGTACTGCTCTACAACATATCTTCAGTGGGAAAAGGGTTGGAGACATATAGGCTGTTTGGCTTTCCAGAAACTGCTAAGGAAATGACTAAGACTAGAAAAAGCCCAATTCCACCAGTACATTACAGTAACCTGAGCTTATACTAAGAAGTTCATACACACCTAGAAAGAAGATTGTCTGGGAGGAAAGGGCTCACCATTGCCACCATCATCAGTTCTTGCCACTCAGATGAACCAAAGAAAGCCCTCAGACCCAGAAAACCAGTCTGAGATTTCAGGAGATCCCACTTCTCCGTACCTTGACCAACTAGTGGTGTGAAGTGAATCAGAATTCCTCGCTATTTCTGAATCTAGATTGTGTATCTAGAATAGTACATAATGAAATTATACTTTCAGGTTTTAAGATATTTCATTTTTATTGCAAAAGATTACAGTAGAAGATTACTTATGCTTGGAACTGTGTTTGAGCTCTTCTAGGGAAGATGGAATTTGATACCACACCAATCCATTTACTTTCTTTTCAACTGGATTTTCAGAATAGAAATTTCTGTATTTATTTATAATGTTTATTATTGCCCTAATGCTAATATAATCTCTGATAAAAATCTTCAGGCTGGTAATAAATGATACACTGGGAAATAGGGAATTGATAATACATACTGATTTCAAACTCTGACTGAAATTCCAGTTTAAATCTACACTTAGGAATTATTTATATTCTCTTATGTCATATCAATTTAAATAATGTCTTACTCACTGGGGCATAAAGAATAATGCTAGTATTAAAGTTTCTCTTTGATGTTTGCTAATTGCACATGAAGGGGTTATATCAGCTGCATTTAAGGGTATTTTTTAAAATTTAATTTTACTGTATTAGAAAATCCATGAATTCTTCTTCTTAAATTATTGCTTTTAAATATTGAGTAATAAGAATATTATCCCCATGATGCACCCTGAATCATGTGGCCTTGAATAAGCTTTTTCCCTGTTACAAAGGAAAAGGAATAGCAGGACGATTGGTCTAATACCGTTAATAAATAAGGGTGATCATACTCTCATTTATTTTTTTTTTTTTTTTTTTCGGTACGCGGGCCTCTCACTGTTGTGGCCTCTCCCATTGCGGAGCACAGGCTCCAGACGTGCAGGCTCAGCGGCCATGGCTCACGGGCCTAGCTGCTCCGCGGCATGTGGGGTCTTCCCAGACCGGGGCAAGAACCCGTGCCCCTGCATCGGCAGGCGGACTCTCAACCACTGTGCCACCAGGGAAGCCCCATACTCTCATTTTAAAATACCAGATCTGTATTTTAAAAGCTGTTTTCTTCATAAAATATGTCCATCATTGATAAGGTTGTATACTTTATAAAACCAAAATTCCATGAAAATTAAAAATGTTGTTACTGCAATGTTGGTTCTTATCCTATAGAGATATAAACTGTAGCCAGTTCCCTACTTCAGACTCTCATCTTACTCTTCAATGTTTTAATCATTCAACAAACTTCACTGAATGCTTCCAAAATGGGGCAGAGTGGTGAGGGTAGAAGGATGCTTAGGCTACAGATCAAGACATAACTACATGTACTTATGAGCTGTGTGCCCATGGTTACATTTCTTAACTTCTCTGAGCCTTGATGGTTTCTTTGTCTGTAAAATGTAAATAATAATCCGATCTTGGAAGGCTTTTTTCTGGATAATGTCTGAAAACAAATGCTTTTAAAGTCTCTAGTGCATATTAGTGTATGCACTAGTGTATAAATGGTTGTATAATAGTGTTCATAGCAAAATTTCATTTTTTTATAGCTGAATAATATTTTTTTTATATATACATACCACATCTTCTTTATCCATTCACCTGTTGTTGGACACTTAGGTTGCTTCTATATCTTGGCTATTGTAAATAATGCTGTTGTGAACATTGGGGTGCATATATCTTTTTCAATTAGTGTTTTCGTTTTATGTGACAACACGGATGAACCTGGAAAGTATTATGCTTAGTGAAATAAGTCAGACAGAGAATAACAAATACTGTTTGTTTTCACTTACATGTGAAATTTAAAAAATAAACAAACATGACAGGACAGAAACAGACTCACAGATACAGAGAACAAACTAGTGGTTACCAGAGGGGAGAGGGATGGTAGGAGGGGCAAGTTAGGTGAAGGGGATTAAGAAATACAAACTACTAGATACAAAATAAATAAGTTACAAAGAAGTAATGTAAAGCATATGGAATATAGCCAATATTTTATAATAACTTTTTATGGAGTATTATCTATAAAATATTGAATCACTATGTTGTACACCTGAAACTAATATAATATTGTGAGTTAACTTTACTTGAATTAAAAAAAAAATAGTGTTCATGGGCCTCACCAATCTATGAGTACAAGTTGGTCACAGTAAAATAACTTAGATTCTACTAACTCTTTTTACCATCTACTCATGTAGGAGCTCTGGACCCCAACAGAGACTTCTCCCCTGACATAATGCCTCTGACATTCCCACATGTGCTAATCATTAAGCTTGAATAGATATTAGACTGCAATCAAATCTATATCTGCAATCCCATTCCTGCTCCAGCCCCATCAACCTTCACACACAAAATGTGTTTTTTACAAAGTTGATCTTTCTATGCCTGGCTCCTTTTAACCTCATTGGTGATGGTGATTTTTCTCCCTAGGGATTCCTCGATTTGAACAGACATACTCAGACCTCTCTGAATCCCACTTGAATTCTACCTGGGACACCCCACAGGAGAGACTATGGCTTCTATTGCCCAGTCCAACAGCAATGTTCCCAGAAACAGAAGCACTCACTCTCCAATGGTGGAAATAATTTATTAACACAATTAATAGAATATAATATACTTAGAAGTATATTATGCATGACATAAACATGACATGAACAAGATTGAGGGGAAAGAGGGAGCCCATGTGTTAAGACCATCAAGGAGAAGTTCAAGGAAGGGATGGGTTTTGATCTGGATGTAAAAGAGGGACAAAATATCGGCACAAATTGGAAAGCATAAAACCTGATAGCACTGGAGATGGTGGAGAGTTTCTCTAGAAAAAATGGTAAGTGTGAAGAGATATTGCAAAAGAGGGTTGGATAGAGGTAAAGAAAAAAAGAACTACAGTGGTGGTGGTAATCAATGGTGATGATACAAGTGATGCTGGTGGTGATGATGCTGAAGTACTGTTCTCTTTTATTCTCATAACACCAGTAAAGTATTAGTTTCCATTATAAAATTCATTCTACCCAGAACTGTACAAACTTTACATTTTGTTCTCATTATTACTCATAGACCACATTTATAGCATAGTGATGTAGAAGTAGCAAAATGAGAGTAGTGATGGATCACATAATGGTGTCATCCCCTGGTATAACACCCTACCCTTACTAAAATGAGCAGAAAACTGATTGGCAAGGTATGGGTTGAGGTAAGACTGGTATGTCCTTTCATAACAGAACACTCATATTTTATCTTTGTTTTTAGTTCCATATTGATGAAATATTTATAATAGTTTATTCTTAGAAAACAATTAAAGCTTATTTTTTCATCATTTACATATCTAGCTTCATGGACTCAAATATGTTATGTTCTAACACATTTTAGATAGTTATAGTGCCCCTACTCTCCATATGTTGACATTTTATTACTGTGATATGGGAACAGTAGTGATTAGTAAATTCTTATATAACATTGTCATATCCTCCTTTCTTTCTATGTTACAGTTGTCCAGAATTAGGAAAGCTACCTCTTTCCAGAAAACTATTCTTAATTTCCTGAGGCATTATACTTTTAATGGAAAGATGATCCAATGAGTCTCACACATCTGTTTTCTTCTTGAAAGAGGACTTAAGGGAAAGAAATTCCAAGAAACAGAGTTCCAATGGTGGAATTATATGGCAGTAAAATAATCATTTAAATATCAGAAGGGAGCATGTTCTAGAAGGTACAAACATCACCACTGCATAGAAGCTATAGATAATGAATTCAGATCCAGTACACATAAGAGCTTTCTTATAATAAGATCTGTGGGGGAAATGTAGAAAGAATTCCAGCACTGAGTGGAAGCTTCAAAACAATCATCTCAGGGAGCTCCCCACATCTATGAATCTCTGACAACTTCAGGAAACATGACTATCAACCTCGAGGAATATTTTTTTGGCTGGTGAGGTCTGTGCAAATTTGGCAAATGATAAGAAGTAGGAGGCTGCCTGCCACACATCCACAGGAGGCTAAAACCAGTCCTGGGTCCCTAACACACAACATTAGTAACATGTGCTAGGGCCATACCATGAAACATCCATTACAAGTGGAAATTGTTAATATTGAGTAAGTTAATCTATGAGTTCAGAGAACACATTGAATAAATGTTTCTGGTTCACAAGACTAAAGATGAATTCTGCTTCAATACAATGCTAATAAAAGGAAGCTCAAGAATGTGTATGTGAGCATACCTATTGTTAATATTTTTTTAAATGCTTTAATTTGGAAAGTCATAGTTGACCAATGAACAATAACTTCAACTTAATAAATGATGATATTGACAAACCAAGAAATCAACAGCTGCTTAATAAATTAAAGGAAAACACAAATTTATCAGACTTATTTCATCAGGTTACATACTACATTTAAGTTACCTCCAAAGTATGATATTTACCAAGAAAATAGAGAACACTGAATGTTTAATTAGAAGTATATTATCAGTGTAACCATTATTCAGAATCAATCTACCATAAATAAATAAATAGGAAGAGAAAGATGGAGAAGGAACAGATTTGCTTCCCAACTCAGTGAGCACAAAGGCAATGATGCATATGAGAAGGTGCAACATGGTCTTCCCTACAATTAAAAATGTGGGTGACACCTTCAAGGTACTATGGTGGGATATTACAAAAAGATTATATATCTACACATATACATGCACACACATATACAAACACACACACACACACACATTAAGGGATGAGCATTTCAAAATTTTCACACTGCCTTAATAGGTGAAAACCAATATTTCTATCACTGGAATTCAATTTTCTTAGTTGAACCTATGTGTCTAAAACGCTGCTGGGAGATGAAAACTAATACTGGTTATTACTGGTTACTAACATATGAATGTGATTTAGTTTATCATAATAATAACCATCACTAGGAATGATGTATTGGACTGGGAATTTTTAATGCAAACAAGGGAATGTACAAGTTGTAAAACATGCACATTTAGCATGGTTAAGAAGGTACCTGTTGCCTGGGGCATTATGGTGTTGCAGAGAGGCACTTATTTCAATATTTTGACCTACACTTGATCTACAGACTGGAATCATTACTGTCTAGTACTCTTCAGTGGCTTGTTATTTCTTTCCAAAATGTGATCACTTCCTGGGTTTGACAAATACTACTGCCATCTATCCCCAAAACCTATAACCCTCTCTCTCATGTAGCCCTTCCTCATGTCCTCTCCATTCTCCATTTCATCCCCTACTATCTCTTAATTTGGTTTTCTCCTCTCAGTCCCCACACTATTATCATTTATCATTTGGACTTTTGTTTCCCTACTTAATTCCATACTGTCACCAGAATGATTTAAAATACAAATCAAGGGGCTTCATTTCCTTGGGCGGAATAAGGTATGGTTTCACTGGGATAGTAATGGTAGAAGGGATAAAGGTGGAGGTGATAGGAGTTATAGAGAGGTAAGATTCAGGTTTGGGCAGTATCACACACACAGAAAAATGGTCAATCAGTATTCTACCTTAGACGAGGCCCATTCTCTCACTGACCTACCAGGGAGCTAGACACACAGGAATGATTTCACATTGGGGTAAAAGTACCCATTTATTTATGGATGAGATCTCAGCATAGGTCTGTCTGGTGAAAGGTGGATGCAACCATGCTGCTTAGTTATGAAGTTCAAGGGGAAATCCTCCTGTGCCACTACCCAGCCCCAAAGCTAGGGGCAGACAGGTTGAGGCATGCTTGCAGGAATAGAGAAAGACAATGTTGCCAGCTTTATAGAGCAGATCCTGACCTAAATTACCTACACAAGTCTTCCCTTGGAGAGGATGAAAGAGAAATGATGAGTCATGGCTTGTTTTACCCCAGGGACAAGACTTTGCCCAATAATGAGATGGAAAATACCAGGGGAGAATTAAAAACTTGGTATAGCAACCTGCTTATTAAGAAAATCTGACACCATGCACACTCTAGGCTCTGACACCCTCTCCTCCCTACTCCAGCAATGATAGGACAGTTACAAAGTGTGTGTACAGAGGGTATGGAAAGAGAGAGAGAAGTTCCCTGTGTCTCAACTTTTACACACAGTCACCATCCCTGCCACCAGGGCCACCACTTGTTGGGTGCTCACCCCAAATGAAGCCAAGGCATTGCAGGAAGTCTTAACCTCACCTACTTTTGTTAATGCATATAATCCTCACAAAATGTCCGCATGGTGGGCTCTAAATAGTATTTCCTTTTTTCACGTGAAGGGATTAAAGATTAGAGAGGTTAAATAACTAGGAGGGCTGAGTTGTAGACAGATGTGGAGATTGAACAGGTTCTATATTTCAAGGAAAAATGGTATAGGCAAACAAAGAGAGGCCCTAGATACCAGCTGTGGTATCTGTGGTAACTAGAGTGTGTGTGTCTGAGTGTGATGGTTGACAATGTGGTTCTGGAATGAGTCTGTTAAGATAGATCAAGAGAAAAGCCACTGGAGTTGGGGAATCAAAACGATAGGAGATTTGCTATGTCCTGAGCCATCCATATGCTGGGGGAAGCCTCCAGAAGGAGGGTAGACTGCTTCTCCCCGTGGTAGGTCAGGTGGGGGTCTCTCACCCTTGACATCCAGCATAACAGCACACCATGCCTCATCCTGAAAGAGCCCTGCCTTCTCAGTCCATTGGGCTCACCTGCCCCACTCAGGGCTCACACACTAGCAATGTCCTTCCACAGCTTCAAGTTGCATTAAAATCACCTGGAAGCCTAAATACTCACATGTAATATTAAAATGGCTGAAGTACTCTCTCTAGTCCCATTTGAATTTCCATGTCCAGTGCAATGAATTGATTGAACTTTGATGGCATAAGGAGAAGTCAGGATGTGAGCACTCCCAGTACCCCCAGTTGGTCACTGTGCCCAAAATTCCCCTATTGAAATGCATACTTTTAGCTTCAATGGACTACTCCTTTGTGATCAGAGTGCACATTTCCTGTGGAAGAGCTGTGGTTTAGGCTAATTTTGGTCATTTCAGCTTGTTAAAAATGAGGAGTCTGAGAGCAAGTACTGAAAGGGGAAGAAAGAGTTTGAGGGAAAAGAGAAACTGGAGAGAAAATAATCCTGGGAACACAAAAATGGACTAATGATGTCTTAATTCTGCCAGCACTTTTCAGGAGGAAAATCTTCAGCCTTCTTTACTCATTCAGTGCATAGACCTCTAGGCCTCTCTCTTCTTGGTTTTGGTCAAATGATGATATTTCTGTTAGACAAACCATGGAGTTTGTAAGGAAGAGGTTTTACTCAATAAAATAAATATCCATAACTAAAATTTAGTTTAGTAGTATATTTTACTTCAAATGTACATGGAATAATCTATCTATGGCTACGTAACACCAGACTCATCAAGGGTAGACCATGCTTCTCTCTTCCCCCACCCCCAGGGAGGAGATATAAAGTTTTCACTTGATCATCACAGACCTGTCCAGCACAAGGAATCTGTGGAATTTTTTGTTTTTTGTTTTTTTGTTTTCAGACTCAGACCCAGCTAAAGCTTGGAAGAATCTAAATTAATCATAAAATGTCTCCATAAAGATGATTGGCCCTGGTAAAAGAGTGAATTAATTACCCAGTTTGGGTGGAATGGCACAGTCGGTTTTCCAAGGCACCCTTTTCCCCATCGCAAGTAGAGCCTGGGTACAGAATTTCACTATCCTTTGCCTGATTTCATCAAACAAGCCTTCTGAAAGGTCTCCCATCCTCTAGCTCTCTCCTGGCTTCAGTCCATCTTCTCCACAATGATGCAGCCATGTGGCTGACAGGGTCTTTGTGTTCTGGCCAGGTTTCAGGCCTGAGACTCCGTGGTGGGAAAGTCAAGTTCAGGACGCTAGTCCAGCAGAGAACTCCCGGCCCCTTGTAATATTAATTGGAGAGAGCTCTCCCAGAGATCTCCATCTCAATGTTAAAACCCAGCTCCACTCAACGATCAGTAAGCTCCAGTGCTGGACACCTCATGCCAAATAACTAGCAACACACGAACACAAAACCACCCATTAGCAGAGGGACTGCCTAAAATCATAATAAGGTCACAGACACCCAAAACACACCACCAGATGTGGTCTTGACCACCAGATGCAGTCTTGCCCACAAGAAAGACAAGATCCAGCCTCAGCCTTTAGAACACAGGTACCAGTCCCTTCCACCAGGAAGCCTACACAACCCACTGAACCAACCTTACCCACTGGGGGCTGACACCAAAACCAATGGGAACTACGAACCTGCAGCCTGTGAAAAGGAGACCCCAGACACAGTAAGTTAAGAAAAATGAGAAGACAGAGAAATACACAGCAGATGAAAGAGCAAGGTAAAAACCCACCAGACCAAACAAATGAGGAGGAAATAGGCATTCTACCTGCAAAAGAATTCAGAGTAGTGAGAGTAAACATGATCTAAAACTTTGGAAATAGAATGGAGAAAATACAAGAAACATTAAACAAGGACTTAGAAGAACTAAAGAACAAACAAACAATGATGAAAAAACACAATGAATGAAATTTAAAATTATCTAGAAGAAACAATAGCAGAATAACTGAGGCAGAAAAATGGATAAGTGACCAGGAAGATAAAATAGTGGAAATATCTACCACACAGCAGAATAAAGAAACAAATAATGAAAAGAATTGAAGACAGTCTCAGAGACCTCCGGAACAACATTAAATGTACCAACATTCGAATTATAGGGGTCCCAGAAAAAGAAGAGAAAAAGAAAGGGACTGAGAAAATATTTGAAGGGATTATAGTTGAAAACTTCCCTAATATGGGAAAGGAAATAGTCAATCAAGTCCGGGAAGTGCACAGAATCCCATACAGGATAAATCCAAGGAGAAACATGCCAAGAAACATATTAATCAAATTATCAAAAACTAAATACAAAGAAAATATACTAAAAGCAGCAAGGGAAAAATAACATACAAGGGAATCCCCATAAGGTTAACAGCTGATCTTTCAGCAGAAACTCTGTAAGCCAGAAGGGTGTGGCAGAACACATTTAAGGTGATGAAAGGGGAAAACCTACAACCAACATTACTCTAACAAGCAAGGATCTCAGTCATATTTGATGGAGAAATTAAAATATTTACAGACAAGCAAAAGTTAAGAGAATTCAGGCCCACCAAACCAATGTTACAACAAATACTAAAGGAACTTCATTAGGCAGGAAACACAAGAGAAGGAAAAGACCTACAATAACAAACCCAAAACAATTAACAAAATGGCAATAAGAACATATATATTGATAATTACCGTAAATGTAAATGGATTAAATGCTCCAACCAAAAGATATAGACTGCCTGAATGGATACACAAATAAGACCTGTATACATGCAGCCTACAAGAGACACACTTCAGACATAGGGAAACATACAGACTGAAAGTGAGGGGATGGAAAAAGATATTCCATGCAAATGGAAATCAAAGGTAAGCTGGAGTAACAATTCTCATATCAGAAAAAATCGACTTTAAAATAAAAACTATTATAAGAGACAAAGAAGGAGACTACATAATGATAAAGGGATCAAAGAAAAACATATAACAATTTAAAATATTTATGCACCTAACATAGGATCACCTCAATACATAAGGCAAATGATAACAGCCATAAAAGGGAAAATAGACAGTAACACAATAATAATAGGGAACTTTAACACCCCACTTTCACCAAAGGACAGATCATCCGAAGAGAAAAGAAAAATAAATAAGGAAACACAGGTTTTAAATGACACATTAAACAAGATGGAATTAATTGATATTTACAGAACATTCCATCTGAAAACAACAGAATACACTTTCTTCGTAAGTGCTCATGGAATATTCTCCAGGATAGATCATATCTTTGGTCATAAATCAAGCCTTGGGAAATTTAAGAAAATTGAAATCATATCAAGTATCTTTTCTGACCACAATGTTATAAGACTAGATATCCATTACAGGAAAAAAATGTAAAAAATACAAACACATGGAAACTAAACAATACACTACTAAATAACCGAATGATCACTGAAGAAATCAAAGAGGAAATAAAAAAATACCTAGAAACAAATGACAATGAAACATGATGACCCAAAACCTATGGGATGCAAAAAAAGCAATTCTAAAAGGGAAGTTTACAGCATTACAATCCTACCACAAGAAAAAAGAAAAATCTCAAATAAACTACCTAACCATACATCTAAAGCAATTAGAGGAAGAATATTAAAAAAAAAAACCCAAAGTTAGGAGACGGAAATAAATCATAAAGATCATATCAAAAATAAATGAAAGAGAAAGAAGGAAATGATAGCAAAGATCAATAAAACTAAAAGGTGGTTCTCTGAGAAGATAAAACTGATAAATCATTAGCCAGACTCATCAAGAAAAAAAGGGAGAAGACTCAAATCGATAGAATTAGAAATGAAAAAGGAGAAGTAAAAAATCACACTTCAGAAATACAAAGGATCATGAGAGATTACTACAAGCAACTATATGCCAATAAAATGGACAACCTGGAAGAAATGGACATATTCTTAGAGAAACACAACCTTCTGAGACTGAAACAGGAAGAAATAGAAAATATAAACAGACCACTCACAAGTAATGAAATTGAAACTGTGATAAAAAAATCTTCCAACAAACAAAATCCCAGGACCAGGTGGCTTCACAAGCAAATTCTATCAAACATTTAGAGAAGAGGAGCTAACACCTATCCTTCTCAAACTCTTCCAAAATATAGCAGAGGGAAGAACACTCCCAAACTCATTCTACAAGGCCACCATCACCCTGATACCAAAACTGGACAAAGATGTCACAAAAAAAACAAAACTACAGGCCAATATAACTGATGAACATAGATGTAAAAATCCTCAACAAAATGCTAGCAAACAGAATCCAACAGCACATTAAAAGGGTCATACAGCATGATCAAGTGAGGTTTATCTCAGAAATGCAAGAATTCTTCAATATACACAAATCAATCAATGTGGTAAACAAAATTAACAAACTGAAGGGTAAAAACCATATGATCATCTGAATAGATACAGAAAAAGCTTTTGACAAAATTCAGCACCAATTTATGATAAAATCTCTTCAGAAAGTAGGCATAGAGGGAACTTACCTAAACATCATAAAGGCCATATATGACAAACCCACAGCCAACATCATTCTCAATGGTGAAAATCTGAAACCATTTCCACTAAGATCAGGAGCAAGAAAAGTTTGCCCACTCTCAACACTATTTTTCAACATGGTTTTGGAATTTTTAGCCACAGCAATCAGAGAAGAAAAGAAATAAAAGGAATCCAAATTGGAAAAGAAGAAGTAAAATTGTCACTGTTTGCAGATAACATGATACTCTACATAAAGAATCCTAAAGATGCTACCAGAAAACTACTAGAGCTAATCAATGAATTTGGTAAAGTTGCAGGATACAAAAGTAATGCACAGAAATCTTTCCAATTCCTATGCACTAACAACAAAAGACCAGAGAGAGAAATTAAGGAAACCCTCCCATTTACCATTGCAAAAATAAAGAATAAAATACCTAGGACTAAACCTACCTAAGGAGACTGAAGACCTATATGCAGAAAATATAAGACACTAATGAAAGAAATTAAAGATGATACAAACAGATGGAAAGATATACCATGTTCTTGGACTGGAAGAATCAACATTGTGAAAATGACTATACTACCCAAAGCACACTACAGATTCAGTGCAATCCTTATCAATCTACCATAGGCATTTTTGACAGAACTAGAATAAAAAATTTCCCAATTTGTATGGAAACACAAAATACCCTGAAGAGCCAAAGCCATCTTGAGAAAGAAAACCAGAACTGGAGGAATCAGGCTCCCTGACTTCAGACTATACTACAAAGCTACAATAATCAAGAGAGTATGGTACTGGCACAAAAACAGAAATATAGATCAATGGAACAGGATAGAAATCCCAGAGACAGACCCATACACGTAAGAAAAGACAGCCTCTGCAATAAGTGGTGCTGGAAAACTGGACAGCTACAGGTAAAAGAACAAAATTAGAACACTCCTTAACACCATACAAAAAAATAAACTCAAAATGGATTAAAGACCTAAATGTAAGGCCGGACACTATAAAACTCTTAGAGGAAAACGTAGACAGAACACTCTATGACATAAGTCACAGCAAGATCTTTTTTGACCCACCTCCTAGAGAAAGGGAAATAAAAACAAAAATAAACAAATGAGACCTAATGAAACTTAAAATCTTCTGCACAGCAAAGGAAACTATAAATAAGACGGAAAGACAACTCTCAGAATGGGAGAAAATATTTGCAAACGAAACAACTGACAAAGGATTAATCTCCAAAATATACAAGCAACACATGCAGCTCAATATCAAAAAAACAAACAACCCAATCCTAAAATGGGCAGAAGACCTAGATAGACATTTCTCCAGAGAAGATATACAGATTGTCAACAAACACACGAAAGGATGTTCAACATTACTAACCGTTAGAGAAATGCAAATCAAAACTACAATGAGGTATCACCTCACACAGGTCAGAAAGGCTGTTATAAAAATATCTACAAACAATAAATGCTGGGGAGGGTGTGGAGAAAAAGGAACCCTCTTGCACTGTTGCTGGGAATGTAAGTTGATACATACACTATGGAGATCAGTATGTATGTTCCTTAGAAAACTAGAAACAGAACTACCATATGACCCAACAATCCCACTACTGGGCATATACCTTGAGAAAAGCGTAATTCAAAAAGAGCCATGTACCACAAGGTTCATTGCAGCACTATTTACAATAGCCAAGACATGGAAGAAACCTAAGTGTCCATCAGCAGATGAATGGATAAAGAAGATGTGGCACATATGGAATATTACTCAGCCATAAAAAGAAATGAAATAGAGTTATTCGTAGTGAGGTGGATGGACCTTGAGTCAGTCATACAGAGTGAAGTAAGTCAGAAAGAGAAAAACAAATACCGTATGCTAACAAATATATATGGAATCTAAAAAGAAAAAAAAATGGTTCTGAGGAACCTAGGGGCAGGTTAGGAATAAAGATGCTGATGTAGAGAATGGACTTGAGGACAGTGGGATGGGGAAGGGTAAGCTGGGATGAAGTGAGAGAGTGGCATGGACATATATACATTACCAAATATAAAGTAGATAGCTAGTGGGAAGCAGCTGCATAGCACAGGGAGATCAGCTTGGTGCTTTGTGACCACTTAGAGGGGTCGGATAGGGAGGGTGGGAGGGAGATGCAAGAGGGAAGGGATATGGGGATATATGTATACGTATAGCTGATTCAGTTTGTGATACAGCAGAAACTAACACACCATTGTAAAGCAATTATACTCCAATAAAGATGTTAAGCAAAAAAAAAAAAAAAAAAAGCCAGTTTGGACAAAGGGAAATCATAAGAAATCATCACATTCGGATCCTTCCTAATGTACAGTTAGCTTCAGACTCCTACTTCCACCTTTTAAGCCTTTTCTCCTCCTCAGCTGACCAATGTCTCAGCTGCTGGGAGAAAATGATTTCTCAAAGTCCCTCATGCTGTAATGTCAGGAAGTACATGGATCACACCCCAAGGAGACACCGACATCTAGAAAAGCAGTGGTTCTGAGTCTGTGAGACTTGGGTTCACCCATGGCTCTATCTCAGACCAGCTGTGGGACTGTGGACATGGCACTCTACCTTCTTATTAGTCACGGCTCTTATTTTCAAGTGTCAAAAATTCAACTCAAGCTTGCATTTTAGAAAAGGGACTATATCAGCTTTAGTGACTAGGAAATCCAAGGGCTGGGGACTCCTTTAGTCAGAACTGGATCCAGTGGTGCAAATGACTTATTTATTCATTCCACAAATATTGGCTGGTTGCCTTCTTTGGGTAAAGAGTTGTTCTAGGTGCTGAAGATATAACAGTGAACAAAGCAGACAACTTCTAAATACATAACATGACAGATGGTGTTAAATGATATGGAGAAAAACAGCATAAGGTTAGGCCGGACAGGATTGGTTATTTTTTTACCAGGTGGTTAGAGGTGATGTTTGGGTAAAGGTCTGAGGGAAGCCAAGGCATGAGGTCTCTAAGGAGCTCCATCATTGCCTTCATCTCTGTCATTGTCTCCATCATGTCTCCTGGCTCAGTTTTTCTCTGATTTAATTCTCAGTATGTTCATTCCACAAAGCAGCAAAGACGGCCATGGGAATTTGTGAGCATACATGGTCCTGCCTACTCATGTCCTAGAAAGAGAGACATCACTCTTTCAAATTATCTCCATCAATCCCTGAGAAAGGATTTTGGTCATTGGGTTATAAGGCCATTCTAGACTCCTCACCAGAGGAATGGAATATTTTGATTAGTCAGCATGGATCAGATGTATAGACTTAGAGCAGAAGAAGTAGGACTAGAACAGCCTCACCAGATGGAAAAACTAATAGGAATAGAGATATGGGAAGGGACATTGGCCATAGGAAAATAATAGGTGTCCACTAAAGCCACGTATCCCCAGTTTCCTTATTTGAAATAAAAAAAAATAAGTATGCCTAAATGAAGAGTTAAAATGCATACTAGAGAGAGCATATGTGAAATGTCTTATATAGAGTGACTTTGTCCTAAGAATTCCGTGGGCCTTGCCTTTGCTCTATGTATTTCTTGCTGGGGGCAGATGAGTGAGGAATACAGAAATACAGCTTGCTTCTACTCTTCTCTGTTCTTGGTAGCTGCCACCACCCACTCTGTCTCTTAGGGTTCTTCTCCCCAAGACTACATGCATCCTTCATCTTTCTCCCAGCAGCTCAGTTCCTTACTACCACTGAAATAAGCACTCAGGTCCTTTCCTTATGAGGATTATATTGCTAATAATTCAGGGGAATATGTAGAGGAATAACAAAACCGTAAAAAACTGAAAGTCATAAATGTTATATATTTTTAAATCCTTGTATGTTTGATCTCAGGCCTAAAAGGTATGTATGATAATAAATGAAAGCCTGATTTCTGTCTTTATAGCTCTAAAAGGGGTTTCACTTAAACTCAGCTTCTTTCAGAAACCCCCTCCTTTGCCCAAGAAAAAGGTCCCAACTTCACAGCAGTCCCTCTCCCAGCCTATAGAATGGAGGTAAACTCAGCTCAGATCATGCCATGATCTTTTACCTCAAAGTGTTGATATTTAGGAGTAACACTGGGAATGGAAAGGAAGGGATGAATCAGGCATTTTGGTCCACAAGGGATGCAGGTAGTAGGAAAGGGGGAAGGAATTAAGAATGACAACTAGATTCTGATGGCGGGGAATGGTGACATCAAGTCACTGCAGGGAGGAAGTCAGGGAAGGAAGTAGCTCAGGGAAGATGAAGATATTGAGTCTTTTTGGATAAGTAGTGAGTTGCTTGTGGGACATCCAGGTGGAGTAGGCAGCTGTGAAAAGGACGTGTCCAGTTGGACTCTACAGAGAGATAAGAAGAGGATGAAGGAGTACCATGGGATCTTAGCCAAAAATGAGGGGTCCAATTGGAAGAATGAGAATGTTTTTCTGTAAATGTTCATCAGGAGAGAACATCATTCATACAAAATCAGTATGGACAACACTGTCATCATACCTGGACTTCCCCTTTTCATGTATCCTTCCTCTCTTTCTGTTGCCAAAACCCAGTGTGCCTCCTCTCTGCCTTGCAGGGTTCTTGGGTTGACTACTTCTCCTAGAAAACCCTCTGCATTTCTTACAGGTATGCACTCCTAGATCAACCTTTTATTCTCTGGATCCTTTTCTTCTCCCAATCTCCCATTGAACTCTTCCCTAAGCCCATGCTCTCTGTCCTTGCTTTCATATTTCTCATCAGAGAAAGAGGTATAGACTCAGAGAGGAGGTCCATGGCAAGGAGACTCCTGAAAGCCTCTCAAATCCAATCATATTGGGTGATAACTCCTCTGGGTCCCCAGTGAGTTAGTTCCTTGATACAACTTGATGCAGGGCTGAACAAAACTGGAGTGGATGCTGCAGCTATATCAGGGGCCTAGCTGAAACCAAGGGGGAGCTGAGCAGTCCTTGCATACTCCCTCCTAATTTTATTTATTTTCTAAACAATCAGCTTGAGTGAAGTAACCCTGGCGATTGTCAGGGAATGGATTTCTTGCCTACGCATTGCTTTCCACAATGTGGGTGATGAGAATAATTTTACACCCAGTACTGTTTCATGACCATTGCAAATTATGATGCCCACATGGAGGAGAACAGTATGATTCAGAGTGAGGCATGGCCCAGGGACAAGCATAGGACCTATTCTGCTTTCCCCCTGCAAAATGTCTCCCCTGGGCTTGAAAGTGATGTTTATCAGAAAGCAGTTTATTATTACTGTCTTGTTATTGCCTCAGTTAGCATTTAGATGGCACTTTGTATTTTCAAGGTGCCTTTCAATCATTTTTATTACTTAGGGCAGATTTTCAGGCATAGGTAGAAGAAGGTAAGAGCCTGGGTTTTCTTGAGGAAAGGAAAGACATTTCTGCAAACGGACAGTCATTTTGCTCTCTAAATTTGACTTTTTAAATGGTGGTTGAGAGGTATAGAAATCAATTGTGCAGTAATTGTCCAATAAAAAGTCACTAAACCAACTAAAACGCCATAAGAGAAATTATAAATGCCATGCTGCTATGCCATCACAAGGAGAGAAATTCATTAATTCATGTATGTATGCATGCAATTCATTCATCATAATTTACAGAGAAATGAACACTTTCCCCTCAAACCTTGGCTAAACATTGTTAGAATTGCATATAAATTCAATTCATGGCCTTCTTCTTAAAGAATTTAGAACGATTACTTGGAAGATAATAGTCACATGAAATAATTAAGACCAGGAAGCAAATAATACTGTTTAAAAGGAAATCTCCATTCACAAAACAGAGCGTGTTTCCTTGGATTCCATCATCTCTGCTGTAGCTTTTAGTCAGGTCTCTGTCACTTGCTCCGAATCCTTTATTTCAGCACCAGTTGACCCTCTTTTCTCTTGCCACTTATTGCTCTTAGCAAAATTACTATCTTGTAAGTGGAAAGTTAGAGTGTTGGGGTATAACATAACGGTTCAAAGATAAAACCAGGTACTTATGGGAGAGGGGGGGATAAGAAAGGTGACAAAGATCATGATACTCTTCCTTTGGATACAAGTCACAGAATGGAGTCTAAGTGGTAATTATTTTGGAAAGAATGGAGATTTTGAGGTACCTTTTTATCTTAATACCAAATATACAGTAAAGAAGAATATTAGAATCAGAAAAAATGTGCATATTTACAAAGTGATGCCTACCAACAAAACTGGGAAAAATATGATCAAACTTGCTCTCTAAGTGAGCACATTTTTTCCTATCTCACATTACCTTCAACAGATACTCACCTTGAGTTCTAATTTCTCAGATTTTGCAACCCTGCCTTCCTTCTAAAACCCAGCATTTGCACTGTGGGGAGTGGAAGGCAGGGCTACTGATTGCCTAAGGACTTGAGCTTTGAAGACCTCTACTGGTTACTAATATATAACCTTAAGGAAGTACATTAACTTATAGAACCCTGATTTCTCACTTTATTTTGGCTGTAAATATACCTCATCAGGCTGTTGTAATGATGAAATGAGAAGATATGTAAGGCACTTAGCATTTTCTCCAACACAGAGTAAGTAATCACTAAACAGTATTCTTTTCATATTCCAAATTTACCCAAAGGCCACAGGATTTTCTGTTCAAAATCCTTTCAAAATTCCAGTTCAGTACCTTCCAAAAGGATAATAAAGTAAATCTTAAAAAAAAAATCTCTACTAATCAATTGATAATATTTACAACAGTTCCATTTATTTGATGTTTTAACATTTGCAAAACTACAGCACATACTCATTTGCACCTCAGATGAAATTTAGGCTTAGCAGAGGAAGAAACTTGTTTAACAAATTAAACAATTTGCCAAGTCACACAGCTAGCAAGAGGAGGAGCTCGACCTTGAACTTAGGTCTTTGGACTCCAAATCTTATGTAATTTTTACTATTCAGAATGATGAGTGAGTCACACAACGAGAGCCCTCCCTCCTTTCTTGGGAATATATATTTATCAAAAAAGGAATCTATGTTATATAACTTCAAGGAACAGGATTTTAGTGATAAGCAATTTTAGCATCTTAGAAGACAAGTGGAAGGAATATTTTGGAAGAAAATGAAGGTTGTAGACACTTTCAGTTCAATATATAATATATATGGCTACACATGTTTGGCCATTTCTCCTATGACAAGAGTGAAGGCAATTTTATCTATGAAGCACTGGTCTTTTCTGTAAGCAAAGGAGAGGGGGAATAAATGATTCAAATTGTCACAGGCACCTTGAACCACTTTTGAGATTGGAAAGAGCAAGGGACCTAGCCAAAATCTTTTCTAGCATTTCTACATGAAATGTATCATTTTACCCAATAGTCCAATCAATAAACTTGAGTAGAAGCCAGGAAATGAAGAATTTCTGTTTGCTGGAAACTTTTTGATTTGTTCTATTATCATAATTGATGACCTAGAATCAAGAACTTACTCAACCAGGATATCAAACATCTCATTCTCGCATAGATAAATGTCTCTGGAAACCGCTTAGGAAAGTGTTGTTGATTCACTTTGCTTTTCCCTTCCCTTGTCAATTCCTTCTTCTTTCCCCTGCTTATCTATCTGACTTAAATGCTATTCCATAGAAACATGTTTGTGGTGAGAGCAGAAGGAGGGCTCTTGAGGGGCTTTTCACAGTCTGTGTGGTCAGAAAGGGCTGCTTGCTCATCAAGGCATGGTCATGGAGAGGACATTTATGAAATTTCCTTCTGAACTTACTTTACTCCTTCTAAACAGGTCCTGTTCTAGCTTCCCAACTGTCAACCAATGTGTGGCCCATGGTATTCAATACAACCCTGTCTGTTTGTTTCTCATCATTCTTTTTTTTTTAATACACCCTTTTTATAAATTAATTAATTAATTAATTTATTTATTTATTTATTTTTGGCTGCATTTTGCCTTCATTGCTGCACACGGGTTTGCTCTAGCTGTGGTGAGCGGGCGCTACTCTTTGTTGTGGTGCACGGGCTTCTCATTGTAGTGGCTTCTCTTGTTGCTGAGCACAGGCTCTAGGTGTGTGGGCTTCAGTAGTTGTGGTATGCGGGCTCAATAGTTGTGGCACACGGGCTTAGTTGCTCTGCAACATGTGGGATCTTCCTGGATCAGGGGTCGAATCCGTGTCCCCTGCATTGGCACATAGATTCTTAAACCCTGCGCAACCAGGGAAGTCCCTGTTTCTCATCATTCTTGAGTGCCTCTTTCATATGGCAATTCCTCAAGCACACCAAGCTCATGTCCATCTTGCATATTTGCTCTTGGAGTAATCCCAGCCTAGGACCCTCTACCTCCAGGTTTCCCCATAGCTGGCTCCTTTTGACATTTAGTTCTCAACTCGAATATCAGCTCATCAGACAGAGCTTCCCTGACCTTTCTAGCTAAATTTCATCCACAGGCCCTTTCTGTCACATCACCCTGTATTATTTTCTCCTATAGCATTTATTACTCTCAGTAATCATCTTAATTACTTGCTTACTACCTATTTAGTATCTATTTCCCTGCCTTGAATAGAAGTCCCACAAGGGCAAGGCATTATCTGACATAATTGTTGCATATTCCCAACTCCTGGATTAGTGTCTACCACATAGTAGATAGTTAATGTTTGTGGAAGTAAAGAAGTGACGGGGGGCAGAGTTATGGATTTTTCACTGCATTTTGTGCATATTCCATGCTACTGTGAAATTTATTTCAAGCCACTTGATGATTATGTATTGATGATTTCTTTCATCAATTAGCTCCTTAGAAGAAGAGCCCATATCTTTTATGCCTGTAATATCTCCCATGGCTGATTGTAAAACTGGCACTTGGTAAATTCTTGGTGATTGATTAATAACTGAGAGTGAAAAAGTAGTAACCATGCAATTCAAACCAAAATAACCAATGTAGATCAGACAAAACATTTGGAGGCCATCAGTTGCCAAAAGAAGTAGCTCAATTTCTCACTTTGTTTTTGGTCCTGCTTTTGGTTGATAGAATCTAATAAGGAAATGTACAAATGAAGCTGAAAGCATAGATGCAAAGAAAGACTGGATGGGAAGTTGTGAATCATAAGGAAACTAAGAAAGGGGGAATTACAGAGTAAACTAGGCTCCTAAGTCTGGGAAACTGAAAAAAATGGCAAAATCTTTGGTAGAAATCAAGAATAAAAAACCCATTGGGAGTGGGGGGAAAATGAATTTACGTTTAGAAAAAACTGAGCCCAAAATAGTGGCAGAACATGCAAGGGGAGATGCCCAACAGAATAGGAAAACTGAAGCTGGAACCAGATTAAGGAAGTCATTCTGCTCAAGGTTATTTTTGATTCATTCTGTGGGAATGGGTAGAAGTTTCCAGAAAAAGGGAGAGGGGCTGAAGACAAACCTTAGAGAACAACACATTCATGGAATTGAGAAGGAAGAAGAGAGACTGAGAAAGGGAAGGGAATAAAAGAGAGGTGTGGTTGAGAACTCAGAAGAAAAAAATTACAGAAATAAAGAAAAGAGAATATTTCATTTTGTCAAAATACAAACTCAATCTATAAATCTTATCTCTGTAGACAGAAAATAAGGGACCCAAAGGTGAATGCCTTTGTTTTTATGTGTATGATGGGGAGGGGGTAATGCTGGTAAATAAGTTTTATTTATTTATACCCATAGTTCACTTGTTTTAATTATTTTTAATTTGTTTATTTAATTCAGTTAGTACATAAATGCGTTATAGTAACGAGATACAAAAATACTTCTGACCAGGCCCTCCCCATATCCCAGTCTCTTCACAGTGGTAACTGTTTTGTTCATGCCACTCCATTCTCTTCTGTGAATTTTTATCATTATAAGTTAGAAATATATAGATTTGTTAAGTTGATTGATAATGATACCAAGTGGTATTACATTATAGGTCTTAACTTGAAGCTTTTTTTTTTACTCAACCATATGTATTAGAGATCTTCTATGCTAATACATGGATCTGAATTATTCATGTTTATTGCTGCATGGACTCACAAATAATAGTAAATAACAGCTGTTCATACCTATTTAATCAGAACCTTCTTCATGAATACTAACTCTTCTGTCCATGTCTCCTGAGCTTATGTGGTTTTTCATGGTTTGGTCATGAATATGTGAAATTGTTGCGTTGGAGAGGGCAGCCCCTGTCTCCTCCAATTCTTTTATTTTTTGCGGTACGTGGGCCTCTCACTGTTGTGGCCTCTCCCATCGTGGAGCACAGGCTCCGGACGCGCAGGCTCAGTGGCCATGGCTCACAGGCCCAGGCACTCCGTGGCATGTGAGAGCTTCCCGGACCAGGGCACGAACCCATGTCCCCCTGCATCGGCAGGCGAACTCTCAACCACTGCACCACCAGGGAAGCCCTCCTCCATTTCTTGTTTCAACCACTCAGGGCCTATGACAGGCCTGAGCACAGAATGAATGAAATGATTGCCAGCTGCATTACAATCTCTCAAACTGACTGTTTCCTCTGGCCTTTTCTTCCCTTTCACAGTCTATTGCAACAAAGTGGCATTGCTGTTACCACCACTGGGATTTGGTGCAGATACAGAGCTTGCACAGAGGCAATAAGGATGCAACAGATACAAAAGCAAGCACATCTCCTGGCCCCCTGAGAAGCAACTGGTGGCCTTGCCATTCTCAGCCTCTAGGATGAAATATACTGACATAGAAAGAGAGCAAGCATCCTATCAAATGTCCCGTTGAAAAGCAGACTAGGGAATGTGTGTCTTTACTTAATTCCAAAGCCTCAGTGTGTCTTCTCACCCATCAGCCCCAGGCAATTCATGTTGCCAACTTGTTACTTCACCGCCACACTCAAATGCCTGCCCGCCACACTCAACAAATTTTATACTTTTCACTTGGTCCCACTCAATCCCATGTGGTGTTTTGAAAATATGTAAAGGGAAAGCAAGGCTCCAATATTTTTCCTCTCCTCATAAATATGGCATTTTAAATATGTTTCATACATATTCATCTTTTGCTCTTTCTTTTTTCTAAATGTGCACCTATAGCTTAAGTTTTACTCATACCCTTCTCTGGTTCCCTGGTTTGAATTGAAAAATTGACATGTAAAATATTAACCAAATAGTAAGGTGTCTAAAATTTCCCTTCCAATGTGAGGCCTGGAAAGAAATAAAGACAATCTTCCAGTAATTTATAAGTATGATAGTAAAAGAACACTTCCATCTTTTTTTTTTAAAGCCATAGAAAGACTGAGCAATTTGTAAACAGAACATTTTTGAGGAGTGAGAGATTAATTTGTGGGAGAAATTTGTGATGTCAGTGTTATTAATTTAGAATCACACTTCAAACATTCAATTTTAAGAATTCTCAGGTGGGTTAAGACTTTGCCAAAGTTTCTAAAGATCTTGAAGATCCTTATGCATTGGTTCCTCTCAGTCCAGCACAGATGAACTCCATCCAAAAATCATGTTTTTTTTTCTCTTTCTCCTTCTCCCATAAAAAAAGAAACTGAGCAGGAAATTTCACTTAAACAAGCTGTCTCACAACATTTCTGGCAAATCCTGATTCCAACTAAGTTGAAAATACCTCAAGAGCAGCCTGTCATACAGAATTTCAGTGCTTCTACTCCTGGGAATGCAGAAATAGATAGATATGTGGGATTCAAAATCTCCAAAACACCTTCAGTAAAAGCATCTTAATGGGAACTTCAGAATGACCTGATTTTATGTGAGAAGCATATGCTGTTCCTCATGTATCAGTGAGCTATTGCTGTGTAACAAATCACCCCATATCTCAGAGGCTTAAAATGCTAAGCATTTTTTATTGCTCAGGAGTCCGTAGTTCAGTGGGCAATTGTGTTCTTGATTGGGCTCAATCATAAGTCTTTAGACAGCCATACATAAGGCAAGCTAACTCTGCTGATCTTGGCTGGGTTATCTCACATGTCTGAACACTGGCTGGATAAAAGGTAGTCTAGGATGTCCTCGATAAGACAATCGGACTGTCCTCCACATGGTTTCTCTCCCCCATCAGGCTATCCTAGATTTGTCTGTGTGGTGATGGCATCATTCTGAGAGAGCACATAAGTGTGCAAGGCCTATTAAGGCCTAATCTCAGAAGTGGCACACCATCACTGCCATCTTATTTCTTCAGCCAAGGTCAATCACAAGTCTAGCCCAGGTTCACGGGGTAGAGAAATAGACTCCCAATTCTTGTTGCAAAGTCAATTTGCAAAGGGTGTGGATACAGAGAACATTAGGTGGGATCTTTAATATATTCATCTACCATACCTCATTTTTAGAGAAATGCTTTTTGAAGAATCCCATAAAGATTTATATTTTTTGTATTTTTTGTGGTACGCGGGCCTCTCACTGTTGTGGCCTCTCCCGTTGTGGAGCACAGGCTCCAGACGTGCAGGTTCAGTGGCCATGGCTCATGGGCCCAGTCACTCCGTGACATGTGAGATCTTCCTGGACCAGGGCATGAACCCATGTCCCCTGCATTGGCAGGCAGACTCTCAACCACTGCACCACCAGGGAAGCCCAAGATTTATGTTTTTAAAGTGTACTCTCCAAAGTTCACCTGATTAAAACTTCTTCACCGAGTACTCGGACAACAGTGCCAAATGACAGTTCTGGGAATGCATGACTTAGTAGCAGGAATTTGGGAAGAAAAAAAGGAAAAACAAAATTACATATTTAAGTACTAATATTTCAAAAATACATAAAGATTTACATTTATTATCCTCCGTGTCCTCTTCTTCTAGAATGTTGGTGATGCAGAATTTCTTAAAAGACTGCTCCATTATTGTATCCAGAACTTTCTTCCAAACCACAGACCCCTATTCTACAAGTTTAGATGAAGGTGTTTTTTCTTTATCTTACTGAATGGTGTCACAGAAGTTTTTCAGAAAAGAATCAGTATGCATATTCCTCCCTCAAATGGTCCTTAAAAGGTATATTGACTGAAATATTAAGAAGTTATAGGTGCCAGGATACACCACCAAGAATAATAACCAGGTGCACATATCTGTACTTGATGACAACTGGACCCAACTCTCAACTAACCCATAGCAATTGTAAGACGTTATTGGTAATAAAATGATTTTAGAAATGTGAAAATAATGGAAACTTTCAAATTGATGAAATACGGTACTAAATATCACTGTATTCACTGTACACAAAAATATTTTTCCAGAATACCACTAGATGCTTTGATACTTTCACCTCCAAACAGCTCTATTAGGCTTGATCTTTTTCAAAATGAAATGTCTTTTTTAAAGTTTGCCAGTTTTGTCTAATTGGAAAATCCAACTGGAATGATCATTTCTATTGTTTCCAAGGGAGAAAAACTTTCCTTAGGAATCTGGGTGACATTGCCTCTACAGACGCACATATTCTTTTTAGAGGTCCTTAAATTACTGGAATGCATGGGGCATGGGGCAAAAAGGACGCTCGGACATAGCATTCAGGGCACTTTTTGTTCTTTTACTATCTTTACCTTTTCAATAAATTAGTGTCTCAAAGTTTAACCTTTGCCTATAATCCATCTGGGGCTTCCTCTCATAACTCACTCCAGAAGGAACATTAGTGGATGTGAGTTTTCTCCTAGGGATTTGCCTTCCTTCTGTTTTAAATCAAAAAATGCTTTTGCAAATTAGCCAAAGGAGACAGGTTATAAGCTTCCTGTAAGAATCCTTCAGTGTGCCCTCTGGACTTTTTGTCTGGCTGTTCTCGAAAGTTGTGTAAGTTAAAATCTACATGGAGCATATAAACAGCACATGTGGGCACAAACACATCTTCCATAAAAACAACAGTCATCTGCAGAGTTGCCTCAATTGAAACACACAGAATAAATGTTTACCAATCAGAAGTAGTTTTTAGATTTTCATGGTGAAAACAGTTTTTAGAGACCATGCTAGTGCACACCCCTTATTTTACATATGGGGAAACTGAGACTAATTATTCTTTCATTCAAAGCATAATTATTAAGTGTCCATAAAGAGACAGGAATTGTTCTATCCTGAATTTACAAAAGAACAAAGATCAAGTGACTTATTTGAGGGCCCATCACTTGTTAGTGGTTAACCCTGCACTAGAACTTCAGTGCCCTCATACCTTGTCCAGCATTCTTGGCAGTATGCTGCACCTTTAATTGACTCAGAATTTTTGGCAATAGAGAAAGAAAAGCAAATTTTAACTTCCAATGTCCTGATCAAATATTTGTCCTTTCAGTTATTCACTTATGCTTAAGGAGCAACAGAAATTCAGTAACAGAGAGCTGACTGGCATCCTCAGTAACAGAACTGAACCACCAAATGAGCACCCAGACAACCTTGCATTGAGGCACAAAGAAAATTTGCATTTTACATATTTGCTTCATTGTCTACACTGTACTGACTCTGCACAGAGTCTGTACAACGTGCAAAAGAGGACATGAAAGAAGAAAGAAGTAGCCCCATTTTTCAGAAAAGTGTTTCATCGTCCAAACTAAAAACAACAAAAACCAGTGAAGGAAAAATGCATTGTAACATTTTGATTTATGCTGTAAGAATAGAGTAAGTCCATCAACAGATAAATAAAGAAGATGTGGCACATATATACAATGGAGTATTATGCAGCCTTAAAAAGAAATGAAATTGGGCTTCCCTGGTGGCGCAGTGGTTGAGAGTCTGCCTGCCAATGCAGGGGACACAGGTTCGTGCCCTGGTCCGGGAAGATCCCACATGCCGTGGAGTGGCTGGGCCCGTGAGCCATGGCTGCTGAGCCTGTGCGTCCAGAGCCTGTGCTCCACAACGGGAGAGGCCACAACAGTGAGAGGCCTGTGTACCGCAAAAAAAAAAAAAAAAAAAAAAGAAATGAAATTGAGTTATTTGTAGTGATATGGATGGACATAGAGTCTGTCATGCAGAGTGAAGTAAGTCAGAAAGAGAATAACAAATACCATATGCTAATACATATATATGCAATCTAAAGAAAAAAAATGGTCATGAGGAACCTAGGGACAAGATGGGAATAAAGACGCAGACCTACTAGAGAATGGACTTGAGGATACGGGGAGGGGGAAGGGCAAGCTGGGACAAAGTGAGAGAGCGGCATGGACATGTATACACTACCAAATGTAAAATAGATAGCTAGTGGGAAGCAGCCGCATAGCACAGGGAGATCAGCTTGGTGTTTTGTGAGCACCTAGAGGGGTGGGATAGGGAGGGTGGGAGGGAGGGAGACACAAGATGGAAGAGATATGGGGACATATGTGTATGTATAACTGATTCACTTTGTTATAAAGCAGAAACTAACACATCATTGTAAAATAATTTTACTCCAATAAAGATGTTAAAAAAAAAAAGAAGAAGCATAGAGTAAGTTCAGTGTGCAGTTCGTCAAAAAAACTTTCTGGGAAAACCAATCTTGAACTGGGTCTTGAAAGAAATAAAGACAATTTAGACTAAGATCCCAATCTTCCTTCATTTGTGAAAATCTTCTTAATATTTAAATATTGTTTCTAATATAATATTTCACTTCTTTTCTTTAAGGGTTCTACTCATGCTTATACTCAAACCCTCTTGTTTGTCTTCCATATAGACCATTTTCATTATTTTTAATTTTGTTCATGCCTCTTCTCTTTGTTCAATATTCTCAATCCTGACATCTATATCTTAAAACTTTTTTGTTTGTTTTTGAGTTCCTAGTTTGTTTGCATGTTTGTTTTCTTCAGAATCTATTCTTCCTTGTGCTCTAAGTGAGGCTTTCTTTCTGGATGGTTTTATTTTTCCTTCTTTTCTTTTCTAAGCTGTTCCAGTCCTGGTTCAATCTCCTCCCATCCTCATGCTATATCTTACAAGTTCTCTTGAACCTCTCTATTGTTCTACCTTGTATTTTGATTTGATAGAGGCGTTGTTTTTCTACTAAAAAAAGATCTTGGTCATATGTACCATCACATTTTCTAGTTGATCTGTGGTAACATTTCTGGGACATGTTCTTTCACGATGTATCATTCTCTAGTAATGTCTCATTTTTGGTTTTCCTGTTCCTTTGATCCTTTTTAAAGATGGATTTGTTGTACCTTTCTGTTTATTACTCATCTATAAATGCATAAGTTCTTCCAGGATCAGCAGTTGGTAGCAGGTTGGGGTTTCTTGTTATGACTGATGATGCGTTGAAGTATATGAGTTCTCATGGCCATTTGTGGCCAGTATTTCCACCAGCAATCAAAGCAAGCCCTGCCAGACTTTCCATAATGCACACTCCTCTTCAAACCACCTCACCAAAAACAAGCTTCCTGCAAATCTGGGTTTGGTGTTACCTGAAACAGTTTGATTCTTTTGAGACTTTCAATTTTTAGGCAAGATCAGAACATTTACACCAGGGCAAATTATCCCTCACTGCCAAAGCAAGATTCTTCTGAGTACTCTACCAAAGCCTCAGAAATGTTGAGGTTTCCAGTCTGGCTGGTGGGAACAGGAACTATTCTGACCTTGTATGAATGCCAGGTACTCTCTCCTCAAATCATTTTTGGGGGTTCTTTCCCTGGCCTGCAGCAGTTTCCTCACAGGAAGCACTGATCAGTGTTCTACTGGATCCTCAGGGTCACCCTCTGAGGGTCTCCAGCTTTCTCTCTGGGCAGCTCTTTCCTCTCTGTAAATCTGTCCTGCAAACTCTAGCCACCTAGACTCCCTAAGATTCCCAACCCAATCTCCTCAACTGAGGGTGTTCACTGTGCTTTGTCTAGATTCTCCCTCCCTACTCTTCTTACTCTCAAGGCAGCAAGCTTGGGAAACTGTAGGACTTACTTCATTTGTTTCCCATCTTTCATAGATCACTGTCTGTTGTCTGAGGTCCAGGCTCTTGGAAACCATTGTTTTATAAATTTTATCTTTCTTTTCAGGGGATTGTTTCAGTGGAAGGGTAAATCTGGTCCCTATTACTTTACCTTAGCCACAAGGAAAAGTCTTGGTTACAGGAAGTTTTTGTTTAGCCCCAACTTTCATGCTACTAAAGATTTGTTCCAAATAGTATCCAGGAGAGTGCCCTCCATTTCTGTTGTTCTAGGAGAAGAATTGCTGGGTTTGTTCCTCTGAATTCACCACTTAGGCTGGAGACCTGGGCTTTGCCTTCATTGTCTGAGATATTCACCAAGATATTCACCTCTCTCAGCCTGATCCTGTGACACTATTTAACCTTCACTGCACTGGCAGCCCTTCATCCTATATTGTGATTAAGAATAACAGATGTTTCCGAGGTGTGATGTTCTGCATCTGCTTTCCATTCTCCTTTACTTGGGGAAGGAACAATTGTTTTGATTCAGGCTTCCCTTCATCCGAAGTGGAGCTCCTCAGCAGGTGAGGACTGTGAGTTGATATGCATGGGAGTCCCTGCACATGGCATGGAGGCTGCACACTGGGTACTCTTAAGGGGCTTTTGCTGATGATGATAGAGAGGAATGCAGGGGAGATGAAAATATCTGAGGGAGGAAAAGAGAGGCAGATATGGCAAGGACTCAGCAGAGAAAAAGGTGAGGTTGAGTAGACATACAACCTATTTGTTCTAATTTGAATAAAAGTCTAACTACATAAAATTAAGTGTGTTTTAGCAAGATAGGCATTCTAGAAATGTTTAAATAACCATCCAGGTAATAGTGGCAAGATGCAGGGCAGGTAGATTAAAGGAAGAAAAAAAACATCTAGGAAAACAAAGCATATGAGAATGCAAACATGACACACAGTATTTGTCTCTATTTCTCAAAAGCTCAGTAAAAGAAGCAGCTTTCCTCCTTTGCTAACTGACACTCCTTATCTTGGCTTCTATGAAGCATTCACTAATGGAAATAAAAATGAACCAAAACTTAGAAAAATGTGATAATGTCAACTATACTCAAGGGAAAAATATAATTACTTAGTCATTTTAATTACACATGCAGAGTAAAACAATTGCTTTCAATTTACTGCAGTATGCCAGAAACAACTTAATATTAATAAATATTTGTGAGAAATCACTTTGTAAATTTTAATTACTTAACAAAAGCAATAAAATAATTTTTAATTAGAAAGTATGTACACCCATAAGTAAAATGACCCTTTGTATTCCAACAAAGCAGCTTCTGTTAGAGATGAAGGGTAACATTTCTGAGCCCCTAATTATGTATAAATTGTGAGGGAGAAAAAGAGCTAAATATCATATTGTCTCTTTCTGATGGAAAACTAGGAAAGAAAATTGTTAAAGAAAAAAAGGAGGGATTGAAATAATCATATTTTTTTTTTTAGATATTCTCTTCATGTCTTATAAGGAGCACTATCATTTTTTAATTCTGATAAAGGTGTCAATCCAGAGTACTGGGGATTGCTAAGACTAATCTATAACATTGAAGTCCTAAATACTACTTCTCTGCTCTTACAATCATGTCAATCTCCATTGGGCTAACTCATTATAATTCTTAGTGAATGAATAATTGGTATTTTCTTACTGGAAATTGCAACCAATTTGTGGAAATTAGTACTGATGACTTTTTCAACAGACATAAATATTTGTGTGATTCTTATTAATAATTCCAACCCCTTATCAGCTATAATTGGAAAACAAAAAATTTCAGGAGGTGAATTAGTACCCTGCTTTCCCTATATGTCCAGAGGAGATGGTTAAGTGGAATGACCTTACTTTGCCATCCCAAGAAACCTAGACTCTTCTGACATCCCTAATATGGCTATAGCAAACCACATAATAAAGCAATTTTCCTTACTTCTCATTCAGTTACTCAAAATTCTGTTCCTTACTGGTGTATGTCAAATCTCCCTCATTGTTAACACAGAAAACTCATAAGTTGGAATTATTCTAGTCCTGCACACAAGTTTTATAACTAGGTTCTCTACTGATTTTTTTAAGTTTCTGAAATCCTGGGTAAAAGTTTCATTGAATCTTATTCCTTCTTGATAGAGCCCCGCAGTACCAGAGGCTCGGGTAGGCAATGAAGGAGAGGAAGAAAAGGACATTCTCTAAAACAGACCTGTTTTCTGAGAGATGATTTACCAAATGACCTCCTTGGCCATAGTTCCCCAACTAATTTCAATCTGAAGAGGGGAATAAGGTCAGATACCACCAACAGTATACACCAGAGTCATTCCTCTGATAACAGCAAATTAAACCTGGGAAGGAACACATATCAGCCTGAAAAATTCATGAAGATTCGAATCTGCTGCCTAATTAGCCACAGTGGTTGATACAGGAGAAAAATAAATAGCCCACAACTAACAATGTCAAATTAGGGGCATTTGCTGGACCTTTCTGCTGAATAGCTGAATTGATTGAAATATCCAATGACCAGTTAAATACATGCATCCATGCCCACTAGAAAGTTTTTCTGTGATTATATCCAAACTTGTGAGTATGGGTGACTCACATAGCATGAATTTAAGTCAAACCCATTGTCAAGCAAGATATATATGTTTATGAGATAAGAAACAGTGATGTAAGTTTCAATTAAATGTGAATCAGGAGCAACAGAATTACTACACACACAATTTCCCCTGGGACTGGATGCATTCTGTCCAATTTTCTCACCTATGTATTAATCTCCTTCCTTCACACACACACACACACACACACACATGCACACACACATGCACACAGAACATATAAACCTGTGATTGAACATTTCTGGTGAAATGTATAACTATACACCATAAATTTGTTATCTGCCTTATCCCAAACAAGTCCTACTCCTCTCCAAAATCTTCAGCTTAGCGATCCCCTAGCAACCCTAACAGATGGTCAATGAGAAGAATAAGAGCCTTTATAGCTACTAAAAACTTGGAGAACTTGGACAAGAGTTGGCACATGGCAGACTTCTTCCCTTCTTCTCTTTGTGTGGACATCCAAAAACTGAGGAGGGAAGGGGAATTTTCTGAGAGAAATAGAGTATTTATAAGAATTAACGGTGACTATTTGGAGAGTATTTTATTAAGATTTCCTTTCCCATGTGGATTGGCACCAGATCCGGTAAGACTCAAGGGTCCTGGTACAAGTCCAAGTGTACATTTTGCTTGGGATCTAGAGAATTAAAAACTGTCAAAGGGCAGCAGGAAACATCAGAGAAAATAAAACAAGGAACAAGCTACTTACCTCTTGTTCTAGGGTCTAAACTGTATAGAGCAATAAAGGGAACTTTGAAGTTCACCATACCCAGAATGACTTACCTTGAAAAAGAGAGAAAGGTCTCTGTCCAGGAAGAGAAAATATATATTTTCTGCAGACAGTCACATCATATCATCTGTGGGGAAATAGCTTAAAGAAGGATGGATGAACTGAGTGCACAAAAACCTGGAAAGGAGAACCATATTTCATTATTGAACTGTTATAATTGCTAGAGTTTCATTCTGAGTCATAATTGACTTCCCTGTAATTCACACCTACTGGTTATTAAAGAAAATGCATTATGGGATTTCCCTGGCAGTCCAGTGGTTAAGACTCTGTGCTTCCACTGCAAGGGACATGGGTTCAATCCCTGCTTGGGGAACTAAGATTCTGCATGCCACATGGTGCGGCCATAAATAAATAAATAAAAATCATTGATGAGATATTTTTTAAAATTTTAAAAATAAAGAAAATATGTATGTATCTCTATAGCTATAGATAATATATGTATATATTATGATGCATACACATACACACACATATACATATATATGCTAAGTAAGCTATGTTAAGTGTTGAAAGGAAGGATCCAAGACATAGAAATATGTGTGAGTTTATCTGGCTTTGTGAGTCCAGAAATCAATTTGTGCAAATAAGACATACATGTGAAGTATACCTAATAACATAGCCCAAGAAATAGTTCCCAGTATGTGGGATGGATAGTAAGTGAAGCAAGAATTGATAGCAGAGCATGATAATTTCCTGTGTTTTTTTAAAAGTCTCTTGGAGATATCTAAAGGACGATGAGGTTTAATTTAATGGATTAGATGGAAAAAACGTGGCAGAGGGGAGGATCAGCATGAGAAAATGTGTACAGGTGGGTGTGTAAACACTTCTTTGTAGGTTAGTGAATAACATATCATTGGTTGCCTAAATGAGAGGTAGAACTAAAGTACACTCTGCACAGACCAATTAGAGGGCTCCTGACCCTAACCTGAAACTTACCTTTTCTGGCCTCCCACTGCTCTACTCAGGAGCTCACCTGGATATCAGAGGGAAGTGGAGCATGATGGGCCACACAAGCCCCAAATTTTTGCTCAAGGAATATGCTTTCATTTGACCATGACCAATGATCCTGCAGTGGTCAGCATGCGATTATGCTGGTTTATTGATATGCTTTGTAGCCTGTCCTAGGTTTGGTGCTATCCCCTCAAGGGACCACTTTGCACACTTTTTTACTTGACTATCAGGTATTACAGAGTTCTAATGGTTCCCACGTTGTGTCAATGTTGAAGCAAGCTTCTGAAGAGCCTTCTCTATAATAATGTTGATATTTAACACCTTTGCACTAAGACAAAATGTTCCTTTTAGTTGCATTTTAGGAAATCCCAGGTCTCTGGTTCTGCCATCTGTTCAAGATAAGGTATAATTCCATCACTTTGGGGTACTTGGGCCTCCCCCCAGTTATCTCTTGAATTAGAGCCCATCTGGAAGTCAATTCATGGCTGTGCTTTCTGTAGATACAAGAAGAATAGCTTTCAGGAAAAAGCTAAAAAAAAAAAAAAGTGTCATTTGTCTGGTATGGTATTCACCAATTGGCCTTTTCTATTCTGTTATAGATATTGTAAAGTTACAATTTTAGCTTTTGTATTCTTCATGTATCATTAGAAATTCAAAGGAAAGAACAAAGGAATAAAAATAACTTTGTCAGGGGCTTCCCTGGTGGTGCGGTGGTTGAGAGTCCGCCTGCCGATGCAGGGGACATTGGTTTGTGCCCCGGTCTGGGAGGATCCCACATGCCACGGAGCGGCTGGGCCCGTGGGCCATGGCCACTGAGCCTGCGCGTCCGGAGCCTGTGCTCCGCAGCGGGAGAGGCCACAACAGTGAGAGACCCGCATACCGCAAAAAAATAAAAATAAAAAAATAAAAAATAAATAAAATGAATAACTTTGTCAAAACAAATCCAATTTTGTTTTAGTCAAGCATTTTCATAAAAATAATAAAAGAATTTGATGAAGAACCTCTAATAAATATAGTAATCACTATCTAAAAACAATAGAAGAAAGATAAAATGTCTTAGTTAGTTAAGAACAAAGGAGCTCTGGTTTTTATCAGTCTATCATTGACAAGTATCAGTGATGGTGGCTCCTCCTCAGAATCCTCTCCATTGCTCATGCCGTTCCCTCTTCTGAAATACCCTTCCATCTTCTCTTCGCTTTCCTCCTTTTCATCTATTCTGCATCATGTAGCTTACAAGGTTCTCTCTGGGTAAAGTTCTAGCTGCCCCTCTCAATCAAGTATGAGATCTCTGTTCTCAACCAGGTATGATTATTCAGATGATGCTTTCAATACTTATCATATTCTTATTTACTCCTAAAGTATTTACTGAACACAGACTATGTATTACACACAGTTTTAGATGTTGTTTGCCATCTTCCTAGAGCTTAAGCTTATTTGTATCCTGGGTTTTGAAAGTTCCTTAAAGGAGGGATCACTTCATTTATCTTTGGATCTTCTGTACACTCACTGTACTTAGAAGGGGCTTAGTTAATCTCTGTTAAATCAAATGGAATGCAATTCTACAGCAAACATTTCTTCCTTCCTTGGAGGGTTCTTTTCCATAAGATTAGTACTTGGTTCTGTTATTATGAGCAGTTCCTTTGCCCTGGCATGGAGAGCTTCTTTCTTCCTCAAGAGAGCAAATGAGTACAATGTACCTTGGGGATGTTGAGAAGACCCTCTTGGCTAGATCGTTACTGCAAATGTCCATGAATTGGTTTCCAGGCTTTGTGATCCTCCTAATACAGTGTATTCCCTTGCTTCTTTTCCATAGATTCTCTAAGGCATCCACAATCCCCAAACAATGAAGAATGTAGCAAAGAGAAGAGTTCTTAATTCTGAGAAAAAAAGTTACTGGATCACAGCATTGTCATTTAACTACTCTCAGAAGTCTCTCCAAAGCATTACTTTTCAGACTGAGGGATTCTAGTCTTCCCTGGAGCAATGAAAACACAGTGGTGGTGGGCAGAAAGGGGAAAGAGCCAACTGTGATCTCTGGGAGGGTAGGTAATATTTCCACTGTGTTCACTCTCTTTTGAGTGAACTGTGTTCGGTTTTGGAGATTGTGCTTGGTAGACTCTCAATGCATAATTTATTTAATAAAAATGAATGAACAAAAAGGAGAATGAAGTCCAAGTTTGGTGAACAGTGACAATATCATCTTGGAACAAGATTATCAACCAGAGCTTGGCAACTTTGACCTGCTTTTGGTTTCTCTGCACTTCCTGAACCCATGCAATCATCATCATCACAAATGTTGATATTTGTTGGTATCGTGCAATGCAACACCACCTTCACTCTGTGTCCATCTCTACCTTAGAGGTTTGTCATAAATGAGAAGGGAGGATTTTCACTTTTTTTTCCATTAGCCCCAGAGTTCTTGGGGTAAGCTGGGCACACAGAGATGGGTTGAAATGAACAGAAGTCAACTGTTCCTGTAAGGATGCATGAAGCCCAGCTACTCTACAAAATCTCTCAGACCCTTAATATCCTGAAATACACCAGCTGTATCTTTCTCATAGCATGTAGCCCCAGGCATCAATTGCTATTTTTTTCAAGGAAGACATCTTGTCAATCATATTTTTCCCCAGATCCCCCAAACAATATCAATTCAAAAAAGAACTCAGAAAGGACAGCATATGAACAAAATAAAATAAATGATTATATGCCATGGCCTCCTCCTTCCATATTTTGTTATGAATATAGTTGTGCAAACATAAATATCACTAATTAGCATGGGGTGAGGTATAAGCAAGCCCGTTTGTTGTTATTTGTTGGTCTTCTCCAAACCCCAAGATTTCCTGCTTAACAATAAACCCTGATTCAAACCTGTCCCCCAAATCCTGCATCTAAACCTTTAGAAGTTACCTCATAGAAACCCATGATTCCTAGCATTTGACTTGGCCTGTGAGTTTGAAAGCTCTTTGGGAACTGGGACTTTGCATTAGGAATCACTTTATTTCCCATAGATCTTTTTCTCAAATAAGAGCTTATGAATTTTTGGATTGATAAATAAATCTTTTGATGTGTTTATCCCCTTCAATTTAAGAAAATGGAATCTTGGTAATGTGGTAGGGATCTAGATGGAAACCTGGAGTCAAGCAGGGACATCTCGTCATGTAAGAAGCTGTATTATGTTCACTGCTCCAAAGCTATGATGTCAGATCGTGGTGACGGCCACATGGATGCTGGGCCTTCTTTAAGGAAATGTCACCCCAACAGGAAAAAAACATAAAGTGTACTTCCTTTGCTTCCTGTTTAGAATTAATTTTTCTTCCATAGAATCTTTTCTTAGATTCTGTCCATGTGCATCTAATCCATGTGCTGGATTACCTTAGCCATTATGGATGTCAGGTCTTATAAAATGAACTTTCTGAAAGCAAAGGAAGCAATATCTTCCCACCTCCTATTTAGACAAACACTCTACAAAAGACTTACAGAAAAGACTTACAGAAAAACCAACTCCTCAGGAAAATGGATGAGGGACCAAATGACAATCTTTTAGAGAAAGAGAGTCAGGCCTAACATACTTCATACCTCATTGGATTCATCCAAAAGCAAAGTATTTGGAATTCAGGAAATCCTAGGAGTTTGGGATTAATAAAAACTGACATGAATAACTGGTGAATGACACATCCGTTGATACTAAAAATGGGCCAAATTCTATTAACAAGGACTGTGTATTAATAAAAATGTCACTGTGGAGTGTGGGGAGTTAAAAGGTCATTTATAAGTAAACAGGGTCAGAGAATTCTGCCAGGAATAAGAAAGCTAGAATTTTCCAGAAATATGTAAAGATGTAAATATGTTAGAACAGCCAATGAACCAAGTTATCCAGAAGATACCCATGAGAAAAATGCAAAATAAAAACGAGCAGTACAATATTATCCACCAATAATATACAAGTTCATAAAAACAAAAGTACAAAAACAATACCCATTTGGCTTTGTATTTTTTTTTTCTTGAGAATTATCCCTCAATTCCATTTGTTGATTTTTTTTAAATGAAGTTGATGATCTTACTAAGATCTTTGTAAGACTCTATGCCTGGAACATAAGACATTCAATAATTTTTTATTATTTTTAATTGATTAATTAATATTAGGGCAAAGGAAATTCCAGTTCATATTAAAATTTTCTTGAATAATTTATTACTATGTTAAAAATTTGAGTGGATTATAGCATTCAGGGTTTTCTTTTGCCTGCATCAAATGACTTCTAAACCTGATATGGCTTAAAGAACAGTAGGAAGTCTTAAAATAATTTAAGGAGGTCTTGGTATTTACTTAAGTAAATATCTTTAATTTCTTAGAACTCCAATAGCTTTATAGATCTGAGGTAATACATCCTGTTCTCTGTATATTATGTGTATCATAATAGAGACTGCACCAGAAACTGTCCAAATACTGTGAACACTGAAAGTATTACCAACATCATCACCAAAAGAAATATAGACCCCAGTGAAAAGCTAGTTTTAAAAATATATATATCACTTCTCACGCTTGCTATTTCTGGTTGTAGAAGCCTGGCATATCCCTAAATCTATCTTACCCCAAGGACATGTGCCCACATGTCTGTGATACGGCCACCCAATACAACCCACACCAAGGCCACACCTTTGGTGTTCTCTGATGGTGTTTCGCTCAAGAGCAGCATGAATATATGTAGTCATCATCCCGCCTCAAAAGTAAGCATTTGCATCATGCTGACTGGATATGACACCCTACTTCACCTCCTCGCAGAAGTTGTATGTTCTTCTGATACTATTAATTGGTGTCCTGTAACTGACCATCAACAGAGCTATAAGTCAGACATGGGAGGACTTTGCTGCAGTTTGGCATCCACTGATAGTGAGGGCAGAAATGCATGCCCCCTTCATGGCTAAAGTAGCACGAAAGCTGAGGATTAATGACCAATGGGTCAACATCTTGGTTGAGTACCTGTCGTGTACCTAATGTGGAGGCCAGACATATAGGAAAGATACAGTCTTATCCTTCAAAACCTATACAGTCTAGTTGAGAAGTCAAATATAAACATAAGAACAATAACACTAGCTTAGATTTTACCCTCATGAATGGATTTGGATGGCCCAGAAAACAGATGATAACAGAATTCAGGAAAAGTAAGCTGAGGGTTTCAGTAATAAGGGAAGTTTCATGGAAAGAGTTGAGCTTGTGCTGTGCCTTAAAAATGACAGGCGGAGTACCTGGATGTGGAAGTTGGAATCGGAAGTGAGGATGCTGACCCATACCAAGCAGATGGACTGTGTGGGGAATAGTGAGATAATGAAAGGTCTTGACATCTTGTCAAAGGAGTTTAGACTCAGTGCAGCTGGAAGTAAAGACCCACTAGAGATTTGGAGCTGGGGAATAGCCTGATGATATAAAACAGCTGAAAATACAAAACAGCAATCAGTCTGGGGCTTTTCCCATGGGTACAGTGAACTGAGGGATTAATTCAGGTATGACAGACTATTTTCCACAGCCTCTGAAATATACCCAAGATCTCTGATGCACAGAGATCCACAACACTGTGTCCAGTTCAGGCGTGTGTCTAAGTCCAAACCATGAGAAAGAGCTCCCTCAGGAGAAAGTTGTTAAGGAGAGAGAAAGCTGTGGATATTTAAAACAATTAATAGGGGTTATATTTAATCCCCAAATTAGACAACCTTGAACTGGTAAAAATTTACAAAAATACACCTGTTCAGAATTTGTGATAATTACTCCAGAGGAAACTAATGTTTGCCTTTGGGAAAGTCACAGTGGTTAAAAGCACGGACTTTAGAGCCAAGGTATTTAGGTTTGGATTCCAGTTCTACCACTTACCATCTGTGTGACCTTGGATAAATTTCTTAGCCTCTCTGGGCCTCAGTTCCCCATTTGTAAAATGGGAATTATCATAGAACTTACCTTAAAACAGTGAGAGTTAAGGACATACAAAGTGCTATATAAATATTTGTTACTAATCAAAAACAAGTAATATGGGAAAAAAGCAAAATTTTCCTATCTAATCCATTGAAGAGAGGCTAATGTTTTAAGAATTTTAGATCATTGATTGTAGCAGTGTCTGTCAACATGGGTGGGTGGAAGGAAGTGATGCGCATTTTGTCAACCAGGGACATTTAGCAATGTCTGGTCACATTTTTGGTTGTCACAACACGGAGGCAGAGATATGGGGGCTGGAGGAGCTACTGTCATCTAGCGGGCAGAAACCAGGGATGCCTCCAAACATTGTACAATGCACAGGAAAGACTCCCACATAACAGAGAATTATCCTTCCCAAAGTCTTAACAATGTCAAGGTTCAGGATCCCTGGATTATGATGTGCATGTGTTGCTATTCATTACAAGCAAGAAATCTTCTTGACAAACATCATAGCAGGGTAGGGACAAAAGGAAAGTCCTGAATCCAACCCTCCATACACTTCTTGCACCCTTTACTTTCCTCTGCTAACCTACATTAAAACTATGGTTACTGATTAAGGTTTTCTATCACAGTCTGTAAATAATGATAGAGTAAACAAGGAGTGAAAATTGGGGAAATATTTCTTTTTTTAAGTGAGTCCATCACTATGTGCTAACATCATCAATATTTCTACCTCTGCACCAAATGGAGTATGTTGTAGGGAAGGGGACAGAGTCACTCCCCCCAGGACTGTTCTCTTTGGTTGAAAAACCAAGAGTGACACTTATAAAATTGTTAGAGTGCCTCATACAAGTGTGTATGACTGAGACTGAGAGCACAGCTTGTGGCCTTCACAGAGTCGACCAAGTCCAAGTAGAGCTTGACAAATGAATGAGATTCAGATGGATGAGGGAAAGGACATTCTCTTGGATGATGCTGGATTATCAGAAAGATGGTGGTGGGAATATTCAGGTGTCTGGGAACAGTGAATAATTCTCTCTGGAAGGTCTGTTTCAGGGGCTGGAGATAAGGGGAAACTTGGCGAGAAAAAGAAATAAGTTTGGATAAAGATGTAGACAGTTAAGGCATTTGTATCTGTCCCTGATAGTTATGGGGAAATATATGTTCAAGTTCTTCATGCAAGGAAACAACAAAAAGGAAAGAAGTGTTTAAAAGGCTAAGCTATTTCAGCTTGAAGGTAGACTTCAAGGAAAGAACAGGGGTGCATCATGCATCCTGACCCAGCTATGAGATGAGTAGAAGGGCTTCTGCCTTGGAGACTAGTGCATAAAGCACAGACTGCTGTATCAACGTGCTTCCTGGGAAAGGTGTTATTTAACCTAGCAACAGTTTTAAGTTTGTACACATTTGTATGCCAAGATGTGCTACCACACAGTGCCATTTACAAACAGCACCAGGAGCCCAGCCTTTAGCTTGGGGTGGGTATTCATGTTTACTTAGCTATCTGGGCTTTTTTTTTTTTGGTTACTAAATTATGCATGTAAATCAATATGTATCTTGAATTTACATACCAAATGCAAATGGTGTGACTGTCACTTTTTCTCCTGTTCCATATTTGTTCTCTGCAGAATGAATACCATATGCACCTTCAGTGAATCACTCAGGTCCTTTGCCCTTCTTGCTTCTCAGAAAATTATCCTGGGTAAAGTAGGGAGAAGAGTTCTCAGAGCATTCCAAAGAGCAAAGCAGTGAGGCCTTTCTGCACTTGGCCAACCAGGAGTCAAGAGACAGATAGTTCATGTAAATGGAGGAAGCATGGTCAATATCAGACAATACAGGTGGTTGTAGCCGCTACAAGCCTGGGAATGAATGCCCTACTTAAAGATATTAAGTCGAAAAAGAGAATTAAAGCTGCTGGGAGGTGGGGAACAGAACTGGCCACAGGGCCCAAGAGCTACTGCTTGACTGCCATTGTCAAATGCCATATGTGCAGTCAGTAAAGATGTAGGACTCAGGCCATAATCACTCAGAGACGTCTATTCTCCTGTGCCCCAATGCCCTTGCCAAAGATAGTAGTCCTGGACCCCTTGTACAATGACTCTCTTCTCCTTGGCTGACGTGCCAATCTTTTGAGGGTCCATGACCCCAGCTGGTCTCTCCAGGTAGGGTCCAGGGCCTTTCTCTTTCTATTTTCCAGCCCATCCACATTTGACTCTTAGATGGCATGGCTCATTTGGCCTTCTGATTACTCAATTCAGTGGTTACAATTCAAACTCCATCCAGAAATCTCCTTTAGAAAATCCTACTCTACCATTACAGGAAAAGAATCAAATAGACCCCAAGATATGACTGTGGGAAATATTTTGGAGCAGAAAAGAAAATTATCTTCCCCCTGTTGCACTCTTCTAATTCTACTTCCAAAATTCCACCCTGCTATTTCTGACATTGTTCCCCTCTTATTATGTAAAATAATTTCTACTATTACCTGAATTAAATGGGCAAGATTAATTCTAAGGTTTTTAAAAAACTAAATTTGAGTTTGATCCTTTTCACCAAATCTCATTGCTTTTTTTTTCTTTTTTTTTTTTTTTTTTTGGCCAGTTCAGTACAATTTCCCATTAAGAGCTATCAAATTCAATCAAGGTACTCATTTCTTATGGTTCAACTTTCCTGAAATTCAGTGCTCTTCTCTCCTTCTCAATGAACTTTGCTAACTACGTTCATAGAGTTGTCATTCAATTCTGGTTACATCAAACTGATGTGTTTCAAGTCTTTCTTATCCAAGATAGAAGAAATAAGACCTTAATCATTTCCAAATGGAAACAATGTTCTCTGGTCTTTGACAGCCGTGCTGTGCCAGCATCATAGATTCTCTTGTCGTTCCATCCAACTGGTGGAAAGAGCTCCATTCCTTTTCATTCTGACCCTTCCATGTTTCTCACTTATTGAAGGGTTGCCCTGGGAATCCCATTACATTTGAAGTGCAGTGGCTAATTTCAAAGACTGAAACATTTCATAATTCTCACTTCTACCTTCAAGAATGAGAGTTAATGCTCAGAATAACCTAAAATAACTTGAGCTATGTTTATTTAATTTACTTCCTCCATACCCACATACAAATATATCACTTTTTGGTGCTAGGAGAGCAAGCAAACCAAAGTCACTCTAATGGAACCACTAATGAGCTGATGCTATCTGCCAGCCTCTTTAAAATGCTGTTCTCTTCCTGTTTTGCATTTGTTGGGTTATAATTTTAAATTACGTATGCATCCCCAACTCTCCTCACCCCCTCTCTCGAGAGCTTTCCTTTCTCTCTTTCTCTCTTTCTCTCTGTCACCCAAGAGTCACACTTCTTTAGGGATTGATAGCAACTCACATGTTTATTACATGTGAGCACACAAACACACACACACACACACACACATACACACACATAAAGCCATAATTCAGGACCAGGTGATTTCAAATTTTAGATAGAAAAAGGCGTGTGTGTGCATGCACAAACTCTCCTTTTTGCATATATGTGCATACATACATTCATCTTGTATTGCCCTTCTTCAAAATAACTTTTTGAGCTTCAATTTCCTGACATTTAGAATTCTTTGTTTCCTAGGGATTCTTTGTTTCCTAAGAGATAGGTTTCTTTTTGTTTGTTTGCTTAAACAAAATCTTCAGTGTCTGATGAAGGTGCATGATGAAGCTTCCTAATTTGGAAAATAGAAAAACTTATGATGTGTTGAGGAAAATGGTATCTTATGGATGGGGCTATTATACCTCCCATTTCCCCGGACAAGCTTGATTTTCAGCTGTTATCCTTTATCATTGTTAGTAGCTCCTCTTTTACTCTCAATAGTTTCCTTGTTTGGGCCATAAATTATATGGTCAGTGTTATGCCTAGCTCTTATGTACAGTGTAATTACAGTTGCTGATGAAATGTGTTTGCTGGAATAGTAGGATATACAAAAATGAAGAAACTCTAGACTTTCTTCAGAGTGGGAAGAACATTTCAGAAAGGCCAACTCTAGTCCAGATTGGAGAGTAAGCCAATAATCTCTATACCCAACGCTAAGCAGCCACCCTTGTTTAAGCCACCTTTGACCTCTGCCAATTATCCCCATATACCCAGGATCTTCATACTAGTCCCTGACTTTCCTAGTCAACCTCCAACTTTGCTATTTGTAATCATACTAAAATATAGTGAAAAATTCTTGGGCCTAACACCAAAGTCAAATAGTGTCAGAGAGTTTTCCAAATTCAGAGTTCTAGTGAATGACAGAATGAGGATTTGGATCCAAGACTCTTGACCTCAGGTTTAGTGGTTGATCTACCGCCTTGTGAATGCTTAATCTCAGATGAGGTTTCCCAGCATGTAACCCCTCAACATGGTGGTTTCTGGATTTGAGTACCTTATGTCGCTCATCTCTATTGTCTCAACATAGTCAACAGAGGTTCATTAAGGCCCTTGCTGTGTCAGAGCTTTGCACCTACTCTTCGTGTGTGTGTGTGTGTGTGTGTGTGTGTGTGTGTGTGTGTGATTGTTCAGCTATCACCCATCAGGAATCAAGACACAGGAAGGGACAGATGATGTGGATAAACAGAGTATTTGTTATTCAAGACCCAGCTCACTCTTCTCCTTTGCCTCTGGCCATTCAGCCCACAGAAAGCTCGAGCTCCACTAACAAAGCACTCTTGGTCTAGAGCTCTAAGACTTAAGATATAAGGGCTTAGTGACATCTTTTATATTTTATCATTTTCCATGCACTTATGTGACTCTGTGATTGAATTGCAAGCTCCTCAAGGGCAGGGACAAGGCTGTCCTTTCAGAAGTTATGAAAGGGCTGGACATACAGAAGTTGTTGAATGGATTTTGGCTGATGACCACTCTACACCATGGGAATGAAACCCTAGAGTTACCCGCTTTAGGGAATTCCCTAGATGTCCAGTGGTTAGGGCTATGCGCTTCCACTGAAGGAGGCATGGGTTCAATCACTGGTCGGGGAACTAAGATCCTGCAAGCCACATGATGCAGCCAAAAAAATGTTACCTGCTTTAGTAAACTTATACCAGCTTCAGCGAAATGGAAATGCCACCTAAGTCAGCTTCTTAGCCGCTGAGTAAGTGTGTAAATTAATCTTTGCACACTCAATATCATGGAGTTCATCAGATATCAAAGGTGGAATGGACTTTACAGATTGTCTAACCACAATGCTTTGCTTTACAGATGGAAACTAGGCTGACAGATGTGAAATGACTTGTTCAAGGACACGCCACAAGTTGGTGGTACAATTGAATCCTAGAATGGACACTGATACCACCTCCCCTTCTGCCAACTCCCCTGGAAGCCAAGCCAGCCTTTCAGGAAAGAGACTGTGAAGCAGAATATCAATTTCCTAGTCAGAGAGTTTTTGATTTGGCCGTGAAATAGAGGTTTGTGCTCCCTCAATATCATTTCTCGGCTTTTTTTCTTGTAATTTTAGGATTATTTTTCCCCCAAGTCATCTCCAGACCTGTAATCTCCCAAACTGCTTGTCCACAATCACTCCAGCTCTCCACAGGGGGGACTCCTCCATGGAGTAGCTGCCAAAAATCAAAGAATATTCTTCACAGCCTCCTCTGCCAGGATAGATCTCCAGACCCTGCTCTCCCCGCTCTTCACCCCCTCCTTTGGATTCTTACCTCATCTTTCTCTCCATACTCACTCCAGGGCCATTCAGCATTGTGCGTGTGTGTGATTAGCTTCTTCCTCTCCCTTCCTCCTTCCTCTTTGCTTTCTCCCTCCTCTCCCCCACAAGCAGACTTTTGTGCTCAGAGGTGCTGTACCGTCCCTGGCTCCAGGCTTTTCACAGCAAATTCCTCCTTCCCAACCCTCAACCTAAGAGTCCCCTGTCCCTCTCCCTGCCCAGGAGTTCCTCGGCTATTTCTTCCAGGACATGATCCCCTCCTTACTGACCAAGAAGCTCCTCTCCAGGGAATTTCTTCTAAACAATCAAATTGAAAATCATGTGGGTTTATTGGTTGTCTTTTGCTTAGTTGCTTTACATAACATTTGGTAAAACTATACTATTATTTATAATTTGGAGTACATTTCTTACAGTGTATGTGGTAATCTTTATAAAAACTATTTGGATTATCAGTCTAGTGGTCCATATCACAACGCTGTATTATAATATTGTACTCAAGGTGGAATTAGATTAAATTTTGACTCACAATGCCTCAGGAATGTGGTTTCTGTACCACTTTTATATTCTATAAAAGATGCTATTGCAGCAGAAAAATTCTGACATGAGCCAGCATTCTGGACAAGGTAAGGTATGAAATTTAAATGTTAAAAAGAAATATACCTAAAATGGCAGCTTATTAAAGAGAAAGAGAAAGGAGTTAAAGAGAGACTATTTATGCACATTAGCTATTCATTCTTACAAAGAGAAGAAAGAAAGATGAATTGTTTTACAAGGTGCCCAGCCTGTAAAACACAGTCCTCACTGTCCTCCCTCAACACGCTGAGGTCCCTGGCCATATGTGTTCCTCCCACCCTCCGTCTCACATTAGCTGTTACCCACTTCAAGGTGACCCTTTGTCTTCTACTTGCACAAGGCACATCGTATTCATTCCTTCCCTCTTTTCCTGAAGATACTTTCTCAATCTTGGCTTTCATTATTACCCCATTTCAAAGCTGAAGGTTTTCTGAACAACTGAGTCAAAGCCCTTTCTTCCCTCTTTCATTCCTTCCCCAAAGGTCATAACTTTTCCTCCACACCAGGCCTCAGGAGCTTCTTAGCCATAATTGCCAGCTTGCCAGGTACAAGATAACCAGTGTGTGTGTCGCTGATTTCAAACAACACCCTACCACCTTCATCTAATCAATCACTTGGGAGGGCAAAGTGTCTTCCCATTTGTTGGTGGACCACATATGAGCACACTCTTTGCATTGTCCTCCTTTAGTAATTACAAGGTAATAATACAAGAGAAACCCTGCCTTCAAGCAGCTTACAGACTAGGTAGAGAAAAGTCACATACACATGGAAAAAGCACACAGAGGAGAGAAGTACCATCTAGGGTACAGAACAGTATAGGCAGTGGGGTCTAGAGCATGGAGAGAAGAAAATGATCCACACAGGAGAAATGGGCAGGAAAGGCTGAATGGAGATGGGGCTTCAAGGCTGTTGGCTCTCAGAACAGGTGACTTGTTTACCTGCCCAGAAAGTGCAGGAGAGCCCAATGCCATGCCCTCCATGGCAGCCTTCCTCCTGGCACCACCTGGCAGACTTGGGAAAGCTACAACAGCTAAGTACAGGCAGAAGGAGTTTTGGGGGTTAATGAGTTTTGTTAGTGTGTTACTTTAATTGCTGTCATTATTTCTGTACATACGCCTAGAGGCTTGCAGTGAATGCATTTTATTATTAATATTAAGCATTTTGTACAGCACTTTCTGTTTTCAAAGTGCTTTACAATCACTGATTAGTTATTCCTCCTGACACCCTGTTGAGGTGATCCAGGCCTTATTTACTCTCCTGCTCACTTATAAATGGCGGCCCAGTGTGTTAAGATTAAATGACTTGGCCAAGGTCACCAGGCTCATCAGGGAATTGTTGGGATTAGAATGCCCCGTCTCCCTTCAGGCTGGAGCTGATGCTGTGAGACTTAGCAGTGTCCTTGGATGGAGCTCATAAATGTTACAATAAATAAATAAATGGAGCTGAGGCACAAAATAAAAAATGGCTCCAAGGCCTCATGGCTAAGGCCTGGGGACACCCCTGTCACAGTGGCATGGAACTGGAAATTTCTGAGAGAATACCCAAACTGAGCTTTTGTCCTAACATCGCCTTCACCTCCTCGGAGCCTGTTTTAACAGGTCCTCCCAGAGACCTTCGCTGTCCTTGTCGCTGGCTCCTTTGAGTGTCCTTTTCACATTCCTTTTTAACTCTGAAGGCATTTACTGCCCAAAAGGGCTCCAAGATGTATAATAACACGGTGATGCCTGGAAAAACAGCGTGTCAATTTAATTTGAACCAATTTGACAAGTCTGGTACACTTTCAGGACAGCAGCCCACCACGTGACAACACAAGGCTTCTCTTGTTAGGTTCTCAGCCTTGCTATTTCTCCTGCAGGTAATTACCTCTGATCAAGAGACCAATTGTAAATGCATTACGTTTTGCTGACAATACAAAGCTGGGGAGAAGCAGGAACTCCAGTTTGAGAGGCAAGGAAAATGCAACATGATGTGCTTCCCTCTCTAAGCTGGGATGCAGCAAATAAAATTCAGTATTGACAAATGAACTTTAATGCCATTGGCCAGGGAGAGGGCAGGTGGGAAGTGCTGACCTGCAAAAGAACATTTTCTGAAGGTGTCCCTGTACCGCACTGTTGGGAAAATCACAGAGGGGATCATTAGAGCCAAGAGCCTCTAGGAGTTGTCTTTTTATTTTAAAATAATGCATCAGCTTGGAAAAGAGGATATTTTTCTCCCCCACTTCTTTCCCGACACCTGCCCACGCCCACTCTTGGATACTTCTGCCAATTGGAGTAGCTCTTGAAGACATTTTCAAGGGATTAGTGATCAAAGCCGACATCCTGTAAGGAAATAGAGATTTTCTAAAAGCAGGAGTACCCAATTTAAATCCCCTTATGGCAGATGTTTTTTAAAGGAAAACCTGTTTCACCTCAATGCGGGCAGGACAAGCCCAGCCTTGATTTATGCTCATTACTCTCTCAATCTTCCTTTCGGATGTGAGAGGGGATCATGACTGTTCAGTTCGTAGCACATTTCTCACTTTCGTTTTGATGGTATTTCCAGAAAAATGTCACAGAACCAGATGGGCCACCTTCCCCCGCAACTCCCCAAGTTAGCTTTACCTTCAAGGAGAAGAAAACACCATCAATTGTTTAGCACATACTTTGCAAGATTTCCTTTTTGGGGTTTGTTTACTTGTTTGAAGCACTTTTTCTATTTTCTGAAATGAGTGCATACTAAGGATCTATCACCCTGCTAAGTGTTGGGGCTCAATTGGGCTTGGCTGAAGTTAGGGGACACACGAAGAAAAGATAGCAGATGGTGTCCTCAGGGAATTTACCATCTAGGTGAGTAAAGAGTATAGATTTAAAATCAACAACTCTGCTAAGATCTCCTAGAGATGGGTCAGATTGCCAATAGACAATCAGGGCTACGGGGATTTGTGGGTCAGGCGTAAGAACAATCTACTGGGAACTCATGGAGAAAGAAATGTTTGATCAAGGCGTTGGCAAATAAATATAATATACCTACACACACACACACACACACACACACACAATTTTTTTGTTCTAGTCTAAAAGTCTACTTGACCTAGAATTGCTGACCTGTGACACTCCTCTTTGAATTCTATTTGATGCTCTCAAGGTTCTAGAAGCTGCAGAGGAATTGGGATTGGGGTTTACTTGGTTCGCCCTAAAGACGTCCCAGGCTTCACTCTGTAGTTTTTTCCTCAGCACCGGACCTCATTGCTGGACACGAAGAACTCTGTTCTCTTCAATGTGTCTGTTTCTTTGGTGAGGTTCAAATTCCCTGAGTGGATCCCCTAAAGCTCCCTCAGCTCACATCATAAAGCTCTCACAGGGCTCTGAAGCTCCCAAAGGAAGGCAAGTCGTGATTCCTCCGGGAGACCACTCATTGTCACAGCCCCAGGCAGGTGGCAGCCTTTCCTGGTGGCTTTTCTCCATCTACCATGGATTCCTACTCAGGTCTTTTCAGAGTAGCAGTGAGTGCCTGACTGTACAAATTCTTGTGGAGTGTCTGCAGTGTGCCAAAGTGTCATTTGTTTGAGTTGTCCTTAGTAATAATATGGAAAGACTAGCTAGTATTAATTAAACACCTATTGTTATTATATGTAATGTAGTATGCTAAGTGCGTTTCAGCATCACTTCATAGTGATAACAGCCCTATGAAGTAGGTATATCTATTGTCCCTAGGTTTAATGTGAATAACCTCGGGCTTAGAGAGGTTGCCAAGAATTTCAAGGTTGAACAACTAGTAGCTGACTATGGTAAGGTTGAAAGCATCTCTGGCTGACTCTAAACTTTTGCTCTTAATCTCTGCGTCCCTAACTGAACACAAAAGAAGATGATAATATGGAATAAATGCAAAATCGTTGTTCTTCCGTTCAACAGTTTTTAACCCAGATGAAACCTTGGAGTTGAGAAAAAATACATGTAAACAACCAAAATAGATATCAAAAATCCCATGCATGGATGCACTTTTATTCTACTAATAGAAGAATCATGCAGGCCCTCATTAAACGACTATTGATTTCTGTTTTACAAATAATCATTATCTTTTGTTCCTACCACTTCCCAAAGCAGATCAGAAAGAGCAATCACTCCCATTTTAATTTCCTGTTAGGAAATTGAAGTTGGTAGATTTTATTTTAATAGTAATATTCCCAAGGAAATAATGCTGGTAAGTAGAGGAGTCAGGGTACATATCCCAGTTTGTCTGAGTTCTAACCATGATTTTTGAGGGGATTTTTTCATCAAAAACATTCTCTAAAAGCAAATTCAAATGTCAAATTAGTCTTCAGGATTGTAAAGGGGATCATAAAGTATGGCTTTTTAGAATTGCAAAAAGACTCCTCAAATCTAAACGCTCATTTAATGGTTGAGCTCTAAGTCTTCATGAAATGTGATAAACATGGTACTTAAAGGATTCTGGACTTTTTAATGCAGTTGTACAAAGCAGACCAAAATCTGTCCTTAACCTAAAATGCGACTCTCCCATGGGTTAGCTATAATTAACCCAAAATATAGAAAGATATAATCCCTGGGAAGCTTTTCATGACTTAACGGACTGTACCATGACTAGAATGGAATCTTAAATCAATAGAGTGGTTTTCAGTCTTTTTGTCTTAACTTTTTTCTAAATAAAGTAGTTTAAAAGCTAGTATCAACATTGTACTATTATGAATATCCATAAAAACTTTGAATAATCATGTATCAACAGGCATAAAATAAAATACTGTCACAATAATGCAAATGAGTTGTTTTGAAAAGAATTTTCCACAGTCTGAATTAATGACTACGTTAAAAAGATATGAAGCCTTATTAAGGAATATTTTTCAGGTATGTAAACTCATAGTTCTCTAGCAGAGGCCTTACGTATTTTTTTCCAATGCATAAGTAGCAAACATGTAGTTAATGCAGGCCTTACAGCTGAACCTCAGAATAGACTAATTAGCCTTCCATCTCTATTCTCAAACCTGTTTACACTATAACTCTTCCTCAAACCCATTTTCTTTGAGGACTAAGGTCTTTAAGCACAAAGTTTTCTGTGTCTTTATCTGAGCCACTTAAAAATTTTATCATAAGAAATTTACATTCTATGAGGTCCATACTAATGACATGTTCATGACAAAACTCATGAAGATTTAGTCTCAGTAGAGGAATCTATAGAATTTACCTATTTCTCTCTGGATATGAGGGATTTAAAATATTCCCACAAGATATTTGTACAGCACATACAGCTTTGAAATCCCCAGATCTAATTTAATTTAATTCAACATGTGTTTACAAAAACGTCTGCAGAGAGGAACTTCAAGATGGCGGAAGAGTAAGACGCGGAGCTCACCTTCCTCCCCACAGATACATCAGAAATACATATACACGTGAAACAACTCCTACAGAACACCTACTGAACGCTGACAGAAGACCTCAGACCTCCCAAAAGGCAAGAAACTCCCCACGTACCTGGATAGGGTAAAAGAAAAAACAGAGACAAAGGATAGGGACGGGACCTGCACCAGTGGGAGGGAGCTGTGAAGGAGGAAAGGTTTCACACACTAGGAAGCCCCTTCGTGGGCGGAGACTGCTGGTGGCGAAGGTGGTGAGCTTCGGCGCCATGGGAGAGAGCCCAGCAACAGGAGTGTGGAGGGCAAAGCGGAGAGATTCCCACACTGAGGATCAGTGCTGAGCAGCACTCACCAGCCCGAGAGGCTCGTCTGCTCACCTGCCTGGGCGGGCGGGGCTGGGAGCTGAGGCTCAGGCTTCGGAGGTTGGATGCAGGGAGAGGATGGGGGTTGGCGGCGTGAACACAGCCTGAAGGGGGCTAGTGCGCCACAGCTAGCCGGGAGGGAGTCCGGGAAAATATCTGGAGCTGCCGAACAGCCAAGAGACTTTTTCTTGCCTCTTTGTTTCCTGGTGAGCAAGGAGAGGGAACTAAGAGGGCCACTTAAAGGAATTCCAGACACGGGCGCGAGCCACGGCTAACAGCATGGACCCCAGAGCTGGGCATAGGACGCTAAGGCTGCTGCTGCGCCACCAAGAAGCCTGTGTGCAAGCACAGGTCACTATCCACACCTCCCTTTCCGGGAGCCTGTGCAGCCCGCCACTGCCAGGGTCCCGTGATCCAGGGGCAACTTCCCCGGGAGAACGCACGGCATGCCTCAGGCTGGTGCAACGTCAACCGCAGGCTCGGCCCACATCAGTACCCCTCCCTCTCCCCGGTCTGAGTGAGCCAGAGCCCCCGAATCAGCTGCTCCTTTAACCCCGTCCGGTCTGAGCGAAGAACAGACACCCTCAGATGACCTACATGCAGAGGCGGGTCCAAACGTAAAGCTGAACCCCAGGAGCTGTGCAAACAAAGAGGAGAAAGGGAAATTTCTCCCAGCAGCCGCAGGAGCAGCGAATTAAATTGCCACAATCAACTTGATGTACCCTGCATCTGTGGAATACCTGAATACACAACGAATCATCCCAAATTGAAGAGGTGGACTTTGGAAGCAGCAATATATATATATATATATATATATATATATATATATATATATATATATATATATATATATATATATAATTTTTCCCCCCTTTTTCTCTTTTTGTGAGTGTGAATGTGTATGCTTCTCTGTGTGATTTTGTCTGTATACCTTTGCTTTTACCACTTGTCCTAGGGTTCTGTGTATCCGTTTTTTTATTTGTTTTATGACTTAAATTTTTTTTTCTTAATAATTATTTTTTATAGTTTATTTTCTCTTATATTCCCTTTCTTTCTTTCTTTCTTTCTTTCTTTCTTTCTTTCTTTCTTTCTTTCTTTCTTTCTTTCTTTCTTTTCTTTCTTTCTTTCTTTTTTCTCACTTTTATTCTGAGCCGTGTGAAGGACAGGCTCTTGATGCTCCAGCCAGGTGTCACGGCTGTGCCACTGAGGTGGGAGAGGCAAGTTCAGGACACTGGTCCACAAGAGACCTCCCAGATCACTGTAATATCAAATGGCGATAATCTCCCAGAGACCACCATCTCAACACCAAGGCCCAGCTCCTTTCAATGACCAGCAAGCTACAGTGCAGGACACCCTATGCCAAACAATTAGCAAGACAAGAACACAACCCCATCCATTAGCAGAGAGGCTGCCTAAAATCATAATAAGGCCACAGACACCCCAAAACACACCAGCAGACATGGACCTGCCCACCAGAGAGACAAGATCCAGCCTCGTCCACCAGAACACAGGCAATAGTCCCCTCCACAAGGAAGCCTACACAACCCACTGAATCAACCTTAGCCACTGGGGACAGACACCAAAAACAATGGGAACTACAGACCGGCAGGCTGTGAAATGGAGGCCCCAAACACAGTAAGTTAAGCAAAATGAGAAGACAGAGAAAAACACAGGAGATGAAGGAGCAAAGTAAAAACCCACCAGACCTGACAAATGAAGAGGAAATAGGCAGTCTACCTGAAAAAGAATTCAGAAAAATAATAGTAAAGATGATCCAAAATCTTGGAAATAGAATGTAGAAAATACAAGAAATGTTTAACAAGGGCCTAGAAGAGCTAAAGAGAAAACAAAAAGAGATGAAAAACACAAAAAAATGAAACTAAAAACTCTCTAGAAGGGATCAATAGCAGAATAATTGTTGCAGAAGAATGGATAAGTGATCTGGAAGATAAAATAGTGGAAATAACTACTGCAGAGCAGAATAAAGAAAAAAGAATGAAAAGAATTGAGGATAATCTCAGAGACCTCTGGTACAACATTAAACGCACCAACATTCGAATTATAGGGGTTCCAGAAGAAAAAGAGAAAAAGAAAGGGACTGAGAAAATATTTGAAGAGATTATAGTTGAAAACTTCCCTAATCTGGGAAGGGAAATTGTTAACCAAGTCCAGGAAGCACAGAGAGTCCCATACAGGATACATTCAAGGGGACACATGCCAAGATACATATTAATCAAACTATCAAAAATTAAATACAAAGAACAAATATTAAAAGCAGCAAGGGAAAAACAACAAGTAACACATAAGGGAATCCCCATAAGGTTAAAAGCTGATCTTTCAGCAGAAACTCTACAAGCCAGAAGGGAGTGGCAGGACATATTTAAAATGATGAAAGAGAAAAAACCTACAACCAAGATTACTCTACCCAGCAAGGATCTCATTTAGATTTGATGGAGAAATTAAAAGTTTTACAGACAAGCAAAAGCTAAGAGAATTCAGCACCACCAAACCAGCTTTACAACAAAGGCTAAAGGAATTTCTATAGGCAGGAAAGACAAGAGAAGGAAAAGACCTACAATAGCAAACCCAAAACAATTAAGAAAATGGTAATAAGAACATACATATTGATAATTACCTTAAATGTAAATGGATTAAATGCTCCAACCAAAAGACATAGGCTGGCTGAATGGATACAAAAACAAGAACCATATATATTCTGTATACAAGAGACCCACTTCGGACCTAGGGACACATACAGACTGAAAGTGAAGGGATGGAAAAAGATATTCCATGCAAGTGGAAATCAAGAGAAAACTAGAGTAGTAATTCACATATCAGAAAAAATAGACTTTAAAACAAAGACTATTATAAGAGACAAAGAAGGACACTACAAAATGATCAAGGGATCAATCCAAGAAGAAGATATAACAATTGTAAATATTTATGCACCCAGCATAGGAGCACCTCAATACATAAGGCAAATACTAACAGCCATAAAACGGGAAATCGAGAGTAACACAATCATATTAGGGGAATTTAACCACCCACTTCCACCAATGGACAGATCATCCAAAATGAAAATAAATAAGGAAACACAAGCTTTAAATGATACATTAAACAAGATGTACTTTATTGATACTTATAGAACATTCCATCCAAAAACACCAGAATAATCTATATTCTCAAGTGCTTATGGAACATTCTCCCAGATAGATCATATTTTGGGTCACAAAACAAGCCTTGGTATATTTAAGAAAATTGAAATTGTATCAAATATCTTTTCCAACCACAATGCTATGAGACTAGATATCAATTACAGGAAAAAACTCTGTAGAAATGCAAACACATGGAGGCTAAACAACACACTACTTAATAACCAAAATATCACTGAAGACATCAAAGAGGAAATCAAAAAATACCTAGAAACAAATGACACTGAAAACACGACTCAAAACCTATGGGATGCAGCAAAAGCAGTTCTAAGAGGGAAGTTTATAGCTATAAAAACCTAACTTAAGAAACAAGAAACATCTCAAATAAACAACCTAACCTTACACCTAACGCAGTTAGAGAAAGAAGAACAAAAAAAAAAACAAAATTAGCAGAAGGAAAGAAATCATAAAGATCAGATCAGAAATAAGTGAAAAAGAAATGAAGGAAAGGATAGCAAAGATCAATAAAACTAAAAGCTGGTTCTTTGAGAAGATAAACAAAATTGATAAACCATTACACACCCTCCTCAAGAAAAAAAGAGAGAAGACTCGAATCAATAGAATTAGAAATGAAAAAGGAGAAGGAATAACTGACACTGCAGAAATACAAAGGATCATGAGAGGTTACTACAAGCAACTGTATGCCAATAAAATGGACAGCCTGGAAGAAATGGACAAATTCTTAGAAATGCACAACCTTCCGAGACTTAACCAGGAAGAAATAGAAGATATGAACACACCAGTCACAAGTAATGAAATTGAAACTGTGATTAAAAATCTTCCAACAAACAAAAGCCCAGGAAAAGATGGATTCACAGGCGAATTCTATCAAACATTTAGAGAAGAGCTAACACCTATCCTTCTCAAACTCTTCCAAAATATAGCAGAGGGAGGAACACTCCCAAACTCATTCTACGAGGCCACCATCACACTGATACCAAAACCAGACAAATATGTCACAAAGAAAGAAAACTTCAGGCCAATATCACTGATCAACATAGATACAAAAATCCTCAATAAAATACTAGCAAGTAGAATCTAACAGCACATTAAAAGGATCATACATTATAATCAACTGGGGTTTATCCCAGGAATGCAAGGATTTTCAATATATGCCAATCAATCAACGTCATACACCATATTAACAAATTGAAGGTGAAAAACCATATGATCATCTCAATAGATGCAGAGAAAGCTGTTGAGAAAATTAAACACATATTTATGTTAAAAACCCTGCAGAAAGTAGGCATAGAGGGAACTTTTCTCAACATAATAAAGGCCATATATGACAAACCCACAGCGAATCTCATCCTCAATGGCGAGAAACTGAAACCATTTCCACTTAGATCAGGAAAAAGACAAGGTTACCCAACTTACCACTGTTATTCAACATAGTTTTGGAAGTTTTAGCCACATAAATTGGAGAAGAAAAAGAAATAAAAGGAATACAAATTGGAAAAGAAGATGTAACACTGTCACTGTTTGCAGATAACATGATACTATACATAGAGAATCCTAAAGATTTTACCAGAAAACTACTAGAGCTAATCAATGAATTGGGTAAAGTAGCAGAATACAAAATTAATGCACCAAAATCTCTTGCATTCTTATATATTAATGATGAAATATCTGAAAGTGAAATGAAGGAAACACTCTCATTTACCACTGCAACAAAAAGAATAAAATATCTAGGAATAAACCTACCTAAGGAGACAAAAGACCTGTATGCTGAAAACTATAAGAGACACATGAAAGAAATTAAAGATGATAGTAACAAATGGAGAGATATACCGTGTTCTTCTATTGGAAGAATCAACATTGTACAAATGATTATACTACCTAAACCAATCTGCAGATTCAATGCAATCCCTATCAAACTACCAATGGCATTTTTCACAGAACTAGAACAAAAAAATTCACAATTTGTATGGAAACACAAAAGACCCTGAATAGCCAAAACAATCTTGAGAAAGAAAAATGAAGCTGGAGGAATCAGACTCCCTGACTTCAGACTATGCTACAAAGCTACAGTAAGCAAGACAGTATGGTACTGGCACAAAAACAGAAATATAGATTAATGGAAGAGACTAGAAAGCCCAGAGATAAACCCACGCACCTATAGTCACCTTATCTTTGATAAAGGAGCAAGAATATGCAGTGGAGGAAAGACAGCCTTTTCAATAAATGGTGCTGGGAAAACTGGACAGGTACATGTAAAAGAATGAAATTAGAACACTCCCTAACACCATACACAAAAATAAATTCAAAATGGATTAAAGACCTAAATGTAAGGCAAGACACCATTAAAACTGTTAGAGGAAAACATAGGCAGAACACTCTATGACATAAATCACAGCAAGATCCTTTATGACCTACGTCCTAGAGAAATGGAAATAAAAACAAAAATAAACAAATGGGACCTAATAAACCTTAAAAGCTTTTGCACAGCAAAGGAAACCATGAACAAGACGAAAAGACAACCAGAATAGGAGAAAATATTTGCAATGAAGCAACTGATAAAGGATTAATCTCCGAAACATACAAGCATCTCATGCAGCTCAATATCAAAAAACAAACAACCCTATCCAAAAATGTGCAGAAGACCTAAATAGTCATTTCTCCAAATATGATATACAGATTGCCAACAAACACATGAAAGAATGCTCAACATCATTAATCATTAGAGAAATGCAACCCAAAACTACAGTGAGATATCATCTCACACCAGTCAGAATGGCCATCATCAAAAAATCTACAAACAATGAATGCTGGGGAGGGTGTGGAAAAAAGGGAACCCTCTTGCACTGTTGGTGGGAATGTAAGTTGATACAGCCACTATGGAGAACAGTATGGAGGTTCCTTAAAAACTACAAATAGAACTACCATATGAGCCAGCAATCCCACTACTGGGCATATACCCTGAGAAAACCATAATTCAAAAAGAGTCATGTACCAAAATGTTCATTGCAGCTATATTTACAATAGCCAGGACATGGAAGCAACCTAAGTGTCCATCAACAGATGAATGGATAAAGAAAATGTGACCCATATATACAATGGAATATTACTCAGCCATAAAAGGGAACAAAACTGAGTTATTTGTAGTGAGGTGGATGGACCTAGAGACTGTCATTCAGAGTGAAGTAAGTCAGAAAGAGAAAAACAAATACCGTATGCTAACACATATATATGGAATCCAAAAAAGAAAAAGAAAAAGAAAAGTAAATGGTCAGAAGAACCTAAGGGTAAGTTGGGAATAAAGACACAGAACTCATAGAGAGTGGACTTGAAGATATGGGGAGGGGGAAGGGTAAGCTGAGACAAAGTGAGAGAGTGGCATGGATGTATATACACTACCAAATGTAAAATAGATAGCTAGTATGAAGCAGCCACATAGCCCAGGGAGATCAGGTCGGTGCTTTGTGACCACCTAGATGGGTGCGATAGGGAGGGTGGGAGGGAGGGATGCAAGAGGGAAGAGCTATGGGGACATTTATATGTATAACTGATTCACTTTGTTATAAAAACAGAAACTGACACACTATTGTAAAGCGATTATACTCTAATAAAGTTGTTAAAAAAAAATCTGCAATGTATTTAACCCAGTTCTGTTGAATGAGAGATACAAGAGGAAGTGCAGAATATTCTCTGGGTAAACGTAAGCTTAGCTGAGAATAAGGTATTTGTACACATGAAATAACAAACAGATAAAGGAGAATGTGAAGTACAAATACATGATTAAATGTGTTGTAGCAAGAGTGTATATTGGAATATCAGAGGAGAGGTCAAAATTGAAAATAGCATTGTCCTGGGATATTGAATGGCTGAACTCCTACCTGGGCCTCCACTGTGGAGAGCAGTGGTCATATAGAGATGGATGAATGGTTTTCCACCAAAACGACAGGGAAAGCCATGGCCAGCATTTGGGCAGAACATAGCAAGATATGAAACAAACTGATGTGAAAAACACATTACAGAGGAGGAAAGATGAGGTTGGAAAAGAAGTTTCGTGCAGTAGATAGATGGTCATCCACATGCACTTCAGTACAGACTTATACGGTGTTTTTCCCTTATTCACAGAAATAACAATGGGCCCCAACTGTAACTTGGAGGGACTCGCCAGAGCTCCCTGCAGATTCCCATTGAAATATTTCTCATCTAGAGAACATTTGAAAGGATAGAGAGGGGTGCAAATTGCCAATAGGAGGACTTACTGAAATGAAAGCAGCAAAATAATTTCCCAGATTGCCACTGACTATTAAAATAGTCCATGAGGGTCCATGGTTATTACTTTAACAATTAGTTAATTTTAGCAGCAGGGAGGCCATTAGCTGACCAGCTCACTCCTCTGCCCAACATATCCTAACCAATGAGCTGTGATTGGGGCAATAAAAATGAGATTATGCCTAGGCAATAAAATATTTAGACTTTTAATATGTTGGTGGAAATGGACTATATTTTAAAGTGACAGAGCATTATATTTCCCTTCTCTTTACTTTCCCAAGGCCAATATGCCCCATCGTTGCCTCAGCGATCTGAGAGAAGATATGATAAAAGCAAAGAGTGTGAGAAGAAACAAAAATTAAGGAAATTATAAAGGAAATATGCAACCATGTCTTGTGTGCTAGAGTGAGTAAAAATACTTGGGTTTTATTTCTAAAATGGAAAACAGTATATATGGAAAATTACCACATAAAAATAAAATTGGCATAATTTATAAAGAATATGTGAATTAATGACACACATGTAACTTTATCTGTGAGTGGTATCTATGGTTAATATCTTTATCAATAAATGCCACCCAAATGTAAGTCAATTGCCAATTTTAAATTAATTTGCAGAACACATGTAAACAATTTAAACATTCTAAATGCAAGTGAATGTAAATATTGCCAAACCCCTGAGAATGGAAATGAGTATGCATAACTTCCTACACCAATGAAGCCAATATTCCTATTCCTATTTTCTTTCAACTGAGGTTTTTCTACACCAAATGATAAGTGTAATGTAAACTTGAGATTTATCCTGAGGTGAGCATCCTGAGCTTTATCTTTCTTAAAATTGTCCCCACTGCATATGTACAGTAATGACCATCCAGTCAGAACTGGTTGCTCTTCACCCACTTGAGCATTGGTCTACACTTGAGCATTATTTTCTTACCTTATTGGGAATGTGCTTTCCCATTTTCTCTCTTTATACCAAGGGTACTTACACATATAACTTATTTTGTCTGTTTTGAAATATTGCACTACTTGCTTGTAAGTGCACTAATTTCTTTCAATATATTAAAGATTTTCAATATTCTAAATAGAGCTGTTTGTGAAATGAATCAGTCAGGGGAGACTTTACAATGAGGTCAAAACTTGAGCATCCCTTGAAGGTCGAATATTGTTTGGATGGGGAAGAAGAGAGGGCAAAGATCTATGACTGAAAGATTAGATCCAGATGAGAGAGAGTTTAAGGAATATAATTGCTAATTCTCCAAAGTCAAAGACTACTACTTGGCATGAGGGAGGCTCAATACAAACAATGGTAGAGAAACCTGCACCTTGTTAATGGTCCTCCAAACCAGCTAGGTAAACCATGGGACACAACCATCTCCAGATCAAGTATGCATTCCCTGGACCAGGAGTTGTCTTTGCTTCAGCCTATTGGATGAGTAGTCCTTATTGCTTTCATGCATTACATCATCTTTGAGTTCTTGGCACATCAGTTAGCTTCAAATTTACTAGTATTCATTACTTGTTTAAAAAAAAAAAAGGAAAATGGAAAGAAAGAAAAAGGATAATTTACATTTCCTGATTCAAAGCCAGGGACTATTCATCATCGCTTGCACATCGCATATAAAGATGATAAATGAATGTATAGTAACTGAACCCTAAAACAAAATAATGTGTTTTTCTTAAAGCTTCACAGGACTGCATTTCCATTATAATTAGTTTACTTTTTTTAATCAAATTCTGTTAAGTGGCAGTCAAAATGAAAGCTGATTTTCAGACTGCTAAAAGCAGCCCAAAAAAGAGAAGAGAGAAAACAAGGGTATTTTTTCACACTTAATACTACAAAAATATCAAGATAATTGCATAACTTTCAGAAACAGCAAGTATATAATCATGTCCTGATGATTGTATGATATTTAAATATAGGATGCTATAAGAGAACCTACCATTTGATAAAGAACTGGTTAAATTGCTATTCCATCTTTGGAAATTCATATAGAGAAAGACATCTTTAAATTTCTGTTGTTCTACATTATCCATAGGATAAATTTCAAATCCCCAAATGTTACCATTTAACTTCAGCACTTCATCCTAAACTTAATCCCTTTTCTCTCAAAAGTATCTACATATTCCATCATGTGGTTTCTTGTTTTTCAACTTCGTGTTATTTTCTCTACCTGCAATGGTGTTACTGCTCAATTCTTTGCCTACCTAATTCCTACTTCTGTCATCCTAGTTTACATCTCTTCTCTGAAAACCATCCTGCTGTTTCTGCTTCACAATGGCAGCTCATTCTGTAGCTACGCACATTTAACTTAGAACATATACACTTGTGACATTGTCTGTATTATATTTTTAGACTTTGAATGGTTATTAGCATCTCAGGTGGTTTCTGGTGTGTATTCCCCTATCTAGATTTCATAATCCTTAAGAGTGGAGGGGTCATGTTTAATAAAAGTTTTTATTGTTCATTGACTAACAACATTATGGGAAAGAAAGTGAACTCTCATCACACTATAGTAATAGTACTACCTAAGCAGTGTGAGCTCCCATCCACTGAATCTCAGCCTGGGAGGACCTGGGAGTCCAGGTTAGCCTCACTGCTTTCCTCTTACCTAGAAGTCAAGTGGAGGGGAGGAACGTATGCCTGCTGCTGTATTTGATATATGTTGAATATCTTTTTCTACACAGGACCTGGAATCAAGGACACAGTACTTGGAATGCATTTGAAGTATTTGAAAATCTTCTAAATAACCATGTCTTTTTATTTTGCATTCTTTCTTGCCACCATACTCTAATGTTCTGCAGCTCCTGTCGTCAAACCACATTTTCCTTCACACAAAATGTTCTGAGACCATTATGCTCTTAACCTTCCTTTTCATTTATTATTAGGACTTAGTCTCAGATCTTGCCCTCTTTCTCCAAGCTAAACATTTGTTAATGACTTAGTCCCTAGAGTGTGACACCTTCCAGAGATGAGTCAGGTGTTCACCATTCATGTGTTTGGTGCTCTGATAATGGGTAAGTGCTAGCGTTGAATGAGCGTAAACCATGTGCCAGGATATATGTGATTTACAAATTTTTAATCTCATTTAAATTTTCAATATTTGCACATAGCATGGCATCCTTACTGAAAGCCTTGGAGGAAGAGCTGCCTATCTTTTATGTAAACCTAAGTTTTTATTTCAACTCTATATCTGCCCCCTCTGCAAGGATTTTTAGTCTTAGAGGCAGCCTCTCTCTCTCTCTCTCTCTCTCTCTCCTTCTTTCTTTCTTGATGTTTATAAGATGTTTGTTCTTATATAAGATCTTATTTTCCCCCAAAATTAATTAGCTGTGAGTCTTCTTGTTGATTTTGTCTGTATCGCAGAAAGCACTTTCAACCTGTATACATAGGTCTTCCTTCACTTTAAGAAATGCTTCCTCTATTTTATTTGTATTCATACATTATGTTTGATATTCCTGTGATGCTCTTCTTTGGGAAAATCAGTTATCTAGGTAACTATGGCCATTTCTCTCATTTGGGAGTGGGAAATTGAGGCATACATGATCCACCACTAGCAGAGTCTTCACCTCTACAAACTTTGCTAAACTTTGTGTGTCTGTGGAGCATCAGCAGATAAGGGATAACTTATGTGATCAGTAAGCTGCCTTACTCTCATCACAATAAGGATACAGTCATTCTCCCAATCTTTCAGCTTTCAAAATCGAGCTGCATCAGCATCATCTTTAGGGCTGGTTAAAACACAAATTGCTTGGCCTGACTCCTCAAATTTCTGATTCAAATGGGTTGAGGTAAGGCTTGAGAAGTTATAGCTCTAACAAATTTTCAGGTGATGCTGATGCTGCTTGTCCAGAGATCACACTTTGTGAATCACTGTCCTAGATAACTAATTTAAGTGATCTTCACTTGTCATTGTGACAAAGATTTGAAAATTGGTTCTTTTTTTTTTTCAGAAATTACAAACAAATACATCTATCTACATCATCCAGTAGGGTATTTGATTGCTTGTTTGTGTCTATATTGGCTTCCAATGGCAGTCAGAACAGGACAATCTACATGGTGGAAAAGCTTTTCAAGTTCATCTTTCCCATTACTAATTAAGAAGATTCTAATCCTACCTTTATTACTGTGAATGAGAACCTTGTTTTAACTGCTGCAATTTCTAATTTTTTGACATTCTTTCTTTGCTTATGGAAATTACCTTCTTATCCATATTATTATTTATTTCATCACATTGTAGCTTAATTTTAGAATTTTCAGCCGTTATGGATCTCTTTCCTTGCTTCACATAGGCTATGTCTTAAATCTTATTAAACATATCATGGAGTTTTCCGAATTGTTTTCTGGTTATTTTAGTAAATCATTGTCAAAAAGTGTTAGTTTTCTATTAATATTCAGGATAATTATTATGTTATTTTGCCTTCAGTATTTTCATCATAGGTTCTGGTCTGCTTTAGTTCAGTAAAGACACTTAGTGCTCTCTTTAGCTCTTCCATATTTGAACAAGTGATGGTCTATTTCAATTCAAACCTTTTCAAGACACATGATGTGTAATTATCCTTTGCATTACTCACTATTCACCTTGTGCTTGTAAAACAACTAATAAGAACAACAACAAACTTCAGTTAGATGCTAATCTGACACAAAATCCAACCAGCCCAAAGCCATATTTAGAGCTCACTTACAGCAAGGGCTGCTTTGGTGGATTGAGATGATTAATATTTTACCCTTTTGCCTGATTCTTAGAACGGACATCATATATTTTAAATAAATAGATAATAGATATATAAGTAGATACACTCATACATGCATACATATATTTCAAATAATAAATAAACAATGAAACATAATAAAATAATCCCCAGTGTGCATTACTGTTAGGAATTTTCTCTGCTATTGCCTAGAACATTGTATGTGTGGGATTTACCAATCAAAATACAAAAAAACAAATAGACAATCTTTCTTTGCACCACTATCCCACTCTCCTCTTGTCCTGCTGTTTAAAGATGAAAGGGATCAAACTCTATTAAAAAACGCTGCACAAAAGCAGTGAGTTGGGGACGATCTCCTAGTGTTATGACAATATACGCACTATAGACACTAGGTCTTGAACCCAAGGAGAAGACCACGGACAGGGGTAAATGAGTACCCTTAGTGTGGGGCCACATGAATGGGCTGCATTATTTTTTTCAATCCAAATTCATGAACCGTATAGATACTGAACTATCTCCAAGATTCTGGCAATGACTTTCTGTCTGTCTTAGTTCTCCCAGAAGATATGAGTACTCGTTTTTAATTTGCTGTCATAAAATTTCCACTGGCAAATGTGCACAGAATATTCCAGGGATGCTATACTCAATTCTTTTTTACAGAAATCAGAGTAAGCTTTCTCATATAAGTTTTATTTTTTTTCATAGTTTAAACCCTTCACTAACTCTCCATCACTGATCCCTTAAGCATGAGATCCAGAGACTTTCACATTCTGTTGTGGGCCTGTCGAAACTCCTGTCCTGCCACTCTCACTCACTGTTATGGACTGAAGAGTGTCCTCCAAAAATTTCAGATGCTGAAGCCCTAAGCCCCAGTGTGGCTGTATTTAGAGATGGGGCTTCTAAGGAAGTAATTAAGATTAAATGAGTTCATAAGCATGAGACCCTGATCCTATGGGATTAGTGTCCTTATAAGAAGAGACACCAGACAGCTCATGCTTGCTTTCTCTCTCTCTCTGTGCATGTCCGTGCATTAAGGAATGTCCACTAAAGGACACAGTGGAAAGGCAGCCACCTACAAGCCAAGAAGCCAGAAAGGTGCTGATTTTTTCAGCACCTTGACCTTGGACTTTCCAGCCCCCAGAACTAAAAAACAAAGCCAAAAGAAGATATCTATATCTATATATCTATCTATATACACAGAGAGAGACAGAGACAGAGAGATTATAAGGAACTGGCTCATGAAATTATGAAACTAAAAAGTCCCAATATCTGCAGTAGGCAAGCTGGACACCCAGAAGAGCTAATGGTGTAGTTGCAGTGGAAATCCAAAGGCCTGAAAACCAGGAGAGTCAGTGTAAGTTCCAGTCCAAGTGAAAGTCCAAAGTCGGGAGAAGACTGGTGTTTGAGCTTGAACACAGTCAGGAGAAAAGAGTGAGTTCTCCTCTGCTCAGCCTTTTAGTTCTTTTCATATCTTCAGTGGATTGGATGAAGCCACCCATGTTGGAAAGGGCAATCTTTATTCAGTCTACTGATTTAAATGTTAATTTCATCCAGAAACTCCCTCACAGAAATATCCAGAATAACATTAACCAAATATTGGGCACCTTGTGGTCCAATCAAATTAACACAGAAAATTAACCATCACAGCACTCTGCTAGCCATCGTACTAGTTATCAAAAACAGCATGGATTGTGTGCCATTCTAATTCAGCTCGATGTCTCTTGTCTTATCATCTTGGTGTATATGTTTCTTCTGCCCTGAATGGCTTCCTTCTTTATCCCTTTATTGTGTGTGTTCATCTAGAAAACCCCTACCCATTCTTTAAATCTCAACTCAAGGGCTAATTCCTTTGAATCTTCTGAAATCTTTAAGTAGAATTAATGTTTTCTCTCATTGTCACTTTAAGCAACAGATGAGAAAGTCCATATCATGTTATATTGTAATTTTTTACTTATAAATATTAGGCTTGTTTCTCACTGGACTGTGAACTCCTTCAGCTCAAAATATGTGTCCTTATTTTTTTTAATGTTTTTGCACTTATTACAGACCATTATGTAAAAAGTGTTTCAATAAATCTCTGATGATTGAAGTAATGCATAGGTGATAAAGAGCAGGGTTAGAAATCAAAAGACAGGACAATGAAGCTGTGACAGGAATTAGCTAGGGGCATTTTTCCAGGACTCCTGATGGCAAAGCATAAGGTGGCTTCTTCTCGAGGCAAGCATGAGTACTCTATCCAGTTTCTGCTGCATTATCCCATCTTCCCTCTGTTACAATTCCCTCTATTTTGTCAGGTAATGGGTGAGCTCCCATCAGAGAGTTCTGTGGAAGATGTGAACAGTCTTAGCATCAGACATCTGAATAATATAATTCTCCTGAATATCTCCATGTGTAAGAATGTGGAGTGCAAAGGAGAACAAGGCTGAGTACACAAAATACTTCAAATGTCATTACTCAGGCCGGATAGAGCACAAAGCCCACTGGAACCAGACACAAAAGGCTGGTGGATGACAGGGGGATGAAGAGGGAAGGAAGGATAGGTAGACAAAGTCTGTGGAAACAGAGATAAAGGGAGCTTTCCTGCTTGAGGCACAGTGCTCCTCTACTTTGCCTGACAGGCAGGGGCACAGGTACTGAGCACCAAGGCATCTGAGTAAGCTCATTCACAATGTTGGAGAAGCTCTTACAGTCCTGGTCTGAAAAACCCCTCTCAGGAAGCAGAATGTGAGTTTGGAGTTCTAGGACAGAGACAGGCAAGAAAAGTGGGAGTTTGTGTGGGGTTTAAGGACTGCCTTTGGCAGAGCTCCTTGGTAAATGAAGGGTAAGGTTCTCCACTTATAGATGGAAAATACTGAATGGAAATACAGGCACTCAATGTGGACCTCCCACCATGGGATCCTATCTTTATGTCCAGGTTGATGGCCATCATACTGTGGGTCACAGAAATGCACAACTCCCATACTTGTGTGTCTTACTTACATGATAAGAGAGGGCTAGAAGGGTAGCCTGCTAGGTTTGAACGTGGTCCCTTGTCTTTTCTGCTCCCAAATCACCTTGCGTAGGTCTTAGAAGCAAATACTCATTTTCTCTAATTTTTATGGAACTGAGAACTTTCCTGGCTGGAAAGTTTACAGCCAGTTCCCCTATAGCAATTTTGTGGCAATTATATGCATATTGGCCTACATGGCCACAATAAGCATGCTTATCCTGACTGGTGGCAAAACCATATTTCAGGTACCAAAGGGCTGCAGGGGAAGACATAAATTACTCTCTTCCTGTTCTCATTGCAGATATGTGTGCTGTGGAATGCAGGGAAAAATTTCAATGACAGCTCCAAGGAGAACTGAATCCACAACCAAATCTCCAAGCCCATATTCACACACAACACAAGGTCACCCTACAAATCCTGGGGGTCAAAGCATTTGGATGTGTTAGCCAGTTCAGCCTGAAGATGTTTTCTGGATCAGTCCATTCTTAGTACTGCTTGAAGTGGTGGAAACTGATTTCACTGGCCCTGTCATGTGCTGGGTTTTTGAGGTGATGTCTTCCATGTAGCAGGTAGGGCTCTGGAAGGTCCACATAGACCTAGTGTAACTGGTTTTGTGGTTGTTGCTGCAGATCATCTCACCACTGGATTTTAATCAACTGGTGAGAAATGAGCACTATGACCACCCATGTTTTCTTGTGAAGTGTGATCTCTGCAGAGCCAAAGAGAATACCATCTCATCAGGGGCTAGAAAATCTACAGGCACTTCTATTGTCTCTACTCTGAGGAAAGACTGTCTGAGATGTGGGAGAAGCTTTGTTCAAGGAAACCAGTGAGGGCAGCATAAGTACTACTTCTGAGTGCAGTCATCTGGAGTGTGAAGGTTTCTTCTCTCACCACTCCTGCTGGCTTACATATTTGTAAATTTCATTAATGCCCATTTAACAGTCACTTGAATTCCCATTCTACTTGAGTTCATAGGAAGTGCAATACTTTACCAGATATTCATCCCAAGGAATTCTGGGAATTTTCAAAGAATGCTTTCTATCTGTCACTTAAGCAACTAGCTTTTTCAGAGGATAATATTGCTTTCTCCCCTTACATCACCTCTCTCCAAACCAAACCTGGGTCCCACAATGGACCACTGCTGTGCCTTGACTACATCATCTGAAGCAGGCATGGAGCCTACTCTAAACAATAGATAAGACCTGACTATAGGAGTTGAAGATTTTTTTTATCAAAGACTTCAAGATAATAGATTTACAATAGAGAAAATCTCTCAACATTTGCTACAAAATGTGAGAATTTCTAGATTGGATAGGCTGTACCTCCCATATAACCATGCCCCCAGTTGGAATGCTTAGACTTTTTCCTCCTATTTGAAGTACTGACTCTTCCCCAACACCTCAAGATGCAGAATGTGTGTATGTGTGTGTGTGTATGTGTATGTGAAGGGGGGTTGGTTCTTCTCATTCTCAGCCTCACAGTCATGCCTGGGTCAGCATAATAATCTGTAGACATACAGCTCTGTCAAAATGACACAGATTTATATCATGATACTAAACAGATTATCCCCTCTGTGTTACCTATATATAATCCACAAGCTCACCAAAATATTTCCTGCCCTGAAAAATATTATTAGATAAGGTAACAGTGACTTCATTTCATTGAGACATTGCTAGTCTCCAGGATTACTATCCTAAGAGTATTACATGTGTTAATGCATTTAATCTTCACAATAATCCTATGAGATAATAATAATTCCATTTCTCTAATTAGGAAAATTAGATACAGATAAGTTAAATACCTCCCAAACAAGAAAATAAAGTAGCAACTAAACAGATGTAAATACTGAGAAACAGGACAAAAAATTTGCTGAAGTTTTAGAATAGTAGTATCTTTATCTCCTATCCTTCCTATAACTTGCCCTGTACCCAGCTCTGCCTCTAGCCATAAAGTGTAAATGATAATTGTATCTAGTCTCATAGCCTCCATAGAATCCTGAGAGCAACTTGGTAAGACCTTGTCCTGCTGTATGAACATTTCCATTGGGGTGAATGGCCCCTTCCACAGACAGGACATCCTATCACTAGGCCTGGGCTAGGTCCTGAAAATGGATGATCCTCCTCATAACCAACAGCATGGTGGAGTTGGCACCACTTGGAAGCAGGCAAGTTTATTAGACTCCACTTAGTCAATTGATCACTGACTCTCCATCCTGGTTTTCCTTCACTCCATTTCTGCCTCCTTTTAACATGTCATTGCCCAAACAAAGTTCCTAAGTGTAGAGAGAACATAATACTCTGAGACCTCTTTTCCTAGTAAACTTATTTGGGCTCAAAGAAGGGCTTAAGATTGTCCATAGATGGGAACGTCTTTCCCCTAGGTTCCTGATTCAGCTATACCCACCTGCAATAGGGAATATTGGTCACACCTCTAAATCTCCGAATTCCATTCCATGCAGTAAGCAGAAAGATTCTCCTGGTCCTAGTAGAAAAAGTATTGGTTACTTCTTCAGAATGCCCAAATTGATAATCATTGGAAAGTCTTTCCTGCATGCATACATAGCTGGATGTGGGTCATGGAGGGCCATGGCTGTGATCTACTGAGCCAGGGAGAGGGCAGTTAGGTTTCTAATTTTCTCCAGTACACTGCACTATCTAAGCCCAGTTGCTTAATTGAGCCCTGTAGGCTTAGGTGCTAGTAAAAGTCTTGCTGACTTAAGGCTTTTAATGAAAGTGAGGGGGCTCTTAACCTGAGAAAACATCTGATGTTGAGCAGGGATTCAAAGACTGGTAAGTTGGATAACAGATTAGATACACAAGACCTTTTTATTGTTTATTTGCAATAGAGAAGCACCATATATTTTTTTTTCTTTTTTTTAAAGAAGATATTGGGGGTAAGAGTTTATTAATTTATTTATTTATTTTTGCTGTGCTGGGTCTTCGTTTCTGTGCGTGGGCTTTCTCTAGTTGCGGTGAGCGGGGGCCACTCTTCATCACGGTGCACGGGCCTCTCACTATTGCGGCCTCTTCTGTTGTGGAGCACAGGCTCCAGATGCGCAGGCTCAGTAGTTGTGGCTCATGGGCCTAGTTGCTCCGTGGTATGTAGGATCCTCCCAGACCAGGGCTCGAATCTGTGTCCCCTGCGTTAGCAGGCAGATTCTCAACCACTGCACCACCAGGGAAACCCACCATATATTCTTGATCCATTCACCAGTTATACACATTTGGGAATACCACTCAGAAAAAAAAAGAACAAACTACTCATATATATATATACACAATGTCATGGGTCTCAAAACAATAAGCTAAGTGAAATAAGCCAGACACAGAGATGACATCGGCAATTGCCTGGCCCAAAGCTGGAGTGGGAGGGGGAATTGACTGCAGTGATACAAGAGGAAACTTTTGGGGGTGGTAAAAATGTTTAAACCTTCAAAGTTATGATGGTTTCATGACTGTGCACATTTACTAAAACCATCAAATTGTAAACTCAAAATAGGTGAAGTTTAAGGTATTTAAATTATGCTTCCCTAAAGTCACCTGCACACACATACATAAATCCAAATCCAAAGGAAAGTTCTGAAGCAGATATCAAAAACTAGAGAATAAATAAGAAGAGCCAGATGATACAGAAAAAGAGACAATAGCTTGCAGGCTAAAAAAATGTCAAGAGTTCTCTCCTGGGTTTGGGATTGACATGTACACACTGCTATATTTAAAATAGATAACCAACAGGGACCTACTGTACAGCACAGGGAACTCTGCTCAATATTCTGTAATAACCTAAATGGGAAAAGAATTTGAAAAAGAATTGATACATGTATATGTATAACTGAATCACTCTGCTGAACACCTGAAACTAACACAACATTGTGAATCAACTATACTCCAAGATAAAATAATTTTTTTTTAATTTTTAAAAAATGAAGGAGTTCTCTCTTGAAAAACTAGATGTCACCCACAATTCTTTTTCAAACTTCCAATAGGCAGAGACTACTGAAAACTGACTTGAATTCACTTGAGAGCAAAACCAGACCTGAGCTAACATTAAGCTGTCAATACAGTATGAAAATTCAGAGGTTTGACTCCAGAATATTAATATGTTTATAAGTTTGTGCTCCAGACATTGCTGTATATACTGTACTATCATTCTAAAATTCAGAAACATATCTGATCCTAAGATTTTCAAATAGACTGTGGGTCTGTATCTAAAATGGTATATAAAACCCAGTTCAGTCTACCTCCTGAGTAGGGAAAAACCCACTTCCTCCCTACCATGTTTCTTCCTTGTCTCCTTTACCTTCATAGAGAACACTTCACTTCTGACACTTGTGCTCACCAAACGTGTGGGAGTTTTTCCCCACACCAAGCAATTCTTTGCAAAACTAGCTGGGTGTTATATAATTCAACTCAACTCTGACACTATCTACTGGAGATAGCATTAGACCCACAGGTTAAGACTTCAGTCCCACAAGGCTGCCCCCCGCCACACACACACGTACACACACACACACTTTCGACAATAGTCACAAGTCCAGGTTATCACCTGTAGTTCTGACCAACCTGCTATAGATTGGAGGTTCCAACAACCCCTTCTTTGGGGTTCAGATGCCAGTTGCAAGTCCAAGTTGTCACCTGCACTTTTGACTGACTGGCTGTAAATCAGAAGTTTCCACAACCTCCTCTTTGGGTTCCATTAATTTGTTAGAGCAACTCACAGAATCCAAGAAACGTTTTACTTGCTAGATCACAGGTTTGTTACAAAAGGATGTAACTCAGGAACAGCCAGATGGAAGAGATGTACAGGGCAAGGTAAGGGAAAAGGGTGCAGAGCTTCCATGCTCTCTCAGAGCATGACATTCTCCCCAAATCTCCACATGTTCACAAACCAGGAAGTTCTCCAAACTCTGTCCTTCAGGGTTTTTAATGTAGGCTTCACTACATAGTCATGATTGATTAAATCATTGGCTTTTGGTGATTGATTCAAACTCCAGCCTCTCTCCCCTCCCCAAAGGTTAGGGGGATAGGGAGCTGGAGGCAGTACTGAAAGTTCCAAACTTCTAATCACCTGGCTGGTTCCCCTGGCAATCAGCCCTCATCTTTAGGTCACCTAAGGACTTTCTAAAAGTCACCTAATTACCATAACAAAAGACACCTTTAACACAGGAAATTCCGAGGATTTTAGGAGCTCTTGCCAGGAACTGGGACAAAGATCAAGTACATATTTCTTATTATAAGTCACCATATCACAGTATAACATTATAGAAATTCAATTAGCTTCAAAGGCTGTAGTAGAGCTTCCCTGACCTACACTGATGAGTCACTAGGAGTATGGTGTGAACACACACACACACACACACACACAGACACACACACACTCTCTGACTGACAAATCCTTAAAAAGTACAAGAGCACTGTATTAGTGAAATCTGATAGAGAAGAGTGAAGGAAAAGTGAAGATAACAAACAAAAAAAAAAGGCAAACAGATGGAGTGAGGATGATACAGTGGTAAAGTCTGACCTTCTGAGGAAACAATACCATAGATCAGACATAATTGGCACCTAAATTCCCTAAAGAGAAATGGTATAAGACTGAAGAAAGGAGGCACATTTCTACTCAATTAGAATCATAACAAATGTATGTCTGTTATGGCATCATTCATACACAATATTGGTTTTGGGTGTCCTTATTTCTATATGGTTCCTATTGCAGACTATGTTTCCTCAGTGATGAATAGAACTGAGCACATTCAACCAGCATGAACAAAATGTATCCAGCACTGCTCTCTGTCAATTCAAGGAAACAGACCAGATTGGAAAATGACAAATGCAATTGGTGTGTATAACAGAAGAAATAGTCTGATAAAGAAGGAAGCATATATACCTATATACATGAACCTCATCTACAGAACTCCTTCCATTCAATTATATAACACATATAATAAGTCATTTCCTCAAATCTGTATTTCTCGTCTTAGTTCCAAACCTTACTCGGAAATACCTTCTATTATTGTGAGGCTGAAATTAAAAAACTAATATAAAAGGGTTTTCTTTGATAGCAATTAGCATACATCTACAGAATCATTTTTAATGACCACTATAGGGATATACCCAACTTACTGATACAACAAATTATTGTTAATCATGTCTATTTTTTCTAGGTTTATCTCTCATATGAATAATGGAATTTAAAAATTTCATACATATCTTTAGTTTCTTATCTAAATATTTAATTTGGAAACAAAATCATAAAAATATTATTAATATGTCTTTGAGGTTTTTTTTAAATCAACATTATTGAGGAAAATTACATAATATAAAATGCACAATTTATAAGAATATAGTACACTGCATTTTAACAAATGTATGCATCCATGAAACCACCATGACAATTAAGATACATATTGTTTCTATAAGCCTACACAAGTTGTCTTGACCCCCTTGCCAATAAATTCTCATCCCCTGCTCCTTGCCCCAGAAAATCACTGATCTGTTTTATATCACTTAAATTAAGATCTATATTTATAAATAAAAACATACAGAAAATACTGTTTGCATTTAGCTTCTTTTGCTCAGCATTATATTTTTGAGATTTATCCATATTGTTAAATTTACCATGAGTTTGTTTCTTTTATTACAGACTAGAAGTCCATTGAATGGATATACCAGAGCTGCTAAGAACAAGTCTTTGAGTAGCATGTACTTTCATTTTTCTTGGGAAAATACCAAAAATTAAAATTGTACAGTCATATAGTAAATGTAGAACTTTATTAGAAACTGCTTAATTATTTCCCAGAAGAGTTGTATCAGTTAACAGCTGTCACCGGCAATGTATGAGAGTTCCACTTTTGTTCCTCATCTTCAACAAAACAGTATTATCAGACTTTATATATATATATATATATATATATATATATATATATATATATATATTACCCATTCAGCTTCATTTATAGTAGCTATCTCATTGTGGTGTAAAATTTCATTTCCCCAATGACTAAGGTTGTTGAGCATAATTTCATATGCTTACTGGCTCTTCATAGCTTTTTTTTTTTTTTGAAGTATCTTTTAAATACCTCTGCATATTTTTAATTGGATCATTTATCTTCCTAGATTATTTGAGTTATTTATATATTCAAGATACAAGTATCTTTTTTAATATAATAATTGTTACTCTCTTATATCAACTATATTTCAATTCAAAAAAATAAATAAGATAAAAAAGAATTGTGGGAGGAGACTCCTTCAAGCTGGCGGAGGAGTAAGATGTGGAGACCAGCTTTCTCCCCACAAATACATCAGAACTACATCTACATGTGAACAACACCTACATAACACCTATTGAACACTGGAAGAAGACCTCAGACTTGCCAAAAGGCATGAAACTCCCCAAGTATCTGGGTAGGGCAAAAGAAAAAGAAAAAACAGAGACAAAAGAATAAGGATGGGACCTGTACCTCTTGGAGGGAGCTGTGAAGGAGGAAAACTTTCCACACACTAGGAAGTCCCTTCACTGGCAGACATGGGGGGTGGGCAGGGGGAAGCTTCAGAGGCACAGAGGAGAGCACAGCAACAGAGGTGCAGAGGGCAAAGTGAAGAGATTCCTGCACAGAAGATTGGTGCCAACCAGCACTCACCAGCCTGAGAGACTTGCCTGCTTACTTGCTGGGGTGGATGGGGGCTGGGATCTGAGGCTGAGGCTTTGGAGGTCAGATCCCAGGGAGAGTACTGGGGTTGGCTGTGTGAACACATCCTGAAGGGGCTAGTGCAACACAGCTAGTCGAGGGGCAGCACAGAGAATATTCTGAGACTGCCTAAGAGGCAAGGAACCATTGTTTTGGGATGTACAAGGAGAGGGGATTCAGAGTACCACCTAAACGAGTTCCAGAGATGGGTGTGAGCCACGGCTATCAGTGCAAGCATGAGACGGGAATGAGGCTAAAGATACTGCTGCAGCTACCAAGAAACCTGAGTGCAAGCACAGGTTACTATCTACACCTCTCTTCCTGGGAGCCTGTACAGCCTGCCACTGCCAGGGTCCAATGATCCAGGAACAACTTCCCTTGGAAAACACATGGTGCACCTCAAGCTGTTGTACAGTCATGCTGGTCACTGTCTCCAAGGTTCATGGCACATTCCATACCCCTCCTTCCCCCCAGCCTGAGTGAGTCAGAGCCCCCTAATCAGCTGCTACTTTAACACTACCCTTTCTGGGGGTGGAACAGATGCCCTCAGGTGACCTACACAGAGAGACAGGGCCATATCCAAACCTGAACCCAAGGAGCTGTGCGAACAAAGAAGGGAAAGGGAAATTTCTCCCCGCAGCCTCAGGAGCAGTGGACTAAATCTCCACAATCAACTTGATGTACACTGCATCTCTGGAATACCTGAATAGACAACAAATCATCCCAAAATTTAGATGGTGGACTTTGGGAACAACTGTAGACTTGGGGTTTGCTCTCTGAATCTAATTTGTTTCTGGTTTTATGTTTATCTTAGTTTAGTATTTAGAGTCGATTATCACTGGTAGATTTGTTTATTGATTTGGTTGCTCTCTTCCTTTTATATATATATATATATATATATATATATATATATATATATAATTTTCCTTTTTCTCCCTCTCTTTTTTTTTTTTTTGTGGTACACAGGCCTCTCACTGTTGTGGACTCTCCTGTTGTGGAGCACAGGCTCCGGACGTGCAGCCCCAGCAGCCATGGCTCATGGGCCTAGCCACTGCACGGCATGTGGGATCTTCCTGAACTGGGGCATGAACCCATGTCTCCTGCATTGGCAGACGGACTCTCAACCACTGCGCCACCAGGGAAGCCCTCCTTTTTCTCTTTTTGTGAATGTCTATGTGTATGTTTCTTTTTGTGATTCTGACTGTATAGCTTTGCTTTTGCAATTTGTTTTAGGATTCTGTCTGTCCTTTAATTTTTTTTTTTAACGTTTTTACTGCTTGTTATCACTGGTGGGTTTGTTCCTTGGTTTCATTGCTTTCTTCTGTGTTTCTTGATTTTTTAAATTACTTTTTTACTTTTAATAATTATTTTTATTTTAATAAATTTATTTATTTTTTCTTTATTTTGTTTTTCTCCCTTTTCTTCTGAGCTATGTGGCTGATAGGGTCTTGGTGCTCTGGTTGAGTGTCAGGCCTGAGCCTCTGAGGTGAGAGGGCCGAGTTCAGGACATTGGTCCACCAGAGACCCACTGGCCCCACATAATATCAAATGGCAAAAGCTCTCCCAGACATATCCATCTCAGAGCTAATACTCGCTCCACTCAATGACCAGTAGGCGACAGTGCTGGACAAAAAATGAGCAAGACAGGAACAAACACACCCATTAGCAGAGAGGCTGGCTAAAATCATAATAAGTTCACAGACACCCCAAAACACACCACTGGATGCGGTCTTACCCACCAGAAAAAAAATATCCAGCCTCATCCACCAGAACACAGGCACTAGTCCCCTCTGCCAGGAAACCTACACAACCAACTGAACCAACCTTAGACACTGGGGGCAGACACCAGAAACAATGGGAACTATGAACCTGCAACCTGATGAAAGGAGACCCCAAACACAGTAAGTTGAGCAAAATGAGAAAAAAGAGAAATACACAGTAGATGAAGAAGAAAGGTAAAAACCCACCAGACCTAACAAACGGAAAGGAAACAGGCAGTCTACCCGAAAAAGAATTCAGAGTAATGATAGTAAAGATGATCCAAAATCTTGGAAATAGAATGGAGAAAATAAAAGAAACGGTCAACAAGGACATAGAAGAACTAAAGAGCAAACAAATAACCATGAACAACACAATAAATGAAATTAAAATTCTCTAGAAGGAAACAATAGCAGAATAACTGAAGCAGAAGAAAGGATAGTGACCTGGAAGATAAAGTAGTGTAAATAACTACCACAGGGAAGAATAAATAAAAAAGAATGAAAAGAATTGAGGACAGTCTCAGACACCTCTGGGGCAACATTAAATGCAGCAACATCCGAATCATAGGGGTCCAAGAAGAAAAAGAGAAAAAGAAAGGGAATAAGAAAATATTTGAGGAGATTATAGTTGAAAACTTCTGTAATACGGGAAAGAAAGTAATCAAGACCAAAAGTGCAGAGGGTCTCATAAAGGATAAATCCAAGGAGAAACGTGCCAAGACACATATTAATCAAGCTATCAAAAGTTAAACACACACAAAAATATATGGAAAGCATCAAGGGAAAAGCAACAAATAATATACAAGGGAATGCCCTTAAGGTTAACAGTTGATCTTTCTGCAGAAACTCTGCAAGCCACAAAGCAGTGGCAGAACATACTTAAAGTGATGAAAGGGAAAAACCTACGACCAAGATTATTCTACCCAGCAAGGATCTAATTCTGATTTGATGGACAAAATAAAACCTTTACAAACAAGCAAACGATAAAAGAATTCAGCACCACCAAACCAGCTTTACAACAAATGCTAACAGAACTTCTCTAGGCAAGAAACACAAGAGAAGGAAAAGACGTACAATAACAAACTCAAAACAATTAAGAAAATGGTAATAGATACATACATATGGATAACTACCTTAAATGTAAATGGGTTAAATGCTACAACCAAATGACATAGACTGGCTGAATGGACACAAAACCAAGACCTGTATATATGCTGTCTACAAGAGACCCACTTCAGATCTAGGGACATAAGCACACTGAAAGTGAGGGGATGGAAAAAGATATTGCGTGCAAATGGAAATCAAAAGAAAGCTGAAGTAGGAATTCTTATATCAGAAAGAATAGACTGTAAAATAAATACTCTTACCAGAGACAAAGAAGGACACTACATAATGATCAAGGGAACAATCCAAGAAGAAGATATAACAATTGTAAATATTTAGGCACACAACATAGAAGCACCACAATACATAAAGCAAATGCAAACCAGCCTTAAAGAGGAAATCAACAGTAACACGATAATAGTAAGGGACTTTAACACCTCACTTTCACCAATGGACAGATCATCCAAAATGAAAATAAATAAGGAAACACAAGCATTAAAAGTTACATTAAACAAGATGGATTTAATTGATATTCATAGGACATTCCATCCTAAAACAACAGAATACAAATTTTCTTCTCAAGTGCTCATAGAACTTTCTCCAGGATACATCATATCTTGGGTCACAAATCAAGGCTTGATAAATATAAGAATATTGAAATTGTATCAAGTATCTTTTCTGATGACAACGCTATGAGACTTGATATCAATTACAGGAAAAAAAATGTAAAAAATAAAAACACATGGACACTAAAGAGTATGCTACTAAATAACCAAGAGATCAGTGAAGAAATCAAAGAGGAAATAAAAAAAAAATACCAGAAACAAATGACAATGAAAACACGACTAACTGACCCAGAACTTATGGGATGCAACAAAAGCAGTTCAAAGATGGAAGTTTACAGCAATACAATCCTACCTCAAGAAACAAGAAACATCTCAAATAAACAACCTAAATTTATACCTAAAGCAATTAGAGAAAGAAGAACAAAAAACCTGCAAAATTACCAGAAGGAAAGAAATCATAAATTTCAGATCAGAAATAAATGAAAAAGAAATGAAGGCAACAATAGCAAAGATCAATAAAACTAAAGGCTGGTTCTTTGAAAAGATAAACAAAATTGAAACACCATTAGCCAGACTCATAAAGAAAAAAAGGGAGAAGAATCTACCCAACAGAATTAGAAATGAAAAACGGGAAGTAACAACTAACACTGCAGAAATACAAAGGATCATGAGAGATTACTACAAGCAACTATATGCCAATAAAATGGACAACCTGGAAGAAATGGACAAATTCTTAGAAAAGCACAACCCTCCAAGACTGAACCAGGAAGAAATAGAAAATATAAACAGACCAATCACAAGCACTGAAATTGAAACTGTGATTAAAAATTCTCCAACAAACAAAATCCCAGGAACAAATGGCTTCACAGGTGAATTCTGTCAATCATTTAGAGAAGAGCTAACACCTATCCTTCAAAAACTCTTCCAAAATATAGCAGAGGGAAGAACACTCGCAAAATCATTCTACAAGGCCACCATCACCTTGATACCAAAACCAGAGAAAGATGTCACAAAAAGAAAACTACAGGCCAATATCACTGATAAACATAGATGCCAAAATCCTCAACAAAATACTAGCAAACAGAATCCAACAGCACATTAAAAGGATCATACACCATGATCAAGTGGGGTTTATTCCAGGAATGCAAGGATTCTTCGATATACGCAAATCAATCATTGTGATACACATATTGACAAATTGAAGGAGAAAAACCATATGGTCATCTAAATAGATGCAGAGAAAGTTTTTGACAAAATTCAACACCGATTTATGATAAAAACCCTCCAGAAAGTAGGCATAGAGGGAACTTTCCTCAATATAATAGAGGCCATGTATGACAAACCCACTGCCAATATCATCCTCAATGGTGAAAAACTGAAACCATTTTCACAAAGATCAGGGACAGGACAAGGTTGCCCACTCTCACCACTGTTATTCAACATAGTTTTGGAGGTGTTAGCCACAGCAATCAGAAAAGAAAAGGAAATAAAAGGACTCCAAATCTAAAAAGAAGAAGTAAAGCTGTCACTCTTTGCAGATGACATGATACTACACATAGAGAATCCTAAAGATGCTACCAGAAAACTACTAGAGCTAATCAATGAATTTGAGTAAGTAGCAGGATACAAAATTAATGCACAGAAATCTCTGACATTCCTATAAAGTAACAATGAAAAATCTGAAAGTGAAATCAAGAAAACACTCCCATTTACCATTGCAACAAAAAAATAAAATATCTAGGAATAAACCTACCTAAGGAGACAAAGGACCTGTATGCAGAAAATTATAAGACACTGATGAAATAAATTAAAGATGATACAAATAGATGGAGAGATATACCATGTTCTTGGAATGGGAGAATCAACATTGTGAAAATGACTCTACTACCCAAAGCAATCTATAGATTCAATGCAATCCCTATCAAACTACAACTGGCATTTTTCACAGAACTAGAACAAAAAATTGCACAATTTGTATGGAAACACAAAAGACCCCGAATAGCCAAAGCAATCTTGAGAATGAAAAACGGAACTGGAAGAATCAGACTCCCTGTCTTCAGACTATACTACAAAGCTACAGTAATCAAGACAGTATGGTACTGGCACAAAAACAGAAAGATAGATCAATGGAACAGGATAGAAAGCCTGGAGATAAACCCACACACATATGGTCACATTATCTTTGATAAAGGAGGCAGGAATGTACAATGGAGAAAGGACAGCCTCTTCAATAACTGGTGCTGGGAAAACTGGACAGGTACATGTAAAAGTATGAGATTAGATCACTCCCTAACACTGTACACAAAAATAAGCTCAAAATGGATTAAAGACCTAAATGTAAGGCCAGAAACTATCAAACTCTTAGAGGAAAACATAGGCAGGACACTCTATGACATAAATCACAGCAAGATCCTTTTTGACCCACCTCCTAGAGAAATGGAAATAAAAACAAAAATAAACAAGTGGGACCTAATGAAACTTCAAAGCTTTTGCACAACAAAGGAAACCATAAACAAGACCGAAAGACAACCCTCAGAATGGGAAAAAATGTTTGCAAATGAAGCAACTGACAAAGGATTAATCTCTAAAATTTACAAGCAGCTCATGCAGCTCAATAACAAAAAAACAAACAACCCAATCCAAAAATGGGCAGAAGACCTAAATAGACATTTCTCCAAAGAAGATATACAGACTGCCAACAAACACATGAAAGAATGCTCAACATCATTAATCATTAGAGAAATGCAAATCAAAACTACAATGAGATATCTCACACCAGTCAGAATGGCCATCTTCAAACATCTAGTAACAATGAATGCTGGAGAAGGTGTGGAGAAAAGGGAACACTCTTGCACTGCTGGTGGGAATGTGAATTGGTTCAGCCACTATGGAGAACAGTATGGAGGTTCCTTAAAAATCTACAAATAGAACTACCATATGACCCAGCAATCCCACTACTGGGCATATACCCTGAGAAAACCATAGTTCAAAAAGAGTCATGTACCAAAATATTCATTGCGGCTCTATTTACAATAGCCCGGAGATAGAAACAACCTAAGTGTCCATCATCGGATGAATGGATAAGGAAGATGTGGCACATATATACAATGGAATATTACTCAGCCAGAAAAAGAAACGAATTTGAGCTATTTTTAATGAGGTGGATGGACCTAGAATCTGTCATACAGAGTGAAGTAAGTCAGAAAGAGAAAGACAATTACTGTATGCTAACACATATATATGGAATTTAAGGAAAAAAATGTCATGAAGAACCTAGGGGTAAAACAGGAATAAAGACAGAGACCTACTAGAGAATGGACTTGAGGATATGGGGACGGGGAAGGGTAAGCTGTGACAAAGTGAGAGAGTGGCATGGACATGTATACACTACCAAACGTAAAATAGATAGCTAGTTGGGAGCATCCGCATAGCACAGGGAGATCAGCTCCATGCTTTGTGACCACCTAGAGGGGTGGAATAGGAAGGGTGGGAGGGAGGGAGATGCAAGAGGGAAGAGATATGGGAACATATGTATATGTATAACTGATTCACTTTGTTATAAAGCAGAAACTAACACACCATTGTAAAGCAATTATACTCCAATAAAGATGTAAAAAAAAAATGTGAAGCTCATTAATGGGTAAGATATGACAGATCTAAACTGTCTTATATAACATAGAAGTTCTCCTTTACAAATATAATCTTCATTTGAATGAGCTGTTTTAAGTCATGACATCCTGATGGTTCCTAAGCAGTCACCTAAAATACCATTTCTTTTAATGAAATAATACCAATGCACACCTTCTCAAACCATGCAACCCCTTCTCTTCAGTCCCAAATTTATATTGGTATGTTTCTCATCTTAACAACCTCCTGCCACTAAATGTTCTCTTCTCAAAATCAATTTATTTCAGTTTGACATGGTCCTAAACTCCTTGGTTTGAAGAAAGAGACAAAGTTGCCAGGACTTGCATTAGAGACTTCCCACAGCCTTCCAAGGCACATTTCATTCTGTTTACTGCCTCTTCTCTGCCTACGGTACACCATAAGGAAAAGCAGGGACAACTATAAGTCACATAATGCCAAATACCATTTATTGTGTGAAGAGTAACTATGCCAATTTCTTACCTAGCATCTTTTTTTTTAACACCTTTATTGGAGTATAATTGCCTTACAATGGTGTGTTAGTTTCTTCTATATAACAAAGTGAATCAGCTATACATATACATACATCCCCATATCTCCTTCCTCTTGCATTTCCCTCCCACGCTCCCTATCCCACCCTTCTAGGTGGACCAAAACAACACATCGAGCTGATCTCCCTGTGCTATGTGATTGCTTCCCACTAGCTATCTATTTTACCTTCAATAGTGCATATATGTCGATGCTACTCTCACTTCGCCCCAGCTTCCCCCGCCCCCTGCGATGTCCTCAAGTCCATTCTCTATGTCTATGTCTTTATTCAGAGGTTCTTCCCGAGTCTTTTGGGCCTTGATTGTTTTCAGCTTAAAATAATCCACATGCCAAAGAGACATTTTGGGGTGGTAAATTTTGTTTCCCTATAGTACACTTGCTGTGAGTATAAATATGAGAAGGGTATTGATATTCATCAATAGGTGAATGCTGAATAGCCCAATAAATAAACTGGGGTAGTTACTGACCTACTGCCTCTTAGTCTTATATCTGGCCTTCTCAATTTTGCTCAGTAATGCCAGGGCTGGGAGTCTGTTTTTCCAGGACACCTGGTAGGTGGAGCCAGTAGGAGGTGTTGGGAGAGTGAGACACAGGGAAAGGGAAGAAGCAGCATTTCTTCCTCCCTCTCCCTTTACCTTTAGTGGCATCTTAGGAAGTGGCTGTGACCCTGGTTTCAGCCATGAAGCCCTCTTCTTGATTCCAGTACTGACATGTGGCCTGTGCTTTGTACTCCTGAACTCTGGTAACACAACTTCCTCCCTTTTCTTTCACCAGCAGTAGAAGTGTTGAGTGTTTCCTACAATTATTAATTTCTGGGTTAGCACACTATCCCCATTCACTCTCTCTTTAAAACATGTAGAGTGTCTCTGCTGGACATAGCCTTCCTTTTGTCATTCTTTCCTGGATATTTAAATATCTCAATTCACTTGAATCAGTGATTTTCACACAGGTTCTTGGAGGCTGGGGATTTCCACAAGGCCCCTAAAGGCTGCTGCTTAAAAAAAAGTAAAGGAGAGAGAGGATCCGTATTGTTTGGAAAACACTTCCTCCCTTCAACCATATTATTTTTGTTTACGTTTCTCAGAGGAATTCCGTCACAACAAAGGCTTTTGTATATTAAAAAATGATTGAAATCATGGATTTTTACCACTGGCAAACATGTTGAACAAATCTTGATCAAGGATAAAAATCCAGCTATTGCCTCAGTAGAAGTTGCTGTATTCTAAACATAAGGTGGGGGTGGGGGTTGGGGTGTGTAAATTGGGTGCCCCCAATTTACTCCCTTTCCTTTCACTCACTCCACCTCATCACCTACAATTCTGTCCCAATAGACCTGACACTCTGCCTCTTGTTTCTAGGGTACTCTTGCTCTAAGGAGCCTGGCTGAAAATTTTCCTGAACTCATTGTGTATCAAAAGACTGAATACATCCATAAAGCCTGCAATAAAAATAACCCAAACAAATGACTATCCCATCACATGTCCTATTAGCAAAGTACTTGTGTAGGAACAAAATGTTGTTGTTGGTTTTGTTTTCATTTTTCTAATACAGTCAAGGCCCCAGTGAGACATGAATGTGGAATATCATCCCACTTTATAATATATGCACCATAATCTTCTTAAAATGAGTTTTCACTTCAAGAAACATAAGGACTTAAATATGAGCAGCCTGTTTTGTGCATTTGTGTGTTTGGCATCTCATTACACTTCAGACCATTTTGTCTTCTTAGAACAATTGAATATCATTAGTGGAGGCATATTTTGTTGCCAGAACATTCTTAGTTGACTGTGCTTGTTAAAATGTGTCCTTTTGCCAGCTGATGGATGGGAATTCTGAAGGGTGCCTGGTGGGTGAGCATTTGAATATCAGAACTTTCATCTCTTTCTTCCTGAGAGAAAAATAGCTTTGCTACCAACCAACACAAATTGTCCTTGACTTCCCCTCCCTCTTTTGTCTTCTTTGTGTAACACTCTGTTTAGCTCACATTTCTATCAGGCATCCAGACTATGCAAGATATAAAAGCTTCAGAGCCAGGCAAGCCTTGGAACAAATCCAGACACCTCAGCTTTATTTACATGGTGACCTTGGGCAAATCACTGAACCTCTAGGGTTTTAATTTGCAAAATGGGCTTCCTAATGCTTATTTTTCAGGGTCATTACAATTAAAATTCCTCACCTGGTTTGGGCACCTAGTAGATGCTTAATGATTGGTAGCTAAACAAAATAATAGACAACAAAAAATACAAAAAACAATTAGAGAAGAGCTGAAAAGGAAATATAATGCAGCATTAATTAGAATATAACCAGGCACTAAAATATAATGTACCCCAAGATAAATAACTTTAGAAGAAAAACCTAGAAGTTACAGGAGTTTCTTTTTACGTACAGTAGTTACTTTCTATAAAGTCACCAGGGACACTCAATTTAGTAACACTGAACCATTGCTCCTATGGTAAAAACAGGATTAGGTTCCTGTGAGCCTTTGGTCACAACATTTTCATAAACTAATCAATGAACAACCTTATGTTATGTTTGTTTCTTTTAAAGACACCTCATTTAAAATATATTGTTGATTCATTTAATATGGCACTCACATCCAACAGCCTCTAACTCATGGCTGAATGAAGTTTACCTAGACATGTATTTTCTCCATGAGGTACATCCCAACCTTAAGCAGAAAGATAACCTTTCTGCTTATCTTACTTAGGAATAAGAGACAGAAACTCAATATGCTTAAAGGCTATCTTAAACATGTAAAGGCACAAAATACATAAAAATGTGAAATATTTCACACAAAATAGACCACAAAGAGGAAATGTGTTTACAGTATGAGAGCTTGTCTGTTCAGCCTCAGCAGGGATGCACACAGGGCAACTAAAATTTTTCACCACTTTGTGCACGTGCATGTCCGTGGATGACCATGAATATGCCATGAGTATTGATTGACTTGGGGATTACAAATAATTTTAGCAAGTAGGCAAATTACAAAAAATAAATCTGTGAATAAGAAGGATCAACTGAAAATATAAGCAGGGACCCTTGGACCCAGGAGGGATGCCTTAAAATGAATGATGAGAGGAGAGAGTCCAGGCAGGAATTGTCAAATCAGCAAGGCCAAGATCACTGAAAGTCGGGAACAGTGTATGGGAACAAATGACAAGCCAGGAATCCTCTGGCCCAGATCCCACATGTTGCTCCTGCTCACTTCCTTCAAATTGAACGTGCCCTGCTCGGAGCAGCTTTTCCTGGCCTCTCCATCAAAACAGCATCCAGGGACTTCCCTGGTGGCACAGTGGTTGAGAGGCCGCCGGCCGATGCAGGGGACAAGGGTTCGTGCCCCGGTTCGGGAAGATCCCACATGCCGCGGAGCGGCTGGGCCCGTGAGCCATGGCCACTGAGCCTGCACGTCCGGAGCCTGTGCTCCGCAATGGGAGAGGCCACAACAGTGAGAGGCCCATGTACCGCAAAAAAAAACAAAACAACAACAAAAAAAAAACCCCAAAAAAACCTTCCATTGCTCTTTATAGGCTTCCCCTACTTTATTCTCCTCCAGAACACACCTGCATGACCTGATATATGTGGGGTTTTATTTGTGAATTGTCTGCCTGTCCCTGACAGAATGCAGACTCCATGAGGTCGGGACTTTGTGGACTTTATTCTCCAACCTCGGGGACCTACAGAACACCTGCCACAGGATGGTTGTTACTATCTGTTGAACGAGGACAGGAATTTTAATGACTCTGAAGAACACATTGAAAAGTACACATTTTGTCTAAGAGGAAATAAACAGTCATTTGAGTGAACAGGCCTATCAGATATGAAAGATTTATAGTGCTTCTGATGCTATATGCAAAATTAAAGAAGAGAAAAATTGTTCCTATACTCATGGGGTAATCGATATAAAAAGAGAGGAGAAATGGGCTTAAGATGGAGACCACTCTATGCTGGCATCAGGAATTACAGCTAAGCATGATTGTTTATATATATATATATATATATATATAGAGAGAGAGAGAGAGAGAGAGAGAGAGAGAGAGAGACAGGGATCTATGGGGTTGTGGAAAAAAGAGATAGAGAATGTACAGATTCGATTAGTGTACAGATTCGATTGCCTGCATCTAAGTGTCAGACCCAAATAAATACAAGTTTCTCTGTCTTGAAACTTTGGGGGATGTTGACACTCAAAAGCATCACCCCCTCCCAACTCTAAATTGCAGCATGTAAAGCATGCTTGACTATCCCATGTTAGTTCTAGGCCCTTTCTTACTCTATCTACATCTTCACAGAAATCATCCAAGCATCTGTCCTTAACAAAACAACCTTCTGGCCATTTTTCTGTCTGCCTCAACTGGAACTGCAATCTACATGGTATGATTTAAAGGAAACTGGAAACTTCTCTACATTGTTAATGATGTCCAAAATGAGAATATCGCAGAATCTTTGGGGTCTAAGAGCTTTCAAAATTCTTCTGTACCTGGAAAACTAACAATTAAACTACTGTCAGTCATTAATACTTCAGTGTAAATTAGCTTATCCTGGAATTTTAAGCAGTAATCGTGTAATTTCAAACTAATTTTATAGAATGAGAAAACTGAGATTCATAATGGGAATATAGTGTTATAACTAATTTAGTAATTTGAGACAGGAAAAAAACCCAGGTCTCCTGGCATTCAATTAACTATAGCATTCTGATCTAAAACCTTTTCAGTACAGGTGGTTGAGACCATTTCTTAATGAAATTTCCAATTAGTAAATTCTTATGAGGAAAAAGTATAAGCCCTTAGTAAAATGCAAATATCTTAACAGAAATAAATGAAAATAACTTGAAAAGGTATTATCCTTACTTGGTTTATCAAATTAGCTGTTCCCAGAAGTCAAGTCGCATCTTCGGACACACTATCCATCTATGAAAGAGAAACTAGACTTAAGAGTTCCCCAAAGCAACCATCAACCTTGCCACTCTTCTACATTTGACTGTGGCATATCTACAGGAGTCCAGACCCCACAGAGGCTGGCAGGCAGCTATAGGGAGCTTTCTCTCTCTGAGCTGATTATGGTGAGTCCCTGAGTCATGTAGAAGCAACTTTGAATCCTTGTGACTGCAAATGTTAGTCAAGAAACTGATTATACCCCACTGGGACCTGAAAAATGATTCCTTAATGGAAGAGCTGGGTTTGACTAAAATGCCTTTGGGAATGTTTCATTTCAGTGCTGCCTATTTCTTTAATATATTCCTCTAATGCTTTCCCAACCACATTTTACACACACACACACACACACACACACACACACACACACACGAAGAAATTTATAAGCAATTACACTTAGCTGTTAATGCTTGATGCTAACTTAAAATAATCTCCATGTTCTATCTTCAACCCATTTTTCCTGTAGATAAGTATTGCTTACCTTCTCAGGAGTATTTAAGTTGTCAAAAGGAAATTTGCTTTTCTTACCCCATGAGGGTGGGAAAAATTTTTTCTTTTCTTTAGTTTGCATAGTGTCAGGAAACATATCATTGCTATGAATTGAAGTGAAGTACCAAAGGTGGAATTTCTGACATGAGAGCAGGAAAGTGAGTGAGCTACTTGGGGAAATGTGATCCCTTTCCAGTTACTTCCAAGAGAAACTACATTTGCTGCCACAGTTTTGTACACTCATATTCCAGCACTTTTATACACAGAGATTTTGAGCACCAATAATAACATGATCTGCAACACTATAGGTGATTAGAAGAAACATCTGGTTTTCTATTTTAAAGTCCTATGTTTTGCACAGCTGCATTAGACCACTGTGTTGGGGGAAGGAATGACATTCTTCTAAACCAGGGGTCAGGAAACCATGGTTCATGGGTCGAATCTAGCATGCCACCTATTTTGTAAAAAAAGAAAAAATATGTATTGGGACACACTAACACATTTATTCATGTATTGTATTGTGTATGGCTCTTCTTATGCTAGAACAACAGTGATGAGTAATTGTGACAGAGACCATATGGCTCACAAAGCCAAAAAAACTTACTATTGGCCCTTTATACAAAAAGGGCTCTAAACCAGTAGATTTACTTGCTCTAACCAGTGGATCAGGTTTTAAACATAAGCATTTATGTTTTAACAAGGCTTCCAGGAAAGGTTGCTACCTATGGATGTTTGAGAAATTCACATGGAACTCTATTTGTGCCAGGCTTCGAGGAGGGTCAAGACATGAATGGAGAAAGGACAGGTTCAAGACTGTTGCCCAATACTCAGGCTCTAAGGAAATTCTACACGATAGCTTCCTCTTAACTTTCTGAGTCTTGTGTTCCCTCCAGCTTTCTGACTTAGCCTCATATTTCCTAATACTGATTTTGGTACATTTCCACTTGGCTCTTGGCATCCTCTATTTAGACAGACAGTATTTATTTTTGGCATCACTCTTTGGGACTACCCTTGCCACTAATATTGTATATGATATTTATCTGTTCTTGCACCACTGCTGGCTCCAGACATCCTTCTGGTTTTGGTCTATTCCCATCCCAATTTGAGTACAAGCAAAACAACAACAGCAAACATTATTCTCAGCTGAGTGATTTATCTCTCAGGAGGTCTCCAATTCTTAATGTTTGATCCCAAAACAAACATGAGATTGAGACACCTAGACAACTGTTTTTATCCCATATCCCAAGGTCAAGCAGTGCCCAAGGAGTTGTTAAATGGGATTGCCCAAGGACACATAATTCGATAGCCTCGGGAAAAGCACTGTCACCAAGTCATGGTATGGGATTACCTGGTGTGCTATTAAACTAATAATCAACATCATCTTCAGATTCAGGAAGGTGGCATTCTTCTCCAGTTCCATCTATTTTCCCAAAGACTTGGAGCAAAATCTGCACTAGGATTTGCCTTTAACAGTGAAAATATGGGTGATAAGTTTCTCTGCACACATCACACCCACCTGTCTGTCCTTCTCTTGGCCATGAAGCCAAAAACAGTTTTATTTTGATGGTACAAGTTTACCAGAATTTGTAACATTAAACTAAATGCATTGACCTTTGGAGATTTAAAGACTCTGAAAATTAGTGATACATCTATTTTCACAAACTAAAAAAAGTAAAGTATGGGTATGTCACTATATATGATATATATTCATACACACATAAACATATATATGGTATCATTCTGATATATATGACAATAAAACAATAAAAAATAGTTTATAATATTCCAAGAATTAATGTAATATGGAGTCATTTATAGTGACTCCAAATAGTGAAATGGGTCAGATAGCCCCATTTACCTTAAAACTTCCCCAAAATACCACTGTTAAAAATGTAAAATTAAGCATTTTGTTATGATGACTTTGAAAATACAGTAAAAATCTGAATTATTTTCAGTATCTCTTCCTGAAAAGTTAAAACATACATAAAACTTGTATAAACTTAATATCTAAAATATTTAGATAGGAACTTCTTAGCAATAGAACACAGCTCTGTTTATGTGCACTAGTTTCCAGAAAGTTTGCAAAACCAGGATTCTTGCAGATAGCCATTTAGATAGAGACTGATGAAACATGACCCTCTGTGAGCTCCATGAGACCTGATCTGTGTCATATTCATGACTGTATCATCAATATCTTGTGTCATAACTGGAACCCAACTCCTTCCAAAAAAATGTCTGTACCTTTGTTTTCTTGGATACAGTACCCTTGGACTCAAGCTCCAGATTGCATCAGGTAGAGTTATTATTCACCTTTGAACACTGGGCCTTAAGAAGCCAGTCTGTTCCCACTAGGGGCCCTTGGGTCAACTCAACTTCTCCCAGCCCTGGTCTATCCCAGCACTGGCTTCCTTCTCATCAGTATCAAGAATGCCGTGCAGCTGTGCTCATTCATGTTCTAATGATTCTCTCCTCTGTAAAATTTGTATCACCCAATTGTTACCACCTCTGGGAAACTGTATGAGCTACTTCCAGCAGTTCTTTCTAGGCCCCTGTAGTTCTTCTCAGGGAGATGATGAAGATATGTGTCAAAGTTAAATGAGAGTAAAACCCCAGGGGGTAAGAGCAAATGCATCCATTGAGAGTGATAGAAACAAAGGCTGTAATGTAGGGACCTGCTGCGGAGGGCACTGGATGATGTAGATATAGGGAGTATCTGGGAGGAGAAAAAAGACTAGGACAGGACAAAACTTTCATCAAAAGGAAAATAATAACAGAAAAAGAAAATAACACAACAACAGATGGTTATTGCCAACAGTGGTGAAGAACCCCTCCAGTCGGTGATGATGAAGGAACTACTCTGAAGGAATGCCTTGAGTGAAAAGCAATGAGACAGAACATCTTGTTACAGCTACTGACCTTCCTCAAGATAGGAGGGAAGGGAGCACAGACATCAGGTTGGCTAAACCAGAAGAAAAGAGAAAAATACCGAGGTTTGAGTGAGATGGAGCATGGTTGAGGATACATTTACAAGAGTAAATTTTAATTGTTTCCATTGGGTAAATCTTGTTTTCCCATCTAGACTGCCAGATCCCAAAGGGTAGAGACAATGTTTTGTAAGTGTTTTGAAAACACAGCATGTACAAAATCTTGTCCAACTCATAGACAAACTTGTCTAAAATCACAAGGCTAGTAAATGTCAGGACACTTTGTCATTACAGTTCTATTGGCATCCCTAGATCAAATGTATGCTTTTTTTATAATGTGCATTTTAGATTTGCTTCAGTCTTAGCTTCATTTGAAATCTTTTCTGTTGTACATTCTTTTTTCTTACCTATTTTTAATGTCTTATGTTGTTATAGTCTATGAATCTCTATAAATCATCCTATGTTCTTTCAAGTACAAAGCAGTTAAATGAATCAAGAAATAATACTATTTATATGATACACACACACACACACACACACACACACACACACACATTTCCCCTTCAGTGGAAAGATTTGCACTGTGTAGTTATAGGTTGGTTAACCTGCCCATCTACTTCTGGTAGTTCTGAAAGACAAAATTCTATCTTTACATATTGTTTAATAAAGAAAGTACTTATGAACCCAACTAAATGTAAGCCCTCATTAAGGTCTGGGGTCCCTCTCTAGTATCCTTCTCTTTCATATCCTCTCAACGTAACAATTTTTTGATTGCCCACTTCCCCTGGGTCTCTCGTTTCCCACCAAGTCTCCACTACCTCATGCCAAGTTCAAAGGACTCAGAATGAAGACAGAGGCACCCCCTTTCCTTGGGTCTTAAGCCAAGTATTTCTGTTATTTACTGCAGTTTCATTACTTTTGATCATTAGGAGGAATGTTGGCATATAGGAATGGAAATTGAGATGGAGTAACTTTCAGCAACATGAAATGAGCTATTAGCAGAACCCAATTCTATGGTGTCCTAGTTGCTCTTGGAATATGGATTTCTGTGTTTCAGCCACACAAGATGATCTCTTGAGTTTGAGGGAAGTCTACGAATAAAAGGTTAAAAACAAGAAATAATAAAAATGACTTACTAAGGAATTTAAAATCATAAATGCATGCAAATTCATCCCAAAGAGGATGAATTTAATCAATCATTAAATAATTAATGAGGACTTAATGTTTTGTAGAACTCTCCTAGGCACAGATGGGAATGAAGAAAAAGGGAAACTTTAAGTCTTAATTGTCAAAAACATGGAAGACATACAATATGTTGCATTAAAAATAGGGTGAAGTTGGGAGAAAAGTAAAAGTGTTAATATACATGGTAAATTTTACATACATTGATATGGATATATATTTTTATATCTATATGGATCTCATTACCCTAAGTAGTACAAGATGAAAATATTAATGCCTTTGAAATGGAACACTGAACCAAGCATAGATTGGGGTGTAGGAGATAAGACCAGCTCTCACTTGGCTACAAATAAGCTTTGTGACTCTGGGGAAATTAATGTCTATATTTAGCTCTTTCTTCATCTGTGAAATGAGGGTAACTGGATTATTTCTAAACTGAAAGAATACGTTAATTTATGAATATATAATACACTTCTTCATATTAAACACTAACATATTTACCAAAAGAAATTAGAAATATTTGAGATTTGCTTCTAAATTTAGAGGGTGATATCAACAGAGGCAACCATGATCTCCCCAACCTGTCCCTCAATAAACTGAGATAAAGCCCAGGGCAGAATAACAATGAGACCAAGTTTAAGAAGGATATTTTAAAGTGCTTGTATTTTGAAAAAGTTCAAGCAAGAGTATAAGTGAAAAATCATACCATTGGATTGTTGGCAGAGGTCATCAAAGGAGATGACTGCCAGTTAACCCAAGAACTGGCCCCAGGCTCCTCAGCACCCCCACCCAGGCATCCTTGGAATGTATGTTCCCTCCACCATTTCCAAAGTGGGAACCGTTTTCTATGACACAGCCTTGAGGGAGCAACATATCATTGAGACCATGTGGATGGTATATGTGACTGAATTCTGCTTCGGCCTCTCCGTAAACATGTAAGATGCTGGTAGGTAAGGGTAGGATCTATTCATCTTGCAGCTCCTGAGACAAGCCTCCTTTGTAAATTTCCTTCTTCTTAACAGTGCCACCTATCAATCTGGGGTGGCTTCCTCTTTCCTGGTCTCTCCTTGCTCTTTGTATACAGGGGCAAGTTTCAGATTTCACCAGGGAAGCCCCTAAGCTTTCCAACCAACATGGATTAAAATTTTTATAACACATTTCTCCTTTGCCTTTTGCAGGGAAGATGCATAACACAACTAAGACTCCAGGATCTAAAGCTGGACCAAAAACAAGTTCTAGTATTTATTAGCTGTTTCACTGTGAGCAAGTTAAACTCTCTAGGAATCAATGACCTTATTAGAGAAGCAAAAGTAAGATTTTCATCAAAATAATTTTTGTAAGGAGAGCATTAAATAAAATAAGCATTTAATAACAGGTAAATTTTCTGATATTCTTATTTACTCAGTTCTGAAAGAATAAATAAAATGTTTATTACTGAATTGGAAGAGACATCACCACACCCAGGAAAAATTAGTTGTAATAACTATATTTAAAATGCTAACATACTCATACCAGTGGGTCACAATTTAAATGCAATCTAACCTTATTCCTAAAATTAACATTATCCAAAAGTTGATCATTAAAAAGGACAGTGAGTTTAGTCTTCACTTTCATCTATCTTTCTGAGTGAGGTCTTCATGGTTGGTCCTACCCACCTTCATTGTCTGACCTATGCAATGTGCCTATGGGTTCTCCTTAATGCACAGGTGCAGCTGATTTCTTCATCTAACTGTCTGCAAGGGTTTTTTTTTTTTTTTTTTCTTTTCCTGTCAAACTCTTTGAGGGCATTGGACTGACAATTCTGGGTCGGACTGAGTTTAACCTTTTCCTTTCAAATCAAATTATGGGGAAAATGCCAGGGAAATGGCTCCCTAACAGCTGGCATTGTTCAGAAATCACTGAGCTTGGTGAATTTGTAAGATAAGTGTCTAAATTGTGAGGAAAGGCAGACAGCTTCCCCTCTCAGGCTGATATCTGAGGGACTAATGACTAAATGACTCCATTTTGCTCTCCACACAATGGCCTGTCCCAGAAGACTTAAGAGGCTCTTGGGGCTCAGTGGCCTCTCCAAAAATCAGCCTGCCTAAAAGCTGGTTTGGGGTCTTCCCTACTGCCTCTTCTCCCTATTTAGTAATCTTATAACTTTTAAAACTGGTGAGGAGAGGAGAGGGTAGATTCTAGCCTTGAGTAATGTGAAATCCAATGAAAGCTCCCTATCATGACACTAAGAAAAATGACTAAGGAAATAAAAAGTACTCACAGGACAAAAGCCAAAAATGGAGAAGCAAATTTAAAGTATTATTAGAGAGCCACCAAATTCACATTAAATACTAAAATATTAAAATTGATTGAGGTTGTGAAATAAGTGAATTACTTAGTCTCCCATGCATTAAAACTAATTTTTCATCTCCTTCTCCAGGCCACTTCCCACTGGCTTTCGTTGAGCCCTCTTAATATTTTATTTGCTGAAGGGAAAAGGTTTCCTTTTGACATATTGGCATCCCTGGGGTTGGTTGGCTACCTCACTGCCAACTCCATGAGCAGATTTCTCAGTCTAAGTGAAGCAACAATAAAAAATGAAAGATTTTATATACCTCCTAAACTCAGCAGATTTTTCAACCAGTGCTCCCCCAAATACTTTTATCCATGAAGCCACCCCCTTTGTACTTTACATTTCTACCTTTCTAATTCCCTTTCAACCTCTCCAACCATTTGATGGTAATTCATCAAAAAAAAAAAAAAAGCCAAAAAAAAGTTGAGGTCACTGCATTTGAGCAGTCAAAACTAGCTTTTACTTTTCTTAGGTTGGAGTTCTGGGGAAAGAGCTTGCCTGTTTGGAGATTTAGATCAGCCAAGGTATGGTGGTCCCCGATTTCTGGAACTCAGGAATTAATATGGCAGATCCTCTTAGTTAGGAGGTGAACTCAATACTGGTATACAGACATCAAAACAGATGCTCAAAACAGAGCAGACAAATGCTCCAAAGAAGTGCTCAAATCACTGGAGATGGGCTTTGGAGGCTTACCAGAGTATTAATCATAAAAACCTCCAAGTTTCCTGTCTTATATTAACATGCTAAATCTGGACTCTTTGCTGTAAGGAAAGTTTATACGTGTGAGGGCAGAGCTAAGATCAGTAACACTCAATGTCTCTTCAGAATGAAGTGGGATTCCAAACTCTCCATCACTCCCTAATGTTCCCTTCTTCAGGATCATGAGATAAGAGCAATGGTTTTGTGCACTGATAAAGAGAAATTTGACACTGGTCTAGTCTAAACTCCACTTTCCCACGTCCTGAAACTGCAGCAAACAGAAGGGATCTGACTTGCTCTAGTCAATACTGAGAGCCTGGTTTCCAAGGTGCCCAATTCAGAACCTTTGTACAGAACATTTTTAGGGCAGCTAGTGGTAGGAATGTTTTCTTAATCTTAAGGCTCATGCTTCTTTTTTCAGATCATTCAAGATTAGGGGCTAAGGCAAAAGCCATGCTATTTCACTTCATTTGAATCAAAAGGAAATGGTACAAAGGTATTATCTTGTTATTAAATTAATACACTCAACCTGGTTCAGAATTCAGGCTCAAGCTTCAGTGTATAAAACCAATAACTATCCTTGTGTATTCAAAACTATCAATATGTTAGTTCAATCTATTCCTGTGATGCTCTTAGAAGAAAAGTCAGAAGTCATCAGCCCCACTCATTCTATGAGAAAATGTTTGTTCAGCACCATTATTCATATAAAATCACACTGCTGGTCAGTACTGAGGACCAGAACTTAGCTGCCCCATTGCTAGTTCTGTGCTCTGCCTACTGTCCCCTAAAGGAAGAAGATATATTGTAGCATTTATTTAATGAAGGACATCAATTAAATAGAAGATTCCCAACACTTCGACAGAAGGGTACAGTAACCCATGTGATAACAGTAGTTCTTATAGGAATCAAGGGAAATTCCATAACAATAAGCTTGGGAAGATATACTAAATAGAGCTAAAAGCATTTTTGTGTGGCAGAAATTTTCAAAGACTTTAATATCTTGGTGACTTTTGCAAACATTTAAGACAGGGATATACTAGACCTTTCACAAACATAGATGACCCTGGAAGTCATCAATTGAGAAGCATTTGAAGTGAATACTGAGACCCAGAATGTACCCCTGGAAACACCACGTTAGTGCCGGCACAGCCCGTGATTTATCCATCAGAGTTGCCAGATTAGCAGGTTGGAACAGGGAATCAAATGAGTAGTCCTCTCAAACACCAATTGCTTTTTCAAGGCTACATTGAAGAGCCCCACAATTCTCAAGGCTTTAACCATCAACTCATTGTGAAAGTGCTAAAATCACAATACATAATTTTTTTTTCTCAGAGCTGACCTATCACGTTAAACCTCTTAACCTGTCCACCCCTCAGCTGCTCTCTATTTTTTCACATTAATTGCAATCATACTCCTTTGCTCTTATCACACTTGTGCATTTTCTGTTTCCATAATGACCATGGCTCTTTTAATATCTTGTCTTTGCTTATACTGCTCTTCTTATCTGTAATGAATTATTTTCTCCTTCCTCTCGGTCTAACACAAGCCTCATTGAGATGACTTTACATCCTATCTCCTCTCTAAGTCATCAGCATCCCCAGTTCAGAAGTGAATTTCTTCTGCTATAAACATGCACTAACTGCCTAATTCTGCTAGTTATATTTTCACAGATTTGTGTTTTATCTGCTTATTTAGGTTATAATCTCTTTTACTCATCTTTGCTTCTCCATCAACATGGAGCTTGATGTCTGGCATATAAAACATTTCAAATAATTGATTGTTAAGCTTAAATGAAACAAGAGTTGAGTTCTATCAGTATGCTGAGATCAGATTCAAGAGTGCTTTTAAGCCATATAGAGGACTTTGGACTTAATCTGATAGACGTCTGGAGTTGTTCTGGATTTCTTCTTGAAGGAAGCGATATGAAAAAAAGGTAGCATCATCCCTAGTTGGACAAGTAATGTCCCATATGTAAGCTTGGTGGTCATAGTTAAGCATTCCGAATCATACTTCCTAGGTCTGAATTCCAGCTCAGTTCTTACTACCTATGTGAAGGTTACTAAATCTCTCTGCCTGTCAGTTTCCTCATCTATCAAATTAGAATAGCATTACTGCATTGCTCCTAGGATCACTCTGAGGTTTGCATGAGGTAACCCATGTAAAGCCCTTAGAGCAATGTCTGGCACCCAGTGATCCCTCGAGAAACATTAACTAGTACTATAACTAACAACATGGAGAAGTGAAAAGAGAGTTGATCTGGGAATCAGGAGGCCTTGGCTGTTCTGCAGTTTGAAGAAAACTTACAAATGAGGTTAAGTATTGCCAGTGAAGGCACCTGTTTTGTATTTAAGTAAAAAGAGCATGTGTTTGGTGAATTCACCATTTTCTGAATCCTAGACTTACAGGCTTGAAATCAGACTAGTAGCACAGCAAATGCATGAAACAAGCTTACAAAGACAATCTATTAAACACAGAAGCCCAATTCACTAATTTACAATGAGAAATATAACTATTAATTAGACAGAATGTCAATGTTTATGGATAAGCATGTTCTCTCCTGTGAACGAGTATGTATAGGAAGCCAAATTATAATCCAAGAGCTGTTTGATGAAAGAGGAACAGAGCAGGGAGAGAAAGGGGACAACCTTGATCACATAATCAATTTCACAACCAGATGCACCCCACTCTGTGACAGGCATATACCTACCACTCAAGAGATGCCAAAACAGACTCCCCACTTCATCTTTCTAGGGACAGAGAACATTCCATTTCTTTGGCTTCTGATGCATCCCTTTATAGATGCTATGCACAACACAGTTTTCTTGTTACAATGCAGTCATTTGGATGGATGTTTTTTAACTGCAATCAATTTTACCTGGAATTTTGCCTGAATGCTATGATTGAATTCTTGATGTTTAATGATAATTTATTAGGACAATTTTAAGATAGTTATATTCTCCATAAACTTTTTTGGTGAGCCTCTGGTAACCCTGAGAGACTCAGCAGAATGGATTTCTGTATGCTTTCCATCTGGAGTCTTCCTAAATCTATCCTTAGATGATATATCAATTAGCTGGTGTTGAGTAATAAACAACCCCAAAACCTATTGAATCAAATGTTTGTTTTGAGCCCATTGTTTGCTAAAGACCCTGTGCCTCAGTATTTGGAGCTGGGCTCAGCTGAGCCCATTTCTATCCACATGGTGTCAGCTACATTTACACACATGTCTGAGCTCAGATATGATGGAGATGACTGGGGCAATTGGATCTCTCTCCATATGTCTCTCACCCTCCTTGTTCTTTTATGTTAAATCAAGTGCTAAGTCAGGGGCAATAGACTTCACTTCTTGATGGAAGAAGCTGCAAAGGATCTATAGCCATATTTCCTAAAACCTGCCTTGAATAGGAATAAATTATGACTGAACAAATGAATGAAAGAATGAACTAATGAATGAATGTGTCTTCAAGTAGAGAAGTCCTACCTGTTGCATACTCTGGGCAGTGAGTCTCTGTAACCCATGAGTCCAGAAAACCTAACTGGAGGGGCCACAGTGAAAGGGACTCAGTCCCAGAAAGAAGTTTGAAGCAGGCAGCATGAATTATTCTCTCCCGACACTCAAACTTTATGGTCCTAAGAACACAATCAGCAGGGGAGGCGAAAGCCCCTGAATGGAGGCTGACATCGAGTGACCCTTGCTGAAGAAGCTGACGCTGACCACTTCTGCCCAGTGATGGAATTTGATGGGTTTCATCATCTTCCTCCTGTGTCCGCTCCAGTTCTATCGATTGCATCGCCTTCAATATCTCTTTTGTGGTTAAAGGCTGCTCCCGAGACTGCCCTCTCTGAGTTGCCCAGTTTTGTCAATTCCAATTGAGCCAGACATCCTTTTACCCTTTCCTAGACAACAAAGCTTTCTGGTCGATGTTCAAAAAAAAAAAACAAAAAACAGAAAAGGAAAGACAACTCATAGAAGGCTTAGAAGCCTCAGAAAGTCTTACTAAAGCCTTCTTTCCTTCGGATCTATTCTCCCCTGCCTGGGTTAAGGAGGGCAATTCTCCTTCTCTGCCAAGAGCTCATATTTATCTTCTCCTCAGCATTTTACCTCTGCCTTGGGATCTCAGACAGAAATCTCCTTTTTATTTTCCCCTTTCTTCTTTCTAAAAATTAAAGATGCTTTATTGAACATAAAGATAGCCTGTACATTTTAACCCTGTACATCTCTTTCATCTTTTTTTTTTCTTTTTAGCATCTTTATTGGAGCATAATTGCTTTACAATGGTGTGTTAATTTCTACTTCATAACAAAGTGAATCAGCTATACATATACATATATCCCCATATCTCCTCCCTCTTGCGTCTCCCTCCCACACTCCATATCCCATCCATCTAGGTGGTCACAAAGCACCGAGCCCATCTCCCTGTGCTATGCGACTGCTTCCCACTAGCTTTCTCTTTTACATTTGGTAGTGTATATATGTACATGCCACTCTCACTTCATGTCAGCTTACACTTCCGGCCCCCTCCAACACCCCCACCCCCCGTGTCTGCAAGTCCATTCTCTACGTCTGCGTCTTAAATCTGTTTTTCTTTTTAATTAATTAATTTATTTTTGGCTGTGTCAGGTCTTCGTCGCTGAGCGTGGGCTATCTCTAGTTGGGGCGAGCAGGGGCTACTCTTTGTTGCGGTGTGTGGGCTTCTTATTGCAGTGACTTCCCTTCTTGTGGAGCACGGGCTCTAGGCGCGCGGGCTCCAGTAGTTGTGGCTCACGGGCTCTAGAGCTCAGGCACGGTAGTTGTGGTGCACGGGCTTAGTTGCTCCGCGGCATGTGGGATCTCCCGGACCAGGGCTCGAATGCTTGTCCCCTGCATTGGCAGGCGGATTCTTAACTACTGTGCCACCAGGGAAGCCCCTTCGGCTGCGCCTTTATTCCTGTCCTGCTCCTAAGTTCTTCAGAATCTCTTTTTATTTTATTTGATTCTATATATATATGTTAGCAAACATTATTTGTTTTTCTCTTTCTGACTTATTTCACTCTGTATGACAGACTCTAGAGCCATCCAACTCACTACAAATAACTCAATTTCATTTCTTTCTATGGCTGAATAATATTCCATTGTATATATGTGCCACATCTTCTTTATCCATTCATCTCTCAATGGACACTTAGTTTATGTCCATGTCCTGGCTATTGCATTTTTGATTTTTGGGTTTTTAGAATATTTTTTAACACCTTTATTGGAGTATAATTGCTTTACAATGGTGTGTTACTTTCTACAGTATAACAGATTGAATCAGCTATACATATACATATATCCCCATATCTCCTCCCTCTTGCATCTCCCTCCCACCCTCCCTATCCCACCACTCTAGGTGGTCACAAAGCACTGAGCTGATCTCCCTGTGCTATGCAGCTGCCTCCCACTAGCTATCTATTTTACATTGGTAGTGTATATATGTCAATTCTACTGTCTCACTTTTTCCCAGCCAGACCTTCCCCCTCACCATGTCCTCAAGTCCATTCTCTACATCTGCATCTTTATTCCTGTCCTGCCCCTAGGTTCATCAGAACCTTTTTTTTTCCCTTAGATTACACATATATATATATATGTTAGCATACGGTATTTGTATTCTTCTTACTAACTTACCTCACTATGTATGACAGAATCTAGGTCCATCCACCTCACTACAAATAGTTCAATTTTGTTTCTTTTTATGGCTGAGAAATATTCCATTGTATATCTGTGCCACACCTTCTTTATCCATTCATCTGTCAGTGGGCACTTAGGTTGCTTCCACGTCCTGACTATTGTAAAAAGTGCTGCAATGAATATTGTGGTACATTACTCTTTTTGAATTATGGTTTTCTCAGGGTATATGCCCAGTAGTGGAATTGCTGGGCCATATGGTAGTTCTATTTTTAGTATTTTAAGGAACCTCCATACTATTCTCCATAGTGGCTGTATCAATTTACATTACCACCAACAGTGCAAGAGGGTTCCCTTTTGTACACACCCTCTCCAGCATTTATTATTTGTAGTTTTTCTGATGATGGCCATTCTGACAAATGTGAGGTGATACTCCATTGTAGTTTTGATTTGAATTTCTCTAATGATTAGTGATGTTGAGCATCATTTCATGTGTTTGCTACCAATCTGTATATCTTATTTGGAGAAATGTCTACTTAGGTATTCTGCCCATTTTTGGATTGGGTTGTTTGTTTTTTCTTTAATATTGAGCTGCATTAGCTTCTTCTATATTTTGGAAATTAATCCTTTGTCCATTGCTTCTTTTACCATTTTTTTCTCCCATTCTGAAAGTTGTCTTTTTGTCTTGTTTATAGTTTCCTTTGCTGTGCAAAAGCTTTGAAGTTTCATTTGGTCCCACTTGTTTATTTTTGTTTTTATTTCCATTTCTCTAGGACATAGTTCAAAAAGGATCTTGCTGTGATTTATGTCATAGAGTGTTTTGCCTATGTTTTCGTCTAAGAGTTTTATAGTGTCTGACATTAAATTTAGGTCTTTATTCCATTTTGAGTTTATTTTTGTGTATAGTGTTAAGGAGTGTTCCAATATCGTTTTTTTTTACATGTAGCTGTCCAGTTTTCCCAGCACCACTTTTTGAAGAGACTATCTTTTCTCCATTGTATATTCTTGCCTCTTTTTCTCAAAAATAAGGTGACCATATGTGTGTGGGTATATCTCTGGGCTTTCTATCCTGTTCCACTGATCCATATTTCTGTTTTTGTGTCACTACCATACTGCCTTGATTACTGTAGCTTTGTAGTATAGTCTGTAATAAGAGAGCCTGATTCCTGCAGCTCCGTTTTTCTTTCTCAAGATTGCTGTGGCTATATGGGGTCTTTTGTGTTTCCATACAAATTGTGAATTTTTTTTGTAGTTCTGTGAAAAATGTCATTGATGGGTTGATAAGGATTGCATTGAATCGGTAGATTGCTTTGGGTAGTAGAGTCATTTTCATAATGTTGACTCTTCCAGCCCAAGAACATGGTATATCTCTCCATCTGTTGGTATCATCTTTAATTTCTTTCATCAGTGTCTTATAGCTTTCTGCATACTGGTCTTTTGTCTCCTTAGTAGGTTTATTCCTTGGTTTTTTATTCTTTCTGTTGCAATGGTAAATGGGAGCATTTCCTTAATTTCTCTTTCAGATTTTTCATCATTAGTATATAGGAACACAAGAGATTTCAGTACATTGATTTTGTATCCTGCTACCTTATCAAATTCATTGATTAGCTCTAGTAGTTTTCTGTGGCATCTTTAGGATTCTCTATGTCTAGTATCATGTCATCTACAAACAGTAACAGCTTTACTTCTTCTTTTCCAATTCGGATTCCTTTTTTTTTTTCTTTTTGTTCTCTGATTGCTCTGGCTAAAACTTCCAAAACTATGTTGAATAATAGTGGTGAGAGTGGGCAACCTTGTCTTGTTCCTGATCTTAAAGGAAATGGTTTCTGTTTTTCACTGTTGATAATGATGTTGGCTGTGGTTTTGTCATATATGGCCTTTATTACGTAGAGGTAAGTTCCCTCTATGCCTACTTTCTGGAGGGTTTTTATTATAAATGGGTGTTGAATTTTGTTGAAAGCTTTTTCTGCATCTATTGAGATGATTGTATGGTTTTTCTACTTCAATTTGTTAATATGGTGTATCACATTGATTGATTTGTATATATTAAAGAATCCTTGCATTCCTGGGATAAGCCCCACTTGATCATGGTGTATGATCTTTTAATGTGTTGTTGGATTCTGTTTGCTAGTATTTTGTTGAGGATTTTTGCATCTATGTTCATCAGTGATATTGGCCTGTAGTTTTCTTTCTTTGTGACATCTTTGTCTGGTTTTGGTATCAGGGTGATGGTGTCCTAGTAGAATGAGTTTGGGAGTGTTCTTCCCTCTGCTATATATTGGAAGAGTTTGAGAAGGATAGATGTTAGCTCTTCTCTAAATGTTTGATAGAATTCACCTGTGAAGTCATTTGGTCATGGGCTTTTGTTTGTTGGAAGATTTATGATCACAGTCTCAATTTCAGTGCTTGTGATTCGTCTGTTTATATTTTCTATTTCTTCCTCATTCAGTCTCAGAAGGTTATGCTTTTCTAAGAATTTGTCCATTTCTTCCAGGTTGTCCATTTTATTGGCGTATAGTTGCTTGTAGTAATCTCTCTTGATCCTTTGTATTTCTGAAGTGTCAGTTGTTACTTCTCCTTTTTCATTTCTAAATCTATTGCTTTGAGTCTTCTCCCTTTTTTTTCTTTATGAGTCTGGCTAATGGTTTATCAATTTTGTTTATATTCTCAAAGAACCAGCTTTTAACTTTATTGATCTTTGCTATCATTTCCTTCATTTCTTTTTCATTTATTTCTGATCTGATCTTTATGATTTCTTTCTTTCTGCTAACTTTGTTTTTTTTTTTTTTTGTTCTTCTTTCTCTAATTGCTTTAGGTATAAATTTAGGTTGTTTATTTGAGATGTTTATTGTTTCTTGAGGTAGGATTGTATTGCCATAAGCTTCCCTCTCAGAACTTTTGTTGCATCCCATAAGTTTTGGATCATCATATTTTCATTGTCATTTGTTTCTAGGTATTTTTTGATTTCCTCTTTGATTTCTTCAGTGATCGCTTGGTTATTTAGTAGTGTATTGTTTAGCCTCCATCATTGCTTTCACCTTATTTCCTAGATCTACATATATATATATAGTGCATGTGTATATATATATATGTATATATATATACACACACACACACATATGTATGCTTATCCATATATAGAGAGTGAGAGAGACAGAGAATTCTCATTAGGCCTAAATTATGAAACAAGGACCTTCCATTTTATGCTTCAAATTCTACAGGTCTCTTTAAGATGCTGCAGAAAGACTTTCTCAAAACAGGGGACTGTTACTATTGCTTCAGAAAGAATGGTCTGGTTATCACATGTCTCACATGCTATCATGTCTGCACCATCTTGATAGACGTGAATCAGATTTTCGAAAATCATTGTTAGACAGAGGTCCCCAAACTACAGGGTAAAATCCAATCTCCTCACTCTAAGAATAAAAATGCTAAAATAAGATCTTTTCTGTGCCGATGTGTCCAGCTTCAGCCTCCCCCCCACTCCCCACCCCAGCCATAATTACTTTGCTCAGATGCCACACCAAACCACTAATCCCAACTCTGCATTGTTCACCTCTGTGAGATTGCATCTGTGAGTCCTCTGCCCAGAATTGCCTCCCCATTAGTTTGCTTGGAAAATCCCTTTCATATTTCAGTTCAGATTTCAGTCTTATCCTTACCTGGTAAGCCTTTCCTGATGCACTTACATAGTTCTGAGTCCCTCATTTATATGATTTATATATATGTATTTTATCCCCAGTAACTTCATTGCCTTAAAACATTGTTCCTATCTATATATATCTATAGATCCTCTTCTAGTAGAGTTTGCAGAATCCTGTGTCTGTGTTTTAATACATCTCTGCTTTTGTCTTAGAACCTTCCCTGCTCTTCTGGGGCAGATATTTGTATTATTTGCCTTTGCTTTTTTAGTACATCTTCTCAACTCCCTAACTCTTCCTCTTCACCTTTCAATATCCCTCTCCATTAGCATGCTACTTTCAACTATAAACATGATCTTGTCTTCTTTATGTTACAAAATCTGTCTTGGTCCCCCCTTGCTCCTCCACTGAACTCCTTATCATTCTCCTTTACCTGGGCTCCTAATTCAAGAATAGTCCACACCTGCTATTTCAACTGCCTTGCCATTTAAACACTCCTTAATTATTTGCAATCTGGCCTCTAACTGCACCTCTTTGCTTACAGTTGCCTTCACAAAGATCATTATTTATTTGCAATACGTGCACACACACACACACATACACTTTCATGCACCTGCCTGCACACATGTATGTATATACACCAGTAAGCATATATAAATATAAGATTTTAAGCAACTCTTATCACCCTTCATCATTCACCACACTCCCTCCTTGAATTCTTGATCCCTCATCCTTCAGGGCCTTATAATTTCCTCCTTCTGGCTGAGAAGCAGTGTAGTGAACGACAGGAGATGACACTTACCTCACACTTAGGATTAATTGTTGTTCTCTCTTATTCCCAGAGCAAACTAAAAGCAGCTGACTGGGAGGAGATTCCCTGGTTTGCCTACATACTTCTGTTCCCACCTGTGAGTTCCATACTCACCACCAAGAGTCAGTTGTGTTTATGACCAAACACATTTTTGCCATTTTGGGCTTTTTATTATAATGACACATTTTAAATAAATAATATGTAAACCAATAAAGTATGAATTCAAAAGAAATATAATTATTTCTTTCATGGAAACTAAATCGAAAAGATTTGAGGAAGACAATTTGTAAGAGACAGAACACACAGATCCTATTGAATTTGAGTGAGACATTAGTTGTAGAGGAAAAATATCATAAAATTCATGACTAGACACTTGGTTGTGCTCTCTGAATTCTCATACATCCTCTATATGCCTCCTAGAATCCCTTGCTCTGCTTGCCCTGTCTCATGACCATACCTTAACTTGGGTTCCAGTACTTCACGGTCCCTGGGCTCCTGGCCTGAGACCTTGCACACATGTCTGGAATGTTTGCACACTGTGTTGTGTCATCTGCCTGCTCTGACTGCCTTCTGAATGCCTCACCCCACCGTATACTCCACTGCTGGTAGATGCACTAACTGTGAAATGTCTTCAAGAGCCACTGCTATTACTTTGGCTTTCTGGAAATATCACCACTGCCTGAAATTCCCTACTGATGATTTTTTTTTTTTTTAACCAGACTAGGCCTTTTGCATGAGTTGTGGCCCAAATATGCAACAGTGCCCTCTGGATGCCAGATGGAGGACTGCCTTCCCCCTTCCTTCATCTAGCTAGGTTGATACCCTACTCTATCTACCACCAGCTTCTTCTCATCCTGTGTCTCCCTTGTTGCTGAGAGCTCAGCATGGCTTTGCCTTTATTAACTCATATGTGATAGTTAGCAGCTGCTACATTATTAATGATGAATTTGTTGATCCCATTTAATAAACCCTAAGGGCAGGTAATATATGGGACAGCCACACTCAATAGCAGGAAGAGAGTGAAAGCAGGGCTTAGCTGCAGCTTGACATTGAAACAGGGAGAAAGCCAGACAGAGGTCATGCCCTGGGTCGGCTCATGGTGATCTTTTGGACCAAGAGGTAGGGAAGGGCAGGGTCTGCAATGGAGAGTGCCCATCAAAAAGAAAACACAGAACCATCAAAATCAGGCATCCCTACAACTCTAGGGTACATGAGTGTTAACATTCTCCATTAATAGGGAGACAAATAAAAAGAGGGAGGGATGAACATATGGAAAAATCAGCAGGGAAAACACAGTGATTCTTTACTCATGAGGAGCTGAAAAATTAATAGTAGGTGGTGGGGTGTATTGTTAATGAAGTAAATAGTAAAAGAACCTTATAGAAAGTGTCAGTGAGGTCAGTGATAGGAGCTGAAGGGACTTTATAACCACCCAACATCTTCACGGACACTGAAGTCAGGAATAAAAGTTTAGGAACCATACAGAGTGCAATTATGTGTGATACTAATGGAAAAGGGAAAAGCAATCTTTTGGGGGTGATTCACACAGTGAGTAATTGACTCTGGGTTTGGACTGTAATTGCAGCAATGGCACCTCTGGACAAAATTAGGAGGCTTTAGGGGCTGCAATCAGGCAGGTCTCTGATCCAGCAGCTTCCTGGGGGATCCAGTGTAGCTTTACAGGGTAGAGCTTTGACCCTGTCCTTATCTGTCCTCCCGAACCCTGAGCCTGAAAGCCCAACTCCCTGCCTACAGCCTCACAAAAGCAGGTCAAAACAAGAATGGGCAGAGGCAAACCCCCTGTAGTGGAGATTGAAACAGTAATCTATGTGTGTGTGTGTGTGTGTGTGTGTGTGTGTGTGTGTGTGTGTGATGGGGCCTGGAAGAGTATTCAGAGCAGCTCAAGAATTTGCGCACTCCTGTAGGTTTCCATAATTCCTGCTTCAATATGGCTGCACTCCTTGTTACTCTCCAAAAGCTTCAATTTACCCACTTAGTGCCTTGGCTCACACTATGCTTCCCAACCTAAAATGCACTCCCTTCCTCCAACAAGCCTCTCTCAAGATTATGAAAACTATGACTCCTTCAGTAAGCCTTTTCCAGATCTAATCCACAGGGCACCTCTCTACCAGGGTTTCCTACAGTCCTTGGGGTCTAGTAAACAACAGTACTACCTTGATTATAGGTTGAGTCTTATCACCCTAAAAGATCATATAAGCTTCTTAAAAGCCAGAGCCGTATCCCCAACAATATCCAGCACACACTAGAGGCATTAATTGCCCAGTGAATACATATTGATCAATTGATTATTTAACTCACTTAGCACTTTCACATTCCTTGGCTTAGGTATTTGATGGTTAGGAAAAAATTTGGTGGAAGTCAAACTGATTTTATTCTAATTAATGAGAAATAGAAATGAGACAAATGGTTTCTTTGGAACCATAGAAAAAAGACTTGAAAGACATAAAATGGCCAATCACATAAAAAAGATGTTAAACCTCATTAGTAATCAAAAACATGTATTTTTAAACAAAATACCATTTCTCACCCATCAATTTTGCAAACAGAAAAATCGGGGATTTTCCCCAATGTAGGTAAGTGGGCATTAACACATATTATATACTTTGGTGGGATGTGAATAGAATCTTTTTGGAACTTAATCTAATAGCTTTTCTGTTTTTCAAAATTAACAAGTCTACTTTTATGAACCTGTCTTACAGAGAAATGAATACTTGGTACAAAAGCATAAATATCAAGATGATTTTTGCCCTAGGGAAAAATTGAAAACATGCTAAATGCCCATCTGTAACATATTGGTTAACTAAACCAAGGGATGTCCATTATTATAGGACACTGTGGAACAAAAAAGAATGAAGGCAACTGATGAGGCAGTATCGTCCATGTACATGTGTAGGCAATAAATTAAGCAGCTCATAAGAATTGTATACATATAAATGACCCCATTAGGTTTAGAATTTGTATGAATGTATGTATATATATGAATATGTATCTGTATCTACATATATAAGTGCATAGAAAGAGAGCTGAAAGGATACATAACAAAGTGTCAACAGCTGTTAGCATCCTCTATAGAATGGAATGAGGAGGGGAAATGGAGAAGTGCTCTGTACGTTTCCATACAAAACATAGAGTTGAACACAAAATAGTTGACCAGATCTAAGGGACTTCAGTGCAAGCCCTCAAGACAAGTTTTCTCCCCATGCAATGAATGCACCAAGGACAGTTTGCCCAGGTGTGGTATATATTCTGCTTCAGTCAGCGTCTGCGCTGCCCCCTATTGGGAGCATCACGGCACTGTGAATTCATGTCACCCAGAGGCCACCTTTGCCTTCCCACCCTCATGAGAGAGTGGCACGGACATATATACACTACCAAACGTAAAATAGATAGCTAGTGGGAAGCAGCCGTATAGCACAGGGAGACTAGCTCGGTGCTTTGTGACCACCTAGAGGGGTGGGATAGGGAGGGTGGGAGGGAGGGAGACGCAAGAGGGAAGAGATATGGGAACATACGTATATGTATAACTGATTCACTTTGTTATAAAGCAGAAACTAACACACGATTGTAAAGCAATTATACTCCAATAAAGATGATTTTTTAAAAAAGCTGTTCCTGGGGCTTCCCTGGTGGCGCAGTGGTTGAGAGTCCGCCTGCCGATGCAGGGGACACGGGTTCGTGCCCCGGTCCGGGAAGATCCCACATGCCGCGGAGCGGCTGGGCCCGTGAGCCATGGCTGCTGAGCCTGCGCGTCTGGAGCCTGTGCTCTGCAGCGGGAGAGGCCACAACAGTGAGAGGCCCGCGTACCGCAAAAAAAAGAAAAGAAAAAAAAAAAAAGAAAAAAAGCTGTTCCTGCCGTTTCACACTTCAGTCCTAGTCTTTGTTCAGGACCCTTGTGTTGCCTCAATCCACATTGATCTCACCTCCTCAGAACTCCTATGGCATATGCTTGCATCAATCAATTGACAATTAATTATGAATGATTTTGTGACTTTGGGGGAGTAACTTTCAAATGAGCTACTAAGAAATTCCTATATTGTAATGTTTACAGTTTTGTTATGTGACTCTCTAGCAAGTAGCAGAAATACAGAAACTGAGTCTCTCCTTTCCTCCCCCCCCACATTTTGTATCCACTTTTCTTAATTCCCATTCCCCCACCATTCTGGGCTTGCCCCACTCAAAATGAGAACACACAATACTTATTTAGGTGGAAAGCATGGATCTTTCTCCCGACTTTGGAAGTCAGAGTTCCCCCTGAGATACAAAGGCAATGCGGCACTTTAATTAACATTAAGGCCTTCTCCTCTGATGGACCTCATGGCAATAGAGGAACTAAACTGAACTGCTTGTGACAAACTGAACTCGGCAAATTAGAGAGCCTAAAATCTCATAGGTGAGCTCAGCTGGAGTTAATGTAACCATATGAAAAATAAACACTGTAATAACTCCATTGTAATAATGAAGTCCCATTTCAAGTTTTAATTTGGGGTATTGTGCCTCTGAGTTTAAAAAGCTGGGAAAGTAGCTCTTGTGAGCTGGTCAGTTAGTTTGAATCCATTACTCGGTCTCCACTCAAAGGAAGGTCAGACCACCTAGGATTACAATTTGCCCGGGAGAGTGTGGACTCTGCTCAGTGGGACCGTTCCCCAGGGCTTCTGATTGTTATGCTCCTGGAAAGGAAGGGGGGCTGCTACAGAGTCTCAAGGTCCTCTGGGTCTTCTCTGTTTCCTACTCTCTCTGCTCTTACTCAACCATCTTCACTCCCCCACCTCCTCCAACTCCTAGAATTTCATTATAGATACACAATACATTTTTAATGAATTAAATTAACATTTTGGCAACATTAGAGAAATAAAATATCTGCCTTTAGCTAAATGTGAAATAAAGAGTGACTGCCTAAAATTTAGGTGTTATGGGAGAAAGAGAGAGACAGAGAGAGAGGTTGAGAGAAATTTTTGATTTGAAATCTACAAGTCTATAGTTGAAAAGTAGAAGATAATAAACAGGTAGACATGAGGAAGATCATAAGGGTTATATACCCATGCTGAGAAATCTGAATTGATCATTTAAAGAGCCAGTGAAAGATTTTAAATAAGGAAATGGCATGACCAAAAGTTTGTCTTAGGAAGCCACCTGTGCTAAGGCAAGTCCAGGGGCTGCAAGCGAGGGGCAATATGGAAGATGTTGGGTAGGATCCAGAGGGCCTGGAGCCCAGCCTGAGGGCTGGGAGGGTGACTGTAGTGCACAGAGACGGAGAGTCCAAGGGGTTGTTTGGATGGGAAAGAAGGGTTCTGTTTGGGACATGGTAATTTTGAGGTGCTGCTTGGGAAAAAGTAAGGCAGGGCACTGAAAGCACAAGTCCAGAAGTGTAGGCTGCACTGAGTTGAGAGATGTAAGAGTCAGGGATTAAGAGGCAGAGCTGAAGCCCAGAGAGTAATGAGGCCACCAAGAGGAGAGTCAAGTAGAAAACGTTGAAGATGCAATCCTTAAGAACACTCAATTTTTAAGTCAGGCAGAAAATAGTCCCTTTTGACTTTTCCTTTCATCCTCTCATTTAATTTAAATTTAATGAATGTCCCGGCTTTCTTTACATCTGAGATGAATCACCTCCCCTTTCGAGCACCCATGCCACCTCACACCTCGGTGCGTTTCTCAGGCTCACTTCTCATTTCTGCCAACACCATACATTGACACATTCTTTTTTCTTTGTGCCTCCTCTGGTTTTGCATTAAGTCCCTCTGAATATTTCTCATTTCCTTGGAGTGTTTGCATGTGGATGGGGTGGGGGTCTCTGAGGCAGGAGAGGTCAAGACAGGAAGTCAGTCCCATTGCTTAGAAATTGGTATCAAATAAGAAACAATTCTCCACCCCGATCCTTCCTGGTGATAGTTTATAATCTACAGCCAATGCTTTCTCCATCTTATAGGTACTGTTACATCTACATCAAAGGTTCCTCATCCCAAGGAGCAGAAACCTCAGGTGTTCACAGTATGATCAAGGCTTCTGACATAATTTCTAGGCACTCTTTAGATAAATTAATGCCAATTCATCTGAATCTACAATACTAGGATTTAAAGCATTAATGAAATATAGCAATTGAACATTTCAGTGTAAGATTTTCAGGTGCTTCCCCACACATTCAGAAGACACCCAGGCATGTACACAACTCAGAGATGGTTCTTCCTCCAAAATTCTACCTGGAGCAGAGCCAGGGCTGCCACACAAGACACAAGCACAATAGCAAACTCACCCGGGCCGACTTCCAGAGAAATAACCTGTGAACATTCTGTCTGTCTGTCTCTCTGCTTCCCTAGCTGAGAATGAGAATAAATCCTTCTGTAGCACAAGCATCAGAAGGCAGCTGGTATCTAAATCTACTCAAGTGAAAACTTTACCCTCAGGTGGGCCCAGGAGGCAGAAAGATGTAACTGCAGAGGCAGGGTTGGCAATCCTTTGTTCAAGTGGAGGAGGAGTGTTTCTACAGCGGAGCAGCAACACTGAAACACAAAAGTGAAGAGCAAGACGAGGAACTGGTTAGAAATCTAAACATGCCATGGAAAAGAAGAACAAGAGGAAATGAGAAGGACAGCTCAAGTATCTGAAAACCTGATTTGAGAAAGCACGTTGAAAGGGACTCGGCTTAATAGTGCAAAAGGAATACATTTTCTAGTAAGTGGATGCGATGAATTTTAAAACATGAGGCTGTGAGACCGAAAAGACATCAAGTATTGGCAAGTGGTGGGGAAGTACCCACCACTCCCCTGATTGGGGGTGGAGTCCAAGTCCAGAGCCTCAGGGAGCAGCCCAGAGCCCCACCTGAGCGGTCCAGGTATGCCCAGCATCAGTGGCCTCATTCCCCTTTGAGGCTGCCTGTCAATCACACCCCTGAGGGAGCTTGACTGTGTGAGAACCATCCTTCCCAAGGCACTCCTTCCATTATCCTCACTAAACCTGCCTCTACTGTAGGGATGCACACAGATTGCTCACATTAAGAAGTAAATTGATTATGAACTGAGTTTTGTCTACCAACAATTTTTAATATGTAATCTTGTCATGAGTGAACGAAAGTCATTAATAATACAGTAAGCAAAATGTGCTACAGTTAACCTTAAATTATAACTTACAAAGAGCATTCTTGCAGTTTCTTCTTTGATTTATGAGCTCAGTTTATTCTATGCAAATTCATGCATAGTTTCTAATAAGAGGGAGGAGGAAAGATAAAGGAGCTTTGAATATTTTATAAGCTTTTTCCACTTACCTTAATTTAGAATTATGAGGCTGAATATGTAAGTAGAGAATAATTACCTATTACTAGTCTCCACATAGTTTATCTATTTCAGCTCTGAACATCCTGAACGACGCAAAGCATAACTGTTTTACTACCTGGACCACTGCGAATATGATAATTAGGCCTCCTTCAACGTTACTTGTTGCTGACACATGAGAAGATAGACATTGTAATATAACCAGACAGTCCTGCGCTGTTTTTAAAATAATATACTGGACAGTCAATATTTCATTCATTGCACATAAAATGAACTTTTTAAAGAGGTTTGTGCCCTGAAAAATTTCCTTGCCATTCTCCTATTGCTGCATTCTGTGAGCTCCAGGAATAAGGAATTAAGTAAATGGAATTATATTGAAAGAGGTGAGATTGATGGTCTGGCAGATAGAGAGCACATTCCAGGAGCAGGGCACAGCCCTACTCATTCCTTCCCCCTCCTCTCCACCCACAGCAATCCCTCTTCATACACACATACTCCATGTCCCAACTTTCCACTCACCACCCACAGGCACAGGCCATGTAGATATCAGAATAAACTTTAATTCAAAAAGATACCTGCACCCTGTGTTCATCGCAGGATTATTTACAATAGCCAAGACATGGATGCAACCTAAATGTCCATCGACAGATGAATGAATAAAGAAGATGTGGTATATATGCACAACGGAATATTACTCAGCCACCCAAAAAAATGAAATAATGTCACTTGTAGCAACACAGATTGACCTAGAGATGAAGTCAGACAGAGAAAGACAAATATATGATATCTCTTATATGCAGAATCAAAAAAAATATGATCCAAATGAACTTATTTACAAAACACAAGCAGGCTCACAGAATTAGAAAACAAACTACTGGTTACCAAAGGGGAAAGGTGGCAGGGGAGGGATAAATTGGGAGTTTGGGATTGACATGTACACACTACTATATTTAAAATAGATAACCAACAAGGACCTACTGTATAGCACAGGGAACTCTGTTCAATATTCTGCAGTAACCTAAATGGGAAAAGAACTTGAAAAAGAATAGATACATGTATATGTATAACTGAATCACTTCGCTGTGCACCTGAAACTAACACAACATTATAAATCAACTATACATCAATTTAAAAAAGAATAAATAAATAAATAAAATGGGGGGGGGGGGAGAAAGAAAGCACAGGGTTTAGGAGATCTGCCAAAGAAAAGCTGAAATGGATGAGGTTAGTGATGCCTCCAGGTACAAAAATGGCTGCTCAATTATTAACTGACCACAAGGGAAAGGAAAGGCTATTCAGGGATCACCAGACCTTGACTAAGTCAATAGGAGGACTTGGGTGACTGGAGAACCCGAGTCAGTGAGGCAATTTTCCACAAGAGGCAGCGGGTGCTCTGGGAAGGACTCTCCAAGCACTCCTTAGATGTGTGCTTAGAATCAGAAGCCTGCACTAGGAAGCAGCTGGCAGTTCCCAGACTTCTGGATTCACATACACACTCTTCAGGAAGTCTCTGGCAATGGTGACTTTGTTTTTAAGAAATCTGGACCTGGAAGGAATATTGAAACTGACCAGCCCACTTAATTTAGGAAATGGGAGGAAACGGATTCTCAGCCCTTCAGTGCCTGTGCACACAAATGGATTCAAAGGCAGAAGATCCTGGCCTCTGCAGCTCATCATCTGAGTCAGCAGAGCCTCCACTTGAAGGGATACAGAATCTCAGATTTGTTTTTTCTTCTTAGATTACCAGCAGAAACTCTTAAGTACCCAGTAATGTCCTGAATTATCTGAAAAATAACATGGATTGAGAGTGAACTGTTCTTTGCATTAGTTAGGGCTCAAGTCAAATATGGTGCCATGGTTTCCTCTTCTATCACAGTAAATGCTGACCAAATTTAAGAGAAGGAGCAGGCTGCTTCCAATAAAGAAAGAAAAAAGGTTTTTCTCTCCCGGTAAATTGTATCATTGGATTTTGTGATAATTAGCACTTCATATTGTATTATAGTGATGGTGTCAGACCAACAGCCAAACAGAATTAATGAGTTAAATATCTGTCAGCAGAAAGCTTCTGGTGTGATTAAGTGCACTGCAGGTGTGTGTGTGCGTCTATTTCTTTTCTTTTTTTTTCATTGTGGTCAGTATATTGAATTGTCGAAGAGACCATCATACTATTAGCATCAATTATCAATGAGTGAAGAAAATTATAATCCCTTCTCTTGATCACGGGAGAGAATAATAATTGACATAATAAGAAAAGAAGGCACAGGAAAATGAAAATTTTAAACATCCTCTTTAGTGTCGAAGTGAATGAATGAATGATGCCTCAAATCATTCATTCCTGTTCAACTTCTGCTTCAAAATAACTTGGTAGTTTTGTGACATAAAAATTTCCATTAGTGAGTTAATTCTGGGGAAAGTAAAATTTACCAAGTTGTGCTCTGTCTTCCACTTTACATACATTGTTCATTTCATCCTTACCTCAGCCCTATGAGTATATCCTTTCATTCTATTTCAACTGAGGAAAGGCAACATCAAACAGAACTGCCTATCCTTTATTCTAACAACTAATATTTATGAAACACCTTCCCTGAGTCTAATTACATACTGAACACAGATTAAGAAAATGTGTATCAGAAGGGGAAAATGCCAGCCGTACCATAAAGGATGTTTGAATGAAGTTTCAGTTATAAAGAAAAATATGAGGGGAAATAGATAAAAAATGAAAAACAAAAGAGGGAAATAACGATATGGCACAATGTAATATCAGAGCTGTCACAATGCATTATAGAGTTGATTGTCAAATGAGTGGCAGAGATAGAAACTGCTATTAGTTTAAAAAAGAAAGAAGATTGCAGGCTAAAGTGGTCTGAGAAGATTGTAGGAGGAGAAGAGATTTGACCTTGGTCAGGAAGGATGATCAGGATTTGGATACAACAAGAAGATCAATAGGACACAACAGGGCATTTCAGAGGGGGAATGGGAAAGAGACATCTGCACGGAGCAGGTACCAACTCTATTTTGGAGGCAGAGAGCCTTCAGGCTGGAGAGGAGGATTTGTACAAATACACACTGAGTAGTAAGGCAGAAGAGGCTGGGGGAGTGCAGCACAGCCTTGAAGAGAAGAGAGAAGAATTTGAATTGTATTATTTTAGAAAAATTAAATCATCCCCATTTAATCAAATTTCTTTTCGCACCTGCTTACATTTAATTGCCCTAACTGATCATATGGGCTAGTATCTTTATACTTGGCCTTTCAGATAGCATTCTCTATCATTACTACTATGCTCATATAAAATATTTTCAAAAGTAGCTTTATATTCCACAAATCCAGTGGCTTCCAACAGTTTTTGATCATATATACTTTCCAGGAAAAAAATTGAGCTAACTGACCCCATATAAATAAATAAACAGATTAAACAGACAAGAAAACAAACATATATATATATATATACATATACATACTATAAATATGTACACTCATTATAAAACTTATATTAAACCATATTTTTTAAATGAGAAAAAAATGAAATGACCAATATTTACATTTTAATTTTATTATGTAATTATAATTTAATGTTAGCCTTTTGCTGAAATTGAAAATGTTATTCATGGTAATATTTTCAGCAAAAGGCTTCAGACTAAATATGCTTCCCATTTCAGAGAGTCTTGGTTTAATACGTTGTGATAGAACAATTGTAAGGTCCAGCAATGATTTCAGGTTTGTTTGTTTTTTTAACATCTTTATTGGAGTATAATTGCTTTACAATGGTGTGTTAGTTTCTGCTTTATAACAAAATGAATCAGTTATATATATACATATGTTCCCATATCTCTTCCCTCTTGAGTCTCCCTCCCTCCCAGCCTCTCCCTATCCCACACCTCCAGGCGGTCACAAAGCACCGAGCTGATCTCCCTGTGCTATGCGGCTGCTTCCCACTAGCTATCTACCTTATGTTTGGTAGTGTATATATGTCCATGCCTCTCTCTCGCTTTGTCACAGCTTACCCTTCCCCCTCCGCATATCCTCAAGTCCATTCTCTAGTAGGTCTCTGTCTTTATTCCTGTCTTAGCCCTAGGTTCTTCATGACATTTCTTTTCCCTTAAATTCCATATATATGTGTTAGCATACAGTATTTGTCTCTCTCTTTCTGACTTACTTCACTCTGTATGACAGACTCTAGGTCTATCCACCTCATTACAATTAGCTCAATTTCATTTCTTTTTTGGCTGAGTAACATTCCATTGTATATATGTGCCACATCTTCCTTATCCATTCATCTGATGATGGACACTTAGGTTGTTTCCATCTCTGGGCTATTGTAAATAGAGCTGCAATGAACACTTTGGTACATGACTGTTTTTGAATTATGGTTTTCTCAGAGTATATGCCCAGTAGTGGGATTGCTGGGTCATATGGTAGTTCTATTTGTAGTTTTTTAAGGAACCTCCATACTGTTCTCCACAGTGGCTGTATCAATTTACATTCCCACCAAAAGTGCAAGAGGGTTCCCTTTTCTCCACACTCTCTCCAGCATTTATTGTTTCTAGATTTTTTGATGATGGCCATTCTGACCGGTGTGAGATGACATCTCATTGTAGTTTTGATTTGCATTTCTCTAATGATTAGTGATGTTGAGCATTCTTTCATGTGTTTGTTGGCAGTCTGTATATCTTCTTTGGAGAAATGTCTATTTAGGTCTTCTGCCCATTTTTGGATTGGGTTGTTTGTTTTTTTGTTATTAAGCTGCATGAGCTGCTTATAAATTTTGGAGATTAATCCTTTGTCAGTTGCTTCATTTGCAAACATTTTTTCCCATTCTGAGGGTTGTCTTTCGGTCTTGTTTATGGTTTCCTTTGCTGTGCAAAAGCTTTGAAGTTTCATTAGGTCCCATTTGGTTATTTTTGTTTTTATTTCTATTTCTCTAGGAGGTGGGTCAAAAAGGATCTTGCTGTGACTTATGTCATAGAGTGTCCTGCCTATATTTTCCTCTAAGAATTTGATAGTTTCCGGCCTTACATTTAGGTCTTTAATCCATTTTGAGCTTATTTTTGTGTACGGTGTTAAGGAGTGATCTAATCTCATACTTTTACATGTACCTGTCCAGTTTTCCCAGCACCACTTATTGAAGAGGCTGTCCTTTCTCCATTGTATATTCCTGCCTCCTTTATCAAAGATAATGTGACCATATGTGCATAGGTTTTTCTCTGGACTTTCTATCCTTTTCCATTGATCTATCTTTCTGTTTTTGTGCCAGTACCATACTGTCTTGATTACTCTAGCTTTGTAGTATAGTCTGAAGTCAGGGAGCCTGATTCCTCCAGCTTTGTTTTTCATTCTCAAGATTGCTTTGGCTATTCGGGGTCTTTTGTGTTTCCATACAAATTGTGAAATTTTTTGTTCTAGTTCTGTGAAAAATGCCAGTGATAGTTTGATAGGGATTGCATTGAATCTGTAGACTGCTTAGAGTAGTAGAGTCGTTTTCACAATGTTGATTCTTCCAATCCAAGAACATGGTGTATCTCTCCATCTATTTGTATCATCTTTAATTTCTTTCATCAGTGTCTTAGAATTTTATGCATACAGGTCTTTTGTCTCCTTAGGTAGGATTAGAAATGAAAAAGGAAAAGTAATAACTGACACTGAAATACAAAAGATCATGAGAGATTACTACAAGCAACTCTATGTCAATAAAATGGACAACCTGGAAGAAATGGACAAATGTTTAGAAATGCACAAGCTGCCAAGACTGAATCAGGAAGAAATAGAAAATATGAACAGACCAATCACAAGCACTGAAATTGAAACTGTGATTAAAAATCTTCCAACAAACAAAAGCCCAGGACCAGATGGTTTCACAGGTGAATTCTATCAAACATTTAGAGAAGAGCTAACACCTATCCTTCAAAAACTCTTCCAAAATATAGCAGAGGGAGGAGCACTCCCAAACTCATTCTACAAGGCCACCATCACCCTGATACCAAAACCAGAAAAGGATGTCACAAAGAAAGAAAACTACAGGCCAATATCACTGATGAACATAGATGCAAAAATCCTCAATAAAATACTAGCAAAGAGAATCCAACAGCACATTAAATGGATCATACACCATGATCAAGTGTGGTTTATTCCAGGAATGCAAGGATTCTTCAATATATGCAAATCAATCAATGTGATACACCATATTAACAAATTGAAGGAGAAAAACCATATGATCATCTCAATAGATGCAGAGAAAGCTTTTGACAAAATTCAACTTCCTTTTATGATAAAAACCCTGCTAGAAAGTAGGCATAGAGGGAACTTTCCTCAACATAATAAAGGCCATATATGACAAACCCACAGCCAACATCGTCCTTAATGGTGAAAAACGGAAACCATTTCACTAAGATCAGGAACAAGACAAGGTTGCCCACTCTCACCACTCTTATTCAACATAGTTTTGGAATTTTTAGCCACAGCAATCAGAGAAGAAAAGGAAATAAAAGGAATCCAAATTGGAAAAGAAGTAGTAAAGCTGTCACTGTTTGCAGATGACATGATACAATACATAGAGAATCCTAAAGATGCTACCGGAAAACTACTAGAGCTAATCAATGAATTTAGTAAAGTAGCAGGATACGAAATTAATGCACAGAAATCTCTGGCATTCCTATACACTAATGATGAAAAATCTGAAATTGAAATCAAGAAAACACTCCCATTTACCATTGCAACAAAAAGAATAAAATATCTAGAAATAAACCTACCTAAGGAGAAAAAAGACCTGTATGCAGAAAATTTCAGTTTGTTTTGATCATTCGTTTTCATAGCTGCTCTAACTGTAATAGGAATCTCATGAAGATACAGAATGCCCATCGATGAAGGCATAATCTCAACTCTGCTGGCTCGTCATGAAATCACTTTTCAATCCTATGTACCCAATGAGCAAAAGTATGGAATTTTGCTACTCAACTTCTAGCTTATCTATAGTCCAAGCAGGTTAGAGAAATTTTCTTGATATTTCCAATGTTCTTATGTGAGAGTTTTTTTTTTTATTTCATATTGGAGTATAGTTGATTAACAATGTTGTGTTAGTTTCAGGTGTACAGCAAAGTGACTCAGTTATACATATACATGTATCTGTTCTATTTCAAAATCTTTTCCCACTTAGGTTGTTACATAATATTGAGGAGACTTCCCTGTACTATACAGTAGGTCCTTGTTTGTTATTCTTTTTAAATATAACAGTGTGTGCATGTCAATCCCAAACTCCCTAACTACCCCTCCCATTTTCAAGAGTTGTTTACTTTCCCACTCATTGTCTGACCAATGAGTGGGAAGATCAATTTTATTTATTTAAGTTTTTTTAAGTTTATTGATTTAGATCAATTTTAGATCTTCACCTGGCAGAGGGCTGAGGAAGACTGAGGCTCTACCATGTCCTCACCAGGAAGTTCTCTGGGGCTTGTACTGTTAACATGACTTTTAATGCACAGTATCCTCACAGGATTATTATTAGTCACTAGTCTATGAAGTGTGGTTTAGGTAAAAGAAGATAATGTAATTCACAAATCCACTTACCTGGGCATATATAAACTAAAAGAGAATAAAGCAGCAATGGTACCCAACCCAACCCTCTGAACTATGGAATGAATCCACATCCTCCTCTCTGGATACCTCAAGGCCACTGTGAATCACATGACTGACTTAAGGACTGAGAAAGGCCTCCCATGTCAAATGAAAAATTAACTGTTAGTACTTTTATCCTTTTGCTAGTATCAGTTTTGATATTCTCTTTTCACACCTCAATGAATCATCTTATTTTGTGAGCACCTCTGACTGTGAGCATCACTCTGGAAACAATTGTTCTGTACAGGTTTTGAGTGTGTGGCATCTAAAGACAAAGAAGTTTATGATTTGACCTAATATCACAGTCATTCTGTGCTGATGTCCACATTATTAGAAACAGGTCTCTCCACTCACAGCCCTTGTGCCCGATAGGGGATATATACGCAGACATGAAAGAATCTCCAATGATATTTCTACTTCATTTTTTAAGTGTCTTTTTCCATTCCCTGACCACCCCACTCCCACAAACTTAGCACAATACCATACCTTTAGTATACATTCAATTTATATTTTAGACTTAATTTTAATCTAATGTGCTTCCCCAGAGTAATGAGTGGTTAGCTCAAGCAAATGCTCACAGGCACACACACAAACCAATGCAGAAATGCAAGTTATTCTTCAGACAGAAATGTCACCTAAGGGAACCCTAGCCCAAATATAGCCAAAGAAGATGCAATACAATGTCAGAAAAGTCTACTACCAGTTATTCTTAAAAGGCTCTTTTTTTTTAACTTCTTTATTGGAGTATAATTGCTTTACAAAGGTGTATTAGTTTCTGCTTTATAACAAAGTGAATCAGTTATACATATACATACGTCCCCATAACTCTTCCCTCTTGCATCTCCCTCCCTCCCACCCTCCTTATCCCACCCCTCTCAGTGGTCACAAAGCACCAGGCTGATCACCCTGTGTGGTGCGGCTGCTTCCCACTAGCTATCTATTTTACATTTGGTAGTATATATAAGTCCATGTCACTCTCTCAATTTGTCCCAGCTTACACTACCCCCTCCCAGTATCCTCAAGTCCATTCTCTGGTAGGTCTGTGTCTTTATTCCTGTCTTGCCCCTAGGTTCTTCAAGACCACTTTTTTTTTCTTTTCCTTTTAGATTCCATATATATGTGTTAGCATATGGTATTTGTTTTTCCCTTTCTGACTTATCTCACTCTGTATGACAGACTCTAGGTCCATCTACCTCACTACAAATAACTCAATTTTGTTTCTTCTTATGGCTGAGTAATATTCCATTGTATATATGTGCCATACCTTCTTTAACCATCCATCTGTTCATGGACACTTAGGTTGCTTCCATGTTCTGGCTATTGTAAATAGAGCTGCAATGAATATTTTGGTACATGACTCTTTTTAAATTATGGTTTTCTCAGGGTATCTTCCCAGTAGTGGTATTGCTGGGTCATATGGTAGTTCTATTTTTAGGTTTTTAAGGAACCTCCATACTGTTCTCCATATTGGCTGTATCAATTTACATTCCAACCAAGAGTGCAAGAGGGTTCTATTTCTCCACACCCTCTCCAGCATTTATCATTTGTAGATTATTTGATGATGGCCATTCTGACTGGTGTAAGATGATATCTCATTGGAATTTTTGTGTTTTTGTGTTTTTTGTGGTTTTTTGCAGTACGTGGGCCTCTCACTGTTGCAGCTTCTCCCGTTGCAGAGCACAGGCTCTGGATGCACAGGCTCAGCGGCCATGGCTCAAGGGCCCAGCCGCTCCGCGGCATGCGGGATATTCCCGGACCAGGGCAAGAATCCATGTCCCCTGCATCGGCAGGCAAACTCTCAACCACTGCGCCACCAGGTAAACCCTCATTGTAGTTTTGATTTGCATTTCTCTAATGATTAATGATGTTGAGCATTCTTTCATGTGTTTGTTAGCAATCTGTATATCTTCTTGGCAAAATGTCTATTTAGGTCTTCTGCCCATTTTTGGATTGAGTTTTTTGTTTTTTTGATATTGAGCTGCATGGGCTGCTTGTAAATTTTGAAGATTAATCCTTTGTCAGTTGCTTCATTTGCAAGTATTTTCTCTCATTCTGAGGGTTGTCTTTCCGTCTTGTTTATGGTTTCTTTTGCTGGGCAAAAGCTTTGAAGTTTCATTATGTCCCATTTGTTTATTTTTGCTTTTATTTCCATTTCTCTAGGAGGTGGGTCAAAAAGGATCTTGCTGTGATTTATGTCATAGAGTGTTCTGCCTATGTTTTCCTCTAAGAGTTTGATAGTGTCTGGCCTTACATTTAGGTCTTTGTTTCATTTTGAGTTTACTTTTGTGTATGGTGTTAGGCAGTGTTCGAATTTCATTCTTTTACGTGTAGCTGTCCAGTTTTCCCAGCACCACTTATCAAAGAGCCTGTCTTTTCTCCACTGTATATTCTTGCTGTCGTTATCAAAGATTAGGTGACCATATGTGCATGGGTTTAACTCTGGGCTTTCTATCCTGTTCCATTGATCAGTATTTCTGTTGTTCTTCCAGTACCATATAGTATTTTTTTTTTTTTTTTAGTAAATGTTGAATGAATGAATGTTTTTTTTAATTTTTGAATTTTATTTTATTTTATTTTATTTTATTTTTTATACAGCAGGTTCTTATTAGTCATCAATTTTATACACATCAATGTATACATGTCAATCCCAATTGCCCAATTCATCACACCACCATCCACACCCCCTGACAGCTTTCCCCCCTTGGTGTCCATACGTTTGTTCTCTACATCTGTGTCGCAACTTCTGCCCTGCAAACCAGTTCATCTGTACCATTTTTCTATGTTCCACATACATGCGTTAATATATGATATTTGTTTATCTCTTTCTGACTTACTTCTCTCTGTATGAGTCTCTAGATCCATCCAAGTCTCAGAAAATGCCCCAATTTCCTTCCTTTCATGGCTGAGTAATATTCCATTGTATATATGTACCACATGTTATTTATCCATTCATTTGTCGAGGGGCATTTAGGTTGCTTCCATGACCTGGCTATTGTAAATAGTGCTTCAATGAACATTGGGGTGCATGTGTCTTTTTGAATTATGCTTTTCTCTATTTAAGTCTTCTGCCCATTTTTGCATTGCATTGTTTGTGTCTTTAATATTGAAGTGCATGATCTGTTTATATATTTTGGAGATTAATCCTTTGTCCATTGATTCATTTGCAAATATTTTCTCCCATTCTGAGGGTTGTCTTTTCGTCTTGTTTATGGTTTCCTTTGCTGTGCAAAAGCTTTGAATTTTCATTAGATCCCATTTGTTTATTTTTGTTTTTATTTCCATTACTCTAGGAGGTGGATCAAAAAAGACCTTGCTGTGATTTATGTCAAAGAGTGTTCTTCCTATCTTTTACTCTAAGAGTTTTATAGTGTCCAGTCTTACATTTAGGTCTCTAATCCATCTTGAGTTTATTTTTGTGTATGGTGTTAGGGAGTGTCCTAATTGCATTCTTTTACATGTAGCTGTCAGTTTTCCCAGCACCACTTATTGAAGAGACCATCTTCTCCATTGTATATCCTTGCCTCCTTTGTGATAGATTAGTTGACCATATGTGCGTGGTTTTATCTCTGGGCTTTCTATCTTGTTCCACTGATCTATGTTTCTGTTTTTGTGCCAGTATCATATTGTCTTGATTACTGTAGCTTTGTAGTATAGTCGGAAGTCAGGGAGTCTGATTCTTCCTGCTCCATTATTTTCCCTCAAGATTGCTTTGGCTATTCGGGGTCTTTTATGTCTCCACACAAATTTTAAGACTTTTTGATCTAGTTCTGTAAAAAATGCCATTGGTAATTTGATAAGGATTGCATTGAATCTGTAGATTGTTTTGGGTAGTATAGTCATTTTCACAATATTGATTATTACAATCCAAGGACATGGTATGTCTCTCCATCTGTTGGTATCATCTTTAATTTCTTTCATCAGTGTCTTATACTTTGCTGCATACAGGTCTTCGGTCTCCCTAGGTAGGTTTATTCCTAGGTATTTTATTATTTTTGTTGCAACGCTAAATGGGAGTGTTTTCTTAATTTCTCTTGCAGAGGTTTCATCATTAGTGTATAGGAGTGTAAGAGATTTCTGTACACTTATTTTGTATCCTTCAACTTTACCAAATTCATTGATTAGCTCTAGTAGTTTTCTGGTAGCATCTTCCAATTTGTATTCCTTTTATTTTATTTTATTCTCTGATTGCAGTAGCTAGGACTTACAAAATTTTGTTGAATAATAGTGGTGAGAGTGGACATCCTTGCCTTTTCCTGATCTTAGAGGAAATGCTTTCAGTTTTTCACCATTGAGAATGATGTTTGTTGTGGGCTTCTCTTATATGGCCTTTATTATGTTGAGGTAGGTTCTTCTATGCCCACTTTCTGGAGAGTCTTTATCATAAATCAGTGGTAAATTTTGTCAAAAGCTTTTTCTGAGTCTATTGAGTTGATCATATGGTTTTTATTCTTCAGTTTGTTAATGTGATGTATCATATTGACTGATTTGCATATATTGAAGAATCATTGCATACCTGGGATAAATCCCACTTTATCATGGTGTATGATGCTTTCAGTGTGTTGTTGGATTCTGTTTGCTGGTATTTTGTTGAGGATTTTTGCATCTATATTCATCAGTTATATTGGTCTGTAATACTCTTTTTTTGTAGTATCTTTGTCTGGTTTTGGTATCAGGGTGATGGTGGCCTCATAAAATGAGTTTAGGAGTGTTCCTTCCTCTGCAATTTTTTGGAAGAGTTTGAGAAGGATGGGTGTTAAGTCTTCTCTAAATGTTTGATAGAATTCACCTGTGAAGCCTTCTTGTCCTGGACTTTTGTTTATTGGAAGATTTTTTTTTAAGATGTTGAAAGTAGGAGTTTATTAATTAATTAATTTATTTTTGTTGTGTTGGGTCTTCATTTCTGTGTGAGGGCTTTCTCTAGTTGTGGTAAGCGGGAGCCACTCTTCATTGCAGTGCACAGGTCTCTCACTATCATAGCCTCTATTTTTGCAGAACACAGACTCCAGATGTGCAGGCTCAGTTGTTCTGGCTCACGGGTCTCTTTGCTCCATGGCATGTGGGATCCTCCCAGACCAGGGTTCGAACCCATGTCCCCTGCATCAGCAGGCAGATTCTCAACCACTGCGCCACCCGGGAAGCCCCTATTGGAAGATTTTTAATCACAGTTTCAACTGCATTACTTGTCATTCATCTGTTCATATTTTCTATTTCTTCCTGGTTCAGACTTGGAAGGTTATACCTTTCTAAGAATTTGTCCATTTCTTCCAGGTTGTCCATTTTATTGGCATAGAGTTCCTTGTAGTAGTCTTTTAGGGTGGTTTGTATTTCTGTGGTGTCTGTTGTAACTTCTCCTTTTTAATTTCTAATTTTATTGATTTGAATCCTCTCCCTCTTATTATGAATGAGGCTGGCTAATGGCTTATCAATTTTGTTTATATTCTCCAAGAACCAGCTTTTAATTATATTTATCTTTGCTATTGTTTTCTTTGTTTCTATTTCATTTATTTCTGCCCTGATCTTCATGATTTCTTTCCTTCTGCTAATTTTGGGCTTTGTTTATTCTTCTTTCTCTAATTCCTATAGGTGTAATGTTAGATTTTTTATTTGAGATTTTTCTTGTTTCTTGAGGTAGGCTGTATAGCTATAAACTGCTTTTGCTGCATAAAATAGGTTTTGAATCGTCCTGTTTTCATTGTCATTTGTCCCTAGGTATTTTTTGATTTCCTCTTTGATTTGTTCAGTGATGTCTTGGTTATTTAGTAAAGTATTGTTTAGACTCCATGTGTTTGTCTATATTATGTTGTTTTTTTTCCCTGTAATTCATTTCTAATCTCAGAGCATTGTGGTCAGAAAATATGCTTGATATTTTTTCAATTTTCTTAAATTTACTGAGGTTGATTTGTGACCCAAGATTTGATCTATCCTGGAGTATGTTCTGTGCACTCTTGAGAAGAAAGTGTAATCTGCTGTTTTTGGATGGAATGTCCTATAAAAATCAATTAAATCTATCTTGTCTATTATGTCATTTAAAGCTTATGATTCCTTATTTATTTTCATTTTGGATGATCTGTCCATTGGTGTAAGTGAGGTGTTAAAGTTTATCAGTATTTTTGTGTTACTGTCAATTTCCTCTTTTATAGCTGTTAGCAGTTGCCTTATGTATGTGGTGCTCCTATGTTGGGTGCATATATATTTATAACTGTTACATCTTCTTCTTGGATTGATCCCTTGATCATTATGTAGTGTCCTTCCTTGTCTCTTGTAACATTCTTTATTTTAAAGTCTATTTCATCTGATATGAGTATTACTATTCCAGCTTTATTTTGATTTCCATTTGCAAGGAATATCTTTTTCCATCCCCTCATTTTCAGTCTGTATGTGTCCCTACAAGTGGTCTCTTGTAGACAGCATATATGTCCCTAGGTCTTGTATTTGTATCCATTCAGCAAGCCTCTGTCTTTTGGTTGGAGCATTTAATCCATTCACATTTAAGATAATTATCGATATGTATGTTCCTATGACCATTTTCTTAATTGTTTTGGGGTTTGTTTCGTAGGTGCTTTTCTTCTCTTGTGTTTCCCACTTAGAGAAGTTCCTTTAGCATTTGTTGTAGAGCTGGTTTTGTGGTGCTGAATTCTCTAAGCTTTTGCTTGTCTGTAAAGCTTTTGATTTCTCCATCGAATCTGTATGAGTACCTTGCTGTGTATAGTAGTCATGGTTGTAGGTTCTTCCCTTTCATCACTTTAAGTATATCATGCCACTCCCTTCTGGCTTGTAGAGTTTCTGCTGAGAATCAGTTCTTAACCTTATGGGAGCTCCCTTTTATGTTATTTGTCATTTTTCCCTTGCTGCTTTCAATAATTTTTCTTTGTCTTTAATTTTTGCCAAATTGATTACTATGTGTCTCAGTGTGTTTCTCCTTCAGTTTATCCTATATGGGACTCACTGTACTTCCTGGATTTGGGTGGGTATTTCCTTTCCCAAGTTAGGGAAGCTTTCAACTATAATCTCTTCCAATGTTTTCTCGGGTCATTTCTCTCTCTCTTCTCCTTCTGGGACCCCTATAATGCAAATGTTGTTGCGTTTAATGTTGTCCCAGAGATCTCTTAGCTGTCTTCATTTCTTTTCATTCTTTTTTCTTTATTCTGTTCTTCAGCAGTGAATTCCAGCATTCTGTCTTCCAGATCACTTATCCATTCTTCTGCCTCAGTTATTCTGCTATTGATTCCTTCTAGTGTAGTTTTCATTTCAGTTATTGTATTGTTCATGTCTGTTAGTTTGTTCTTTAATTCTTCCTGGTCTCTGTTAAACATTTCTTGCGTCATCTCGATCTTTGCCTCTACTCTTTTTCCGAGGTTCTGGATCATCTTCACTATCATTATTCTGAACTGTATTTCTGGAAGCTTACCCATCTCGACTTCATTTAGTTGTTTTTCTGGGGTTTTATCTTGTTCCTGCAACTGGTACATAGCCTTCTGCCTTTTCATCTTGTCTATATTTCTGTAAATATGGTGTTTATTCCATAGACTGCAGGATTGTAGTTCTTCTTGCTTCCACTGTCTGCCCTCTCGTCCATATAGTGTTGATTACTGTAGCTTTGTAGTATAGTCTGAAGTCAGGGAGTCTGATTTCTCCAGCTCCGTTATTCTTTCTCAAGATTGCTTTAGCTATTCAGGATCTTTTGTGTTTCCATACAAATTGTGAAGTTTTTTGTTCTGGTTCTGTGAAAAATGTCAGTGATAGTTCGATAGGGATTGCATTGAATCTGTTGATTGCTTTAGGTAGAATAGTCATTTTCACAATGTTTATTCTTCCAATCCAAGAACATAGTATATGTCTCCATTTATTTGTATCATCTTTAATTTTTTTCATTACTGTCTTATAATTTTCTGCATACAGGTCTTTTGTCTCCTTAGGTAGGTTTATTCCTAGATATTTTATTCTTTTTGTTGCAGTGGTAAATTGCAGTGCTTTCTTAATTTCACTTTCAGATTTTCCATCATTAGTGTATAGGAATGCAAGAGATTTCTGTGCATTAATTTTGTATTCTGCTAGTTTGCCAAATTCATTGATTAGCTCTAGTAGTTTTCTGGTAGCATCTTTAGGATTCTCTATGTATAGTATCATGTTAACTGTAAACAGTGACAGCTTTACTTCTTCTTTTTGAATTTGGATTCCTTTTATTTCTTTTTCTTCTCTGATTGCTGTGGCTAAAAATTCCAAAACTATGTTGAATAATAGTAGTGAAAGTGGGCAACCTTGTCTTGCTCCTGATCTTAGTGGACATGTTTTCAGTTTTTCACCATTGAGGATGATGTTGGCTGTGGGTTTGTCATATATGGCCCTTATTATGTTGAGGAAAGTTCCCTCTATGCCTACTTTCTGGAGGGTTTTTGTTATAAATGGGTGTTGAATTTTGTCAAAAGCTTTTTCTGCATGTATTGAGATGGTCATATGGTTTTTAGTCTTCATTTTGGTAATATGGTGTATCACATTGATTGAGTTGTGTATATTGAAGAATCCTTGCAACCCTGGGATAAATCCCTCTTGATTATGGTGTATGATTGTTTTAATGTGTTGTTAGAATGTGTTTGATAGTATTTTGTTGAGGATTTTTGTATGTATGTTCATCAGTGATATCGGCCTGTAGTTTTCTTTCTTTGTGACATATTTGTCTGGTTTTGGTATCAGGGTGATGATGGTCTCATAGAATGTGTTTCAGGGTGTTCCTCCCTGTGCTATATATTGGAAGAGTTTGAGAAGGATAGGTGTTAGCTCTTCTCTATATGTTTTATAGAATTCACCTGTGAAGCCATCTGGTCCTGGGCTTTTGTTTGTTGGAAGATTCTTAATCACAGTTTCAATTTCAGTGCTTGTGATTGATCTGTTCGTATTTTCTATTTTTTCCTGGGTAGTCTCAGAATGTTGTGCATTTCTAAGAATTTGTCCATTTCTTCCAGGTTGTCCATTTTATTGGCATATAGTTGCTTGTAGCAATCTCTCATGATCCTATGTATTTCTGTAGTGTCAGTTGTTCCTTCTCTTTTTTCATTTCTACCTCTATTGATTTGTCTTCTCCCTCTTTTTCTTGATGAGTCTGGCTAATGGTTTATCAATTTTCTTTTTCTTCTCAGAGAATCAGTTTTTAGATTTATTGATCTGTGCTATCATTTCCTTCATTTCTTTTTCATTTATTTGTAATCTGATCTTTATGATTTCTTTCCTTCTGCTAACTTTGGGGTTTTTTTTTTATTCTTCTTTCTCTAACTGCTTTAGGTGTAAGATTAGGTTCTTTATTTGAGATGTTTCTTGTTTCTTAACGTAGGATTGTAATGCTATAAACTTCCCTGTTAAAACTGCTCTTGCTTCATCCCATAGGATTTGGGTTGTGGTGTTTTCATTGTAATTTGTCTCTAGGTATTTTTTGATTTCCTCTTTGATTTCTGCAGTGATTTCTTGGTTATTAAGTAGTGTATAGTTTGGCCTCCATGTGTTTTTATATTTTACAAATATTTTCCTGTAATTGATATCTAGTCTCATGGTTTTGTGGTCAGAAAATATACTTGATACGATTTCAATTTTCTTAAATTTACCAAGGCTTGATTTGTAACCCAAGATATGATCTATCCTGGATAATGTTCCATTAGCACTTGAGAAACACATGTATTCTGTTGTTTTTGGATGGAATGTCCTATTAATATCAATTCAGTCCATCTTTTTTAATGTATCATTTAAAGCTTTTGTTTCCTTATTTATTTTTTTTTGGATGTTCTGTCCACTGGTGAAAGTGGGGTGTTAATGTCCTCTATTATGATTGTGTTACTTTTGACTTCCCCTTTTATGGCTGTTAGTATTTGCCTTATGTATTGAGGTGCTCCAATGTTGGGTGAATAAATATTTACAACTGTTATAACTTCTTCTTGGATCGATCCCTTGATCATTATGTAGTGTCCTTCCTTGTCTCTTGTAACATTCTTTATTTTAAAGTCTATTTTGTCTGATATGAGTATTACTATTCCAGCTTTATTTTGATTTCCATTTGCATAGAATATCTTTTTCCATCCCCTCATGTTCAGTCTGTCTGTGTCCCTACGTCTGAAGTGGTCTCTTGTAGACAGAATATATGTCCCTAGGTCTTGTATTTGTATCCATTCAGCAAGCCTCTGTCTTTTGGTTGGAGCATTTAATCCATTCACATTTAAGGTAATTATCGATATGTATGTTCCTATGACCATTTTCTTAATTTTTTTTTTTTTTTGGCAGGTCTTTTCCTTCTCTTGTGTTTACTGCCTAGAGAAGTTCCTTTAACATTTATTGTAAAGGTGGTTTAGTGGTGCTGAATTCTCTTAACTTTTGCTTGTCTGTAAAGATTTTAATTTCTTCTTCAAATCTGAATGAGATCTTTGCTGTGTAGAATTATCTTGGTTGTAAGTTTTTCTCCTTCATCATTTTAAATATGTTCTGCCACTCCCTTCTGGCTTGCAGAGTTTCTGCTGAATGATCAGCTGTTAACCTTATGGGGGATTCCCTTGTGTGTTATTTGTTGTTTTCCCCTGCTGCTTTTAATGTGTTTTCTTTGTATTTAATTTTTGACAGTTTGATTAATATGTGTCCTGGAGTGTTTTCCTTGGATTTATCTTGTGCGGGACTCTCTGTGCTTCCTGGACTTGATTAAGTATTTCCTTTCCCATATTAGGGAATTTTTCAACTATAATCTCTTCGAATATTTTCTCAGTCCCTTTTTTCTTCTCTTCTTCTTCTGGGACCCCTATAATTCGAATGCTCATGCATTTAATGTTGTCCCAGTGGTCTCTGAGATGGTCCTCAATTCTTTTCATTCTTTTTTCTTTATTCTGCTCTGCAGTAGCTATTTCCACTATTTTATTTTCCAGGTCACTTATCCGTTCTTCTGCCTCAGTTATTCTGCTATTGATGCCTTCTAGAGGATTTTTAATTTCACTTATTGTGTTGTTCATCATTGCTTATTTCCTCTTTAGTTCTTCTAGGTCCTTGTTAAACGTTTCTTGTATTTTCTCCATTCTATTTCCAGGATTTTGGATCATCTTTACTATTATTATTCTGAATTCTTTTTCAGGTAGACTGCCTATTTCCTCTTCATTTGTTAGGTCTGCTGGGTTTTTGCCTAGCTCCTTCATCTCCTGTGTTTTTCTCTGTCTTCTCATTTAGCTTAACTTACTGTGTTTGGGATCTCCATTTCACAGGCTGCCAGTTTGTAGTTCCCATTGTTTTTGGTGTCTGTCCCCAGTGGCTAAGTTTGGTTCAGTGAGTTGTATAGGCTTCCTGGTGGAGGGCATTACTGCCTGTATTTTGGTGGATGAGTCTGTATCTTTTCTTCCTGGTGTGCTGGTCCATGTCTGGTTGTGTGTTTGTGGTTTCTGTGGCCTTATTATGATTTTAGGCAGCCTCTCTGCTAATGGATGGGTTTGTGTTCCTGTCTTGCTAGTTGTTTGGCATAGGGTGTCCAGGACTGTAGCTTGCTGGTTGTTGAGTGGAGTTGGTTGTTGGTGTTGAGATGGAGATCTCTGAGTGATTTTTGCCATTTGTTATTACGTGGAGCTGGGAGCTCTCTTGTGGACCAGTGTCCTGAACTTGGCTGTCCCACCTCAGAGGCACAGCCCTGATGCCTGGCTGGAGTATCTATAGCCTGTCATCCACATGGCTCAGAATAAAAGGGAGAAAAGAAAGAAAGAAAAAAGAAGAAAAAATAAAATAATATAAAATAAAATAAAGTTCTTAAAATAAAAAAGAAGAAATAATTATTAAAAAAAAATTTTTAAGTAATAAAAAAAGCAAGAATGAAGAGAGCAACCAAACCAAAAAACAAATCCACCAATGTTAACAAGTGCTAAAACTATACAAAAATTAAAAAAAATTAAACAGACAGACAGAACCCAGGACAAATGGTAAAAGGAAAGCTACCAGCAAAATCACACACAGAAGCAGACACATACACACTCACAAAAAGAGAAAAAGCCAAATATATATATAGATAGATAGATAGATAGATAGATAGAGATATATCTATATATATCTCTATCTATCTATCTATATCTATCTATCTATCTATCATCTATCTATCTATCTATCTATCTATCTATCTATCTATCTATCTATCTATCTATATATATATATATATATATATAAATTCCTCCCAATGTCCATCTCCTCAAGTTGGGATGATTCGTTGTCTATTCAGGTATTCCACAGATGCAGGGTATATCAAGTTGATTGTGGTGATTTAATCCACTGCTCCTGAGGCTGCATGGAGAAATTTCCCTTTCTCTTCTTTGTTCACACAGCTCCTGTGGTTCAGCTTTGGATTTGGACCCGCCTCTGCATGTAGGTCATCTGAGGGCTTCTGTTCTTCCCTCAGACAGCACGAGGTTAAAGGAGCAGCTGATTCGGGAGCTCTGGCTCACTCAGGCTGGAGAGAGGGAGGCGTATGGTGTTCGGTGTGAGCTTGCGGCGGCAGAGGCCAGTGTGACATTGCACCAGCCTGAGGTGTGCAGTGTTTTATCCCAGGGAAGTTTTCCCTGGATCACAGGACCCTGGCAGTGGCAGGCTGCACAGGCTTCTGGGAAGGGAGGTGTGGATAGTGACCTGTGCTTGCACACAGGCTTCTTGGTGGCTGCAGCAGCAGCCTTAGCATCTCAGCCCTGTCTCTGTGGTCTGCACTGATAGCCCCCGCTCACGCCCATCTTTGGAACTCCTTTAAGTGGTGCTCTTAATCCCCTCTCCTCGGACACTGTGAAACAAAGAGGCAAGAAAAAGTCTCGTGCCTCTTTGGCAGCTCCAGACTTTTTCCTGGAGTCCCTCCTGGCCAGCTGTGGTGCACTAGCCCCTTCAGGCTGTGTTCACGCAGCCAACCTCAGTCCTTTCCCTGAGATCTGCCCTCCGAAGCCAGAGCCTCAGCTCCCAGCCCCAATCCGTCCTGGAGGATTAGCAAACAAGCCTCTAGGGCTGGTGAATGTTGGTCAGCACGGATCCTTTGTACGGGAAACTCTCTGCTTTGCCCTCCGCACCCCTGTTGCTGCGCTCTCCTCCGTGGCTCGGAATATTCCCCCCTCCGCTGCCTGCAGTCTCTGCCCATGAAGGGGCTTCCTAGTGTGTGGAAACTTTCCCTCCTTCACAGCTCCCTTCCACTTGTGCAGGTCCCTTCCCTATTCTTTTGTCTCTGTTTTTTCTTTTGCCCTACTCTGGTATGTGGGGAGTTTCTTGCCTTTTGGGAGGTCTGAGGTCTTCTGCCAGCGTTCAGTAGGTGTTCTGTAGGAGTTGTTCCACATATCGATGGATTTCTGACGTATTTGTGGGGAGGAAGGTGATCTCCCCGTCTTACTCTTCTGCCATCTTGAAGCTCCCTCCTCCTTATCAAGCTCTTAGTTGGGATATGAGTTTTTATTACAAGCTCTTAGTTGGGATATGAGCTTGTGTACTTCGAGTAATAGTGCCTAACACATTATGTTAAAATCATATTATTAATGTCAATAGAATTGTCTATAAATCAGAATTATTGAGGACGCTTAAGTTCTAAATGCCATCAGAATTAGGGGAAAAAAGAGAGAGATGAGAATGGGCTGAAGAAGTAAGGGATGTTTTTCTGGAGAAGGGTAAATTTATCTGGACCTTGAGGGATGATAGTGCTTGCAGAGCTAAACAGGGAATGAAGTTCCATGTGGACAGAGCAACAGCTGTGGCATGATCCAGACACATGTAGATCTGGTGAGAAACTCACTGGACCAGGTTCAGACTCATGAAGTCCAGTGTGCTGTGTGTTTACATGAGCCTTTTCTCCTAGAGGTGTCTTCAGTGCCCATTTCAGATGAAAATACCTTCCTGGAAGTGACAACAATGTCAACTGAATTTTCGCATCTTCCCATTATACAATAAGGATGTGATTGGGTTGTTACATTTAGGAGACAGTTTTTGAAATCTCTTTGAAGATAATTGTCAGTTCCTGCAGCAAAAATGAGCCCTTCATGTGACTTTCCCCCCAAAGTTCCCTAATCTGGTTGAGTTTGCAAGTTTTGGCTCTATCATCATGTCTCATTAATATTAAAATGTGGAGTGATTTCAAGGGGTCCAGGGCTGGGGCAGAAAATAAATGCATGATGTTCTAATTGCTATTTAACATCATGGAATTGGAAGGAATGAGGTTAATGGACCACCCCAATGCATATGCAATCTTCCTCATTCTGAATGGTTCTCTGGCACTTTTGATTACCCACTGAAGTAATATAGCCTCCTATGGAGGCTAATAGCATCCTCAGAGGCCTCTTTTCGTACCCTGTGATTTAACCATAATTTTTGAAAATATCCTTAACCTCTCTTCAGCATTGAAAATGGTCTAGCAAGATTTTGAAAATGTCTTGCCTCGGGCTGCCCTGGTGGCACAGTGGTTGAGAGTCCACCTGCTGATGCAGGGGACATGGGTTCGTGCCCCGGTCTGGGAAGATCCCACATGTCACGGAGTGGCTGGGTCCGTGGGCCATGGCCGCTGAGCCTGTGCATCCGGAGCCTGTGCTCCACAGTGGGAGAGGCCACAACAGTGAGAGGCCCACATACCACAAAAAAAAAAAAAGAAAGAAAATGTCTTGCCTCCAGCATGCCCATAGGCATGGCAATCACCTGTCTTAATGTTTTCCAAGGTAGTTTCTATGTCTCATACCTTCTGCCATCATAAAACCTAGTCCAAAGATTATGGGCTGGAAAAGTTGGGCAAATGCACTTAAAGGAAACTGCCTTCAATGTGCTCAGTGAAATAGCTTTCATTTTACCACTAACATAAACCCATAATTAAACCTACTTATCTCCAGTCATAACAAGTCCTTCTGCTTCTCAGTTCTGTTCCTACATCAAGCATGGGCTCAGAATCACTCTATACAGTGCTCCTCTCCTAGATAAAACTCTTCAAGAATCAATTCAAGACCTCCTGGACAGTCTAAGACACCAGGTCTTGACCTTTGCTCTTTTCCTTGAATCCTTCCTGTTTGATCCACATACCTTCACTCGTAACCAAGGTCTGTAATTTGTTTTTATTTTTGTTTTTCATTTGATGTGTGTTTCTGCTTTCACTCTATTGCATCATTCTAAAGGCATATGCAAAATTTTAGTCTTTTTAGTTCACAGTTCTTTGGATCAAAAATACTCCTAAGAGGATGGATCCAAGGACTCTCATAGATATCAGAACCTAATATAGATCACGACATCATGGATTTCTAACCATATTCTGCTATCAAATGAAGGTTTTGAGATCTTAGGAAGAGTGAGTTTATCTAGGAAGAGTAGAAGAGCTATGAATTACTAGGGCCAGAGTGTAGATTGTGATAAACTGTTATAAACCATGCATCCCTCTATTCCTGTTCTTTTACAGTGTTCTTTCATATTTATTCTTGGATTTTAGCTGTGATTTTCTTTGCCTATGGGACATCAGCAACTCTGAAAAACACAAAGGTATGAAAAGCTTGCAAAATGGGACTTGCTTTCTTGCAATGCTGCCACTTAAAAAAAAAACTCAGGATCACTCATTGGAGATAACATGACTCAGTAGACATCAAAAAAAACCACCAGACATAAGAGACCATCTAAGACCATCGATTCCCAGTTAGCTGCCAGATGACTATAACTACAGAGTGAGACTAGACGAGACCAGAAGAAATCCATCCAGCTGAGTCCAACCCAAATTTCTGACCCACAAATAAAATGGTGGTTGTTTTTAAGCCACTAGTTTTGAGAATAGTTTATTTGACAGCAATGGATAACTAACACATATTTTAAGCAGAATAGTAACATGATCTAACTTAAGTTATAAAAGGATCTCTCTGACTACTGTGTGGAGTCTATGTCATAGAGGAATAAGGGTAGAAGCCTAAAGAGACGATTGCAATAGTTAAAGATTTATGTGCGATGTGAGAAGGAATCTGGACTAAAAGGGACTGAGATAATTCTGAAATCTAGATGGACACAACTATTTTTTCAAGGATAGGAAATATATCCTGACTGAGTCCCAGGTATGCTTCCAGGGTGTGGCTCCTATTCCATTTTTTTGTTTGGTTACATCTTCTGAGAAACACTTTCATTTTTCCCCATGAAAAATAGCAAGTGGTTTCCTATGAATGTCTTTCTCAGGCTGCTTCCTGATCTTTGAAGTTTGAGGCCTAGAGTTCTCTTTTCATTTTGACTTATCTCAACCACTTTAGGTACAGACCATCAGTGTTTTCACTAATTTTACTAACGCAATCCTCTTAAAAATGTTGTGTGTTTCCTATAAATCTTATTTGTGTTCACCCAATGCCCCCAAAATCACATCCAGAATTCTTTTCAAAACAAACATCTCCACAATTTGAATGTGTCAGGCTACCATAGAACAGTATTCTTAAGATACTTGTTACCTGGGAAGTTCTACTAAGCACTGTCTTAAATCTTTCTGAAGTTTTAACAAAGAGTTTTACAAACCCTTTATTTGATCTTTACTGAGGCTATTTTTTACTTTGAGAATCTTTAGTCAACCAGAGAGACCAGTGATGTGAAAGTTTTATTTTCCAACTGAGCCAGTCCTGGCTTGTCTACATTTTATCTGAATTTTACTTGAAAACTAAGTAATCAACACTTTAGTTAGTCTCTTTCTTCCTATATTTTATCATATACAATTGAAATAATTAAATTGACATTGTTAAAATTCTGTTTGGAAATCTCCTTAGCCAAATCCACAAGGTCCCAAGTACTTTCTATCTTCCAATTACCACAGGTGCTCATCTGGACCATATTTTATACCTCCATAAATCACCATTTTCCAAGCCTCCAAAAGCACTTTACTCACCATTTTGCCTGCCTTCACTTTTTGGTTCATTCTTTTTCCAAATTCACTAACAGATTCCTTCCCACTTTTCTAGATTTCTCCTGCTGTCCAATCCCAAAGCCTATGCCACATGTTTAAGATTTTAGTTACTACAACACTCTGCTTCTAGATAATTTAATAGACTAGTAATGGCCCCCAATAAATCATATCCCTGTATCTACCACACCCTTGTGTAGTCCCTTCACACATGGACTCTAGGCTTGGCCATATAGAATATCAATAAACATGATGCAGAGATTTGAAAGTGCTTAAGCATTGGAGATGGCTCTCTTGAAATTCTGTCCCCACCATGTAAATCATCTGACTCTTCTGCTAGAGACACATGGCCCAGCTGACATCTTTACACAACCACCAGACATAGGAGGCCATTTAAGTTTATCCAGCCTAAGTTGTCAGAATACCATAGTTGTAAGAGTGACCTCAAGCAAAACTAGCAGAAGAAATATCCACCTGAGTCCAGCCCAAATTCCTGACCCACAGAATTTACTTTTTATTAAAAAGTAAATGAAACTATTGCAATTTTAAGCCATTATGCTTTGCAGTATATTATTAGACAGCAATAGATAACCAAAAGAGAAACTGGTACCAGGAGTGAGTACTATTATAATAAATACTAAAACATGTGACATTAGCTTTGAAACTGAGCAGCAGTTAGAATCTGAAAGAAAGAGAGGCTCATGTTATATAGCAGCAGAACAACTGACAAAAATATTGTTGGAAGAGATTTGGAACACAGAAAATGTACTTAATGAATTTATAACTCTGACTAGAACAATCTCTGGATAGAATGTTAAAAAATATCAGCTGGATATTTCTAGCTATGTATGATTACTGTAAGATAGGTATAAACTAAATATTGGTTTGTTTTCTGGTGAATTTGAAAGACATATGAAGGGCCCAAAATTTTTCAGATTGGAAAATTAAACTATTTTTCATCCCTAATCTCTCCAACCAGTCAGATATTCCCAAAGAAGGAAATGGCCTCTCTGTAAATATCAAACCAAGGGTATGGCTGTAACATCATTTGTTAAAACTTTAGAAAGATAGGGATAGCATCTAATAAAGTCTCACAGGTAGAGAAAATATATCTAGGAATCTAAATGTTGTGTCCGTCACTAGCCTATCATACTGTAAATGGAGAGGACTTGACTCATAAAGAAATGTGGTTGTAGCATTTATCATATCTTAGTGGTGTGAAAATAATCTTATTTAGAAGCCCGCAAGGCTTTTAGTGGAATTTTATTAGCTTGAACTAAATGGAACAAAAAAAGTTCAAAATAAAAAGAGACCTCTGATTGCTCAATGTGTACATGCAGGAAACAGCTTGAAAGAGCTAGCCATTTGCATAAATAGATTATTTGTTATGTAAAAGGAATATGGACAGGTGAAGTCAAGTGCCTAGAGGGAAGAGCTAAAACTGGGAGAGAAAATAGATAAGGAAACTTATCTATAAGGGAGAGAAATAGATAAGGAAACTATCACTGGAAGTAGAATTATTCCCTAATTAGGGAATATCTCTTGTCCAGATGAGTGGAACTCAACAACATGTGCCTGGTTTTATTTCAGAATTACTACAGGCCAATTAATTATTCAAGAATTGTGTACATTCGTTGTTTAACCACTGGTAATTTGATGTCAGCCATAGTGGGTATATTTACACCACAAGTATCAGCAAATCTACAAATCAGATATTTTAATTTTTTTCAGAGACCCAGTTGATCAGCACCCCATGGCTGCCATGTAAACAAGCCGTCTTATTTACTGGAGGATGAGAAGCCACCTAGAACAGAAGTGAATCATCCCAGCTGCAGCTCACCTAAACCAACCAGTCTACTAACTGGAAGGTGTGTGAGTAAGGTCATGTGGGACCATCCACACCCAGCTGATCTGCCAGATGACTTTAGAACTCCCCAGTTGAACTGCAACCTTGTGGGCATACTGAAATGCTTATTGTTTTAAGCCACTAAGTTTGGGTGGTTTGTTATGCAGCAATAGATAACCAGAACAACAGGTTAATAATTTCTCATCCCATTCAGTAAAATCCATAATTCTTAGTATGATATAGTAGTCCTATGTGATCTGACCACCCAGTAGGTCCTAATCTCATTTCTTGGTACTCTTCCCCCTTGTGTAGGCTGCTCAAGCCACTCTGGTTTCTTGGCTGTTACTCAAATAGGACAAAACACTTTCCAACTTCAGAGATTTTGTACTTGCAATTCTCCCTGAAACACTCTTCCAGGCAGATACCCACATGGCTCCCTCTTTTAGGTTTATTATCAAATGTCACCTGATCAGAGGCTATCCTTCATAAAATAGCCCCCTTCACTTCATTCCCCTTCACATTGCTCTATTTTCCTTCATAACATATATCTAATCACTTGTATTATTACATGTTATCACATAATATATATTTCAATAATCCATATGACTATATGCAATATACAGCAGGTACATACAATTATAATCACATGAATATATTACATATTACTATATTTTTTTATTTATCTGCTACCAATAAAATATAATTTCTTTGAAAGCAGGGCATTATCTCTTTTCTTCTCTTCCATATCTTTAACCCTTAGAACTAACCTGGCACCTAGAAGGTGCTTAATAAGTATTTGTTGAATGAATTATTTATGTGGAATATGTTACATATCACATGTATGGCACTCTATTATGTGCTTGGAAGAGAAGATAGAGAATAAGGCAAAAATACAAACTATGCTTTGATAATGATAATAATATATATACACACAGTGTTTCTAGGTACCTGGCACTGAAGTATGTGCTTTACATATGTGAACTCATTTAATTTCTCTTTAATCCTATGAAGTATGTACTATCATTATCCTTATTTTAGAAATGAGGAAAATTAGGTATGGGGGGGTTACATACTTGCTCAACATCCCACAGCTAGTAAGTGTCAGAATCAGATTCCAACCAAGCAGTGGACTCGAGTTCAGTCAAGCTTTTTGCCAATATTTTATATGTCCCTCAATTAATTTATGGTCTAGCTGGAGAAACAAAAACATTCTTAAAACAGAAAATAGTTAAGTGCTGTGCTATGCCATTTAATTATAATTTCAATAAAAATTCAGAGAACCTGGGTGTTGATCAAACCTGTCATTGCCAGAAGAGATTTCCTGGAGAAGGCAGGGCTTGGGGAGCCCTGAATGCCAGCTGAGAAAGGCAGTCTCTGTAGGTGGAGGATTCAGCTTGAGTAATGGAGGAGCAGAAAGAAAGAACTCAACAGGAGCGGGAAAGAGTGTTGGTGACCAGTGGTGATCTAATGGACTGACCTAACATGTGGTTTTAGCGAAATCACAGGGCCTTGGAGGAAAGATCAAGCAGAATATGTCCTAAGTGGAGGAGTGATATTGTGAAAAATTCATCTTCTGATTATCAATTTATTTATTCTCTAAAAAAGAGTACCTCTGAATACCTACTAGGTTAAAGGGACCTTGCGAGGTACTGTGAGAAGTGGGAAGCTACGTTGGACATGACCCTCAACTTGGAGAAAGTACATCCTAGTAAGGGAGATAAGGCTTGAACCCAAAAACCTGCTGGAGAAGGCGGATGTGTTGAGCGTCCTTGGGTTATTCACTGGGCTTCAGAATTTCAGAAAAAGGTTAGGATCCCTTCCTGCTGAGGAGCTTGGGAAGGATATTTTGTACTAGTAGTGCTGGATTTGAGACTTAGAAAACGGGTAGCCATCTTATACAATGAATTGGTTGAAGAAATTCTGGGTGGAAAAAGAGTGGTGGCTAAATTTAGACCTACTATTTTAGCAAAGGTGGGGAATAGGTTTGAAGAATGAATAGATGGGGTTTAAAAACAAAAGAGGTGTTTCCTTAGATTATGTTTCTAGATACAGTAGATTCTCAAGATGTTAAATTAAAAATGGATTATTTTTATTGTTTATATGTGTCTGTGTGCACATGCATGTATGTGTTCACATTTGAGCCTGTGTTTGTACATGTGTGTTGTGGGCAAACACACTGGAAAACTAAAATAGAGGATTTGAACAATGCAGATAGTGGCTACAATGGTAAGTTGAGAACAGATTGCAGAAATCCTTGGAAAGATTGTGAACAGAGAGGTGACATGAAAATACCAGCATGTGAAATCCACCTGAATGAGAAACTAAAGGACAAATTAGATGCTGTTTAAAACACTCATAGAGTGTTCTAGATAGGAAACAACAAAAGATTTGTTTCCATAAATAACTCTTAACAGAAGGGTGATGCAAAGTCATTTCTGTATGTTATAGTTCATTTTTAAAACCCATCCCCACTCTTCTCTTACTTCTAAAATAAATGTATTACATGGAACAGGGTGACATTTTAATTCTCATTTCTTAGAGTATTGATATTCTGGGAATTCAGATTTCTCTAAGGTTGGAGGCACTAAGAGATGCCATCTAGAAATATTGGAAGCAAGATGAGTGAGTGATCACTGGTTTCTGCTCCTGTGGAGCAGGCCCCCAACTCTGAGTAGCTCAAATGATTCACAGCATCAGAGCCCAAACCTAAGAGAACACCTTGTTCATTGGACTTCTCATTCTCAGCTGGTTCTCAAGAGTATCTCATTTTCCTCTGCCAGGGTCATTAATGCTATCACCTTGAATGCCGGTTAAAGGGCATCCCTTGCATGACTTGGCATGGTTCCCAGATATGTATTTCATCCAAAATATAGAGAACAAATTACCAATAAAGACACTATGAGTGACTAACGATGCTCTGTCTCTGTCATCCTCCTCCACAGTTGAATACTCTTCATTGTTAGGGACTCGTTTTGCCTTGCAATTCAGCTTCAATTTTCCCTCACTTGGCTTCCTCCCATCATTCCTAATTACAGACTAATAAAGCCTTTGGATTACTGTGAACAATTTTCATCCCTCCTTTCTCCCACCTCAACTTTCCTCCAGAGGTTTCCTGAACCTAGAACTGTATCGTATTGAAGGAATGGTGACAAAAACCCACACATTTATTCCATGGAATTAAGATCTAGGGTTTGAGGATGTATGCTCAAGCATTGTTCTCTATTTTCACACATGATCCCTACTCCTAGTTTAAGGAAAGTATACACTATAAAGGCTGTCTAAGCCGAAGGCTACCTGGAACAAACTGGAAGGCACAGAAATGGATCTGTGGAAGGTGCTTGCTGGCCAAATTTCAGTGAATGGGGATATCTTCTGAATTAATGAATTCAGCTGTTCTTATCTGCCAACACTGGCTGGAGAACCGTTGCCTGATACCTACTGGAAGGCCTTGCTTTTACTGGTCCCAAAAAGAAAAATACAGCTCACTTGTATTTCCTAACCTACTCTAACTCACATCCTTAATGTAGTCTCTTCCCCCTCAAGATAAGACTACCCCATGGAGTCAAACATTGAAGGCACGTGTAGGAGCAAACTTGAGTTATTAATTGTGATCTTGGGCAAGATACTGAATTTCTCCACGTATTTATTTTGAATATTTCATTAAAAAGATTCATCAAAGTTCAATGTGGTGAAGGATATGATAATTGTCAAATCAAATGCTATTAATATTCACTGGGACAGGAGTTCAAAAGAAGGAAGACTAAAGACTGGGATATTAAAAGTGGACTACTTAATCAAGAGAGGATTTAAGATAGACTCCCAAGGATGAGTAGTAACTGGAGACCCTGAGAGAGGGTCTTCCAAGCAGGTGAGCACCATGAACAAAGATTCATCTTTCCTAAGGAAAAAGACCTTAATTGGCATTGCCTTTTTCTCCTTATTTTATGTGCACACTGCAATTATTAAGGTGTAAAATACAACCCAAAACTTAAATTTTGGGGGTCATCCCAAATAATTTGGAAGTAAAGATCTACTATTATCTGCCCTCTATACACTTTATGATTTAAGAGTATAACAATTCTACCCCCTGATCCCTGCCACTATTACCCTTCTTATCCCACTCACCTCTAAATCATAAATACCAGCATAAATTATATTTTGTAGAATGGATGAGTAGAGATAAATAGAGTTGGTTTTATTAATGACCCTGGATTGGGAGCAATGACATGGGCCTCTCAGTGCTATGGAAATCAATCAGTATGGCCTGACTCTGGGGACATTCTGACTGGCTCACAGACACCTCTGGATGACAAGGGAGGTGAGGTGAAAGCCCTCCCATTGGTTACCCCTGGCCTGGAAATCAAACATGATTTATCTACATTAGTGTGCTTCATTTTTGGCTTATTATCCCAGACACAGCTTGCAACCCAGGCCAACTCTCTTGCTTTTTAATAAACAGATTTAATAGGACTGATAGTTTGGCAATTTGTAGGGTAAATTAGATTTAATTTGCCCTGAATGCCACTGATTTCTCTTATTGCTCAAATCAAATCTTATGCAGGGCTGCATGTCATCTCAACACGTTCTCAACTGATACAGCTGAAAACAGCCAACAGACAGATTGAAATGAGTGAATGTTCTCCAATGAGGACATGACTTTCTCTCTTCTTCCTTGCTTCTTGTAACTTAGTTCACTTAGAAATAAGTCCAGTATGTGGGCAGTGACTATGACAATAACAAAACCAGTGACAATCCCATTGTGTTGCCACCATTAGGTGTCTTGGCAGAATAATCGGAACGTAGTGTCCTGTTACATACAAAATATCAATATTTTAGAGATTTTGCATAGAAATCATTCTGAAATATAATATAAATGCTCAAGCCCTCTTAAACAGATTGCACAGAACACAATTTTACTTTTCCTTGCTGACTGGGAGCTGATTGGAGCATCATTTGTTATACTGTATTGGAGAGCAGTGACTACCTTGGGCCTGTGTAGCTGACCATCTGTGCTTAAACTAAATAGCTCTAATCATGCATCTTGACTTCTAATCTTTCCTTTGTCTCTTCCATCACAAACAGCTGTCATTCTCCAGTATGTGGAATACCCTGCCAGTTACAGCCTTCCCTCACCTCTAGAGTACTCATTAGTTCTGGTCACCAAAACATTCTGGCTATTGTAGCCTTGAACGTTCTGGCTCCCTTGAGGTTTAAGGCATGTGGCCTGGGCTTGTCAATTTGATCACAAGTACAAGACCCCCATGAGGTTTCCTCTCTGAAATCATAACTGAGCACTCTAGAAAGTGCCTGCTTTGTCAAACTAGGTCTGAAGCAAAGCCCCCATCCAACCTATGATGACAGCAAAGAGAAAGAAGCATTGTTATAAGCCATCAGGAATTTGAGGCAATTTGTTAATACAGCATAACTTACCCTAACCTGGGAATTTTACTTTCCCAATTTCTAATTTGAACATGCTAACATAGTTTGGACCTTGACATAAGATAACTAACCTTTTTTTTTTAATTGCTGTAATAACCTTTCAGTGGGCTCTCATCTACAGGCAAAACACTTCAAAATACATCAAATCTATGATTTTTGTTATTGATGTTTAGAATTCCTTTTTTAAACCTATGTATCAGTTGGGTCAAAACCATATATAGAATGAGTGCCTTTTTCACTGTGAACAATGTACTACTCCTTTATAATGGAAACAGGCCAGTGTAATCAACCTGCCTCCAGGTAGCTGGCTGGTCACCCTGGGGAATGATGCTATGTCCATGTTGGTTTTTGCTGCTGGCAGACTGAGCACTTAGCAGTAGCTGTAGCCAATCCATCCTTGGTGACTAGCAGTACATGTAGTTGAGCCTACATATAACTTCTATCCCTGTCACCATGGCCACTTTGTTGATGAACATATTAGGGAGTGACAGGAGTGGCTGCAGAAGGAGGCTGATGGGTGTTCACAGAACAGGTCATCCTGTCTTCTTGATTATTAAAATCTAACATTACGGCAACACCATATGATGTGTATTCACATGGGACACAAATACACTAGGTGTTCATTCCAATAAGTCTAACTATAGGCCTTTTCCCCAGATGTTGTTGACACCAATTTTCCACTTGTGTTCTTTCCACGTCCTGACCAGCCAGCCAAACCTGCATAATCAATGAACTGGTATAGGTCTGAAACTCTTTCCATCTCTCCTGGACCCTATCCAATGTCCTACCACTGGGAAGATTTCTCTTCACTATTGTCTTTGAGGACAAACTGGAACGAACATGTAGTGCAGCAACAATACACTTTTTAATGGTGACTATATCACATAGAACCATCTATAAAACACAAGTCCATGATTTTCTTCTTCAGTGGACTGATGGTAGAGAGCTCCCTATGAGACCATAGTTTGAGAGAGAGAAAAGAGTGTAGCAGAGGTAGAGGCCATGGGTAGCTGGGCCACCTCCACATGTAATACACTAGTGCTCTCAGAGCCTGCTTAAGCCCAGTCTCATACATATCACTTTCATTTCATAATGGAGACCTCCTGTCCACACTCAACATCATGGCTCACACAACACTAAATTGTGATGAGCAGCTCAGGTCACATGGTAATTTAGTGGGCTGTGGCCAAGCATTCAGTCTCTACTAAGGCCAAATAGGAAGTCAAAAGCTATAGGAGAATAATTATATAAAGAGATAATATGAGGAGCCTGAACCTATATGGCGGAGTAGAAAGATGTGCTCTCACTCCCTCTTGTGAGAGAACTGGAATCACAACTAACTGCTGAACAATCATCAACAGGAAGACACTGGAACTCACCAAAAAAGATACCCCATGTCCAAAGACAAAGGAGAAGCCACAATGAGATGATAGGAGGGGTGCAATCACAATAAAATCAAATCGCATAACTGCTAGGTGGGTGACTCACAAACTGGAAAACACTTATACCACAGAAGAACACCCATGGAGTGAAGGTTCTGAGCCCCACATCAGGTTTCTGAAGCATGGGGCCTAGCAACAGGAGGAGGAATTCCTAGAGAAGTAGACATTGAGGGTAGTGAGATTTGATCGCAGGACTCTGACAGGACTAGGGGAAACAGAGTCTCCACTCTTGGAGGGTGAACACAAAGTAGTGTGCACATTGGGACACAGAGGAAGGAGCAGTGACCCCAGGGAAGACTGAACCAGACCTACCTGCAAGAGTTGGAGGGTCTTCTGCAGAGGCAGTGGGTGGCTGTGGCTAACCGTGAGGACAAGGACACAGACAGCATACGTTCTGAGAAGTATTCCTTGGCGTGAGCCCTCCCAGAGTCCACCATTAGCCCCAGCAAAGAGCCTGAAGGCTCTAGTGTTGTGTTGCCTCAGGCCAAACAACCAAAAGGGAGAGAACACTGACCCACCCATCAGCAGTCAAGTGGATTAAAGTTTTGCTGAGCTCTGCTCACCAGAGAAGCAGCCAGCTCTACCCACCACCAGTCCCTCCCATTAGGAAACTTGCACAAGCCACTTAGACAGCCTCATCCACCAGAGTTCAGACAGCAGAAGCAAGAAGAACTACAATCCTGCAGTGTGGGAACAAAAACAACATTCACAGAAAGATAGACAAGATGAAAAGGCAGAGGGCTATGTACCAGATGAAGGAACAAGATACAACCCCAGAAAAGCAAACTAAATGAAGTGGAGATAGGTAACCTTCTAGAAAAAAAATTCAGAATAATGATAGTGAAGATGATCCAGAACCTCAGAAAAAGAATAGAGGCAAAGATTGAAAAGGTGCAAGAAATGTTTAATAAAGACCTAGAAGAATTAGAGAACAAACAAACAGACATGAACAATACAATAACTGAAATGAAAACTACACTAGAAGGAATCAATAGCAGAATAACTGAGGCAGAAGAATGGATAAGTGACCTGGAAGACAGAATGCTGGAATTCACTGCTGAAGAACAGAATAAAGAAAAAAGAATAAAAAGAAATTGAAGACAGCCTAAGAGATGTCTGGGACAACATTAAACGCAACAATATTTGCATTATAGGGGTCCCAGAAGGAAAAGAGAGAGAAATGACCCGATAAAATATTTGAATAGATTATACTCGACAACTTCCTTAACATGGGAAATGAAATAGCAACCCAACTCCAGGAAGCACAGTGAATCCCATACAGGATAAACCCAAGGAGAAACACACTGAGAAACATAGTAATCAAATTGGCAAAAATTAAAAAGAAAGAAAAATTATTGAAAGCAGCAAGGGAAAAATGAAAACATACAAGTGAACTCCCATAAGGTTAAGAACTGATTCTCAGCAGAAACTCTACAAGCCAGAAGGGAGTGGCATGATATACTTAAAGTGATGAAAGGGAAGAACCTACAACCATGACTACTATACACAGCAAGGTACTCATACAGATTCGATGGAGAAATCAAAAGCTTTACAGACAAGCAAAAACTTAGAGAATTCAGCACCACCAAACCAGCTCTACAACAAATACTAAAGGAACTTCTCTAAGTGGGAAACACAAGAGAAGAAAAGCACCTACAAAAACAAACTGAAAACTATTAAAAAATGGTCATAAGAACATACATATCGATAATTACCTTAAACGTGAATGGATTAAATTCTCCAACCAAAAGACACAGCCTTGCTAAATGGATACAAAAACAAGACCTAGGTACATATATGCTGTCTACAAGAGACCACTTCAGACCTAGGGACACATACAGACTGAAAGTGAGGTGATGGAAAAAGATATTCCATGCAAATGGAAATCAAAAGAAAGCTGGAGTAGTAATACTCATATCAGATGAAATAGACTTTAAAATGAAGAATGTTACAGGAGACCAGGAAGGACACTACATATGATCAAGGGATCAATCCAAGAAGAAGACATAACAGTATTAAATATATATGCACCCAACATAGGAGCACCTCATACATAAGGCAACTGCTAACAGCTATAAAAGAGGAAATTGATAGTAACACAATAATACTGGTAGACTTTAACACCTCACTTACACCAACGGACAGATCATCCAAAATGAAAATAAATAAGGAAACAGAAGCTATAAATGATACAATAGAATAGATAGATTTAATTGACGTTTATAGGACATTCCATCCAAAAACAGCAGATTACACTTTCTTCTCAAGTGCGCATGGAACATTCTCCAGAAGAGATCACATCTTGGGTCACAAATGAAGCCTCAGTAAATTTAAGAAAATTGAAATCATATCAAGCATCTTTTCTGACCACAATGCGATGAGAATAGAAATGAATTACAGGGCAAAAATGTAAAAAACACAAACACATGGCAGCTAAAAAATACGTTACTAAATAACCAAGAGATCACTGAAGAAATCAAAGAGGAAATCAAAAAATACCTAGAGACAAATGACAATGAAAACAGGACGATCCAAAACCTATTTGATGCATCAAAAGCAGTTCTCAGAGGGAAGTTTATAGCTATGCAAGCCTACCTCAGAAAACCAGAAAAATGCAAATAAGCAATCAAACCTTACATCTAAAGGAACTAGTGAAAGAAGAACAAACAAAACCCAAAGTTAGCAGAACGAAAGAAATCATAAAGATCAGAGCAGAAATAAATGAAACAGAAAAAAAAAAAACAATAACAAAGATCAATAAAACTAAAAGGTGCTTCTTTCAGAAGATAAATAAAATTGAAAAACCATTAGCCAGACTCATCAAGAAAAAGAGGGAGAGGACTCAAATCAATAAAATTACAAATGAAAAAGGAGAAGTTACAACAGACACTGCAGAAATACAAAACATCCTAATGGACTACTACAAGAAATGCTATGCCAATAAAATGGACAAGCTGCAAGAAATGGACAAATTCTTAGAAAGGTATAACCTTGCAAGACTGAACCAGGAAGAAATGGAAAATATTAACAGACCAATCAAAAGTAATGAAAGTGAAACTGTAATTAAAAATCTTCCAACAAACAAAAGTCCAGGACCAGAAGGCCTCACAGGTGAAATCTATCAAACATTTAGAGAAGAGCCAACACCAATTCTTCTCAAACTCTTCCAAAAAATTGCAAAGGAAGGAACACTCCCAAACTCATACTATGAGGCTACCATGTCCCTGATACCAAAACCAAACAAAGATAATACAAAAAATGAAAATTATAGACCAATATCACTGATGAATATAGATACAAAAATCCTCAACAAAATACTAGCAAACACATTCTAACAACACATTAAAAGGATCATACACCATTATCAAGTGGAATTTTTCCCAGGGTTGCAAGGATTCTTCAATATACACAAATCAATCAATGTGATACATCATATTAATAAACTGAAGAATAAAAACCATATGATCATCTCAATAGATTCAGGAAAACTTTTGATAAAATTCAATACCATGATAAAAAGTCTCCAGAAAGTGAGCATAGAGGGAAGCTTCCTCAACATAATAAAGGCCATATACGACAAACACACAGCAAACATCATTCTCAATGGTGAAAACCTGAAAGCATTTCCTCTAACATCAGGAAAAGACAAGGATCTCCACTCTCACCACTATTATTCAACATAGTTTTGGAAGTCCTAGCCATGGCAATCAGAGAAGAAAAAGAAATAAAAGGAATACAAATTGGAAAAGAAGAAGTAAAACTGTCATTGTTTTCAAATGAAATGATACTATATATAGAGGATCCTAAATATGCCACCAGGAAACTACTAGAGCTAATCAATGAATTTGGTAAAGCTGGAGGATACAAAATTAATGTATAAAAATCTCTTGCATTCCTATATACTAATGATGAAAACTCTGCAAGAGAAATTAAGGAAACACTCCCATTTACCATTGCAACAAAAAGAATAAACACCTAGGAATAAACCTACGTAGTGAGACCAAAGACTGTATGCAGAAAACTATAAGACACTGATGAAAGAAAGTAAAGATGATACCAACTGACGGAGAGATATATCATGTTCTTGGATTGGAAGAATCAATATTGTGAAAATGACTATACTACCCAAAGCAATCTACAGATTCACTGCAATCCTTATCAAATTACCAATGACATTTTTTACGGAACTAGAACAAAAAAATCTTAAAATTAGTATGGAGACAAAAAAGACCACGAAATAGGCAAAGCAGTTTTGAGGGAAAAAAAACGGAGAAGGAGAAATCAGACTCCCTGACTTCAGACTATACTACAATGCTGCAGTAACCAAGACAACATGGTACTGCCACAAAAACAGAAACATAGATTAATGGAAAAAGATAGAAAGCCCAGAGATAAACCCATGCACCTATAGTCAACTAATATATGACAAAGGAGGCAAGGATATACAATGGAGAAAAGACGGTCTCTTCAATAAGTGGTGCTTGGAAAACTGGACAGCTACATGTAAAAGAATGAAATTAGAACACTCCCTAACACCATACACAAAAATAAATTCAAGATTGATTCAAGACCTAAATGTAAGACTAGACACTATAAAACTCGTAGAAGAAAGCATAGGAAGAACACTCTTTGACATAAATCACAGCAAGATCTTATTTGATCCACCTTCTAGAGTAATAGAAATAAAAACAAATATAATCAAATGGGACCTAATGAAACTTCAAATCTTTTACACAGCAAAGGAAACCATAAACAAGACGAAAAGACAACTCTCAGAATGGGAGAAAATATTTGCAAATGAACCAATGGACAAAGGATTAATCTCCAAAATATATGAAGCTCATGCAGCTCAATATTAAAGAAACAAATAACCCAATCCAAAAATGGGCAGAACTCCTAAATAGACGTTTCTCCAAAGAAGACACAGATGGCCAAGAATTACATGAAAAACTGCTCAACATCACTAATTATTAGAGAAATGCAAATCAAAAGTACAATGAGGTATCACCTCACACCAGTTAGAATGGGCATCATCAGAAAATCTACAAACAACAAATGCTGAAGAGGGTGTGGAGAAAACGGAACCCTCTTGCACTTTTGGTGGGAATGTAAAATGATACAGCCACTATGGAGAACAGTATGGAGCTTCCTTAAAAAACTAAAAATAGAATTACCATATGATCCAGCAATCCCACTACTGGGCATATACCCAGAAAAAAACATAATTCAAAAAGACACATGCACCCCAATGTTCATTGCAACACTATTTACAATAGCCAGGTCATGTAAGCAACTTAAATGCCCGTCAACAAACGAATGAATAAAGAAGATGTGGTACATATATACAATGTAATATTACTCAGCCATAAAAGGGAAAAAATTGATTCACTTGTTGAGACATGAATTGATCTAAAGATTGTCATACAGAGTGAAGTAAGTCAGAAAGAGAAAAACAAATATCATATATTAACACATTTATGTGGAACATAGAAAAATGGTACATATGAACCGGTTTGCATGGCAGAAGTTGAGACCCAGATGTAGAGAACAAATGTATGGCACCAAGGTGGAAAGCTGCAGGGGGGGGGGGTGTGGATGGTGGTGTGATGAATTGGGCAATTGGGATTGACATGTATACACTGATGTGTGTAAAATTGATGACTAATAAGAACCTGTTATGTAAAAATATAAATTAAAAAAAAAATTCAGAATAATGATAGTGAAGATGATGCAGGATCTCGGAAAAACAGTGGCGGCAAAGATCGAGCAGATAGAAGAAATATTTCACAGAGACATAGAAGAATTAAAGAACAAAGAGAAATGAACAATACAATAACTGTACTGAAATATATACTAGAAGGAATCAATAGGAGAATAACTGAGGCAGAAGAACGGATAAGTGATCTGGAGGACAGAATGCTGGAATACACTGCTGCTGAACAGAATAAAGAAAAAAGAATGAAAAGAAATGAATACAACCCAAGAGACCTCTGGGACAACTTTAATACAACAACATTCACCTTGTAGGGGTCTCAGGAGGAGAAGAGAGAGAGAAAGGACCCAAGAAATATTTGAAGAGATGATAGTCAAAAATTTCCCTAACATGGGAAAGGAAATAGCCACCTAAGTCCAGGAAGCACAGAGAGTCCCATATAGATAAACCCAAGGAGAAACATGCTGAGACACATAACAATCAAGTTGGCAACAATTAAAGTTGAACAAAATTTATTGAAAGCAGCAAGGGAAAAATAACATACAAGGGAACTCCCATAAGGTTAACAGATGATTTCTCAGCAGAAACTCTACAAGCCAGAAGGGAGTGGCATGATATACTTAAGGTGAAGAACCGGAAGAACCTACAACCAAGATTACTCTACACAGCAAGGATCTCATTCAGATTCAATGGGGAAATCAAAAGTTTTACAGACAAGCAAAAGCTAAGAGAATTCAGCACCACCAAACCAGCTCTACAAAAAATGCTAAAGGAATTTCTCTAAGTGGGAGACACAAGATAAGAATAGGACATACAAAAACAAATCAAAAACTATTAAGAAAATAGTCATAGAAACTTACATATTGATAATTACCTTAAACATGAATGGATTAAATGCTCCAACCAGAAGACACAGGTTTGCTGAATGCATACAAAAACAAGACCCATATATATGCTGTCTACAAGAGACCCACTTTAGACCTAGGGTTACATACAGACTGAAAATGAGGGGATGGAAAAAGGTATTCCATTCAAATGGAAATCAAAGAAAGCTGGAGTAGCAATACTCATATCAGATAAAATAGACTTTAAGATAAGGATGTTACAAGAGACAAGGAAGGACACTACATAATGATCAAAGGATCAATCCAAGAAGAAGATATAACAATTATAATATATGCACCCAACATAGGAGCACCTCAATACAAAAGGCAACTTCTAAAAGCTCTAAAAGAGGAAATTGACAGTAACACAATAATAGTGGCAGACTTTAACACCTCACTTATACAAGTGGACAGATCATCCAAAATGAAAATAATAAGGAAAGAGAAGCCTTAAATGACACATTAGACCAGAGAGATTTAATTGACCTTTATAGGACATTCCATCTAAAAACTGCAGATTACACTTTCTTCTCAAGTGCGTACGGAACATTCTCCAGGATAGATCACATCTTGGGTCACAAATAAACCTCAGTAAATTTCAGAAAGTTGACATCATATCAGTCATCTTTTCTGAACACAACACTATGAGATTCGAAATGAATTACAGGGGAAAAAAACCTAAAAACCACAAACACTTGGAGGGTAAACAATACGTTACTAAGTAACCAATAGATAACTGGAGAAATCAAACATGAAATCAGAAAGTACCTAGACACAAATGACAATGAAAACACGATGATCCAAGACCTATGGGATGGAGCAAAAGCAGTTTTAAGAGGGAAGTTTATAGCTTTATAAGCCTACCACAGGAAACAAGAAAAATCTCAAATAAACCATCTAACCTTACACCTAAAGGAGCTGGAGAAAAAGAACAAGCAAAACCCAAATTTAGTAGGAGAAAGAAATCATAAATATCAGAGCAGAAATAAATGAAATAGAAACAAAGAAAACAATAGCTAAGATCAATAAAACTAAAAGCTGGTTCTTTGAGAAGATAAACAAAATTGATAAACAATCAGCCAGAGTCATCAAGAAAAAGAGGGAGAGGACTCAAATCAATAAAATTAGCAATGAAAAAGGAGAAGTTACAACAGACACTGCAGAAATACAAAGCATCATAAGAGGCTACTACAAGCAACTCTATACTAATAAAATGGACAACCTGGAAGAAATGGACAAATTCCTAGAAAGGTATAACCTTCCAAGACTGAACTAGGAAGAAATAGAAAATATGAACAGACAAATCACAAGTAATCAAATTGAAACTGTGATTAAAAATTTTCCAACAAACCAAAGTCCAGGACCAGATGGCTTAACAGGGGAATTCTATCAAACATTTAGAGATGACCTAACAACCATCCTGCTTAAACTCTTCCAAAACATTGCAGAGAAAGGAACACTCCCAAACATATTCAATGAGGCCACCATCATGCTGATACCAAAACCAGACAAAGATACTAAAAAAAAAAAAAAAAAAAAAAAGAAAGAAAATTACAGACCAATATCATGGAAGAATATAGATTCAGAAATCCTCAACAAAATATTAGCAAACAGAATCCAACAATACATTAAAAGGATAATACACCATGATCAAGTGGGATTTATCCCAAGGATGCAAGGATTCTTCAATATACACAAATCTTCAATATATGCAAAACCATATTAATAAATTGAAGATGTAAAAACCATATGATCATCTCAATAGATGGAGAAAAAGCTTTTGACAAAATTCAATGCCATTTATGATAAAAACTCTCCATAAAGTGGGCATAGAGGGAACTACCTCAACATAATAAAGGCCATATATGACAACCCCACAGCAAACATCATTTTCAATGGTGAAAAACTGAAAGCATTTACTCTAAGATCAGGAACAAGACAAGGATTTCCAGTCTCACCACTATTTTTTTTAGTGAATTAGTAAATCAATAGTTTTCTGTTTTTTAAGCAGAAAAGAACTCTAATTTGATGGTCTCACAGAATCAAAAAAAGTAGAGTGTTTCAGGAAAGAGGAATTGATAAACAGTCTCAAATGGCAGTAAGATAAGTGTTGAAAACTGACCTTTGGATTTGGCTATTAGAGGTCTTTGATTTCCATAGTAAAAAACGTTATAGCAAAATGATTGGAGTTAAGAGCCATATTTAAGTGGATTGAAGAATAAATAAGAAGTGAGGACAAAGAAGCAACATGGAAGTTTTTTGTTTTGTTTTGTTTTTAATGATTTGAGGCTAAAGGGAAGAAACTATTGGAGAAAAACCCAAAGATTCTAGAGAAGGAAGTTTGTTAGCATAGGAAATTTATGCATTTGATTTGAATATATCTAAGTGTTTCTACCTATGTGTCAGAATAATATATTCCTCCCTCTTCCACTTGTTTTTTTTTTTTTTACATCTTTATTGGAGTATAATTTCTTTACAATGGTGTGTTAGTTTCTGCTTTATAACAAAGTGAATCAGTTATACATATATATATGTTCCCATATCTCTTCCCTCTTGCATCTCCCTCCCTCCCACCCTCCCTATCCCACCCCTCTAGGTGATCACAAAGCACTGAGCTGATCTCCCTGTGCTATATGGCTGCTTCCCACTAGCTATCTATTTTACATTTAGTAGTGTATATATGTCCATGCCACTCTCTCACTTTGTCACAACATAAGCTTCCGTCTCCCCATATCCTCAAGTCCATTCTCTAGCCACTACTATTATTGAACATAGTTTTGAAAGTCCTAGCCATGACAATCAGAGAAGAAAAAGCAATATAATTTGGAAAAGAAGAAGTAAAACAGTCACTGTTTGAAGATGAAATGATACTGTACATAGAGAGTCCTAAAAATGCCACCAGAAAACTACTAACTAATCAATGAATTTGGTAAAGTTGCAGGATACAAAATTAATGCACAGAAATCTCTTGAACTCCTATACACTAATGATGAAAACTCTGAAAGAGAAATTGAGGAAACACTCCCATTTACCATTGCAATGAAAAGAATAAACACCTAGGAATAAACCTACCTAAGGAGACCAAAGACCTGTATGCAGAAAACTATAAGACACTGATGAAAGAAATTAAAGATGATACCAACAGATGGAGAGACATACCATGTTGTGGGATTGGAAGAATCAATATTGTGAAAATGACTATACTACCCAAAGCAATATACAGATCCAATGCAATCCCTATCAAATTACCAATGACATTTTTTTCAGAACTAGAAAAAAAAACCTTAAAATTTGTATAGAGACACAAAAGACCCCAAATAACCAAAGCAGTCTTGAGGTAAAAAAGCGGAGATGGAGGAATCAGACTCCCTGACTTCAGACTATAATACAAAGCTACAGTAATCAAGAAAATATGGTACTGGAACAAAAACAGAAATATAGATCAATGGAAAAAGATAGAAAACCCAGAGATAAACCCATGCACTTATGGTCAGCTAATCTATGACAAAGGAGGCAAGGATATACAATGGAGAAAAGGCAGTCTTTTCAATCAGTGGTGCTGGGAAAACTGGACAGCTACATGTAAAAGAATGAAATTAGAACACTCCCTAACACCATACACAAAAATAAGCTCAAAATGGATTAGAGACCTAAATGTAAGACCAGACACTATAAAAATCTTATAGGAAAACATAGGAAGAACACTCTTTGACATAAATCACAGCAAGGTCTTTTTTGATCCACCTCCTAGAGTAATGGAAATAAAAACAAAAATAAACAAATGGGATCTAATGAAAATTCAAAGCTTTTGCACAGCAAAGGAAACCATAAACAAGATAAAAGACAACCCTCAGAATGGGAGAAAATATTTGCAAATGAATCAATGGACAAAGGATTAATCTCCAACATATATAAACAGCTCATGCAGCTCAATATTAAAAAACAAACAACCCAATCCAAACATGGGCAGAAGACCTAAATAGACATTTCTCCAAAGAAGACATACAGATAGCCAAGAAGCACATGAAAAGCTGCTCAACATCACTAATTATTAGAAAAATGCAAATCAAAAGTACAATGAGGTATCACCTCACACCAGTTAAAATGGGCATCATCAGAAAATCTACAAACAACAAATGCTGGAGAGGGTGTGGAGAAAACGGAACCCTCTTGCACTTTTGGTGGGAATGTAAATTGATACAGCCACTATGGAGAACAGTATGGAGCTTCCTTAAAAACTAAAAGTAGAGTTACCATATGATCCAGAAATCCCACTACTGGTTATATACCCAGAGAAAACCATAATTCAAAAAGACACATGCACCCCAATGTTCATTGCAGCACTATTTACAATAGCCAGGTCATGAAAGCAACTTAAATGCCCATCAACAGATGAATGGATAAAGAAGATGTGGTACATATATACAGTGGAATATTACTCAGCCATAAAAAGGAAAGAAATTGGGTCATTTGTTGAGACATGGATGGATCTAGAGACTGTCATACAGAGTGAAGTAAGTCAGAAAGAGAAAACCAAATATCATATATTAATGCATGTATGTGGAACACAGAAAAATGGTACATATGAACCGGTTTGCATGGCAGAAGTTGAGACACAGATGTAGAGAACAAACGTATGGACACCAAGGTGGGAAAGCGGCGGGGGGGTGGGAGGGGTGGTGTGATGAATTGGGCAATTGGGATTGACAATATACATTGATGTGTATAAAATTGATGGGTAATAAGGAAAAAAAAACAGGTTATATGACTTTACTCCAAAATCTGAATCTGTTCTGTGATTCACCTCTAGGGACTTGCTAAAGACTGCAAACAGCATCCCTATTTGCCACCGACACTTCAATCACCACTGATCTGCTGGATCACATGTCCCAAGTGGCAGAGCAGTTTGTATTGTAGTCTGGACCTGTGGCAGAACCATCTCTTATTCTGATTCCTGCCCCAAATTAGCAGATTTTCATGTCATTTGGTATATGGGTTAAAGAAGCACACCCAAATGAAGTGTATGTTGCCTCCAAAATTCAAAGAGGCCCCCTAGGTATTGTGCCTCTTTCTCAGTGGTAGAATGGATCAGATACAGCAACTTGCCCTTCAATGTGGAAGGGGTATCTTGACATGGCTCCAGACCACTAGACACTTAGATCACCATGGCAGGCGGCCCTTGAATTTTTTGTATGATTTATCTCCTACCGTCTAGTATGCAACTGTTTTACTAAGTTCTGTAGAGAATTTGCTACTTTCTGATGGCTAGATCCAATCAGCATAATACTATCCATGTAATGGGTGTGATGTCCTATGGAAGGAAAAGCAATAAAGGTCCTTGGATACTAGATCATGGCATAAGAATGGAGAGCAAGAGCAAGGTGAAATATACTAGCAGGAGATGGAGCCTATGAGTATGTTCTGAAACTTGTGTGAGTTCTTATTGCCTCTGACCTTAAGAGAGCCTTTGTCTCAAACTAAACCTACACACATGATCCAGAATTCAGGGTGAGGTGGGGCAGCTGCAGGCCCAGCATTTATGTCACAGCAACAAGGTTAGTCAGCAGAAAGTAACAACATGTATGACATACTAAATGATTGCTGCTTCTTTGGCCCAACAAATCTCTCACAAGAATCTCTTTTGTAACCTCCCTAATGAAAGTATGCAGGAAATGGGCTCAGCTTAGCTAAATGGACACATTATAAATCCACCACTGCCTATAATCATGTATTCCTTTTCACATGAATCAGACAAAAAGGGCAACATGGTGCAAAGCAGATCCATCTTTTCTAAGGAAGATACCATCATTGTGTGATGTAATGTTTGCCTCTTTTACCTTCTTGAGAGGCTACATCTTGCACTTTGGGCTGAACCTGGTGATTTAGACTACATGGTGGCAACCAATTTTCCACTCCCCATCTAAGATGGTGTATGCTGATATTGCCAGCAAAGGTCTATGAGGAAGTGAATACAGAGTTATGGAGTTCTGGACCTGCAGAGCACAGTGAAAGAGCAGCATCACAGTTGTATTTGCACCAGGAATAATGTTTCTGCTATAACAGTCCCTTCAACCAGGAAAAAAGCAAGAGATAGAGGTAGAGATATAGACATAGACATAGAGATAGACATAGAGATGATAGAGATAGAGATAGAGATGGGGGAGAGGGAGAAGAAGAAGAAGAAGAAGAAGAAGAAGAAGAAGAAGAAGAAGAAGAAGAAGAAGAAGAAGAAGAAGAAGAAGAAGAAGAAGAAGAAGAAGAAGAAGAAGAAGAAGAAGAAGAAGAAGAAGAAGAAGAAGAAGAAGAAGAAGAAGAAGAAGAAGAAGAAGAAGAAGAAGAAGAAGGAGAAGAAGGAGAAGAAGGAGAAGAAGAAGAAGAAGAAGAAGGAGAAGAAGGAGAAGGAGGAGAAGGAGGAGAAGGAGGAGAAGGAGGAGAAGGAGGAGAAGGAGGAGAAGGAGGAGAAGGAGGAGAAGGAGGAGAAGGAGGAGAAGGAGAAGAAGGAGAAGAAGGAGAAGAAGGAGAAGAAGGAGAAGAAGGAGAAGAAGGAGAAGAAGGAGAAGAAGGAGAAGAAGGGGAAGAAGAAGAAGAAGAAGAAGAAGAAGAAGAAGAAGAAGAAGAAGAAGAAGAAAGAAGAAGAAGAAGAAGAAGAGAAGAAAAGAAAGGAAAGGAGAAGGAGAATAAGAAGGAGAAAAAGAAGAAGAAGAAGAAAGGAAAGGAGAAGAAGAGGAAGAAGGAGAAGAAGGACGAAGAGGAGCAGGAGGAGGAGGAAAAGAAAGAGGAAGAGAAGGAGGAAGAAGGAGAAAAAGGAGAAAAGTGTAGAGGGAGGGAGGAAAGAAAGGAAGAATGAGAGAATGAGAGGAGAAGGAAAGAAGGAAGGAAGGAAATGAGGCAGAGAAAGAAAAAGAAAACAAGAAAACAGCTTATATGTGATTCTGGCCAGGCATCTTCCCAAGCAGGAAGAGCATCTTGGGATGGATTACTATAGCAGGAGATTGTTTTTTAATTTACTTGCCCTCACCAAAGAATCTCTCCAGACTGAAGAATTTGAAAATATGATGTACAGTGGGGTAGTCTTCATCAGCAACAATATCAATCAACTGTATGAGAAGCCAACCGTGAAACTTGAATTGGATGGCTTAGACACCCTGTGAAAAGAACAATAAGGGATTGAAAATTAGACTATCTAGCATCTGGAGTCCTATAGGATTGTGGCTCACAAGGTAAAGAGAGTTGGTTCTCTCCTAGCAATGCCACTACACCTCTCTTTGACTTTGAGGAAATCTCTGTCCTGCTCTGGGCCTTGGGCTCCATAGATAAAAATATCGTCCCTCCTTGTTCCCACCCAGTGACACCATCAGAGACTGGAGGGAATGAGAATGGCTCAGGTCAGGTCAGTGGGAGGAAAATTCAGGAGCTCTTGAGGGTAGCCCTGTGCTGCCAGTATTTGTGCTCAGAATGATGGCCCCAAGTTGTCCAGAGAAGAGTAAGGTGTTCTCTCCATCCTCTCTTTACTGAAGACAAAAATAATTAGAACAAAATACTAACTATAATGAAAATATCCTACAAAAATTCTTTTGTTGTTGTTGTTAAGTTTAGAACAAAATCAGTTTGGGTCTTTAAAAGCAGACAGAGTATAGTTCTGGAAGATTTAGTTGTGCAGAATCCCTGAGCTCTCAGGATTCCTAAATGTAGAGGCACTACAATGAATAAATGAGAACAATCTTTTCTTGTCATCACTTCTAGATGACTCACCGCTATTATTTTAAATAACAATTGCAGTCTTATACATGGAGGCAGTTGATGTCTTAGGGGCTGTGACAAGCCACCTAATGTCAGAGCTGGAAGAGACCCTAGGCTCTTACTTTTTCCAGATGAAGTGCTGAGGCCACAGTGTTGAGGCTGCTTGCCCAAGACCCTCTCGGTAGATATGTGGCCTCCTGAACCAGGGCCAGTGCCTGGAAGCCAGGCCAGTGTTCCTGCTGGTAGCCTGGACCCAGTTGCTGGTTCACCTCAGCACTTCCCATAACTCCAGACAGTCTTGTTACTTTTGATGAACTCAACATTTCCAATGTGATGTCTGCCTGTTTCCCATCTCAGGGAGTATTGGCAAGAAGACACAGCATCCGGGGGAAACAGGCTCCACCTCGGGAGAATGCTGAAGCAGTGGTCTTATCAATACATGCTCTGAGCCTGAAAAAGGAGATGGGGGTCCTCTGCCTCCTAAAGACTTGGGGGCTTCTGCTTTACCACTACTACTTTTGTCACATCACAAAATTAGGGTCTTTTTCTACCTCCAAAGATTGGGCTATTGAAAGTGCCCTCTGATGACTTTCAGCAGAGTTTGTGCTATTCATTGTAGGTCCTTCAGGCTTCTTGGTCTAAGGAGGAGAAAATGCTGGAAAGAAACCAACACTGGGGATGATTTTAAAAAAAGATGGTGTCTTCATTCATTTCTCCCTCCATCCTTTCTTTCCATTTCTTCCCCTGTGCATCTGTGTGTGTTTCTACAGAACATTAAGACCTGAAACAGACCCACCCCAGGAAATGCTCATAGACTCAGATCCATAAAGCAGAGAAAAATAAATGCATGATCTTAACAAGGTGGAAGCCTAAACGAGTAGTCCAGGTAATGTGTGGCAGAGGACAAGAAGAATCAGTATGTACGAGAATACTGGGAGGTGGCACTTGAGCTGAAATGTTGAGCAGGGGACAAAAGGAGAGAGAAGCAGCAGGATGGTATGATATGATATCTGAGCAGCGATTCTAGAAAAGGCTCATGGAGAGGACCAGGTCACCTAATCTGCATTGTAACTCTGAGGAGTGGATTACTGCCTCAATCCCCATTCTGCGGACAATAGAGCTGAGCTTCCTGCCCTCAGAAATCTGCCCAAGGTCACACAATGCATACAGAGCTTCCAGAGCAGGTACAAACTCAGGCAGTGTGACCCTGACTCTTAACCACCCCTCTGCACAGAGTCCAGGCTGAGATCCTGGGTAAGGGGTAGAATGGAGCAAGGCTCAGGAGGGCAGGGACACAGCAGCCAGGGTCGTCTCCAGGACCCTGGAGGAAGCCCAGCCTTCTCTGCATCGGCTGGTTTGCCCAAGTCTGATCCACCCCCCTCTGTTTATGACTTAGCCCCATCCAGCTGTCAGCATCAGAGAGCAGATGCTCATTTAATCCTTGGGATTAGCTCCAGATTGTGGAGAATAATCAGCAGTCGGTAAAGGCGCATGCACACTCCTGCATAACCAGTTTCCTAAATGTAACACTTACACCCAGTTCTATCCCCAGATTTTGCTCTGTAATATATAAAAGAAGCAGAAAGCTGAGACAAGCCTGACAGAAGTTCTAGCCATCATAGCTGGCAAAGGAGATAGTGTCTTGTTATTTGGAAAGTGTTTTGAAATCCATAAATGAATGACTGAGTATGTATGTCTGCGTGTGTTCAAGAGAGAGGCAAAGAGAGAAAGAGACAGAGATGGAAGAGGGGAAGGAGAGATCATTCTAAACTTAATGCAATTTACTTAAGGTATAATAACTCAAATTTGACGCATGAAATATACATATCCATATACATACTCATAATATCGTCAAGTGGGGAAAGACATACCTAGCCTTCTAATGAACAGTTGAGAGAATGAGCTAGAGACTATTAGATGCCGGGTGTCCCGAACAAGCTGTGTGGCCCAGGGCAAGGGATCCGTAGCCTGTTCCTTATCTCAAAGATGGGTGGAGTGGTGCCTGCCCTTCCTGTCTCTTAGGCTCACCGGGAAGGAATCCATGTGCAAGTACCTAAGAAAGTTGAAAATGCCAAATACATGAAAGTGATAATTATTAGTAATCATCATCATCATCATAATTTAATACTGAGGATGACAGGCATGGGTGGGGGAGAAGCAGACTCCATTATAATTATCTGGAAGACTCAGCCAAAAACATATTTAAGCCAGATTTCCCACTTACCACTTTTCCTACTCTGTACTTTCTGTTCTCAATCCCAGAGATTCATTAGGGAGCATGGCTGATTTGTTACTGTAAAATTATTGCTGGCATAAAAGACACAAACTTAAAAGGCCCTTTCCCCCTATATTTGGTGAACTACCTGTAGTCTGAGAAAGCTTGCATTGATGCGAAAAATCAAATTTACCTTATTCTTCATGGAACACGGATGCCTTGCTGAGTATGGGGCTGGATTCAATCTCAGCCCTCACTCAGCATTCATTCCCATTTGGTGAGCTCTTGGTGACCACCCACCCTTCTCCGTGAAGCATCCTCCGTCTGGAGATTTACCTGTGCTAATCAAATGTAGAAGCACTAAAATCAAGCAAGTTTACCTTTAAGGTACCTTTAGGGCTGCCCACCCACCCTGGTTAAAGTACAATACCCAGCAAACTTTTCTTCCTTCTAGGAATTGGTTTTGACCCCCCTTTTCCATCTGCCCACTTGTACAGAATTCTTTCTTCTTCTCCCACCCTCTTCACCCTGGGAAGCACATCTCTCAATCCCTTTCTTACCTCCCTGCTCCACATTTTCTTCCTCTTCTTTTTCTAAAAGTTGGGATAGAAAATCTCAAATGAGGACTTAGGTTTTTCCCTTTTCCTGGTCTCCTTTCCTCCTGTCTTGGCTACGTCTTAAGACTTCTTTTCTCTGATAGTTTTGTATGTTTTCTGATGTTTTTAATCAATGTAATTGTAATTTAAAAAATAAAGTTAGAATTCTGTACATCATTCGGCTTCCTTCCTCCCTTTCTCTTTTCCTCGCTACGTTACTTCACCTGCTCAGTGATATTGGGCGCTCCAGGGGAAAAGAAGGAAGTAGGGGGCAAAATCCTTGTGTTTCTAGACCCTATGGTCCAGGAGAGGGAAGAAGGGATAAACTGTGACAGTGCTTACTCCTCAGTTCCTCCCTTTCTGCTGCCTCCTCTCCCCCAGGCCTTGTGTGGGGGCAAGTCTTCTCCAAGACCACATCTCGCCACATACTGTTAAAAGAGCAGCTGCCCTTGACTTGTGAGATTGTGTGTAACCTTTGATTTCTTCTACCTTACGTTCCTTTATTTTCCAAGTGTTCTACATGAAAACTGTGTTGTTTAAAAAAATACAATAAAGTATACATTTTTTAACTTCCCTTGACAAATATCTCCCATATTTACTGTCATTTCTCTTCCCTTCATAGCTAAACTCAATTTGAAAAGACAGTTGTCTCTGCCTTCACACTATGTTAATTCCTTTTCAAGTAATGTTTTCACATCTGTAAAACCCTCTTTGACCATTATTTAATGTCTTTTACTATAATTTATAGATAGACCAATATTAATATTTATGGGACTAATTTCCTTTGTGTTCTCTTGTATTGTCTTTATCCATCCTTTTATGTCTAACTTTTCTTCCTTCGCCATCTTGTTTAGGTGACTCTATTAGATTTATCATTAACCCAACATGAAAGCCATTAATTTAAACATTAGATATGAAAGCATTTATAATTATTGGAGTAACATGTATCTTGCTCTACTCATATACTCTTACTGCAGTTTCTCTTGTTTTCTCATTCTTGATGCTGCCTTGGTTTTCTGTCTTTGACTCTGAAGATACAAATTATCTGCTTATATATCCTATGACAATTTGTAATTAAAAATTGTGGGGTTTAGTTCTAATAGTTTGCCAAATATGCATTTGCATTTCTCTCTAATTATGAAAGTTGAGATCAAATCAATACACTTTAAGCTTATTTCCACCATTTCCACATCATCTTCCTTTTTTTTTTTTTTTCAAGAATTACATCCTGGCTTTTGCAACTTGAGTCTTTGTGCATTTTTACTTCTAGCGTTTTCTGATTTCAGTTACCCCTGACCCTGAGGTGCAGATGCCAGGGTCTTTTGTGACACTTACAGGATGTGTGTACTAATATCAGAACAAGCAGCAAACTGGAAACATTTGTGTTTAAGTAGGGAAAACACAAGGCATTTTGAAGGTGCAGGGATGAGAGGGAGGGGAGAAATAGCTTCTGCCCATGATCTGACCCCAGAGAAGGTCCTGGTCACCTGGCTGAGGGAAGAGGCAGAGGTGGCTGCGGCATCTCAGGAAGAGCCTGGGAATGTCTGCATCGAGCTTAGCTGCTTTGGGATCTGTGTGACCCAGAATTGGGGGGAGAACATCCTTCCCCTGAGTAGGGCCTGTTTCAGTCTGTCTCTCCAAATCCTGAAGCACAGGAACACCCAGACACTGCCCCCTGAAGCTAGCGTTCCCACAATGGGTGGGGCAGTGGGTCTGGACACATCAAAGGACATCGGAGCAGGACAGGCCAAGGAGGCAGGAGCCACTTGGTGCCACTGAGGTGAGAGACAGTTCTGCCAGCCCAGGAATCACTCCCTGGGGATTCTCAGAGATAACTAGTGACATTTACAGGGATGTCTGAGGTTCTATTGTATGCACAGGAGGGGCTATTGGGTCAGTAAGTTTTGGACTGCACATTTCATGATTTAATCAATGGGCTGGATGTCTTAGAGGCTATTCATATTTTTCATGTTTAAAATATTTTTCTAGCTGTGCTGCTTCTTTAGGTATTCAAGGCACTGTCCTTTATCTAAGTACAGGCTTTAAATATACACAAACACACACATACACACATCCTTAGCAGGCTGAGTGTAGAGTCTTCTGCCCCGAGGCTTCAGTGATTTAATCATGTCAACAACCTCCTCTACACACACACACACACACACACATACACTCATAAACACACACTCATATCCAAGAATGGCTCCCATAGCTTATATGATGCTCTACACACTCTGGCCTCTTCCTTCCCTCAGACTTCTAGTCACCTGTTTTCTGGCTTCCTGAGTATGCTGTGGTCAGTGTTCCTGTGGCCTCACTCAGGACACTGTTCCCAGTTAGAATGGCTTCTCCACACTTGCGTAGTGACCCTTGTGGCCACTTCCTCTCAGAAACCTGTCTGGTTATCCTCCAGCCCCATTCCCACACTCTTTCTTTTTCCCTTTTTTTTTACATCTTTACTGGAGTATAATTTCTTTACAATGGTGTGTTAGTTTCTGCTTTATAACAAAGTGAATCAGTTATACATATACATATGTTCCCATATGCCTTCCCTCTTGCGTCTCCCTCCTTCCCACCCTCCCTATCCCACCCCTCTAGGTGGTCACAAAGCACTGAGCTGATCTCCCTGTGCTATGCAGCTGCTTCCCACTAGCTATCTATTTTACGTTTGGTAGTGTATATATGTCCATGCCACTCTCTCACTTTGTCACAGCTTACCCTTCCCCTCCCCATATCCTCAAGTCCATTCTCTAGTAGGTCTGTGTCTTTATTCCTGTCTTACCCCTAGGTTTTTCATGACTTTTTTTTCTTAAATTCCATATATATGTGTTAGCATACAGTATTTTTCTTTCCTTTTCTTTCTTACTTCACTCTGTGTGACAGACTCTAGGTCCATCCACCTCATGACAAATAGCTCAACTTTGTTTCTTTTTATGGCTGAGTAATATTCCATTGTATATATGTGTCATATCTCCTTTATCCATTCATCTGATGATGGACACTTAGGTTGTTTCCATCTCCTGGCTATTGTAAATAGAGCTGCAATGAATATTTTGGTACATGACTGTTTTTGAATTATGGTTTTCTCAGGGTATATGCCCAGTAGTGGGATTGCTGGGTCATATGGTAGTTCTATTTGTAGTTTTTTAAGGAACATCCATACTGTTTTCCATAGTTGGTGTACCAATTCACATTCCCACCAGCCGTGCAAGAGTGTTCCCTTTTCTCCACACTCTCTCCAGCATTTATTGTTTGTAGATTTTTTGATGATGGCCATTCTGACTGGTGTGAGATGATATCTCATTGTAGTTTTGATTTGCATTTCTCTAATGATTAATGATGTTGAGCATTCTTTCATGTGTTTGTTGGCAGTCTGTATATCTTCTTTGGAGAAATGTCTATTTAGGTCTTCTGCCCATTTTTGGATTGGGTTGTTTGTTTTTTTGTTATTGAGCTGCATGAGCTGCTTGTAAATTTTGGAGATTAATCCTTTGTCGGTTGCTTCATTTGCAAATATTTTCTCCCATTCTGAGGGTTGTCTTTTGGTCTTGTTTATGGTTTCCTTTGTTGTGCAAAAGCTTTGAAGTTTCATTAGGTCCCCACACTCTTTCTAAACAGACCTTGATCACACTGTCACAGCTAATATTTCTTATGGTTTTAGTTTACATCTTTGTTTTCTGTTGGATTATTAGTCCTTTGAGAACAGAAGAAGAAGAAGTTAGTGTTATTTTTGTTTACATCCCCAGAACCTAGGACAGGTTCTGCAACATAGAAGAGGTGGTTGATCCATGTTTATGGAATGAATGGAGCAAAGAATGAATGAATGAATGAGACAGAGTGTGCAGAAGAAATGGGAGGCCCAGCGGAGGGGAGAGAATTTCAGTCTGTGGGAATTAGGATGCCACTGACATTGTCTGACAGAGCAAATCTTCTGAGCATTCTGAATAAAGCACCAACGAAGGGCGATCTATTGGGCCTTGTGTGCCCTTACCTCAAGTGAACTTGATGCATGGAAATGGCGCCCTGCAAAACAAGCATTTAGGTAACTTCCCTTCTCTGCATTATCCAGAGAAATTATGCCAGTTACAGGGTTAGAAACAAAGTGGAAATCATAGGCTTATGGACGATGGGGACCTTTTTCTGTTCTAATCATAGAGGTCATGATCTCAAGGGGTGTGCCTAACTGAATAGGAAATTCAAAATATGATACTAGAAACCAGAAATAAAAAAAACAAAACCTTCCCAAAACCTTTTATTTCCACTACACTATTTTTTCCATAATTACCAAAAACCAGCTATTAGATTTTAAGGACAAAAATAACTCTAAAAACCCCAGATAGAAATGCCAAACTAGTCTTTTTCACACTGGAAGAATTTAGGGAAGATGATTCCTTCGGGCCTCAAGGGTCTGTAATTGTCAGCATCCCTCCAGCCCATGGAGCCATGCAGGTGGGGGGTCTCCTGTGATTATGTCTTGTCTTGGAGCCATATTCTGATGCCTCTGGGGTTGTCAGTTCTGGATAATGTTTGCCCAGGGAGAAAGGAGTGGACCGTTGAATTCAGGGGCCATCCAGGAAGGGAGAGAGTTTAGCATGGGGATGAGCATGGAGGAAAACTACATGGCTGATGTTATGTGGTGGCTGATATTATGAAGCCTGGGGATGTGAGGGTAGGACCAGACTCTAAAGATGGAGACTTAGAGAAGAAGTAGGGAAAGCACATTGCTTCTTTGGAGCCAGGTTGAGGTCATCAGCCTGGATCAGAGGGATTCTGATAGAGAGGCCTAACCAACTACGGTCTGTGGCCTGCACTATTACTGTCTCATTTAATATGTTGGCCATAAAGGAGCAAACAGAAGTGAGGAGACCTGGAAAGTGGAGGCTGGCAACCAAGTGCCCCTTTGAGCTGGAACCCTTCTCAGAACACCCAAATCCATTGGGCTGGATGAGGCTTGAACAGTGGCAATACTTAAACTTAAAAGTTTTACACAGCAAAGGCAACCATAAACAGGACAAAAAGACCACCCTCAGAATGGGAGAAAATATTTGCAAATGAAACAACAAATCATTAATCTCCAAAATATACAAATAGCTCATGGAGCTCAATATCATAAAAACAAACAATCCAGTTAAAAAATGGGTGGAAGACCTAAATAGACATTTCACCAAGGAAGACATACAGATGGCCAAGAGGCACATGAAAAGATGCTCAACATCACTAATTATTAGAGAAATGCAAATCAGAACTACAATGAGGTATCACCTCATGCTGGTCAGAATGGCCATTATCAAAAAATCTAGAAACAATAAATGCTGGAAAGCACTTGGTGTAAAGGGAACCCTCCTACACTGTTGCTGGGAATGTAAATCGATACAACCACTATGGAAAACAATAAGGAGGTTCCTTAAAAAACTAAAAATAGAACTACCATAAGATCCAGCAATTCCACTGCTAGGCATATACCCTGAGAAAACCATAATTCAAAAAGTGTCATGTACCACAATGTTCACTGCAGCACTATTTACAATAGCCAGGACATGGAACCAACCTAGATGTCCATCGACAGATGAATGGATAAAGAAGATGTGGCACATATATACAATGGAATATTACTAAGCCATATAAAGAAACAAAATTGAGTTATTTGTAGTGAGGTGCAAGGACCTAGAGTCTGTCATACAGAGTGAAGTAAGTCAGAAAGAGAAAAACAAATACAGTATGCTAACGCATATATATGGAATCTAAAAAAAAAAAAAAAAGGTACTTATGAACCTAATTGCCAGGCAGGAATAAAGAGGTAGACATAAAAAATGGACTTGGGGAAATTGGGTGGGAGGGCAAGGCTGGGACGAAGTGAGAGTAGCATCAACATATATACACTACCAAATGTAATTGCTGGTGTCTTCCTTTGGAGTCTGGGGCTAGGGGTCTACTGCACCTTCCTCAGGCAGAATGCCCCTATCATGGCCTCTCCCTCCTGTGCTCCCCCTAACCACCTCCTTTGCAGGAGGCAATAGAAGGACAGCCAGGGCAGGAGTCCCAAGATCAGAGTGCCAGATCAAATCTTTTTTTTTTAACTGAAGTGTAGTTGATTTACAACATTGTATTAGTTTCAGGTATACAGCAAAGTGATTCAGTTATATATATTCTTTTTCAGAATCTTTTCCCTTATAGATTATTACAAAATATTGAGTATAGGTCCCAGTACTATATGATAGGTCCTGGTTGGTTATCTATTTTATATATAGTAGTGTGTAATTCCAAACTCCTAATTTATCCCCCCCTTTCCCCTTTGATAACCATAAGTTCTTTTCTATGTCTGTGGGTCTATTTCTGTTTTGTATGTAAGTTCATTTGTATCTTATTTTTAGATTCCACATATAAGTGATATCATATGATATTTATCTTTCTCTATCTATCTTACTTCACTGAGTATGAAAATCTCTAGTTCCATCCATGTTGCTGCAAATGGCATTGCTTCATTTTTTTTTATGGTTAATATTCCATTGTATATATGTCTCACAACTTCTTTATCCTTTCCTTTCAGTCAGGTCCTGAGCTGTGAGTAGGCAGAGGGAAAGGAGGAAGAGAAACTTAGTGGAACTCCTAGGTCACTGCCAGGAGTAAGATGAGGGTAGGGAATGGGGGAGTAGAAATGAGGTCACCTGGTTGGACTTGAACTCTCACTAAAACAGAGTGGGTGTTACAAATGGATGTTGGCCACAGAAGACTCCCCCTCCACATATCCTCTTGCTCTGAAACAGCAGATCTCCCCCTTTCAAACATTATTAACAAGAATAAGTTTACCTTTTATTCATTCATTCGTTTACATTATCACAAATTTACAGGGATGGATACTGGGGTTACAAAGACAAATAGAAGGGTATTGGGTGACCAAGAATGGTAATTCAGGTTGTTTGCAACCTACACAAACTTCCACATCAGGCCAGCAGGGAAACATCAGGCAGAAAGCCCTGATGTATGCTGTCAGGGATTTCCAAACAAAGAAGAGCAGGACTCTGCCTGAAGATCTCAGGGAGGATCTCCAAAAGGAGAAGAAACTTGAAGTGGATCTTGAGGGATAAGTAGAAATCTTCCAGGTCATTAATGTGGAAACATAAAAATGCAAGGAGGCAGGAAAGAACCCTAAGTGATCTAGCAAAATGAAAAGTCTGATGAGGTTCCAACAGGTAATGGTGGGGATAGTGGTGGGGAATGTGAACCATAAGAAGATAAGTCACATCTCCATAAAGAGGAGAAAAGTGACATGGGAAGATAAGAAGCCACATCTCAATGTAAAGGAGAAGAGCCTATGGGAGGGGAAAATACAGCATGGAATTTTTCAATATTAAATTGATGTGAACAGATTAATCAATAAGCATCTACTGAGCATCCACTTTGTGCCAGATGCTGTACAGAATGTGAGGCTGTGGAGACAAATATGATTTTATCCTAGCTCATAAGGAACTCACTATCAAGTGAGAAAGATATGCAAAGGATCAGATATATCAGCATAATGTGATGCAAGAGCAAATTAACTGGGAAACTTCAGGAATTCTCACTCAATTGTATATATTTTTTCAATTCCTCTCTTAAAGAGAATCCCTCAAATTATGAGCCTCAGACTACAAAATCTAGATCCACCCCTCATGTGCTGAGTAATATGATAACAATATAATCATAAGGGGTGTGCACATAACCTTGATTTGGTTTGAGTCAGAGAAGCTGTTCCAACAAGTCAACACTTGGTTTAACTAAGCAATTCTCAGATTATTCATTAATAAAAAACCATCCTATTAGGAGTGAGGTGATATCTCATCGTGATTTTGACTACTTGTGTTTAGCTGATGATTATTGATGTTGAGATACTTTTTGCCCTTTTGTATGTCTTCTTTAGAAAAATGTCTATTAACATCTTTGGTCCATTTTAAATCAGGTTATTAAGGTTTTTTGTTTTTGCTATTGAGTAGTAAGTGCTCCTTACGTGTTGTGGAAATTAACCCTTTATTAGATATATGGTTTGCAAATATTTTTTCCCATTCCACACGTTGCCTTTTCACTCTGTCGATTAAAGGGTCAAATTTCAGTCTTTTGCCTGTGCATATCGCATTTCCCAACATCATTTGTTGACAAGACTGTCATTTCCCCATTGTGTATTATTGGCACCCTTGTCAAAGATCAGTTGACCATATATGCATGGATTTCTAGGCTCTCTATTCTGTTCCATTGGCTTACCATCAGTACCATAATGTTTTAATTCCTGTAGATTTGTAATATATTTTGAAATCAGAAAGTATGGTGAATCCAGCTTTGTTTTTCTCTTTCAAGATTGTTTTGGCTATTAAGAGTCTTTTGGGGATCCATATAAACTTTTGAGTTATTTTTTTCTATTTCTATAAGAAATGCTATTGGGATTTTCAAAGGGATTTCACTGAATCTATAGATTACTATAGGTAGTATGGGCATCTTAACAATATATAAGATATACCTATTAGAATGCCTATTATTTAGAAAAAGACAAGTATTGGTGAGGCTGGAGAAATTGGAACCCTTGTACAGTGTTGGTGGGAATACAAAATGGTGCAGTCAGTATGGAAAACAGTATAGAGGTTCCTCAAAAAGTTAAAAATAGAACTACCATATGATCCAGCAATCTCATTTCTGAGAATTTATCCAAAATAATTCAAATCAGAATTTCAAGAAGATATTAACACTCTCGTGTTCATTGAAGCACTGTTTACCATAGCCAAGATGTGGAAACAAACTAAATGTTCATCAGCAGATGAATAAAGAAAATGTTGCATATACACACATACACAGTGGAATAGTAAGGCGGACCAGAGCCTTAAAAAAAAAGGAAATCCTGTAATATGTGACCATGTGGATGAACCTGAGGACATTGTGCTAAGTGAAATAAGCCAGTCACAGTAGGACAAATACTATATGATTCCACTCATATGAAATATCTAAAATAGACTTACAGATGCAAAGAATAGAATGGTGGTTTCCAGACGCTGGGGGTAGGGGAAGTGGGGAGTTGCTAATCAATGCATATAAAATGTCAGTTAGGCAATAAGTTCAAGATATATGATGTACAACATGGCACCTTTAGATAACAATACTGTATTGTATGCTTAAAAATCGGTTAGGAGGGTAGATCTCATGTGAAATGTTCTTACAAAAAAAAAAAAAAGAAAAAGCCCAGAGAAGCTGTGACAAAACAAGAGAGAGGCATGGACATATATACACTACCAAATGTAAGGTAGATAGCTAGTGGGAAGCAGCCGCATAGTACAGGGAGATCAGCTCAGTGCTTTGTGACCACCTGGAGGGGTGGGAAAGGGAGGGTAGTAGGGAGGGATACACAAGAGGGAAGAGATATGGGAACATATGTATATGTATAACTTATTCACTTTGTTATAAAGCAGAAACTAACACACGATTGTAAAGCAATTATACTCCAATAAAGGTGTAAAAAAAAAAGAATTGTATGGTGGTACAGAAGGAAGAGAAAAAGGAAGTTTTGAATTCAGAAGCAAGAAACCACAAGGCCCTAGACCAGTGATTCTCAAAGCGAAGTGTACCCAGATAAAAAAGGTTGGTATTCCCTGCAAACTTGTTAGAAATGGAGGTACTTGGGCACCTCCAGACCTACTGAGTTGGAAACTCTACGAGTGTGCACAGGATTCTGTGTTTTAACAAGTTTACTCTGATACATGCTGAATTTTGAGAACCACTGCCTTAGATTAAGGGGTAAGAAATAATAATGGTTTCCCTAAGAACTCATTTCAAAGTGCAACCCAGCCCAAGTGAAGAAGGTAAAACTCAATCACCAAGGAAAAAGCTATTTTACATGGTAAGGAAGGGAGAGGAATCTACATTCAGGATAGTTGTACATTTTGTAGGGGGGAAAATGCATTAGTATATACTGTCAGGACAAAACTTTTCACTGTTTGATCACATCTCATTTGTATTTTTAATAGTCCCCATTAGACAGCCTCTGAGCTAATTAGGCAGGCGTCTATAATAGAAGACTTCTGTTTCCTGTTTTCAGAACTCAGAAACTAATGGCTGAAGCACTGCTAAAACAATTAAGTAATAAGAAAAATAATGTGTAAGATTGGCAAAAACACAGCTGCCATAAATCATTACAAATGATTCGCAGCTCAAATTGTTTAATTAGGGAAGAAAAGTAACCTATCATATGTTTGGGATGGCAAGGGAAAACAAAGGGAGAGAGACCCTGGAACAAAGAGTTTATTGCCCTCTGATAAGTGAAGATGGGTTGGAGGATTGTGATGTCAGGGATTCTAGTACCAACAGCATATTCCTCTGCCTTAAGTGATGTTCAGAGACATCGCTTACTACATCTAAGATTAACAGTAAATGAAATGAGGACCCAATCGACCCAATCAAATGAGGACTACTAAAGCCTCAGACTTATGAAAATAAAATGTGGGCTAACTACCAGTGGAAGAACCCTAACAACTGAGATGTTGGTTGAGGGCAAAGGAAACATGGAAAGAATGGGTAGTAGAATAAGGAAGCTAAAAATATCACCTAAAAACCCATCATCACTTTCAGAATTGAGGTCAACAACAGTGTACTTATTTCCTCCCTTGTTTTTTATGCACGTGTTTGTGTATATTAATCAGTTTTCTACTCTCTCTTTCCCCTGTATTTTTATATAAGGAGTGTTGGTAATGGTTAATGTAGGAACTTAGTCCTCAGGTTAATGAATATATAAATGAAATTGTGACTAGTTTAACATTACCCAAGTATAGACAAAGAATGATTCTGTTTCTCCATTTTTTAGGAGAGGGTGAGCATATCTTCATTAGTATAAGTGTTAGTTGTAGTCTCTTAGGTGGAAGCAAGATGCTTGTGCTCTCATTACATGAAAATGAAGGGGATGTATACGGATGCTGATAAGTCAAAGAGGTGAACTGTACCACCCAGTATTTCCTTTCCAGTTCCACAATTGGAGAGTTATTCCATATTCATGGAAAGGAAGACAATATTTTCAAGATGTCAGTTCTTCCCAATGTGATCTATAGATACAATGCAATTCCAAACAAAATCTCACAAGTTATTTTACAGATACTGACAAACTGATTCTAAAGTCTATATGGAGAGGTGAAAGATCCAGAATAGTAAACACAGTATTGAAGAACAATGTTGAAGAAAGGACACTACCTGACTTCAAGTCTTCTAAAGCTACAATAGTCAAGACAGTGTTTCTTTTGGTGAAAGAACAAACAAATAGATCAATGGAACAGAATGGAGAGGCCAGAAATGGGCTGTCATAAATATAGTCAACTGATCTCGACAAAAGAGCAAAGGCAATACAATGGAGCAAAGTAGTCTCTTCAACAAATGGTGCTAAACAACTGTACATCCACGTACAAAAAAAAAACAAAAAAAAAAAACTAGATACAGACCTAACACCCTTCACAAAATTAACTCAAAAGGTATCAAAGACCTAAATTTAAAATGTAAAACTATGATAAAGGTGGCAGGAATGTACAGTGGAGAAAGGACAGCCTCTTCAATAAGTGGTGCTGGGAAAACTGGACAGGTACATGTAAAAGTATGAGATTAGATCACTCCCTAACACCATACACAAAAATAAGCTCAAAATGGATTAAAGACCTAAACATAAGGCCAGAAACTATCAAACTCTTAGAGGAAAACATAGGCAGAACACTCTATGACATAAATCACAGCAAGATCCTTTCTGATCCACCTCCTAGAGTAATGGAAATAAAAACAAAAATCAACAAATGGGACCTAATGAAACTTCAAAGCTTTTGCACAGCAAAGGAAACCATAAACAAGACCAAAAGACAACCCTCAGAATGGGAGAAAATATTTGCAAATGAAGCAACCGACAAAGGATTAATCTCCAAAATTTACAAGCAGCTCATGCAGCTCAATAACAAAAAAACAAACAACCCAATCCAAAAATGGGCAGAAGACCTAAATAGACATTTCTCCAAAGAAGATATACAGACTGCCAACAAACACATGAAAGAATGCTCAACATCATTAATCATTAGAGAAATGCAAATCAAAACTACAATGAGATATCATCTCACACCAGTCAGAATGGCCATCATCAAAAAATCTACAAACAATAAATGCTGGAGAGGGTGTGGAGAAAAGGGAACCCTCTTGCACTGCTGGTGGGAATGTGAATTGGTTCAGCCACTATGGAGAACAGTATGGAGGCTCCTTAAAAAAACTACAAATAGAACTACCATATGACCCAGCAATCCCACTACTGGGCATATACCCTGAGAAAACCGAAATTCAAAAAGAGTCATGTACCAAAATGTTCATTGCAGCTCTATTTACAATAGCCTGGAAATGGAAACAACCTAAGTGCCCATCATCAGATGAATGGATAAAGAAAATGTGGCACATATATACAATGGAATATTACTCAGCCATAAAAAGAAACGAAATTGAGCTATTTGTAATGAGGTGGATAGACCTAGAGTCTGTCATACAGAGTGAAGTAAGTCAGAAAGAAAAAGATAAATACCGTATGCTAACACATATATATGGAATTTAAGAAAAAAAAATGTCATGAAGAACCTAGGGGTAAGGCAGGAATAAAGACGCAGACCTCCTAGAGAACGGACTTGAGGTTATGGGGAGGGGGAAGGGTGAGCTGTGACGGGGCGAGAGAGAGTCATGGACATATACACACTAACAAACGTAGTAAGGTAGATAGCTAGTGGGAAGCAGCCGCATGGCACAGGGATATTGGCTCGGTGCTTTGTGACAGCCTGGAGGGGTCGGATAGGGAGGATGGGAGGGAGGGAGACGCAAGAGGGAAGAGATATGGGAACATATGTATATGTATAACTGATTCACTTTGTTATAAAGCAGAAACTAACACACCATTGTAAAGCAATTATACCCCAATAAAGATGTTAAAAAAAAATGTAAAACTATAAAACTTCTAGAATATAACATTGGAGAAGATCTAGATAATTTTAGGTATGGTGATATCTTTTTGGATACAACACCAAAGACATGATCCATGAAGAAATAATTGATAAACTAGACTTCATTAAAATTAAAAACACAGGCTCTGTTAAAGACACTATCAAAAGAATTCAAAGACAAGCCATAGACTGGGAGAAAATATTTGCAAAAGATACATCTGATAAAGGACTGTTATTCAAAATATATGAAGAACTCTTCAAACTCAACAATAAGAAAACAAATGACCCAGTTAAAAAATGGGCCAAAGGTCTTAAAAAACACCTCACCAAAGAAGAGATATAGACAGCACATAGCATATGAAACAGCACATCATAGGTCATTAGGGAAATCCAAATTAAAATGACAATGAGTTACCACTACACACCTGTTAGAATGCCCCAAATCCTGAACACTGACATTACTATGTGGATCAATAAGAACTTTCATCCATTGCTGGTGGGAATGCAAAATGGCACAGCCATTTTGAAGGACAGTTTGTCTTGGTGGTTTCTTACAAAACCAAACATTCTCTTACTGTACGATACAGCAATTGTCCTCCTTGGTCTTTATCCAAAGGAGTTGATAGTTTATGTCCACATAAAACCTGCACATGATGTTTACAGCAGCTTTATTCATAATTGACAAAATTTGGAAATAACAGAGATGTCCTTCAGTAGATGAATTGGTAAATATATTGTGGGACATCCAGACAGTGGAATATTACTTGGCACTAAAAAGAAATAAGCTATCAAGCCATGAAAAGACATGGAAGAAACTTACTTTATATTACAAAGTGAAAGAAGCCAACCTGAAAAGGCTACTGTCTGTATGATTCCAACTATGTGACATTCTAGAAAAGATAAAACTTAAGACAATAAAAGGGTCAGTTGTTGCCAGGGGTAAGCAGGAGGAAGAGATGAATACACAGAGCACAGAGAATAAAGACAATGAAAATGCTCTGTATGATATTATAGTGATGGACTTACATCATTATACATTTGTCCAAATCCATAGAATGTACAACACCAAGAGTGAAACTAAGGTAAACTATGAACTTGAGCATTATGATGTGTCAATATAGGTTCATCCTTGGTTAAAAAAAAGTTACCATTCTGGTGAGTGATGTTGATAACGGAGGAAACTATGCATGTGTAGGGGCAGGGATTATGTGAAAAAGCTCTGTACCTCCCTCTAAATTTTATCATAAATAAAATTAGAAAAATGGAGAGAAGTTTGTCCAAACAAAATTAATGCTTTAAAATCTATATCAGTTTCACTTACTTTAATCTATCATCTCATAGACACTTAACACAGCAGTAGGAAAACTGTGGTTGTGGGCCAAATCTGACCCATCGTCTTTTTTTGTACATCTTGTGAGCTAGGCATGATTCTAACTACCTGGAAAAAAATTAAAGGAAAAATAACATTTTATGATACAGGAAAATTTTCCAAATTTTAGTGTTCAGAAATACAATTTTTTTGGAAGCCAGACGTACTCATTTTTTAAAATATATTATGTATGGCTACTTTTACTTTGCAAAGGTACGGTTGAATAGTTGCAACAATGACTGTATGACCTGCAAAGACTGGAATATTTACTACGTGACTCTTTACATAAAACATTTGCTGACTCATTACTTAATATATTATCTTGCAATTCAGTTCCACCATTCAGTTCATAGCTCAAAATATACAAGACATTTTGAGATGCTTGTGCTTGACACCTAGTATGTCTCCTCACTTGCTGGTTCCTCCTCTGTCTTGTTTTCACTTGTCTCTTCCTTCCCAGTTTTCCCCACTTCAGTGTTCTTACCGTTCATTTAAATGGATGGTTCATAGACCTGTTGTTCATAGACTCACTTCTCCTTTTCTTCCCACTGAAAATTTCCTCTCTCTACTTTTTGTTTTGTTTTGTTTTGAGAGGGTGATAAAATATTGAGTAGATACAAAACAATGGTTATAAAATATCTATAGGTTATAAAGAATGACAATAAAATAAACATCTATGTATCCTCCATCTAGGAAGAGAGGCAAAACATTATTATTTAAAAAGCTCCCTGGATATCCCTCACTCCTTTTATATTATTGATTCTCAAGTCTCACTTCATTGAAGCCCTCCCAAATAACTTAGGCCAACACTGAGGGTGCATGTAGCTTACTATCAGCACACATACTTTAGTGATGATTTGGATACTTAGAATTTAGAAATTCGGTTTAGAAACTCAAATATCAAATATATTTAAACCACCCTCGAAAATGTAGGCTGTCTCATATATGACTTTTTGCCTGTAATATTCTGTATGCTAACTACATTCTTCCATAATCTTGGGCTCTTTTTCAGTCAAGAGAGAAGAGAATTGTTATTGTCTTTTATGAGACTCATTTTCCACATTTACTGAATCTTTTTAGACACTTGGAAGATGGGTGTTCCCAATTTTAACATGCTACCATCAAATGGTGATTAAAACATATGAAAGAATGTAAAAGAAGAAATAGGTCAACTTCACAATTTTAAATAAGACCAAAGTGACTCTCTGCTAAACTGAGCTAGTGAAATGGTAATCTAAGCACTCCCTCCATCTTTCTTGCCCTCCAATTTCAACTGTTTATAAATGTGATGGTGCTTAAAGATCAAAGAGACTAGTGCAGAGGAAAAAGCCCTGGGTTAACATGTAGGGATATTAAAGTCTCATTCTAATTCCATTGTGAAGTCTCTCTGAGACCCGTGAAAATAAGTAACTACTCTCTTGTCTTCAGTTTCTTCATCTGTAATTTCTGGGGTGCCTTCATGTCTATCATTCTCTGAGTTCATGGGTCATGGTCAATATCAACAGATAACAAAGTCAAAGTTCCTGCCTCCATGTTCATCCTCTCTTCTAAATCTCTGCTTAATCAAACATGGCCTTCTATTCTAACTGCTAACTAACTTATTTAAGGAATTGATTCCTGACATTCGATAGGAATTAGAATTTAGGCCTGGAAATCTAATATGGCCTCACCATGATCCAGCAGGTCTTCTGAAGTCCAGACATCAGGCATGCTGAAGAAGAGGAGAAGAAAATGAGTCCTGTGACTCAACATGCCAGTACCTCCATTTAACGAGGGGTTGAGGCTGACTTTGCTATTGCTGAGGAGGAATTGGCACCATTGGTACCAAACAACTTCGGTTGTTCACATGGTCCAAGAAATCTGCTCAGGGAAAGTTGCCCACCTCTCCAACACAGTCTAAATATTGAGTTTGGTAAGCAGCAGGTCTCTACAAAGACCCTACTCTTTTGAACAACCACTTTCTTCCTTTCCTCCCTCGTAGATATACTTGGCTACCTCCAGGTCAATCATATCACAGTTTTACCTACACCTGCCATAATCCCAGGTTAGCATTTCTCTCATGAAAAATGAAGTATTACCTCTTCAAGGATTTTCCTCACTTCTATGAATTTATATCTGATATATCCTTGATGACTTTGCTCCAACAAAACTTTGATAAACTATTTTATTCTTCATGTTCTACAATGTATCCCAAAATATAGATTTTCTTATGTATCGTCAGAATATAATCACTCTCTCTCTCTCCTTTCTCCCTTTGTCTCTTCCTTCTTCCCTTCCTCCCTTCCTCCTCCTTCCTTCCCTCCCTCCCTTCTTTCCTTCCTTCCTTCCTTCCTACATTCCTTCCTTTGTTCCTTCTTCTATTTTTTTCTTCAATGTTAGGCCAACCCCCAATACCCTGAAATCTAATAAGGGACTATTGTAGGCCTTGAAATATGTGTTTTCTAAAGCTCCCTCAGTGATCCTGAGGGCCGAGGCCAAATGAGAAACACTAGTCTAGAACACATGTGAGAACCTAGGAAGACACTAACATAGCCCCAATGGCCAAAATAAATTTATCAAAATGTTTAGCTATGATGTACCTTCTTATGGAAGTGTTTTTTCCTCATTTACAATTTATGTACTCTTCATTTAAGCATATTATAAATAAGCATATTATAAATAGGTAGCATTTCCCCATTTTCCACAGTAAATTTAAAACCACAAGTGAAAAGCATATACAAGACTTGACCAAAGAGAGTTATGCCATTGCACAAAGAAGTGGTAATTGATGACTCCCTCCAAAGGAGATACAAAGCAAAAATAAGAGCTTTAGGAAGGAGGTGCTTTGTCTTCCACAGGCCTCTGCCACCCCTTTCTTAGTCCTGCTGATAAAAGAGACTTAAGAGTTTGTTTTTGTTTTCTTCCATTTCCTAGTTCTAGACTTCTAGTTAAGTAATAAGCATTTTGTCTCCCCCAGCTCAATTTCCTTCCTCTATGGAGATTTAGATTCAGGAAAAAGAAAAAGAATATCCTACTTAGGCCACAAATTTAAATTTCTGACCCCCAAAGATCTCTATCAGATCTGGCCATACAGCTGTTAAAACCTGGTACTCTGATGGCCACTGTTCTCTTTGCACTTGTAACTTTAGTCACCACAAGGGTGGAGGAAGGGATTCCTAGAGGTAATTTGCTGGGGCAGATTCCTGGTTATTATACCATCTAATGCCATTAAACCTTTATAGTGGCCATCTTCAAATATGGCTGCCAAAACTCCTCCATTTCCTGTGAAACATGTCATTTCTCACACCAAAAAGTGGAGACTATATTCCTTCTCCTTAAATTTGTGATGGCATTAGGAATTGCTTTGACTAATAGAATGTGACAGAAGTGTTGTTCTGAAACTCTTGAGCTCAGTGAGCTTAAGAGAACGGGCAGCTTCTCCTTCCTCACTTTTAAGCCTTGCAACCATGCTGTAAGGAAGTATAAGATGATAGGCAATCTTGGACATCCCAGCCACAGACAAGCTCTCAGCTAAAAGAAGCTGCATGAGTGATCCCAGTCAGTATTACATGATGCTAAATAATTGCCCAGTTGAGCTCTGTTTGAATGCCTGATGCACAGAATTAGGAAAAGTAATAAATTGTATTTTTAAATTTGGGGGTGGTTCATTATACAGCAATAGATAACTAGATCACTCTTCCTTACTCCCAACTAAAAGCTCATAGAAGACAGCAGTTTAGATCCTGCTTAGGACAGGAAAAACAGTGAGATCCTGTCTGTGTTACAGCAGAGTGGACTAATTGATATTAATAATAATGATCTTAAGCCATTGATGACTTAAATGCTGCTTAAGGAAATAGAAATATCTACTTAAGCTTGCATGGTATATTTTAGAAATAATTCCACTTAATTGTGTTAAAATTTTGAAGATTAATACAACAACTTTAAGGATATGTATCAGGAAACTGGAACATTAGTTTAAGTGGGAAGTTTCATTCCTGAGGAAGTTAGAAATGATTTGTTGTTAGACAGAAGGATTACTCTTGCCTTGAGATCAAAAAGTCTGAAAAAGTAGATGAGTGCAGGGTGTGCAAAGATAACTAAACTCCATGTGAAAGAGATCTTAAGAGTAAGGTTTGGAAGGTTGGATGTTGAACCCTAGAAAAACTCCCCCCTAACAGTCTACTGTATGTTCTGACCTTGCCACTGAACAATGTTTTTAAGAGTGGATTACCTGAAAGAGGAGGTCTGGATCCCAACCTCACCACCACCATTTATCTCCTGTAGGGTTTTAACTGAATTCCTTAACCTCTCCTGAACCCTAGTTAAAGCAAAAGTCTGAATCCTACTGATTCTCTTTGTCAGCACCCACTAGAGATTTCTGTTTGAATGAAGAACATCACCTTTTTCTTTTGGCACTGGAACTGCTGAATCAGGATAACTTCTTGGAAGTGGTGAGTTCATCCATGCTGCAGGGCTGGCTGAGATCTTCTGATATATTAGTGTCCTAGGCCTGTTGTAATAAACTACCACAAACTAGGGAGTCTAAACAACAAAAGTTTATTCTCTCACAGTTATGGAGGCCAGAATTATGAAATCAAGATGGTGCAGGCTTGGTCCATTCTGAGGACTGGGAGGGAGAATCTGGTTCATGTTTCTCCTCTAGCTTCTGAAGGTTTATTGCCAATCTTCTTCAACATTCCTTGGCTTGTAGTTGTATCACCCTGAACTCTTTCATCTTCACATGACTATCTTGTGTGCAAATTTCTGTGTCCAAATTCCCCATTTTTATAAAGATACCAGTTATATTTGCTTAGGGCTCACCCTAAGAACCTCATTTTTAACTTGATTACGTCTATTAAAACTGTATCTCCAAATAGGTCACATCTAAGGCAACAGGAGTCAGGACTTCAACATTATGTGTGTGTGTATATACACACACACACACACACACACACACACACACACACACACACACACAATTCAACCCATAACACTGGGTCAGTTAGGATATGCTATTCCATCCTGTAGAACCTCAGAGTCTGAGCAGTGTGATGCTTGAGCATACTTGGAAAGAGTAAGGCCCACATATGCCTGTCCTGGTGTTTCCCAGAGATTGTATAAGGCTTCTTATGCCATCAACCTGCAACATCTAGACAAAGAGTCCCAGCAGTTATGCTGAAAGCCCTTGTCATCCTGAACTTCTGCTGTGCCTCACTCCACCTGATGCCTCAAATCTACCACAACCCTAATCTCATCACTCCCTCAACAGGCATCTCCTGCGTGCTGACTCCCCTGGCTCACTGCCCTAATCCTCTTCAAGATTTTTTCCACCTGGGTATTTTTCAATACCCAGAACACTGAACTTAAAGGGGTCTTTTATTTTTTAAGTTTTTCTTTCCTAAGCAGGAGAAGGCACCATATTTCAATGACAAATGTGACTATCCCTTGCTTAGCAATTTTAAAGGGAAAAAAAAAAAACACAATTCTCACAAAGCAGACAGGAATAGCCACTTAATGATTCAGTGGTTGTCTTGGTGCACATGCCTCCCTTTCAGTTAATTCTTTTACACTAACAACTGCTTTGGGCACCATAAATTATATACCTGTTTTGACTAAAAGGAGCTGCGTGACAAGTGGTAGGGGTTATCAAAATTGAGTCAACATTACAAGCACTGTCAGTGTGATAGACAGAAAGGTAAGGTGTAATCCTAATGTCTCTCTGATGAAATATATACAGAGGCTTAACCTAATCCCTGAAGGAATGACAGGGAAAATAAGGTGAAAGAACAATTAGCCTCCTTCCATATAATCCTGAACTTATTGGTTGGCTGCTTTCATTTCTTCCATTGCCTGACTCACCAAGTAGGAGCCAGGAAGTGAAAGAAACCAGTGCTTTCTCAGCAGAGCCAACTGATACTTTCTGGTGGACAATCTACCTGCCTTTCACTGTATTTTTAAAAATATGTCATATCTACCCACACCCTTTCATTTCTTTTAGAGAGTTGAAAAATCAGCACATTTGTCTCCATTTTTTTCTAAGTGGGAGAAAGTAGTTATCTGAAGAGAAGCATTATTTCTTTCTAATGCCATCCATCAGTTACTGAGTGCCCATTTGTGTTAACCCCTTGTTAGGTACTGTGGAAAATATGAGGAAAAGAGAGTAATATTCTTTGGCCTCTCAGAGTTCAGAGTCTAGTGTAGGGGAGAAAATAGATAAAATTCTACTTTAGTAAAAGAAAGTCTAAATATTGCTGCTATTTTTCACATGTGATCAAATTACCTCTTCCCTTTTAGTAGTAATATCTTTGGGGTTTATTCAGCTCTAGGTATGGATGTGTACTAGGCATTCGTCTCTCTGGTGTCTTTCATTTAGCATCCTTTGTAACCAATGGGATATAGTTAAAAGTATACTGGTCAGCGTTCACAGTAGCATCTGCAGTACTATTTAAGGGCTGATACCAGGAATAAGTAAGTATATGGCTTGAGTCATACTGATATGCTGCAGTGAGATTATGTACCCACAATGGGAAGTTGGCTAAAAGTCAATGATACTGAAGCTGGTAAAAGATTATGACCAGGTTGAGGGAGTCACTTGGTAATTTTTAGAAAAACATGTTTCCTTTCTGCAATGGCAGTGATGTTCACAGTGCTCAAATGTACTATCGACTCTTCCTAACCAACTTCATATAACTCTGCTATCTTTGCTCACATATGCCATTTCCCCCAACCAACTTCAATTAAATTTAACTTAATAAAGATTGATAGTAATTATTATTACTGTAAAAACTAATCTTTTATTTTCCCATAGTGCTTTTATTATTTTTTTCTAAACCAGTTTCACACACATTAACTAATTTAATCTTCACCATCTACATGTACCCAGCCAGGTGTGAGGCACTGTGAAAATGCAAGAAAAAAAGCTTTGCACACCTCCTGAGTTGTTGGGGACCTCCTTCCCATTGCTTTCCCAAGTCATTGTGATCAAACCCATCAGGCCTGAAGCTATCTGACACAGTCACCAGAGAGGAGATCTGGCTTCTTTCTGGGAAGAGAACATGGAAATCTTTTGCTCTGTCCAGCCTGACCCTATTGTCATCACTCCATCATAGTCAACAATTGACCCAGTTCCCAGGCTGCTCCCAGCCTCTGGGATTATGGAGCTGATATTCCTCCTTTCTAGATGATCTCCATCCTTTTGTTTCCAATTCTTACCTCATCCTGGTCCGCTACCTGCACTTTCCCAGAACGTCTCCAGATTCCTTTACATTGCCTTTTGGCTCTCATCTGGGTTTGCAACTCCTCCCAATTTAGCAACATCTGAAAATTTAATTAGCAGGAGGTTGTCTCCCTCTTCCACATAATTAATGAAGATGTTAAAATAAAACTGGATTAAGAATTTATTACACTATAATTTGCAAATCATTGCCATAGTTACTAGATAAGCTCTAACAAGGCAGGAGGGAGCAACTTGATAGAGCCAAGGGTATCTAAGCCATTGTGGTCTTTAACTCAAAGCCAAAGACAGTATGGCAAAACAGGAAGAGTTTAGGTTGAGAGTCAAGAACCAGGATACTCACTGGGAGGCTGGTGCTAACTGGGAGAAACTGCCACATTATATTGCAGCCTTAACCCCCAAGATACAGGCAGAAGGACAAGAGAATTTCCACTCAAATGACCAAGGAGTCAAGGAGACTCTCATGTGAGGATGAAAGCCAGGCAATAATCCATTCAAAAGGGAGAAAATGAGGAATGGAGAGGGAAACATGAATCTCTTATTGAATATTATAATACTAGTAAGAACAAGCCTTTCTTAAAGAGTGAACCAATAGTATTAGGTCAAATAATAAGATCCCAGGAAGTACCTACTCCTAAATACCTATTCTTGGCTAACAAAAACAATCAACTCTAGACAAAAGTTGTTAATCATAAAAGAAGAAGAGTTTCTAACATTTAAAAGTAATAGACAGTGAGAAAAATTCTATACCTAATTTTATCTCAGACCATTTGCAACAAATCCCATCTTTGCTTTTACCTTATGCTGTCCTTCGTCTCCTTCAACTTGGCTCTTCTTGGGCTACTCAATCCCATGTCTTTCCAGCAGTAACCACACAAGGCTCCTCATCTGCTCCAGCATTCAGGTCAATTCCACACATGGCCCCTGTGATGTTCCTGGTCCAGGTAGCTCTGTCTTCCATCTTGGAGCTGCCATCTCCCCTCTGCTGGCCATGCCCACACAGCAGAGAGCAAAGCTAGGAACAAAATTAAGTGTTATGAAGGACAGGCACAAAATAGATTTTTGAAGGAGTTATTAGTGTATTTAGAACAATCTTAGCTTCACATAGCAAATATTAAAGAGGTAGTGCTATGGTATGAAAGTCTGTGTCCCTTCAAAATTCATATGTTGGAAACCTAACCCCCGAGGTGATGGTATTAGGAGGTGATTAGAGGGCTGGCAGAACTACCATCTGATGGTCCAAGGAAAAGTCTTCCACCCAGAAGAGAGCTCTCACCCAACCATGCTGGCACCCTTATCTTGGACTTCCAGCCTCCAGAACTGTGAAAAATAAGTTTCTGTTGTTTATAAGTTACCCAGTCTGTGGTCTTGTTATGGCAGCCCAAACAGACTAAGACAGGTAGTCATTCTTGTGGACTTTTTTTTTTTTTTTTTTGCTGCGGGTACACGGGCCTCTCACTGTTGTGGCCTCTCCTGTTGCGGAGCACAGGCTCCGGACGTGCAGGCTCAGCGGCCATGGCTCACGGGCCTAGCCACTTCGTGGCACGTGGGATCCTACTGGACTGGGGCACGAACCCATGTCCCTTGCATCGGCAGGCGGACTCTCAACCACTGCACCACCAGGGAACCCCCTTGTGGACTTATTAAGAAACTAAATATTAAAGAATATAATTCATGAATCTGGTTTTATTCCAAAGTCCTTTTGTTATGTCCAACATACAGTGATGTAAATTAGAATTGGCAACTCATGAATAATTTGAATGCTTTGTTGGCCCAATATTGCAAATTTCAGATGAAGTTTGGTATCAGATACATTAATTTCTATCTTTGAGCCCTTTATAGTTCTTTACATCAATGTATTGGAAAGGCAAAGCCTATTTTGTTAAAAAAAAAAAGAAAGAAAGAAAGAAAAAGGAAATAAAATACAAAGTAGTGACTCACTCAAGGGAATACCTTGAAATTGGTATAATTTATAAAACAAAATACCCTTAATATGACAGCAGTCAATTTAGCCTGACATAAAAGAGGGTCTGTGTTTTCTTTCATTTATATTTTTATGATATGTAATGTCTTTATAATTTCACCACTCCACATCAAAGCCGCCAACTGCTGAGTGCCTAAATAAGTAGCATGTGAAGAAAATGAATGAATTGCTAAATGTCCCATTACGGCCACAGAGAATATCCTTCTATTTGGAGTCAGGAATCTTAAATTGAGATGACAAATGAATGGTTTTCACTCCAGTGGAGGGAGAGTTTTGGCAACTTTATTACTTTCAGCATTTGAATGGAATAAGGGGGGAATAGAGAGAGAAATGAAGTTTTAAAAAATAATAAGTATTGCTGGTATCTGAGCTCTGACTCTAAATGTCAGTTCCTCTGTGAGACAGAATGATGGGGACAGTAGGTGGCATAGCACATGTATAAAACTCCAGTGAGATGGAGAGGAGGGCCTGTCACTAGTGTGATTTCTCCAGCACAAAGAAGCTATTTGGAGAATCTTAACAAGTTCCAACATGTTTGGTCCAACACATTAGAACTGACATCAAAAATTGAAAAGCAAAGAATGTGTGGAGCTGGTTAAAGGAAATCACAATAATCAGCAGCTCTATAGGGCACTTAACCATAGACACCCAGGGAAGCCCAAGGCAAAGGATAAGAAATAGCAGGAGGCTGGTGACTGCAGCATCACCCAGGAGTTCATTGACTTTAAAAATCTACCCAACATTGCAGAGGAAAATAGGATGAGCGCTATAGAGAATACTGTACAACTACTGATCTGTGTGTACTGTCTGCACACTAGTTGAAAAGGAATCCTTTAGTAAAAGTCCACTTTCACAGGCCTTCATTCATTCATTCTTAAAGCCTCGATATTGAAAACTTCTGTTTTTCATGTTCCAGATCCCATCCCATCTGTCTCATCTCTCTTTCTCTCACTATCTGCAAACTCCCATATAGACTTCCACTCAGCATGGCGCTTTGTGCCACATTTGATGATGGAGGAGGAATGGGCACTAGAGCCGTAGTGGTCTCCAAATCAGGAGACAGGGCGTCCACAGGGGAAGGCATTTAACTTACTGGTCTTTAATTAAACAACTGACTAAGAGCACACAACCAAAATATGCCAGATGTACTTTACTTTGAGTGTTGTGATCCCAGTACAGGTGACCAATTAGCCATCAAGTTAATTATTTATTCTCTTAATGAGGTTGACTTGAAAATGTTTGACTATGAGGGAATATATGTCTGATGTACATGCAGTCAGAGCATGATGGGAAGATGGTTGCCTTCCTGTCTGTACCTGTTAGGGTCTATATTTTAGACAAAATAGTTCATAGCCAGATGGGGGAAATAAAACCTAAGAAATTCTAAGGTTCATCTTCTACGTAAATGGAGAGTAGTATTTTACTCCATTAACTGGGAAAATATTCTCTGCATGTGACAAATATGGTTTTAAAATTGCAACATAATGTAAATCAGAACATAAACTTTGGAACTTGAAAGCTCTTCTTTTAAGACAAAATAATCAACAGACTGCTCCTCTCTGGCCTCAGTTTTCTAATTACAGGAACAAATGGGTTTGATTACATAATTTCTAAATTCCCATACAGTCTAATATTGTGTGATCTTTAATAATACAAATAGTAATGCCACAACTACATAATAATGTCACATCAGCAGCAACAATCTTATCAAGAACCATTTGCTAAACACTTTCAAAGAACCAGACAATGTGCTAAGTGGCTTATGGACTTTACCCCATTTAATCCTTGCAATAACTTTATGAAGGAAGAATTACTATTCCCATTTTTATAGATGAAGACAAAAAAGTTTTCCAGTATTATAATTTTGGGAGGTCAGGATTGGGCTTCTAACTTATATTGAACGCCAAATCCTGTGTTCTTAATTTAAAAACATGTTATCTGGCGTTTTAAGTTTCCTTATCATGGTAGGAGGAGAAGATAGGCTACAACAGACTGAGGAGTAGAAATGTTTTCACTATGTATTTACAATATTATTGGAGAGAAAATACTCACATGGGGAAGAAATAACTGTACAGTTTGGTATGTGCGTAAGTGCCAGACTGAACAGATCAGTCAATAAGAACTACAGGATTTAAAGAAGGGAAAATCATTATTAGTTAGATATTAGCAACAAGCTTAGTTGAAAAGGTCTTCGTGTCATTGGGCTTTCAAAGGAGAGGCTACAAGGCAGACAGAAAGACTGGGAAAGATTTTTCTGGTGGGGAAAAGCGCATTAGCAAAAGCAAACACTGGAAGTATTGTAGCATGAATGAGACACAACAAAGAAACAAGTTGACTTTATCCAGTTTGGAAGAAACTCACAAAGCTGATATTTTGCAAAAAATAAAAAATAAGTTAGTGTATATTTTTTGAAATGAGAAGAATTCAGAGACCACAAATTCATTGTGAGTTATGATTAATTTTTACTTTTGCAAAATGTGATCAGCACTTCTGGACCTACAATATTATGTTGGATTGGTCCTTTCAAAGGTATAATTGATAGACCACATGCACTAGGATCAACCAGGGCCTCTTGTTAAAAATGCAGATTGACTGATTCTCACTACAGACCCACTGAATCAGAATCTTTGCAAAATGAGCCCAGGAATTTGGATGTCCAAATGCTTTTCAAAATATTAAGATACTTCACTGAGGTATAACTTTCATAAAATAAAATGTACAGATCTTAAGTATTTATTTTGATAAATTTTGACAAAAATATGCACCCATGTAGCCTTTGTACCAGTCGAGAACCCTAGAAAGTTTATTGTGCCCCTTTGCAATCAGTCCCCCACTGCTCCAGGTAACCACTGATCTGATTTCCAATCTCCATAGGTTACTTTTGTCTTTTTTTTTTTTTTTTTTTTTTTTTTTTTTTGCGGTATGCAGGCCTCTCACTGTTGTGGCCTCTCCCGTGGCGGAGCACAGGCTCCGGATGCGCAGGCTCCGGATGCGCAGACTCAGCGGCCATGGCTCACGGGCCTAGCCACTCCGCGGCATGTGGGATCTTCCCGCACCGGGGCACGAACCCATGTCTCCTGCATCGGCAGGCGGACTCTCAACCACTGTGCCACCAGGGAAGCCCCCATAGGTTACTTTTGATTGTTCTAGAACTTCATATAAATGGGGTCACACAGGATGTACTTTTTTGCATGGACTTTTCCCTCTCAACATCAAGTCTATAAGAGCCATCTTGTTGTAGGCATCTGCTGTTTGTTCATTTTTGTTGCTGAGTAGTATCCCAATATATGAAAATACTATAATTTGTTTATCCATAGCCTTACTGATAGACATTTGAGTGGTTTCCAATTTTTGGCTGTTGTGAATATAATTATGTGTCATTTCATAAACAAATGTTTTTATTCTTCTTGGATAAATAATTAGTTGATTCACTGAGTCATAGGGTAGGTGTATATTAGCTTTAAAATAAGAATGACCAGTCAGTTTCCTCAAGTGATTGTACCATTTGATATTCCCACCACCAATGTATGAAAGTTCTAGTTCCACCTTATCTTCACTTGATATTTTCAAGCTTTATTGTTTTATCCACTCAAGGTCAATCTATATTTTTATGGTTAGTGCTTTTTGTGTCACAAGATTCAAAGATTTTCAGTACCTTCATTATAATAATTCCTAACTTTCTTGTAAGTTTTTCTTTGACTCGTGGGTTATTTAGAGATGTCCTCTTTAATTTCAAACATTTGGGAATATTTCTGTATATCATAATATCACTGATTTTCTATTTAATTCCATTGCAGTCAGAATAAATATTTTGCAAGATTTCAATTTCTTGAAATTTTTGAGAGGCATTTTATGGATCAATATATGATCTAGCTTGATGAATGTTCCATGTGCACTTGAAAATAATATGTATTCTGCAGTTGTTGGGTATGGTATTCTGTTAATGTCAATTAGGTCAAGTTGGTTGATAATGTTTAGATTCTCTATATCCTAAATGAATTTTTGCTTATTCACTCTATTGACTACTGAGAAGTATTAACAATTCATCTATGATTGCACGATTTATATATGTATATATACCATTCAACCTGTTTACATTTAAATGATGTCTTATAGATAGTATATATATATTTTTCCAGTTGATAATTTCTGCATTTTACTTTGAGTGTTTAGTCTATTTTCATTAATGTAATTATTTATATGTTTGAGTTTAAACCTATCACCTTGCTATTTATTTTCTATTCACTTCTCTGTTTTGGTTTGGTTTTCTTTTTTCTATTTTGGAAGGTTAATTGAATAGTTTTAGTATTCTATTTTATTTAGTATTCTATTTTATTTCCTCTACTGGCTTTCTAGCTATACTGCTTTTTATTATTACTTTTCCTTGCTGCTCTAGGAATTACAATATGTATCCTTAATTTATCAGAGTATCCTTAGAATTAATGTTTTACCAGCTGACACATCACACTTCCAACTTCACAAATGTAAGAACATCAAATCAGTTCACTTTTATTACTCCACCAACTGTAGTAATATTATTGTCATATATTTTATTTCTACATATGGTTTTACTCCACCTTACAATAATGTAATTTTTTGCTTTAAAGAGTTTATTTACCTTTTTAAAGATGCAGACATAGAGAATGGACTTGAGGACACAGGGAGGGGGAAGGGTAAGCTGGGATGAAATGAGAGAGTGGCACTGGCATATATACACTACCAAATGTAAAATAGATAGCTAGTGGGAAGCGGCTGCATAGCACAGGGAGATTAGCTCTGTGCTTTGTGTCTCCCTAGCGGGGTGGGATAGGGAGGGAGGGAGGGAGATGCAAGAGGGAGGGGATATGGGGATATATGTATATATATAGTTGATACACTTTGTTATACAGCAGAAACTAACACACTATTGTAAAGCAATTATACTCCAATAAAGATGTTTTTTTTAAAAAAAGAGTTTACCTTTTAAAGAAATTAACTGAACAAACTTTTAAAGTTAGTCTTTTATATTAACTTGCATATTTAGACTTTTTAGTGCTTTTCATTCCTTTTGTAGAAGCAAATTACCATCTGACATAATTTCCTGTCAACTTGATGAATTTCCCTTAAGACTTCTTAATGTGCAGGTCGGCTAGCAACAAATTTTCTCAGCTTTCATTTGTCTGTAAATGTGTATTTCACCCTCATTTTTAAGGATACTTTCACTGCATGTAGATTCTGATTTAGTGAGGTGTTTTTTTTTTTCTTTCAGATCATTAAAGATGATCATTCCATTGTCTTCTGGCCTTCATTGTTTCTCACAAAAAATCAACCATGATTTATATTCCACTGCACATAAAGTGTTGTGTTTTTCCCCAACAATTTTAAATATGTACTCTTTATCTCTTCGTCTTTGGTTTTCAGCAATTTGACTATGATGTGCCTAAGTTTGATATTCTTTGTATTTACTCTCCTGCAGCTTTTTATTACAAATGTAGATAACCAATTCCTACTTCAGACCCATTGTATCAAATTTTCTAGTAATGTAACAAGGATCTAAATTTCTAAACAATCCTTGAATTATTTTTTTGGACACTGAAGATTAGAGAATCACTAAACTACAGTAATAAAACTAATCACTATCCAGAAGAAATTTAAGATATTTTATAGAGCTTAGATATATACTCAAAATGTATATTATTAGGATATAAAAACATGCCATATCAGTAGAGATGACTTCTTATGGAAATTCAGGAAAAAAAGAAAAGAAGCAGAAGCTTTTTGGAAGGCATAGCCTTTAAGTAGAACTTAAAAAGTGACATTTTTATCTGGAAAGTTGGATGAGAATGTCCGCAGTTTAAGTGGTCACCTTTAAACACTATCAGGAAAAATAATTGTAAACACTATCAGGAAAAATAATTTTACAACCACAACACTAATTTTGAAACCTCTATTGCTGACAGAAAATAAGGGTGATAGGCCAAGCTCAGGGAATATTTCTAACAGACTTAAATAGGTCTCTGATATTTCAATATTTAATATAGAGTTGTACCCACACACACAACATGTGATAATCCCACACTGAGTAGAAAAAAGAGACCTAGAATGTTTTCCAGCCCATTAACAAAATGCAATAGCTTCTTATTTTTTTAATGCAACACAACCTGGGTGTCAGGTTGCGTTAAGATGCCTTGGGTTATGATGACATAAATAGCTCAACATAATGAAACATGACACTGAGATATATGGGCATCGATCTGTGCCACTAATTTAAAGACTCACTGGGTTTTGCCTTGATCTGTTTTTATGTCCTCAACCAAGAAATGACACACGGATAATGGGTATTGTCTGCTTTGTTGTTCCCTGGACAGGGTCCATAGAAGAATTTTTCCATTATTGACACATCGTTGGTATTGACAGGAGGGTTATCATATTCTCTTTCTCATGGACTCTTGTCAAGTGGTCATAACTTAGGCAAACAAGAACAGAATCATTCTAAAGGCAGTTTTCAGAAAAATGGATTCCAACTGCATCTTCCTCACACTTTCAGTCTGCATTATAGAGATGAAATTTAATCTTAATTTATTCACATAATCAATAAAATATGGTACTAGGCTAGGGGCTAAGGATACAAAGATGACTAAGAGCTGACTTCATAGTCTTGTCCAGCATTTATTAAAATGTATTTTTCAGAGTTGTTCCTTGATGTAGCCATAAAATCTCTGTGTTTTGGAAATACAGTTAAACACATAGCAGAGATTTGGGGGCAAAACTGGAGATTGAACTGATTCAGAAATGCCTGCCTCCCACCCATGCTGGAGCAGTGTAGTCACAGGTCTCAGCTGTGTGAGAACTGGAATTAAGCTGCCTGTAAAATCTGGAAGTTGTCAAGCATTCTCCTATCCATTAAAGAGAGACTAGAAGATTCCACCCATCAGCCTGGGGAAATAACAAGGAATCTTTTTATTTCCCTGATGCTATGGGTATGATCACTCAAAATATATTGGATACTGAAGCCTGCTCCAAAGGTAGCTGTGAGTTCCAAATGTATTCATGTGGAATAGAGACCCAAATTGGTAATAAACATAAAGTTGGCCTATAACTTGTGAAGCCTCAAAAGTGACAAAAGAATACTCTGTTGTTAAAGTATTTTTTTCAAGTACAGAAACTGCTGGACTCCAACAGAAAATAAATTCTGCTGATCATAGATAATAATAATAATAATAATAAATTACAATCCATTTTAAGAAACAAATCTCCATGAGAGAGAATGAACACACATAATCACACCAATAACAAAAAAGGAGAGATTGCTTAAAACTCTTTAAAAATACTTTAAAATAAGAATATTAATATGGCTTTATAGATCCAATTTAACAACGTTTTCTTAATGTTAGTGCTTTCTGTATCATGTTTAACAAATTTTTGCCTATTCCAAGGTTATAAATATATTTTTCTATGTTTTTTTCTAGAAACATTGTTTTAATTTTCATATTAGTTATAGAATAGAAGATATTTTTAATGCATATGCTGACAAAAATCTCCTATCCAGAATATATTTAAAATACCTATAAATCAATAAGAGAAAGACAATCCAATAAAATAGTAGGAAAAAAACTTGAACAGGTACTTCACCAAGAAGGATATCAAACTGACCAATGGATATTTGAAAAAATGTTCACCATCATTAGTTATAACCTAAATGAAAATTTAAAACACTATGAGATACCACTGCACACCTCACAGAGTGTCTAAAATTATAAAGGCTGTTAATACCAAGGATTGGCAAGGATGTGAAGCAACTAGAATTTTTATACAATGATGAGTTTGATTGCATATTGTTATGCCCACTTCAGAAAATAATTTTGCAGAAACGATTAAAGCTAAACACATGTATAACTTATGACCAGCAATTCAGTATATAGGTATATAACTAAATGTAATATACTTATGTCTACATAATACATACAGTTATAAAAGCTGTTGACATAAAGGGAAGCTCAGTGAAAGGTTTATGGGAACTTTACTATTTTTGCAACATTTCTATAAATCTAAAATTACCACAAATTAAAATTAACTGTTTTTAAAATGCCAGGCAGAAGTAATATAAACTTAAGATTCCATTTGTATGGAATTCAACAAGAGTAATCAATGGCTATAGAGAATCCTTTAGGGGAACATTGACTCAGAAGGGTGAAGTTCATTGATTAATGAGTATTTTCAGTCTACATGAAATTCTTAATAATTTTAAAAAGAAAAAGAATAACTTTATCATGGAGAAGCCAGACAGACACCAGGCTTAATCAAGTGATTAAAGTAAATATTACCAGTAATGGGACAAATCAAAACGGTGCCACTTGTTATGAAGCAATGAGCAGAACACCACATTTCTCTGTGACTTTTCTGCCAAAGATATAAAATCTAGATCTAATCACGAGGAACATCAGGGGAACCCAAATTGAAAGGACATTCTTCAAAATAACTGGGCAGTAGTCTTCAAAAGTGTCAAGATAATGAATGTCAAGGAAATAATTGAGGAACTTACCCAGTTTGGAAGAAGCTAAATAGACAGGACCACTAAATGCAACATGTGACTCTGAACTGAATCCTTTTGCTATCAGTGATATTATAAGGATCCTTGCAGAAAAGTGAAAGTTTATGAAGATTAGATGAAATAATGCACCAATGTTATTTTTCTGACTTTGATGGTTGTATTATGTAGGAAAATGTCCTTTTTTTTTTTTTTAAGAAATGAATTCTAAAGCATTTAGGAGTGATGGAACATTCCACCAGCGACTCACAAAGAAATGGTTCAAAGAATAAAAAGTTATTTGTATTGGTAATGAAGGTTTTTAAAGTTTCTTTTAGAATAAAGATTTTTAAAAAATAAGTGAGAGCATCTCTGAGAGGCTGCAACCTGTCCCTCTGAACCTGCTGCCTGACACTGCACAGACCTACCCTCAAACCAGCTATAACCAGTATCAGCATGATGCCCAGCAGTAAAACCAGTATTATCAGAACCAGGGCCAGTGGCCCCCATATTTCGGGAATACTCTGGGCACTCACCAGGTGGCACAAATACAAAGTAACCAGTGTACCCCAGAGGCCCCAGCACCCCCGCAGGCATCCTCCACTCACACCAGTCCTGTGGTGCTGAAGGACCATCCCAGGGCTGTCTCCTTGCCCAGCCTCCCTCCAGCCCACTGCCTCCTTACTGAGGGGCTTCTCTCTTCCACGCAGAGCCAGGCATTTTTCTCTGGATTCAAACTGGCAACAGTGGCCTTTTATTTTCTGTTTGCCCCCAACCCTCTTCCTCCCTACTTCCCTTTTGGCTCAGGAATCCTTCCCTCTCCCTTGGTCCTACGTGGCTGAGGGGAGGGCCCCATCCTGTTCATTCATCCCAGCCCTCCTCCAGAGCCTCAGCTCCTCAGATCTCATGCAGTTGGTTGGAAATTCTTCCAGGAGCTGTTTTACTGTCTGCTTTTCAGGATTAAAAAAATAATAATAAACTTTAAAAAATTAAAAAAACCCACAAGTTTAAAAATCAAACAGCAGAGCGAGGAAGCAATGACAGATATTTTTTATAATTACGTCTTTTGTTAATTTTTAGAACTCATCCATTTTTACTGTGAATCAGCTATTGATATTTCATGAAGATAACTATTCCTTTGCTGAGTTCAGGTGACTGAAGTAAAGCCATGCCCTGGAAACAAAACAAAACACACCTAAAACAAAACTGTACAATCGGGCTTCCCTGGTGGCGCAGTTGTTGAGAGTCCGCCTGCCGATGCAGGGGACACGGGTTCGTGCCCCGGTCCGGGAAAATCCCACATGCCGCAGAGCGACTGGGCCCGGGAGCCATAGCCGCTGAGCCTGCGCATCCGGAGCCTGTGCTCCGCAACGGGAGAAGCCACAACAGTGGGAAGCCCGCATACCGCAAAAAAAAAAAACAAAAAAAAAACAACTGTACAATCATCTTTAACATAAATTTTTACATAATGTCTCAGTTCCCTGTAACTTTGCACACAAACTTCTGTGTTGAATTGAATTTTAACTGCTTTTTCATAGCATTTGGAGAAAGTGTGACTATTGAATTTGAAACATTTAAAGAAGAAAATATGGGAGCAAAATAAAATTTTTTTCTGGCAAAGACTACAGGATTTTATTATAAGCAAAGTCTCCCTCCATGAGAGAGCTCTTAAAAGATAGACTTTGTATATCAATGGAGAGAGACTTGTGAGAAGCTAGGCTTTGCTAACAAGAAAAGTTGTGGGTAGCTGGAGCTTGGCCCCATGTCCTCTGCACTCCAGATCCAGCTGTCCTCAGAGCAAAGTCAGAGATTCAGCTCGACAGCAACACACTTCACTTTTGCTCACAGTTCATTGCCCAAAACAAGCTTCCCATCCAGGAGGGAGGGAAGTATAATTCTATGACAGGAGAGACAGTCAATATTTTGAATATATCTCTCATAGCTTGATAAGAGGAAGGAGTGGCATGCAAGGAAAATATCAAATAATTAATATAGCAAGCATGGTTGTGCATTAAAAGTATTGCCAGAAAATAATGAAAAATAGAAATTGGGGTTTTAGAAATAATGTAAGAAATATAGGACAATGGAAAGTGAAGGAGATATGAGTTTTAAAGATTCAAGGTCTTCATACATTTTGGCTTAAGAATAAGAGTAATATTAACGTTTAATTATCTTGGGTAAATGTGCATTTCAGACACAGCCATTAAGAATAAAAATACAGGGAATTCCCTGGCAGTCCTGTGATTAGGACTCTGCGCTTTCACTGCTGTGACCTGGGTTCAATACCTGGTGGTATAATGTATACCTTCTTATTGCAGTTGATTAAAAATGGAGTATAAAGAAATCATGTCTAACCCAATAGAAGTCAGAGTAGTAGATTAAAATATATAAATTAAGATAAACATAGTAAAGCGAAAAATACCATATAAGATAACAGAAGCAAGTTTAAATATTCAAACCCCAGCTATGAACCAAAAGATTTCCCTATTTACCTTCAACATAGAGGTCAATATTTAAAGTGGAGGTAGACCCTTAACCTGGGTCAGGTTGCCTGCAGACTTTGAGAAACCTTGGAAGTTTTGTTCTAGCTCAAGGATTTTCACCAGTAACCCAGACAGCCCCAAAACTCTTAATAAAATATGTCATTTGTAATATTAAGAGTTGTAGCATGAATTCAAGCTAGGTGAAATTTGTTTACAGAGCAATCTTACAGAGGCTTTTATCTAAATGTTTATGGTGCTTAAATGACACACAAAGGCATAATACTCAAAAAAAAAAAAAAAAACTAAGAAACTTTGAAAGAAACTTAGGAGTGAAGCAAAGAGCAAAAATACAAAAAAGAAAAATGTAAAAAAATCTTAAAATGAAAACTTAATTTTTGAAATTTAAAGGATGTTTAAAATTCTACTCTGGGCATTAGTGAATTAGAATTAACAATTTAAAGATAATTAAGAGAAATAAGGATTTTTCTAAAAAATGTCATTGAGGCCCTGGAAAATAGGATGAAAGATTTCTAGGAAAGAATGGAAGAAAGGGTAAAGAATATTTAAGAAGATAATACCTGAGAATTATCTAACATTTAAGAAAACCAAAATAAAAATATTTAATGGACATTCTCAGATTTAAAAGAAACTTCAAAAGAAAGTTAAACTATGGAACAATGTGTGTGTGTGTGTGTGTGTGTGTGTGTGTATTATATATATATATATTTTAGATGATACATGTACTCATATTATATATACTATAGATTATTATTTATATATTCATTCATTTAAAACTTTAAAAATCCACTCCAGGTCACATAGAAGCAAAACTATAGAATATCAAGAACTAAATGACAATTTTAAAAGCTTTCAAAAATTGACAGATTATTTTTAATAAAAGGAAATGACAATTAGTATGATAACAGGTAAAATTCCCTTTAGCAACCATAGGTGCCAGAAGATAATGGAATAATATAGTACTAAAGGAAATAACTGTAAACCTAGAATTACAGAATTGTAAAGGACTGTAAAACAAAGGCATAATTTATTCAGTCAGTAGATTATCTTCTTTGTGTTTACTGTTTCACCTCCTGTCCTAGACTTTGGAATATAGCAGGAAACAAAAGAGACAAAGCCCCTTTTCTCAAGCTTCTTTTCGATGAGGACAGACAGACAATAAATATACACTACATCATGATGTGGTAAGTGCTATCAAAAAGAAAAGGCAGGATAAGGGATACAGATTGGTTATTGGAACATGCCATTTATGAAGAGGCATAAAGGAAGCCTTTTCCAAAGACATGACATTTGATGAAACTCCTAAAGGAGTCTAGAAGTTATCCATACAATTGTCTGAGGCAATGAATTCCAGATGGAGGACTCAAAATGACTTTTAAAGAAGAAGAAGAAGAGGAGGAGGGTGAGGAGGGGAAGAAAAAAGAAGAACTCAAGGTTTTGGCCAGAGGAATTGATAAAATGGAGTTGCCATCTATTGTGAAGGAAAAAAGAACTTCAGCAGATACAGGTTTGTAGATTAAAAACTTAGAGGCTGCTTCTGTACCTGAGATATCCAATAAGACAATTAAATGAGGAGTCATGTAGGCAGCTAGATATAGAATTCTGGAATCCAGGGGAAACTGTTGGAACAAGAGATACATGTCAGCATCTATTTATTAAAGCTGTATGTCAGGTATGAATAGCAATAAAAAGAAACATCTCAGAACTGCACCCTGCGGAATGCAAGATGTACAAATAAAACAGGTGGAAAGAACCAATGTAGGAGCCTGCATTAACAGACGCCAGCGAGGTTGATGGAGAACCCAGAAAGCAGTACTGTAAAGATGAAATGTGGAATGTATTCCACAAAGGAAGAAGTGGTAAACTGTGTCCAATGTTGCTTATAGGTCAAAGAAGAGGAACACAAAGACATGACCATTGGATGTGGCAATGGAGGTCATTACTTAATAAGAACAGATTTGGTGAATTGAAAGTAACAATGACCTGACTAGGGAGGAGAAAAAGCAAACAGGATAATGTGGACAACCTTCTCCAAGAGTTTTCTTGAAAAGACAGTTTCAGTTGTATAAATGCTGAGTTTATTACCCATAGACTCTAGTCATAAAAATTATTAAGGTATACACTTCAGCCAGAAGAACATGTACTTAGAAGAAAGTCTCACAATGATAAGCACAGAAATGGTTTTTAAATATTAATAAATTTAATTTGCTATGGATTATAAATAAATTTAACCTTTATTTTAAAAAGTAAAAATAATTTCTTAAATTAATAAGATGGAGAGCTGTTCAATGAAGAAATATGGCATGGTAAAACTGACAGAATTTTCAGAACAACTGACTAAAACATAATTATAGTGGAAAATTTAAAGCATATTTTTCAGGGACTGACATATGAAAATGACAATAAATCTTTACTAGTATGGAAGTTCTGAACAAAAAAATATTCATCTAATGGACATTTGCACAGCTCTCCTCAGAAAAATAAAGATACATGATGTTTTCAAGTGCATATAAAACATTTTTTAATTCTTCATATGTGCATAAAGTCACAAAGCTAGGTTCAGCCAATTTCAAACACTCACTATCATGAAGGATATATTCATTGATCACAATATCACTAAACTAAAAATTAAGAGGAGCAAGACAATTAAAAACAAGCTCAGACTGTTTTAATGATTGCTCAACACTTTGTGGGTTAAAAAGAAAATTATGATGAAAAATATAGAATGTTTTGAAAGCAGCTTTTAGCTATAAAAGTATTAATTTAAAATTATAATGATGGAAAATAAATGAATCAACTTTCAACTCAAAAGCCTGATAAGGAAAAGAATAAAGCTTTAAAAAGTAGAAGGAAATGAAAATCAGAGAGTAATTAATCATTAGTTGCACTTGTATAATATTTATAATTAAATAGGAAAAAAACAAGAAATGCAGAGAACCAACAAAATTTAAAAAGTTATTTTTTGAAAAACACTAATAAGATAAACTTCTAACTTGAACACATAAAAAATCAAAGGTAGAAAAGGTAAAAATAAACAATATTAGTAATTAATAAGAGAATTAATAAGGGATCAATAGATATATGAGGTAAAGAAACAATAGAGCAATATTTCCATAATCTAAATTTTTTTTTAAATTTTAACTTATGTACATTTTATTGTTCCAAAACATTTGTTAAAATGAAAATAAGATTTTTAAACATGAGAAAAATATACATAAAAACTTTGACAATGAAATAGTAACAGAGAGAAACTGTAAATACAGAAAAGTACCCTAGTGAAAATAACATACAGATGCAAAAAATGAGATAATCAATTTATTATAAAAGTTATTTTAAAGAAAGGAAAAACAGTAAAAGGACCCAATTTTTTTTTATTATTCTAGCATAACTTTGACACCACAGTTGGACAAGGGAGTTTCAAAAAACTTGTAAACTAAACCTTTTATAAATATAGGTACAAATCCCATAAATAAAGCATTAAGACTTTGAACCTTATGTGTATTTTAAAAGATTGCATCATTACCAGGTAGCATTTTACTGAGAATGCAGGATTATCTCAAAATCAGAAACATCAGTTTACCGTTTATTGACAGATTAAAGGAAGAAATAATATGAAATACTAATCAATGCAGGAAAATCATTAGTTCATTCAAATTTTTAAATTCTTAAGTTAACTTAGAATACTTAAGTAGGGACATCCTTAACCTGATAAAGGATATCTATCAAAGATTCCAGCAAACATCAAACTTAATTGTGAAAGTTTAGAATCACTTTCATGGATGTTAGGGAAAAAAATAAAGAAGCATGTTATCATACTGTCATTCAACATTGTACCAGAACCCCATACCAATTCAATATGACAAGAACAGACATAAGAAGTATAAGAATTAAAAAGAAAGTGGGGGAGACCTTCAAGATTGTGGAGGAGTGAGATGTGGAGATCGACTTCCTCCCCACAAATAAATCAGAAATACATCTACATGTGGAACAGCTCCTACAGAACACATACTGAACACTGGCAGAAAAACTCAGACTTCTCAAAAGGCAAGAAACTCCTCACGTACCAGGGTAGGGCACAAGAAAAAAGAAAAAAACAGAGACAAAAGAATAGGGACAGGACCTGCACCACAGGGAGGGAGCTGTGAAGGAGGAAAAGTTTCCACACACTAGGAAGCCCCTTCACTGGTGGAGACAGGGGGTGGGGGGGCAGGGAGCTTCAGAGCCATGGAGGAGAGAACAGCAACAGGGGTGCAGGGGGCAAAGCAGAGAGATTACCATACAGAGGATTGGGGCCAACCAGCACTCACCAGCCTGAGAGGTTTGTCTGCTCACCTGGCAGGGCAGATGGGGGCTGGGAGCTGAGGCTCAGACTTCGGATTTCAGATCCCAGGGAGAGGACAGGGGTTGGCTGCATGAACACAGCCTGAAGGGGGCTAGTGCACCACAGCTAGCCAGGAGGGAGTCTGAGAAAAAGTCTGGACCTGCCTAAGAGGCAAGAGACCATTGTTTTCAGGTGCGCAAGGAGAGGAAATTCAGAGCACCACTTAAATGGGCTCCAGAGATGGGCATGAGCCATGGCTATCAGCACAGACACAAGAGACAGGCATGAAATGCTAAGGCTGCTGCTGCAGCGACCAAGAAACCTGTGTGTGGGCACAGTTCACTATCTACACCTCCTCTCTCAGGAGCCTGTGCAGCCCGCCACTGCCAGAGTCCCGTGATCTAGGGACAACTTCCCCAGGAGAGCACGTGGCGCCCCTCAGGCTGTTGCAATATCACACCAGCCTCAACAACTGCAGGCCTGCCCCACATTCCATACCACTCCTCCCCCTGACCTGAATGAACCAGAGCTCCCTAATCAGCCGCTACTTTAACCCCATCCTGTCTGAGTAAAGAACAGATGCCCTCAGGATACCTACACATAGAGGCAGGGCCAAATGCAAAGCTGAACATGAGGAGCTGTGCCAACAAAGAAGAGAAAGGGAAATCTCCCAGAAACCTCAGGAGCAGTGGATAACATCTCCACAATCAACTTGATGTACCCTGCATGTGTGAAATACCTGAATAGGCAATGAATCATCCCAAAATTGAAAAGGTGGACTTTGGGAGTAAAGATTTTTTTTTTCCTTTTTCCCTTTTTTTGTGTGTGTACGTGTATGCTTCTTATGTAATTTTCTCTGTATAACTTTGCTTGTAACATTTGTCTTAGGGTTCTGTCTGTCAGTTTTTTGTTTTTTTTTTTTTAAGTATAGTTAGTTTTTAGTGCTTGTTATCATTTGTCGATTTGTTTTTTGGTTTCGTTGCTCTCTTCTTTCTCTCTTTTTTTCTTTTTTTATTACATTTTATTTTTTTTGTTTTTAATAATTATTTTTATTTTTTATTGAATAACTTTTTATTTTATTTTATTTTATTTCATTTCATTTTTTCCTTCTTTCTTTCTTTTCTTCTCAGTTGTGTGGCTGACAGGGTCTTGGTGCTCCATATGAGTTTCAGGCCTGTGCCTCTGAGGTGGGCGAGCCAAGTTCAGGACATTGGTCCACCAGAGACCTCCCGACTCCATGTAATATTAAATGGTGAAAGATCTCCCAGAGATCTAAATCTCAATGCTATGACCTAGCTCCACTCAACGACCAACAAGCTACAGTGCTGGACACCCTATGCCAAACAACTAGCAAGACAGGAACACAACCAACCCATTAGCAGACAGGTTGCCTAAAATCATAATAAGTTCACAGACAACCCAAAACACACCACCAGATGCAGTCCTGCTCACCAGAAGGCAAGATCCAGCCTCATCCACCAGAAAAAAGGCACCACTCCCCTCCATCAGGAAGCCTAGACAACCCAATGAACAAAACTTAGTCACTGGGGGCAGACACAAAAACAACAGGAAGTACGAACCTTGAGCCTGTGAAAAGAAGGTCCCCAAACACAATAAGTTAAGCAAAATGAGAAGAAACACATAGCAGATGAAGGAGCAAGGTAAAAACCCGCCAGACCAAACAAATGAAGAGGAAATAGGCAGTCTACCCAAAAAAGAATTCAGAGAAATGATAGTAAAGATGATCCAAAATCTTGGAAATAGAATAGAGAAAATACAAGAAACGTTTAACAAGGACCTAGAAGAACTGAAGGGAAAACAAATGATGAACAACACAAAAATGAAACTAAAAATTCTCTACAAGGAATCAACAGCAGAAAAACTGAGGCAGAAGAATGGATAAGTGATGTGGAAGATAAAATATTAGAAATAACTACTGCAGAGCAGAATAAAGGAAAAGAATAAAAAGAATTGAGGACAGTCTGAGAGACTTCTGGGACAACATTAAACACACCAACATTCAAATTATAGGGGCCCCAGAAGAATAGAAAAAGAAAGGGACTAAGAAAATATTTGAAGAGATTATAGTTGAAAACTTCCCTAATATAGGAAATGAAATAGTTAGTCAAGTATAGGAAGCACAGAGAGTCCCATACAGGATAAATCCAATGAGAAACATACCAAGACACATATTAATCAAAGTATCAAAAATTAAATACAAAGAAAGAATATTAAAAGCAGCAAGGGAAAAACAACAAATAACATACAAGAGAATCCCCATAAGCTTAACAACTGATCTTTCAGCAGAAACTGCAAGCAAGAAAGGAGTGGCAGGACATTTTAAAGTGATGAAAGGGAAAAACATACAACCAAGATTACTCTACCAAACAAGGATCTCATTCAGATCTGACAGAGAAATTAAAATACTTGCAGACAAGCAAAATCTAAGAGAATTCAGCACCATCAAACCAGTTTTACAACAAATGCCAAAGGAACTTCTCTGGCAGGAACACAAGAGAAGGAAAAGACCTACAATCACAAACCTAAACAATTAAGAAAATCGTAGGAACATGCATATCAATAATTACCTTGAATGTAAATGGTTTAATGATCCAACCAAAAGACATAGACAGCTGAATGGATACAAAAAACAAGACCCATATATATGCTGTCTACAAGAGACCTACTGCAGACTTAGAGACACATACAAACTGAAAGTGAGGGGATGGAAAAAGATATTCCACCCAAATGGAAATCAAAAGAAAGCTGGAACAGCAATTCTCATATCAGACAAAATAGACTTTAAAATAAAGACTGTTACAAGAGACAAAGAAGGACACTACATAGTGATCAAATGATCAATTCAAAAAGAAGATATAACAATTGTAAATATTTATGCACCCCACATAGGAGTACCTCAATACATAAGGAAAATATTAACAGCCATAAAAGGAGAAATCGACAGTAACGCAATCATAGTAGGGAAATTTAACACCCCACTTTCACCAATGGACAGATCATCCAAACTGAAAATAAATAAAGAAACACAAGCTTTAAATGACACAATAAACAAAATAGACTTAATTGATGTTTATAGGACATTCCAACCAAACACAACAGAATACACTTTCTTCTCAAGTGCTCATGAAACATTCTCAAGGATAGATAATATCTTGGATCAAAAATGAAGCCTTGGTAAATTTAAGAAAATTGAAATCATATCAAGTATCTTTTTTGAACACAACACTAAGAGACTAGATGTCAATTACAGGAAAGAAATCTGTAAAAAATACAAACACATGGTGACTAAACAATACACTACTTAATAACCAAGAGATCACTGAAGAAATCAAGAGGTAATCAAAAAATACCTAGAAACAAATGACAATGAAAACATGACTACCAAAAACCTATGGGATGCAGCAAAGGCAGTTCTAAGAAGGAAGTTTATAGCAATAGAATCCTACCTCAAGAAACAAGAAATATCTCAAATAACCAACCTAACTTTACACCTAAAGCAATTAGAGAAAAAAGAACAACAACAACAAAAAAAAAAAAAAACCCCAAATTTAACAGAAGGAAAGAAATCATAAAGATCAGATCAGAAATAAATGAAAAAGAAATGAAGGCAACAATAGCAAAGATCAATAAAACTAAAAGCTGGTTCTTTGAGAAAATAAACAAAATTGATAAACCATTAGCCAGACTCATTAAGAAAAAAAGGGAGAAGACTCAAACCCATAGAATTAGAAAGGAAAAAAGAGAAGTAACAACTGACACTGAAGAAATACAAAGGATCATGAGAGATTACTAAAAACACCTATATGCCAATAAAATGGACAACCTGGAAGAAATGGACAAATTCTTAGAAATGCACAACCATCCAAGATTGAACCAGGAAGAAATAGAAAAAATAAACAGACCAATCACAAGCACTAAAATTAAGACTGCGGTTAAAAATATTCCAACAAGCAAAAGCCCAGGACCAGGTGGCTTCACAAGCAAATTCTATCAAATATTTAGAGAAGAGCTAACACTTATCCTTCTCAAACTCTTCCAAAATATAGCAGAGGGAGGAACACTCCCAAACTCATTCTACGAGACCACCATCACCCTGACACCAAAACCAGAAAAATATGTCACAAAGAAACAAAACTATAGGCCAGTATCACTGATGAACAAACATGCAAAAATTCTCAACAAAATACTAGCAGACAGAATCCAATAGCACATTAAAAGGATCATAAACCATGATCAAGTGAGGTTTATCCCAGGAATGCAAGGATTCTTTAATATATGCAAATCAATCAATGTGATACAACATATTAACAAATTGATGGATAAAAACTATATGATCATCTCAGTAGCTGCAGAGAAAGCTTTTGACAAAATTCAACACCGATTTATGAAAAAAAACCCTCCAGAAAGTAGCCATAGAGGGAAATTACCTCTACATAATAAAGGCCATATATGACAAACCCACAGCCAACATCATTCTCAATGGTGAAAAATTGAAACCATTTCTACTAAGATCAGGAAAAAGACCAGGTTGTCCACTCTCACCATTATTATTCAGCATAGTTTTGGAAGTTTTACACACAACAATCAGAGAAGAAAAGGAAATAAAAGGAATCAAAATTGGAAAAGAAGAAGTAAAGCTGTCACTGTTTGCAGATGACAGGATACTATACATAGAGAATCCTAAAGATGCTACCAGAAAACTACTAGAGCTAATCCATGAATTTGGTAAAGCAGAAGGATACAAAATTAATGCACAGAAATCTCTTGCATTCCTATACACTAATGATGAAAAATCTGAAAGAGAAATTAAGAAAACACTCCCATTTACCACTGCAACAAAAAGAATAAAATACATAGGAATAAACCTACCTAAGGAGACAAAAGACCTGTATTCAGGAAACTATAAGACACTGATGAAAGAAATTAAAGATGATACAAACAGATGGAGAGATATACCATATCCTTGGATTGGAAGAATCAACATTGTGAAAACGACTACACTACCCAAAGCAATCTACAGATTCAATGCAATCCCTATCAAACTACCAATGGCATTTTTCTCAGAACTAGAACAAAAAAAGTTTCAATTTGTATGGAAACACAAAAGACCCCGAATAGCCAAAGCAATCTTGAGGAAGAAAAACAGAGCTGAAGGAATCAAGCTCCTGGACCTCAGACTATACTACAAAGCTACAGTAATGAAGACAGTATGGTACTGGCACAAAAACAGAAAGATAGATCAATGGAACAGGATAGAAAGCCTGGAGATAAACACATTCACATATGGTCTCCTTATTTTTGCTAAAGGAGGCAAGAATATACAATGGAGAAAAGACAGCCTCTTCAATAAGTGGTGTTGGGAAAACTGGCCAGTTACATGTAAAAGAATGAAATTAGAACACTCCCTAACACCATACACAAAAATAAACTCAAAATGGATTAAAGACCTAAATGTAAGGCCAGAAACTATCAAACTCTAAGAGGAAAACATAGAACACTCTATGACATAAATCACATAAAGCTACTTTTTGACTCACCTCCTAGAGAAATGGAAATAAAAACAAAAATAAACAAATGGGACCTAATGAAACTTAAAAGCTTTTGCACAACAAAGGAAACCATAAACAAATGCAAAGACAACCTTCAGAATGGGAGAAAATATTTGCAAATGAAGCAACTGACAAAGTATTAATCTCCAAAATTTACAAGCAGCTCAATATCAGAAAAGCAAATAACCCAAACCAAAAACGAGCAGAAGACCTAAATAGACATTTCTCCAAAGAAGATATACAGATAACCAACAAGCACACTAAAAAAATGCTCAACATCACTAATCATTAGAGAAATCTAAATTAAAACTACAATGTGATATCACCTCACACCAGTCAGAATGGCCATCATCAAAATATCTACAAACAATAAATGCTGGAGAGAGTGTGGAGAAAAGGGAACATTCTTGCACTGTTGGTGGGAAAGTAAATTGATCCAGCCACTATGGAGAACGGTATGGAGGTTTCTTAAAAAACTAAAAATTGAACTACCATATGACCCAGCAATCCCACTACTGGGCATAACCTTGAGAAAACCATAATTCAAAAAGAGTTATGTACCACAATGTTCATATAAAGAACATGTAGTACATATATACAATGGAATATTACTCCACCATAAAAAGAAATGAAATTGAGTTATTTGTAGTGATATGGATGGACCTAGAGTCTGTAATGCAGAGTGAAGTAAGTCAGAAAGAGAAAAACAAATACCATATGCTAACACATATATATTGAATATTAAAAAAAAATTATGAAGTACCTAGGGACAGGACAGGAATAAAGACGCAGATGTAGAGAATGGACTTGAGGACACGGGGTGCGAGAAAGTGTAAGCTGGGATGATGTAAGAGAGTGTCATGGACTAATATATGCTACCAAATGTAAAATAGATAGCTAGTGGGAAGCAGCCACATAGCACAGGGAGATCAGCTCAGTGTTTTGTGACTACCTGGAGGGATGAGATGGCAAGAGGGAGGGGATATGGGGCTATATATATATGTATATCTGATTCGCTTTGTTATAAAGCAGAAACTAACACACCATTGTGAAGCAATTATACTCCAATAAAGATGCTAAAAAAAAAAAAAAAAGAAAGGGACAAATCTGTCCTTCTTGCAGATACAGTTTTCTTTTAGATTACTGCTGGCAAATAGGGATGCTTTCAATTTTTTTAAAGTATATTGTTAATTGTCCGTGTAAGTTTTCCTGGATTTTCTATGCAGACTGGGAAACCAATACTGAATGTTATTTTTGGTTGGTAACACAAAAACTGGGGGGAGCGGAGTGGGATTTTACTTTCTCAGCAGTACCTTCAAACTCAAGTGCAATCCCTTTTATTTATTTATTTAAAAATTTTATTGGAGTATAGTTGATTTACAATGTTATGTTAGTTTCTGCTGTACAGCATAGTGAATCAATTTTACATATACATATAGTCACTCTTTTTTAGATTATTTTCCCATATTGGCTATTACAGGGTATTGAGTAGAGTTCCCTGTGCTATACAGTAGGTTCTTATTAGTTATCTATTTTATATATAGTAGTGTGTATGTGTCAGTCCCAATCTCCAAATTTACCCCACTCCTTTCCCCTCTGGTAACCATAAGTTTGTTTTTTTACATCTGTTACTCTTTTTCTGTTTTGTAAATAAGTTCATTTGTACCATTTTTTTAGATCCCACATATGAGCAATATCATATGATATTTGTCTTTGCAATCCCTTTTAGTTTTTAAATTGGAGGCTCCTAGTTTGGGCATCTGAGATTTGATTAACATGACTGTGTTCATCCTTTTTATTCCCTTCATCTTTTTTTCAGTTAACATATGTAAATGGGGTCATTCTAAAAGTCACTCATATTATTGAAACGTTTTTGCTTGAACCCACCCTTTTCACAGTCATTGGAGTATTCCAGATTTGTTCAAAATGTTTTTTTTTCCCCCTGGAAAATTCAGATGTGGAGAAGTGTTCTTTATTATAGCCATAGTACCTTTCAGATGAGTCTCATAGTCTATACTTCTCTGAAAGCAGAAAGATTACATTCATCACTTTAGTGACAGCTGAACCTGTTTTGCTTTTAAAACACCAGTCACTCCACTTTGGATTTAGACAAAACAGGGATAATTTCAGCAGCTTTGGTGAGGAAAGTTTCAAAATTATGTTTTTTTGTACAACACCTTTCCTTGGTAAACTTGGAGATCTTTGACAAAGAGTTTACCTAATTCTTCCAGGCAGTGGGGAATTGGAAGATGACAAAAACACCTAGGAGACAAAAAAAGCATATATTCTTATATTTGGGGCAGAGAAGTCAGAAATATGTTTGGTGTAGAGGGAATGAAAAGGAACATTACATTTAAAAATATACAAGTAGAAGATAACGGAGAGAATTTCTTTCGGTTTTCTCACATCCTACATGCTCAAGTACAGATATTAGGGAGAAATCTGGGAAACATCACCTCCACTGCTTCTGTAGGTTAGGTCCAGTAGTCCTTTCAATCCAGAATCCTGTCCTAAATTAGCCCCCTGGAGTATGGTCTAACAGGATGTGTGTAGATGTTACAATTCTTGAAATTATTTCTTTAAGGGAAGGGTTTACTCCTCCTCACAAATCTCTAATTTTTCTTCAATAATCCAAGATGGCTCTATCATCTAGGAAAACTTTCCTCTTTGAGAGATGGCTCCCATAAATTTACATCCACATATTTAGAGAAGGGCTTTTTTTATCTTACCTCCACCAAGATACGAAGAATGTTCCTTTATTACGATATTTGGACAAACGGTGAAGAAGTCTATGCTTCTTACAATCCCCAAATGTTTAAATAGTCTTATGCATCTTAATTCTTCCTAAATACACAGACCACATACGTTTATTCCTTTCAGATTTCAAGTACCAAATTGGGCCAAAACACTGTGTTCCCTGCATGATGTGGTTTGAGGAATATTAGAGAAAACAGACCCATAAATAGATCATTGTACTAATGTGGGCAAACACTGCTATCATAAAAGAATGTGCTGTGGGAGCACAGTTGTGGGTTGCCTTATTCTCAAGGGCATGTCAGAGATGATATTGGAGGAGACTATTGAAGACTAATGTGTACCAAAACTAATGAAAATAAAATAGTCCAGGGAAGAAACTAAAAAGACTAATGCAGTGGCCATGGTTGTGGAGAAACTTTAATAGGTTTATGAGAAAATCTAACAGGTTTTGGTAGTTGTTGGGATCACAAAGAGTTTGTGATAACTCCCCAATTTCCTAGGACCAAAGATAAGGACCACAGGAGGAGGTGATACTACCATGGGTTATTTTTGTAACCTTGCGTGAGTCACCAACTTTAGTTTTGTGATCCGGTAAATGATAGGGTCCCTCCTTGGGTACATAGGACCTCAGGACATTTAAAGTAGAAATGAAACTGAGAAGCTATTTTCAGTATCTCAAAAACTTAAATGAGAAGCAGATACTTACCTTATCATGATATTGTTTGGGTTAATATTTGGGTGGGGAGTTGGAATTATAGGAACACTAAGTGTAAATTTGATTATTTCATTCTGAATCCAAGTTCTGACGGCAATGAGGTAGGTCTATGATGAACTGATAGGGAAAACAAGTAAGTACTTAATAAATACAGTGTTATTGTCAATTAACACTCTTCAGCATTGTCAATGAGGAAAGTTGTAAAGAGAAAGTTCTTAGAGATGAGGACCGCAATGATGTCTACTCCTACTCCAGGTTCTGCAAACTTCCCTGAACTTCTTATAAAAATGTGCTGTTCTCCTGAAACATTTAATCTAGTTTTAATAGTGCAAACTATTGCTGAAAAGAGTTTCTGAGAACTCAATATCAAGGATTAACTGGATAGATGAGTGGTTGGTCTCAAAGCATTACACCACCACGGTAGCTTCCATCTAACATGTTAGAAAATGGACAGGAGAAATGGTTGTCTTCTAAGAAGGGCAAAGTGAAAACATATTTTCTCCTCTTTAATCATATCCTTTTAAACCAGAAGAGACCTTTGCAATTTTCTAATATAGCTTCATTTGTATGTCCTCTCCTTGAAGACTGGACCAACCATGAAGGTTATGTGGCTTATCCTATATTACACATTAATGTGAGGGCAGAATGGCAGAAGACTGGACACAGAGATGTTCCATAAGATTTTCTCCTTCCTATGTCTACAATATTAATAAAAATCTGTATTAGGAAAGGTGCAAGCAGGGAAACAGAAAGATTCTTCCTTATACCTTGTGACTGGGCCACTGTTAAATGAGAGAATTTACAATGGAAGTAAACTTTACAACAAATGACTCTGATGGAATGTACAGATATTTTGGTTCCAAATAAAGTAACAGTGGCCTAGAGCTAGATGTAGGGATTCTGAAATTAGACGAGGGAGGTGTAACTTTCTTTCTAAGACATATAAACTAGGAGTTGGTATCAAAGTATGCAATTATATCTTGGAATTATTCTTGCTTTAAATCTTACTTTCAAAGAGCATGTTTGAATGTACTCTCCTCTTGGTGTTATTTATGTTAATCAGTCTTAATATATTCTTTAATAATAATGTACTAGAAAGTTTCTTATTGTAATCTGCATCTTTGATAAATCGCTTTGTGCATACATGACTGAGGCAAATTCTGCTACCTAGTGCCACTGCATGAATTTTGAGTTTAGCTCTTCATTTTGTTTTTGGTTTTTAGTGGCTGAATCAACAGCCTTTGTAGGTTGAGTCTACAAACCTAAAGTTAAAAAAATCAACAACAAACACAGGAATTTTTTAATGAATAAACATTGGTTCTTTAATTCATTCATTCTCTAGTTTAGTCATTTAAATTTTGAAATTTGATTCTTTGAAATACTGACTCTTCTATGTATTAATTATTCACACTTTACCCCTCACATTCCTCTCACCACCCCCACTAACTTTTACCTGTATAAAGGCTAAATATCATCACAATATTAGCAAAACTTTCTTAAAGCAAGTTGGCCAGCATTTCTCTGTCTCCAAGGAGCCAGGAAATAAAACATTTAATTAGCCTTTGTTTTTCAATATAATAAGTACAGAGAGAAATAAAACCATTTTTTTAACTTTGAGACAATAGCTTGTGTCTGTTAAGCTGACAGTGTCATTCCTGCAGAATGAATTTCCATGGAAGATAAATGGAAAGTCACTCTAGTTGTATCTTGGAAGTATTTGTTAAAACAATGATGATCATGGTCTAAGCCATTGCCCCTGGGATTAATGAGAGTCCAGGAGGAGTTGATGGTCCAAGATGCAGAGAAAAGTCATTAAACCCCAGATAACTATTAAGTCCCTGGTAATTCACTGTGGCTAAACTCTGTGGATGACGAGGCAGGCATATCATAGTGATGGGCCTGGGAGGGACAGCAAGAGATGGGTGGCTTAGTGAAGATGTGAATTTTCCAGTTCTCTTGAAAAAGATTGTTTTTGTACAGTTAGATATTTAAAGGTATATCTCACCTTCCTGCTCCACATCAGCAGTATGAAGCTGAATGATTTCATCTTTGTAGCATTCAACAGCACCACTCTTACTTTGATGGAATTGACACTAACTTCTCTTTATTTATCTTCATTCCCTTGTTTACCACTTACTTCTATTCTGTAAATACCCATTAATACCCCGTGTTTGATTGCTTAATACATAGTAAGGATAAACAAGAAGCAGCAAATAGTAAACATTTGTTCTCTAGGGTCTGTGGCAACATCTTTGCCACTTCAACTGAACTATATGTATATAGAAATGTGTATTATACTCTGGAGTTGAGAGAAAATATAAATAAGTCTACTCAGCCAAAAAAAAGTATGTGCCAGCAGGAGGGTTCTAATGAGAAGACTGAGTCAGCTGACCAACTCCATTAAAAGTGAGCTTGGGAATCTCATCACACTTGTTTATTTCTGAAACTTCCCTGTGGTCATCATTCAACACGATTTAAAATTCTTTATCAGAGACCTACTATGTGCAAAGAAGATATATTGGTGAATAAACAGATATTGTTCCTGCTCTGAACCACTTTTTTCTGACAGACAATAAGTTCTTAATAAATATTAACTGTCATTATTATTATTATTATTATTTACCAGACAAGAGGGATGGGATCTTGTAATCACATGATGTTCTCAATGATGGATGTCCCTCTTAAAAGTATCAAATACTTTGCTGCTACACCAAAATGTTTGCTGCTACACCAAACATTCCTCATCAGGGTGGTTTAAAAATAATTATGGTAAATTCTAATTTTATAACCCCAGAAATATATTTAAAATGCAGATCTTTTATAATTCCTTCAATTAACAATAGACACTTCTTGATTACTTTCTAATTAAATCATTTCACTCTAAGACCTGGTAATTACAACAAGAAGTTATTAAAATTAGAAAACATTTGCCAACTCAGTACTTTTGATTATTAAGCTTTTGTCATTTAATATTGACAAACAGTCTATGAAGATATATGAGCAAAGAAACTGATTTTAATATCTTTAGCTGCAATAATTAACTACAGGTGTCCCAAACAAGGCAATGTTTCTTTCTTACCACATATTTTTCTGTGAAATCTATTGTTCTTGTCACCAACTGGATTTTTTTTTCCCCTTGGCCTATTACACTATGTTTTCCTCCTATATTACTGTTCTTACCATAGAAGAGAATCATATCCTTGAATCTTCTCTACTTAGGTATATTGTACCATTTTTTGGTGGCCTGATGAAAATATGGCCACAGCTTATAATAAGAATCAGAGTTATTATGCTTTATGATGGTTTTATCTGATTGATCACCACATTACAATCTATAGGACAATAAACTTTCCCAATCAGATACATTCCAAGAAAAAAAGAACATTAATATTGCTGGGGCCTGGGAAATGCACTGTGTGATTTGCCATCTCAATATGTCAATAGGGTGACAATTTGCTCTCATCAGATTTCTTAGGAGGTGTGATATCTTTTATCTTCAGTGGCCGAATCTTCCTGGGGTAGGGGAGAGGTGGGGAGAGGGATTGTTTTTTCCTTTAGACAAGCCTTAAAGAAAAGTAAAAGATGTATTTCTATACTGCTCTTTGCAAATCAGTGAAAGCAAGGGGTATACACATCATCACTGACAGAAAATGGATTTTGAAACATAAAATTAGATCCATAGAACCAAATGATCCCTACAAGCTGTGATCAGTCAAAGTAAATTCCCCCAAATGTAATTCTCAAGCATAGGGTGAGGTGCTAACTGCTGTCTATTGGAATATCGGTTTGACAAAACACACCTAGAAAAGATATTGACAAGCTCTTCAGTGTTCTAGAAGGACAGAGATTCTTGAAATCAAGCCCATTGCTCCTCTGCCTGCCTTCTGCTGAGAAACCAAGGAAAGGATTGAGCAAATTTATCACCCCTTAACAAAGCAATAAGTGAAAACTGGTGAGTCTCTGGGCTTGATGGAAAGGTAGTATCCTGTTCGTGGTGAATAACAGCTCACTAATTCTACACTAATCAGAGAAAATCTAGGGAATCATGTTCTATTTGGGACACAACGTTTTTCTGAGGCCAATGAGAAATACCCAAAGGAGGGGAAACATGGTGTGAAGAATGAAAGGGAGAATAGAATAGGAAAGCCAAGCCCATTAAGGAAAGACAGGAGGGTGGTGTGACAGGAACAGGGCAGTTGATTTCTATTATATAAGGGGTGTCATCATGTGGGTGGCAACACACAGGAGCAGAGGACAAGCTAGGACACATGAGTGGAGTCACAGGGAATCTAATTTCAAGTCAAAATCAGAAACAACATTCTTATGGTGGAATTAGCTGTTTCAGGCAGTGGTGGACTCTATTTACTGGAAGTATTCAAGCAAAAACTGGGAAAGGGTTGGAAAAGTGATGAAAGTTGGATAAATGCTAGCTTGATATGTGAGAAGAAACACAGACTGAAAACTGAAAGCCCCATGCTCCAGGTCCAACTCTGAAAATAACTAGCCAAGAGAGAAATCTCGGTTTAGCCAGCCTGGGTTTACTGTGTGACTTTGGATAAATTACAAGCCAGTGGGAGTATTGGCTATGTCAGATGCTTAGAGAATCAAGGAGGATGTTTGAAGCCTATGCATGATCTTTAATCATTCTGCATCAGTCTTAAGAATGCGTCTTTGGTTGGTGAGGGTACATTTTATGTATACAAATAATTAATGAAGACATTTGCATGTTACCTCAATGATATAGATGTTTACATGCTTATAATGTATACATCCTGTGGAAGTGTGGGAAGAAACAAAGCAAAAAGGATTAGACAAGAGTCAGCTAAGCCATTGGATCTCAAAGTTTAAATTACTTAGGTGGCTTTAGGAAACTCCTCTGGGGCTTTACAGTCTCATCCATGAAAAGAGGGACCAGATGAGATCATCTCTAGGGTGTTTTTTTTTTAACATAAGAACCCATAATCATGAACATGTGCACATCATATACATGTGTGTCAATGTTCTAGCTGTGTTATGAAATGTAATACTACCAGATAATTTCATTGTAAGAGTATTAGTTTTACCAATGTGCACAATTTTTTTTCATCCCTAGGACTCTAAAAGATGAAAACGGTAAAAGAAGAACATTGGTAAATGCCTTGATCCACTAAGGAGATTCACAACATAAGCTTGATATTTCTTCACTTTTAACCATGCTGAGATAAGCCCAATATCTCTGTTTCTGCCTTACAGATGTAAAGAAAACAATGTAAATCTTCCCAAATGGCTTACTTACATGTCTTTGAGATACAGAATCATAGAACATTAAAGCAGCAGGGAGACTTAGAGGCCATCTAATCTCAACACCCTCATTTGACAACAAGGACATTTAAACCCAGAAATATTAAGTGACTTAACTAAGGACACAGAGTTACTTTGGGCCAAGGCTGAAGGTAGTTTTCAGTGCCTCTAACTCTCCAACAAATTATATTCTTTCATATAAATGTGTCATTTATCCATTCTCAGTAATGAGTCTCATGGCTTTAATATTTTAATTAAGGTTATTGACATTTAGTTATAAATTAACAGGTAGAAATCTTATAATTTTTAAAACAATCTTTTCTAGTTTGGCTTAGTGTATTTACCATTCATCTTCACACTGATGAACAGGCTAAACCTTGGACCTGAACTTGCCATGACTTTGGAGGAAACATCTCAAAGCTGGTGTATAGAATCTGCGGGCCTATTCATGAGGGCATTGGGGAAACCAGCTAGAACACTAATTTAATATGAACTGATGGCAGAGAGGGTATTTCAGGAACAAACAACAACCTACAAGAAAGAATCTAAGGCCCATGCCAGGAAGAAGGAGCAAGGCTGGTTTGGCTGGAGAGTGAAACACGTACACACAATTCCCAAACATCTGATGGCTGCGTCATGAGGACTTGTTTGCCCAGCACCCCATGGATCTGGCAAATTCTAAGGATATCAGAATTGCCTCTCTGGCTAAGACTCATAGTCTATCCAAATAAGAATTCTGACAAAGCACGGAGAGAAAATTTGGTGAAAATTCAGATGGTTCTCTTAGATTGCCAAAATCAAATGATTTGTCATTTGAAACTAATATCCCTTCAAAGTCTTGAATAATCTAAATTTGATTCCTGATATTGTTCTTCATTTTCAAGAAGTTAGAAGTTTGGTTTATCTGAGTGAACTAGTCAGATACAATAATCAAAACAATTATTAATGTGCAGAAAAAAATGAAATTAAGCAGATGGGTTGCCCACATGTAGGCACAGTGTTTGATGTGCATCATTCAAAGAAATCATGTGCTTGTTCATTGAAATTGACCTGGGGTGTCTGGGAAATGATGTGGGGCTTCGATCAATATAGACACAAATCAGTTTTTCAGTATTTCCAACAATTTGTGACCATCCATCTGGATTGAGAATATACAGAATGATTGTGGAAACAGAACAGTCCTCTATCCGGCCTGGCCTGCTGACCTTCCGGAAGTTCCCCCATAACTAACTCTAGCCTCACAGGTAAAGGAGAGGAAGGACAATAAATTAAACCATGTTTGTAAGTAGACCCCTGGCTGATATGAACACCTCCCCTGCATGGCTAAAACTGTAATACTCCTGGAGTCAGACAGAGTCCCCTGAAATGAATTCTCCTGCAATTTATTGTATGTGCCCAGCTAAGTCTCTTCAGATATGCCACTCCCCAGCCTGCGGAATGAGGCTTCCTTGTTAATGTGGCCAAAGTATGATACAATCACCTCTGGTCACTCATCAATCCAAATTATTTGATGTGGTTTTAATTAGCCCAAACAAGAAACCCAATAGTTATTATAACTGGACTCTAGAAAGAGGAAAAATCAACTCTTTGTTTACTTCTGGTGCCCCAGACGCATGAAGACATACCAAAATAATTGCTATTTATTTTACAAGATGGAAAAAATATTGACTGCCCTCCGGTCATAGAAGGCATTTTCTTTTGGGATTACAAGTGCAGAGATGAATTAGGTACACTTAGGATCAATATCTGTTTCTCTTCTTGGCTCAGGATGGGATTTGTCAAAATTCGAGAGCAGCTTCTATTGAGTGTCTGCTACAAATCCTTTCACTACTGAGTCATACACCTATTCAGGTTGAAATATAAAAGGCAAAGGGCTTTTTCAGCTACAATATCTGGGGTCAGTATGCTGAATCGCCTCTCTGCCTTTGCCTTTAATGAGCTTTAGTTTGATGAAGTGCCCTTAATGGCAGAGAATGGAAGAGTAAAGGGTCCATGCTAGCAAAAGATAGTGATTCCCAGGGATGGAGGAAGATGCAGGCAAAGCACTCACTGTGAACTGGGAGGGAGAGAGAGAGGGAGGAAAGGGTCAGAAGAAACTGTGGATGAAACTACTCTAGCCAAAGATATTGAAACACTGAAGCTAAGATACATGGAACAAATTTCTTGAGCTCTGACTAATTTTTAGGACTGCAACAAGTAATTGATGGAATGATCAGCATATTTACTATCCTTGGGGACTCCAAGCCTTGAAGAAGATGTCTCTCTCTCCTTGATTGAGTACAGTTTAGGCAACAAGGTCACCACGTGTCCCATGGGCCAAGCCAGCAAAAAGTGGAGAAAGAATTCTTGAAACTATTTCACACATTCCTCAAGCAGGATTTTGGGGATTTGTATTTCACAGACTAGGACACAGATGTACATCATCTAACCATAAAACAAAAGTGTGGAAAAGACTGCTTAGATTTACCTTTGTGCATTCTAAACATCAAGAATTTGCAAGGCATAAATAAGTGTTTCATGTGGAATTGGGAAACAGAAAGAAGAAAGATGAGGTCCTTGACCTAAGGAAGCAAGAATTTAGACGGGGAGGCAAAGCCAACCACAAAGCTGTACAGAATAAGGCATGATAAATGTCAAGGATTGATGGGTACCAATCACTGACAACAAGCAGAGTGGCCACAAGTGCTATGGAAATTAGACGAAGAAGAAAGCTGTATGATGTGGGGTAAGGAGTCCCCTGGAGGAGATAAGTCTTGAGCTAGACCTCAGAGTAGAGAAAGGATCTGGCAACGTGGGCAGAAAGAGGTAGGCACTCTGAGCTAAAGATATGAATAAAGGGAAAGAGGTAAAGGAAGTGGCCACCATGAAAGGGAGGGCAGCAATGACCTATCCCTGGAGGCAAGGAGGGCATGTGCTCGGAGGAGAGAGAAGTGGACACTCATGTAGTTCCTACACCAATGAACTGAATCTTCTTGCCTTCTCCCAACTTCAGTTTTCTCTTCTCTAGAACACCTACTGCAAAGAAATGTTAAGAAATTGAAGGAATGATTTATGTAAATCACCTACCTCAGTTCATAGCTGAATACATTGAATTCTCCCTCCCTGCACCCACCCCCAGCTCAGCCAAGGAGACTGCATCTAATTCCAGTGTTTTCTTATGTCTCGCAGTCACCCCTCATGAAAATCAGTGGTTGTGTCACTGGCACATAGCACTATCTGAGGGGGCCTTGACGTATAAAGCACTGTTAGTGCTGTGGCAGTTGATCTCAGACTGCTGAGCCTTTTAAAAATCTTAGCTATGATTTCTTTTTTTAATTTTCCCTTTTTCCTCCCCCTGTCAGACTGTCAGCTGCCCTTTCTGATTCTTCCATTTTTGCCTGTTTCTTCTAATCTGCTATGGACTAGTAAACCATTGTGAGAATATACTAAATTTATGTAACCCTGAATATAGGGATTCAAGATGAGAAAGTCAATCAGTAATCCAGAGGTCTCCACATAACCATGTGAATCTTGATATGTGACTACTTTTTTGAAAATATTTTCTCACCAAGAGCTTTAAACCTATTGTTGCCAAATCCTTTAAAATAATAAAATGGCATGTAATAACAATCAAAGCTAAATTTCTTCAAAAATTTGAGGGTGGAAATTTGGTAGATCTCTCTACTGCACCAGTTACCCAGTAATCTGGTGATCTAGCCTCTTTCTCCAAAAACAGTCTCAGACCTCTAATTTTTACTTAAAGATAAATGAATGGCATCAGTTAAGTATAGTGCTACTCAGATAGTTTGCATGTTAACAGAGATGTCTTGAGTTATCAAACAGAAGCTTTAACAGGGAATTTTAGACCTTTGACTGAAGTAGTTGAGATTTTTGAGAGTGAAGGACTAGAAAGACCCTGTTAAACCTCATCAGGTATGTGGTCTCCTGCCTTTCCTGTTCAGTCCTAACAACCAGCGAATGAACTAAATCATTACAACCCATATCACAATGTGCCTGCTTAGTAATACGCTTGATTGCCGGGTCCTAGGGCTATCTATTCTTTTACTTCTCCTGGACTCATCTTCCCCAGATGAGCATCATGATAATTCCTCTTTCTCATGTCAAGGGTGTGTCCTAGAAATATTTCATTTATTTTTCAAAACAGGTGTCAAGATCCTTCAGAGAATAGTACCATCTGAGATTAATGGGACTGTCTGGTCTCCCCAGCTGCCTCCTCTCTGTATTATACAGTGAAATTGACTAGGACATTTCCAACTGAGAAAGTCGAGTCTTTGGGGTAGATTTAACCATACAGGAGTATTAATATAAAGTGGTAATGGTTCAGAGACCAGCTCACCCCTCCTTGAAATTTCAGCGACTGGAAAAATTAGTCTCCTGTTTCCTTTCTGTTCCCTTTTTTTAAATTACAACTTGCTGAGGCATTAGCTAATACCCTTTAATCTCTTTTAATAACTACCCTATCCTTGGTTTCTCTAAGCATCCTTCTCAAGGCATCCACAAATCCAAGAATGCTCTTAAGATTGACTGACTGACTGACTGAGCTCTCAGCTCTGTTGATTTACTGACATGAGGTTTATTCCTCCAGCCCTGGCTCGGCGGGGATGAAAGAAAGCAAGGATGTGAACTCTTTCCAGACACAGGAAAGGGCTCAGGAAATTTGGGAAGAAGCCCAAGTGTATTTTTAGCTACCCTTCACCACATTTCCTTAATGTTCTCTCTCTCAGAGCTCTCCTCTCCCCCCGATAACTTCTTCCAACAACCTCACTCTTTTCTAGGGGGTGGGATTACTAAGCACTCCTTCTTATAGGAATTTTACATATTCAAAGAAACTGAGTCATTAAGAGAAACACATCTCTACTGCAGGAATCACAAGCACCATGTCAGGCCCATAGGGGACACATTTATGACAGCTCTCCCAGCCAAACACTCACAGGTCATGCTAGGTCAGAAGCCATCAAGTCCCTTTTTTGTAATACTTAGGCACATCCTGGGTGAATAATGTCAAGTTTAAAAATGAGCCATAAATTCAGAAGGCATTGGACCTGGCCTCAAGTTGCTTGCCATCACCACCCTTCTCCACAAGGGGTACAAATTTCATGGGAAGACATGACAAGGCAGAGTAAAGCAGTGATGCCAGCATTCAAGTATTTATTAAAGTAGCTACTCTGCTTGGCCCAGTGGAGGATAAAATATGACCTAGAAGACAGGACATCCATACGTAACATAAGAAAAAAACAATAGTCCCTATGTGATCAAAGCTATAGTTCAGGAACTAAGTACCCAGGAAGGCCAGTGAAGGGAGATTAATAAGGATCCATGCACCTAAGAAATGTTTCATGAGACTTGAAGAGTGCTTAATATTTAGAAACAAGTGAGATAATATAAGATTATATATATATATATATATATATATATATATATATATATATATCACCATAACCCCAAAAGATGTTTTAAATTTAAAAAACAAATGGCTGATTCAATCATTAGGGGAAGAATGTGCCAAGTCATGCATGTGTAGGGTACATATTTGCTTCACCTGAAGAGACCTCTCTCCTAAGAAAATGCAGGCAGGTTCTGCCAAAGAGAAGGCGGAATGTAAGCAAGGTATACTTCTAGCACCTACCATCAACCCTGTACACAGCAATGCCAAGACGCTCAAGCTCCCCTGCAGTCTAAAGGCCCTCACTAGACTATAGTTCTAGAGCAGCAGCATCCAATAGACGTATAACAGAAACTACAAATGCAAGCCACATATGAAGTTTAAAATTTTCTAGTAGCCACGTTTTAAAAAGTAATAAGAAACAGCTGAAAGTAATTTTGATGTGTTTTATTTAACCCAATATATCCAAAATTTATTATTTCAATATGCAATCAATATAAAGCAGTTATTGATGAAATATGTTCATTTTATCATACTATATTTTCAAAATTCAGTGTGTATTTTACACTTACCTATCAGCTCAAACTAGGCACAGTTTAACTGCTTGATAGCCCCAGGTGGCTAACAGCTACTATATTGCATAACTCAGCACTAGAGACATGCCAGTCTTCAGTTTCAGACTCTTAGGTCACTGCTTCCTTCAAATATTAGTCCAATAAATGAATTCAGACTAAGATGCTACTAATAGATAGCCATTATTTGCTATATCAGCCCCCTCAGGTAATATTTTATCTTAGAGTGGGAATTTTCACATTGAAAGAAAGAGACCTTGTGAGCAGGGAGAATTTCTCTGAATTTCAAACCAGACTGAGTGTGTGGAAACTTGCATATGAATTTCCCATTACACTCTGGAACCTTCCACACTCCCCAGAGCCCTGCAGTAGTCTCCTCTCCATATGTGGTTTTGGAAGAGCTGGTGGGTACATAGTCTGGATAGATCTCTATGCTCAGAGGATCCTCCCAGGACTTCTAGGCCAGCTGTTGGCACCAAGATGACCCTGAAGGACCCAGGAGGCCTGATGTCACATGAACCTGTTTATCCTTTCCCTCTCTCTGAACATCTAGTCAGTGCTAACCACTAGCCACCTTTTCTGACCTGGGCCCAGTCTTCATGTTTCATAGATTAGCCATGGAAATTCCCAATGGCTCTGGAATTGAAGGTCAGGGAAATAGAAGCCCACTGCTCTGAAGCAGGTACTAAAAATGCTGCCTTGGGCTGCATTAGGGGAAGGAAGGTGTCCTGACTGGACACTGACTTGACAGACCATCACAGGAGGATCCTGGCTGGGGTTCTGGATGTAATGTTTCTAAGAGGATGTTGGAAAACATGGGAGTGTTGCAGAGAAGACACAATGGCCCAAAGGCAGAATCTTTCAAGCAATCTGTATATAGAGAGCTGTGTCTGCTTGAATGTGATCCCCTGCTGGGCCACTCACAAGGTTGCTAACCTTGGGCAAATTACTTTCTAAGTCTTGGTTCTTCAAGGTAACCTGGGGTTATAAAAGCAACTTCAGAGGATTGTTACACAGATACACTTAACTGGGTGCCTGCCATAGAGTGTTTTCAATACAGTATGACTATTTAATAAAAAGGGATGATAGGTGATAGATTATAGATAGATATAGATAGATAGATAGATAGGTAGGTAGATTACCCAGCAGAAGCAAAAGAGAAAGAAGCAGAGGACCAAGTGACTGAGGATCAGAACACACACATACAGGGCACCCACATATGCACACAAACTTAAGCATACACATGCACATGCAAGCATTATGTGTGCACGCACACCCACAACATGCACTCAGACACACACAGATGCATGCATGTCCAACCTTGCTTTGACATTCTGAATCTCTGAAAATTAGCATCAGTCTCCAATCTCTGCACCTGTAGCCAATAGTTTCCTGCTTCAGTGCATCCCTCTTCTTTATGACCTCAGGGAGTATTGCTGTCTCCTGTGTGCCCTGGCTCACAGCTATGGGAAAGGAAAAATAAAACTGTGACCTAATTGGGAAAGGAAAACCATGCCCTTTCTCCACTTAGTGTGGCAGACATTTGACTCTCTGGATACACAATCTCATAGGAATGGATGATGCTGCTTGTATATAAAACAGCACGTCCCTTCTACAGAGAGCATCCAGACGTACTTAGTAGAGACGGTAAATTATTGGTTGAAAGGCCCTGCTGCCCTGGAGTAATCAAATTCTCCTTCCTCACTCACTCACTTCAGATGCTGCATGAACCATGTGTAATTAATGCCATGACTGGATTCGCTGCTACATTTTATTCTCACAAATCATGGAGGGTATGAAGGGGCCTGTATCTGAACAACAGAGCAGAAGGCAAGGTGGTCAGGTAGAATGTGTAAGAAGAACCAAGAGAGGCAATTTGACAAGGAATTGCTAGACCTACTGTGTGTTGGCTGACATGGGGTCCACAAGCAAAAGAGTCATGGCCTTGACCTTTAGGAGATAAGTGCCCGATCCATGCAAGTGGAAAAGCAATACTGGTAAGACAATACTGCTCCAAACAAGTCTGACTGATCCATATTTAGTGGTTACAAGTACCTGGCTCTTTGATGAGTTTTTTGACATTTATCTAATTGAATCCTCACAACAAGTTCAGTGAAATATTATTATCTACCTTTACAGATGAGAAAACAGAAATAGATAATTAACTCACTTGCCTCGGGTCACACAACTCAGCTGAAAGATACCAATGTCTTAGAATGTTAAGGGAGTCAAAATTCCAACTGAGTGTGACTGATTGAGAGATGATGTATTTAACCCCTACAGAGCCAGAGGGTGGAATTCCTCCCAATCACATACCCTTTTGACTTCTGTTTATACAAACCCATTTGATCCTTCCAAAAACCAGCTCATTCTTTGCCTCCACCATGAAGTCTCTAAAATTCACCTTCTCTGGCATGTTGTGTAACCATTGTCTAATATGTTTAAGTCTTGTTTCTCCAGCTAACCTGTAAGTTTTTTGTACATTACATCAGAAGAGATTACCTGTTACTATTAATATTCATGGTAGTAGCTGCTTCAGAAAGGTACCACTTATTCATAAAAAACAAATAGTACAGTAGCAACTCTGTCCTCAGTACAGTCCCAGGGCCTGGTACCATGCTCTCACAAAGCACACATTGTCCAACATATGAAAGGCAGTGTGAGGAGGTAAGAGTGGAGAGGGTAGTGTAAAAGTCAATCAAACACCCCACCTGTCCTCAAGGCACCACCATCAACTGTGGATCTGTGGTATTTCCTCAATAAATATAATTTATAATGCAAATCAGGAAGTGATGCAAATCAGGTTCCCTGACTTCAGGCTATACTGCAAATCTATGGTAATCAAAACAGTATGGTACTGGCACAAAAACAGAAATATAGATCAATGGAACAGGATAGAAAGCCCAGAAATAAACCCACACACCTATGGCCAATTAATCTATGACAAAGGAGGTGAGACTATACAATGGAGAAAAGACAGCCTGTTCAATAAGTGGTGCTGTGAAAACTGGACAGCTACATGAGAAAGAATGAAACTAGAACATTCTCTAAAACCATACACAAAAATAAACTCAAAATGGATTAAAGATCTAAATGTAAGACTGGATACTATAAAACTCTTAGAAGAAAACAGAGGCAAAAAACTCTTTGACATAAATCCCATCTTTTTCAATCCATCTCCCAGACTAATGGAAATAAAAACAAAAACAAATGGGACCTAATTAAACTCAAAAGCTTTTGCACAGCTAAGGAAACCATAAACAAAACAAAAAGACAACCTCATTCTCTCTCAGAATGGGAGAAAATATTTGCTAATGATGCAACAAACAAGGGATTAATCTCCAAAATTTACAAACAAATCATGCAGCTCAATATCAAAAAAACAAAAACCCAATCAAAAAATGGGCAGAAGACCTAAACAGACATTTCTCCAAAGAAGACATACAGATGGCCAAGAGGCACATGAAAAGATGCTCAACATCACTAATTATTAGAGAAATGCAAATCAAAACTACAATGAGATATCACCTCACACTAGTCAGAATGGCCATCATCAAAAAGTCTACAAGCAATAGACTGGAGGGGGTGTGGAGAAAAAGGGAACCCTTCTACACTACTGGTGGGAATGTAAATTGGAACAGCCACTATGGAGAACAGTATGGAGGTTCCTTACAAAACTAAAAATAGAGCAACCATAGGATCCTGCAATCCTACTCCTGAGCATATATCTGGAGAAATCTGTGGTTCAAAAGGATACATGCACCCCAATGTTCATTGTGGCACTGTTTACAACAGCCAAGACATGGAAACACCCTAAATGTCCATTGACAGATGAATGGATAAAGAAGATGTGGTACATACATACAAGGGAATATTATTTAGCCATTAAAAAGAATGGAATAATGCCATTTTTGTGGCAATGTGGATAGACCTGGAGATTATCATATTAAGTGAAGTAAGTCAGACAGAGAAAGACAAATATCATATGATATCACTTATATGCAGAATCTAAAAAAAATTAAAAAGAGGGCTTCCCTGGTGGTGCAGTGGTTGAGAGTCTGCCTGCCGATGCAGGGGACACAGGTTCGTGCCCCAGTCCGGGAAGATCCCACATGCCACAGAGCGGCTAGGCCTGTGAAACATGGTCACTGAGCCTGCGCATCCGGAGCCTGTGCTCCGCAATGGGAGAGGCCACAACAGTGAGAGGCTCGCGTACCGCAACAAAAACAAAAAATAAAAAAGATACCAATGAACTTATTTACAAAACAGAAACAGACTCACAGACTTAGAAAACAAACTTATGGTTACCAAAAGGGAAAGGGGGGTTATCAATTGGGAGTTTGGGATTGACATATACACACTACTATATTTAAAATAGATAACAAAGACTTACTGTATAGCACAGTGAATTCTGCTCAATATTCTGTAGTAGTCTAAATGGGAAAGAATTTAAAAAAGAATAGATACATGTCTATGTATAACTGAATCACTTTGCTGTACACCTAAAACTAACACAACATTTTTAATCAACTATACTCTGCTATAAAATAAATTTTTAAAAAACATGTAAAAAATAAATTAATTTTTTTTTAATTTTTAAAAAAAGAGAGAGTGATAAGTGCAGTAACAGGAATGCTAACTTTCAGGAGGTATGAGATCTAGAAAAGAGAGAGGTGTGGGAATAGATCCACACCAAAACTTGAAAACATGTGGCTTAATGTAATTAATTTACGATACCTGGAGCCTTAGCTTTTGATATTCACTGTTTCACTTAAAGGTGCCTGCACTGATATTGACAACTGATCTGGCTTTGAATCTATAGAGTCTCAGTAAGGAACGGAGGAAGGGCGGCTTATGATTTGACTGGTAAAATCACTGTTTTTCCTTCTAAATCCATTTCACTTCTCAAGTCAAACCGTAACTCTTTCACTGCTGTCATGACTTTCCCAACGCCAGGCACAATGATTCAAGTAAATCTGTGCACCTTGAATGTCCCCTGGGGCCTGTCAGTCCAAGTACTAAGGTGGGTCATTGTACTGCAACTTACCCTTAAGGTCACAAAATCAACATGTCCTCCTTCCAAAAGTAGACTTCGGTTCTGCTCTCCCCGAGTCCCAAATGGGATTCTGAAAGGGGTTTTCTCACCCTGTGCATGAGCGGGTCACCCATTCTTTTTTCCATTGCTCTGTGCCTCAGCGTGGCTGTCTGCATCTCACTGTGGGGCAGTAGGGCTCCCACAGTGCGTGGTTGGCTTGGTACTTGCCTAAAGCATTGCCTGTCACGACTACTGCTGCTACCAGTGAAGAGTGCCTAAGCTTTCATAGTCTAACTCTGAAACTCTATCTTTTCTCATGATCATCTCTTTCTGATCTGATTTCCTACAGCAGCCCAGTGCTGTCCCCTTCCCAGTAAGCCTCAGTCCTCCTCGAGGGCTGGGTCAGTATGGGTTCAAGTACAGCCTCACACTACCAGACTGACCACTTTGACATACCCTCATGGGGTCCTGTTCTCCTCTCTGTAATTGGATTTATACCAACTCCAAATTATATCTACGCATCTGACCCCCAGGAGGTGTGGCCAAGTGACCCCAAACAGGTCATGACAGTTGGAAAGGCCTTGTCTACTCAGAGTACACAGAAGCACTGAATGGGTAGGAGGCATCATCCAACCCTGCATGTTACCCTATCCAATACCAGAATCACATTTCTACGAGTCACTCCTGTTGTCCCAGAGAAGATAGAAATTTCTGTCATGACCAAATTGTAAAGTGACCATTTCCTCTTCCTGCTATTAACTTTGTGTCCAAATGCATAAGATAGCAAAAGAATTCAGTTTATTTTCCCCACATCAACATTTTATCTATATGCAAGATAAAATGACATCTGGGTGATAGAGGAAGTGATTGATCAATTGATCAAAAACTGATATAGACCTTGGGTAGCTGTGTTCTTGAATTAAAACAAAAATATCTCATATTATTATTGAGAAATAATCATTATTATCAATACTATTAAAAATAATAAGGTTATACTTTCTTTCTACATGAGTGCTTCCTGGATAAACTATTAGCATTTTTTAATGTAAAATCCTGAACAGTTTCATATAATTAATCTAGCCTGGGAATTTCTGTTACACATGATCAAGCTCTTCCTCTTGAAGAAGCCATGGTGGACGGAGACCTGGGGAGGAGTTTGAGCTACAGGTTCAAGTTCAGCAGGAGACCATGAAAGTAACTGAGAGAGGAGAACTGAATGCAACCAGAGAGCCAGGGAAGAACTCGACTTGCTCAGGGTGGGGAAGCCAGAGAGGATTTGGTGCAGATGTAAGGTTTCTAACTGGTTTAGGGTTCAATCAGGGAATGGTTTTGGGAACGTTGAGTCCAATGACCCAAACAATGGTTTAATATTCATAAAAAGTTATTCTGGATATTGCCCCATGAACAAGAGTCGCTTGCAAATCTCATTAAAAATATAAGTCCCAATTTCTCACCTGTTTCCTATATAATCTCTGGAGGTAGAGGCCAGAAAACTGTACTTTTCAAGAAATTCCCCAGGTAAGCCTAACATGCAGTCAGGTTTGGGAACCAGTCATTTGAACACCTAAGGAAACTTAGTCCATAGTGTCACTGCTCTGAGTACAGGGACAGAGCGTAAGGCAAAATATTCCATTTTGGACCACTACTTTGTTAGAATGATCTATCACATGTTGAGCCAAAATGCATCTCTCCACAATGTCCATCACTGCGTCCTGTTTCTATCCCTTGGGACCTTACAGAACAAACTGAATCCTTCTTCTTGATGATTAGTGATCTCATCCATAAATGAGCCAGAATGTCTTCTGATCCCCTGACCAGCCCAGCACAGCTGTGGTCTTCCTCTGCCAGGGTCACAGCTTTGGGTGAGCTGTGAAGGTCATTTTGGAACTTGTTTGAAGAATTGGAGAAGCTGCAGCTGTTATTTTCATTCTGCATCCATGTATAACAACTCTTCGACCTGGAGGCTGAGCTACGGTCTACTAACTCGTCTTGCTCCTCTTGTTTTTTCTTGTTTGTACGGCTGTTTTCCTCCTTTCATCCCACACCCTTCAAGTGTTTTTTTTTTTTCTGTAGCTTCCCCGCGGCACAGCTCTACAGATTTGCACATCAGTAAAGAAGCCAGAAGAGATGCTGTTTGTGCAGATTCCTCCTTCCTGGCTGCCGAAGTGCCCTTTGGACCCTACAAGTAACTGCAGGTTCTGGGCTTTCTCTCTCCCATATGAAGCAAAACCACAGGGTAGTGGACATGGGCTAGCTCCATGCCACAGGCTATAGCATCCTATCTTCTCCCTAATCCTACCTTTGGCCTTTGGTACAAATTTTGCTTAACTAGCATTTGGAAAAAATAAACTATGTTATTTGGTCCAATATGTCAAAGATATTTGATTTGAAATATTAGGTACAACAGCATGAAAAAAAAATAAGTTGTTAACATTGAAATTATCTCTTGTGAAGGTCACTTATCCCCAAACCATCAAACCCCACACACCACACCCAAAGTGTACACCTAATGTGTGTGTTTGCTTTATCCTGGTGTAACAAACTCCATGCAGATACTTGGCATGTTTTTGTACCACTGCACTGCTTAGCATTTCAATGAAAATACATCATTTGTGTCACATGTACTCATACTATGTATCCAATGTTGATACAATGATAGCAAATCACTTGAATAGACAATAAGATGGCTAAAATGTGTGCAGAGAATCTGGATAATTTGACCCCATCTCTAGATTCACATTCACACTCCCGATAGCTATACATGTTGCTTCCACCAGAAATCCAGCTTTGTCCAACTGTAACTTGGTCTTTGATCCCATGGGGACTATGCCCTAGCTTCATGCTGGCCCAGCTTGACCTCAGTGCAAAAGTCTTTTGATGCTTCTGCCCTAGCTGGCTGCCCCTCACTCTGCTCAGGGCCTGAGAGACAGATTTCTGACTTTCCTGTTGTGCCTTTCAAATCATTTCTTGTGGGTCTCCAAATAACAAGCCAGCATTGATCATCTACAGAGGATCTGGTCTCAGGGCACCTGCCTGTTTCCCGCCTATATTATTCTGACCCAGAGACCTAGCTCATTCTGCAGGAAGCGTTCAGGAAAGGAGAGTGTGTGAATATGCAAGTGAGGCCCTGGATTGTGATGTAGGGACAATACCAGGTACACCTGGGTTCACATCTTGGCTCTGAAAAATACTGGAGGTGTGATCTGCAAGACCAGGCTCAATGGTATCAACCTCACAGGGTGGGTGTGGAAATTAAGTGAGCTAATCTATTTAAGATAAATGGCAATTGGGCACCTAATAAATATTCATTCCCTTCTCCCTCTGTTTTTCTTACTCTTCATGTGCATTCGACTAGAGGAATGAGAGCTTGTCTCTTCCTAATGTAGCTAAATGATCATACCCTGCCTTTGTACAATACTTTATAAAATACAAAACACATTCAAAAGCCTTTGCCCTAGCAGTTATTCTGAGTGGGCAGAGCAGATGTCATTATCCTCATCTTTCGGGTGAGGAGATGGAACCTCCTAAAATGTTTAGGTGATTTGTCCAAGGTCTCATACTAGGAACTCCTGAGCAGAGACAACACATCTTCTCAAGAGATTGTTAAACAATCTGAGGACCTGCTGGAGGAGTCACCCCTAGTCACCGCACGCACTCATCAGACCTGCATCCCTTAATAAACAAACTCTTCTATCTTAGGTTAGTCTCCCTGAGGGTTTGCACACAGCAATCTGACAAATGAATTCACATGCAGGTGCCAGGGGCCGATAAAGGCTTCATATGTTAACATTCCACAAGTATTGACTTTTTTTTTTTTTTTTTTTTTTTTTTTGCGGTACGCGGGCCTCTCGCTGTTGTGGCTTCTCCCGTTGTGGAGCACAGGCTCTGGACGTTCAGGCTTAGCGGCCATGGTTCACGGGCCCAGCCTCTCCGCGGCATGTGGGATCGTCCCGGACTGGGGCACAAAGCCGTGTCCCCTGCATCGGCAGGTGGACTCTCAACCATTGCACCACCAGGGAAGCCCCAAGCATTGACATTTTAACAAGGAAAGGCTCTGGACAATGCCTTAATGCAGGAAAAGCAAATAGATTCCATCCTGAGCACCAGTTCTGATCAGTTAGTAGTGGCTGCCCAGAAAGAGTTTTGAGAATGACCCTGAGGCTTTGGGCTCAGAGGAAAGTCTGCCATTGTCAATGTCTGCCCTAGGTGTGGATGAGGCAGGAGAGGCAGGCGCACCACTCCTCACCCTTTAGCTCTGATCTCAGATCCACCAGAGACTTCCCAGGGAGCATCCCCAATCTCCACCCCCCACTTTGCCATAATTCCTACAGGATGAGCTAGATGAGCAAGAGGTGGCAAAATGGGGCTTGGACAAGTGCCCTGCATGAATCCTAGCATCCTCTGAGTCTAGGTTTTCTCATCATAAGCACTAAATATGATACTAGATGTAAAAGCTCTTTGAAAATTATAGAACATTATTCAGCTGTGAGGTGTGACTGCTATTAGTCCAAGTGCCACAGCCACCTGAAGGGGTGGGGAGTGTCCTGGTCTCACGTGGAATCTGGGGCAGGAACAGCTTATTCTGCCTTCACTTTATACCAGAATGAGGAAGAGGGTTTGTTTTCTGGGGTCCCTTCTTCCTCCCCCATCTCTCCTCCCTTCCTCTCCACTTGCCAGGAGATGAGCCGGACAAGCTGTCCCTGCAGCATCTCCTCCTACCACCCAGGCTGGGTATTGGCATCATTATCTGAATATCAGCAATAACAGATAGGAGCAGCAGATACCGATGTTTCATTACCTTTGGTGCCACTGGGGATTTCTGCCCAGATATTTGGATTCACGTGACTTTCTTGCTCTGAGACTGACTTTGAAAAATGTGAATTTGCCTCAGTAGGTTAACCAGTGCAGACCTGAGGGAAAGAGCACCTCTGGCCTTTTTATGGCCCTGGGTACGCCCCAGCCATGCCTGGTCTCACCTGGTTCTGTCCACAGCAATGTCAGGCTCATATTCCTAGTGTCATTCCATTGCTTGCACCATTAAGAAGAAGCTTATATGCACGTAAAGCCCTGTATAGCTCTTACCTGGCTCTCCGAATTATCACATCTTTTCCTTGTCACTCACACTTTGCTTCCAGAAAACTGGATTATCTACTGTTCTCACATACTTACCTCCACACAGTGTCCTGTGCTGTGTTTGAGTTTGGAGGACCCAAAGTCTGTCCCAACTTAGATGTACAGAGGCAGCACAGCTGCGGTCTGCCAGCCACAACTCTGTAACTTCTGCTCTATCTAGCCCAGGGCACAATCCGTCAGAGATATTTAATAAAGGTTTCTGCACTGAATGGATTTAAATTGGATCGAATTTAATTGGATCCTTTGTTTAAAATTTAAAAGACTGTCTCTGAGAAGAGTTTGAATGGAACACTTCTTGAGTTTGGAGACCATTAATTCCAGCACTCAGACTTGACCTGTCCTTCTACTGATAAGTCCCGACAAAACACCCCACTATGTTTTCCCTCTTCCACTGTTCAGAGAGTTGATTGCACATGAGACCCACAGCTGTGGTTGGGGTTTGCTGGGAAACGTCCCTGGTGATTACAAAGTTGCATTTTCTAGAACATTCTTGTCATATGCCCCCAAAGTGCCAAATATTGTCGGCTGATACACAGACCCATTTGTACCCTGCTCTGCCTTTCTCTCTATTCTAGGAGGTGGAAGCCTGGAAACTGTATGGCCCAGAATCCTTGGCAGCTGTAGGCTGCTCCTGAGGGGTACTCACTGGAGCCTGGAAGGCAGGAGGTGGGGAGAAGCCATTCTCCTCCTGGCTCTGGCAACAATTGGGGGTTTCAGGGAATCAAAGGCTCTGGCAGCATCACTGGGGGGTTTAACCTTCAGAGGTGTGAGCTTCTTTTATTCCTGCTCAAAGCAGAGGGGAGTGATTCCAATGGCAAGATATCTGCCTGTTGTGGGGCTCCAGCCACATCAGCACAAGTGCCTGTGAAAGTGACACTAATGGCCAGCCATGAAATGAATAGCTGACAGTCCAGGGGACCAGCTGCCACACTGGGTGTGGATCATGAGATGGAAAGAAAACTGGCAAGGAAGTTTCTTTAGCCCACTGAGAAAACTCTGCCTTCACTCCCATGGTCAGCTCAAGGAATGACCCGTCCACCCTTGTTTAGCAGGCCTCTGTGACTAGTGGTAGCCACAGATTGGGAGGTGGGACTCCGTACCCGAGCCAGGCTTCAGGCTAACCCTGAGGCCGAGACACAAGCAGAACACCAGTGGTCAGCTCCAAGTGTAATGTCCAGAGCGGCATCTAAGCAATACTTAGAAAGAACATTTCTCTGCTCAGATATCTGCCACTGCCAGGCCTCTGCTTCCTTAGCAGAGCAGGAGATCGGTATGCACTGGAGGTGCCTCTAAGGTAAAACTGCAGATTGTAGCAAGATTCACAGCTTTGAAACGATCTGTGCCTTAAAGTTATTGCTTTTTGTTTTGTGTTGTGTTTAGAGGGGGAAAAAATAACAACAACAAAAATTCAAACCTTTAAGAAATCTAATTATATGTTTGAGTTATAGACTGGTTTTTAACAACAACCAAAAGAATTAACAGAAAAGGGGGCTCATTAAGAGTCTTTTGTCTCCAAAACAAGTGTGTTTTCCTAAGCCATAGAGCAAGCAAATTCTAATTGCTGGCTTCATTATACAGAAAAGTCTAAGTGTAACAATCAGAAGCCTTATTACACATACATAATTGAGTTTCATTGCAACTTATGAAAACATAAACTCTGTTAAACACACTTGCAGAAAATGTCGCATCATCAAATCAACACTTTTATTATACAAAAGTAATTGTGTTTAAAGACACCAAACATATGTTACGTATACAAAAAAAATGAGTTGTACTATGATTCAGAAGTCTAAATCTTGAATCTGAGAGCAATGTTTTGTTTGCAAATGCAGAGCCAAAAAACGGGCAAATTACAAACTTTACTAATGAGATATAAAGGAACTTGCTCTGGAAATATTCTGCTTTGGAAATTCTGAAATCTCAAATTCCCTTTTCTGGCCAAATCTTTCATGAGCCTTCTTTCTTCCATGCCTGGCTTCTTCCAAATCTTTTTCATCGTGAATCTTTATATTTTTCCTTCTGGTTTGAATTCCTTCTTCCCCCAGTCTAACGCCTGATCATTTGAATGTTTCTTTCACTAGCACCAATAGCCCCTTTGTCCCCCTCAAGGTTCCATCATTCTCACCAAATCACACCCACCTCTCACGAATTCTTGCCCTCTAGTTCCTACACTCCTGTGTCTGGGGTGATGGACCCTCTGGAGCATCCTGTCCTGCTTGTCCACCAGGAACTGGTGAACTCCAAATCCAGCTGCTCCTTGAAACCTGCTCTGCAGCCCTCTTGCTTCCCCAGGTGACTCTCCTCCCCGGGGCCAGCTCATAATTTGTAGGGCCCAATGTGAAATGAGAATGTAGATCTTTTTGTTCAAAAAGCGGGGGGGAAGTCTCTTTCTTTCTTCCATGTCTTTTTATTTGCTATTTAATACTGCACTCCCTTGAGCCCAGGGATACTTGCTGGTGACGGCAGATTTCGTGGTTGCTCAGACCCTTACCTCACATCTCAGTGCTTGGCCGTGTGCCCGGTTTTCACCTCGCCCACACCTGCGTGCATAAGTGGGTGGGAGTGGGCAGGAGACAGGGCCCATCCTGGGAGGTGGGACCACACATGAGCCAGGGCCACGTCCCCATTTTACCACTGTACTAACTTACAAGACACAGTTCAATGATAAAAATTGTTAAAATTCCAAGATGGAGATACTCCAAGATGGAATACTCTCTGGGTACCAACCACAGAGCATTAGAGCCCAACAGGGGGGCCCTTTGGCCTTGCACTGGCTGCTGGCCCATAAAACTGGCCCTTCCCAGATCCCCCCATTCTACTCAGGGCTCAGCGTTCCTAGCACGTGCCTCCATCCCTGGGTACCAGCCACCCTGGCTGCAGACGAGTGGGCCGCACTTCACAGGTGAGTCAGCAGCCATCCCAGCTCCTTCTGCTGCTCTCCAAGCTGCCTCCTCACTCACCTCAAGCCACACACCTCCATCCCTTCTCTGGCAGAAGAAAAAACTCCTGCTTCATCCTGATCCAGGCCCACTCTTGCCATGCAGGGTCCAGGCATGCCTCTTCCTACTATCTCCAAACTTCTCCTTCCTCAGGATCCTGCTCCTCCCAGCCCAGCACACTGTTAAGCACTCACCCAGCCTCTCCTTTGTGCCTCCCAACAAACTTGTACAGGGCGTGCTCTATTTATCCTCATTTCTTATTTGAGTCTTAGAAGTTTAAAGTAAACTTGTTCATGATTACATCACTATTAAGAAGCAAAACCACTATTTCAGCCCAGACTCCAAAACCTAAGAGCACTTAGCCACCATGCCTTCCTTCTGGCATTTTAGAATCCTCTTTCTACTGTCTTCTTTCTCCCAAATGGAAATTCTCTCTAGTAGTCCACATCCAACAAGAGAAAGTCAAACAAAGACAAAAACAAAAACTAACCCAAAGATATGCATCATGATCCCACATGGCTCAAATGCCCACCCTTTTCTCCCTTAACTACCATACTTCTTCCTGATATCACAATATATGCCCCCTACCCTTCTTTCCTCCCTTCCCACATCCTTCCCATGAAGATGTCTGTCCTTGGTGGGGGCAGTCAGGATGTTCTGTGGGAGCCTGTGGGTTTTTGTTAGTGCTTCTCCTCCTCGACCTCTCTCCTGCTGTCAACCTGTTTCTCAGCATTCTCCCATCCTTGGCTTGCCTGGGCCTCATTTTGCCTCTGTCATTCAGACCACACCTGGAATGGTGGCATCCCCAATCTACAGTCTTGCCCTCTCTTTCTCTGCTGTCTTCCTGCATGGCTCTCACCTATGTGTAAGTGTGTCCCAGATGCCACACACACACTGTGAGAAAGCAAGAACGATCACTGTCTACTCTATGGAAGATATAAATCAGACACCTTACCTGTATCATCTCTTTGAATCCTCACCAGCTCTTCAAAGTAGTGAGAAATCTAAAGTCTGGAATCTCCATGTGCCCTCTCCACAGGTGCCCTGCTGAGCAGTCCAGAGCTGGGATGCCACCTGGGTCGGCCTGACTCCAAGCCCATCTTCCACCACTTCCCAGGGCCATCGCCTCTATGATGCATCAGTCACCTTTCACCCCAAAATTTCTGACTTCCTTAGATTTTATCCCAGATACCTCAAAGTTAAAATATCAACATTTCACTCAAGTGCTTCCCCCCAGGATTTTCTATCTTGGTTAATAGGTTAGATATTCGATCTTGCCGTTCCATTTCTTTGTTGCCGTTCCATTTCTTTGTTCTTGCCGTTCCATTGTTGTTGTTAGAGAGCCCCTCAAGGGCTCTCTAATTCCCTTAGGGTAAAGTCGGAAATTTTTCTCCAGGACCTGCAAAGCCCTCCATGACCTGGCCCTTGTCTACCTGTGTGCTTGTCTTCAGCCATGTTTCTTGAAAACATTCAGACCAACCAGTCTACTTGTAGCATCCAGCACTCTACCATGTATCTTTCATCCAGGCATTCATTTGACAAATAATTGCTTATTGAATGTCTATTGGGAGCCATGCTCTGTTCCCAGTACCTTGGGCTATACCGGTGAACAAAACAGCCAAGATCTCACTATCTTTGAGCTTATAATCTAGTGCAGAGAGGCAGATTACGAATGATAAATGATAGTTATATGGTATATAATAAAAGGATAAGTACTATAGAAAAAAAAAACAGAAAAGGAAAGCAGGGCAAAGGGGAATCACAAGCGCTTCCATGGTGCATAATCCCATAGCACACTCAGGGTGCACCTCACCAGAAGGGAACATGAAGGAGTTGAGGGAGGGGGCCATGCTGACACCTGGAAGAAGCCTGTCCCAAGTAAAATGAACAGATGATGCAAAGACCCTAAGGTAGGAGTGGGTCCCAGAGAGCCTCAAAGAAGAGTAGCTGTGACTAGAGCAGAGGCAGCAAAGGGAAGAGTAATAGCAGAGGAGGTTACAAAGGTTAAGGAGAAAGGTAGTCAAAGATCTTGGATACTGCAAGGACTTTGCCTTTCCTCTGAGTGAAATGGGATCCCACAGAGAGTGATCTGATGTGACTTACACCTTAAAAGAACCACTCTGGGCACCGGGATGAAACAGACTACATGCAAGCAAGGACAGAAGCAGGGAGCCAGAAGACTATTGCAGTGACTTGGCAAGTGATGACAATGGATCAAACAAGGGTTGTAGCAGTGAAGGTGGGATGAAGTGGTCTGAACTTCAGCATACAATATCCCCCTTAGTCTGGAATATTCTTCTCCCACAACCCATACAGTTGGCAGACTCACCCGACCTTCAAAAATATCCTCACCTCTTGGAAGCCTTCTCAGACCTGTTATCCTTGGCTAAATTCAGCAGTTCTTCTCTTTGCTCTCCCTCTGAACTCCCATAATACTACAGTACTTCATTATTAGAGCACACATCTGTCTATGTCAAAATTATTGATGTTATTGTCTATCTCCCCACCAGACTGTGAGTGCCTTGAGGCCATACTGCCTTATAGTTCTTTGTATGTTCAGGATGCAGTTTTCGGAAATGCTCAATAGAAGATGGCGATGGAATAAATGACATAAATGTAAAAAGTAGTCTACATTCTCTATCGCTATCCAGGCACCAAACCCCAGTGTCAGGAATTCAGGCACTGGTCAGTTCTCAGAATATAAATGCTCAGCAGTGATCATCCACACAAAAGCTCTACCACTTAGAGCTGCCAAGACCACACCCTTGTCCTCAGCTGCTGAGTTAAGGAAAATAAGGAGGGTTGGCAATGGATATGTCAAGTAACTGGATGGAAAGACCCATGTGTTCTATCACCTCTATTCACCTTACTGGTGAGGAGAGGGATCCCTCACACTATGTAGAATGAGATGGCCAGGCACATGACACCTTACCCTGTGCATGATGAAATGAGATTAACAACACACACTAAGTCACACACATGCACAGCCCAGGGGAGGATGCTGCGTGCCATGAAAGGTCACACAGAGTTTGCATTCAGGAATAGAGTGAATCAGCAGGAGCTGTGGGAGGGAAGCTTTGCAGCAACAAGAGGAGGAGGTGACGCCTAGTTTCCACATAATTGGCTTGTTTGAATGATCTTATGGGCTGGCCATCAGGTTGAAGGCCTGGTGGAGTACAGCTGGTCCTGCTGATAATGGAACTAGCCAGGGGGAGAGCCTTTTCCATGAGTGGGGGGTATATCTGGTGAGAGCAGGGGAACTTACGGTTAGGGCTTTGCGGCCCTGTGAGGCTCAAAGATGTCAAGGCAGCATTTAATATTGCCAGTTAATTTCAGGCCTCCCATCACAACATGGAAGTAAGAGAAATGTTTAGGTCTAAGATTGGAAGAGGAAGAATATCAAAGAAGACAAAATTAGAGACGGTTTGAAACTTGGGGACAGCATTGAGATAAGGGCTTTAGGACTGATGCAGTAGATCCAGACTAAGAACAAAAGATAATCTGCTAGCAACACACACCATGACCTAGGCCACAAGTCTAGGTTGGATGGATGAATTCATTCTAAAGCACGCTGAATAGGCAACTCGGGAGACTTTGAATAGAACTCCTGCTTTAGTCTGAAATCTCATGGAAAACAGCAGAGCTGAGTTGGCAGTGGGATAAATGTGTGAACCCAAGAAGTTATTTTTTTAAATTGAAATATAGTTGATTTACAATGTTGTGTTTGTTTCAGGTGTACAGCAAAGTGATTCAGTTTTATATATATATGTGTGTGTGTGTGTGTGTGTGTGTGTGTGTTGTGTATGCGTGTATGTATATATATATATTCTTTTGCAGGTTCTTTTCTATTATAGGTTATTACAAGATGTTGAATATAGTTCCCTGTGCTATACAGTAGGTCCTTGTTGTTTACCTATCTTATGTACAGTAGTGTGTATCTGCTAATCCCAAATTCCTAATTTATTCCTCCCCCCGTTCCCCTTTGGTAACCATAAGTTTGTTTTCTATGTGAGTTTATTTCTGTTTTATAAATAAGTTCATTTGTATCTTGTTTTTAGATTCCACATATAAGTGATATCATATGGTATTTGTCTTTCTCTTTGTGACTTACTTCACTTAGTATGATAATCTCTAGGTCCATCCATGTTGCTACAAATGGCATTATTTCATTCTTTTTATGGCTAAGTAATATTCCATTGCATGTATGTATCACATCTTCTTTATCCATTCATCTGTTCATCAGTGGACACTTAAGTTGCTTCCATTACTTGGCTATTGTAAATAGTGCTGCAATGAACTATTTCATGTATCTTTTCAGATTAGAGTTTTCATCTTTTCCAGGTATATTCTCTAGAGTGGAACTGCTGGGTCATATGGTAACTCTAGTTTTAGTTTTCTATATTGTTTTCCATTTTGGCTGCACAAATTTACATTCCCACCAACAGTGTACGAAGTTTTCATTTTCTCCACAACCTCTACAGCATTTATTATGGGAGAACCTATTTGAATACCACATTCAGAGAAATATCAGAAAACTTAGAACTCCCACCACTGATGCACTCATATCCTAGCAACGTTTCCCCATTTCTTGAACAATAAACTCTGAATTCCTACGCCTGTTGGTGAATGTCCCATAGAAGCCAGTTCTACTTACTTAACCTTAGCTTTTATTGCTCTCCTGCAGGGACAATACTTTGTCAAGTCCCACCTCCTTTGTGAAAGCCTTCCAAAGAAATAAGGCTAACAGTGATGACTTTTTAGGTGATTAATCTCCAGCTATAAGAAAAATAGATTGGGTACCTACTAAATGACAATACTATCCTAGGAGTTGAAGATACAAAAAGATACAAGATAAGCTCTTGCCTGCAAGGGCCTACAAACCTAGCTGAGGAGAAAGGCACATTCTTAAGTAAGTCAGAACAATGTAACATAACACATGCTAGGTTGAAGCAAGCAATGCAGAATGAAATGATAAGAAATGGAGAGAAGGAAACATAACTGAACTAGTTTAAAGGGGGCAGGGACTTATACTTAGCCAGTTCTACCTCATTATATATGGTACAGAAACAGGGATATCATCTATTTATGTACAGCCAGAGCCTAACATTGTGTCTAGATTACTGATTGATTGACTGCACAATTGACTGATATATTGATGTTTGCTTACCCTTTGGAATCTTTCAAATGTGCCTATTTCTGTTCTCCAATCATATCAGTAACAAATTAACTCATCTTAAAGGGTCTTACCACCCTTGGGAAATTTAGTATCACTAACTTAATATCCTACCTTCTCAGGCTTGGAGGTAGGTATTACTACTGACATAATTTAAGCCATATTAATTAGATTTTTTTTTAGTCAACTGGATTTCAGCAGACTCCAGCACTGGGGTTTGGGTAGCTATCTATGTTATGAGATATGAAAGACATGGAAAGGCCTCTCTGACCCCAAAATATGACACCCAGTGGGACTTATAGAGTGGCTAACATTGGAAATCAACCCCATTAAATAACACAACTCTTGCCCATGCAGGAGTTGTTTTTGCAATGTGAATGCCTCTAGTATAGGTAAAACCAAGTCAATAAGTATTTGGGGCCTTTTGGTTTTGTCTGTGATCTTTTTAAGAGCTACTCCTGTGTACCAGATGTTGTGGTGGGCATCATGGGGATACAAGATTGATCAAACATAGGCTCCTCCTTTAAGTACATCACTATCTGGTTAGTTGGAAGAAACCTGTAGTGGATACTTACAAGGCAGCAGCACATAATTAAATGACGATCATGGAGTAATTATGAAAGAGTACTTGGTTAGGAAGAGCTGAGATCTAGCCTAGATTTTGTCATTAAGACACTGTGGGACCTTGGGGATTACTTGCTTCCAAAGATTTGCCCTGGGTCTGATGTCCTCTGCTTCCACTGGGTGATCTCTGTCTGGAGGTAGTTCATGCTTCAGTAGATCCTTGATGACATCAGAAGAGACAGAGATCAGAGCTTAGCATAGTGCCTGACCCATGACTGGTGCCAATATTTTAGTTCCCAGCCCCAGGTTGGCTTGAAATGACTATACCTCCCAAAGCAGAGTGAACAAAGAAACAATGGTGACCTGGAGTGGCCAGGAGAACTTCAAAGATAAGGAGGAGCCTAAGATTGACTTGAAGGAGAAGGTGGGATTTGGAAGGAGTGGCATGGGGAGGGCATGACAGGTGGGGTAAGAGCCATGAGGAGATACAAGCACATTAACCTCACTGTGAATGATCTTTATCAGACAGAGTTCTTTATATGTGATGGCTTTATATACCTTTGTGGAATATTAGCAATCATGTTCTAGGAAATGAAGACTTGGAGTTGAAGTTGACAGCATCACAGACACACTCTGCTTTCCACAATGATACCCGTTTGCCCATTCTAGGCAGAGAGGTGGAAGGTTTTCTCTGGAAGTACAGCGAGCATTGAAACCCAGGGACCTTGATCCTACGTCCCAGTCCATCCTTTGTAGCCTATTGGTTCCTACTGTGTGTGACAGGTCTGCCCAAGTCTGAGGGAACTCTTGTGACTCAGATCAAAAACAGCCTTCAAGAGAAAATCAACTGTAGCCCCTAAACCACTGTACTTATATCTTTGTTGCTCTCTTATTGGCTACTTTGTTGTGTTGTTGTTTTTCAGGGAGGGATGGATACTGAAAGTAGAAAGATACTGTTCTATAAGTACTCCCTGTAGCTGATGTCTTACTTGTGCTATTTCACCTTATCTTCACTGAAATTCTCAGGGGTAAGCATAGGCTGCCTATTTTACAGATGAGGAAAATCAGGCTAAGTGAGGTTAAATGACTCTCTCAAAGATCCAGCTAGGAAGTAGCTGAATCACAATTTAACCCTTCAAGCAGAAGCAGAAGTAGAGTAAGTCAAGTGAGTCAACCAAGGTGCAAAATGTCAGGAGGCCCTCATGCTCAGATGCTGACCCTGCACCTAGATGCCGCCCCTGCACCTAGATGCCCCTGAGGTGAATATTTTGCTTCATCCTAGTCCTGGGTGTCCAGGACCCTCAAGGCTGTCTGGCTTCAAAACCAATACACTTACATCACACACACACACATTCTCTACGGCCAGCTTTTCAACAGTAACATCAGCCCCTTAGGAGCCTATAGAGAGAAACAATTCCCAGGCAAGTCCCAGCCTAGGAATCTTAACTTCCAACTGCCTGCTAACCACAATCCCAGATGATGCTCAGACAAGGCATAGCAGGAAAATAAAGACAGATAAATCATTTTCAGCCAGAACTGCTCCAGTAGGTGCCATGTAACACTCACAAGGAAAGAGATACTCGGCTATGATGTAGCCCCTGCTGGAGCTAAAGAGGGGTGCAGGAGCATAAGCTCCCAATATACCCACTTTTAAAGAGTCAGAACACCTTCAAGAGAACGTGTGCTCTGCAGTGTTCATGGACATCCCAGTTCCTTTAACTCGTATAGACCCTGCACATAACATTCCCTTGGAGAGACTACACTATTGGTGCAAGAAATTGTTGAAAGACGAAGAGCAGAATAATCTCTGGACCCCAGCCCAGACCCATCCCAGAAACAGACACAGCTGTCCTACACAGGGGCCTCACACCCCTTCCCATTCCCTGTGCATCTGGGAAAAAGAGAGCCTCTGTGTGAAATGGCAAGCTGCGGATATTAAGTTGGACAGCAGGGCCGTGAAGCCACCACAGAAGGGGGACATTAAAGAGGCAGCATAAATCCCTTGAAGGCAGCAGTCTCTGTCAACACTGACATCAGGTTGTGCAAAACACACGGAGATTCAAGATGCTCACGACAGTTATGTTCAGAGTCTCTGTGGAAAAAGGATGTAGGAGAGTAAAGAAACTAAAAAATGACATTCTTTGACCATTCTACTTGTCCACATGATCTCAACCCACTTCGTTTCCTAACTATTCGGCTCCCCAATCCTGTTTCATTCCAGAACATTTTATCCCATCTCATCCTCTCCCACTATACTCCATTCCAATCCATCTCACCTCAGTCCATTCCTGTATCATATGCTGATTATGACTATTTTGTTCAATCTTATCCTATATTCTACCATTCAATTCAATCTGAAACCCATACATCCTTACCCAGCTAACCCATTCCGTATACAACAATAATTTTAGTAACTGTCCTAATCTGATGCTCTTATGGAAAAAGACATATAAGCATGGAGAAATTGGTACTATAATTAGATGGACTCCAAACCTGCCTACCATGCTCAAAGACCCTAAATTATTGAGTAAGGTGAAAATTAGAGAGATTTTTAGTGGTTCAATTCTCAACCTTTCTCAAACAGACATTTTTATCAGCATACAGGCTGGAGACATAGAAAGGGGAGAAGAATGAGAACTTACATTTGCTCATTATGAGCAAATTCTGCTATGAACTAGAGTTTGCTTTACATACAATATTTCATCTTATCCTCAGTACAACCTTAAAGGCTATCATTTTAATCCCCATTTTACAAATAACTGAGGCTCAAAGTTTAAAAAACTTGGCCATGTTACACAGCTAAGAAGTGCTTTTAGATCCAGTAGGACTGGTCACATGGAGCCCATGATCTTTCCAGAGCTTCTGTCCTGTGTGGTTGATGACATGAATGTGTGGTACTGGTGTCACAAGCTGTGGTAGCATTAGCAGTGGTGACAGTTGTTATCATCATCATGCAAAATTGTCTCCCCATGATTGTGGATGACATAAAGCATGGAGCAGATATGGAAGCTGAAATATATAGTATACGAAATAACAACACACATATGTACTTTGTATGAAAAGCAACCTCTGCCCAGCTCTGCCTCACACCATAGTCTGTTTTGTTTCACTCCGTATATTACTTGTTTATTTGTTGATGATCTCTCTCATCCAACTTGAAGGTAAGCTTCAAGAAGGAAAGCACTTTGTTTTATTCACTGGCATATACCCAGTCCCTAAAAGAGTGCCTGGCACATGGTCGTGCTCAAATATTATTATTTGTTAAATGAATGACTGAATGGTAGAACACATTTCTAAAAGAAGTTTTTGATATTTGAACAATAAGCAAAAGATAAGATCTAACAGAGAAATTGTTCTACACAAATATAAGATGGTAAATACATGACTTCATTCAGTTTAAACTACTAGAGCATAAATAAATAAATAATACGTGACACTCCTGCCTCCACTAAACTGCTGGTCAGAATTCACTAGCACTCTGCAGGACAGAGGAAGACTGGAGGAAGTTTGCAGAGGTGCTCAGGTTGACAAGAAGATTCTGGAGGTATTAGACAAAAAAAATTGAAAACCTGCCATGTGGGAAGGGTCATAGCATATGGGTACAATTCCAAAGGTAGAACAAGGGTCTCTGGATGGAAATTACATAGAGTTACATGTCAATACAGGGATAAAAATTCCACCATTCTGAAATGTTCAAAACCAGAATTGGTTAATTCTCCCTGGAAACCTTTTTGTATCCTGGGGGGTGCTGCCAAAGCAGAGGGTGTATATTGGCTGTCCTTGTGCAATTCAAGCTTTAGATGGAGATTATACTAAATGAATTCTAAGATTCTGTCAACTCTGAAACTTGATGGCTCTATGTTTCTCCTGGTCTTGCTCATCTGGGCATCCCCAGAAGCATCTAGAAAAAGGCCTTAATGTAGCCCAGTCCCTGACATCAAAGTCCAGGGACTTGATAAGCTTGGCCATCTCTTCAGAACATCCTGACTCTTCTGCTGTGGACAATTGTCATCCCCTGTTAAACCTTCCCTCAACCTTCCTGCAGACTCTACTATAGATGTCCTTCTCTTCTTCCTCCATCTTCTATGCCTCCTCCCTTTCCCATCCCCATAATCTATGCATGTCCTGAGTCTGGTCCCCCCAGAGCCTGCTCTGTGCTAATTATTTATAAAGGAAATCAATCCCTTTTTATGTGTCAGTGAATATGAGACAGAAGTCTCACCCAGAGAAAATGTACATGCCTCTTGAAGGACATTTATTACAAAGTAAATCCCAAAGAATTTCAGGTCTCATCAAAACCTGTAAGAAAACATAATAAAGGGTAACAGAAACTATAATAAGTGCTGGAGGTTGCAGTCCAACTAGGAGGGGGCACTAGAGGATCCTGTTTGAAGTTGCAATTGCTTTGTAAGAATATCGTGTTCACTTAAAATGTCTATTGATTTGCAATAACTTTAGATACAGTTTAGGGACATAATGGAAGGGTCTAGGGCTCCAAGCCCAATCTTGCTGCTGCCACTGATTTGGGGGTGGGAAAAACTGATGTCCCTGAATTCTTATCTGTTAAAATGACAATAAGTTTATCTGAGGTGAAAGATAAGCCAGAAAAAAAACAAAAAAATAAAAAAACGCTGATCATGGTCACTGGAAAGGTGTGGGCATCTTTTCTATGGGCACAACTTCTATCGCAATTGTGCAGTAGAAAGCATTGCCAGAGCCACTCCCCTGCCCCAGTAAAGACTTCTTTCAAAAGCATGGATAACAAGAATATAACCTTAGGGATAAAAGGCTGAAGTATATTGGAGGAAGTGGGCAGGGATGGGAGGACTCAGTAAGCAGAATTCCAAGACTACTCAGTACCTGAGCAGTAAAATAATCAAGAGGAGGAGGAGGAGGAAAAAGAGGGGAGAGAGGGGGAGAAGAGGAGGAGAAGAAAGGGGAAGGGAGGGGGAGGGGAGGGGAGGAGGAGAAGGGGGAGGGAGGGGGAGGGGAGGGGGAAGGGGAGGGGAGGGGGAAGGGGGAGGGGAGGGGGAAGGGGAGGGGAGGGGGAGGAGGAAGGGGAGAAGGGGAGGGAGGGGGAGAGGAGGGAGAAGAGAGGAGGAGGAGAAAGGGGAGGGAGGGGGAGGGGAAGGGGAGGGGGAAGGGGAGAAGCAGAGGGGGAGGGGGAGGAGGATGAGTAAGAGGAAGGAGAAGAGACAACTATAGGAATTACTATTATATTATTATTTTGAGCTAATTTGAATATTTGTAAGTTGAAGCTATACTTGAAGTGCTTGATCTGGACCCAGTTGCGAAGTGCCTTGTAAGCTGTATTGCTAATCCACAACACACACAGACTCGAGGGGGTCAGGGAAGCTGCCCCAGCAGCCTAGTGACACAGCCCCCAGTTATAACATGGCTCAGAAATTTATATAAACACCCATGGAACTCAGTATTGCAGGCACTCACACCACGTTGGGGAAGCCAGCTTCCTGTTGAAGCTCAGTACAAAAATGCAGATGTTTCCCATGGTCCAGAGAGAGAGGGAACCAGGGAGGAACCAGGTTGTCTGTTTGCCCATCATTGAATTCAAGGCTGCAGAGGTTGTGAGAGACACTGGAGGAATGCTATGAGATCCTCCACATGCCCTGCTTTCTGAGGCCCACAGCTCTCTCCTCAGGCCACTTGGCCTCAGTCCCCTTATCCAAGTTTCTCGAAAAAGGAGCTCTGGTTCTTCCTCTCTTTCTGTTCTTTATCAAAACACCCCACCTGGGCTCCAACTTCACAAGGTAATGTTCATCAATAACAAGTTACGGACAAAGAAATACTTATTATGTCTTTTTTTTTCAATAAATTTATTTATTTATTTAGGTCTGTGTTGGGTTTTCGTTGCTGCACACGGGCTTTCTTTAGTTGCGTCGAGCAGGGGTTACTCTTCATTGTGGTATGCAGGCTTCTCACTACGGTGGCTTCTCTTGTTGTAGAGCACGGGCTCTATGCATGCGGGCTTCAGTAGTTGTGGCATGCAGGCTCAGTAGTTGGGGCACATGGGCTCTAGAGCTCAGGCTCAGTAGTTGTGGCACACGAGCTTAGTTGCTCCATGGCATGTGGGATCTTCCTGGACCAGGGCTCAAACCTGTGTCCCCTACATTGGCAGGTAGATTCTTAACCACTGCACCACCAGGGAAGCCCACTTATGATGTCTTAATGAATGACACTAGGTAAACCCCACTGCTCTGGCAAACATTTATTGAGAAACTTCTATGTACCCAACACAGTTTTGCAGTCATTAGGTTCTGTTATTCTGACAGCAGAATAGCAAATATATCAACTCTTTTCTCAAAATCTATTTCTAGTTAATTTTAGACTCTTCCTGCTGAAGCCTGAGGGTCAAGAACAAAAAGGGGGTCAGGGAGCCTTTGACATCAGGCCATCCTACTGCTGTTCTTACCACTCACTTGTTCATTTATTAATACCTGTGTTTTCATACCTAGAAAACACATCTGCAGTCTCTGCTCTGTGCCATGGGGTGGGCAAGGGGCTGGAGGGCTGAGCCAAGAAAGTTGATCTGGCCCTAGGCCCTGAGGCACCATCCTTTAGCTCCTTGTTTTTCTGACATTAAATCCCAGTGAAACAGCTTTTACATTTTCCTGGCTGGACTGTCTAGTCTTGAAGCAGAGGTACCCCTCCTCCCAGCACAGGGGCTTTCGTCTTTACTGATTGAATTGAATAATTTGATTTAATAAATCAGGAGAGTTTGCAGTGGGTTTTACACTTTCATTAGGGAAGATGTATGTAGTGTAGCTGCTGTTTGGTCATGTGTTTAATGAATGAATGAATGAAGGTCTTTGGTGCTGAGGACTCCAGGTGCATAGACCCCCTTGTTCTTTAGCCCCCAGGCTTTATTCAGTAAGATTTCTAAGTTTACCACAAATAGATTTAGAGAAAAGAGCTGAGACTTACTTGTTATCCTTGCACTGAAAGAATGGGGCCTATTGATCCCCAAGTGGAAGGTTTTCACCAGTTTGTACTTTTGAAGTTAATCTTGCCTAACCCACCGTTCCCAACCGGGTAACCTGACCTCCAGTCACCTCCCACTCACCTGGGGACAATTGCTCTCACACACTTGTTCTTACTGAGGAGACCCTGCATGATGACACCTTGACCATGGAGCCCTACTGGTGATAGGGGCATTTTAACAAGGACTGAACTCAAAACCTGAGGGATGAAACACCAACTCTAGTGTTTCAGACCCCAGGCAGCAGGAAGGGAAGACGGTCTGTGCGCAGACAGCATCCGGAGCCACTGAGGACTCCTTTACCAGCCTAGAACCAGTGCTGCCCCCTGGAAAGGGGAGTCTGGCTACACGGAGGGCCAGCCAGGTAGCCTAGCTGGCTCCATCATCACTTGTTGGAGTCCATTTCTTGTGTTTTCTGTGGTTTAACTGGATGGTTTAGTCCTTCATGAAGCAAAGGGAGCTGTAATCAAGGTCTTTGTCACTCTCCCATATCTGCATGTAAGTGCTGAGGGTGGTGACAGTTCATCAGCCCTTGGCTTGCTCAGAAAGAGAGTTTTTTTAAGAAACAAAAGGAAAACAACTTTAAAAGGATCCTAAGCTTTTGGGGACTCTGTGATTTTAGAAACACAGCAGACAAAAAATTCTAATTCCTCCTTAGCTTACTTTGAATAATATATTGGTCCAAAGAAGCCAAGGACTGGACTTCATGCAGAGAGGAGGTACCTCCGTTTGCAATGCTAATGCGCTGCTTCACAGATCAGTGAGGAGGCTGCCCAAGTGTGCAATGCATGCAGCTCCCCAGCCGAGGAGAGCGCCCTGAAATCTAGCTTAACGATGATCATCACGACAGGGATGTAGAGTCCTGAAGTGAAGGGGAGGTGCTGTGCCAGACACTACAGAGGCAGGTGTCAATTCAGTCCTTAAGGTCTGGCTTTGGGTTTTGGAAACAGGGTTGTAGAATCATCTATGTCCTGTGGTTGGACCACCTTCATGGTTTTCGACTTCTTTCTGTAGCATCATTTATTATTAAAAAGAAAGAATAGAAAAGAATAGAATAAAATAGAATAGAATAGAGTAGAATATATATTACAAAGAAGCCCTACATGTAAGTCAGACAGAGAGGAAGCAAAGGTGGGATTCAGGGTCTCTCCCACTCTGACCAAAGCCCTTCCTACAGGCCTCCCTGAAAACATGGGTATGGATTGCCTTAGGGTCTTTGTACAAGTCCCTGGATTAGATGGAAAGTAAGGGTCCCTCTAATCACAAGCTGTAACTCTGAGCTACCAATACAGGCTTCACAGACAGTGTAAAATTTGGCTGATTCTGCCTGGAAAGGGGGGAGTAGGTTGAAGCCAGTCTCCAACTTGCTTAGAAGACCATAAGACCATCATTTTGTTTTAGAAGATAAATAAAAAATGATGGTCAACTTTTCTGCTTTCTGGAAAACTGAACATCTGTCTCTCCTCTGTGGTAGTCACTAGTAATATTCAACAAATATCTGCAGTTCTCTGCCTTCTGGACACATGGTAGGATTGTACTGCCTGCCCCTGTCCCTGGTTGGATGGGGTCATACAGTTAGTTCTGACCAATGAACTGTGGCTGGTGAGCCTTTGATTATGATGCCAGACACTACAATGCTTTTTCTCTCTGTCATAGCAACTAGCAGTGCCTGAGGTGGAAACTGCCTGGGTTCCTGGATGACTACAATGAATATATTCTCCTCCCCACAACGTTCCATGGTGGCTACATAGCATGAAGAGGAAAAATATTTTGCTACTTTGTCACTGAGATTTGGGGATTATTTATGACTAATGCATAACCTAGCCAATCCTGAATTACACATCCTCTCAAGACACCTCCACGGTCCTTGAAACAGAGGTCAAGTTGGTTGGCTCTATGTTAGGAAAACAACCAGCCAGTTCATTAACTAGTATTTATTAACCCTAAAAAATGCCCTGTCTCATGCTAGTCATATATAAGAGGGAGAAACATGTCCCTGTCCTCTGAGGCTCACCGTCTTAGCTGGAAATACATATTTCATGCAAGGAGGCCATGGGAAATATTTAAATGTTAAAATGTGAAGGTGTTTGTTATAAAGACAAAGGAAATTCTACATTGGAGGGTGATATGGACTGAATGGATGTGGGTCCCCCTAAATTCATATGTTGAAGCCCTAGTGAACTCCTAGGGTGGTTGTTTTGAGAGTAAGAAAGTAATTAAGTTTAAAGGGGTGATAAGGGTGGCACAGATTGATTAACATCAGTATAAGAAGAGACACCCGAGAGCTTGCTCTTCCTCTCTCTCCACATGCCTATGCTCAGGAGGGGCCCTATGTGGACTTGCTAAGAAGGTAGCTGTTTGCAAGCCAAGAAGAGAGCTCTCACCAGAAACCCACCCTGCTGGACCTCGATCCGGAAAACACAGCCTCCACAACTGGGTGAAAATTCATTTCTGTTTGAGTCACCAAGCCTGTGTTATTTTGTTATGGCAACTGAGCAGATAAGAGAGAGGAAGAAATGTAATTCTGGACTCAGCTTCCAGGAGGATCTTCTGAAAGAGACAGTACTTTCTATGGCCTTGAGGAAAGAAGCTAAGAGTAGCTATTAGTGCCATTCACTTTACATATATTATTTAATTTTCATAAAACAGTAATACAACATAGGAACTACCATCCCCTATTGCAAATGTGGCTCAGCGAGGTGAAGAGTAGGAGGCACACAAGATCTACAGATTTCCCAGACCCTTTCGCACCTCACAGTGCTTGATGGATGGGGGATGATTGGCAGGAGGGGCAGGGGAGCTCTAGATGGCTAGGGGATGGCCTTTTCAGGAGTAGACTCAGAAAATGGATCTGAATGGGACTAAAGATGCTTCTCCAGAAGCAATGACAGATACAGTGGGGTAGGAAGTCTGGATGATATCAGGTGTGGCTGTACTACTATAGAAAGAGGTAATGAGGAGTCCCCACAGAAATATATAAATATTTAAAACTCTGTTCTTGAAATTGTGATTAGACATCAGTAGACTCTTCATAGTCAGATATACTTTTTTCTGGCCATCTCAAAAATTGATCCAAGTCAGTTTTGAAGATGTCCTAAAAAGCCTTTTTTGTTGTTTTTGGATTTGATATATTTCATCATCTTAACACAGCCTTGGGACAGAAGCCTCATCCAGGAAAACGTGAACGTTAAGTTGACTGCTTTGGGACAGTTAATCTAAAGAGGGAGAGGGTGAAAGGGTGCATGAGTAATAGAAAATGCCCAGCTTCGTTACTGCCAAAAACTTCATACTCTAAAATAACCTTTACTGTCCGTAACTGAGACTTCTCCAGAGCTTGGGTTTGCTAGAGAGAAGAGTGGATTGCCACTCTGCCCAGCAGATGGCTCAGCCTTCTCTCCTGCTGCTTTAATAGCCTTTTAGGTAATAACCTGTTTTATTAAGACAAACACCCAAACCCTTTAAGCTCCAGCAGAGATGAGCTTAAAAATGAAACGCCCCAGGTGGCCACGGTGAGCTACTGAAACTTTTCTGTTCCTGTTTTCTTCAGTTTTACCCTCCCCTAGGGCAGGAGTTCCTGACCTGGAAACTACAGAGTAGTTTTAGCAGTCCATTAACCCCATGAAATTTAATACAAAATATTGGGAAAATGTGCATTTTTCCAGCGAGAAGTTCTCTAGCTAAAAATACCACATCCTCAAAGGGCTCTAAGGCTACAGAAAGAGCCACAGCCCTAGGGGTCCTTACCTTGATTCCCACTGAGACCACTGGAGTCCAGAGAGCCAAGGTGGCTGAGCAGAAAAGGTGCTGAATGTGGACACAGACAGAACCAGGGCCACTTTCTAGCTTCATCTCTACCATCTGTGGCCTCAGGCAGGGAATTGCCACGCTCAGGTCAATGCCCTCATTCAAGTTTGTTGCTCCTTCCTTTGCAGGGTTGGACGTAATTGGCCAAGATTGGACTTAAAGTGTAAAACAGGCACTAAGTTAAACTATTCCTCCTTTAATATTCCTATCCCAGCTGGAATGAAATAACCTCATTTACTCAGAAGAGACATAACCTCCATCCACCTCCACAAAAATCTTTCAGTGTACAGTTCAGTAAACTCTGTTGTGTTTATCTGTGGTGGCAGGGACAGCATTCAATTGTGGATCTAATGAGCACCCAAACTCTAGGAAGGGAAGGGATCAATGCAGTGATGTGTTTACCAGGCCACTGCTGGGCAAAGATCCACCATTATCTTCTCACAATGTAGTGGAAAGACCATTGTTGTGGAAGCCGCCATACTCGGGTTCCAGTATGAGCTCCACATCTGTTACACTTGAGAACTCTTTCAATCAATGACTTCATCTTTTCCGTCGAATGAGAAAAATAATACTGCCCCACCTTTTACACAGGACAGTGCTGAAGACAAGAGAATCTTGGATTGTATGAAATAATGAGTGTGAAACAACTTCGAAAGTGTTTTAAGAGCTGCAAAAATAAGGAATGGTCATCAACATCATGATTTTCATCATCAATACACTAAGGCATCTTTACAGGACAAATAAGCAAATTGGCTTAGAGAAAAACAATAATGCTGCCCAGATAAGCAGATAAGTTCTGGCCTCAGAAAGTGGGAGGTGAGCCGTCTTTTCCTTTCCTCCTTTGGATTTTCCCCAAGACATATGAGGAAATGTCATATGATTCTGTATGTGGGCACTCATCTCCTCTATGACCAGTGTGTATAGATTTCCTTGTTTTATATACCCATAAAATGACACCACTAACCAGCTCCTTATGTCATTCTAACAATGAAAGCTTTCTCCTCTGGCTGCTGCTGCTCCCCACTTATGTATTCCTACACACACGTATGTATTCCTAGCAGTCCTTCTGCATTCATGCATTTCTACCTTTTCTACCTAAAGGATACCTGAGTACTTCCATGGATCCTGCTCATCCCTCAGTGTCTAGCTCGGAAGCCACCTGATGTGGACTTCTCTACTCGTCAGCCCACCCCAGCCCATGCTGGTCCTTCATCCTCTGCACTCCCACAGTCATAAACTCTGGGAACACAGACCGTGTTATTCACCATCCAAACTGGAACACTTTTAAGAGTCAAACAGGTAGCTGTTAAGTATCACCACCAGGACAACAGGTATACACAGAGTCTGTTCTGAGATAACTCAAATACATGGTCCCTCTAAGTTTGGGCTACACATGCAGGCCCTTTATCGTGTGGTGCCTGACATTATTGTTTTACCATTCCTTGCAGGAATCTGCTCTGTGCATCTGGACTTTTATGGGACAAAACTCATCTTGGCTCTCCTCCACCATTCCACATTCATCTACTGCATTGCCTTAAATATGGTTTCCATGAGGAAAGAGTCTGCAATGGGGATTTGCATGCAAAAGCCTAATGAGACCTGCTCTCAGGAAGACCATCTGTGAGGGGGTAAGGCCAGCAGAACTGGGCAGGAAGAGAAGTTAAATTGCACAAGACCAGAGGCACCTCATCTTCCTACAGGCAACTCAAAAGCTGGGATGGCCCTTCAGAGTTGTTCCAAATGGAGGCAAGAAGCTCAAGACTTTGTATTTCTGTATCAGTCAGTCATCAGAGGCAGGCTGCCATCAAATAAGGGACAAAACTTGGCCAGGAAGCTTCCTCCAGTCCAAGATGATTTCTGGAGAGAAACGTGGTTCTGAGTATTCCAAACAGCCAGGAGAATGAGTAACTTGAAACTTATATTAGTTTCCTATTGATACATAAAAAGTTATGAATGCACTGATTTACAGGCTTAAAACAGCATACATTTGGGCGGAGGTTGGGGAGGGATGGATTGGGAGTTTGGGATTAGCAGATACAAACTATTATATACAGAATGGATAAGCAGCACTGTCGTACTGTACAGAACAGGTAAGTATAGTCAACATCCTGTAGTAAACCATAATGGAGAAGAATATGAAAAAGTATATCACTTTACTGTACTGAATCACTTTACTGTACACCAGAAACTAACTAATACAACATTGTAAATCAGCTATACTTAATTTTTTTTAAAAAGCACACATTTATTAGCTCACAGTTTTGTAGTTCAGAAGTTTAGTTGGACTTGGCTGAGTTCTCAGCTTAGAGTTTCACAAGGCTAGTGTCAAGGAGACAGCTGGGCTATGTTTTTATCTGAAGGCTTAAGGAAGAACTTGCTTCTGAGCTCATTTAATTTGTTGGCAGAATTCAGGTCCCCATAGTTGTAGGACTGAGGTTCCTGTTTCCTTGTTATCAGACAGGCCTACTCTCAGCTCCTAGAGGCTGCCTACATTCCTTGCCAAGTAGCACCCCACACACACTGGAGAATCTCCCTTGGACTGAATCCCCTATAATCTGAATCTCTGACTTCCAACATCAATGGTTTCAATGACCCAGATTGAAAGGTTCATATGGTAAGGCCAGAAACATCCAGATAATCTCCATATCCTAAGGTCAACTGATTTGGAACATAATTACATCTGCAGAATCCCTTCACAGCAGTACTTAGATTGATGTTGATTGAATAACTAAGAGAAGGTGTGTGTATGTGTATACCAGGGGATGGGAATCTTCAGGAGAAACACAGGCCACCACAGAATCCACTGTAACCAGTTACTGAAAATCACTGAACTCCAAAGTTAGGGATACCTAGGCCATGACTGCCAGTTCTTTTCACTCCATTTGATTCTCACTTGTGGTATCTATTCTTACCGTGTGCCTCAACTTGAGTAGTAAAGATCCTCAATTCCCCCCAGGACTCTAAACCAAGAGGATTGTTCCCACGTTCATACCTGCCTACCTCCAGCTCCTGGAGATCCAGGCCCAGATGGAGTCAAACCCAAACAGTCTAAACAAGGTTCAAAAGCATGATACTCATAAATGAAGGAAAAGAAAACACTGTATCCCCCTGAAAGGAATTCTTTCAACCGCTGATTTCTTAGCTTAGAATAGTGGCTACAGGGTTAGGCCCCAGAGGTCTGCCTGTGTTCAAAGCCTCGTTCTACTGCTTATTGTATGTATTGGGGCAAGTTTTTTAACCTCTCTGTGCAGCAGTTTTCTCCTCTGTAAAATGGGCATAATAATACCTTCCTGGTGGGATTTCTGTGAGCATTAAATGAGATAGTACATGCATATGGACTATTTTCCATTTCCCCTCCAGATACATCTTGCATCTTTCTCTGCCTTACTTGCTCTGAGCCCTAATCAACTATATAGATGGTTTCCCTTGCCTTCTGTCTTCTGATTGGGTCTAGCCAATGGGACACATGGAACACATATTTAAGGGGTACTTATTGTCCTGGCTCCCTCCCTCCAGGGCAACCTCAGGCTGGCTGCCTCCCTCGACCAAAGGTCACAACAATTGTTGAATGCCCCCTCCACTACAACTCTCTCTTTCCAGGGTCTAGACACTGCCTCCACCTCTGTTCCTTCAAGTCAAGTGTGGTAACTGCCTAATTGTTGCTATAACCTGGATAGCAACAGTCAGTCATCATGTGTGTTTTCCCTCCATATCCCCACTCTTCTATAAATAGACACTATAACTTCTTTCATTCTGTTTCCTGCTGGAACTCATGTAAAACTGGCCTATAGCCAGAATTTGCTGCCTTCTAGGTGTTAACAACTGTGGAAGTACTGTCCAAGGATGTCTTGGTTTGTGGAACCCTCTTAGCCATAGATTTCCATCCCTCTGCCTCAACCACACCTCATTTAATGCAGCTCCAAGGTCAAGGTAGAATGAGATGAGGATACCACAACATCTGAAGAGGTTCTTGGTCTTCTCTATAGGCCCTGCTAGGGCTCCTCTTCTGACCACAGACCACCTCCAGGGACCCTGGTCTTTACTGCATTTCCTGTGGACCTCTCACAAACTTTCATCTCCTACATGGGGAAAGAACTTTCTGATCTGGTCTCCAGAGTATCCAGCAGTCACGGGGCAGCTGTCTCTCTTGCCCTTCCCTTACAGGTATCTGTAGCCAGCCCTCTATTCAACGCACTTCTCCCCTTTTCTCTGCATCTTCCAGAAGCACATTTATTAAGCTTATTGGCTGTCAAGGATGGGATGTTTAAGTGCTTATGAAAACCTACAGAAAACTGCCTTCAAAGCCACTGTTTTATGTGTCAAGACAAAGCCAGCCATAGCTGACAGACAACAAAAGGAGGACAGTCACCCAACAGGTTAAACTGAGACCCCATTCACCATGGACTGATTGAGAATGTCAAAACCAGCAGGAACTGACTGACTCCCAAAGCAGGAGCACCTGCATCATGACCCCACACCTGCCCCTACAGAGGGTGACCCCACTGAATCCAAAGATTCATGACAAGACCAAAGGTCATTCTACAGTGCACCATATCAACCCATTTCCTTTATTAAGCAGGAAATCACATTTATGCATTGGGTCAGCTGTCTATCCATTCAAGAAAAATGGGTTTTCTGAGAAAATGAAAATCATTAATTTACCCTGAAATTTTACTGGGGAGAAATTCTGTTGTATTTGAATACAGATGGGAGAAAAAATGCTGGAGTATTCCATTCTTCCTTTATTAATGAAGTAAGATACATAAAAGGTCCGTTAAAATTACATAGAAGCCTCATAAGCGTCTTTCCCATCTTCTGACTCAGTCACTTTTTATGGCTTGAGAGCAACATTTCTGTGAGAAGGTGTTACCCAAACACAGGGACACCCACTCTCACACATTCACAGAGTTTGGTTGTATTTGTCTATTCATTCATTACTGAAATAGGTATATTTTGAACACCGAGTGTGGACCAGACACTGTCCTTGTTCCTGGGACCATAAATTAAGTTCCCCACTCTGAAGGTGCCTACAGTTTAGTGGGGAAAATGAAGAAGCAAATAGGCAATTAAGGGCAGGGAAATTCATGAGTCTTGGGAGTTCAAATAAAGAGCATCTAACTTAGATTTGGGACAAGAGGATCAGGGAAGGCTTCTAGATTGATACCTACCTGATGAAAAGGAGAGAATGACAGAGAGCAGGGTGTTCCAGCCCAAGGAAGAGCATCTAAAAAGATAGATGGAAATCTTGCAGTAGTTCAGTAATATTGGAGCAAAGTGTTTAAAGGGAATAGAAGAAGGGTGTAATAGAAGGGAAAGGTTCGAGGCAAACAATGATAAACAGTGAGACTGGATAGGTAAGAGAAAATCCAAGGCTGATTAGGGAAGTCTTCCTCGAGGTGGTGAGTTTTGATTTGGAAGTTGAAAGTCATGGTTATGCTGGATGAATTCTTTGGTGTGGAGCATTTGGCTGTAAACCGAGAAGAAGTGCATTCGTAGAAAATCACCTGTGCTGCTGAGACCTAAATTTATTCATTTACTCATCCATCTCTCTGTCCATTCATTAAATTTTAATTGGTCCTCTAGAATGTGACAGCTCTATGCAAGGCCCAATAGAGAACTAAGAGGAATCAGACATGAATCTATGACTTTGTCTTATAGTCAAGCACAAAGTCAAGGTTTACTGCCTTGGAAACTATTCTGTGACTAGAGGTGGGGGAGCAGTGGTGAGACCTGTAGGATGCACTCGAAGTGTTGATGGGGAATAAAGTCCCCTTCCTGGCATTGGAAACCATTACCTTGAGAAGAAACAAGTGATACTTTCTGGTCCTCTTGAAAACTGTCTGATCTTTCCACTGACCACTTAGGCCATTATCCTAAAACAAAAACTAACTGAGCCACTGCTCCAGTCTCCCTCTTGACCCTCCCTAGTCACATGCTCCAGCTCACAGGCAGAGAGCACATTGCTTCTTGCATGTGTAGGACAAGGGTTCAAATTCCTGCTCTAACACTATGGCTGTTTGACTGTGATGCAGTTATTTAGCCAGTTGTTTTGATTTCTAAAATGGAAATAGTAATAACCAACTTGCAAGTTTATTTAAACCATAATATATGATACCTATTTATAACATTTAAATTTTTAAAAGAAAAAGTTGTCCAGTGAGTGTCAGAAGTTCTATATAAATTCTGGTTAAGTAGCATATGGCAGAGCAAAGTCAAGGGAGTGAGTTTCAGAAGATGCTTCCTAACTGGACCATGAGAATCATCAGAATAACCCATGTGAGTCAATTTAGGGACTGCCTTACCTAGAGGCAGAGTTTTTCCAGGAATTAATTCATTTATTCCTTCAATAAATAAGAATCATCCCTGTACTTGCCTCTGTTGAACCCATTGCCTGGAATATGTGTCTCCCATCTTATCCTCCAAAGTTTGGTCAATCTGATCCATCTTCTAACACCAGACACACCCTTGACCTCCATCCACCCCTTCGCCTGTGTTTGTAGTGTGGTCATACTTTAGTGGTCAAGTGCTTTGCATTATACTGAGATTATTTTCTGTTTACATATCTACTTTTCCTGGAATGCAATCTCTTTGACAGCAGTGATCATTTCTCCTCTTTATGTCCTCGGCAATGTTAGATGTCTAATAAATGTTTGTGTTGAAACAAGTGTGTGTGGTTGGTGCTTTGTAGTTTATAAAATGGTTCTATGCTCACTACCTCAGAAAATTTTAGCTACTCCTCAGAACAATCCTTGGAGTGGGCTGGAAAGATCCATATGTTAGCTCTATTTTGGAGATGTAAAACCAAAATGAAATCCAGGTATTTCTGAAGAGTATTGATTCAGAAGTCTATACTGTGGGCAAGTCATGGAGCTTACACACTAGAAGATCTAAGGGAGATAAGACAAGAGGAGAGGTGGCATGTTTCTTACAAAAGACAAAAATACAGTGTTACACCATACACAAAAATAAACTCAAAATGGCTTAAAGACCTAAATGTAACACCAGACACTATAAAACCCTTAGAGGAAAACATAGGCAGAACACTCTTTGACATAAACCACAGTAAGATCCTTTTTGACCCACCTCCTAGAGTAATGGAAAATAAAAACAAAAATAGACAAATGGGACCTAATGAAACTTAAAAGCTTTTGTACAGTAAAGGAGACCATCAACAAGATGAAAAGACAGCTCCGAGAATGGAAGAAAATATTTGCAAATGAAGCAACTGACAAAGGGTTAATCTCCAATATATATAAACAGCTCAGTGTCAAAAAAACAAACAATCCAATACAAAAATGGGCAGAAGGAGGAGTTTCAAGATGGCAGAAGAGTGAGACGTGGAGATCACCTTCCTTCCCACAAATACATCAGAAATACACCTACATGTGGAAGAACTCCTACAGAACACATACTGAATGCTGACAGAAGACTTCAGACCTCCCAAAAGGCAAGAAACTCCCCACGTACCTGGGTAGGGCAAAAGAAAAAACAGGGAAAAAATAGGGACGGGACCAGCACCAGTGGGAGAGAGCTGTGAAGGAGGAAAGGTTTCCACACACTAGAAGCCCCTTCCCGGGTGGAGACTGCAGGTGGCAGAGGGGAAGCTTCGGAGCCACGGAGGAGAGCGCAGCAACAGGGTGCAGAGGGCAAAGCAGAGAGTTTCCGGCACAGAGGATCGGTGCCGAACAGGACTCACCAGCCCAAGAGGCTTGTCGGCTCACCCACCGGGGCGGGCGGGGGCTGGGAGCTGAGGCTTGGGCTTCAGTATGATCCCAGGGAGAGGACTGGGGTTGGCTGCGTGAACACAGCCAGAAGAGGGCTAGTGAGCCACAGCTAGCCGGGAGAGAGTCCGGGGAAAAGTCTGGAGCTGCCGAAGAGACAAGAGACGTTTTCTTGCCTCTTTGTATCCTGGTGCACGAGGAGAGGGGATTCAAAGCTCCACTTAAAGGAGCTCCAGAGACGGGCGTGAGCTGCAGATAACAGAGCGGACCCCAGAGACAGGCATGAGACGCTAAGGCTGCTGCTGCCGCCACCAAGAAGCCTGTGTGCAAGCACCGGTCACTATCCACACTTCCCCCCATGGGAGCCTGTGCAGCCCACCACTGCCAGGGCCCCGTGATCCAGGGACAACTTCCCTGGAGAACACACGGAGCGCCTCAGGCTGGTGCAATGTCACAGCGGCCTCTGCCACCGCAGGCTCGCCCGGCATCCATAGCCCTCCCTCCCCCCGCCGGCCTGAGTGAGCCAGAGCCCCCAAATCAGCTGCTCCTTTAACCCCATCCTGTCTGAGGGAAGAACAGACGCCCTCAGGCGACCTACATGCAGAGGCGGGGCCAAATCCAAAGCTAAACCGCAGGAGCTGTGTAAACAAAGAAGAGAAAGGGAAATTTCTCACAGCAGCCTGAGAAGCAGCGGATTAAATCTCCACAATAACTTGATATACCCTGCATCTGTGGAATACCTGAATAGACAACGAATCATCCCAAATTGAGGAGGTGGACTTTGGGAGCAATATTTTTTTTTTCCTTTTTGTGAGTGTGCATGTGTATGCTTCTGTGTGTGATTTTGTCTGTATAGCTTTGCTTTTACCATTTGTGCTAGGGTTCTGTCTGTCCGTTTTAGTTTTTTTCTTTTTTATTACTTTAAAAAAAATTTTTCTACAAAAATTTTTTTCTTAATATACTTATTATTTATTTTAATTATTTTATTTTACTTTATTTTACTTTATCTTCTTCTTTCTTTTTTTTTTTCTCTCCCTTTTATTCTGAGCCGTGTGGAGGACAGGCTCTTGGTGCTCCAGCCAGGCCTCAGGGCTGTGCCTCTGAGGTGGGAGAGCCAAGTTCAGGACACTGGTCTAAAAGAGACCTCTCAGCTCCACGTAATATCAAACAGCGAATATCTTCCAGTGATCCCATCTCAATGCTAAGACCCAGCTCCACTAAACGACCAGCAAGCTACAGTGCTGGACACCCTATACCAAACAACTAGGAAGACAGGAACACAACCCCATTCATTAGCAGAGAGGCTGCCTAACATCATAATAAGGCCAAAGACTCCCCAAAACACATGACCAGACATGGACCTGCCCACCAGGAAGACAAGATCCAGCCTCATCCACCAGAACACAGGCACTAGTCCTCTCCATCAGAAAGCTTACACAACCCACTGAACCAACCTTAGCCACTGGGGACAGACACCAAAAACAGCGGGAACTATGAAGCTGCAGCCTGAGAAAAGGAGACCTCAAACACAGAAAGTTAAGCAAAATGAGAAGACAGAGAAACACACAGCAGATGAAGGAGCAAGGCAAAACCCACCAGATCTAACAAATGAAGAGGAAATAGACAGTCTACCTGAAAAAGAATTCAGAATAATGATAGTAAAGATGATCCAAAATCTTGGAAATAGAATGAAGAAAATACAAGAAACGTTTAACAAGGTTGTAGAAGAAGTAAAGAGCAAACAAAAACTGAGGAAAAACACAATGAATGAAATTAAAAATTCTCTAGAAAGGATCAATAGCAGAATAACTGAGGCAGAAGAACGGATAAGTGACCTGGAAGATAAAATAGTGGAAATAACTATGGCAGAGCAGAATAAAGAAGAAAGAAAGAAAAGAATTGAAGACAGACTCAGAGACCTCTGGGACAACATTAAACGCACCAACATTCAAAATATAGGGGTCCCAGAAGAAGAAGAGAAAAAGAAAGGGACTGAGAAAATATTTGAAGAGATAATAGTTGAAAACTTCCCTAATATGGGAAAGGAGATAGCTAGTCAAGTCCAGGAAGAACAGAGAGTCCCATACAGGATAAATTCAAAAAGAAACAGGCCAAGACACATATTAATCAAAGTATCAAAAATTAAATACAAAGAAAAAATATTAAAAGCAGCAAAGGAAAAATAACACACAAGGGAAACCCCATAAGGTTAACAGCTGATCTTTCAGCTGAAACTCTGCAAGCAAGAAGGGAGTGGCAGGACATATTTAAAATGAAGAAGGAGAAAAACCTACAACCAAGATTACTCTACCCAGCAAGTATCTCATTCAGTTTTGATGGAGCAATCAAAACCTTTACAGACAAACAAAAGCTAAGAGAATTCTGCACCACCAAACCAGCTTTACAATAAATGTTAAAGGAACTTCTCTATGCAGGAAACACAAAAGAAGGAAAACACCTACAATAACAAACCCAAAACAATTAATAAAATGGTAATAGGAACATACATATTGATAATTACCTTAAATGTAAATGGATTAAATGCTCCAAACAAAAGACATAGATTGGCTGAATGGATACAAACACAAGACCCATATATATGCTGTCTACAAGAGACCAACTTCAGACCTAGAGACACATACAGACTGAAAGTGAGGGGATGGAAAAAGATATTCCACCCAAATGGAAATCAAAAGAAAGCTGGAGTAGCAATTCTCATATCAGACAAAATAGACTTTTATAAAAAGACTATTACAAGAGACAAAGAAGAACACTACGTAATGATCAATGGATCAATCCAAGAAGAAGATATAACAATTGTAAATATTTATGCACCCAACATAGGAGCACATCAATACATAAGGCAAATACTAACAGCCATAAAAGGTGAAATTGACAATAACACAATCATAGTAGGGGACTTTAACACCCAACTTTCACGAGTGGACAGATCATCCAATATGAAAATAAATAAGGTAATACAAGCTTTAAATTTTACATTAAACAAAATGGACTTGATTTATATTTATACGGCATTCCATCCAAAAACAACAGAATACACATTCTTCTCAAGTGCTCATGGAATATTCTCAAGGATAGATTATATCTTGGGTCACAAATCAAGCCTTGGTAAATTTAAGAAAATTGAAATCATATCAAGCATCTTTTCTGACCACAATGCTATGAGACTGATACCAATTACAGGAAAAAATCTGTAAGAAATACAAACACATAGAGGCTAAACAACACACTATTTAATAACCAAGAGATCATTGAAGAAATTAAAGAGGAAATAAAAAAATACCTAGAAACAAATGACAATGAAAACACAATGACCCAAAACCTATGGGATGCAGAAAAAGCAGTTCTAAGAGGGAAGTTTATAGCTATACAATCCTATTTTAAGAAACAAAAACACCTCAAAGAAACAACCTAAACTTACACCTAAAGAAATTAGAGAAAGAAGGAAAAAAAACCTCAAAGTTAACAGAAGGAAAGAAATCATAAAGTTCAAATCAGAAATACATGAAAAAGAAATGAAGCAAACTTCATTTGAAGGAAACTTAAATTTAGATTAATAAAATTAAAGATGGTTCTTTGAGAAGATAAACAAAATTGATAAACCATTAGCCAGACTTATCAAGAAAAAAAGGGAGAAGACTCAAATCAATAGATTTAGAAATGAAACAGGAGAAGTAATAACTGACACTGCAGAAATACAAAGGATCATGAGAGATTACTACAAGCAGCTATTTGCAAATAAAATGGACAACCTGGAAGAAATGGTGAAATTCTTAGAAATGCACAACTTTCCGAGACTGAACCAGGAAGAAATAGAAAATATGAACAGACCAATCACAAGTAATGAAATTGAAACTGTGATTAAAAATCTTTCAACAAAAAAAAGTCCAGGACCAGATGGCTTCACAGGCGAATTCTTTCAAACATTTAGAGAAGAGCTAACACCTATCCTCCTCAAACTCTTCCAAAATATAGCAGAGGGAGGAGCATTCCCAAACTCATTCAAGAGGCAGCCATCACCCTGATACCAAAACCAGACAAGGATGTCACAAAGAAAGAAAACTACAGGCCAATATCACTGATGAGCATAGATGCAAAAATCCTCAACAAAATACTAGCAAAGAGAATCCAACAGCACGTTAAAAAGATCATACACCATGATTAAGTGGGGTTTATCCCAGGAATGCAAGGATTCTTCAATATACTCAAATCAATCAATGTGATACACCATATTAACAAATTGAAGGAGAAAACCATATGATCATCTCAATAGATGCAGAGAAAGCTTTCGACAAAATTCAACACCATTTATGATAAAAACCCTGCAGAAAGTAGGCATAGAGAGAACTTTCCTCAACATAATAAAGGCCATATATGACAAACCCACAGCCAACATCATCCTTAATGGTGAAAAACGGAAACCATTTCCACTAAGATCAGGAACAAGACCAGGTTGCCCACTCTCACCACTCTTATTCAACATAGTTTTGGAAGTTTTAGCCACAGCAATCAGAGAAGAAAAGGAAATAAAAGGAATCCAAATTGGAAAAGAAGAAGTAAAGCTGTCACTGTTTGCAGATGACATGATACTATACATAGAGAATCCTAAAGATGCTACCAGAAAACTACTAGAGCTAATCAATGAATTTGGTAAAGTAGCAGGATACAAAATTAATGCACATAAATCTCTTGCAATCCTATACACTAATGATGAAAAATCTGTAAGTGAAATTAAGAAAACACTCCCATTTACCATTGTAACAAAAAGAATAAAATACCTAGGAATAAACCTACCTAGAGGAAGCAAAAGACCTGTATGCAGAAAATTATAAGACACTGATGAAAGAAACTAAAGATGATAAAAATAGATGGAGAGATATACCATGTTCTTGGATTGGAAGAATCAACATTGTGAAAATGACTCTACTACCCAAAGCAATCTACAGATTCAATGCAATCCATATCAAACTATCACTGGCATTTTTCACAGAACTAGAACAAAAAATTTCACGATTTGTATGAAAGCACAAAGGATCCCGAATAGCCAAAACAATCTTGAGAAAGCAAAATTGAGCTGGAGGAATCAAGATCCCTGACTTCAGACTATACTACAAAGCTACGGGTATCAAGACAGTATGGTACTGGCACAAAAACAGAAATATAGATCAATGGAACAGAATAGAAAGCCCAGAGATAAACCCAAGCACATATGGCCACCTTATCTTTGATAAAGGAGGCAAGATTATGCATCAGAAAAAAGACAGCCTCTTCAATAAGTGATGCTGAGAAACCTGGACAGCTACATGTAAAAGTTTGAAATTAGAACCCTCCCTAACACCATACACAAAAATAAACTCAAAATGGATTAAAAACCTAAATGTAAGGTCAGACACTATCAAACTATTAGAGGAAAACATAGGCAGAACACTCTGACATAAATCACAGCAAGGTCCTTTTTGACCCACCTCCTGGAGATATGGAAATAAAAATAAACAAATGGGACCTAATGAAACTTCAAACTTTTGCACAGCAAAGGAAACCATAAGCAAGACCAAAAGACAACCCTGAGAATGGGAGAAAATATTTGCAAATGAAGCAACTGGCAAAGGGTTAATCTCCAAAATTTACAAGCAGCTCATGCAGCTCAATATCAAAAAAACAAACAACCCAATCCAAACATAAGCTGAAGACCTAAATAGATATTTCCCCAAAGATCACATACAGATTGCCAACAAACACATAAAAGAATGCACAACATCATTAATTATTAGATAAATGCAAATCAAAACTACAATGACATATCATATCCCACCAATCAGAATGGCCATCATCGAAAAATCTACAAACAATAAATGCTGGAGAGGGTGTGGAGAAAAGGAAACCCTCCTGCCCTGTTGGTGGAAATGTAAACTGATACATCCACTATGGAGAACAGTATGGAGTTTCCTTAAAAAACTAAAAATAGAATTACCATATGACCCAGCAATCCCACTACTGAGCATATACCCAGAGAAAACCATAATTCCAAAAACACATACACACCAATGTTCATAGCAGCACTATTTACAATAGCCAGATCATGGAAGCAACCTAAATGTCCAACGACAGATGAATGGATAAGGAAGTGGTACCTATATACAATGGCATATTACTCAGCCATAAATAGGAATGGAACTGGGTCATTTGTAGAGATGTGGGTGATCCTAGAACATGTCAGACAGAGTGAAGTAAGTCTGAAAGAGAAAAACAAATGTATAATAACGCATATATATGGAATCTAGAAAAATGGTATAGATGATCTTAGTTGCAGAATAGAAATAGAGACACAGACATAGAGAACAAATATATGGATACCAAGAGGTAAAGGGGTGGGGTGGGAGGAAAGGGAGACTGGGATTGACTCATATACATTATTGATACTATGTATAAAATGGACAGCTGGGGCTTCCCTGGTGGCGCAGTGGTTGAGAGTCCACCTGCTGATGCAGGGAACACGGGTTCGTGTCCCGGTCCAGGAATATCCCACGTGCCGCAGAGCGGCTAGGCCCGTGAGCCGTGGCTGCTGAGCCTGTGCGTCCAGAGCCTGTGCTCCACAACGGGAGAGGCCACAACAGTGAGAGGCCTGCGTACTGCAAAAAAAAAAAAAAAAGGACAGCTGATGGGAACATGATCTACAGCACAGGTAACTCACCTAGTGTGCTGTGGTAACCTAAATGGGAGGGAAGTCCAAAAGGTAGGGAATATCTGTATGTGTATGGCTGATTCATTTTGTTGTGCAGTGGAGGCTAACACAACATTGTAAAGCAGCCATACTCCATTAAAAATTAATTAAAAGTAAATAAATACATACGTAAATAAGCAGTCAAGTGTAAAAAAAAATAGTGTTACATAATTTTTAGAGGAGCTTTAGCAAGACCTCTTGGAAAAGAAGAAAAAGTATGGTTTGAGTTAAAAAAAAAAAAGAAGCAAGATTAACTCCTTCCCTTCCATTTATAGCCTGAGTGATGTGAAAGAGAAGGAAATTGACCCAACTGCTTAGTGTCTCTTTGCTCATCTGCAAAGGAGGACAGTTGCACCTCTTTTGTAAATTATTGTAAACATTAATTTTTAGATGTTTGCAAAATATACTGCTTTCAAGCAAATATTCAATAAATAGTAAGCCACTCCTCTCCAACCTTCCCTTGGAGTTTGAGAAATAGGGTAACATCATACTGGAAAAGAATCAGCAGGGGCTCCATGAAGTAGCTAACATCTAAACTGGTCTCCTGTGGCTAATCCAGCAGAGATGGGGATACAAGCTTTTCAGGAGAAAACAAGTAAGTACAATGTGTGTTTTTCAAAGAATAGTTATGTGAGAGTCAATTTATGTCTGTAGTATATATGTGTCTGAGTATATGTGTGCAGGTGTGTATGACTGTACGCTAGCTATATAGACATGTGTATGAGTGTGCATGCATGTTTTTGCATGTGCAGTGTGTGTTGGTATGATGTGTATGCATTTGTGTTTAAAGCAGAGAAATGGGAAATGAAGTTGGAAACCGGGGGTTAGACTTGGGAATCCCCTACGTGGACATGACCCACAGAGCAAGGAGTTTATTCTGTAACATTTGAGGGGACTGGGGTAAACTGTTGGGCAGGGAAGGGCACAAGCATGTCAGTCTTGCAGAAGAAGAGAGCAGCATTAGTTTTCTGGCACCCTGGAAGGAGGAGAGAGCAGATTCAGGGAAAAGAGTGAGGCAGTAATGGTGGGCTGAATGGAGGGATACCACGCAAGCTAGGAAGGAAAGAACAGCCTCTGAAGGAGTAGAACTGAATGCCATTTTCAAATGGCTGGTTAATGGGGAGAGGAGGAGTTAATGCTGATTCCAACATGTGGGGCAGAGTCACTAGGCAAGCTTGGTGCTACCCAAGAGGTTTACAAATCAGAGATATACCGATAGGATCAGGGCCAAGTAGCCAACTAGACTGTTTGGTTTGGGAGCAGGAAGAAGGAATCATTTTAAAGTTATATATTAAAGTTGAAACTCTCATTAGAAAAAAAAAAAAGTCCCCTCCTGGGCTTTCTATCCTAAGAACTTTATTCTGATAGGTCTTCAGCCTCCTTCGTTCCCCCAGAGAACTCTGATTTGAAGGAAAATACAAGGGGAGAGGTAACATCCTCTCCTGAGTTAACCAGCGGCCCAGGGAGGAGATATTGCTCATTAGTCATCAGGCCAGAAAGCTCTCAGAGGAGGACCAACCCCACAGAAAGGGATTTGTGTGAGAGTGGTAAGAAAGATTCAAGCACAATGCTGCAGTGCTCTGGGAGCAGCAGAGGAACAATCCCTTGCCACTGGCAATCAGAGACCTCCCCTGAGATCCTAGCATTTAATCTGGGGCAGAAGAGGGCTGAAAGGGGAGGCAAGGAGGGAGTGGGAATTATGAATTTTGCCAAGGACCAACCTGAGCACATCAGGGACCGAGAGAAGAGCAATTTCCTTAATCTTTAGCACATTCCAGAGAGATAGTGTAAATATGGTTCAGACTTTAGACTCCAGGCTGAGATGGAGATGCATTCCCTGCCCACTCAGAGTGAGCTAAACATGAGGCCCCTTCACGAGGTAGCTCTGAGTGAGAGTCACCCCCTTCCCACTCTGATTTCTCCCAATGTGATTGTTTATTTCCTTATAAAGCACATACAGTTGTGGGGCAACAGGGCTCAGTACACCACCCCCAGCTGAAAAGCAAGCCCTACTGTGTGTGGTATATCGTGGTGAGTCAATTCCATAATGCCATCGCAAATATCCTCCCATATAAAATCACAGAGTAGCTCCTCAGAACACAAAAATCCTTGTAATAAACAACACCCACAGAAGAGGTATATGCTGGCTCTTCCAATAAAAGTGGATAACTCCAAAGTTATTAATTCTGAATTCTGGAATAAACTACATGATTTTACTGGATTATTGCTTACTTTGCAATTTTCTTTTCTTTTATACAGAATACTATCCACTCATTCAAGTGAACTTTTATTGAACACATATTATCAGTAAATAATAATTTTTAATTCTTATTGTATGCTTACTTCAGCATTGGGTACAACTACAGAAGTTAAGAGGTGTAGATGAAGAATGTCACCTGCCATATCAGTAAACAAAGGATGTTGCAGTCATCAAGGTTTCAGCCACTGCAGCCACCCTTGACTGTGCACCCTGAGGGGATTCAGGATGAAGAAAAGCAGGATACTGACCCTAGATAGTTAAGGTGTATACCAAAGGAATGTTTTAATGAGCCCAGACTCTTGCATCTTCCCATACATGGAAAAATGATAAATCCATTAACTTGAGAAGTCTGATTTTCTTTAATTAATAGTAATCTTTTGATGTTCCAACTACCTGGGGTTTTTTTATTGCATAAACTCCTATATATACTGGCTCCACACTTAACTCTTCAGAGCAGTCCCTCAGAGCTATCTGAGAGGCTATCTCCTGGGCTTAAGTCCTCAGAGAGTCCACTAAATAAAACATAATTCTCAACTTTTAGATTATGCATTTCTTTTCAGTCAAAAGAGGCACACTAGGGATGCCTAGGATGGCAAACACAGGAGATTTGGAGGTTTATTCCAGAATTCCAATCTCCCCTCTAGGATTCTAGCACCCTCTCTATAACCCTTCCTAGCCAGCATCAAACCTCAGCAACCCATGGCACTGAACTTGTTCTTTTAGTAAAAACCCAAGCTGTCTTCAAGTGGCTATAATCTATACCAGTTCTTCCACAGCCCTTAGAAAAAAAAAACTAATTAAATATATAGAGACCCACTCTCTCATTTCCTCCATATGATGACAGCTAATATTCACTATAGCTTTCCTGGTCTCCTTAGTCTTTTCTATTTTATGTTAAATAACTCTCTGCCTTTCAACTTTCCTTAGATGTAACATAAGTAAGGTGATAAGAATAAACTCACAGATCAAGCTCTACAAAGACTGGTAGTAACAAACCATGACTGCTAATCACAGTGAGGCCACCAGACTTTGTTGCTAATATGTGATCCTAAATTAGCAAAGGGATACATGGAGGCTCAGGATGTTCAAAAGCCTCATCCAACTCTTTGTGTCTGTAACTCTTGCCTATGGTTAGTCATCATCTCCAGGTTTCCAGGACTGGAAATGTTGGTCAAAATAATCTGCATCTTGCTGTATTTTGTTTTGCTTTTTAAATTATATATCCTGTCACTCTTCTGCTATGTACAGCAGAAACAAAAAGAAAAAGAGCGCAAGTTGTTGGTGAAGTGCATTTGCTTGCTGGACTCATCCATCATTATTTTCTGGTATGAACACTACTTTATAATCAAACATCACACATAATACCTTCCTTTCATTGGCTGATTTCTCATCTCAATACATAACCCATCCTAATTATGTTTTAATCATATTCTGCTGAAGAGTTTTATGTCCTTTGATTAGTGGCCAAAGGACTACTAATTATTTCACAATTACTATGAGAAAGGGTATCAAGTCTTTGTTATGGAGTTATGTTTTGTATGGAACATTTTGAAGACTTTTCAGAGCAACTCTACTTTAATTTTGGTAGAATGTTCATGATCCGGTCAATCAGAATTGTCCATTTAGTTTAGTGAATATTGAGAGGTGAACTTGGATAAGAACAGTAAATTCATACTCTGGAGAAACTGGAATATGGGAATGCTATAGAAAATGAGGGTTCCATGGGTATTGGTGTGAACATGCTGTTTTAGGAGGACATGTCTGCTTGGGGCAGGGGTCTGGAGGCAGAAATCTTGACTGGGGACTTTTGGCAACATGCAGACATATGCGGATGAGGGTCTGTCCCAGGCTGGCCTTAGTGAAAGTGGGAAGAGGAGACAGATTTTGCAATCCTAGAGACCAGCCCTGTAGGAAGCGTGAGAGAGAAGAGTAGTCAGCCAAGATACAAAAGATGCAGGCCTGGAGGATTGAGAGGATGATGAACTGCTACAAGCATGTTGTTATTTGCTGAGATCACAAAGAGAATGTATGGATGGAGGGCATCCAGACATCATCCAAACTTGAATACTCCATTCATTTATTCAAAAAAAAGACCCATTTGCTTCTTTACTCTATCATACTGTATTGTTGCAAACAAATGAAACAAAGTATAAAACATTCTTCTGACCACATTGCAAGGGTAAGTGTGGAGTACAACATTCACAGATGTCTACGAAACAAGGCAGTATATAACAGATGAATACCCCAAAGCCAAGTGCCCATGAGGCTTCAAGGAAGAAAATAGCTCTGGCCAGAAGACGTATGTGGTCCTCTTAGCTGTCTCCCCACCAAGTAACAACAGTATCTATGAGATGGAAATCTTATCACCATCTGCATGGAAACATAGTAGAAGTCCCTTGAGGAAGAAGAGGAAACATGAAGGATGGGCCTTCAGGGTAACTTGGGACACATCTATTCCAGCAGTCTACATTCACCAATGAGGTAGAAAACCCAAGTAGGCCAGCTGTCAGGGCCAGGCCTGCCAAGCAAGCCCATCCACATTTGTACTGAGGAAGAGAAAAAGAGCTGCGCACATATCTATGCTTTTTAAATCAGAGACATTCCCACCAGTAAATACAACACAGACATTGTACCAGACTTAATTGATGGGATTGGGCTATTCCTTCTTCCTTGTTGGGGTAGAGAGGGAGCCAAGAAGGGCATGGCATATTGGTTCAAGACGGCAGAGTAGAAGGACGTGCATTCACTTCCTCTTGTGACAGCACTGGAATCACAACTAACTGCTGAACAATCATCAACAGAAAGACACTGGAACTCACCAAAAAGGATACCCCACATCCAAAGACAAGGGAGAAACCAAACTGAAACAGTAGGGGGCGCACAATCACAATAAAATCAAATCCCATAACTGCTGGTTAGGTGACTCACAAACTGGAGAACAATTATACCACGGAAGTCCACCCACTGGAGTGAAGGTTCTGAGCTCCACATCAGGCTTCCCATCTGGCAACGGGAGGGGGAATTCTCAGAGAATCAGACTTTGAAGGCTAGTAGAATTTAATTGTAGAACTTCGACAGGACTAAGGGAAACAGAGACTCCATTCTTATAGAGCACACACAAAATGGTGTGTGCATCAGGACCAAGGATGAGGAAGAAGTGACCCCATAGAAAATTGAACCAGACCTACCTGCTAGTGTTGGAGGGTCTACTGCAGAGGCAAGGGGTGGCTGTGGCTCACTGTAGGGACAAGGACACTGGCAGCAGAAGTTCGGGGAAGTACTTTTTTTTTTTTAACATCTTTATTGGAGTATAATTGCTTTACAATGGTGTGTTTGTTTCTGCTTTATAACAAAATGAATCAGTTATACATATACATATGTTCCCATATCTCTTCCCTCTTGCATCTCCCTCCCTCCCACCCTCCCTATCCCACCCCTCCAGGTGGTCACAAAGCACCAAGCAGATATCCCTGTGCCATGCGGCTGCTTCCCACTAGCTATCTACCTTACGTTTGTTAGTGTGTATATGTCCATGACTCTCTCTCGCCCTGTCACAGCTCACCCTTCCTCATCCCCATATCCTCAAGTCCGTTCTCCAGTAGGTCTGTGCCTTTATCCCTCTCTTACCCCTAGGTTCTTCATGACATTTCTTTTTTCTTAAATTCCATATATATGTGTTAGCACACGGTATTTGTCTTTTTCTTTCTGACTTACTTCACTCTGTATGACAGACTCTAGGTCAATCCACCTCATTACAAATAGCTCAATTTCATTTCTTTTTATGGCTGAGTAATATTCCATTGTATACATGTGCCACATCTTCTTTATCCATTCATCCGATGATGGGCACTTAGGTTGTTTCCATCTCTGGGCTATTGTAAATAGAACTGCAATGAACATTTTGGTACATGACACTTTTTGAATTTTGGTTTTCTCAGGGTATATGGCCAGTAGTGGGATTGCTGGGTCATATGGTAGTTCTATTTGTAGATTTTTAAGGAACCTCCATACTGTTCTCCATAGTGGCTGAATCAATTCACATTCCCACCAGCAGTGCAAGAGGGTTCCCTTTTCTCCACACTCTCTCCAGCATTTATTGTTTCTAGATTTTTTGATGATGGCCATTCTGATTGGTGTGAGATGATATCTCATGGTAGTTTTGATTTGCATTTCTCTAATGATTAATGATGTTGAGCATTCGTTCATGTGTTTGTTGCCAGTCTGTATATCTTCTCTGGAGAAATGTCTATTTAGGTCTTCTGCCCATTTTTGGATTGGGTTGTTTGTTTTTTTTATTATTGAGCTGCATGAGATGCTTGTAAATTTTGGAGAATAATCCTTTGTCAGTTGCTTCATTTGCAAATATTTTCTCCCATTCTGAGGGTTGTCTTTTGGTCTTGTTTATAGTTTCCTTTGCTGTGCAAAAGCTTTGAAGTTTCATTAGGTCCCATTTGTTTAATTTTGTTTTTATTTCCATTACTCTAGGAGGTGGGTCAGAAAGGATCTTGTTGTGATTTATGTCATAGAGTGTTCTGCCTATGTTTTCCTCTAAGAGTTTGATAGTTTCTGGCCTTACATTTAGGTCTTTAATCCATTTTGAGCTTATTTTTGTGTATGGTGTTAGGGAGTGATCTAATCTCATACTTTTACATGTATTTGTCCAGTTTTCCCAGCACCACTTATTGAAGAGGCTGTCCTTTCTCACCTGTACATTCCTGACACCTTTATCAAAGATAAGGTGTCCACATGTGCATGGGTTTATCTCTGGGCTTTCTGTCCTGTTCCATTGATCTATCTTTCTGTTTTTGTGCCAGTACCATACTGTCTTGATTCCTGCAACTTTGTAGTATAGTCTGAAGTCAGGGAGACTGATTCCTCCAGCTCCTTTTTCTGTTCTCAAGATTGCTTTGGCTATTCGGGGTCTTTTGTGTTTACATACAAATTGCGAAAATTTTTGTTCTAGTTCTGTGAAAAATGCGGGTGGTAGTTTGATAGGGATCTATAGATTGAATCTGAATCTATAGATTGCTGAATCTATAGATTGCTTTGGGTAGTAGAGTCATTTTCACAATGTTGATTATTCCAATCCAAAAACATGGTATATCTCTCCATCTATTTGTATCATCTTTAATTTATTTCATCAGTGTCTTATAATTTTCTGCATACAGGTCTTTTGTCTCATTTGGTAGGTTTATTCCTAGATATTTTATTCTTTTTGTTGCAATGGTAAATGGGAGTGTTTTCTTAATTTCACGTTCAGATTTTTCATCATTAGTATATAGGAATGCCAGAGATTTCTGTGCATTAATTTTGTATCCTGCTACTTTACCAAATTCATTGATTAGCTCTAGTAGTTTTCTGGTAGCATCTTTAGGATTCTCTATGTATAGGATCATGTCATCTGCAAACAGTGACAGATTTACTTCTTCTTTTCCGTTTGGATTCCTTTTATTTCCTTTTCTTCTCTGACTGCGGTGGCTAAAACTTCCAAAACTGTGTTGAATAAGAGTGGTGAGAGTGGGCAGCCTTGTCTTTTCCTGATCTTAGTGGAAATGCTTTCAGTTTTTCACCATTGAGGATGATGTTGGCTGTGGGCTTGTCATATATGGCCTTTATTATGTTGAGGAAAGTTCCCTCTATGCCTACTTTCTGCAGGGTTTTTTATCATAAATGGTGTTTAATTTTGTCAAAAGCTTTCTCTGCATCTATTGAGATGATCATATGGGTTTTCTCCTTCAGTTTGTTAATATGGTTTATCACATTAATAGATTTGCGTATATTGAAGAATCCTTGCATTCCTGGAATAAACCCAACTTGATCATGGTGTATGATCCTTTTAATGTGCTGTTGGATTCTGTTTGCTAGTATTTTGTTGAGGATTTTTGCATCTATGTTCATCAGTGATATTGGCCTGTAGTTTTCTTTCTTTGTGACATCCTTGTCTGGTTTTGGTATCAAGGTGATGGTGGCCTCGTAGAAGGAATTTGGGAGTGTTCCTTCCTCTGCTATATTTTGGAAGAGTTTGAGAAGGATAGGTGTTAGCTCTTCTCTAAATGTTTGATAGAATTCGCCTGTGAAGCCATCTGGTCCTGGGCTTTTCTTTGTTGGAAGATTTTTAATCACAGTTTCAATTTCAGTGCTTGTGATTGGTCTGTTCATATTTTCTATTTCTTCCTGATTCAGTCTTGGCATGTTGTGCATTTCTGAATTTGTCCATTTCTTCCAGATGGTCCATTTTATTGGCATAGAGTTGCTTGTAGTAATCTCTCATGATCTTTTGTATTTCTGCAGTGTCAGTTGTTACTTCTCCTTTTTCATTTCTAATTCTATTGACTTGAGTCTTCTCCCTTTTTTTCTTGATGTGTCTGACTAGTGGTTTCTCTATTTTGTTTATCTTCTCAAAGAACCAGCTTTTAGTTTTATTGATCTTTGCTATTGTTTCCTTCATTTCTTTTTCATTTATTTCTGATCTGATTTTTATGATTTCTTTCCTTCTGGTAGCTTTGGGGTTTTTTTGTTCTTCTTTCTCTAATTGCTTGAGGTGCAAGGTTAGGTTGTTTATTCGAGATGTTTCGTGCTTCTTAAGGTGGGCTTGTATTGCTATAAACTTCCCCCTTAGAACTGCTTTTGCTGCATCCCATAGGTTTTGGGTCGTTGTGTCTCCATTGTCATTTGTTTCTAGGTATTTGTTTTATTTCCTCTTTGGTTTATTCAGTGATCACTTCATTATTAAGTAGTGTATTGTTTAGCCTCCATGTGTTTGTATTTTTTACAGGTCTTTTCCTGTAATTGATATCTAGTCTCATGGCGTTGTGGTCGTAAAAGATACTTGATACAATTTCAATTTTCTTAAATTTACCAAGGTTTGATTTGTGACCCAAGATATGATCTATCCTGGAGAATGTTCCATGAGCACTTGAGAAAAATGTGTATTCTGTTGTTTTTGGATGGAGTGTCCAATAAACATCAATTAAGTCCATCTTGTTTAATGTATCATTTAAAGCTTGTGTTTCCTTATTTATTTTCATTTTGGATGATCTGTCCATGGGTGAAAATGGGGTGTTAAAGTCCCCTACTATGAATGTGTTACTGTTGATTTCCCCTTTTATGGCTGTTAGTATTTGCCTTATGTATTGAGGTGCTCCCATGTTGGGTGCATAAATATTTACAGTTGTTATATCATCTTCTTGGATCGATCCCTTGATCATTATGTAGTGTCCTTCTTTGTCTCTTCTAATAGTCCTTATTTTAAAGTCTATTTTGTCTGATATGAGAATTGCTACTCCAGGTTTCTTTTGGTTTCCATTTGCATGGAATATCTTTTTCCATCCCCTTACTTTCAGTCTGTATGTGTCTCTAGGTCTGAAGTGGGTCTCTTGTAGACAGCATATATAAGGGTCTTGTTTTTGTATCCATTCAGCCAATCTGTGTCTTTTGGTGGGAGCATTTAGTCATTTACATTTACGGTAATTATTGATATGTATGTTCCTATTCCCATTTTCTAAATTGTTTTGGGCTCGTTATTATAGGTCTTTCCCTTCCATTGTGTTTCTTGTGTAGATAAGTTCCTTTAGCATTTGTTGTAAAGCTGGTTTAGTGGTGCTGAATTCTCTCAGCTTTTGCTTGTCTGTAAATATTTTAATTTCTCCATCAAATCTGAATGAGATCCTTGCTTGGTAGGGTAGTCTTGGTTGCAGGTTTTTCTCCTTCATCACTTTCAGTATGTCCTGCCACTCCCTTCTGGCTTGTAGAGTTTCTGCTGAGAGATCAGCTGTTAACCTTATGGGGATTCCCTTGTGTGTTATTTGTTGTTTTTCCCTTGCTGCTTTTAATATGTTTTCTTTGTATTTAATTTTTGACAGTTTGATTAATATGTGTCTTGGCGTGTTTCTCCTTGGATTTATCCTGTATAGGACTTTCTGTGCTTCCTGGACTTGATTAACTATTTCCTTTCCCATATTAGGGAAGTTTTCAACTATAATCTCTTCAAATATTTTCTCAGTCCCTTTCTTTTTCTCGGTTTCTTCTGGAACCCCTATAATTCAAATGTTGGTGCAGTTAATGTTGTCCCAGAGGTCTCTGAGACTGTCCTCAGTTCTTTTCATTCTTTTTTCTTTATTCTGCTCTGCAGTAGTTATTTCCACTATTTTATCTTCCAGGTCACTTATCCATTCTTCTGCCTCAGTTATTCTGCTATTGATCCCATCTAGAGTACTTTTAATTTCATTTATTGTGTTGTTCATCATTGCTTGTTTCATCTTTATTTCTTCTAGGTCCTTGTTAACTGTTTCTTGCATTTTGTCCACTCTATTTCCAAGATTTTGGATCATCCTTACTATCATTATGCTGAATTCTTTTTCAGGTAGACTGCCTATTTCCTCTTCATTTGTTAGGTCTGGTGCATTTTTATCTTGCTCCTTTATCTGCTGTGTGTTTTTCTATCTTCTCATTTTGCTTATCTTACTGTGTTTGGGGTCTCCTTTTTGCAGGCTGCAGGTTCGTAGTTTGTGCTGTTTTTGATGTCTGTCTCCAGTGGCTAAGGTTGGTTCAGTGGGTTGTGTAGGCTTCCTGGTGGAGGGGACTAGTGCCTGTGTTCTGGTGGATGAGGCTGGATCTTGTCTTTCTGGTGGGCAGGTCCATGTCTGGTGGTGTGTTTTGGGGTGTCTGTAGACTTATTATGATTTTGGGCAGCCTCTCTGCTAATGGGTGGGGTTGTGTTCCTGTCTTGCTAGTTGTTTGGCATAGGTTTTCCAGCACTGTAGCTTGCTTGTCGTTGAGTGAAGCTGGGTGCTGGTGTTAAGATGGAGGTCTCTGGGAGATTTTCACCGTTTGATATTACGTGGAGCTGGGAGGTCTCTTGTTGACCAGTGTCCTGAATTTGGCTCTCCCACCTCAGAGGCAGAGCCCTGACTCCTGGCTGGAGCACCAAGAGCCTTTCATCCACACGGCTCAGAATAAAAGGGAGAAAAAGTAGAGAGAATTAGTAGAAGAACGAAGAAAGAAAGAAAGAAAGAAAGGAGGGAAGGAAGGAAGGAAGGAAAGAAGGAAGAAAGAAAGAAAGAAGCAAAGAAGGAAAGAAAGGAGGGAGGGAGGGAGGAAGGAAGGAAGGAGGGAAGGAAGGAAAAAAGACAGAAAGAAAGAAGATACAGTAAAATAAAATAAAGTATAATAAAGCTATTGAATTGAAAAATAATTATTTAGGGAAAAAAAAAAGGGACAGATAGAACCTTAGGACAAATGGTGGAAGCAAAGCTATACAGACAAAATCTTATACAGAAGCATACACATACACCCTCACAAAAAGAGGTAAAGGGGAAAAAAGCATAAATCTTGCTCTCAGAGACCACCTCCTGAATTTGGGATGATTCGTTGTCTAAAGCAGGGAAGGAAGGAAGGAAGGAAGGAAGGAAGGAAGGAAGGAAAGAAAGAAAGAAAGAAAGAAAGAAAGAAAGAAAGAAAGAAAGAAAGAAAGAAAGAAAGAAAGAAAGAAAGAAAGAAAGAAAGAGTTAAATTATAATAAAGTTATTTAAATTAAGTATTAAGAAAAAAATTAAAAAACCCTGGACGGATAGAACCCTAGGACAAATGGTGGAAGCAAAACTATACAGACAAGATCTCACACAGAAGCATACACATACACATTCACAAAAATAGGAAAAGGGGAAAAAATTATAGATCTTGCTCTCGAAGCCCACCTCCTCAATTTGGCATGATTCGTTGTCTATTCATGTATTACACAGATGCAGGGTACATCAAGTTGATTGTGGAGCATTAATGCGCTGTTTCTGAGGCTGCTGGGAGAGATTTCCCTTTCTCTTCTTTGTTCTCACAGCTCACAGGGGCTCAGCTTTGGATTTGGCCCTGCCTCTGTGTGTAGGTCGCTGGAGGGCATCTGTTTCTTGCTCAGACAGGATGGGGTTAAAGGAGCTACTGATTCGGGGGCTCTGGCACACTCAGGCTGGGGGGAGGGAGGGGCACTGCGTGCGGGGCGGGCCTGCGGCGGCAGAGGCCAGCATGACGTTGCACCAGCCTGAGGCCCGCCATGCGTTCTTCCCGGGAAGTTGTCCCTGGATCCCGGGAACCTGGCAGTGGCGGGCTGCACAGGCTCCACGGAAGAGGTGTGTGGATAGTGACCTGTGCTCGCACACAGGCCCCTTGGTGGTGGCAGCAGCAGCCTTAGCGTCTCCTGCCAGTCCCTGTGGTCCGTGCTTTTAGCCGTGGCTCGCGCCCGTCTCTGGGGTCTGCACTTTTAGCCGTGGCTCACGCCCGTCTCTGGAGTTCTTTTAAGCAGTGCTTTTAAACCCCTCTCCTCACGCACCAGTAAACAAAGAGGGAAGAAAAAGTCTCTTGCCTCTTCGGCAGGTGCAGACTTTTCCCCGGACTCCCTCCCGGCTAGCCGTGGTGCACTAACCCCTTCAGGCTATGTTCAAGCCGCCAACCCCAGTCCTCTTCCTGTGCTCCAACCAAAACCCGAGCCTCAGCTCGCAGCCCCGCCCACCCCGGCGGGTGATCAGACAAGCTTCTCGGGCTGGTGAGTGCCAGTCAGCACTGATCCTCTGTGTGGGAATCTCCCCGTTTTGCCCTCTGCAACCCCTGTTTCTGTGCACTCCTCCGTGGCTTCGAAGCTCCCCCTTCCACCTCTCGCAGTCTCCGCCCTCGAATGGGCTTCCTAGTGTGTGGAAACTTTTCCTCCTTCACTGCTCCCTCCCACTGGTGCAGGTCCCGCCCCTATTCTTTTGTCGCTGATTTTTCTTTTTTTCTTTTGCCCTACCCAGGTACATGGGGAGTTTCTTGCCTTTTGGGAGGTCTGAGGTCTTCTGCCAGCCTTCAGTAGGTGTTCTGTAGGAGTTGTTCCACGTGTAGATGTATTTCTTGTTTATCTGTGGGGAGGAAGGTGATCTCCACGTCTTACTCTTCCGCCATCTTCAAGGTCCTCCAGTGGGAAGTACTCCTTGGCATAAGCACGGCCAGAGTCCACCATTAGCCCCACAAAGAGCCTGTAGCCTCCAGTACTGGGTTGCCACAAGCCAAACAACCAACAGGGAGGGAACTCAGCCCCACCCATCAGCCAACAAGCAGATTGAAGTTTTACTGAGCTCTGTCCAAAAGAGCAACAGCCACCTCTACCCACACCAGTCCCTCTCAACAGGAAACTTGCAAAAGCCACTTAGGTAGCCTCATCCACCAGAGTACAGACAGCAGAAGCAAGAAGAATAGAATTCTGCAGACTGTGGGACAAGAACCACATTCACAGAAAGAAAGACAAAATGAAAAGGCAGAGGACTGTGTACCAGATGAAGGAACAAGATAAAACCCCAGAAAAACAACTAAATGAAGTGGAGATAGGCAACAATCCAGAAAAAGAATTCAGAATAACTATAGTGAAGATGATCAAGGACTATGGAAAAACAGTGGAGACAAAGTTTGAGAAGATGCAAGAAATGTTTAACAGAGACCTAGAAGAATTAAAGAACAAACACATAGAAGAATGACAGAACAAACACAGAGAGATGAACAATACAATGAAATGAAAAATACACTAGAAGGAATCAGTGGCAGAATAATGGAGGCAGAAAAACGGATAAGTGACCTGGAAGACAGAATGGTGGAATTCACTGCTGCAGAACAGAATAAAGTAAAAAGAATGAAAAGAAATAAAGACAGTCTAAAAGACCTCTAGGAAAACATTAAACGCAACAACATTCGCATTATACGGGTCCCAGAAGGAGAAGAGAGAGAGAAAGGACCCGGGAAAATATTTGCAGAGATGATAGTCGAAAAATTCCCTAACATGTGAAAGGAAATAACCACCCAAGTCCAGGAAGGGCAGAGAGTCCCATACACAATAAACCCAAGGAGAAACATGCCGAGACACATCATAATCAAATTGGCAAAAATTAAAGACAAAGAAAAGTTATTGAAAGCAGCAAAGGAAAAACGACAAATAAAAAGGGAACTCCCATCAGGTTAACAGCTGATTGCTCAGCAGAAACTCTACAAGCCAGAAGGGAGTGGCATGATATACTTAAGGTGGAAAAAGGGAAGAACCTACAACCAAGATTACTCTACCAAGCAAGGATCTCATTCAGATTCGATGGAGAAATCAAAAGCTTTACAGACAAGCAAAAGCTAAGAGAATTCAGCACCACCAAACCAGCTCTACAACAAATGCTAAAGGAATTTCTCTAAGTGAGAAACACAAGAGAAGAAAAGGACCTACAAAAACAAACCCAAAACAATTAAGAGAATGGTCATAGGAACATACATATTGATAATTACCTTAAACATGAATGGATTAAATGCTCCAACCAAAAGACAGAGGCTTGCTGAATGGATGCAAAAACAAGACCCATATATATGCTGTCTACAAGATACCCACTTCAGACTTAGGGACACATAGAGACTGAAAGTGAGGGGATGGAAAAAGATATTTCACCCAAATGGAAATCAAAAGAAACATGGAGAAGAAGCAATTCTCATATCAGACAAAATAGACTTTAAAACAAAGACTATTACAAGAGACAAAGAAGGACACTACATAATGATTAAGGGATCAATCCAAGAAGAAGACATAACAATTGTAAATATTTATGAACCCAACATAGGAGCAGAGCAATACATAAGGCGACTGCTAACAGCTCTAAAAGAGGAAATCGACAGTAACAGAATAATAGTGGGGGACTTTAACACCTCACTTACACCAAAGGGCAGATCATCCAGACAGAAAATTAATACAGAAAGCAGAAGCTTTAAATGATACAATAGACCAGATAGATTTAATTGATATTTATAAGAATTCCAACTAAAAACAACAGAATGCACATTCTTCTCAAGTGCACACAGAACATTCTCCAGAATAGAACACATCTCGTGTCTCAAATCCAGTCTTGGTAAATTTAAGAAAATTGAAATCATGTCAAGCATCTTTTCCAATCACAATGCTATGATTTAAAAATGAATTACAGGGAAAATAGCATAAAGAACAGAAACACATGGAGACTAAACAATATGTTACTAAATAACCAAGAGATCACTGAAGAAATCAAAGAGGAAATCAAAAAATACAAAGAGACAAATGACAATGAAAACACAACGACCCAAAACCTATTGGATGCATTAAAAGCAGTTCTAAGAGGGAAGTTTATAGCAATACAATCCTACCTCAAGAAACAAGAAAAGTCTCAAATACACAATCTAAACCTACATCTAAAGGAACTACAGAACAAGAACAAACCAAACCCAAAGTTCCTAGAAGGAAAGAAATCATAAAGATCTGATCAGAACTAAATGAAATAGAAACAAAGAGAACAATAGTAAAGGTCAATAAAACTAAAAGCTTGTTCTTTGAGAAGATAAACAAAATTGATAAACCTTTATCTAGACTCATCAAGAAAAAGAGGGAGAGGACTCAAATCAATAAAATTAGACATGAAAAAGGAGAAGTTACAATGGATACCACAGAAATACAAAGCATCATAAGAGACTACTACAAGCAACCCTATGCCAATAAAATGGACAGCCTGCAAGGAATGGACAAATTCTTAGAAAGGTATAACCTTCCAAAACTGAACCAGGAAGAAATACAAAATATGAATAGACCAATCACAAGCATTGAAATTGAAAGTGTGATTAAAAATCTTCCAACAGTCAAAAGCCCAGGACCAGATGGCTTCACAGGCGAATTCTATCAAACATTTAGAGAAGAGCTAACACTTATCCTTCTCAAACTCTTCCAAACTATAGCAGAGGGAGAAACACTCCCAAACTCATTCTACGAAGCCAATCACCCTGATACCAAAAACAGACAAAGATTTCATAAAGAAATAAAACAACAGGCCAATATCACTGATGAACATAGATGCAAAAATCCTCAACAAAATACCAGCAAACAGAATTCACCAGCACATTAAAAGGATCATACATCATGATCAAGTGGGGTTTATCCCAGGGATGCAAGGATTCTTCAATACACATAAATCAATCAATGTGATACACAATATTAACAAACTGAAAAATAAAAACTGTATTTCAATAGATGCAGAGAAATCTTTTCACAAAATTCAACACCCATTTATTAAAAAACAAAAACAAAAAACTCTCCAGAAAGTGGGCATACAGGGAACCTACCTCAACATAATAAAGGCCACATATGAAAAACCCACAGCCAACATCATTCTCAATGGTGATAAATTGAAAGCATTTCATTAAAGATCATGAACAAGAAAAGGATATTCACACTTACCACTATTTTTCAACATGATTTTAGAAGTCCTGGTCACAGCAATCAGAGAAGAAAAACAAGTAACAGGAATACAAACTGGAAAAGAAGGAGTAAAATTGCAACTGCAGATCACATGATACTATACATACAGAATCCTAAAGATGCCACCAGAAATCAACTAGAGCTAACCAATGAATTTGTTAGAGTTGCAGGATACACAATTAATGCACAGAAATCTCTCACATTCCTATATGTACATTTTGTTTTCCTTTTTTCTTTTTGTGACTGTGTATGTGTATGATTCTTTGGGTGATTTGTCTGTATAGCTTTGCTTTTACCATTTGTCCCAGGGCTCTGTCTATCTGTTTTTGGGGGGTTTTCTTTAATAGTTTTTAGTGTTTGTTATCATTGGTGGATTTGTTTTTTGTTTTAGTTGCTCTCTTCTTTATTTTTTTATTATTTTTTTATTATTTTTATTTTTAATAATTTTTTTAATCTTTTATTTTAATAACTTTATTTTATTTGTTTTTCTCCCTTTTCTTCTGAGCCATGTGGCTGACAGTGTCTTGGTGCTCCGGAACGTATCAGGCTTGTGCCTCTGAGGTGGGAAAGCTGAATTCAGGCAATTGGTCCACCAGAGACCTCCAGGCTCCACGTAATATCAAATGGCAAAAGCTCTCCCACCAATCTCCATCTCAATGGTAAGACCCAGCTCCACTCAATTACCAGCAAGCTACAGTGCTGGACACCCTATGCCAAACAAAAAACAAGACAAGAACACAACCCCAACCATTAGCAGAGAGGCTGCCTAACATCATAATAAGGTCACAGACACCCCAAAAACACATGACCGGATGTGGACCTGCCCACCAGAAAGACAAGATCCAGGTTCATCCACCTGAACACAGGCACCAGTCCCCTACACTAGGAAGACTACACAAGCCACTGAACCAAGCTTACCCACTGGAGGCAGACACCAAAAACAATGGGAACTATAAACCTGCAGCCTGCAAAAAGGAGACCCCAAACACAGTAAGATAAGCAAAATGAGAAGACAGAGAAACACACAGCAAATGCAGGTGCAAGGCAAAATCTCACTAGACAAAACAAATGAAGAGGAAACAAACAGTCTACCTGAACAATGATTCAGAATAATGATAGTAAAGATGATCCAAAATCTTGGAAATAGAATGGAGGAAATACAAGAAACGTTTAACAAGGATGTAGAAGAAGTAAAGAGCAAACAAAAACTGATGAAAAACACAATAAGTGAAATTAAATATTCTCTACAAGGAATCAATAGCAGAATAACTGAGGCAGAAGAACAAATAAGTGACCTGGAAGACAAAATATTGGAAATAACTACTGAGAACAGAAAAAGGAAAAAAGAATGAAAATAATTGAGGACAGTCTCAGAGACCTCTGGTACAAAATTAAATGCACCAACATTTGAATTATAGGCGTCCCAGAAGAAGAGAGAAAAAGAAAGGGACTGAGAAAATATTTGAAGAGATTATAGTTGAAAACTTCCCTAATATAGGACAGGAAAGAGTCAATCAAATCCAGCAAGTGCAGAGAGTCCCATACAGGATAAATCCAAGGAGAAACATGCCATGACACATATTAAGGAAACTATCAAAAATTAAATACAAAGAAAAACATTAAAAGCAGCAAGAGAAAAACAACAAATAACATACAAGAGAATCCCCATAAGTTTAACAGCTGACCTTTCAGCAGAAACTCTGCAAGCCAGAAGGGAGTGGCAGGACATATTTAGAGTGATGAAAGGGAAAAACCTACAACCAACGTTACTCTACCCAAGAAGGATTTCATTCAGATTTGATGGAGAATTTAAAAACTTTGCAGACAAGAAAAAGCTAAGAGGATTCAGCAGCACCAAAACAGCTTCACAACAAATGCTAAAGGAATTTCTCTAGGCAAGAAACACAAAAGAAGGAAACGAACTACAATAACAAACCCAAAACAATTAAGAAAATGGTAATAGGAATATACATATCTATAACTACCTTAAATGTAAACAGATTAAATTATCCAACCAAAAAACATAGACTAGCTGATGATTACAAAAACAAGATCCATATATATGCTGTCTACAAGGGACCCACTTCAGATCTAGGAACACATACAGACTGAAAGTGACGGGATGGAAAAAGATATTCCATGCAAATGGAAATCAAAAGAAACCTGAAGTAACAATCCTCATACCAGACAAAATAGACTTTAAAACAAATAGTATTACAAGAGACAAAGAAGGACATACGTAATGATCAAGGGATCAATCCAAGAAGAAGTTATAACAATTGTAAATATTTAATGCACCCAATACAGGAGAAACACAATATATAAAGCAAATGTATAAGCCATAAAAGAGGGAATCAACAGTAACACAATCATAGTAGGGGACTTTAACACCACACTTTCACCAATGGACAGTACATCCAAAAGGAAAATAAATAAGGAAACACAAGCTTTAAATGATGCACTAAAAATGATGGACTTAATTGATATGTATAGGACATTCCATCCAAAACAACAGAATGCACTTTCTTCTCAAGTTTTCATGGAACATTCTCCAGGATACATCATATCTTGGGTCACAAATCAAGCTTAAGTAAATTTATGAAAATTGAAATTGTATGAAGTATCTTTTTTGACCGCAACACTATGAGACTAGATATCAGTTACAGGAAAAAATCTGTAAAAAGTACAAACACATGGAGGCTAAATAATACACTATTAAATAACCAAGAGATCACAGAAGAAATCAAAGAGGAAATAAAAAATACCTAGAAACAAATGACAATGAAAACACAATGGCTCAAGAACTATGGGATGCAGTAAAAACAGTTCTAAGCGGGAAGTTTACAGCTATTCAATCCTACCTCAAGAAAGAAGAAACATCACAAATAAAGAACCTAACCTTACACGTAAAGCAATTAGAGAAAGAGGAAAAAAAAAATAGCCCAAAGTTAACAGAAATAAATCATAAAAATCAGATCAGAAATAAATGAAAAAGAAATGAAGGAAACAATAGCAAAGATCAAAACATTAAAAGCTGATTCTTTGAGAAGATAAAAATAATTGATAAACCATTATCCAGACTCATCCAGAAAAAAAGGCAGAAGACTCAAATAAATACAATTAGAAATGAAAAAGGAGAAATAACAAGTGACATTCAGAAATACAAAGGATCATGGGAGATTACTACAAGCAACTATATGCCAATAAAATGGACAACCTGGAAGAAATGGACAAATTCTTAGAAAAGTACGACCTTCTGAGATTGAAACAGGAAGAAATAGAAAATATAAACAGACCAGTCACAAGCACTGAAATTGAAACTGATTAAAAATCTTCGAACCAACAAAAGCCCAGGACCAGAAGGCTTCACAGGTGAATTCTATCAAACATTTAGAGAAGAGCTAACACATATCCTTCTCAAACTCTTCCAAAGTGTTCAGAGGGAGGAACACTCCCAAACTCATTCTATGAGGCCACCATCACACTGATACCAAAACCAGACAAAGATGTCACAAAGAAAGAAAACTACAGGCCAATATCACTGATGAACATAGATGCAAAAATCCTCAACAAAATACTAGCAAACAGAATCCAACAGCACATCAAAAGGATCACACAACACGATCAAGTGGGGTTTATCCCAGGAATGCAAGGATTCTTCAATATACACAAATCAATCAATGTGATTAACAATATTAACAATTTGAATGAGAAAAAACATGATAATCTCAAAAGATGCAGAAAAAGCTTTTGACAAAACTCAGCACAAATTTATGATAAAAACCCTCCAGAGTGTAGGCATAGAGCGTACTTACCTCAACATAATAAAGGCCATATATGACAAACTCATAGCCAACATCATTCTCAATGGTGAAAACCTGATACCATTTCCTCTAAGATCCGGAATAAGACAAGGTAGTCCACTCTCACCACTATTATTCAACATAGTTTTGGGAGTTTTAGATACAGCAATCAGAGAAGAAAAAGAAATAAAAGGAATCCAAATTGGAAAAGAAGAAGTAAAACTCTCACTGTTTGCAAATGACATGGTACTATACATAGAGAATCCTAAAGATGCTACGAAAAAACTACTAGAGCTAATCAATGAATTTGGTAAAGTAGCAGGATACAAAATTAACACACAGAAATCTCTTGCATTCCTATTCACTAATGATATAAAATCTGAAAGAGAAATTAAGGAAACACTCCCTTTTACCATTGCAACAAACAGAATAAAATACCGAGGAATAAACTTACCTAAGGAGACAAAATACCTGTATGTAGAAAACTATAAGACACAGATGAAAGAAACTAAAGGTGATAAACACAGATGGAGCAATATACCACGTTCTTGGATTGGAAGAATAAACATTGTGAAAATGACTATACTATCCAAAGCAATCTACGGATTAAATGCAATCACTATCAAACTACCAATGGCACTTTTCACAGAACTAGAACAAATAATTTCACAATTTGTATGGAAACAAAAAAGGCCCCGAATAGTAAAAGCAATCTTGAGAAAGAAAAATGGAGCTGGAGAAATCAGGCTCCTGGATTTCAGATTGTACTACAAAGCTACAGTAATGAAGACAGTATGGTACTGGCACAGAAACAGAAATATAGATCAATGGAACAGGATAGAGAGCCCAGAGATAAACCCACGCACACATGGTCACTTTATTTTTGATAAAGAAGGCAAGAATATACAAAGGAGAAAAGACAGCCTCTTCTATAAGTGGTGCTGGGAAAACTGGAGAGCTACATGTAAAAGAATGAAATTAGAACACTCCCTAACACCATACACAAAAATAAAATCAAAAAGGATTAAAGACCTAAATGTAAGGCTAGACATTATAAAGCTCTTAGAGGAAAACATAGGCAGAACACTCTATGACATAAATCACAACAAGATTCTTTTTGACCCACCTCCTAAAGAAATGGAAATAAAAGCAAAAATAAACAAATGGGACCTAATGAAACTTCAAAGCTTTTGCACAGCAAAGGAAACCATAAAGAAGACTAAAAGACCACCCTCAGAATGGGAGAAAATATTTGCAAATGAAGCAAATGAGAAAGAATTAATCTCCAAAATTTACAAGCAGCACATGCAGCTCAATATCATAAAAACAAACAACCCAATCCAAAAATGGGCAGGAGACCTAAATAGACATTTCTCCAAAGAAGATATACAGAGTGCCAACAAACACATGAAAGGATGCTCAACATTACTAATTATTAGAGAAATGCAGATCAAAACAACAATGAGGTATCACCTCACACCAGTCAGAATGGCCATCATCAAAAAATCTGCAAACAATAAATGCTGGAGAGGGTGTGGAGAAAAGGGAACCCTCTTGCACTGTTGGTGGGAAATATAAATTGATCCAGCCACTATGGAGAACAGTATAGACGTTCCGTAAAACACTAAAAATAGAACTACCATAAGACCCAGCAATCCCACTACTGGGCATATACCCTGAGAAAACCATAATTTAAAAAGATCCATGTACTATAATGTTCATTGTGGTTCTGTTTACAAGAGCCACGACATGGAAGCAACCTAAATGTCCATCAACAGATGAATGGATAAAGGAGATGTGGCACATATATACAATGGAATATTACTCAGCCATAAAAAGAAACAAAATTCAGTTATTTGTAGTGAGGTGGATGAACCTAAAGTCTGTCATACAGAGTGAAGTAAGTCAGAAAGGGAAAAACAAATATCGTATGCTAACACATAGGTATGGAATCTAAAAGAAAAAAGAAAAAAATAGTTCTGAAGAACCTAGGGGCAGGACAGGAATAAAGATGCAGACGTAGAGAATGGACTTGAGGATATGGGGAGGGGAAGGGTAAACTGGGACGAAGTGAGAGATTGGCATGGACATATATACACTACCAAACGTAATATAGGTAGCTAATGGGAAGCAGCCACATAGCACAGGGAGTTCAGCTCAGTGCTTTGTGACCACCTAGGGGGGTGGGATGGGGAGGGTTGGAAGGAGACATAAGAAGGAGGAGATATGGGAATATATGTATACGTAGAGCTGGTTCACTTTGTTTTAAAGCAGACCAGATGTGTTATATAACACACCACTAAAAGCAATTATACTCCAATAAAGATGTTAAAAATATAAATAAAATAAATAAAAAATAAACAAATGGGACCTAATGAATCTTAAAAGATTTTGCACCACAAAGGAAACTATAAACAAGAGGAAATGACAATGTTTAGAATGGGAGAAAATATTTGCAAACTAATAACACACAAAAGATTAATCTCCAAAATATATAAACAGCTCATGCAGCTCGATATTAAAAAGCAAACAACCAATTCAAAAACAGGCAGAAGACCTAAATAGACATTTCTCCAAAAAATACATACAGATGGCCAAGAGGCACATGAAAAGCTTCTCAAAATCACTAATTATTAGAGAAATGCAAATCAAAATGACAGTGAGATATCACCTCACACCAGTCAGAATGGCCACCATAAGAAAATATACAAACAATAAATGCTGGAGAGGGTGTGGAGAAAAGCGAACCGTTTTGCACCGTTGGTAGGAATGTAAATTGACTGAACCACTATGGAGAACAGTAGGGACCTTCCTTAAATGCTAAAAATAGAATTACCATATGACCCAGCAATCCCACTACTGGGCATATGCCCAGAGAAAACCATAATTCAAAAAGACACAGGCACCACAATGTTCTTTGCAGCAATATTTACAATACCCAGGTCATTGAAGCAACCTAAATGCCCATCGACCGAAGAATGGATAAAGAAGATATGGTACATATACAATGGAATATTACTCAGCCACAAATTAGAATGAAATTGGGTCATTTGTAGAGACCTGGATGGACCTAGAGACTGTCATACAGAGTGAAGTAAGTCAGAAAGAGAAAAATATCATATATTAACGCATATATGTGAAATCTAGAAAAATATTACAGATGAACTGGTTTGCAAGTAGCAGAAATAGAGACACAGATATAAAGAACAATCATATGAACACCAAGGGGGGAAAGTGTTGTGGGGGGCGGGTGGGATGAACTGGGAGATTGAGATTGACATATATACACTAATATGTTTAAAATAGGTAACTAATAAGAATCTGCTGTATTTAAAATGAAATAAATTTCAAAAACAAAAAGATAAGAAGAGGCAGTATTGAATAAATAGAAAAAAAAAAAGAAGGGAGTGCAGAAGCATGGAGGACTGATGTGGGAAGAAGGCTGGAAGCATTGATTTGTTCTCTCCATTATGTTAAATATCCTTCAAGATCTGAGTAAACTCTATACCTCTCTAAAGTCCTGAAAAGTCTCACCATTTATCCTAAACTAATAAAGAATTTCAACTATATTATATTTCAAAGAGGAAAGGTGGGGAGGGGTAACTTGGGAGTTTGGTATTAACATATTCACAGTACTATATATAAAACAGATAACCGGCCTTCCCTGGTGGCGCAGTGGTTGAGAGTCCACCTACCGATGCAGGGGATGCAGGTTCGTGCCCCGGTCCGGGAGGATCCCAGATGCCGCGGAGCAGCTGGGCCCGTGAGCCATGGCCGCTGAGCCTGCGCGTCCGGAGCCTGTGCTCCGCAACGCGAGAGGCCACAGCAGTGAGAGGCCCGCGTACCACAAAAAAGGAAAAAAAAAAGATAACCAAGAAGGACCTACTGTATAGCACAGGGAACTATACTCAGTATTTTAGAGTAACCTATAAGGCAAAAGGGTCTGAAAAAAAAAATTTTTTTTAAATATATATGTATGTATAATTGAAGCACTGTGCTGTACATCTGAAACTAACACAACATTGTAAATCAACTTTACTTCAATTTTATATAGATAGATAGATACACCAAAAACAGAAATTCAACTATATTCCTCTTTTTACTAATTGCCTTTTTTAAAAAAAAATTATTTGGTGTGTATGTGTGATTTTCTCCACCTAAATCATGTTTCTTGGAGGCAGACTCTGTGTCCTATTTATCCTCAAACCCCCCGCTCTGGTATGGCACCTTGTGTAAGACACACTCAGTAAAGAGTAAATGTAACCCCAGAGCCTCACTGCTTCATTGGACTTCCAGTGCAATCTAGAAAGAATCAAAAGTCCACCAAGAGGAAGACAGTATAAGAAGCCAACTCAGAAAGGGAAAAGATGCTCTATCTGGCTGTCAAGCAACTAAGATTTAAAGAGAATAAAAAGGCTGCATCCTCAGTTGGGGGAGGGAGAGCTATCACCTGCTCCTCCACTCAGGGACAAACTCCACACCCCTGAGCATGACATGCAACTTCAGGGAGGAATAAGAAGGCTAGAAATCAGGAGGGCTGTAGGGGCTGCCGGGCAAGTCCCTTAAGAGGTAGAGGGGAACAGTTGATCGAAAGAAGAGAAATTCATGGATTTGTCCCAGTCCCATGAAGGAAAATCCTTTTCACATTCATCATTAAACCTTTAGCACTTAGCACAGTGACTGTCACTACTTAACGCAAGCTGTCTGGATCCATGAAGCTGTGAGCAATCAATTAATGGACACGGGGAATCAATGAATGAATTCTGCACCAACTGTAAGTGCAGGCTTAAAAGACAGAGGTCAAGAAAAAGTATTCTGATCCCCTTTTGTTTGTTCAGCCACGTATCTAGCTTAGTAGGAAAGGCAGAGACCCAGGACTCAGAGAAGAACCAGGTTGTGCGGTAGAGCCTTCACTGCCACCATACTTCTTGGCAATGGTGAAACAACATGAAAAATTCTTAATGTCAGACTTCAGTATACATCTGGATTGAACAGGATCAAATGGGATGAACAGAACTGAATTGCAACATAGAAAAGTAAACAGGTATGGATGAAATCCAGCTAAAGAGATGGGAAATTCCACACAGACTTTTAGATCAGCATTGGCCCAGTTGGAACTGTAGAGTCACAGAAAAACCCGGGTTACCCAACAATTTTTGTAATCATGGGAGGCATGTGAAGGTGTGTGACCATCAGATAAACCATCTAGGGTCACAGGAGTAAGCCCTTCCCTCTGCTGGCCTACAGCCCCCTCTGGGCATATGTTATCTGCTTGCACCACATGCTGTTCTGAGTTTTATGTATGAACTTCAGGGGAAAACATCCAACTGTGTGGAAGAAATGAAAGATCTTTTTCTCCTTTTTCCTTTTTCTTTTCTTTCTTTTTATTATTATTATTTTTTTTTTTTTTTTGGCTTCTGCCTTTTGTCCTCCTAGAGGGGCATAATGCATTGGAAAGCTATCAAGAATTCATGAAGAAAAGGACAGTGACAACGCCGACCAGCCCTGAAGCTCCTACTTTGCCCATAAGAAGGGGCTGGGGGCTTCAGGTCCTGGGGCAAGTCCTGGAAGAAGCAGGAAGGGAATCAGAACAAGATCTGGGAAGGGAAGGAGGAGCTGCAGGGGAAGGGGAAGGGTAGGAGTCCAGGGGCCGAGCATGATGAATGAGGAATGCTATGCTGAAGAATCACATTCTGGGAATACGTTTGCCCTTCCCATCTGGTGGGGCTGTAATTATGGGAGGATTGAGCTGATGAGGCATGGAGGACCTTTTCTGCTTACGTTCACATCTTTCCTCTGTAATCATCTTTGAGAGAAACGTTAACTTGGAGATGGGTAAACAGCTCGGAAACTCAGATAATCAGCTCAGTGGGTGTTGAGTCCCTGCCACTGGGCTGAGTTTATCCAGAACCACCTGTCTCATGGTCAGAAGATTCGGCTTTCCTATGGGTGTGCTTCTCCAGGAGCTGGGGTATATTGCTGAGAAAAAAGAAAGCAGTCTGAAATGTCTGTCCCACTCCAGACCCCATTTGGACAGTGCTCTCTTCCAGAACACAGATGGGCAACGTGGAAGCTACTTAAGAAATAAGTATGGTGCTTGCTCACAGTGTGGCTGGAAAAAACAAGTCTCACCCCATGAAGAGGTCAGCACAGCAAAGGATGAAGCTCAGCTTTGGGCAGGGGGACATAGTGTGGCTTGGCTCAGTAGGGGAAAGCTCCCTGGACACAGAAAAGGAAGACATGGAGCTGGCTTTCCAGGTAGCATAATAACAGAATGAATAAAGGCGAGTGAATTGAAGGGAGTGAGGCAAGAGCGGGAGCACTGGGCAAATTCCATTGACAACTTCCATCCTTTGAGACCTCCTCAAATATTCCATTTTCCATGGATATTTTCCTTGTTATCCCAGCTAGGAGAGTCTTCTAGTTCTTCTGAACTCTGGTAACACATTGCTTTCATGCCTTTCAAGGTGTGGATTTTATACTGCCCTATGCTGAAGTTATTTACTTCCCTCACTTAAATTCCTTACTAGACCCTAAGATGCACAATGTCCTTAATATAAACCTCACCCAGATTAGAAATTTGGTAGAGGCTAGTTGGATTAATTAACCTATTAATGAATGATAGGAGGTATGTTTGGCAGGCATGGTAGGTAGAGGTCTGACTATAATTTGCAGATCTGATCTAACTCAGGAACTTGAAAACCCAAAGATCCAAAGTGAGCAAAATGCTTATCACCCCCTGTGCCTTGATGTTCAGCACACTCTTCTACATAGTGAGTTTCTTCCTTTGTTTTGTATCTTTTGTAGACTGGAGTCTGGGGCCAGCCATCTTAGTGGTTCCCTGCAAATCTCTATGTGCAAGTTCCTCTCCAATGAACACGCTCAAGCACACACAGAGAATTATCTGGAAAGAAGTAGTAAAAATAGAATTATTTTTAGCTTAACATGAGTATCTGTTTCACGTTTAAGAAATATGGAGCACTTAAATAATAGTATAGCAAAGAATCTTTATGATCCTAATGGAGAAGGAATCATAAACAATAATAATAAATAATATAATGTGTAATATAAATATGTAAATAATATAACAATAAATAATGAATAAAATTCATGATACATTTTTATTGATTTCCGTTTTTTTAACATCTTTATTGGAGTATAATTGATTTACATTGGTGTGTTAGTTTCTGCTTTATAACAAAGTGAATCAGCTATATGTTTACATATATCCTTGTATCTCCTCACTCTTGCATCTCCCGCCCACCCTCCCTATCCCACTCCTCTACGTGGACAAAAATCACCAAGCTGATCTCTCTCTACTATGTGGCTGCTTCCCACTAGCTATCTATATTACATGTGGTAGTGTATATATGTCCATGCCACTCTCTCACTTAGTCCCAGTTTACCCTTCCCTCTCTCTGTATCTTCAAGTCCATTGTCTACATCTGAGTCTTTATTCCTGTCTTGCCCCTAGGTCTTTCAGAACCATTTTTTTTTTTAATTCCATATCTATGTGTTAGCATATGGTATTTGTTTTTCTCTTTCTGATTTACTTCACTCTACATGACAGACTCTAGGTCCATCCACCTCACTAAAAATAACTCAATTTCATTTCTTTTTATAGCTGAGTAATATTCCATTGTATATATGTGCCACATCTTCTTTATCCATTCATCTGTCAATGGACACTTAGGTTGCTTCCATGTCCTGGCCTTTTTAAATAGAGCTGCAATGAACATTGTGGTACATGACTATTTTTGAATGGTTTTCTCAGGGTATATTCCCAGTAGTGGGATTTCTGGGTCGTATGGTAGTTCTATTCTTAGTTTTATAAGGAAACTCCATACTGTTCTCCATAGTGGCTGTATCAATTTACATTCCCACCAACAATGCAAGAATGTTCCCTCTTCTCCACACCCTCTCCAGGATTTATTGTTTGTAGGTTTTTGATGATGGCCATTCTGACTGGTGTGAGGTGATACCTTATTGAGTTTTGATTTGGATTTCTCTAATGTTTAGTGACGTTGAGCATCCTTTCATGTGTTTGTTGTCAATCTGGATATCTTCTTTGGAGAAATCTCTATTTAGGTCTTCTGCCCATTTTTGGATTGGATTGTTTCTTTTTTTTGATATTGAGCTGCATGAGCTGCTTCTAAATTTTGGAGATTAATCCTTTGTCAGTTTCTTTGTTTGCAAATATTTTCTCCCATTCTGAGGGCTGTCTTTTCATCTTGTTTATGGTTTCCTTTGTTGTGCAAAAGCTTTTAAGTTTCTTTAGGCCCCATTTGTTTATTTTTTAATTTTATTTCCATTTCTCTAGGAGGTGTGTCAAAAAGGATCTTGCTGTGATTTATGTCATAGAGTGCTATGCCTATGTTTTCCTGTAAGAGTTTTATAGTGTCTGGCCTTACATTTAGGTCTTTAATCCTTTTTGAGTTTATTTTTGTGTATGGTGATAGGGAGTGTTCTAATTTCATTCTTTTACATGTATTTGTCCAGTTTTCCCAGCACCACTTATTGAAGAGGCTGTCTTTTCTCCATTGTATATTGTGCCTACTTTATCAAAGACAAGGTGACCATATGTGCATGGGTTTATCTCTGGGCTTTCTATCCTGTTCCATTGATCTATATTTCTGTGTTTGTGCCAGTACCATATTTTCCTGATTTCTGTATCTTTGTAGTATAGTCTGAAATACAGGAGCCTGATTCCTCCAGCTAAGTTTTTCTTTCTCAAGATTGCTCTGGCTATTTGGGGTTTTGTGTGTTTTCATACAGATTGTGAAACTTTTTGTTCTAGTTCTGTGAAAAATGCCAGTGGCAGTTTGATAGGGATTGCATTGAATCTGTAGATTGCTTTGGATAGTATAGTCATTTTCACAATGTTGATTCTTCCTAACCAGAAACATGGTATATCTCTCCATCTGTGTGTATCATCTTTAATTTCTTTCATCTGTGTCTTATAGTTTTCTACATACAGGTATTTTGTCTCCTTAAGTAGGTTTATTCCTCCATATTTTATTCTTTTTGTTGCAATGGTAAATGGAAGTGTTTCCTTAATTTCTCTTTCATATTTTATATCATTAGTGAACAGGAATGCAAGAGATTTCTGTGTGTTAATTTTGTATCCTGCTACTTTACCAAATTCATTAATTATCTCTAGTAGTTTTCTGGTAGCATCTTTAGGATTCTCTATGTATAGTATCATGTCTTTTGCAAACAGTAACAGTTTTACTTCTTTTCCAATTTGGATTCCTTTTATTTCTTTTTCTTCTCTGATTGCTGTGGCAAAAACTTCCAAAACTTTGTTGGATTACAGTGGTGAGAGTGGACTACCTTGTCTTGTTCCTGATCTTAGAGGAAATGATTTCAGTTTTTCACAATTGAAAATGATGTTACCTGTGAGTTTGTCATATATGGCCTTTATTATGTTTATGTAGTTTCCCTCTATGCCTACTTTCTGAAGAGTTTTTATCATAAATGTGCACTGAATTTTGTCAAAAGCTTTTTCTGCATCTATTGAGATTATCATATGGTTTTTCTCCTTCAATTTGTTAATATGGTGTATCACACTGATTGATTTGCATATATTGAAGAACCCTTGCATTCCTGGGATAAACCCCACTTGATCATGGTATATGATAATTTTAATATGCTGTTGGATTCTGTTTGCTAGTATTTTCTTGAGGATTTTTTCATCTATGTTCTTCAGTGATATTGGCCTATAGTTTTCTTTTTTTGTGACATCTTTGTCTAGTTTTGGTATCAGGGTGATGGTGGCCTTGTAGAATGTGTTTGGGAATGTTCCTCTCTCTGCTATATTTCGGAAGAGTTTGAGAAGGATAGGTGTTAGCTCTTCTCTAATGTTTGATAGAATTCGTCTGTAAAGCCATCTGGTCCTGGGCTTCTCTTTGTTAGAAGATTTTAAATCACAGTTTTAATTTCATTACTTGTGATTGGTCTGTTTATATTTTCTATTTCTTCGTGGTTCAGTCTCAGAAGACAGTGCTTTTCTAAGAATGTTGTCCACTTCTTCCCAGTTGTCCACTTTATTGGCATATACTTGCTTTTAGTAATCTCTCATGATCCTTTGTATTTCTGCAGTGTCAGTTGTTACTTCTCCTTTTTCATTTCTAATTCTGTTGATCTGAGCCTTCTCCCTGTTTCCTTGATGAGTCTGGTTAATTGTTTATCAGTTTGGCTTATCTTCTCAAAGAACCAGCTTTTAGTTTTATTGATCTTTGCTATCATTTTCTTCATTTCTTTTTCACTTTTTCTGATCTGATCTTTATAATTTCTTTCCTTCTGCTAACTTTGTTTTTTTTTTTTTTCTGCTTTCTCTAATTGCTTTAGATGTAACCTTAGGTTGTTTTTTTGAGACGTTTCTTGTTTCTTAAAGTAGGATTGTATTGCTATAAACTTCCCTCTTAGGACGGTTTTTGCTACATTCCATAGGTTTGGGGTCATCGTGTTTTCATTGTCATTTGTTTCTATGTATTTTTTTGATTTCCTCTTTGATTTGTTCAGAGATCTCTTGGTTATTTAGTAGTGTATTGTTTAGCCTCCATGTGTTTTTATTTTTTACAGATTTTTTCCTGTAATTGATATTTAGTCTCATAGCATTGTTGTCAGAAAAGACACTTGATAGGATTTCAATTATCTTAAATTTACCAAGGCTTGATTTTTGACCCAAGTAATGATCTATCCTGAAGAATGTTCCATGAGCACTTGAGAAGAAAGTGTATTCTGCTGTTTTTGAATGGAATGTCCTATAAATATCAATTAAATCCATCTTATTTAATGCATCATTTAAAGCTTGTGCTTCCTTATTTATTTTCATTTTGGATGATCTGTCCATTGGTGAAAGTGGGGTGTTAAAGTCCCCTACTATGTGTTACTGTCTATTTCCCCTTTTATAGTTGTTAGCATTTCCCTTATGTATTGAGTTTCTCCTATGTTGGGTGCATAAATACTTACAATTTTTATATCTTCTTCTTGGATTGATCCCTTGATCATTATGTAGTGTCCTTCTTTGTCTCTTGTAACAGTCTTTATTTTAAAGTTTATTTTGTCTGATATGAGAATTGCTACTCAAGCTTTCTTTTGATTTCCATTTGCATGCAATATCTTTTTCCATCCCCTCACTTTCAGTCTGTATGTGTCCCTTGGTCTGAAGTGGGTCTCTTGTAGACAGCATACATGTGGGTCTTGTTTTTGTACCCATTCAGCAAGTTTATGTCTTTTGGTTGGAGCATTTAATCTGTTTACATTTAAGGTAGTTATGGATACGCATGTTCCTATTACCATTTTCTTAATTGTTTTGTGTTTGTTATTGTAGTTCTTTTCCTTCTCTTGTGTTTCTTCCCTAGAGAAGCTCCTTTAGCATTTGTTGTAAAACTGATTTGGTGGTGCTGAATTCTCCTAGCTTTCGCTTGTCTGTAAAGGTTTTAATGTCTCCATCAAATCTGAATGAGATCCTTGCTTGGTTGTAGGTTTTTCCATTTCATCTCTTTACATATATCCTGCCACTCCCTTCTGGCTTGCAGAGTTTCTGATGAAAGATCAGCTGTTAACCTTAAGGGGAATTCCCTTGTGTGTTATTTGTTGTTTGTCCCTGGCTGCTTTTAATATTTTTTCTTTGTATTTAATTTTTGATAGTTTGATTAATATGTGTCTTGTCATGTTTCTCCTTGCTTTTATCCCTTATGGGACTCTCTGCACTTCCTGGACTTGATTGACCATTTCCTTTCCCATATTAGGGAAGTTTTCAACTATAATCTCTTCAAATATTTTCTCAGTCCCTTTCTTTTTCTATTCTTCTTCTGGGACCCCTATAATTGGAATGTTGGTGTATTTTTGTTGTCCCAGAAGTCTCTGAGACTGTCCTCAATTCATTTCATTCTTTTTTCTTTATTCTGCTCTGTGGTAGTTATTTGCACTATTTTATCATCCAGGTCACTTATCCATTCTTCTGCCTCAGTTATTCTGCTATTGATTCTGTCTAGAGAATTTTTAATTTCATTTATTGTGTTGTTCATCATTGTTTGTGTTCTCTTTAGTTCTTGTCGGTCCTAGTTAAACATTTCTTGTATTTTCTCTATTCTATTTCCAAGATTTTGGATCATCTTTACTATCATTACTCTGAATTATTTTCGGGTAGACTGCCTATTTCCTCTTCATTTGCTTTGTCTAGTAGGTTTTTGCCTTACTCCTTCATCTTCTGTGTTTTTCTCTGTCTTCTCATTTTGCTAAACTTACTGTGTTTAGGGTCTCCTTTTCACAGACTGCACCTTCTTAGTTCCTATTGTTTTTGGTGTCTGTCCCCAGTGGGTAAGTTTGTTTCACTGGGTTGTATAGTCTTCCTGGTGGAGGGTCTGGTGCCTGTGTTCTGGTGGATAAGGTTGGATCTTGTCTTTCTGGTGGGCAGGACCATGTCCAGTGGTGTGTTTTGGGGTGTCTGTGAACTTATTATGATTTTAGGCAGCCTCTCTGCTAATGGGTGGGGTTGTATTCCTGTTTTGCTAGTTGTTTGGCATAGAGTGTCCAGCACTGTAGCTTGCTGGTCACTGAGTGGAGCTGGGTCTTAGCATTGAGATGCAGATCTCTGGGAGAGCTTTCACTATTTGATATTACATGGAGCCAGGAGATCTCTTGTGGACCAAAGTCCTGTACTCGGCTCTCCCACCTCAGAGTCTCAGGCCTGACCCCCAGCCAGAGCACCAAGACCCTGTCAGCCACATGGCTAAGTATGTGGGCAGTTTCTTGCCTTTTGGGAAGTATTACATGTTCTGCCAGCGTTCAGTAGGTGTTCTGTAGGAGTTGTTCCTCATGTAGATGTATTTCTGTTGTATTTGTTGGGAGGAAGGTCATCTCCACCGCTTACTCCTCTGCCATCTTGAAGGTCCCTGCCTGATTTCCTTTTTATAGGATATTTTTATTTCTCTCATAATCTGACAGGAGGGAAGGGGGCAGGACACAACCCTTAAAAGAATGACATAGCCTTTGACATAAATTGGTTAGATCCAATTACACCCAAGATGGCAGAAGATTCAACTTCCAGTGGACCTTGAGCCTCATTATATGCTCATTGTAATACATTAGCATCTGCCAAATGACACCCCCAACACAGGTGCCATGACAGTTCCAAGGCCAGAGGCTGACCATAAAACCCCAAAAAGTGGACAGTGGCCCAATTCCTGGAAATCCCCGCCTCATTCCCCAAAATAGTTGGAATAATCCTCCCACTTACTAGCCTCTGAAATTACCCAGTCCATAAATCTAACCACCCCATATTTCGAAGCACACTCAACTTCCGAGATGACCCCATGCCCTGCAGCCACCTCTCACCTTCTGAGACAGTCCACACTTTGTCTATGGAGAGTGTATCTCCCTGAATAAATCTGCTTTCACTCTACTTCAGCTTGCTTTTAAATCCTTTCATGCATAAAACCAAGGATCCTGACTTGGGACCCATCCCAGGGACTCGCCCGAGACCTGGGACATGACCATTCTCTCGTGACCCATTTTCCTGCAACAATATCAGTTGGTCTGAGCTCCACTCTCCACCCTCCATCACACTGCTTGGCCCCAGGCTGACCTTCATGGACCGAATCACCCAGGTTCTCTAACACTCTGGTTCCTGGGCCCCTGGCAGGAGAGGAAGGGGTGAGAGGAGACAGCAGACAAGGCGTATTCCTCCCTGAATTCTGCACACTGGCAGTCATTGCGTTTCCCCAATGAAACCTCCTTTTCTTCAACTGCAGCTACAAGTCTCTCTGAACCCAGCAACTGCTTTGCTCCTTCAGGCCTGAGTCACTAATGCTGGTAATGCCCCTGCTCTTGACAGCTCTGGGGAACTTCAACACCTTTTGTTGATCTTCCTTAATGCTGTCAAACCACCCACCCCATCTGGGTGCTTCCCATCCCTGTTTCCTGCAAGGACCTTGACTGACAGAAGATCTCACTGATCCAAAAAATGTTCAGGGGACTTCCGGGAAGATGGCGGAAGAGTAAGACGCGGAGATCACCTTCCTCCCCACAGATACACCAGAAATACATCTACGCGTGGAACAACTCCTACGGAGCACCTACTGAACGCTGGCAGAAGACCTCAGACCTCCCAAAAGGCAACGAACCCCCCACGTACCTGGTTAGGGCAAAAGAAAAAAACTAAACAGAGACAAAAGGATAGGGACAGGTCCTGCACCAGCGGGAGAGAGCTGTGAAGGAGGAAAAGTGTCCACACACTTCGGGAGACTTCGGGAGGCGGAGTGGGGGAGCTTGGGAGCCGCGGAGGAGAGCACAGCAACAGGGGTGCGGAGGGCAAAGCGGACAGATTCCAGCGCAGGGGATCGGGCCGACCGGAACTCACCAGCCGAGAGGCTTGTCTGCTCGCCCGCCGGGGCGGGCGGGACTGGGAGCTGAGGCTCCGGCTTTTGTCGGAGCGCCGGGAGAGGACTGAGGTTGGCCGCGTGAACACAGCCTGCAGGGCGTTAGTGCACCGCGGCTAGCCGGGAGAGAGTCCGGGGAAAAGTCTGGACCTGCCGAAGAGGCAAGAGACTTTTACGTCCCTCCTTGTTTCCTGGTGCACGAGGAGAGGGGATTAAGAACGCTGCTTGAGAGAGCTCCAGGGACGGGCGCGAGCCGCGGCTAGGGGTGCGGAGCCCAGAGACAGACATGAGACGCTAAGGCCGCTGCTGCCGCCACCAGGAGGCCTGTGTGCGAACACAGGTCACTAGCCACACGCCCTTCCGGGGAGCCTGTGCAGCCCGCCACTGTCAGGGTCCCGGGATCCAGGGACAACTCCCCCGGGAGAACGCACAGCGCGCCTCAGGCTGCAACTTCTCGCCGGCCTCTGCAGCCGCAGGCCCGCCCCACACTCCGTGACCCTCCCTACCCCCCGGCCTGAGTGAGCCAGAGCCTCCGAATCAGCGGCTCCTTTAACCCCGTCCTGTCTGAGCAAAGAACAGACGCCCTCCGGCGACCTACACGCACAGGCGGGGCCAAATCCAAAGCTGAGCCCCTGGGAACTGTGAGAACAAAGAAGAGAAAGGGAAATCTCTCCCAGCAGCCTCAGGAGCAGCGGATTAAAGCTCCACAATCAACTTGATATACCCTGCATCTGTGGAATACCTGAATAGACAACCAATCATCCCAAATTAAGGAGCCCTGTGGATGAAAGGCTCTTGGGGCTGCAGCCAGGAGTCAGTGCTGTGCCTCTGAGGTGGGAGAGCCAACTTCAGGACACTGGTCCACAAGAGGCCTCCCAGCTGCACATAATATCAAACAGCAAAAATCTCCGAGAGATCTCCATCTCAACGCCAGCACCCAGCTTCACTCAACGACCAGCAAGCTACAGTGCTGGACAGCCTATGCCAAACAACTAGCAAGACAGGAACACAACCCCACCCATTAGCAGAGAGGCTGCCCAAAATCATAATAAGTCTACAGACACCCCAAAACACACCACCAGACATGGACCTGCCCACCAGAAAGACAAGATCCAGCCTCATCCACCAGAACACAGGCACTAGTACCCTCCACCAGGAAGCCTACACAACCCACTGAACCAACCTTAGCCACTGGGGACAGACACAAAAAACAACAGGAACTACGAACCTTCAGCCTGCAAAAAAGGAGACCCCAAACACAGTAAGATAAGCAAAATGAAAAGACAGAAAAACACACAGCAGATGAAGGAGCAAGATAAAAACCCACCAGACCTAACAAATGAAGAGGAAATAGGCAGTCTACCTGAAAAAGAATTCAGAATAATGATAGTAAGGTTGATCCGAAATCTTGGAGATAGAATGGACAATAGAATGGACAAAATGCAAGAATCAGTTAACAAGGACCTAGAAGAACTAAAGATGAAACAAGCAACGATGAACAACACAATAAATGAAATTAAAAGTACTCTAGATGGGATCAATAGCAGAATAACTGAGGCAGAAGAACGGATAAGTGACCTGGAAGATAAAATAGTGGAAATAACTACTGCAGAGCAGAATAAAGAAAAAAGAATGAAAAGAACTGAGGACAGTCTCAGAGACCTCTGGGACAACATTAAACGCACCAACATTTGAATTATAGGGGTTCCAGAAGAAGAAGAGAAAAAGAAAGGGACTGAGAAAATATTTGAAGAGATTATAGTTGAAAACTTCCCTAATATGGGAAAGGAAATAGTTAATCAAGTCCAGGAAGCACAGAGAGTCCCATACAGGATAAATCCAAGGAGAAATACGCCAAGACTCATATTAATCAAACTGTCAAAAATTAAATACAAAGAAAACATATTAAAAGCAGCAAGGGAAAAACAACAAATAACACACAAGGGAATCCCCATAAGGTTAACAGCTGATCTTTCAGCAGAAACTCTGCAAGCCAGAAGGGAGTGGCAGGACATATTGAAAGTGTTGAAGGAGAAAAACCTGCAACCAAGATTACTCTACCCAGCAAGGATCTCATTCAGATTTGATGGAGAAATTAAAACCTTTACAGACAAGCAAAAGCTGAGAGAGTTCAGCACCACCAAACCAGCTCTACAACAACTGCTAAAGGAACTTCTCTAGGCAAGAAACACAAAAGAAGGAAAAGACCTACAATAACAAACCCAAAACAATTAAGAAAATGGGAATGGGAACACACATATCGATAATTACCTTAAATGTAAATGGACTAAATGCTCCCACCAAAAGACACAGATTGGCTGAATGGATACAAAAACAAGACCCATATATTTGCTGTCTACAAGAGACCCACTTCAGACCTAGAGACACATACAGACTGAAAGTAAGGGGATGGAAAAAGGTTTTTCATGCAAATGGAAACCAAAAGAAAGCTGGAGTAGCAATTCTCATATCAGACAAAATAGACTTTAAAACAAAGACTATTAGAAGAGACAAAGAAGGACACTACATAATGATCAAGGGATCGATCCAAGAGGAAGATATAACAATTGTAAATATTTATGCACCCAACATAGGTGCACCTCAATACATAAGGCAAATACTGACAACCATAAAAGGGGAAATCGACAGTAACATATTCATAGTAGGGGACTTTAACACCCCACTTTCACCCATGGACAGATCATCCAAAATGAAAATAAATAAGGAAACACAAGCTTTAAATGATACCTAAAACGAGATGGAGTTAATTGATATTTATAGGACATTCCATCCAAAAACAACAGAATACACATTTTTCTCAAGTGCTCATGGAACATTCTCCAGGATAGATCATATCTTGGGTCACAAATCAAGCCTTGGTAAATTTAAGAAAACTGAAATTGTATCAAGTATCTTTTACGACCACAACGCTATGAGACTCGATATCAATTACAGGAGAAGATCTGTAAAAAATACAAACACATGGAGGCTAAACAATACACTACTTAATAACGAAGTGATCACTGAAGAAATCAAAGAGGAAATCAAAAAATACCTAGAAACAAATGACAATGGAGACACGACGACTCAAAATCTATGGGATGCAGCAAAAGCAGTTCTAAGAGGGAAGTTTATAGCAATACAATCTTACCTTAAGAAACAGGAAACATCTCGAATAAACAACCTAACCTTGCACCTAAAGCAATTAGAGAAAGAAGAACAAAAAAACCCCAAAGTTAGCAGGAGGAAAGAAATCATAAAAATCAGATCAGAAATAAATGAAAAAGAAATGAAGGAAACGATAGCAAAGATCAATAAAACTAAAAGCTGGTTCTTTGAAAGGATAAACAAAATTGATAAACCATTAGCCAGACTCATCAAGAAAACAAGGGAGAAGACTCAAATCAATAGAATTAGAAATGAAAAAGGAGAAGTAACAACTGACACTGCAGAAATACAAAAGATCATGAGAGATTACTACAAGCAACTCTATGCCAATAAAATGGACAACCTGGAAGAAATGGAGAAATTCTTAGAAAGGCACAACCTGCCAAGACTGAATCAGGAAGAAATAGAAAATATGAACAGACCAATCACAAGCACTGAAATTGAAACTGTGATTAAAAATCTTCCAACAAAGAAAAGCCCAGGACCAGATGGCTTCACAGGCGAATTCTATCAAACATTTAGAGAAGAGCTATCACCTATCCTTCTCAGACTCTTCCAAAATATAGCAGAGGGAGGAACACTCCCCAACTCATTCTACGAGGCCACCATCACCCTGATACCAAAACCAGACAAGGATGTCACAAAGAAAGAAAACTACAGGCCAATATCACTGATGAACATAGATGCAAAGATCCTCAACAAAATACTAGCAAACAGAATCCAACAGCACATTAAACGGATCATACACCATGATCAAGTGGGGTTTATCCCAGGAATGCAAGGATTCTTCAATATACGCAAATCAATCAACGTGATACACCATATTAACAAATTGAAGGAGAAAAACCATATGATCATCTCAATAGATGCAGAGAAAGCTTTTGACAAAATTCAACACCCATTTATGATAAAAACCCTGCAGAAAGTAGGCATAGAGGGAACTTTCCTCAACATAATAAAGGCCATATATGACAAACCCGCAGCCAACATCGTCCTCAATGGTGAAAAACTGAAAGCATTTCCACTAAGATCAGGAACAAGACAAGGTTGCCCACTCTCACCACTCTTATTCAACATAGTTTTGGAAGTTTTTGCCACAGCAATCAGAGAAGAAAAGGAAATAAAAGGAATCCAAACGGAAAAGAAGAAGTAAAGCTGTCACTGTTTGCAGATGACATGATACTATACATAGAGAATCCTAAAGATGCTACCAGAAAACTACTAGAGCTAATCAATGAATTTGGTAAAGTAGCAGGATACAAAATTAATGCACAGAAATCTCTGGCATTCCTATACACTAAGGATGAAAAATCTGAAAGTGAAATCAAGAAAACACTCCCATTTACCATTGCAACAAAAAGAATAAAATACCTAGGAATAAACCTACCTAAGGAGACAAAAGACCTGTATGCAGAAAATTATAAGACACTGATGAAATAAAGATGATACAAATAGATGGAGAGATATACCATGTTCTTGGATTGGAAGAATCAACATTGTGAAAATGACTCTACTACCCAAAGCAATCTACAGATTCAATGCAATCCCTATGAAACTACCACCGGCATTTTTCCCAGAACTAGAACAAAAAATTTCACAATTTGTATGGAAACACAAAAGACCCCGAATAGCCAAGGCAATCTTGAGAACGAAAAATGGAGCTGGAGGAATCAGGCTTCCTGACTTCAGACTATACTACAAAGCTACAGTAATCAAGACAGTATGGTACTGGCACAAAAACAGAAATATAGATCAATGGAACAGGATAGAAAGCCCAGAGATGAACCCACGCACATATGGTCACCTTATCTTTGACAAAGGAGGCAGAAATGTACAGTGGAGAAAGGACAGCCTCTTCAATAAGTGGTGCTGGGAAAACTGGACAGCTACATATAAAAGTATGAGATTAGATCACTCCCTAACACCATACACAAAAATAAGCTCAAAATGGATTAAAGACCTAAATGTAAGGCCAGAAACTATCAAACTCTTAGAGGAAAACATAGGCAGAACACTCTATGACATAAATCACAGCAAGGTCCTTTTTGACCCACCTCCTAGAGAAATGGAAATAAAAACAAAAGTAAACAAATGGGACCTAATGAAACTTAAAAGCTTTTGCGCAGCAAAGGAAACCATAAAGAAGACTAAAAGACCACCCTCAGAATGGGAGAAAATATTTGCAAATGAAGCAACTGACAAAGGATTAATCTCCAAAATTTATAAGCAGCTCATGCAGCTTAATATCAAAAAAACAAACAACCCAACCCAAAAATGGGCAGAAGACCTAAATAGACATTTCTCCAAAGAAGATATACAGAGTGCCAACAAACACATGAAAGAATGCTCAACATCACTAATCATTAGAGAAATGCAAATCAAAACTACAATGAGATATCATCTCACACCAGTCAGAATGGCCATCATCAAAAAATCTAGAAACAGCTGTTTTGGAATATACATTGCAGCATCAACTGGGGATGGGAGATAAGCTCAGTTTTAGTTATGGTTTATTCCAACCTTGAGGTGCTATGATTCTGAGCAATTTTCTCAAGTAAAAAGTAATTTAGATCAGCAAAGGAAACTGAACAACTCCAGTTTTGAGTTCCTTTCTAAAGCAGCAGGATTCAAGACATTATTACCTATTTGGTCTTTTGAAAAAATCAGTTAAAATACAAGTTTAGACAGATACACCAGAAATACATCTACGCGTGGAACAACTCCTACAGAGCATCTACTGAACGCTGGCAGAAGACCTCAGACGTCCCAAAAGGCAAGAAACCCCCCACGTACCTGGGTAGGGCAAAAGAAAAAACTAAACAGAGACAAAAGGATAGGGACGGGTCCTGCACCAGCGGGAGAGAGCTGTGAAGGAGGAAAAGTGTCCACACACTAGGAAGCCCCTTCGCGGGTGGAGACTTCGGGAGGCGGAGTGGGGGAGCTTGGGAGCCGCGGAGGAGAGCACAGCAACAGGGGTGCGGAGGGCAAAGCGGACAGATTCCAGCGCAGAGGATCGGGCCGACCGGAACTTGCCAGCCGAGAGGCTTGTCTGCTCGCCCGCCGGGGCGGGCGGGACTGGGAGCTGAGGCTCCGGCTTTTGTCGGAGCGCCGGGAGAGGACTGAGGTTGGCGGCGTGAACACAGCCTGCGGGGCGTTGGTGCACCGCGGCTGGCCGGGAGAGAGTCCGGGGAGAAGTCTGGAACTGCCGAAGAGGCAAGAGACTTTTACGTCCCTCTTTGTTTCCTGGTGCACGAGGAGAGGGGATTAAGAACGCTGCTTGAGAGAGCTCCAGGGACGGGCGCGAGCCGCGGCTAGGGGTGCGGAGCCCAGAGACGGACGTGGCTAGGGCCGCCCAGAGCGGCTAGGGCCGCTGCTGCCGCCACCGGGAGGCCTGTGTGCGAACACAGGTCACTGGCCATGCGCCCTTCCGGGGAGCCTGTGCAGCCCGCCACTGCTGGGGTCCCGGGATCCAGGGACAACTCCCCCGGGAGAACGCACAGGCGCGCCTCAGGCTGCAACTTCTCGCCGGCCTCTGCAGCCGCAGGCCCACCCCACACTCCGTGCCCCTCCCTACCCCCGGGCCTGAGTGAGCCAGAGCCTCCGAATCAGCGGCTCCTTTAACCCCGTCCTGTCTGAGCAAAGAACAGACGCCCTCCGGCGACCTACACGCACAGGCGGGGCTAAATCCAAAGCTGAGCCCCTGGGAGCTGTGAGAACAAAGAAGAGAAAGGGAAATCTCTCCCAGCAGCCTCAGAAGCAGCGGATTAAAGCTCCACAATCAACTTGATATACCCTGCATCTGTGGAATACCTGAATAGACAACCAATCATCCCAAATTAAGGAGCCCTGTGGATGAAAGGCTCTTGGGGCTGCAGCCAAGAGTCAGTGCTGTGCCTCTGAGGTGGGAGAGCCAACTTCAGGACACTGATCCACAAGAGACCTCCCAGCTGCACATAATATCAAACAGCAAAAATTTCCGAGAGATCTCCATCTCAACGCCAGCACCCAGCTTCACTCAACGACCAGCAAGCTACAGTGCTGGACATCCTATGCCAAACAACTAGCAAGACAGGAACACAACCCCACCCATTAGCAGAGAGGCGGCCCAAAATCATAATAAGTCTACAGACACCCCAAAACACACCACCAGACGTGGACCTGCACACCAGAAAGACAAGATCTAGCCTCATCCACCAGAACACAGGCACTAGTACCCTCCACCAGGAAGCCTACACAACCCACTGAACCAACCTTAGCCACTGGGGACAGACACAAAAAACAACAGGAACTATGAACCTTCAGCCTGCAAAAAAGGAGACCCCAAACACAGTAAGATAAGCAAAATGAAAAGACAGAAAAACACACCGCAGATGAAGGAGCAAGATAAAAACCCATCAGACCTAACAAATGAAGAGGAAATAGGCAGTCTACCTGAAAAAGAATTCAGAATAATGATAGTAAGGTTGATCCGAAATCTTGGAGATAGAATGGACAATAGAATGGACAAAATGCAAGAATCAGTTAACAAGGACCTAGAAGAACTAAAGATGAAACAAGCAACGATGAACAACACAATAAATGAAATTAAAAGTACTCTAGATGGGATCAATAGCAGAATAACTGAGGCAGAAGAACGGATAAGTGACCTGGAAGATAAAATAGTGGAAATAACTACTGCAGAGCAGAATAAAGAAAAAAGAATGAAAAGAACTGAGGACAGTCTCAGAGACCTCTGGGACAACATTAAACGCACCAACATTTGAATTATAGGGGTTCCAGAAGAAGAAGAGAAAAAGAAAGGGACTGAGAAAATATTTGAAGAGATTATAGTTGAAAACTTCCCTAATATGGGAAAGGAAATAGTTAATCAAGTCCAGGAAGCACAGAGAGTCCCATACAGGATAAATCCAAGGAGAAATACGCCAAGACTCATATTAATCAAACTGTCAAAAATTAAATACAAAGAAAACATATTAAAAGCAGCAAGGGAAAAACAACAAATAACACACAAGGGAATCCCCATAAGGTTAACAGCTGATCTTTCAGCAGAAACTCTGCAAGCCAGAAGGGAGTGGCAGGACATATTGAAAGTGTTGAAGGAGAAAAACCTGCAACCAAGATTACTCTACCCAGCAAGGATCTCATTCAGATTTGATGGAGAAATTAAAACCTTTACAGACAAGCAAAAGCTGAGAGAGTTCAGCACCACCAAACCAGCTCTACAACAACTGCTAAAGGAACTTCTCTAGGCAAGAAACACAAAAGAAGGAAAAGACCTACAATAACAAACCCAAAACAATTAAGAAAATGGGAATGGGAACACACATATCGATAATTACCTTAAATGTAAATGGACTAAATGCTCCCACCAAAAGACACAGATTGGCTGAATGGATACAAAAACAAGACCCATATATTTGCTGTCTACAAGAGACCCACTTCAGACCTAGAGACACATACAGACTGAAAGTAAGGGGATGGAAAAAGGTTTTTCATGCAAATGGAAACCAAAAGAAAGCTGGAGTAGCAATTCTCATATCAGACAAAATAGACTTTAAAACAAAGACTATTAGAAGAGACAAAGAAGGACACTACATAATGATCAAGGGATCGATCCAAGAGGAAGATATAACAATTGTAAATATTTATGCACCCAACATAGGTGCACCTCAATACATAAGGCAAATACTGACAACCATAAAAGGGGAAATCGACAGTAACATATTCATAGTAGGGGACTTTAACACCCCACTTTCACCCATGGACAGATCATCCAAAATGAAAATAAATAAGGAAACACAAGCTTTAAATGATACCTAAAACGAGATGGAGTTAATTGATATTTATAGGACATTCCATCCAAAAACAACAGAATACACATTTTTCTCAAGTGCTCATGGAACATTCTCCAGGATAGATCATATCTTGGGTCACAAATCAAGCCTTGGTAAATTTAAGAAAACTGAAATTGTATCAAGTATCTTTTACGACCACAACGCTATGAGACTCGATATCAATTACAGGAGAAGATCTGTAAAAAATACAAACACATGGAGGCTAAACAATACACTACTTAATAACGAAGTGATCACTGAAGAAATCAAAGAGGAAATCAAAAAATACCTAGAAACAAATGACAATGGAGACACGACGACTCAAAATCTATGGGATGCAGCAAAAGCAGTTCTAAGAGGGAAGTTTATAGCAATACAATCTTACCTTAAGAAACAGGAAACATCTCGAATAAACAACCTAACCTTGCACCTAAAGCAATTAGAGAAAGAAGAACAAAAAAACCCCAAAGTTAGCAGGAGGAAAGAAATCATAAAAATCAGATCAGAAATAAATGAAAAAGAAATGAAGGAAACGATAGCAAAGATCAATAAAACTAAAAGCTGGTTCTTTGAAAGGATAAACAAAATTGATAAACCATTAGCCAGACTCATCAAGAAAACAAGGGAGAAGACTCAAATCAATAGAATTAGAAATGAAAAAGGAGAAGTAACAACTGACACTGCAGAAATACAAAAGATCATGAGAGATTACTACAAGCAACTCTATGCCAATAAAATGGACAACCTGGAAGAAATGGAGAAATTCTTAGAAAGGCACAACCTGCCAAGACTGAATCAGGAAGAAATAGAAAATATGAACAGACCAATCACAAGCACTGAAATTGAAACTGTGATTAAAAATCTTCCAACAAAGAAAAGCCCAGGACCAGATGGCTTCACAGGCGAATTCTATCAAACATTTAGAGAAGAGCTATCACCTATCCTTCTCAGACTCTTCCAAAATATAGCAGAGGGAGGAACACTCCCCAACTCATTCTACGAGGCCACCATCACCCTGATACCAAAACCAGACAAGGATGTCACAAAGAAAGAAAACTACAGGCCAATATCACTGATGAACATAGATGCAAAGATCCTCAACAAAATACTAGCAAACAGAATCCAACAGCACATTAAACGGATCATACACCATGATCAAGTGGGGTTTATCCCAGGAATGCAAGGATTCTTCAATATACGCAAATCAATCAACGTGATACACCATATTAACAAATTGAAGGAGAAAAACCATATGATCATCTCAATAGATGCAGAGAAAGCTTTTGACAAAATTCAACACCCATTTATGATAAAAACCCTGCAGAAAGTAGGCATAGAGGGAACTTTCCTCAACATAATAAAGGCCATATATGACAAACCCGCAGCCAACATCGTCCTCAATGGTGAAAAACTGAAAGCATTTCCACTAAGATCAGGAACAAGACAAGGTTGCCCACTCTCACCACTCTTATTCAACATAGTTTTGGAAGTTTTTGCCACAGCAATCAGAGAAGAAAAGGAAATAAAAGGAATCCAAACGGAAAAGAAGAAGTAAAGCTGTCACTGTTTGCAGATGACATGATACTATACATAGAGAATCCTAAAGATGCTACCAGAAAACTACTAGAGCTAATCAATGAATTTGGTAAAGTAGCAGGATACAAAATTAATGCACAGAAATCTCTGGCATTCCTATACACTAAGGATGAAAAATCTGAAAGTGAAATCAAGAAAACACTCCCATTTACCATTGCAACAAAAAGAATAAAATACCTAGGAATAAACCTACCTAAGGAGACAAAAGACCTGTATGCAGAAAATTATAAGACACTGATGAAATAAAGATGATACAAATAGATGGAGAGATATACCATGTTCTTGGATTGGAAGAATCAACATTGTGAAAATGACTCTACTACCCAAAGCAATCTACAGATTCAATGCAATCCCTATGAAACTACCACCGGCATTTTTCCCAGAACTAGAACAAAAAATTTCACAATTTGTATGGAAACACAAAAGACCCCGAATAGCCAAGGCAATCTTGAGAACGAAAAATGGAGCTGGAGGAATCAGGCTTCCTGACTTCAGACTATACTACAAAGCTACAGTAATCAAGACAGTATGGTACTGGCACAAAAACAGAAATATAGATCAATGGAACAGGATAGAAAGCCCAGAGATGAACCCACGCACATATGGTCACCTTATCTTTGACAAAGGAGGCAGAAATGTACAGTGGAGAAAGGACAGCCTCTTCAATAAGTGGTGCTGGGAAAACTGGACAGCTACATATAAAAGTATGAGATTAGATCACTCCCTAACACCATACACAAAAATAAGCTCAAAATGGATTAAAGACCTAAATGTAAGGCCAGAAACTATCAAACTCTTAGAGGAAAACATAGGCAGAACACTCTATGACATAAATCACAGCAAGGTCCTTTTTGACCCACCTCCTAGAGAAATGGAAATAAAAACAAAAGTAAACAAATGGGACCTAATGAAACTTAAAAGCTTTTGCGCAGCAAAGGAAACCATAAAGAAGACTAAAAGACCACCCTCAGAATGGGAGAAAATATTTGCAAATGAAGCAACTGACAAAGGATTAATCTCCAAAATTTATAAGCAGCTCATGCAGCTTAATATCAAAAAAACAAACAACCCAACCCAAAAATGGGCAGAAGACCTAAATAGACATTTCTCCAAAGAAGATATACAGAGTGCCAACAAACACATGAAAGAATGCTCAACATCACTAATCATTAGAGAAATGCAAATCAAAACTACAATGAGATATCATCTCACACCAGTCAGAATGGCCATCATCAAAAAATCTAGAAACAGCTGTTTTGGAATATACATTGCAGCATCAACTGGGGATGGGAGATAAGCTCAGTTTTAGTTATGGTTTATTCCAACCTTGAGGTGCTATGATTCTGAGCAATTTTCTCAAGTAAAAAGTAATTTAGATCAGCAAAGGAAACTGAACAACTCCAGTTTTGAGTTCCTTTCTAAAGCAGCAGGATTCAAGACATTATTACCTATTTGGTCTTTTGAAAAAATCAGTTAAAATACAAGTTTAGACAGATACACCAGAAATACATCTACGCGTGGAACAACTCCTACAGAGCATCTACTGAACGCTGGCAGAAGACCTCAGACGTCCCAAAAGGCAAGAAACCCCCCACGTACCTGGGTAGGGCAAAAGAAAAAACTAAACAGAGACAAAAGGATAGGGACGGGTCCTGCACCAGCGGGAGAGAGCTGTGAAGGAGGAAAAGTGTCCACACACTAGGAAGCCCCTTCGCGGGTGGAGACTTCGGGAGGCGGAGTGGGGGAGCTTGGGAGCCGCGGAGGAGAGCACAGCAACAGGGGTGCGGAGGGCAAAGCGGACAGATTCCAGCGCAGAGGATCGGGCCGACCGGAACTTGCCAGCCGAGAGGCTTGTCTGCTCGCCCGCCGGGGCGGGCGGGACTGGGAGCTGAGGCTCCGGCTTTTGTCGGAGCGCCGGGAGAGGACTGAGGTTGGCGGCGTGAACACAGCCTGCGGGGCGTTGGTGCACCGCGGCTGGCCGGGAGAGAGTCCGGGGAGAAGTCTGGAACTGCCGAAGAGGCAAGAGACTTTTACGTCCCTCTTTGTTTCCTGGTGCACGAGGAGAGGGGATTAAGAACGCTGCTTGAGAGAGCTCCAGGGACGGGCGCGAGCCGCGGCTAGGGGTGCGGAGCCCAGAGACGGACGTGGCTAGGGCCGCCCAGAGCGGCTAGGGCCGCTGCTGCCGCCACCGGGAGGCCTGTGTGCGAACACAGGTCACTGGCCATGCGCCCTTCCGGGGAGCCTGTGCAGCCCGCCACTGCTGGGGTCCCGGGATCCAGGGACAACTCCCCCGGGAGAACGCACAGGCGCGCCTCAGGCTGCAACTTCTCGCCGGCCTCTGCAGCCGCAGGCCCACCCCACACTCCGTGCCCCTCCCTACCCCCGGGCCTGAGTGAGCCAGAGCCTCCGAATCAGCGGCTCCTTTAACCCCGTCCTGTCTGAGCAAAGAACAGACGCCCTCCGGCGACCTACACGCACAGGCGGGGCTAAATCCAAAGCTGAGCCCCTGGGAGCTGTGAGAACAAAGAAGAGAAAGGGAAATCTCTCCCAGCAGCCTCAGAAGCAGCGGATTAAAGCTCCACAATCAACTTGATATACCCTGCATCTGTGGAATACCTGAATAGACAACCAATCATCCCAAATTAAGGAGCCCTGTGGATGAAAGGCTCTTGGGGCTGCAGCCAAGAGTCAGTGCTGTGCCTCTGAGGTGGGAGAGCCAACTTCAGGACACTGATCCACAAGAGACCTCCCAGCTGCACATAATATCAAACAGCAAAAATTTCCGAGAGATCTCCATCTCAACGCCAGCACCCAGCTTCACTCAACGACCAGCAAGCTACAGTGCTGGACATCCTATGCCAAACAACTAGCAAGACAGGAACACAACCCCACCCATTAGCAGAGAGGCGGCCCAAAATCATAATAAGTCTACAGACACCCCAAAACACACCACCAGACGTGGACCTGCACACCAGAAAGACAAGATCTAGCCTCATCCACCAGAACACAGGCACTAGTACCCTCCACCAGGAAGCCTACACAACCCACTGAACCAACCTTAGCCACTGGGGACAGACACAAAAAACAACAGGAACTATGAACCTTCAGCCTGCAAAAAAGGAGACCCCAAACACAGTAAGATAAGCAAAATGAAAAGACAGAAAAACACACCGCAGATGAAGGAGCAAGATAAAAACCCATCAGACCTAACAAATGAAGAGGAAATAGGCAGTCTACCTGAAAAAGAATTCAGAATAATGATAGTAAGGTTGATCCGAAATCTTGGAGATAGAATGGACAATAGAATGGACAAAATGCAAGAATCAGTTAACAAGGACCTAGAAGAACTAAAGATGAAACAAGCAACGATGAACAACACAATAAATGAAATTAAAAGTACTCTAGATGGGATCAATAGCAGAATAACTGAGGCAGAAGAACGGATAAGTGACCTGGAAGATAAAATAGTGGAAATAACTACTGCAGAGCAGAATAAAGAAAAAAGAATGAAAAGAACTGAGGACAGTCTCAGAGACCTCTGGGACAACATTAAACGCACCAACATTTGAATTATAGGGGTTCCAGAAGAAGAAAAGAAAAAGAAAGGGACTGAGAAAATATTTGAAGAGATTATAGTTGAAAACTTCCCTAATATGGGAAAGGAAATAGTTAATCAAGTCCAGGAAGCACAGAGAGTCCCATACAGGATAAATCCAAGGAGAAATACGCCAAGACACATATTAATCAAACTGTCAAAAATTAAATACAAAGAAAACATATTAAAAGCAGCAAGGGAAAAACAACAAATAACACACAAGGGAATCCCCATAAGGTTAACAGCTGATCTTTCAGCAGAAACTCTGCAAGCCAGAAGGGAGTGGCAGGACATATTGAAAGTGTTGAAGGAGAAAAACCTGCAACCAAGATTACTCTACCCAGCAAGGATCTCATTCAGATTTGATGGAGAAATTAAAACCTTTACAGACAAGCAAAAGCTGAGAGAGTTCAGCACCACCAAACCAGCTCTACAACAACTGCTAAAGGAACTTCTCTAGGCAAGAAACACAAAAGAAGGAAAAGACCTACAATAACAAACCCAAAACAATTAAGAAAATGGGAATGGGAACACACATATCGATAATTACCTTAAATGTAAATGGACTAAATGCTCCCACCAAAAGACACAGATTGGCTGAATGGATACAAAATTTACAAGCAGCTCATGCAGTTCAATGTCAGAAAAACAAACAACCCAATCCAATAAATAGACCTAAATAGACCTAAATAGACATTTCTCCAAAGAAGATATACAGATTGCCAACAAATATATGAAAGAATCTGCAACATCATTAATCATTAGAGAAATGCAAATCACCACTACAATTAGATATCATCTCACACTGGTCAGTATGGGCATCATCAAAATATCTAGAAACAAAAAATGCTGGAGAGGGTGTGGAGAAAAGGGAACCCTCTTGCACTGTTGGTGGGAATGTAAATTGATACAGCCACTATGGAGAACAGTATGGAGGTTTCTTAAAAAACTAAATATAGAACTACCATAGGACCCAACAATCCCACTACTGGGCATATACCCTAAGAAAACCATAATTCAGAAAGAGTCATGTACCAAAATGTTCATTGCAGCTCTATTTACAATAGGCCGGAGATGGAAAAAACCTAAGTGTCCATCATCAGATGAATGGGTAAAGAAGATGTGGCACATATATACAATGGAATATTACTCAGCCATAAAAAGAGACGAAATTGAGCTATTTGTAAGGAGGTGGATAGACCTAGAGTCTGTCATACAGAGTGAAGTAAGTCAGAAAGAGAGAGACAAATACCGTATGCTAACACATATATATGGAATTTAAGAAAAAAGAAATGTCATGAAAAACCTAGGGGTGAAACAGGAATAAAGACACAGACTTACTAGAGAATGGACTTGAGGCTATGGGGAGGGGGAAGGGTAAACGGTGACAAAGCGATAAAGAGGCATGGACATATATACACTACCAAACGTAAGGTAGATAGCTAGTGGGAAACAGTCGCATAGCACAGGGAGATCAGCTCGGTGCTTTGTGACCACCTGGAGGGGTGGGATAGGGAGGGTGGGAGGGAGGGAGACGCAAGCGGGAAGAGATATGGGAACATATGTATATATATAACTGATTCATTTTGTTGTGAAGCTGAAACTAACATACCATTGTAAAGCAATTATACTCCAATAGAGATGTTTAAAAACAAACAAACAAACAAACAAAAAATGTTCAGGGAGAAAAAGGATTATCCATGACCACCCTGATCTTTGAAATGACACAGAGCAGCACTGGGATACTGGAGCATTTGAGCTAGGTGGCGACATGCTTCTATAACTTGCTCAGAATCTAAAGCCTCCATCTTTTTTTAAGTTGAAGTATAATTGATATACAATATTATAAGTTACAGGTATACAATATAGTGATTCACAATTTTATAGGTTATATTCCATTTACAGTTATTATAAAATATTAGCTATATTCCTTGTGTTGTACAATATATCTTTGTAGCTTATTTTATATCTAATAGTTTGAACCCCTTACTCCCCTACCCCTATGTTGCCCCTCCCCCGTTCTCTCTCCCCACTGGTAACCACTAGTTTGTTCTCTCTATCTGTGAGTCCATGAAGCCTCCATCTTAACTAATCAAATAAAATCCTGAAAGCTGCATCAATAAGTTTATGATGAGCACAGTGGAAAATCTCAGAGCAAGCAAACCATGCACTTCTCCCACAAAGGCCTTGCATTTTGTGGGAGAAGATCTCTTCTCTGCACTTTCCCCTCATCCATGTTCTTATCTTGGAGTTTATAAGCATTTCAGAAAGGAAAGTTTGTGCTGGACCCATGAGAGCTTTGTTACTTATTACTGTTCTAATTTTCGAAACAGGGAAAGAGAAGACACATGTAAAAAGTAATTCCAGGCCATACACATCAAGTCTCTTATTCTCATAGTAGGAAATTTAGGCTATAGAAGTAGCTCATTTGGCCACTGCCCATTAGGGTGGTGGTTTTGCTAGAGGATGTCCCAGTCATTCTTTTGTGGTAGTGTCAAAGTCAAGGATGCTGCTAATCTAATACTCCTTAAGGGAGAAACTGACTATGATATATGCAAATCACCGAATGGTTGAGGTCTCCTGTTCCTGGATCTGGGGTGCAATCTCTAGGGGTCTCATGACTCCCATCATTGTGAGCACTCCTCTCTCAAAATAAGACCCCCACCCCCAACAGCCCTCGGCATACCTGCTGTGAAAGCTCACTCTTCATTGATTGATATCATGGGCACACTATTCAATGCTTATTCAGTTGTCACAATGGCTTTTAAGTTTGTTTTCACTGGGGGCTAGGTGTCACAGCCTATAGGCTCCTCAGGGCAGAGACCATGTGTTTTCTATCACCTCATACAAAGCCCAAGTAGAGAGGGGGATGGGGTTAAGAAGTAGAGAGGTTCGTTTTTAAAAAACACTATGCAAATTTAGATTATTAACACTGTCATTATTAACAGATAATGATGATGGGAATGGCAATGATGATGATTATAATAATCCCTCAGAAAACATTTTTTCTTTCCTCTCTTTAGAATGCACAGTCCGGCCTGCTCAGTGGTTGACGGCAAAACGTACACTCGAGGAATCCAGGTAAAAGCTTACCTGATTTCCCTGAGCTTCTGGTAAAGTGCACTAGAGGCGTATGAGTGTGTGTGTGTGCGTGTGCGTGTGTACGTGTGCACGTGCTTGTGGATGCATGTACACATGAAGACCTGCAGACACATAGATGGATTGCCTTCTGTCTCTGACAGCAAATGACTCCAAGGTAAGGCACAGGGGGAGGCTGGGCCGGCTGCAAGCTCCTGAGGTGTAACCATAACCATAAGGGCTGACGATTCGGGGAAAAATAGTTTGCAGTGTGGGAGATGTTCCTGCATTTTAGGGGAAGCATTTCTTCAGGCCATTGTGGACCAATAAACAGTTCAGTGTTTTCATTGTTCTAATTAATTTAATTAAGTTAACTTCCAAGGTGTGTTAAGAAGCAATGCCTTGGGTGATTAACTGTTCCCATATCAAGGTGTTTTCGCAAACACATTTACCCTGATTAGTGTACACATTATTATGTAATTAAATACCTCACACAGAGGAATTTATTAGTGCCTCCTTGTCTTCTAACAAATAAAGCAGCCCTCAGAATCTCTTGATTCCAGTTGCTAGGAGAGAGGGACAGACAGATGTAGAGACACACTGAGATCTAGCCTGAGAGGTAGGGACCCACTGCCTCTCCCAGGGCAGTGCCACCTCCCAGGTATTTGCAGCCTGACCCCCTCCTGTGCCCGTTGTCTTTCCTCTCCTCCCCACTTGGTCCAGGAAAGGCCCCCATCACCTACAGTCAAGGTTCCTTCTTCTTCTCCTTTTACAAAGAGGGATAAAGAGGATCCCTGGAAGGGATCATGCCTGGAAGGAATGAGGACTCCCTTTCATCTGTCCACATCCCTCTGAGCTAGCCTGCAGAAAACTCATGAAGTTCACAAAGTTTAACTTCCTCTACCTCCTCCTTCTCGTCCATCCAGCACGTGCCACAAACTGTTAAGCCAGTTTCTATAAGGCTCACTCCCTATTGCTTGGAAGAGAAGGGCTCTGTCTTAATCCGTTCAGGCTGCTATAATAAAACACCATAGACTGGGTAGCTTACAAACAACAAAAGTTTATTTCTTAGAGTTCTGGAGCCTGACAAGTCCAAGATCAAGGTGCTGGCAGATTCGGTGTCTATTAAGGGCCTGCTTCCTTGTTCATAGATGACTGTCTCTTTCTGTGTCCTCACATGGTGGAAGGGGCTAGGGAGTTCTATAGGGTCTCTTTTATAAGTGCACTAATCCCATTCATGAGGGCTCCCCCCCTCATGACCTAATCACCTCCCTAAGGCCCCACCTCCAAATACCATCCCATTGGAGGTTAGGTTTCAGCACATGAATTCTGGGAGGACATAAATTCAGTCTATGGCAGACTCATATGCTGAGATATTGAGCTAAGTGAGTGCTGGTCAGATACTGGGTTCTGAGATAAATTAGAAGAGTAGTTCTTTCTGGACAGGCCACTTTCTCAAGGCCTTTTCCCTGATGGCCACCAACTTTATAATATGTATGGTCGATCCTACCCATCCTAATTGTGCCCTAATGATCACAGTATTAATAGCTTACACTCACTGATCACACTGCCCTGTACCATACTAAGTACTTTTGCCATGGTCTAATTTAATGCCATAACTCCATGAGGTAGGTGCTATTATTATCACTATTTAACAGATGAGGAAACCGAGGCAAAAAGTAATTAGGTAACATGGTCAAGATCACCCAGCTCCGAAGTGGCAGAGTCCATGGAAACAACTCAGTGCTTTGGGACATTACAGACCCTGTCCCCTGTGGTCAACTCCCTGCCCCATCCTCGGAAGAGAACACAGGAGCCTGAGAGCAGAGTCTGAACCTTCAGGTCTAGAAGCCCAAGGCCTGTGCCTCTGATGCAAAGCCAGACACGTTTCTTTGCTCTCCTGCCCCATTTGATGCAGTGAGACCCAGGCAACTTAGCCATCTCAGAGAGGATAAATTAAGTGACATTTCTGAGGAATGTAGGAAATACTACTGAAGGCCAAGTGAATCAATGCTGAATGCAGAAGAAAACAGTTCCCACCACTGGGATCAGACTGTTCAGGTTGGTGGCAGGGAGAGAGAATTATGTGAGCTGGGGGCCAGCTCCTGAGGGAGCTGAGATTGATTCTGTATGATTGATGACTCGGAGACAGAATGCCAAGTTATCAATTGTCTCGGCTCATGCCACAAACGGCATCAAGATCACTTTTCCCTGGTGTCCAGCCTGAAAGATTTCTCTTCTGTTTGTTTGTTTGTTTGGCCTGGGGCAGGCGCCTGCCAGGCTCAGCTATGTAACTTTACCATAGCCTTCTGAGAAAAGACAGGTGACAATATATGGCAGGAGGGCACAGAACCTGAAGGAGAAACAGCAGAATTGAGAGTGGGGATAGAGGTGTGTGTGTGTGTGTGTGTCTGTGTGTGTGTGTGTGTGTGTGTGTGTGTGTGACACAGAGGAGAGAAGTGGCAATAATTCTACCCTAGGAATCCTGGATTCTGTCCACTTCCATGTGTGCCACTGTGTAATATTTGACCAACTAAGATATTTTCTCTGTGATTATGTTTCTTCATATAATGCATCACAGTAACTAAGCTATTCTTTCTATCTCATCAGGATGTTAGGAAAAGACCCTCAACCCTCTCCAAAATTTGCTCATGATCACCTGAAGGTTTAATATTTCTTTCCTTGAGCTTTATCATGGGAAATTTTTTTTCTTGGGAAAATGTATGGTTTGCTTACACTACCTCACACTTGATTGTACACTGTTGGATGGTCCACTATGGCTCCTGATTCAGAAGTCCTACCACTCAATTAATCGGGATGCTTTCTGAAGTTGGGGACCACAGTTTTTCCTAGATCTTCTATAAGCCTGGAGTTTAGCAGACCTCATGCTCCATAACTATGTCCCCTGACCAGTTATATATATATATATATATATATATATATATATATATATATACATACATATATATATATAATATATTTTTATTTATATATTTTTATTATATATATTTATATACATATTATATACTATATATATATGACCTATGTGTCCTATGAATTCCATGAACCTATATAACTGGTAAATTAGTATCAGGAAGGCTACAGCTTAGAGGAGACTGAAGATATTAGAAACTTTCACAAATACAGCAAGTGTGGTTTCAAAGACAATAGAAGAGGGATAAGTGTATTGCTTTGGGAAGATAATATCAGGTTAAGAGAGAGTAGTGAAAAATCTCAATCTCTAATATTCTCTTTTGCTCTGTTTCTTCTGACAATGTTGATAACCTTTAACCTGAGAGGTAGAATAATGTAACTAAGAAGGAATTATAGCCCAATTTAAGTAAAAGGATGGTGGTAAAGCACATATCCACTTTTTAAAAATCCCTGTGTCATATTGTAAAATGGGTAGTTCATAGACATAATAAGGTAACTGGAATAAAAGAGAAAGGTAGAAAGAAGAAAATAAAAAAAACATGCCCAAGCCACTGTTCGGTGCTGAACATTACTAAATACTAGTTATATTTCTCTATCACACCATCATTGTGTATGTCTGTGTGTGACTGTGTGCATGCATTTAATTAGAATTTTAATATTTAGTCCCTTTAAATGAGTTCAAATCTTTGGGCTCAGACTGAAACTCTACCCCAGGGCAGAGAAAACAATCAGAATCTCTTCTATAAACAAGTGATCATAGAAATCCTATGTGAGTTAACTAAAAAAAAAATGTAAAAACAGTCTCATTTTCTTCTTAGATAAAGCATATTTTAATTTTTGTACGTGATTTAACAAAATAGCTCATGATATTCTTGAAGATAAGATAGAGAAATATGGGGTGGCATTTAGTCCAGGGATGCAAGAAGTGAATTCATGGCTGTACGTGTTGACCACACCCACAGATGTTGGACGTGGATCATAAAGGTTCTTCCTGACCCAATCTTTCATTTAAGTCAAGATGAACGTGTCAAACATTCATCTGTTTATGTGATGAGTGCCATTCATCGCTCATCTGTTTATTACTCCAACAATTACTTACTAAGGGCCTGCCCTTGGGCCAGGCACTGCTCTAAGGACCCAGGGTATGGCAACCAGAGCATATTCACAGAAAGTGAGCTCCTCAGGCATCTGCCTGAAAGGAACCCAGGCAGTGAACAGGTTGGTACCCTAAACTGAAGACATTGACTGACAATTAACAATACTAAGATTAATAGGAGAAAATGTAGCAAAATCTGTAACAGTCAAGGTTCTCCAGAGAAAAAGAAACAGTAAGAGACATTTATAATTTATTATAAGGTATTGGGTCATATCCCACAACCTGCTATCTACAATCTGGCAACCCAGGAAAACCAGTGGTGTGGTGTGAAGGCCTGAGAGCCTATGGTTTAGATTCCAGATTGGGTCTGAAGACCTGAGAACCAGCAAGGCCAAGGACAAGAGAAGAGGGATGCCTCACCTCAAGTATTCAGGCAGTTAATTCAACCTTCCCCTGACTTTTGGTTCTTCTCAGGCCTTCAACAGATTGGATGATGCCCACCCACTTTAGGGATGGCAATCTACTTAGTCCACTAATTCAAATGCTATTCTCTTCCAGAAAGGCTCTTACAGATACCCAGACATAATATTTAACCAAATACCTGGGTGCTTTGTGGCCCAGTGAAGTTAACACATAAAATTAACCCTTACAATATCTATCTAAATTTTAAAAATCACCCCCTTGGGAACACAATTAGCCAAAACTGATTTGAGCCATTCACATAAAGAAAGACTGAGACATTTCTCTCAAGTACAAGCCTAACAACAGTTGGATGCAGTTGCTAAAGAAAAGCTAATGGAGTCCTAGGCTAGCAAAGCATAACCATCATGTCGGCCCCAGCAGAGGAAGACTCTGGCGTTCCTTGTGCTCTGGGTTGTTATACTGAGCTCTGGGCTCGGAACTTAAGAAGGGACTCTGACAACCCAAGATAAGTGAATCCAAACTCAAGGCGAAGGAGGTGAGAGACAGAAGCCTGGTCAGGAGAGAAAACAGAAGAAAACTGAAATGTTTAACTAGAGTACAAAATCCACACAAGATTGAGGAGCATAGCCAAGGGGGACATGATGGAAGCTTCCTTTTAAGCCCCTGGGTAGATTGTTTTGGGAGGCATGGTGGATTAATCCTGCATTACTCCCAGGATAAAGGGGGAAAATTACTGAAATACTGAAAGTTTTAAGTCAATATAAAGAAGAACTTTCCATTTAGCTAGAATGCTCCCTAAATGGACTAGTCTTGACTGTGAGATGGTGAGTTCCATTCCACCAAGGATGTTTGCACAACCAGGGTCACTATGTATCAGGACAGTATTCAGGGCTGGTCAGAGGTTGGAGAACATGCCCCAAGGGGTCTTTCTGTTAGAGAGTCTATGAGTCTCTAATTGCCGAAATTTGGCTGTATAGAAGGGATCAGTAAACTGGGAAGTGTCCATTTTGGTTGTCTTTTGTTCAGTTCTCTAGTGCCCCTGAAAATTCCTGTTCTCAGTTATCCAGTAACTAGGAAAGAGCATATGTGTGCTTCACTCTCTAGGGACTCACCCACAGGGCTATTAACATGTTCAATGAGATTAAAACCTAAATTTATAAGCTCAACTCCCACCAGTGGCATGTCAATCATCAGACAGAGGCGGGCAGGGTAAAATTTTTCTGGGGCAGAGTGGACTTCCAAAAATCCCTCACATCAGGTTGCCCATGCTGCACTTGTGATTCAGCTGGCCATGGTGGGAATTCAACTTGTGTTATCAAATCACTTCCTACAGTCCCATCTCCACGTCTTCCATAAGACTTTCCAGGGACAGCTCTGAACACTGACGCTCCCTCTTTTTTCTGAAGCCCAAACCTATAGCCCCCATGAATTCAGTGATGAAGTGAATTTGGTGATGAACTCAGCTGAGGAAGGAACAATCTGTTTCAGAGCAGTGGCAGATCCAAATATGTTAGTGGGGCTTCCCTGGTGGCGCAGTGGTTGAGAGTCTGCCTGCCGATGCAGGGGACACGGGTTCGTGCCCCGGTCCGGGAAGATCCCACATGCCGCAGAGTGGCTGGGCCCGTGAGCCATGGCCGCCGAGCCTGCGTGTCCGGAGCCTGTGCTCTGCAACGGGAGAGGCCACAACAGTGAGAGGTCCACGTACCGCAAAAAAAAAAAGTTAGTGAAACTCTGGAGACCTAAAGCCATGGAGTGTTACAATGGAAGAGACAGAGAGGCAAAACCCTTTCTTCAAATGTAATTTTATCAGAAGCATAACTTTATCAAACAGATAAAAGCACATCTGCTCTGCCCAAAGCAGTGTTTAAGGGTAAAGGAGGCTGGAGCCTCATGCACTTCACCCTCTACATCTCCCGCTCTCCCTTGGGGGGCCCCAAAGAAGCTTCTGCAGAACCTGGTTTGAAAACCAGTTAAGAGTCACTTCACATATGGGAAAACCGAGGCAAAGCACCCAGAAAAGAAAAGTGAATACCTCAAATAAACAGATAATTAGCAATGTGCATAGAGTTTTTTCTTTTGGCTACCACAGTGATCATGTTCTATGCATGATTACATGGCTAAATTAAGAAGATAGGAAAGACATATGTCCAACCAAAAACAGTGAGTCACTTTTTTTGAAATATGCCTTTCATTAATTAGCTCTGGGATTAGTTACATCTATTTCCCCCCAAAGAACATGCATGGTGGTGAAAGTGGGGAGAAAAAATGGGTAGGGGGAGAGATGAGAGAAAATTCTGCCTAGGCAACACAAAAGCATATTTTAAAAAAATTTGCTTCCAGGCATGAATTTGGTTTTTTTTCCCCCATGGAATGTCAGCATCTTTAGTCTCAAGAACAGCTTTCTCAGCAAAATAATAGTTCTTGGTCCATAGAAGCTGACCTTTGTTCTTGCAAAACAGAAGTTTGAATCAATGAAAAATGGAATGTCCATCCCTTATTCCCCTTCTTTCCTGGGATTCATGAACCTGGCTTTGTAAGATGGGGGGCTGCATCCAGAGAGACATTTAAGGGAATCAGGGGAGGGGATCTTCTGTAAAGCCAAATTGTTCAACACAGTGGATGTCTACATTATTTTTTTTAACATCTTTATTGGAGTATAACTGCTTTACAATGCTGTGTTAGTTTCTGGTTTATAACAAAGTGAATCAGTTATACATATACATATGTTCCCATATCTCTACCCTCTTGTGTCTCCCTCCCTCCCACCCTCCCTATCCCACCCCTCTAGGTGGTCACAAAGCACCAAGCTGATCTCCCTGTGCTATGCGGCTCCTTCCCACTAGCTATCTATTTTACGTTTGGTAGTGTATATATGTCCATGCCACTCTCTCACTTTGTCACAGCTTACCCTACCCCCTCCCCATATCCTCAAGTCCATTCTCTAGTAGGTCTGTGTCTTTATTCCTGTCTTACCCCTAAGTTCTTCATGACCTTTTTTTTTTCTTAGATTCCATATATATGTGTTAGCATACGGTATTTGTTTTTCTCTTTCTTACTTACTTCACTCTGTATGACAGACTCTAGGTCCATCCACCTCGCTACAAATAACTCAATTTCGTTTCTTTTTATGGCTGAGTAATATTCCATTGTATATATGTGCCACATCTTCTTTATCCATTCATCCAATGATGGACACTTAGGTTGCTTCCATCTCCTGGCTATTGTAAAAAGAGATGTCTACTTTTTTAAAAAAAATAAGAACTTTGTTTATATTATACAGTAACTATGATTGTATTCACATTTTTCCTTTTTTTATTGAAGTATAGTTGATTTACAAGGTCATGTTAATTTCTGCTGTCAGTGAAATGAATGAGTTATACAAATATGCAGTCTTTTTATAATCTTTTTCATTGTGGTTTACCACAGGATATTGAATATAGTTTCCTGTGCTATACAGTAAGACCTTGTTCCATTCTATATATACCAGTTTGCATCTGCTAACTCCAAACTCCCAATCTAACCCTCTCTTACCCTCCTCCCGCTTGGCAACCACCAGTTTATTCTCTATGTCCCTGATTTTTTTCTGTTTCATAGATAGGTTCATTTGTGTCATATTTTAGATTCCACATATAAGTGATATCATATGGTATTTGTCTTTCTCTTTCTGACTTACTTCACTTAGTATGATAATCTCTAAGTCCATCCATGTTGCTGCAAATGGCATCATTTCATTCTTTTTTATGGCCGAGTAGTATTCCATTGTATAAATGTACCACATTGGATGTTATTTTTATGTTTTGTGCAATACGCAGAGGCCAGTCAGCAGATGGGACCTGGGGGGCAGGTGGGCTAACTTCCTCCCTCTTGACCTTACATGGTTAGCACTTAGTGAACACTGCATAAATAATTGAAAATTAATTGAAGTCAAGGATACCATGAGGCTTCCACCATACTTCCTCATCTCATTCTCATCTTCCTCTCCTGTTTCTCCTCCAGTTTGTGACCTTGAGCAAATTACTTATCTGCTCTGAGCTTTAATTTCTCCATCAGCAAATGGGAACATACATGCTTTCATCAGAGGTTCTTTGCAAAGTTAAATAATATGATATGGAAGTACTGTGAAAACAATCACCACAGGATAATTTCCTTCTTCATCTTTCAGTTTTCTCCTTTATCTTTCCTCAGTCCCTTTCAGCACAGTCCTTTTCACAGGTACACAGAAAACCTATACCTGTCTGGTTAACTGAATGAATACTTGTATACCCAGAGTTCCTTGCCAAAACTGATAGCCTTCCCCCACCTCTTGCTTTATCTTCTCAGAGGTGTATGGTTAAGAGAACACTGAGCTGCCAAGCCTTAGGAGCTGGTGCTAAGGGTTAGCAGAAGAGACTTATGGACCAGAGATGTCTTCATAATTGTGGAATCCAGGGACCATTTGGGGCCATCACTGGAGGGTTGCAGAGTTGGAACCCACAGAGCTGTGCACTCAAATCAAAAGAGTTTAGGATAATGGTCAGTCAGACCCTCTGAAGGCCTGATAAAACCAGGTGCCAGAGGAAAGAGTGGAATTGGAACCTTGAATGTTCTTCAAGAAACAAGAGAACACATGCAACCGAAGAGGTGGAAAACCCTGAGCGAGCACCTGTGGCCTGCAGCCATCTTTCAGATCTGCCCAGCATCCTTCTGGAATAGGCTGCAGCCTCCTGCTACTGGGTGGGGCATCTTCAAGCAGGTTCAACCAATCAGAGCTCTTCACCAGCTTTATCACATCTGCCCAAGTCTTGTTGTTGTTTTTAAAACAGCTTTACTCTGAGCCCAGTTCAGTTTTAAATGCTTTGCCTAGATCATCCCAATAACCCTATGAAGGATATTCTATTATTGTCTCCCTTTATTATTCCTTTGTAAAGGAAATTAAAGCAAGTAGAAATTAAGTAAACCTACACATGATCTCACAGCTAGTGTATGGAATGTATCCTAAGATAGGCTGATCAGAGATCTTTCCTAGAATTTTTCCAGACTTGTTCAAGAAAGAAAAGGATGCATGGGCTGCACTGCCCAACGTGGGTGTGCCCTTTAGGTCCATTCACATCTTTCTCTTCCTTTTCCAGAGTGAGGCTGGCAGGATGTAAGTCAGGATCTGCCTGTAGCCATAATTCTTACCTTAGGAGAAGGCTGGTTTGGCCATCACCCAAACAACAGAAAGGAGATAGAGGATCCTGATGAGGTCTGTCCCTAGGTCCAGTCATCCCCAAGGCCAGCTCTGTTCCAGGTCTGCCTTTTGTGATGTGATCCAAAAGAAGCACCCCCCCGCTCACATATACACATTTTATTTTTGAAGAAAGCTGGTTTGAGGTGGTTTTTTGTCATTTGCAATCAAAGTGTTGATGAATTCAGTAACTCAGACAGCTTCCTGTCTCTAACTCAGCAGCTTTTAACCTCCTCACCCGGTGACACGCAGTGAAGCTCTATACAACCTGGCTCCTGAAAAGTACCTGGGGTAAGGAGGATGGATGTCAGCAAAAGACACTGTGGAGGGAACAACAGAGGACAGAGGCTCTAATTACCAGTGAGCAAGCAGGGGACCAAGGAGAGCCTTTTCTTCTGGATGGCCCCAAACATTCTTACAGATCCCTTCCTCACACCCATACATGCCTACCTCAGGCTGGCTGCTGCCCTCACATAATCCTGAGAATCACACCCACTGCTACTGTCATATTCATACCTGGAATACCCACAGATAGTCTTTATCCAAAGACCTACTACTAGCACTTTAAATTGTAGGGAAAGTTCCAGGCCATTTAAAAGGAGCTCCCCCAAAGCAAGAATCCCAGTAGCATCTGTGATAAAAGGTCATTTAGTGCCTGTCTGGCAACCCGCAGGGACAGCAAGCTCATTCATTTGTGAGAAAGCACTAATAAGGCTGAATTGTCTAGATGTTCAATGCTCCTCACTTCTCTTCACTGACTTTTTTTTCCTTTTAAAATTTCTGTAATTTATTCACTCACCACATCTTTATCCAAATTGTGATATTTTTCAGAAAAAAAATTTCACTTGTATTCTCACTATCCAAATCTTATAGATATTAATATTTTTATATATTGGCCTCAGATGATTCTTTTTCTGAGAAAATAGATGGTTGCAGATACGGGTGAGGTGCCCTGCATAACTCCCTCACTCATCTGAATGGATCCCCAGATGTACAACATCGCTCTCTCCCCGGGACTTGACTTTTACTGCATGTGCATAGCCATAAAAACATACACATTATTTGCAAGTTTTTCATCTATATGTATTGCATTCTTTACACAGTGTTAAGGTTTCAGATCATTCACATGTATGCAAGCCATTCATCATGATGGATGTGTAAGTGTATTAGGTGAACATATAATTTATGATATACAATTTATCCACTCTCTTATTGATAGACATGTATATTGTTTCCAATTTTTTGCTACTACAAGTCATGCTGAAAAATACCCTTGTAGACATCTACTTCTATACCTGAGTCTGAGTTTTCTAAGGTATACCCTAAGTAGTAGAATTGTGAGGTCATAAAGTATTTTTGACTTTAGTGCACATTGCTAAATTGCTCTCCAAAATCTTTACCTATTTATTCTCCTATAAATAGTATATAAAAATCCCTGGCCTTCAGATCTTCACCATGACTTGGAATTATTAAACATTTTGACTGACATATGAAGAAGATGATTTTTATTAATCACTGATGCGTTTCAACCCCTCTTCATGTGTACTGGCTATCTTAGTTTCCTTTTGCGTTGACTGTTAGATCATTTCCCTAGCTCATTTTCCTGTTAAACTGTTTAGCTTTTCTTATTGGTTTGTAGGACTTCTTTATACCTTCTGATTACCACTTTTTTGATTATTGATTAAAGGTATTACAAACGTCTTCCCATGCGTGGCTTATCTTTGAACTTTGTATATGGTATCTTCAGTTATACAAATTTAATATTCAATGTTAGAAAAATAAAAGATTTTTTCTTTATGACTTCTATTTTATACATCTTGTTTAAGGAATCATTACCTATGCCGATATCATAAAGATATACTTCTATATTCTCTTCTACAAGCACTAAAGCTTGATTTCTACATTTTGTCTGTAATCCACATGACTTTTTTGTTTCTTCTTGATATGAAATTGGGATCCAATTTATCTCCACATGGAAAACCAATTGTAGCAGTACAATTATTTATATCAATATCTCTTGAAAATTTTGTCCTTAATTTCTCTCCTCAATTTTTTGAACACACATCAATCAAGAATTTATTCTCACTATTCCTATAAAGATGCTCTTGACAAAGATGCTAGTACCTTCCTCTTTGCTAAATACAATAAGTACAATGGTTTCTCAGTCCTCATCTTACTTGACACATCAACAACACTGGATACAGTTGATCACTCCCACCTCCTTGACACACTAATGGGTTTCTTATGGGTTTCCTCCTACCTCACTGATTTTTCTGTCTTTTTCCTAGTTTCTCCTCAACTCTCTCATATGTGCCAGAGTTCAGTTCTTGGGTTACTTTCCTTGTCTATTTACAATTATTCCCCTTGGTAACCTCACAAGTCAAGTCTCATGGCTTAATGATACCTAAATACTGGTGCATTTCTAATTTTATCTCTAGTCCATATCTCATCACTAAATTCTAATTTCATACATCCAACTACCTACTTGACATCTTCACTTTGATACTAAAAAGACATTTCAAAATTAAAGGTATAAAACTGAAATCCTAAAAATGCCCCAATTCCCCAAAACGTGCTTCTGCCACAATCTTCCCCAACTCAGTAAACACAACCCTTCTTATTGTTCAAGTGAGAAATCTCGGGGTCATCTTTGTCTCCTCTCTTTAAATCTCATCCCACAATATCAGAGCATCCAGTGAATTCTGCCTTCAAAGTCTATCAGACTCTCACTACTCCTTACCATCTCCACTGCTACAAGCCTGGTCAGCACTACCTTCACCTCTTACTTCAATTACTCTCTCTAAACTCAGCCCTCTGAGTCTATCCTGTCCACCCTCTAATCCAGTCTTAATCCAGAAGCCCAAGTGATCCTGTTAAATTGATGCCACTTATCTGCTCAAAATCCAGTGTCTCCCCATCTTGCTCAGGTAAAAGCCGAAGTCCTTTCAGTGACCTGTGTGATCTGGGCTCTGGTCACCCTTCCCCTCACTCACTCTACTCCACTTCTATCGGTATCCTCACTGTTCCCTCAATATGCCAAGCATGTTCCTATCTCTGGATCTTTGCCCTTGCTCTTCCTTTACTCAGAAATGTTCTTTTATAAAAAATAAATAAAATTCAAAAAAATTTCATGTTACAATGCGAGGAGCATTTATGATTCTTAAGCTGGATCTTTTGTAATGGTTTAAAATAAATACCTCCTTCATCAAAAAAAAAGAAAGAGAAAGAAATGTTCTTTTCCCAGATACCTTCACAACTCACTCTTTCATTTCCTTTCGGTAATATATTTGTTCAAAAGTCCCCTGATGAACGGATGTCTTCCCTGGAACCCTAAAATCATAATTTCCACTCCCAAATATTCTCATCACTTCCCATCCCATCTCCCCCCTTATTTCCTCTCCATATAATTATAGTGTGTTATCATCTCTCTCCCCCTAGGATGTAAGTATCATAAAAGCTGGGATTTTTGTCTGATTAGTTCATTGCTACATCCCAGGGCCCAGAGCATACCTGGACATGAGTACTTCCTAGTCCCTTTCCGTGCTTCACCTTGTCAGTTTGGCTTCAGGTGAGTTGTTTAAATATGAACATACTTTCTCCCCATAGCTGAAGATCTCATGACCTTTACATAATTGTCACTCCAGGAAAAAATTGTGTTTATTCAACAAATATGTGTTGAGTGTCTACTGTGTGTCAGACCTTGTGTTAGATGCTTGAAACACAATGATTGACAAGTTATACAAGGCCCCTACCCTCATGAATATACAGATCCCTCCTCCCCACCCCAAAAAATACTAAACAAGAAAATAAATAAATAGTTCAGAAATAGATTGCTATTGAATGGAGAAGAAAATAAAATATTATTTTAGAAATACTATATAACAGATCATATTATGAAGTGATCAATACGAATTTATGATTAATTAACAAAGTCAAGTATATTTAATAAATGGCTCATATGTATATAGGATACTCTCTTAAATGCTTTAAATGCTTAATGGCCTCACAAGGAGCTACACAACTCTTGTAAAACCAACTACACATCTTAGAAAACGACAAATCAGGGAGCATGAACTGGCCTCTATCCTATGTGTATGGAGCATCCATTTGGGGGCTGGTAGGAAGGAATGAGTCACTTTAGACCTACTACACGTTGCTCTATTTAACCCTCACTGCTGTTGTAAGTGGAAGGAATTCCCAGGCTCCTTTCAAGAAGAGGAAACCAAGTATCAGAAAGCAGTCCCTCTGCTTTTAGTAATCAGGTGAGGATTCAAATACCTGATGGTCAGATTCCAAGCCCTGTGCCTTCTACTAGTCTCCTGGATGAGTCCTGCCACAAATTTTCCAGTCTTTTCTATTCAGAGCTCATCTGTCATGCTGTTTAAGGACAGTCACTCGAAACAAGTCTGAAGTCTGGAAATTTGTCTTTGCTCCCCCTCCTCTCACCCACCCCCACCCAATCTCCCACAATCCACATTCCCCTCCCCTATCAGTCAGTATCTATTCCCTAAGGTCCTTCATTCTCCTGAGGCCCAATGGATTGATAGCAGCTGCAAAACCCAGTCTCCTAAGGGCAGACTTATTTGACATCCTTCAGAACTTAAGATAGGGCCAGAAGTTTTAATGATGGAATTTTACTTGTTTTTCTCCAGTTGTATGAGAAATGTTGATACATTTGAGCTTTCCCTGTGGTTCCTAAAAACACCCCTCAGGAAAATACAGCACTGGGAGGAACTACGAAGAACCCCTGAGAGGGGTCTCCAGCCACAGCCCAGATGGGAGGAGGTTCACGAGGTGTGGATACCCAGATCTTCTCCCTACAGTTCCCAAGCACAGCTGCCACCCATGACAGGAAGGTGCAAGTGTCACTGACCCTAGAGTGACCACGGACACTCTAGCACACATTTTTCCTGTCCAAGGTCCTTCAATGAGTCATTGTGAAGATTTGGAGGTGGTTTCTATAGAGTGCTGGCACACAGTAGGCACTCAATAGATAGCAGTGGTTAATGGTTCTTTCTCCCTCTCCTAACTAAGGGTTTTAGGTCCACCAGTCTTTCTCAAAACTATTTAATAAAGTCAAGAAACCCTTTGAATAAAAATGGTGATGGAGTATATTGCCTAATTAACTGTGCTGGTAATTAAATTGCAACAGAAATGGCCTGTATGCACTTAACTAGGCATTTATTATAGCTTAATAAGGTAATGACTGTATGATAAATACATGCCATTTGATTCCAAGGAAGAGTTTCCCTGAGCATTAACAGATGCCAGTGACGGGAGGAAAATATTACAAAGTTGGTGGAGTTTCTCTCATTTACTTCCTCACACAGTTCTTCACTTTTTTCACATCAAAAATATTCGACCAATTATACAAACACAATTAGACCAATCCGGTTGGTCCCTTTTACCACAGTGCACCTCGGCTGCTGGCTTTGTGATTAAGCCTGGTGGAGTCAGGTGCCATGGGGAATGATAACTTAGAACTGGAAGGTCAGCTGGCTCACTCCCTCATGACAAACCCGAGGACCAAAGAAGAGGCTGCCTTGTCCAAAGTCACACAGGCAAGAGCCTCAGGATGAGAACCCAGCCTTCATGACTTCTTTTTATATGTTCTTTTCTCCACACAACTTGGTTATGTGTTTGTGAAAGTCAGTCTTCCAATATTCCCTGGAAGACTTTCTCCACCTGCTCATTGACCTCTTTCTCTGCCAGAGTAGAAAGGCACTTTGTCTGAGACAGAGAGCTAAGACACTGAAATTCACACTAAAATGTAAATGACTGATATACAATCTTGTTCAGACAGTGAGTTTTGACATAGATGGCAAGAGAAATGGAGAGCATTAGGCCAGCAATAAGCTGTAGCCAGCTCTCACAGGATCTGATTGCAGGAGCCAAATATGCATGTCCCTTCCCTGTTCCTCAGTGAAGTCAAGGCAGTAGCTTGAAATCAGCCCTGGTATGAGGAGTATTTATACAATGGAAATAAGTAATTACTATAAATTGAGGCTTGCTTTAAAAAAAAAAACTGGTTTAACAGTAAACCACAAATTGAGGCTCTGTGGGTCTGAAGTGAGTGGGTAACAAGGAAGAAGGAAGGTGCTGGAGGTTGGCTTTTGTTGAGTGTGATTAAGGCCAACAGGACCCATTTTCCAATTGTGCCAAGAGTTGTTTCTGGGCACAGCTTTTATCCCCAGAATCTTTCTGATTAAAATCCATCTGCACAAACATTTTTTTTAATTAAAAAGGAACTGAACACAAAAAGGAGGTAAACAGGACTGCAGAAGAATGTAATTCAGAACACACTTTTGCTTGATTACTGCTGGTTAGCTGTCAAAAATATATATATCTGAAACAGACTCTCCATTGGTTGGGTATGAAATGCAGTGTTTTCCAGAAAGCATTGTAGATTTTTTTTAAGCTTTGTAGAACTGAGGCATAAAACTCCAAAAATTACTGCTCTCATTATCACCTATCACTTAATTAAAACCCAATAATTGTCTTATGAGATCAAAGGAAATCCTTTCTGAATGCATGTAATAGACAAAAAGAGCCTAAATTTAATTTTTGATTTAAATCAAGCTATTTGGTTCTTTGTCATAGTAAAAGACTAAAGAATAATAATAATGGTATTAGCCCAAACATACGAGAAAGCACTGCAAGATAGGAATTGGAAATTAAAAGAATATTGTATAAAGTGAGAAATCATATGATTAAATCAATTACTTACCTGCATTATGACTAATAGACATTAAAGCCAAGGAGATTTAGAGAGTGGCTAGCACTGTTTTCCCTTCATATTATTTTTGGGCTATTTTTTAAATTGAAGCCCTCGGAGGTTGAAGCAACCTCTCTGTCTCCTGCGGTTCTACAATGAGATTTACTTCTTGTGACAGCAGAGAACACAAACTCTCCCTCATCTGACCCAGGAGGTTGTGACCCCTCTATCCTCAGGACGTAGACCAGAACTCTAGAGCTCTGTGGAAAGCAGGTGGATGAATGACTCCACAGATGAGTTCAAAATCCCCAGGTGATTTGAATGTGTAGCCAGGATAAGAACTACTGCTTCTGGTCCCTGTCAGTGTCATTGTGTCTTGCCCTCTCTTCCAAGGTGCTCATGTCTCTCATCATTATTATCAAAGTTCAGAGAATAGCACAGATGCCCCTTCCCTTTTCTCCCATGATATGCATCTGCTAGAAGTAATACTCTTTATTGTTATATGATATTATTATCTCATTTAAAACTCAAAATAATTCTGCCAGGTAGTTGTTGTTATTATTCCCATTTGATAATAAAGATGGTTTAAAAGTATCTGCCCAAACTAGGATAATACTGAGTGATAGGTCCAGACTCTACTCAGGTCCTGTGATGTGAGACCCAGAGTACCCTAACCCTACTTATAAAAATGCTGATGCCTAAACCTTACCCCACAAGATTTTGATTTAATTGATGGATCACCATTTTTTTTAAACAATTCCAAGGGAGATTCTAATACGCAACCAATGATTTTGAGTTGAGCATCATCAAGCCAGATATGGTCAAAATTCATGACCATCCCAACAAGCACAGGAAAAGATGTTTAACATAGGTAATCATTAGGGAAATACAAATCAAAACCACGATGAGGTATCATTTGACACCATTAGGGTGGCAAGTATCAAAAGAACAGAAAATGTTGGTGATGATGTAGAGATATTGGAAGCCTTATGGTTTGCTGGTGAGAATGTAAAATGGTGCAGCTGCTGTAGAAAGCTGTATGGCAGTTCCTCAAAAAATAAACATAAAGTTACCATATGCTCCAGTAGTTCCACTCCTGGATATATACCAAAAAGAATTGAAAGGAAGGACTCAAACAGATCTTTTTACACCTATGTCCACAGCAGCATTATTCACAAGAGCCAAAAGCAACCTAAGTGTCCATCAACAGATTAATAGATAAAGAAAATCTGGTATGTACATAAAATGGAATATTATTCAGCCTTCATAAGGAAATTCTTACTCATGCTACAACATGGATTAAACTTGAAGCTATTATGCTAAGTGAATTAAGCCCATCACAAAAGGACAAATACTATGTGATTCCACTTATAGGAGACACTTATAGGAGTCGTCAAATCCATAGAGACAGAAAGTAGATTGGTTGTTGACAGGGGCTTAGAGAAGGAGAGGAAGGGGAGTGGGGAGATAGAGTTTAGTGCATGCAGTTTCAAAATTTTTTTAAAGTTCTGGAGATAGATAGTAGTGGTGAAGGCTATAGAACTATGTGGATGGACTTGATGCCCCTGAACTGTACACTTAAAATGGCTAAAATAGTAAATTTTGTTATGTATATTTTACCACAATAAAAAATCCTATTAAAAAATAAAAACTCCTGTCCATCAATCCCAAACCTGGGTGTGCAAAATCATTATGGGAGAGGTGAACTAGCTGAATGCAGATCCTAGAGACCCACCTCTGCAGATTCTAGCTCAGCAGGCCCATCCAGAGTCTCACTCAGGAAACTGTATTTAACACACACACTCAAGTTGATTAAAATGTCAGTGGTCTCAGGAACCCATCTGAGAAACTTTACTCTTAGTGCTATTCTATATTCTCTGGTCCTATACTACAGGTCAGAGAGGGGAGCAGTACAGACTGGAAGGTAGACTGCAGTTCTCAGGCAGGGTTCACAGAAGTAGCAGATTTGAACAACACCTTGAACCAGTCCTTTCAGTGTGCATAACAAAATCCTCCTGATGTACCTGTTTCCCCAGACCTGGCCTCTGGTTTTACCTCCTGCCTAATCTCTCAGTTAGAAACTGTTCACTGAAGCTCTCCGTGGACACCAGGCTCCATTCACTCGACCTTCCCCACTAGGGGCCGTACCACTGGAGCAACTTCCAGTTTCCAACATAAAAAAGAGACACCCCTCTGTGCAGCTTCAAGCAGCAATACCTGCTTCATTTCTAAACCCAATAGGGCTCCAAGCTACAAAGAGGCAGAGCTGTGGAGATGAGCTTCCACACCTATATTACTTACATGGAGGTGACTCCAAAGCCATGGCACAAAGGAGTGAGCTCTGGGTGCAGACAATCTGACTCCTCCCCAGGATACAGACCCAAAAGAGGTCTTTTCACCCTCTAATGAGAGAGGAACCATCCCCAGAATGCAGGTCAGCTGAAGGACTCCTTCCATGGCCATGTCTTATTAGGCATGGTTAGCTCAGGTAGGGTATTTGAGAAAGTATGGTGAAAAGTCAGGACATGTACCCCATTGCTTGGAATCTAGAATAACTCATGCTAGAGTGCCTTGACTGATGAGATGTTGGACATTTTTTTTTCTCTTGTGACTTTCCAGAATCTCAAAATCAAAGAAGTAGTCTAATTCAGCCATTTGGGGTGTTTGTTTGGATAGATTTTTTTTTACACATCAAGACGTCAACTCCTTCTAAGACAGCCCCGGGACTCCTAGGCGGCAGGAATGTAAAGCCAGTGAGTCTCTGCCCCTCCTAAGAGGGAATTCTGCCTGAGGTCCATTTACTGCCCTCCATGTTGAGAAGCACATCCAGGAATTCTGAGGAGACCAATCTGTGCCCTTTAACCAGGACAGAAGCTAAATACACAGACCCAAACAAATCCCATTCCTGAAGTATTTTCCTCCAAAAGCAAGGAGTGTGTGAGCGTGAAAAACCTCCAGCTCCCGAGACAGTTCTCTAGATGTCTGCTTCTTCATAATTCAGAGGATTTTCAGCCTAGAAAAATCTGCAGGCTGCAAAGAAGACCACAGGCCTGACTGAATTACTCTAGAATTTTCCTCAAGAGATGCTTTAAAAACTTGCACTAAAATCCCCAGTTGTGGCAGAGTGGAATCCAACGGGAGGCATGCACCTTCCCCAAGCAGGGCATCTCTGAACAAGCCCCATCACTGCTCTGGACCCCAGTTTCCCTTCAACAGAAGAAGGTATTAAAGTCCATCACTTGTACCCCAAAAGACAAGAAGTCAGCACGTTATTAAATGTATCTTAGGAAGGTCCTTAGAAAAAAGTCTAATAAACTCAACAAGACAAGGATGTCCACTCTCACCACTATTATTCAACATAGATTTGGAAGCTCTAGCCATGGCAATCAGAGAAGAAAAAGCAATAAAAGTAATACAAATTGGAAAAGAAGAAGTAAAACTGTCACTGTTTGCAAATGACATGATACTATACATAGAGAATCCTAAAGATGCCACCAGAAAACTACTAGAGCTAATCAATGAATTTGGTAGAGCTGCAGGATACAAACTTAATGCACAGAAATCTCTTACATTCCTATACACTAATGATCAAAAAGCTGAAAGAGAAATTAAGGAAACACTCCCATTTACCACTGCAAAAAAAAGAATAAAATACTTAGGAATAAACCTACCAAATGAGACAAAAGACCTGTATGCAGAAAATTATAAGACATTGATGAAATAAATTAAAGATAACACCAACAGATGGAGAGATATACCATGTTCTTGGATTGGAAGAATCAATATTGTGAAAATGACTATACTATCCCAAGCAATCTACAGATGCAGTGCAATTCCTATCAAATTACCAATGGCATTTTTTACAGAACTAGAAAAAAAAAATCTTAAAATTTGTATGGAGACACAAAAGACCCTGAATAGCCAAAGCAGTCTTGAGGGGAAAAAGCAGAGCTGGAGGAATCAGACTCCCTGACTTCAGACTATACTACAAAGCTACAGTAATCAAGAAAATATGGTACTGGCACAAAAACAGAAACATAGATCAATGCAACAAGATAGAAAGCCCAGAGATAAACCCAGGCACCTATGGTCAACTAATCTATGACAAAGGAGGCAAGGATATACAATGGAGAAAAGACAGTCTCTTCAATAAGTGGTGCTGGGAAAACTGGACAGCTACATGTAAAAGAATGAAATTAGAACACTCCCTAACACCATACACAAAAATAAACTCAAAACGGATTAGACATAAATGTAAGACTGGACACTATAAAACCCTTAGAGGAAAACATAGGAAGAACACTCTGACATAAATCACCACAAGATCCTTTTTGACCCACCTCCTAGAGTAATGGAAATAAAAACAAAAATAAACAAATGGAACCTAATGAAACTTAAAAGCTTTTGCACAGCAAAGGAAACCATAAACAAGATGAAAAGACAACCCTCAAAATGGGAGAAAATGTTTGCGAACAGACAAAGGATTAATCTCCAAAATATTTAAACAGCTCATGCAGCTCAATATTAAAGAAACAAACAACCCAATCCAAAAATGGGCAGAAGACCTAAATAGACATTTCTCCAAAGAAGATGTACAGATAGCCAAGAAGCACATGAAAAGCTGCTCAACATCACTAATTATTAGAGAAATGAAAATCAAAACTACAATGAGGTATCACCTCACACCAGTTAGAATGGGCATCATCAGAAAATCTACAAACAACAAATGCTGGAGAGGGTGTGGAGAAAAGGGAACCCTCCTGCACTGTTGGTGGGAATGTAAATTGATACAGCCATTATGGAGTACAGTATGAACTTTCCTTAAGAAACTAAAAGTACAATTACCATATGACCCAGCAATCCCACTACTGGGCATATACCCAGAGAAAACCATAATTCAAAAAGATACATGCACCCCAATGTTCATTGCAGCACTATTTACAATAGCCAGGTCATGGAAGAAACCAAAATGCCCATCGACAGACTAAGTGGTAAAGAAGATGTGGTACAAATATACAATGGAATATTACTCAGCCATAAAACGGAATGAAATTGGGCCATTTGTAGAGATGTGGATGGATCTAGAGACTGTCATACAGAGTAAGTCAAAAAGAGGAAAACAAATATCGTATATTAAGGCGTATATGTGGAACCTAGAAAAATGGTACAGATGAACCGGTTTGCAGGACAGAAATTGAAACACAGATGTAGAGAACAAATGTACGGACACTAAAGGGGGAAAGCGGTGGCGGATGGGGATGGTGGTGTGAAGAATTGGGAGATTGGGCTTAACATGTATTCACTGATGTGTATGAAATGGATGATTAATAAGAACCTGCTGTATAAAAAAGAAGTCTAATAAACTCTACAAATACAACATGTTTTCGCACTTACACTGTTCCTACTGCCCTTAATGCAGGCCCCAATCTCTCCTGGGGGTGGGGAAATGAGGGATGGTTTGTGGCATTCGGCAACAATTTACCCCACAGATAAATACACCCACCTTGACATTTTCAAAGCCTGGCTCAGAAAAAAAGTCCATTTTCCCCCTGAAGCATTAAGAGAAAATGTGTATGATTATTATCTGTCTTAAAAAAGAAATAGGGAAAGAAAGAGGGAGGAGGAAAGGGAATACAGCTGAACTGACACCAAGAAACTCACCATTTTATTCTGCACAATTGAACTTCATTAGTCATAGAAAATCAGAGATGGAAGAGACCTATTCGGTCACCCCATCTATCCCTCTGAAAGCACTAAAAGCTTTCAAATGAGACAGAAATCGGAGGTCCTGGTTGCTGATGGTCATTAAAGATGTTTTTTGTGAAGAAAAATGTTAACCTTTATGTCCCTGACAAATTACACTTTGGATGGTGACAGGCTGCCTTCGCCAGGGTGCCCTGGCTCTGGGGTTGGAGGTCATCAACGCTTAGCGTGCATGCCGCTAAGTGGCTTCATCAGGGACCCCTATTAGATAACCACCACTTGCTGGTTGAGAGGGCCAGCTTCCCTGCTCCTGCTCTGCTCTCCCTGCATGAGAAGAGGAACACAGCTTCCCCTCCAAAGGCACCACTTTTCACAGGATGTCATCCTGCCTTCACTAACTCACAGTGTGTTCCCCTCTGCTAAGCCCTCACGGCCTGTTGACAGAGCACCTGCTCTTTCAGGATGTGCCAGGTCTTTGTACCCCTTCCTCCAACAAGAGTCCCCACTTTTTATTTTAGAGAGTTGTCCTTCTCCCACTCCAGGTGACTCTCATGGGCAGAACCCTATTTTCCAGTTCATAAGAGTGGTCCCATGCCCCAAGCCCGCCTACCCTAGTAGTTCAACAAACTGACTACAATTACTGACCAGGAAAGAGCAGATGACCCAAGCTACTCCAATATGGGCCATTCTCTGGAATTTTATATATCAACTCTGAGGAAAAGGTGCTTTCTCTTCCCTATGATGTTGCTAAATTGGCATGATATATAGCTGAAATTGCAGTGGCCACCCCAGTGCATGGCAATAGCCCCTCAGATCAGGATAGAATGAGGAAAGCACTTGAAAGTAGACAGAGAGAATTGTGCGCATCTCATGAGTCCTTAAGGACAGCCACCCCTGTTTTCCCAGTTTGGGGATCCAATAAATTAAGCTTCTTCACTTAAGCTACTTTGAGCTTGGTTTTTTCCCAGAAATCCATGGAGTCTTGACTCCTAAATGTCCACCACGTTTCTGCCATTCTGTGCTTATTTAAGGACAGCTCCCACTGGGGGCCAGAAACCATGCTTTCTTCTTCTTTTCAGTGCCACAGACTGAGCCCCACCTCATAGGTTATTAGTAAGTAGTAGATCACTGGATTGTATCCAAATATCTTTGCCAATAAGAACTAGCTTTTATTTTTCTTCCCTGCAGGGGCTGCTGGTAACTGAGAAGCATCACGAGTCATACCCCCAACTCATTGGTTGATGACACCCCAAGAAAGGCAATTTAATCCTTCCCAGGACATGCATTCTCTTCTAAGGATATAATAAACATGGCTGGACCGACTGAAGTGTCTCTCAGCCCAGCTGGTCACTCCTGGCTGACCCCCCTTCTCCAGGATATCTCGTGTTCTGGCATTTCATTCAGGGTTTGGCTTTGCACTTTACATATGTGTGATTATCACACTTGTGTGAATACCACATGATGTGAATATCACACCAACCCTCTTGTCACATTTTCCGTCTGTCGTGGATCAGGCCCCGTTTGGAAACCTGCTCTTCAAGGCCACGGACAGAGTTTAGTGGAGGAACTTTTTCATAAAAGCCAAGGAGGCATGTGGCATCAGCAAACCTTCAGCCCAAAGGCTGAAGGTGACAAGAAAAATTAGTCTTACTAACATAAGAAATAACTGAAGTTAAGACCTTAAACAAAATCATGAAATGTGTATGCCCTCTCCCTCCCCTGTGGCATCACCCTGTCTCCATCCCTTCTCTGGTGTCCCATCCTCCAAAGTCATCTCCTTCCTTTCATCTCCTAAGGACTTCCAAAACCTTTATGTGGCCAACCTCAGACAGGCATCAAGATCATTCATTATGTAATGAATTCCAATAGTTTTTCATCATCCCACGGATGAGATGTATGTTTTGTGTTTGATATTTAATAATGAGTCACTGAATCTAATAATAATAATAATGGCAACAAACACTTGTATAGCACTTTCTAAATGCCAGACACTGTTCTAACTGCTTTACAGAGATCAATCTATGTAATCTTCACAATAAACCTTAAAGAGAGAGCTAATATTATCATCAGCAGTGAAGTCAAGTCATTCGTTCCCATCCGTATGACTGATAAACAACAGTGCTAGGATTGCTTTTTGCCAAGTAGATACATGCAGTCAATGAAATTAGAAAGATGCATTATTTTAAACTGGGATCAACTGAGGTACTGGCAGTTTGGGAACAAGCCAAAGAGGAAAAAAGGGAAATGGAAGTTGGAAACATAAGTCAGAATGGGCAGATGATTGGGGCTCACCTTGTAGAAGTGAGTAACAAGAGGGAATTTGAACAGGAAGCTGGACACTGAGAAGTCTGGATACCCATGCAACAAGTCATTTGGAGGGAGGTCAGCAGACCCTGCCCTAAGGGAGTAGCACAGGAGTCAGAGGTACCTCACAGGTGCAGTGGCCTCAACTGACCCCAGGAAGAATGGCCCAGAGCAAGGAACAGATACCCTGAGCAGGGCTCCACTAGTTAAGACTCAGATTCTTCTTGACTGGGACTTTGTTTGCTCTATAGAGAACTATAATCTGAGTTTCAAATAATAACACGATGGTTAAAACACAGGGAATCCATATATTATAATAATAAATTATTTTGATAATTTTAATTATCCTTAGTAAAACAGATGATTTATATTTAACTGCTTTACTAAAATAAAATTAAATGGTTGTAACATAATCATTATATATAATATACAATGCACACTAGAAGCTAAAACAGTTCTGTTATAAACAAACACATGATTCAGTTAACAATTGCACATTTCAGATATTTGAACCTGAGGGGTCTTTTGCTTCCAGGCAAAGGTTTCTCAGGCAGAGGTCTAATCTGTAAAATTCTGTTCCCTGTTGCCAAGTCAGCCCGTGCATATTCCCTGCCTCGGTAACTGGTGAGCTGACTGTGAGGAGGAAATGATCTCCTGATCCTTCACAAGTCAGCCTCAACAGAGGAAATATTTATCTCCATTTTTAAAAGCTACTTTATTAAGGTATAACTTACCCAAATATACCACACATATTTTGAGTGTAAAATCTGATGAGTTTTTACAAATGGGTAAGTCCATTTAAGCACCATCATAATACATGACTACTGAGTTGAATATAAACAAATGCAAACACGTATAGTACAATGAGGGTTCCTAATGATAAAGGATGTGATAAAGAAATTCAACCCAAATCAGCACACATTTGTTGATAATGAATTCAAAAGCACCAGGGCTTTCCTGGTGGTGCAGTGGTTGAGAGTCCGCCTGCCAACGCAGGGGACGCGGGTTCGTGCCCCCGAGTACCAAAAAAAAAAAAAAAAAAAAAAAAAAAAAGCACCTAGGACTGGCACATTAGGCTCAAAGATAATTTTACATACAAAGTGAAATTGCTTCTATGTGTCTGACAGTGTGTTAGATTCTGTAAGTGCAGTGCCACAAAATATGATGCAAATAATTGAAAGAGTATGTAGAAAGGGATGCAAACCCTGAGAGAGGAACCCATTAGTGTGGAAATTAAGAGAAAGAAATGAAGACGTCCAAGTACAGAAACTTGAAAATCGTTCAAGGTAGCATTTTCCGAGCTGAGATTGGATAAATGAACTAGCTTTTGAAAGGTAAAATGTAGGAGTTATCAATGGTGAGAATAGCTTTCCAGAGGAACAGCTCCAGCAAAAGCACTGGAGTCTGAAAGCCAGTATGTGTTCATAGGATACCTATAGGAGGATAATGGGGGGAAAGGCTGAGAAATTAAGTTAATATGCATTTGAGAAGTCCCCTTACCCAAGATGCCCTATCTAGCTCTCTGATGACAATTACTCCACCACTAGAGGCCAACACATTTATTTTGCTCAAAACTTCACTTATTAAAATGCAAATATACTCATACAGCTATGCTATATAATGCTCTCCAGGCTTTTGTTCTTAGGATAAACATGGAAGGAGGTTTTGAAGTAGGGGAGAATAGTGTATGTTACCAAATACCCAAGAAAAGAAAGAGAGAGAGGTCTCAAAAAGGGGTCAAGGAGCAGGAAACCAAGGAGACCTTAAAGGCATTCACTAATGTGAAACCAGTAAACCTTAAGACTCAATGTGCTGGAATGACCCAAGTATGAGAGCATTACTTACAACTATACATTCTGATTCAAAATGGAAGGTCTTACTCAGCCATCCTGCTGTGACTGCTCTCCGTCACTGACTGAGACCTCTCTCAAAGTGGCAGCTCTCTGTAGGACTCCTCATCTTCCTATGGTGGGAGCCTGGATCCCAAGAGGTTAAGCCTTGGCTGCCATAACCAATGTGACTCAAATGAAGTCCAAATTGTTGAGTACAGTGAGATTAAATGTCCATCAGCCCTCATGCATTTGATTCTTTATCTCAGTACACTTCAATTATGGGAAAGTCTTAACCCTGTGGTTAAGGTTATTTTGGGAGCCAAGGACATCTCCTGCCAAAGACCAAGAGTGATGTGTACTATTAGAGTCCCACAGTTGAGTGCAGCTGTTTTCTGAGACTGTGTTTCCTACAAAATGAAAAAGCAGGCTGCCTCTCTCAGAGGTACTGATGCATAGAAGGCAAGAGGGTGATGGGCAGTTCATGCAGCAAACTGAGACTCTGGAAATTCAGGTCCACTTGAGTTATTTCAGATGTTCTCAGAGCCTCAAGGACCTTAAAAGCACTTTGCCTTTAGTCAAGTGAACTCTAAACATTTCCACTTCTCTTGAGTCTTCAGCTCCAATTTTGATTCCATCACTCTCAGAAGACTGAGAATTTTCTAAACAAATAAGTTAAAATACATTTATTGCTCACTCAATATGTGCTGGCACTCTGCTTTTAAGAAATTGACATCTTTATTGGAAAAACAAGATACCCAGTAATGAAAACATAGCCAATGAAAGAGGAACACAGCCAGGACTGAAGAAATTCTAAGGTAAGTAACAGTACAGAGACTGGAAAATTATCTTGTTTAAAAACAAGTAATAAGTCATTAAAATGGTAGTAAGACTTCTCATTATTCTTATGTTAAACAGAAATTTAAATGTTTTATACCCAACTCAAATTTCCCAGACTTTAATTTTCTTTCATACGACCCTCTACAGACATGGAAAACCAACCAATTCATAAAGTTCATTGATACCTAGCAGTATACTTTCTTTAGAAAAAGACAAATGGAAATACCCTTTTCATGTTCATTCTCTGACCTCTTCACTGGTTCTTTTAAGTTCCTCTTTGTCCTCTTAGTAACAAAATGTGGATGTCTTTAATGTTTTGACCTTGGTCCTTGTCTCTACTCTTTGCATAGTCTTCCCTGGAATACTCAGCCACTTTTAGAGTGTTAGAATGATAAAAAGATCTTACAATTCTGTGAATGCCCTGTGAAACCCTACTGTATTCCAGGTACCAAACCGAGGCCCAAACAGAATAACTGACTTTCTTGAAATCATACCACAACTCAGGTTTGGAACCAGTAATAAATCTCTGTCCATAACAGCAAAACTCAAACAAGAAATATGACTTACATGGCCTTTCACTGTCTTCACTGAGTTGTTTGATGGGACGTTTTAAGATTGTGTAGACACAAACTCAGTACTCTAGACTTCTGCAATTGTAAACAAGTTTAGTCTAATGATTGGATATTCAAATATGAGTATCTGCTTTCTGGCAGAACATATTTTTTCTTGAGCCATCTAAGATAAGCACTCCTAAGAATGTACTTTGGGGAGCTATTTCATTAATAAGGTGACTCTCTTTGACCCACATTGTCGAATACAAATCCTCTATTCCCTTTCTTCTAGCAATGAACCAACAGATCTAATATATCTGTCAAATGAAAGAAAATATATACTTCCTAGTTTTCTCTCCCTTCTGTTTCCTTCATCTCCCAGATAAAGCCAACATCCTTTGAAAATGGATAAGAACTTTGTGACAGTGCTGACAATTGGCTCTAGTAAACAGAATGAAAAGGTTACTGGATTATTCATTTTATCCAGGTCCACTATTAACTGACTGACATATAGCCCTCAGCAATCCACTTAACCCTCAGGACCACAATTTCCTTAACTGTCAAATGAGAGTAATACACACTCTTCCCTCCTAGAGTGGTCATTCTTTCTAAACCAAATACCGATATATGTATGTTAAGTCCAAGTATCCCTATGGATGCTATGGCGTTTATTCCTCCACAATCTACCATGATAGATGTCCCCATTATTTATTCAGGTATCAGAGATAAGTTTAGCCTAGAGAAACCCCAAAATCTACTCTGTAAACACCATCAGTTGATTCTACTTCCATAATATTTTCTGAAATCTTCCTCCTCTGTATCCATTTCCCTTATTTTAAACTTTTACCATGCTTCATCTGGATTACTTCAGTGGTTCCCAATTGGTCTATGGAGATCCCTGTCTCTGTCTTGGCCCTGCCGATTCATTCTCTACTATTATCAAAGTGACATTTCCAAAACTTAAATCTAAGATATTATCTTCTATTTAATATCCCTCAATTGCATTGCCTTCACGAAAACATCCACATTCTTGGTTAATTAAAACAGCCCTCAAAATCCCTATCCTCACAACCTGGCCCTTACTAATACTATTTCCTCTAGCTGGATTTTTACTTTTCTTCTTTCCCTGCTTTTTTCCTACCAACATTTTCACATACTCAATTTTCCTAACATTCTTCATATCCTACTACATTACTGCTACTGTATTAGCTAAAATAGGTACACCTTCTTCATATTTTCACAGTAGCATGTGTCAAGACCTCTGAAGGGTCTGAAATTTTATCCTAGCTGCAAATTAACAAGTTAGCCTGCCACAGTTTCATGGATGCTTGGAGGAGACATAAGACTTTGAGTCAATAATGAGGGACAGTTTATCACTCATAACATTGCAATAGCCAGAGTATCAGCATTTGCTCCAGCTTCCAATTCCTATAGGGTACCTCAAAGGGGGCTATAAGGCATCTACAAACATAATGGGTGATGTTATAGGAGAAGAACTCAAATCTTAAGGAAGCCCAATATTTTATAATGGGCTGTAAACCCACCTGTCTTTTGCCCCAGAGGAAGAGATTCTCTATCTTCCAAGATTGCGTGTTACACTAACATCCTTGAAAAGATAGCCCCAAACAAGAGACAGTGAGTGCCTCACTTAAAAGACATGTACAAAATTGAGAGACCCATTGAGATCTGTCTTCCAAAACACAACTTTCTGCAATAACGGTATTTATAACACTGAGTCCTTGTTATCCTCATGACTGTCTATCTCTGCCACTAGATTTTGAACTTCTTGACAAGAGATTTGTTATAAGGCTCCTTATTTAGTATATGACACATAGTTGGGATCTCAAATGTATTTGTCAAATAATAATAATTTGATCTAAGAAACATCTGAAATGCACATAATTTGTACATTCCTAAAGAGATAATTCATATAACTTCAATTAGATAATGGATGTGGAATTTTCTAGAAAGTTATAATGATCAATTTTTTAAGTAAGATGTTTTAATGTCTTGAAAAAAATTCCCCAAATCACTTTCTTTTCCATTTTGAAAAATGGAGCAATTGAATTCTAAGATCAATTTATTACTCAAAGCCTCACCTACGTCTCCATTTTCTTGGATGTCTTTGAACAATTACTGTGAGAAAACACACCCCAAATCTACACTGTCTTCACAGAACAATTCCTGATAAGAATAGTTGTTATGTCTACTTCCATGGACTCTCCCGACTAGGTGAACAAACACGTCTATTTAATTCCCTTATAAAGCCTCCATCTCCCTTGAGCCAAATCCTCCAGGCCTGACTTCTCCATCTCTCCCCTTACACTTCCCTATGTAATAGTCACACTATGAGACTCTCCCTTCCTGGGGTCTAGAAAAGGGTGGCATTATCTTCTGGTGCCCAGTCTCATTCATAGAGTTAGAATTCTCTGAGAGTCATGGAGGTAGTGTTCTGGAGTGTAGACAATTGAGGTGAGGGTCAGGAGGTTTGGAGATTGTTATTAAATTAATGAAAACAATTTCCCTTTGACATTCCAAGGGTGGTCCAGCTCAGAACCAGCTCGACCTGCAGAGGCTATACATTTTTTTATGTGTCCCAAATTATCACCCTCACTGGCTTGTTCTTTCCTACCAGTCTTCAAAAATCCTTGTCCCATCTACCGTTTAATAAATTAGGTACATTGTCTCAAGAAGATCATGACGATAATTATAATTTGAGAAGAGAAGATGGAAACTAGGGAGGAAAGTGCTCACCTATCGTCCTTTTTACATTTGCACATCATTAAAAACATATATGAGCTTTATTGTATTTTATTATCTTTTAATGGGGAACATTTATAAGCATTTATATTTATTTCTATAATTGATGTCCTTAGCCTTTAGCACTTTATAAGATTTCTTAGCATTCACTTAATTTCCTATCTTTTGCTGGATTGTAATTTAGCTGCTTTTATTTTTTCTAGCTATCTAAAAAGTTATAAATCCATGTTTTAATTGTATTAATAGATAATGTTTTAAATATTTTGATGAAGTATAAAATACATGCAGAAAGTGGTACATGTATATCTCATTATATTTTCAGAAATATAAAGCTATAGAAACAGCAAGCATGTCAAGAAACAGAACATTGCTGGTATCTCAGAAGACCTCTTGTCCTCCATTCTAGCCTCTGGCCCTCCAAAATTAATTGTTCCCCTGATTTTTAAGAGCATGAATTAGTTTTGTACTTTATATAAATGGAATTATCCAGTATGTACTCCTTCGTGACTGGCTTCCTTAGCTCAAATTTATGTATGAGTTATATCCACATTGTTTTATGTAGTTACACTGCATTCATTCTCATTGCTATATAGTAGTCCTTTGGGTGAATGTCCCACCATATATCTACCCATCTGACTACTAATGGGCATTTTTGTAGTTTCCAGTTCAGGAGTATTAACAATAGTGCTACTTCTGGCTTCTGCTTGAGATGTAGAAAGCTAGAAAAAGCATAACTCCCACTCTCACAACAAAAAATGCTGCACAATCTACAAATTTATAACTTTGCTTGAACTTGTCAGCTATCTGAGCTTGCAGAACAGACAATTAATCTGAAATCTAAGTAAATACAAGTGTATTTTTACAAGGAGAGATAGAACATGAGCACTTGTTTAACTGGGTCAAATGCTGCCGGACATGCATGAGAATTCAGGTGAAATTTTTATTGAACTGTTAAGGCCAAGTGATGGGTCTCAAGAGCATACAGAATTTGTGAGGATGTAGATATAAGGGAAACATGCAGCTGTTCTCAGGCTCTGCTGTATGCACTTAACCAGTGATCACAAAAAAGATTGATGAGAGTCCAGAAGAAGTGTCCCCTTGTAGTGCAAGCTTGAGGAAAGAGATCAGTAGCAGCTACAGGAAAGTCATAAAACACCACCCAGGGTCTCCTTGCCTGGCACCTCTTCATAATAAAAGTCTTAAACTGCTGGGAGAAGGCAACACACACTATCTTACTTAGGGCAATGGGGAAGGCTTCCCCTGCATCTGGGGGAAGAGCACAGAGAAAACAAAACAATTTCTCCTTTACGAGAGGAGCAAAGATCTGAAGTGGGCCCAGAACTCCCCCCCAGAGAAGGACAGGAACACTGAGAAGACTGCAGCCCTGAGGCCCAGGGACAGTGCCTTTGTAATACTGAAACTTAATGAGAAGAACAGAGGATACACTTGCTCCCCACCACAGGCTAGGAATCATCAGGTAACAAGTGATAGTTGAATACTGCTGGCAGACGGACAAGAGCATGAAAAGAAACTCTCTGAAGCATAGCATAAAGGGAAGGCCCAAAGCTAAGAGTAGATGAGACATTGAGAAAAATTCTCCAGTAAATCAACACCCAAACTCAAGATAGGGTAGTGCTTGAGGAATCGGAAGCATGTGATGTATGGAAGGTAACCATAGCAACAGTGAATCTTAAATCCAGATGAACTAACTACATTTATGCAAATCCCCAAGCCAAAGTTTTAACAGAAAAAAGCCATGCCTATGTTCAAACATTCAAACTACTTACCTCAGCCTCAAGTGTCCTACACAAGGTATGTCTTTCAACAAGATATATCTTTTCAGTTTCATTAGGTCCCATGTGTTTATTTTTGGTTTTACTTCCATTTCTCTAGGAGGCGGGTCAAAAAGGATCTTGCTGTGATTTATGTCATAGAGTGTTCTGCCTATGTTTTCCTCTAAGAGTTTGATAGTTTCTGGCCTTACATTTAGGTCTTTAATCCATTTTGAGCTTATTTTTGTGTATGGTGTTAGGGAGTGTTCTAATCTCATACTTTTACATGTAGCTGTCCAGTTTTCCCAGCACCACTTACTGAAGAGGCTGTTTTTTAACCACTGTATATTCTTGCCTTCTTTATCAAAGATAAGGTGAATGAAACTTAAAAGCTTTTGCACAGCAAATGAAACCATAAACAAGACAAAAAGACAACCCTCAGAATGGGAGAAAATATTTGCAAATGAAGCAACTGACAAAGGATTAATGTCCAAAATTTACAAGCAGCACATGCAGCTCAATAACAAAAAAATAAGCAACCCAATCCAAAAATAGGCAGAAGACCTAAATAGACATTTCTCAAAGAAGATATACAGACTGCCCCAAACACATGAAAGGATGCTCAACATCATCAATAATTAGAAAAATGCAAATCAAAACTAAAATGAGATATCATCTCACACTGGTCAGAATGGCATCATCAAAAAATCTAGAAACAATAAATGTTGGAGAGGGTGTGGAGAAAAGGAAACACTCTTGCACTGCTGGTGGGAATGTAAATTGATACAGCCACTATGGAGAACAGTATGGATGTTCCTTAAAAAACTACAAATAGAACTACCATATGACCCAGAAATCCTACTACTGGGCATATACCCTGAGAAAACCATAATTCAAAAAGAGTCACGTACCAAAATGTTCATTGCAGCTCTATTTACAATAGCCAGGAGATGGAAGCAACCTAAGTGCCCATCATCGGATGAATGGATAAAGAAGATGTGGCACATATATACAATGGAATATTACTCAGCCATAAAACGAAATGAAATTGAGTTATTTGTAGTGAGGTAGGTGGACCTAGAGTCTGTCATACAGAGTGAAGTAAATCAGAAACATAAAAACAAACACCATATGCTAACACATATATATGGAATCTAAGGAAAAAAAAAAAGGTCATGAAGAACCTAGAGGTAATACGGGAATAAAAACACAGACCTACTAGAGAATGGACTTGAGGATATGGGGCGGGGGGAGGGGTAAGCTGTGATGGTGTGGGAGAGTGGCATGGACATATATATGCTACTGGGCATGAGGTGGTTAGCTGGTGGGAGGCAGCCACGTGGCATGGGGAGATCAGCTCAGTGCTTTGTGACCACCTGGGGTGGGTGGGATAGGGAGGGTGGGAGGGAGGGAGATGCAGGAGGAAGGAGATAGGGGAACATATGTATATGTATGGCTGATTCACTTTGTTATAAGGCAGAAACTAACACACCATTGTGAAGCAATTATACTCCAATAAAGATGTTTAAAACATTAATTAATTAATTAATTTAAAAGAATTGAATGACAACTACAACAAAAAAAAGATATATCTTTTCCCCAAAAAGCAAGGAAAAAAAAAAAAAACTATCAAGAGACAATGCAATCAACAGAAGCAGAAACACACATAACACAGATGTTGGAACAATCACGGAATTTAAAATAATGATAATTAATACCTTAAAGACTCTAATGAAAAGATGTGTAACATACAATATCAGATTGGTAATTTTAGCAGAGAAATGGAAACTAGAAAAAAGAGTCAAATGGAAAAGCTAGAAATGAAAACACAGTAACAGACATGAAGACTCATCAGTAGACTTGACAGAGCTGAGGAAAAAATCAGTGAACTTGAAGATAGGGTAATAAAAATACCCAAATTGAAACAGAAAGAGAATAAAACAGTAGTAATGGCAATAGTAGCAGTAGGAGTAGAAGTACTAGTAGTAGAAGAAGTAGTAGTAGGAGAAGTAGTAGTAGTAGTAGTAGTAGTAGTAGAAGTAGTAGTAGCAGTAGTAATAGTAGTAGTAGTAAGAGTAGTAGAAGTAGTAAGATTAGTAGTAGTAATAGAAGTAATAGTAGTAGAAGAGGAGGAGGAGGGTCAAAAACACAAAACAAAACAAACAAATGAAAAAAAATGGAGTACAGAGAAGGGGAAAAGAGAGTGACAATGGGACAGAAAAAGATACATGTGAAAAATAAAGAGCTGAGAACTTTCCAAAACTAATGATAATTATGACACCAAGCAGGGAAAAAAATAATAAAACAAAACCATACATGCCATATCAAAACTACTAGAAGCCAAATACAAAGAAAAATGTTGAAGGCCACCAGAGGAAAATGACATCTTACCTACAGAGAAATGAAGATAAGAACAATAATAGAGGATGGCTGAGTAGAAGGACGTGCTCTCACTCCCTCTTGCGAGAGCACCGGAATCACAGCTAACTGCTGAACAATCATGGACAGGAAGACACTGGAACTCATCAAGAAAGATACCCCACATCCAAAGACAAAGGAGAAGCCACAATGAGATGGTAGGAGGGGTGCAATCACAATAAAATCAAATCCTGTAACTGCTGGGTAGGTGACTTACAAACTGGACAATACTTAAACCACAGAAGTTGACCACTGAAGTCAAGGTTCTGAGCCCCACACCAGGCTTTCAAACCTGGGGGTCCAGCAACAAGAGGAGGAATTCCTAGAGAATCAGATTTGGAAGGCTAGTGGGATTTGATTGCAGGACAGTGACAGGACTGCGGGAAACAGAGACTCAACTCTTGGAGGGCACACACAAAGTAGTGTGCACATTGGGACCCAGGGGAAGGAGGAGTGACCCCAGGGGAGCCTGAACCAGACCAACCTGCTAGTGTTGGAGGGTCTCCTGCAGAAGTGGTTGGTGGCTGTGTCTCACCGTGAGAACAAGGACACTGGCAGCAGAAGTTCTGGGAAGTACTCCTTGGTGTGAGCCCTCCCAGAGTCCATCATTAGCCCCACCAAAGAGCCTGCAGGCTCCAGTGTTGGGTCACCTCAGGCCAAACAGCCAAAAAGGAGGGAACCCAGCTGTACCCACCAGCAGTCAAGTGGATTAAAGTTTTACTGAGCTCTGCCCACCAGAGCAACAGCCAGCTCTACCCACACCAGTCCCTCTCATCAGGAAACATGCACAAGCCTCTTAGATAGCCTCATCCACCAGAGGGCAGACAGCAGAAGCAAGAACTACAATCCTGCAGACTGTGGGAAAAAAAACCACATTCACAGAAAAATAGACAAGATGAAAAGTCAGAGAGCTATGTACCAGATGAAGGAACAAGATAAAACTCCAGAAAAACAACTAAATGAAGTGGAGATAGGCAACATTCTAGAAAATGAATACAGAATAATGATAGTAAAGATGATCCAGGACCTCAGAAAAAGAATGGAGGCAAAGATTGAGAAGATGTAAAAAATGTTTAACAAAGACCTAGAAGAATTAAAGAACAAACAAACAGAGATGAACAATACAATAACTGAAATGAACATTAAACTAGAAGAAATCAATAGCAGAATAACTGAGGCAGAAGAACGGATAAGTGACCTGGAAGACAGAACGCTGGAATTCACTGCTGTGGAACAGAATAAAGAGAAAAGAATGGAAAGAAATAAAGACAGCCTAAGAGACCTCAGGGGCAATATTAAATGCAACAACATTCGCATTATAGGGGTCCCAGAAGGAGAAGAGAGAGAGAAAGTACCCAAAAAAATATTTAAAGAGATTACAGTCAAAAACTTCCCTACCACAGGAAAGGAAATAGCCACCCAAGTCCAGGAAGGGCAGAGAGTCCCAGTCCCATACAGGTTAAACCCAAGGAGAAACATGCCTACACATACTAATCAAGTTGGCAAAAATTAAAGACAAAGAAAAATTATTGAAAGCAGCAAGGGAAAAACGACAAATAACATACAAGGGAACTCCCATAAGGTTAACAGCTGATTTCTCAGCAGAAAGTCTACAAGCCAGAAGGGAGCGGCATGACATATTTAAAGTGATGAAATGGAAGAATCTACAACCAAGATTACTCTACCCTGCGAGGATCTCATTCAGATTCAATGGAGAAATCAAAAGCTTTACAGACAAGCAAAAGCTAAAAGAATTCAGCACCACCAAACCAGCTCTACAACAAATGCTAAAGGAACTTCTCTAAGTGGGAAACACAGGATAAGAACAGGACCTACAAAAACAAACACAAAACAATTAAGAAAATGGTAATAGGAACATACATATCAATAATTACCTTAAACTTGAAAGGATTAAATGCTCCAACCAAAATACACAGGCTTGCTGAATGGATACAAAAACAAGACCCATATATATGTTGTCAACAAGAGACCCACTTCAGACCTAGGCACACATACAGACTGAAAGTGAGGGGATGGAAAAAGATATTCCATGCAAATGGAAATCACAAGAAAGCTGGGGTAGCAATACTCATATCAGATAAAATAGACTTTAAAATGAAGAATGTTACAAGAGAAAAGGAAGGGAACTACATAATGATCAAGGGATCAATCCAAGAAGAAGAAATAACAATTATAAATACATACACACCCAGCATAGGAGCACCTCAATACATAAGGCAACTGCTAAAACCTATAAAGAGGAAATTGACAGTAACACAATAATAGTGAGGGACTTAACCACCTCACTTATACCAATGGACAGATCATCCAAAGAGAAAATTAATAAGCAAACACAAGCTTCAAAGAACACAATAGACCAGATACATTTAATTGATATTTATAGGACATTCCATCCAAAAAGAGCAGATTACACTTTCTTCTCAAGTGCGCATGGAACATTCTCCAGGATAGATCACATCTTGGGTCACAAATCAAGCCTCAGTAAATTTCAGAAAATTGAAATCATATCAAGCATCTTTACTGACTACAACACTATGAAATTAGAAATCAATTACAGGGAAAAAACCATAAAAAAACACAAACACATGGAGACTAAACAATACGTTACTGAATAACCTAGAGATCACTGAAGGAATCAAAGAGGAAATCAGAAATGCCTAGAGACAAATGACAATGAAAACAAGATGATCCAAAACCTATGGGATGCAGCAAAAGCAGTTCTGAGAGGGAAGTTTATAGCTATGCAAGCCTACCTCAAGAAACAACAAGCGTCTCAAGTAAACAACCTAACCTTAAGCCTAAAGGAATTAGATAAAGAAGAACAAACAAAACCCAAAGTTAGCAGAAGGAAAGAAATCATAAAGATCAGAGCAGAAATAAATGAAATAGAAACAAAGAAGACAATAGTAAAGATCAATAAAACTAAAAGCTGCTTCTTTGAGAAGATAAACAAAATTGATAAGCCATCAGCCAGACTCATCAAGGAAAAGAGAGAGAGGACTCAAATCAATACAATTAGAAATGAAAGCGGAGAAGTTACAACAGACAATGCAGAAATACAAAGCATCCTAAGGGACTACTACAAGCAACTCTATGCCAATAAAATGGACAAGCTGCAAGAAATGGACAAATTCTTAGAAAGGTATAACCTTCCAAGACTGAACCAGGAAGAAATAGAAAATATGAACAGACTAATCACTAGTAATGAAATTGAAACTGTGATTAAAAATCTTCCAACACGATGCAGGGGACACGGGTTCATGCCCCGGTCTGGGAAGATCCCACATGCCGTGGAGCGGCTGGGCCCGTGAGCCATGGCCGCTGAGCCTGTGCGTCCGGAGCCTGTGCTCCGCAACGGGAGAGACCACAACAGTGAGAGGCCCGCGTACCGCAAAAAAAAAAAAAAAAAAATCTTCCAACAAACACAAGTCCAGGACTAGATGGCTTCACAGGTGAATTCTAACAAACATTTAGAGATGAGCTAACATCCATCCTTCTCAAACACTTCCAAAACTTTGCAGAGGAAGGAACACTCCCAAACTCATTCTATGAGGCCACCATCACCCTGATACCAAAACCAGACAAAGATACTACAAAAAAAAATTACAGACCAATATCACTGATGAATATAGATGCAAAAATCCTCAACAAAATACTAGCAAACAGAAGCCAACAACACATTAAAAGGATCATACACCATGATCAAGTGGGATTTATCCCAGGCATGCAAGGATTCTTCCATATACACAAATCAATCAATGTGATACACCTTATTAACAAATTGAAGAAGAAAAACCATATGATCATCTCAATAGATGCAGAAAAATTTTTTGACAAAATTCAATACCGATTTATGATAAAAACTTTGCAGAAAGTGGGCATAGAGGGAACATACCTCAACATAATAAAGGCCACATATGACAAACCCACAGCAAACATCATTCTCAATGGTGAAAAACTGAAAGCATTTCCTCTAAGATCAGAAACAAGACAAGGATGTCCATTCTCACCACTATTATTCAATGTAGATTTGGAAGTCCCAGACATGGCAATCAAAGAAGAAAAAGAAATAAAAGGAATACAAATTGGAAAAGAAGAAGTAAAACTCACTGTTTGCAGATGACATGACACTATACTTAGAGAATCCTAAAGATGCCACCAGAAAACTACTAGAGCTAATCAATGAATTTGGTAAAGTTGCAGGATACAAAATTAATGCACAGAAATCTCTTGCATTCCTATACAGTAATGATCAAAAATCTGAAAGAGAAATTAAGGAAACACTCCCATTTACCATTGCAAAAAAAAGAATAAAATGCCTAGGAATAAACCTACCTAGGGAGAGAAAAGACCTGTATGTAGAAAACTATAAGACTCTGCTGAAAGAAATTAAATATGATGCAAACAGGTGGAGCGATATACCATGTACTTGGATTGGAAAAATCAACATTGTGAAAATGACTCTACTACCCAAAGCAATGTAGAGATTCAGTGCAATCCCTATCAAATTACCAATGGCTTTTTTTTTTTTTTTTTTTGCAGTACGCGGGCCTCTCACTGTTGTGGCCTCTCCCGTTGTGGAGCACAGGCTCCGGACGCGCAGGCTCAGTGCCATGGCTCACGGGCCTAGCCACTCCACGGCATGTGGGATCTTCCTAGACCGGGGAGCGAACCCGTGTCCCCTGCATCGGCAGGTGGACTCTCAACCACTGTGTCACCAGGGAACCCCACCAATGGCATTTTTTACAGAACTAGAACAGAAAATCTTAAAATGTGTATGGAAACACAAAAGACCCCAAATAGCCAAAGTGGTCTTGAGGGGAAAAAAACAGAGCGGGGGGAATCAGACTCCCTGACTTCAGACTATATTACAAAGCTACAGTAATGAAGACAATATGGTACTGGCTTAAAAACAGAAATATAGGTCAATGGAACAGGATAGAAAGCCCAGACATAAACCCATGCCCCTATGGTCAACTAATCTATGACAAAGGAGACAAGGATATACAATGGAGAAAAGACAGTCTCTCCAATAAGTGGTGCTGGGAAAACTGGACAGTTACGTGTAAAAGAATGAAATTAGAACACTCCTAACACCATACACAAAAATAAACTCAAAATCGATTAGAGACCTAAATGTGAGACTGGACACTATAAAACTCTTAGAGGAAAACATAGGAAGAACACTCGACATAAATCACCACAAGGTCTTTTTTTATCCACTTCTTAGAGTAATGGAAATAAAACCAAAAATAGACAAATGGGACCTAATGAAACTTAAAAGCTTTTGCTTTTGATGTTGCTGACAAGACCTAAAAATAATTCCTTAAAAAACCTACCAAAAAGACCACCCCCAGAATGAGAGAAAATATTTGCAAACGAATCAATGGACAGAGGATTAATATCCAAAATATATAAACAGCTCATGCAGCTCAATATTAAAAAAACAACCCAATCCAAAAATGGGCAGACCATATGACCCAGCAATCCCACTACTGGGTATATACACAGAGAAAATCATAATTCAGAAAGACACATGTACCCCAATGTTCACTGCAGCACTATTTACAATAGCCAGGACATGGAAGCAACCTAAATGCCCATAGACAGACGAATGGTTAAAGAAGAAGTGGTACATATATACAATGGAATATTACTCAGTCATAAAAAGGAACAAAATTTTGTCATTTGTAGAGACCTGGATGGACCTAGAGACTGTCATACAGAGTGAAGTAAGTCAGAAAGAGAAAAACAAATATCGTATATTAATTCATATATGTGAAATCTAGAAAAATATTACAGATGAACTGGTTTGCAAGCAGAAATAGAGACACAAATGTAAAGAACAAACCTGTGGATACCAAGGGGGGAAAGCGGGGCGGGGTGGGGGGGGCGGGTGTGATGAATTGGGAGACTGGGATTGACATATATACACTATATGTATAAAATGGATAACTAATGGATAACTTATTACCAGCTGCTCTGGTAATAAGAACCTGCTGTGTAAAAAAATAAATAAAATAAAATCAAAAAAGAAAAGAACAGTAATAGGCTTTTCATCAGAACCACACAAACCAGAAGAAAATAAAACGGCATTTTAAAGTACTGAAAAAAACTGTCAATACATTATACTCACCCCAAAAAAAAAAGTCTTTTAAAAATGAATGAGACAAATATTTCTCAAAGCAAAACAGAAAACTCATTGTTAGAACACCCATATTTGAAGAAAGATCAAAGAAATTTGTAAAGGCAGAAGGAATATGATACCACACAGAAACTGGACTCAACACAAGATAAAATGAAGAGGAATGAAAATGGAATTAATAAAGTAAAATAAATTTTTCTTTATTCTTGTTTTAATAGCTCTAAAAGATAACTGTTTAAAGCAAAAGTAGTAGCAATGAATTGTGTTACAACATATGTTAAAGTAAAATGTATGATAAAAATAATACAAAAGATATGAAAGAGAAATTGGGAATAACATTCATGTGAATGAAGAGAGTCCATTGTATTTAAGAAAAATATTGAACTCCATGCTTTCTGGGACCGCCGCCCCCCCTCTTCCTATGGAACTACCAGGGTGGCCAGAAGTGCACCAGACATAGCCACTCTCAGCACCCAGGCTGGACAAGGTGAAGCTCTGATCAACCCCTGGAGTCAAGGGCTGCAGAGCCCCTCCTAAGACAAGCCCAAGGAGAAAGGAAAGCTAACTATTCTTATCTACTCCTGCTGTCTACTTCTCTGGAGTCCTTGACATATTTTTTCAGACACTGGAGAAAGAATTTATGCTTTCTCTCCTGGCTGTAATTCAGCTTCTTTTCTGGGGCTCCAGATCTTGGGACAAAAGCCTCTCTCTGTAGAAATGCAAGTCTTCAGGCCACCTGGACTATGGAAGGGACGGTTCCCTGGTGGCATTTACTTTCCTTTCTGCTCTCTCTTCCACCACAGCAAAGGAACCCACTTAGAAGTAATTTACAACAGAAGTAGAAAATCCAATCTCTTGGGCAGGAAAAATCTAGAAGAAAAAGCTGCAAGTAAAGCTCAGCAAGGTCGAATTTGAGACGGCAATAGCTGCAATTTCGATTGTGGGCCAAACCTGCAACGGCTGAGCGAACTCTGGGAGCTGCCTGGCACTGCCCAGCTCTAGGGGTGCTGAACTGAGCTAAAGAGGTTGGCAGGTGGTGATGAAGACAGGGCAAGGCTAGTATAGGCACCTTCCAAAGAGGAGGCAAGGGGAAGGCTGGGGATGTGACACAGACCCAGCTGTACCTCCAAAGCTGCCTATACCATCTATCATGGTCTAGTAAAACCTGAGTAGCGAGCAGCTACCTGTGTGAGATGCAGGCCTGAAACACACAGCAAGATGGAATCTGCTGGCAGCAACCAGCTCAGGCTGGAGGGCAAAAGCAGTTAGTACCATGGAGCTGCTCTGGTAATGCCTGCTTTACAAGGGAGCCTGAGTAGCAGCCAAGAATAAATGGTCCACACCCAGAGTCCAAAATCACCACCAATGTGCCTTTGAGGTGGCTTCTTATGTCACCCTCCATGTGTCCAGGAGACCTCTGCGTACAGTGTCACAGATGAGGTGGGCGGCACCTTCACATGCTCTCCTCCACCTCCTACAACTCACTGGGTCTATGTCTACAGCATGCAAACTTCCAAACACTGAGCCTCAGGACAGAGTGTCACTATAACAAGAAAGCTTCAAGAGCCTCTACGTGCAACTCAACACATTCGAAGCCCTGAGACCACTAAGAACCATACAGTATTAGCTAATTCCACTGTCCCTGTCTCCAAATAAAAGAATACTCCTCTTTCAATGCCCACACATTGTTCCTCCACTTCTCTGACCGTGTCAGTCAAAACCCGATTCCCTAAAAGGATTTGTCTGTTACTTAGACATAACTTTTCACCTAACAAATAGACAAAGATTAAAAATGCCCAGTCCTGGCAAAATTAAAGGGAAATAAAGCATTTGCACACGGGCTTAAGGAGTTTACTCATTGGTACACGTCTCTGAAGGTCAATTTAGCAACGTGTATAAAATGGAGAATGCATACAACCCTGGACTTGGAGTTCCTCCTCTAGGAATTTTTCCAACAGGGACATGTATGAACAAGGATGTTCATTGAAAGCCAACTCATATTGTGGGTAAGTCTGGAGATATTTTCTAGCTCTGGTTCCTGGCTCTGTCACTTAGAAGCTCTAAAACCCTCTGAAACTCATTTTTGCATCGGCAAAATGGGGTTACAGACAGGTTTGTTGTGAAGATTAGACAATATAATGCATGTAATCTGACACATAATGAAAACTCAGTAACTTTTCATTATTGTCCGCTTATTGGAATTCAAATATTTTTCCTATATGTGGATAGCCATCAATAGGATTTGATCAGAATTATGGTAGACCTATGCAATGGAATACATGCAGGCTTTCAAAAGAATAAAATATCTATATACATGTTGAATATCAAAAAAACCCACAGATTTCAGAAGAGCTTGTGTGTGTATTGTGGGTCTATGCATCTCTGTATGGATGTGACTACATCTGGTGTGGGTGTGTCTGTGTGGCGTGTATGTCTGCATTGTGTGTGTCCTGTGTGTATATTTGTGGTGTACGTGAGTTTTCTGTGATTATCTGCAATGGGTTTATGTGTGTGAGTTCTGCATGCATACCTTCAGTATGTGTATGAGAGATCTATGTGTGTCTGCAGTGTGTGCGTGTGTGTGTATCTTGTGCACGTGTGTGAGTTCTGTATGTGTCGGGAGTGTCTGTGTGTAAATTCTCTGTGTGTCTACAGGGTGTAAGGGACTGCTGTGTGTGGTATGTGTGTATCTGCAGGGTGTGTTTGTGTGTCTGTGGGGCATGTCTGTGCGGTGTGTGAGTTCTGTGTGTTCATGTGTGGTATATCTGCATGTGAGTTCTGTGTGTCTCTTGGTGGGGGAGGGGTGTCTGCAGGGTGTGTGTATGAGACCTGCATGTGTATCTGCCAGGTTGTGCAAGTTCTATGTGTGTGTCTACAGGGTGTGCAGGTGCCTGCCTAGGTAGTAAGATCAGAAGGTGAATAAGTACCTGGGCTCAGGAGTGAAGGAAGCCTGGGTTAGGTTCCTGCCCTGTCACATAATAGTGCAACATGGAGAGATTAGACAACTCCTCTATTTCTAGTTTCTTCATCCATTAAAAATAAAACTGTCACCTCCAGCCCCTGGGCCATGTGAGGATTAGATAATAGAATGCATGGAAAGCACCTAACACAATTTCTGACATAGTAGGTGCTCAAAGTGGTCCAGCTATTGTCATCATGTCCACATTTATAGAGAGACATCTGGACAGATGTTGTCTCATATCTTAACCCAGCTGGATGATAGCAATTGTTGTGTATTTAATTTTCTCTTTATAATTTTCTATGTTGTGTGGCTATTTTGCATGCACATATATTATCTCTGTAATGAAAAAAGCAATACATACTCTTTTCAACAAAAGTTGCCTCCACGAGGTAGGTAAAACACCCTTCAAACACCGACCCCCATGTCAAGAATCTCTATCTTTCAGAATGCATCTCTACGCATCCCCAAAATTCCCATCCTTATTGTATTACTGTATGTAATCCAGCACTTCCGGATTAAGAGCCCAGACTGTGATGTTCTGTCCAGAAAGCCCTGCTTTAAATTCCCATGATAACTGGTATTGACCAGTTGTTGGGGCCACTTTCTATCTTAATCCCACTAGAACTGAGTTTTCTAAACAGATTAACTTATTGTCACCTTGGAAGGGATGGTGGTAAAAGGCGGCTCACCATCAGCCTTGGTGGGGGCGGAGGGCGGGGAGAGACGCCGGGAGTGGTGGAGACAAGCCCTTGGCGGAGGGGGATTTCAGAGGTGAGCAGTTGCCACCCTGGGCTGGCGGGAGCAGGGTGACAGTAAGCTCTGCATGAGTGGGGAGGGGGTGCAGGGAGACTAAAGGAAAAATTCACTTTCTTTACGATTTGGTTCAGGTCAGGTCCCCCCACAAGGGCAGGGTTCCGTTTAGCATGTTTATCAGAATCATTTGGAGAGCTTGTTAAAAATGCGGATTCCAGGGCTTCCCTGGTGGCGCAGTGGTTGAGAGTCCACCTGCCGATGCAGGGGACACAGGTTCGTGCCCCGGTCCGGGAAGATCCCACATGCCACATAGCGGCTGGGCCCGTGAGCAATGGCCGCTGAGCCTGCGCGTCCGGAGCCTGTGCTCCACAACGGGAGAGGCCACAGCGGTGAGAGGCCCGCGTACCGCAAAAAAAAAAAAAAAAAAAAAAAAAATGCAGATTCCAGGCAACCATTCCCTCCCACCAAGAGATTCTGGTAGAGGTATAAAGAGGTATAAATCACCTCATCTGATTCCCAGGTGAGGACTGGATTCATCTTTGGGAAGCAATGAGGAAGGTCCCAGGGGATCAAAGTCTCACCGCGAAAAACCGAGTTTTCATAGCTGTGTGTCTTCAGTTTAGTTACACAACCTCTCTGGGCTCTTCACGCCAAGGAAGTAAGGGTGACGGTCCAGAACAAAATGATGATGAGGTTACTAAGGATGGCCAGTTTCTGTGTAAAAACAGAAGCTGGTTGATTTGAAGCCAAAGCACAGTTTTCCCATTCTCTGAGAGGGGTCAGTGTGCTCTGAGGATGGTTTCTGACCGCCGGGTTGCCAGGCCTGTCTCCCCTGTGTCAGAAGCTTCTGCGGACCTTCCCGGTTCCTGGTCCCGCGGCTGCAGGCTGTCTGCGAGTGTGCTCCGCTGCCCCCTGGTGGTCTTGTCTGGGAAGGGGACCGGTCTCTTTCCCGACTGGGCTTTATCCAGCCCCGAGCGAACACAAGGCCCCTGGGCCATAGGTGGAGAAGGGAGGAGGGGTCCACGAGGGCCGATTTCTGACACAGTGGAACCTAAAATCCCCTCTTCTCCTGGCACCATCACCACCTGCTCGCTGATGCTGGAGCTGTCACAGTGGAGCCTCACCACCTTGCCTCAGGGTTTCACGTTCCTGGATGCTTCCTGCACCCTGAGCCAGACTCTTGCTGGGAGACGCACACAGGGAAGGGGAGACACACCTGTTGCCTCTGGAGCTGGAAGAGACGAGTTTGACCCAGGAGATCACTGCACATGTGGGAGAAGCCATGCAGAATTTTGCACCAGAAGGGGTTTCAAGGCCAGCCCCGGGAGAGCACACTGCAGGCTGTGAGCATCATACAGCTCCAGCAAGAAGGACCAAAGGAGAACCCTGTGCTCATAGGGAAACCTAGGCCTCAGGGCACTGCCATGTGCAAGGCAGGCGCTACAGAGAAAACTCGCTTCAGCCACCATCCTGGGAGGCCCATTGTTACAAGCCTGACCTTTCTGACCTTCCTGTTTAGGCCTTATTAGGCTGTACACTCCAGAGTCTGAGTCCACCACCAAGTCCCCTCCCTGCTGCCCACAGTGAAACACCCCTGCCCTGGACCCCCAGGGTGGGGATTTGGGTCAGCCTGATGCCCCTACTTAAGCCTTCCTGAGTCAGAACGTCACTTTGGTTATCATATTCCTTAGAGACCCTGCTGGTGTCAAAGGCCGCAGGATCTGAGGGTGGGTTAGTGGTAGAGTCCATAGAGGGCTACGTGCCATCCTCTAACACGTGGTGTGGACATGGTCTGGCCACAAGGAGCAGACATTTGGGAAGTCCATCACTCCACCGTGTCCCTGCGTTTGGGCATACGCTCCCTGGGATTGAGGGCTTGCTCACTTCATAGGCTGTGCCCCCTCCCACCCCTACGTGAGAATGGAAGCCAGGGCTGGGGCTCCCAGAGCCATCACCTCTCATAGGCAGCCCCAGATGGTGTCATGAGAGAAGGAGGGAGATGGGGGCGTCTAGGCGACCCTCTTAAGCATGGGGGAATGAACTAGACTTCTGCTCGGCAAGCTGTTCTAGCTTCGGGCCCCACCATTATTTCCATCACAGGCTCTCTGGAAGGGCATATTAGAGCCGGCCTCCTTTAATGAGACAGAGTGTAAAGGAGCCTGTTGACAGCCACAAAGCTACGTATAAATATGACATCTTCACCACCACTGTCAACCCTGCACTGGAAGTGATCTTACTGGAGTTGTAATCACTTTCCTTTTTTTCCCCTGAGATTCCATTACCCACCAACCAACGACTACTTCCCCCCTTGCTTGTTTTCTTTTTCCCCTTAGAAAACAATCCCCCACATCTGTTTCAATTTAAACAGAAAGAGGTAACACAAATTACAATGACAAAGAAGATGAATGATTGTATTTTTATAATGAATTGGGTGTACATAGATTGATTTTAGCATAATTTATTCCATTTAACTCTTACAGAAACCCAGATGATGCAGGAATACACCCAGTTCTAGAGACAAAGGGACAAAGGCTCAGAAAGGCCAAAATAGGACGTGGCAAAGCTAGATCTGGTCCTCGAATCTGAACCCCATATTCTCCTTATTTTATAAGTTCCTGGTCTTGGTGCTTGCCCGTAATTCCCAGTGCTGTTTCTTAGCCCTGCCCCTATAGGCCTGACACCATCTCTCCTCCACTCTTTTATTCCAGAGAGTTAGGGGCCTGATGTCTGTCTGGCCTCTTACTCACAAGCTCTCATTCTCCGCCAGGCACACTTTACAGGTGCAACTCGGGTCAGATGATAGCATGCTAGTGGCCCACAGAACAAGGAATGTTTGCAACCTGGTCAACCAGATGGAACATTCCACACCCACCACTCCTGCTCCCCCAGGAGAGGTTAGCTCAAGGCACTTTCTCTTATTCCATCCTCCCTTCCCCCGATGTACACATTGCTCATGACACAGCAGTCACTGTCCTCTCAGTATGGCCAATGGCTCAGGCCTCAGGGCTGACCTCTCGCTGCTTTCCTCTTCCTAAAACTAAATCCTGCCCCCAAGTCACTGTCCCAGTGACAGCAATGCCATAGTGAGTAGATAAGGATGGAAACCAGAAGTGTTTTCCTCACTTGACTTTAGGACACACAGCCCCTGCTTCCTACTTACCCCTCTGTCTGTTCCTTCTCAGCCTTTTTTTTCCTGGGGCTCCCTGGTTCTCCCAACCTGTAAACTTTGCAGAGCCCAGGCCCAGTCCTTCCTCTCTTCCTGTCTAGACTCACTCTCCCTGGGACATCATCCAGTCCCTGGGGACTTCCAATACCAAATATATATCCTGATGCCTCCTACCTCTACTACATATGACACCTTCACTTTGATGTTACATCAAAGATAATATGGTTGTCTTAATCCATTCAGGCTGCTGTAACAGAATACCACAGCCTGGCTGGTTTACAAACAACAAAACTTATTGCTCACAGTTCTGGAAGCAGGAAGTCCAAGATCAGGGCACTGGAAGATTCGGTGTCCGATGAAAGCCTGCTTACTGGTTCATAGACAGCTGTCTTTTTGCTGTAAACTCACATTGTGTAAGGGATTAGGGAGCTCTCTGGGACCCTGTAAAAGGGCACTAATGCCATGCATGAGGGCTCCACCCTCACAACCTAATCACCTCCCAAAGACCTCTTAATACTGGCACGTTTGGGATTGGGTTTCAACATAGGAATTTTGAGGGAATGCAAATATTCAGTCTGCTGCATTGGAGAAAGCCAACCTCTTCATTTCTCCTCAAGCCTGATTTTTGGACAGTATCCTAGCATCTCAGTAGAGGCAACTGTCTTTTCAGTCACTCAGGCATGAAGTCATTCCTGACTCTTCTTTTCTCTCCCACCCTCCATCAACCTGCCAGTAAATCCCATCAGCCCCACCATCTACATGTACCTGAAATCCAACCACTCTTCCCCCTCCATGCCCCGTCTGCTCCCAGCCCCTCATCTCCCTCCTGAATCACTGCAATGATCCTGACTCTCCCTGCCTCTGCCCCCGCCCCTCCTCAGCATGTTGTCAGGATGGCAGTTCCTCATGCACCCACAGCAGGAGCCAGGGCCTCACACCGATCTTCACAGCAGATGCCGTGCACCCCAGCCTGCCCAGGACCCTATCGTTTATGTCTGTCCTTGTGTGATTCCAAACACCACACCCTTTCACTATCAAAAGGCACCCACTGGATAATGCATCATGTGTTGTCCCCCCAACATGCACGTCCGTGATCTGGTCCTTGTTCCTTGGTGCCCTCCGTCCTCCTTCTCTCCCCTCCCCCGGCCTAGTTGTCCCTGCCCCACCAGCTGTGTCTTCTGCCTCTATCTGAAACCCTCTCTCCCCAGGTAGCCTTATGTCTCCTTCCTCATTACCTTCAGATGCTTCCTAATAATGCCTTGTACACCCCCCTCTCAGGACAACATCCTGCTCACCGTCCACCGTCCTTATCTTTCTGGATCCTTCCTCAGAGCAGTTATCCTCACCTGGCAGCTACCTTTGTATTGCCTTGCTTCACTCATTAGAAGGTAAGCTTGCCGAGCCCAGGGCTTTTTCTTTCTGCTCATGGCTTCATCTCCGGAACCTAGAACATAGGAGGTGCTTAGTAAGTATTGTTAGAAGAATAAAGGAATGAGTGGATGAACGAATGTCCAGAATCAAGGCAAGTCACAAACTGTGGAGCTTTTCTCTTCCTGTGGACGCTTTAAAACCTGTTACATCCCGTTACGATGCACACAGGGCAGCTTAGATCAATGTAAACCAAGTAAGGGCCGGGCATCATCAGTAACTCATTCTGGGCTGAGGTTGAGAAGATGTGACATTTGGGTGGACTGTATCACTGAGGCGCATCTCAGGACTCCCTGAGCCTTTGCTTCTTTATCTGTAGAATAAAATGTCTAAAATTGTTTCTGGCACCAAAAATCCACAGGTGGGTCCCAGAAATCCACAGGTTGGGTCCCAGAAATGTGACAGCACAAAAGAGAAGAGAAAATAAATGGAATCATCAGGAGAGTGATGATTGCTACCTTCCTGCCCTGCTGTGTGCTCCCAGCATTACCCACTATCTCAGAAGGTGTTACCTGACACATGCGTGCTCTGGAAGCCCTGGGACCAGGACAGACACAGGGACAAGGAAGTGCCAACGTCCTTTAGAGTGCTGCCCTCCCCAGAGGGCTCTGACCTTTATACGTTAATGGGCAGTGACCTTATTTGTGAGCTGTATGTATCAACATATTTAAGTGTACTAGCTGCTCACTGACCAACAACATCACCTCAAGTCATAACCTTGAAACAGGAAATGCAGAAGAAATGCATTTGGGGGAACAGAGAACACAAAGTGACCTTCCTGGGGGGGAATAAGGTCCCAAACTGCATGGATCCCATATGTCATGGGGAATGTGCCTGGGCAGGGGAAGAGATGAAAGAGGTAGCCCAGGACACCTACCCAGTGTCACACCCACCACAGTCCTAGGTTTCCTGGAGGTCTAACCTTGTTCTCTGCTCTCGGAAACTTAATGGAAATGCCAGATCAGGGATTGGGCATGATTATTTATTCTATAAAATATTATTATATATTTTGTTACATGTTCTATGTATACAGGATATTTATAATATATATAATAACTACTGAATATGAATGGGGGTGGGAACAGAGATCCTAAAAGATCTATCAGAAATAAAATTAAATCATCTTAGAATTAAATTTTAAGTCCAAGGGAGATTATTAATTTATTTGCAAAAGAAAAAAAATCAGTTTACACAAACTAAGAATAAACTGATTTTCAAGTAACCAAATCAGACCCCAGCAGCAGGGAGCTGGCAGGAAGGGAAATGGGCCAATCTCTGGTGCCAACAGGCATTTTTCTCTTTCCAGTCCCTCCTTCACTGCAGCCCCCAGCCCGGACTCTGTGCTCTCTCCCCACGCCTATGCTTACGTTCTTCCCTCGTTCCCACTGAGAGGCCTCTGGAATCCTGTCCATCCTTCAAGGCCAGGTTCAATGGCCCGCTCCCCAGTTTCCTCGGGCTGGGCCTTTTCCTCCTAGGGCAGTGGTAGCTTGGGCATCATCTGCAGGCCCCCAGCACAGGAGCAGCCACATGCTATAGTCTGCCTCGCCCCTGTCTCCCCGGGCTCCTCCCACCCCCAGCTGTGAAAGGACCAGGTCACAGAATCAGGTGGGAAGACAGAAGATCCGCTCCAGATCTGGCAAGCCAGCAGTACTTTCCTGGAGCTCCTTGAAGAAATGAACCCTGTTCTCAGGGTGGGCCTTGTTCTCAGCAGTCACCCCAGCACCAGCACCAGTGCCTGGAGTGTGATGGGCACATAATAAATAGGTGTTGAGTTAGTGAAGGAACAAACAAGTAAATAAATGAAATACGCATGTACTCACAAATATCTATTTGGACATATTTTGCTCCCCTAGGCTCCATCCTGGGTTACAATCCATCAGTTCATTTGCTACTTAGAGCCTTCAGGATGGGGCTGGCTCTGCATGGTATCAGGTTATGAAAACAATCTTGAGACCAGTATTCTGTTCGAAATTTACCTCCCACTGGCGCCCTCACCCTCAGTCAGTATGCAATCTATTGCCAAGACTCTGGTTCACAGCGTTATACATACACTGAGTTTATAATCAGAATCTAGCAGAATCTATTTTAAATACATGGGGACTACAGTACATATGAATATGCTAATCAACTAAGCTTAATAGTTCTCGTTTGTATTAATGCAAATTAGGCAGCCGCATTTCCCACCAAATATTTTCCTTGGTATTTACCGACGAAATCAAGGTCCTTCTAATAAGTTCTAATATTTAATCTAAAAGCTCTAAAGAAGGTGCTTTAGTTGAGCATAATCTAATTTCACTGAGCAAAATTGCATCTAAAAGCAATATAAAGTTACAATTTGTTCCTTGTCAAATAGTAAAAATGGCCTTTAAATTTTACATGGTTTTGACCTTTGGGTTTTGCATTTCAATTAAACTTCCCTCAGAGCCCAGAGGATCAAATGTTCCCTGAGTGTGAATTGGGTCCTGGTGAGAGGTGGCAACTGGCCCTCTGCTTCTTTCCTTTTCAAACTGACATCTGTCTTCCTTTTGACACAGAGCAGAAGTTTCTCCCTCAGTGGCTGGAGCAGAGGTAAACAGAAATACCAGGTCTGGACAATGTCTTTTCTTTAGACCCTTGAAATTTCTACAAGTCAATTTTCAAAATGCATTCCTGGATCAGTGCACCATGTTGCCAGACTTCCTATTACAGGTCTGAGAGTGACCCAGCCTCCCCTCTAAGCCATGTTTGAGCAAGAATTTTACCTTTACAATACTTATGGGCATCTCTTATTTTGCTCAGGTTTCAAAAGAATCTGGGATGCAGAGGAGGAGAGGTCATCTTTTGACTTTTGATAGAATCAGGTGCTTGGGTCTACAAGGCTATGACGCCACTCAATAGCCATCCTCCCCTTTCTTCTTGGTAATAGAGTCCAGTTTTTATTCAGGGCAATGATGCCCCCCGCCCAGCTAAAATACTGCTTTCCGTAGCTTTCCTTGCAACTAGTAAAATAAAAAGATAGAAAAAGTCCTGGCTTTCTAATGACATGACATCTTACCAGCCCTGGCTGTTACTTCCAGGCATCTTTTTACATGGTAGAAAGAAATCAGATGAGTTTTTACATTCTATGCAACTGAATCTAATCACATTTTTTTGTGAAATTAGTTAGCACAGTTCCTGGTACATAAGAACTCAATAAATTATAGCAATTCGTCAAGAATCAGATAATCAGTTTAGATGACACATCATGGGATCCAACCAAATACAGGGAAAGATAGAGAATAGACAACAACTTCATGTCTACAAAGGTAGAGCATAAATTGAGAACTATATGTAGCAATAATAATGATAACAATATTAGCAAATATTTGAGTTTATAGACACCAAGCACTACACTAAGCATGTTACATGTATTAACTCCTCTGTACCCCCAGCATTCATGCAGCACTAGAAATATTGTAGGTCTTTGGTAAATATGTGTTCAATAAACAAATATACTGAAAGATGACACCTTGCTTACCTGGATCTGAACCTGACATGCTCACTACCTGAGTAAGATCTAGGTCAAATGTCACACTAACTCTTCAGTTCCCTAGACAACATATCCCTTTGACCATGGTTTCACCAAGGTTGGGATCATTTTATCTCCAACTAACTGGGGAATTCTCATATGTAAGTATCATACCTGTCTTCCCTCAAAAAGGGGATTTTATCAATGCATCTCCTCCCTGAGCTTTGCAAACATATAGCACTCTTCAAGATTTTGCCACCTCCCTGACCTGGGTGGTTCCAGGATGACCACTTTGACAGAGCCTCCTCAGTGGCCATCTGACACGCCATAGGGCTAGGCCAGCAGAGAATTTTGGAGCTTCCATAATAACCTACCAGGAGCAGAGTACTAGCAGAGCTCATCTTTGCAATGGCCTCCTGAGTTGGAATACTATTTTATCCAAAACACACTAAAGATCAGAAACATTGTGACTTCTTGCAGTCATTCAAACTTACTAAGTACCTACTATGTGCTAAGCTATCAATTTCAACAATATCAGGGAGAAGATGGCATATTACTTGAAGGAGCTTAGAGTCCAGTGGGAGAGATAGACCCATAAATAAATAAAAACCATACATTTGACTGGTGCTCTAATGAAAGTATCAAATATCATGGGGACATATTGGGGCTAATAAGATTGGAGGTACTGTTGGAGCTGAGGCATAGGTAAGGGCAGAGATAGGAACAGAGGGGAATGTATTGCAGGAAAAGAGTTCAGTTACACAGAGATACTGGGGTAACTGGGGTATAGGCATGATGCCTTTGTAATATGCCCGCTTGACAGGCTGAACTACATTTCCCATAATTTCCTTTCTTGTATATTTACGGTCAAGGTGAGCCACAAGGGACATTCCTGGGAGATTTGGGGGTAGGGACGCAGAAGTGAAGCAGCAGCCATTCCATAATTCACACATTGTTGCCGATTTGTTGATTCCCCTCAGTGTCCTAAGCAGCAGCCGGGTGAGCAATTCCACCGCTTTCCCTCCGATCTGCCTTCAGTTCCTCTGGCTTCTGCCCGGCTTTGTGATGGGGCCCCGGCTCCTGCACTATAACGTCATCACCAAAATCAGAGGCAACAAGCCTCTGAAGCACAGGTTTCAGGCTGGGCTCTTGGGTCTCGACTTGTGCTTGTGAGCTGCAGCCTTCCCAGGATCTTCCTTCCCTGCCTACCTGACTTCAGACCTCAACCTCCAGCATCAGATGAGGACACTGTAGCCTCATAGAACTGCTTAACCAGCTCCCACAATTGTGTAAGCCTGTAGCAAAATCTTTAATATATATACATGTATATATCTCTTACTGGTTCTCCTCCTCTGGTTGAATCCTGACCGATACAGAATCCTCATCAGAAGTGGGGTGCTGCTGTAACAAATACCTAAAATGTGGGAGTGGCTTTGGGACCAGAGTAGAGGCTAGAGGAATTTTGAGGAGTATCATGGAGAAAACCTAAATTGCCTTGAGTAGACTATTAGTAGACATGCACAAGGCGATGCTAGTGACAGCTCAGAAGGAAGTGAAGAACATGTTATTAGAAACTGGAAGAAAGGGGATCCTTGTTACGTAGTGGCAGAAAGCTTAGCAAAATTGTCATCTGCTGCAAAGGGAAAGCAGAACTTATAAGGGATGAACCTGGTTATCTAGCTGATTTCCAAGCAAAGGCCCTGCCAGGTTTCTTCCTGCTACTTACAGTAACACAAGAGAGGAGACAGAAATTGAGGAAAGTACTGTTAAATAGAAAGGAATCAGGACTTGATGGTTTTGAAAACTCTCGCCTCTCCAGGTGGCAAAGCATGCTGAAACTAAGAAATGACTTCCGAGCACGTCAGGGAAACAGGGCGCAGAGTTGAAGTCCTATCTAAGGATGAAGCCACTCCCTTCCTAGAGCTGCCTGAATCACCTCTGATACGCTACTTATTTCAGGCTCTAATTCTTTGAGAACCAACCTAAAATACATCTTTATTTTTTTCTAAATTCCAGGGACTTGAAGCTCTCCCTCAGATTCCGGGCCATCACTTTCTCCTAGCTGTCACCCTGCTCTTGGGCTACTGTCTCTCGGTGCCTTTTGTGGAGTTCTTTTCTTAAGTCTAGCTCAAAAACTGGTGTTGCCCAGAGGTCCTCACTCACCTCTCCTAGGGGATTTTGTACCATCCCACAGCTTCAAATGTCAATTTGCACATTAACACCTCACCTGAAACTTGTATTCAACCCTGTCCTCACTCCTAAAATACAGCATATCTACCCAGCCTCCCACTGGAAATCTATACAGCAGTGCTCTAAAGGCATCTCCAGCTCACACAGCCAGAACTGATATTCCTCTCTCTCTCTCTCTGTCTCCGTCTCTGTCTCTCTCTCTCTCTCTCTCTCACACACACACACACACACACACACACACACACTAGAGCCAATCTCCTTTTCTAAGACTTACCACCTAGTCTATGAAACTAGACCACCTGACTGGAACTAATTCACCTCATTTGAGTCCCAGCTCTACCTGATTGTGATAGCTTGGACAAGTTTTTTTTTTGTTTTTGTTTTTTTTTTTTACCTTTCTGTGTCTCACCTTCTCTTGGGTTAATAATAGCTCTTATATCATTAGGTCTTGTGAAGCTAATATGAGTTCCACACGTAAAAGAACACAGTACTTGGCACATATTATATTCTCCATAAAGTGTATCTGTCAATATTGGTATATCATCATGAATTGTATCATCCAATAATCCTTGAACTCCCCTATTGCCCTGCGACACACCACTCTTCAACTAATCATCGAACTTGTTCTACCTCCTAAACACCTTCAGAATCCATCCACTTCTCTCCTTCCCAACTGTCACCTCCTTAGTTCAAGCCTTCATGATTCCCCCATTGATCACAAGCAGTGTACAACTGCCATCGCCCCTTACCTAGGTTTCATGTGTCCTGTAACCAAAACAACCCCACCCCAAGATACCTATGTTCAGATCCTTTCTCCGTACTGTAACCAGAATATCCTTCTAAACTAAAACTTTCATCATGGCTCCCCCCTGCATAAGAGGCCTTAAGAATGAATAAATCTTGAGGTTTTAGCCAAGCACAGCAGAATCCATGCTCTCCTGCCTCAGTGCTCACTGTCCTTAGCCCCACCCTCATCCCCCTGCCACTTGTGCTCCAGTCATTTTGAACTATCGGCAAATTTTGAACCGTTTGTACTTTTAACATGTTCTTCCTCCTAGAGTCTTGAGTGCTAAAAAATAAGGACTCTTCGCATCAAGGAATACCCCTATAATCATACCCATATAATGATGTGTCCAGAACTTAGCAACAGGTGAGTAAGGTCTATGGTCCTGGGGCTTGCGATGGGAGGGGTAGGGAGATGGTCAGATCAAGCCCCAGAGTGCCTGCTGTTAGCCCTGGGCTGCTCTGACCACTTCAGAGGGCAGTTCCCAGCTGAATGTGACCCCAAACTCTGCCTTCCTTGCCTCCAAGGTAACAGATAACTCATGGACCGCCAGGTAACGAACCTAACCCTAGGAAAGGTCAGGTAACTCCACCAGTAGAAGCAGATCTTTCCTGCAGCAGTGGGGGAGATTTTCACAGGAGCACTCTGATTGAAAAGCTGTTATGTTACAGGGTTTGGGTTTCCTTCTATTTAAAAAAAAAACAAAAAAACTTGCTTTAAAAAAAAGTAGTCCTCACAGGCTGTCAAGCATCTCCGCATCTCCATTAGAATTCAGAGTATTCCACAGTAATTACAAAACAGCTGTAATGGAAAATTGGTAGTCAAACCCATTTTCTAGCGACTAGAACGGTGAATGGGCTCCATTATGTTCCTAATTCTCATTAACTTAATTTGCATAGGAAACAATGAAGGAATACATAATGAGGTACAGTGGGCGAGCAGCCCAGCCCTCACCCCCTCAGAGCTGGGTTCAACCCACACTGACCCACACGAAGTCCAATGCCCAGCAGGGCTGCTCTCCACTTGGTGACTTGCAATTGCAGATTCAGAGCTAGTTCCAGGATGGGGTCAGGTGAAGGATGATTCTGGAATCGCCTTGCATACGCAGTGCAGGCTACGTTTCTTCTCCCACCCCCACCCGAGCTTCTGGTAAGACAACAAACTGGAAGAGAAGGAGGAGGGAACTTCTTTGGGGGTAAGCAATTTCAGGCTTTGGCTGTGTGTGCACGCATGTGGCTTCCTACAGATCTGGTTTTAAGTGTAATTAGCCCCAGCAAAAGGATGAGATCAGCAGCCAGGGAGCTGGATGGGTTAGGGGTGCCTTGCTGGGCCTGAACTGGGCTCCGTTTAGGAGGTGAAGCCAGCAGGGCCTTATTCCAGTCTCCACTCTAAGCAGTGACCACATCAGACCAGAGGCTTGGCTGGCAGACAGAATGGAACTCAAGATGAGGCAGGGATGGATCACAGCCGAAGCTCCAAGCTCCAAGTTATCTCCTGACTCCATCTACCAAGCTGTGAGTAGTGGAAAGCCAGAAGTTGAACTCTCTAGCGAACTATAAAAATTGAAAAAGAAAAGTGGCACATTCAACTCACTATTATTGACAGCTATGATATTTCAGGCCCTATATTAGACAGTCTCACTGAATCCTTATAGCAAAACTACAAGATAAAATTATGTCCATTTTGCTGATGAGGAAACTTAGGCTCACAATTTGCTATGCTAGGGCTATTTAACTATTCAAAGGCAAAGCCAAGACTGAATCTGTCTTCTGAACCAAGCTAGTCTAGTTAGGCCGATACTTCCCAAACTTGCTTATTTCATGGCACACATGGGAAATGATTAATACAGCTGACCCTTGAAGAGCACAGTGGTCAAAGGCACTAACCTTCTGCACACTCTACATATGATTTATAGTCATCCCTCCATATACACAGTTCTGCATCTGAAGATCCAACAAACCTGGGATTCTGTAGTACTGTAATATTTACCACTGAAAAAAATTTATGTACAAGTGGACCCTCACAGCTCAAGCCTGTGCTCTTCAAGGGTCAACTGTATTTTTATGGAACCTCAGGGTGAAGAAGAGGGGACTTGGAACCTAGAGAAGTTTGCATAACCCCCGACTGGGTGAGAGGATTAATATTTCAAGCTACATGGGTTGGAAAGTCTAGTTCATAGGAAAAATGGTGGCCTCTTGTAGAGATAATCTGAGACTCACCAGGAAGATGAGTATATCCCAACACTGTCACACTGGGTGAGACAGAAGTGCCTGAAATGTGGCACTTCTGAACTTCCAAATCAGTTTGGATCAGTTGTTGCCCTCCCCAGTCCCTCTTCTTATATGCATATTTCTGTGGATGGTGTATAACATTCATCCCATAAAGAAATGTAATGCAAGGAGCATTTATCTTCTTTATTTTTTATTTTTTTACTTATTTTATTTATTTATTTTTGGCTGTGTTGGGTCTTTGTTGCTGCTCACGGGCTTTCTCTAGTTGCGGTGAGCGGGGGCTACTCTTCATTGCGGTGCGCAGGCTTATCATTGCGGTGGTCTCTCTTGCTGCCGAGCTTGAGCTCTAGGTGCACGGACTTCAGGAGTTGTGGCTCGCAGGCTCTAGAGCGCAGGCTCAGTAGTTGTGGCACACGGGCTTAGTTGCTCCGTGGCATGTGGGATCTTCCCAGACCAGGGCTCAAACCCGTGTCCCCTGCACTGGCAGGCAGATTCTCAACCACTGCGTCACCAGGGAAGCCCAAGGAGCATTTATCATGAAGGTGATCAGGGTTTGTTCCCTAACTGCCACTTAATAGCTGAAAGAGTTTATGTAACTCACTTCCAGGGGACTGGACAAGAGAATCTTGATACTCTTAAAACTCTGCAAATTCTTCTACCATGGGCTTTGCTCTTGAGGTGGGATGGGACCAGTGATATGATGCAACCTGCTAAAAGGAAGAACAGCACAGGCAAACTGACCCAAAACAAGTTTTTCCAACAACCAGCTTCTCCCACCTGGTCCACACTACTTTTCACTCCCCAAATCTCCAACAATTTCCTGGGAACCTACTAAGTCCTGGGCATTACACATGGTTTCTAATCCCTATAATAGCACTGTGAGATGGGTTTCCTCATCACCATCAGGTGAGGAAACCATCACAGGGGTTAAAGCTGCACAGCCGAGTGTCTTGTCTCATGTGGGTGTCCAGCTCTCTCTCGCCATGAATGCTGGGCCTTCTCTATATTTTTGCAACAACTTGCTGCCTCTCTTCTAGCAAAACTCTCTGCACCTAGAGTTGATGGCACACTCATTCGCATTTCAGTGAGTTCTCAGGGAGGACTGGGGAACCCAAGCATGTCCCATCTTGTTTGTTCCCCAACCTCATCCTTGGATATGCTGTCTGCATCCAGGAGACCTGGAGACTTATAGTTTAAGCAGAACTTTTGCCTGAGCTGACTGATTGGATTGGTTCTTCAGGTGCCATGCACATGAGGCCCAGACAGAGTCAGCCTTGCAAAACAACACAGTATGGAGTTTGCTTAAAAAACTTAAAATAGAGTTACCATATGATCCAGCAATCTCACTCCTGGGTATATATCCAGAAAATACGAAAACTCTAATTCAAAAAGATACATGCACTCCAATGTTCATAGCAGCACTGTTTACAATAACCAAGACATGGAAGCAACCTAAGTGTCCATTGACAGATCAACAGATAAAGACGATGTGGTATACGTACAATGGAATAGTACTCAGCCAAAAAAAAGAATGAAATAATGCCATCTGCAGCAACACAGGTGGACCTAGAGATTATTATACTAAGTGAAGTAAGTCAGATAAAGACAAATACAGTATGATATCACTTACATATAGAATCTAAAAATAATTATGCAAATGAACTTATTTACAAAATAGAAACAGCCTCACAGACATAGAAAACAAATTTATGGTTACAAAAGGGGAAAAGAGGGGAGGAATAAATGAGGAATTTAGGATTAGCAAATACACACTACTGTATATAAAATAGATAATTGACAAGGACCTACTGTATAGCCCCAGGAACTATACTCAATAATATCTTGTAATAACCTATAATGGAAAAGGATCTGAAAAAGAATGTGTGTGTGTGTGTGTGTGTGTGTGTGTGTGTGTGTGTAACTGAATCACTTTGCTGTACACCTGAAACTAACACAGCATTGTAAATCAACTAGACTTCAGTTAAGGAAAGAAACACAGTATGAGATGATGGAAAACAGCTAGTCTGCACTACTGTGGACAGACCTCCCTCCTTTCTGTCTGTGCCTACCAGCAACCAGTTCATATGGCACTTGGTGTTTGTTGATTAATGGATTGACTTATTGCCTTTATTACTACCCAAGACTATTTACTGTTAAGTATCTGATATGTGCAGTCACTGTACCAGGAGACATAGAGAATTTTACATTACTTCAGTTCATAAAGCACATTTCAATTTTCTAAGTCTTCCTGTTGTTACTCAGAACTGCTTGGTTGGGACTAAGCATTGGAAGATGGCCTTCTTTCTTGATGCTAACCACATGGTTTGGGGGTATACTGTTGTTTATGAAAGGAAGAAGCTCAAGAGACCAAGTACAATGCTCAAATGTTTGTTCCATTTCTCCCCTGACTTCAAAAACAAATATCGGCTCACCTATTAGCCAAGCACCAATCCCAAGCCATCCCCACCCCCAGATGGATTGACCTTTAGATTCATTTTCCTGTGGTTCTCCAATCATGATCCCTCATTGTTCTATATATAAGAGAACAAAGCTGAAGATGTTCTAGAAAGAATTCAGAGCTGGTTTGTTGTTCCCTTCTTGGATCCACTCAATGGCACTTACACACCAGCAAAACCCACTTGTGGCTGAAGTTTTCCACGCAGTGTTGCAGGCACTCAGCATTCCCTCAGTTCAAGAGCCTCTTGCTGCGTTCCTGGGAACCAGCACCACACTGCACAGCTCTGCCAACAGCATCACTGCTAGATTCTGGGCTTTGAAACCAAATAAAAATTGATATGTGTGTAATCACATTTGTTTAATTAAAGTAACACATCTGTGCAGTAAATATTCCAGCACGAGCTGGTCAATAGCAAATCCTCAGCATGTACAGTAATAATTGACTAATGTAATTAAATGCATGTCAGAGTTTTAAAAGAAAATATAATGAGATTTCATCATTTTATATGTACAGGTAATTAGTTCTTAGGAATGTGAGTAAAAGCAAATTATCTACAGATTTGAACTATCAGCAGATAATTCAAATGACCTAGTTTGGGAGAGAAAATGGTATCTAAAACTGAGAGAAATTCAAACCAAAACAAACATTCCCTACGATTAAATCTGAGAGCTAAGTTAAGAAATGAGCATGTATAATTTTGCTGAACATGTTTTCATCAAGCTTTCCTTTAGGATAAGTTGAGCATTAGTGTGGGTACCAGGTTGGAGTGACATCTCTCCTGGCTCACGCTCTTCTACTGGCTGTTCAGACGTCCAGGAACGTTTTAGTACCAAGTTCTGGGTCATTTTGAATTAGTATTTCTTTTACTTTATATTCAATCTGACTCTGTCTTCTGCTGCTTCCTAACCATTCCTGTTTGGCCTGAAAGTTATCATCCAGAATTCGGGACAGCATGTGCTCAGGGAGGCTGTGGGAAGGGCATTTCAAGAGTAGGGAACAACACGCACAGATGCAAGGAAGTAGGAAGAACATGGCCTGTTTGGGAAGCAACAAACTCAATCTGACTGGAGAAGATTCCAGTAAGAGAAAAGAGGAAGCTGTGGCAGTCGAAATAGGCTGGGAAATGATGGACAGAGACTTGAATAGCAGCCAAGAAGCTAAAGCATCATTCCTCTGAAGGCAGTACAGAGTTGCTGAAGATGCTGTTTCTGCTACTTCACTCAACACAAATCATACCAAAGCTTCAAAAATCCCAACACCCAAAGGAAAACTTGCTGCTCTGAGAAACAGTTAAGTCCTCATCACCAAAGCCTGGCAGGTTTGAGATTAGGGCCCTTCCTTTCCAGAATGGATTGCTATCTGAATGCTTCTCCCTCACTTCAGGTGATTCCTCAGTTCAAACCCCTTCCCTTCTCTACACTCCCAGAAGTGATGACACTGGCCCCAAGGCCCCTTAGTAGTCACAGCTCTGGATTGTGAATCCTGTCTTGTGTGAATCTTATTGCCATAACCACGCATGGCAGGGAAGGTGCCAGTTTATTCTATGCATGTAATTTTAGGTTTTTAATATGTATACACAGGGAGGGATAGATTGGGAGTTTGGGATTGACAAGTTCACACTGCTATATTTAAAACAGATAACCAATAAGGACCTACTGTAAAAAAAAAATTAAAAATAAGAACTTGGAAAAAGATATATATTCGCAGGTTGTTTCATTGCATCTTTGCTGCCATGACCCTGTGTCAGGAAACAGGAGTAAGAAGATAAAATGACCATAACACACGCAAGACAAGGCCATCACTTGATGTGAAAGGGACACGTTTTTCACTCGTTGGAGGGCAGAAGCTTTACTGGTGACACAGTCAGTGGCTGTACAGAGGGACACCCCCCACCCACTCCCTGGCTTGCACGCAATGATCAGAACCTTCCTTCTGTGGGACGGTTTGTGCTGGTACATCAGTAGCCAGGAGTAATGGTCAACATGGCCCCAAGTTTAGGGTGTAATTGTTGGAAGTTCTTTCAACAGCAATAAAAAATGCAATAAAAGTGATAAAGAGGAAACTTATAGATTAGAAGAGACAAAGAAACATGTCAACCAATAACAAAGTGTAGACCTTATTTGTATCACCCAACAAACTGGAAGTGTACATATATATGTATATTTTAATATTATATTAACATTATATTAATATATTATAATATATTTTATACAGTTTTATATAAATATATAGTTAAAGAATTAGATATAATTATAATATATAATTGGAGAAATATTAACACTTACTAGATACTTGTGCATAAGAAATTTTTGTTAAGTTTATTAGGTTTTAGGTGTGATCATTCATGGTTATAACTTGTCTATCTCTTTCAAAAGAGCCCTTACACTTTATAGATACAAACCAAAATACATACAGATGTTAGGATATGATGGCATCTGTATTTCCTTCAGAGTAATCCAAGGAGAGGATAGAAAATAGATATGTAAGGATGGGAATGAAACAAGAATGGCCATGTACTGATCATTGTTGGAGCTGGGAGATAACTACATAGGGTTCAATATACAAGTTTCTTGTATATATTTAACGTTTTCCTTTAAAAATGATGGTGGTTATGACTTGCAGTCAGCCAATGGCAGAGGTCTTTCTGCAGCTGGGTTGCTAGTTTATGGCCAGGGTTTGAGGTTGTACTGAGGCTGGAGTCCTAAGTTCCATTTGTGGCAAGGGTTATAAATTCATGATTTATCAGGTAGGGAGCAATCTATGACCAAAGAAAGAGTGCAGGAGAGGTCAGAACAAGAGACTGTATGAGCATGGCTAGGGTGTAACTTTGGGTCTCGGCTTGGGATCAGTCTGTGGCCAGCTTAGCAGGAAGTTGGAATTAAGAAGAAACTGTCTGGATCCAAAGTAAGAAGTCATTATTTCGGGAGTTGAAGATGGTCTATGCCATCAATTAGGGAAATATCTATTTCCAGAGCTAAAATTCAAATCGGTGGCCAAATGGAGAGGGATTTGTGGGTATTCTCTGTGGCAATGGCATGGGGTGGACAGTGTGCTAGATCTAGTATGACGTCAGCTCAGTGACTGACCATTGGAAGCCGGTGTGTAGTTGAGGTCGGGTCATCTGTGGCTGACTTGAGGGGGTTAGTTTGCAGTGGGAGTGAAGGGAGCCTACAGTTCAGTTTCTTGATAGGGTTAGGAGGTAGTTTCACACTCTGCGTCGCATGTTGGAGTTACCTACAAGGGGAGGGGATATAAAAGTGCCAATGCCTAGATCTCACCTAAACCCACTGATCCCAGAGTCTTGGTCTTAGTGGAAAACCCTGGGTTAGGGTGTCAGAGAATGATGGAACTCAAGAATCCTTTGTATCTGGAGTTAAGGGTGTTCTGTGACTGGAGTTGCAAGTGTCGGGGGTAAATCTATGGCGTCTTAATAGAGAAGAGATATCTGGGCTCCAGAATGATGCAAGTTCATTTTGTAAGTACTGCGTTCTAATCCCAGGGGCCCTGATTTAGGCCACTCAAAAGCACATACACACAATATGGTGCCTTGATTTAAAACAGCGCTCCTAATCCACCTCTATGACATATGTGGGAGTCTTTACCTGAAGCAAGAATGGGTTTCTCCACTAAGAAGAACTGATGCTAAGTGGTCTGGAGCCTCTGACCTTTCAAGAGATCATGGATAAAATGGTCCATTAGCCATTTGCAGCTACATGGATGAACCTAGAGATTGTCATACTAAGCAAAGTAAGTCAGAAAGACAAAGACAAATACCATATGATATTACTTACATGTGGAATCTAAAATACAACCCAAATGAACATATCTACAAAATAGAAACAGACTCACAGACATAGAGAACAAACTTGCTGGTGCCAAGGGGGCGGGGGAGGGATGGATTGAGACTTTGGGACTAGCAGATGCAAACTATTATATGTAGAATGGATAAACAATAAGGTCATACTGTGTAGCACAGGGAACTATATTCAATATTCGTAATAAACCATAATAGAAAAGAATGTGAAAAAAACATATATATATATATATATATATATATAAAACTGAATCACTTTGCTGTATACCAGAAATTAATACTACATTGTAAATCAACTACACTTCAATTTAAAAAAATTGTCCATTAGGAAACTGAGCCACTGACATTGGCCTCAGTTGATCCATGTGCCAGTCCACTTAGCTAACCCACCTAGCAGGACCTTACCAACAATGCTATGTACAGTAAAACGTATAATGGCAATGGGGTTGAATAGAAAGAAAGGCAAGAGTGTTTTAACTTAAATGCTGGAAGAAGGCAGAGAGGGAAGATGCATCTCTTAGCTTTTCCTTAATCAGTAAACGCTTCCTTGAAGAAATGAAATTCTGCTCTGCTCTGGATTCCAACTAATCAATCCACAATATGGTTAATGTACACCTATTCTTTGTACCTGTGAGGGTCATGCCTCTGTTCAGAAGCAGCTTGTGACCTAGCAACAAGGGCTCAGGGTGAGCTAGACAAGGAAGACATTGGAGATGTCTTGGTGGGCTTGCAAGGAGATGACAGGGTCACACCACCACTTGGTTGACTCCTATCAGTTTAAAGGGCTCCAAATGGTCATCCGTCCAGAAGAAGAGCTAGTCACTGTTTCTCTATCAGATAGTCTCTGGTATCCAGAACTGGTCAGAATGCTTCCTATATGAGACCTGCGACCACAAGAAAGTGTTCTATAGTTCCTTTGGGATGGCCTGCCATCTATTAGAGTCCTGATCTGAGTGCTGGTGATATGAGGGAGCACACAGAAGAGGCAGGTGTGGGATCAAAAGTTGCTGAAGGAGGAGCCCAGAGAAGTGAGAGGCACGATAGGTTGACCAGAGTTGTTGGCAGTGATAGATACTATAGTTGCCTATCAAATGTTATCACTTTTCCTTCCTACAAACAGAACCACGATTTAATTCATGGAGGCAATGTATCCAGTTTCAAAGATCATTTCCTGGCCTATCTTGCTATTTAAGACAATCATGTGATGTAGTTGTAACCAATGAGATATTAGTGAAATTCTTCTGGAGATATACATAAAATATACCTTCTTCCATTACTCATTATTTCCAAGTTGCAAACAATTTTTTTTTTTTGCAGCAAGAACAAGAGGCTTGAAATCACCATTTCATGGAAAAGAACATCCTCAGACATGTCCCAGAATTGAATGAATTCTCCTTGGTCATTCTTCTGCAGCTACTGTCAAGGAAAGAGACCTCTTCTATGCTGAAGCCACTGACCTATGCGTATGCTAGAGCCTGAGATGGTGCTATGACCATCTCCTGCTAGTCCAGTTGCCATCTACTTAGCCAGGACATCCAGGAAGCCTGGGCAACAGGAGAACAGGCACCTCTTACCTCACTGTTTCCCCAAGCACTAGCAATACCAGGAAAAGGATCTGAGTTGTCCATACCCTATCCTTACTCACCTATGAACTTGTGACATCTACACAAGTGGAAAGGAGGAAGGATACACAGATGATCTGCAAGAGTCTCTTTAAGCATGGCAATGGCTGTGGTGAAGGCTATGGTGAGAACTAAGGTATGCTGGGCTCTAGGTTTGGAACAAAACTCATCCGTCTTCACTTTGAATTAGTTTAGGTCACAATAAGTCAAGAGACTAGAAGGTATCTCTAACCAGAGTATGCATCAGTGACTTATGAGAGTCACAATACCATGAAACGGACAAGAAACCCTGTGTGTACCTTCTGCAGTCAACCAGGGGTGTTCTTGGCTGAGCAAAAACCAGCCAAGAGAATGGGACTAGAACTTGATTGTCTCAGTTTACCAAGATAAGACCTCAGAGAATAACTTTCCAACTTTCCCTCCCAAACAAGCAGGAGCTGCAGGCTCTTGACCATGCTAGGTTACTTGCAAACAAGAACTAGGAATGGAGGAAAGCAGGTTGTGAGAGGTGCAGCAAATGGGAACTAAAGTCTGTGTTTTAATGGAATATTATTCATCCATAAAAAGAAACGAAATTGAGTTATTTGTAGTGAGGTGGATGGACATAGACTCTGTCATACAGAGTGAAGTAAGTCAGAAAGAGAAAAACAAATAATGTATGCTAACACATATATATGGAATCTAAGAATAAATCTAAAAAAAAAAAAAAGGTCATGAAGAACCTAGGGGTAAGACGGGAATAAAGACACAGACCTACTAGAGAATGGACTTGGGGATATGGGGAGGGGGAAGAGAGTAAAGAGTGACGGAGTGAGAGAGTGGCATCGACATATGTACACTACAAAACGTAAAATAGATAGCTAGTGGGAAGCGGCCGCATAGCACAGGGAGATCAGCTTGGTGGTTTGTGACCACCTAGAGGGGTGGGGTAGGGAGGGTGGGAGGGAGGGAGACACAAGAGGGAAGAGATATGGGAACATATGTATATGTATGGCTGATTCACTTTGTTATAAAGCAGAAACTAACACACCATTGTAAAGCAATTATACTCCAGTAAAGATGTTAAAAAACAAAAAAAAAGACCAACTGTGAATAGTTAAGTAAAGGCCATAAAGTCTAAATGAGTTTGCAAGAACCAAAGGGCAGGGACCCTGGCAGAGAGCAAGCAAGATGGAAGAATTGATTTCCAGAGGTGGGCTCACTTTCTAGCCTATAGTAGGGAAGATACTGTGATAGTTGACTTCAAATTAAAACAACCCAATATAAGTACCATTATTACTTGGAAAATGTCATTATTATTATTACTATTTGTTCATGCAAATGAGGAAGCTGAAGGTCTACAAGATACACAGTCAGGCAGACAACACATGGCAGAAGATCAAACCAGGGTTGTGACACCAAAGCCTGAATTACCTTCTTTAGTCCTTTGTGGCCCTCATTGCATGGTGTGCTTGTGTGTGTGTGTGTGTGTGTGTGTGTGTGTGTGTGTGTGTGTGTTGTATTGGGAGGTGGGGATGAGGGGACAAGAAGAAAGCAGAGGGTCAGCCAGAAGAAAATTATGCTAATAATGGATAGTCCTGAATGTCTAGCAGAGAGGTTTTCAGTGTATTTGACAGTAAAGATGATCCATTGTAACTCCTTGAACCAGGGCAGAGACCATAAAAGTGCTGTTTGGGGATGCTTAATCTTGCAGAGAAAATTGAAAGATGAAAGTTTTGGGAGCAGGGCACTTGGGCTCCAAGAATCAAAGTTATCCTCATTCCCCTCCTTGGCCACTGACTCAAGAATAACCAGCTAGTTTCTTTGTCATATTCCCCCTTCAGTCTTGTTGTCTCCTATTTCTAAACTGGAATGAAGGTTAGTGACTATGATTCCTTGTATCGGGATTTGCACCCCTGAGAGAAGTTTTCTCTGTAAAAACACAGCAATTTGTTGAATCTTCACCAGTCCTCGTTTCATATGAAAGAGAAATATCACAAGGAACACCCTCCCTAGCTACTGAAGTTAACCTCCCATCTAAAGTGGAAAACCCTGTAAAGAGAGCCAAGCAGAGCAGGCAGCCTTATATCTTAAAAGATGTGACCCTCTTGGATAGAAACTTGGAAGAGATGGTGTCAGGGGTCTCCTCCAACTCTGTGATATCATGATGATGAGATTCTAATTCTTAAAAATATGTCAGGTTCAGCTTCTGCCTTTAAGCAGACCTGCAATCCTGGAGGAAGCTCAATTCCTAGCGCTTGCCAAGCCATTCTGCATTCCAGGATCTTGGCACTTGCTGTTTCCTCTTCCTGGATGGCTCTTCCTCTCACTCTCTGCAAAGCTGGCTCATTCTCTTTCTCCAGGTACTTGCTTTAAATGGCTTTTGCTCACAGAGGGCTTTCTTAACCACCTACATAAGTGGATCACTCTGTTTTATTGTTTTTTTCATTTTGGAACACTGGTTATTTCCTACATGAATCTTACCACACTTTAATAATCTTATACTTTGTTTGCTTGCTAACTCCACAGGTATGTTTACTGATGGATTCTCAGCATGTAGCACAGTGTCTGGCACATAATGGACACTCAAGGTGGATGAAGGAAGGATAGATGAATGGATGGATGGATGATGGAGGGATGGGTGATGAAAGCGTGGATTGATGATGGATGGAATGGGGTAGGGATGGATAAATGAATAGATGGGTAGATGATGGATGGATGGATGATGAATGGATAGATGGAGAGAGGGAAAGGTGAGAGGGAGATAAGAATGAATGAATTATTAAGTGTGCAATGAAAAAAGAAGGTATCTGAGGTCAAATGGGTTTGGAAAATAAGTTCTCTTTCCTTCTTGGAGATTCACAGTGCACATTAGCAAATTAAAGGGTCTGAAAATTCCCCAATAAAACAACTTGCTTAATTTTATTTAACCCAGCATTTCTTAAACTTATTTTAACTCAAAATACTTCCTTTTCATGATACTCTTACTTAAAATTCTGCCAAAGAGTGTTCTTTAAAACACTAGTTTAGAAAATCTGCTCCTTTATAAACATTGCCATGATGTTGAATAGTAATTATTTTTTAACTCCCTTTTCAGACTGTGAAGTCCCAAAAGATATAGACCGAGACTTACTCATCTTTGTAACACAAATGTATAGCACAGTGCCAGGCACAGAGAAAATACTCAGAAATAATTGAGTAATTGAGAAGGAAAGAAAGAAGAGGAAGCGAGGAAGGGAGGAAGGGAGGCAGGAAGGGAGGGGGAGAGGGAGGGAGTGGTGGAGGGAGGTAGAATGCAGCTGGGTTAGTAAATCACTTCCTGATAGGTACCTTCAATTGACTTAGAGGCAAATAATAAAATGCTAATAATGACCTTACTGAATCAGAAGTCAGAATTATGTTAACCATCTCAGATAAATTCTAGATTAGTAATTTACCTAGGTTAGGATTAGAGTTAATTCACAATAAACACTTCCTACCACCCTCCCACATGCATGCATGCAGACATAGTGTCCTTATGGCAGGCTGTCTCCTATTTCTGAAAGATAATTACTATATTTAGAGTGTTAGCAACAATATTATATACTGGTTAAGAGTATAGGTTCTGAAGTCAAATACAGTCTCCATCATTGTCTGAATCTTGCCTACTCTAACAAAAATACCATAGAGTGAGTGGTTTATAAACAACAGGAATTTATTTCTCAGTTCTGGAAGCTGAGAAGTCCAAGATAAAGGCACTGGCAGATTCAGCCTCTGGTGAGGCTCTGCTTCTGGTTCATAGATGACCATCTTCTTATGGTGTTCCCACATGGTGGAAGGAGCTAAGGGTCCCTCTGGGTCTTTATTATAAAGGCACTAATCCCTTCATGAGGGTTCCCCCCTCATGATTGAATCACCTTCCAAAGGCCCCACCTCCAAATACTGTCACATTGGAGATTAGGTTTCAACAGATGAATTTTGAGAAGAGACACAAACATTCAGTTTATAGCAACCATTTACTAACTGTGTGAATTTTGTCAAAATATTAACTTTTCTAAGGCTCAGTTTCCTCTTATGTAAAATGTAGATAGTAACAGTATATAATCACAGTGCTGCTGTGAATACTAAATTAGATAAATATGTCATGGGCTTAGGATAGTGTCTGGTATGAAACAAGTAATCAGTAAACTACTGCTACCTGTAGGACTCCCTTCCTGATGATGACATCAGGAGCCAAGGAATTTCATCTCCTGGGTGAAGAATGCCATGAGAAATGTTAACTCAGAAGAGCAATACGCTGTAAGATTTCAGGCCCAAAGAAGGACAATTTCAGGGGGGGCTCTTCAAAACTTGCCTCAAGATTCTATCTCCCCTTTCTATACCTTGTGAAATTGCACACAAGCCTGTTTCATCTAGTACTTTGTAGATGCTCTCGGCACCAAGGGGCTGGTGGGGAACCACAAAAAAACATACTTTCTCAAGAGACAATTCAACTCACACTGGCTTGTAGAAATGCACCTGGAGCTGGCTTTGTCCCTCTCCTTCCTTGTAATCATGTAGAATTCATTCCTTTTTTTCACACTGCTTTTTGGGTTTCATGAATTATAAACACAGGTTCTTTTTATCTGCAGTTTTCTGTGTATACCTAATGATGGAAGAAGTTGGAGGGACTATAAGAGGCAGGATGGGGCATAGTCTTGGCCTTGGATGGGATTAAGGAGGAGTGGGGTAGGGAGGAAGTGTGGTTAAAAAAGTAGCACCTAGCTCAACACAAATATATATAAGAAATACCCTTTGAAATGAATTGAAAACAAGTATGCAATAAAATAATTATTATTTTGAAGGAGGATTTAGGTTCAGAATAAATACAAGTCCCCTTTTCTGACTTCAGATGTATCCCATTTATTGCCTAGTGGAAGAATTACATGCTCAAAAGGATAAAAGGAACTCAGATAGTCATATAATCCCTCTGCCCTTAGACAAGATTCACCTTAAATCAGCTCAGATGATCTTTACTTCTCTTTTAAATAAAATTTAAATCTATCTAGAAAATCCCAGACTCTCAGAGGTGGAAGGGACTCCTTCCTGAAATCCAACATCATTGACAGATGGCTATATAGACTTGGAGGGTGGAGGAGGGTGGGTTCAAGAGCTGCAGCCCACATCTTTAATCTTTAGAAAGTTAGTTCTTGTGTCAAACTGAAATCTGCTTCACTGTAACTTCCATCTGCTCTTCCAGATCTGCCATTTAGAGCTGGGCAGAGCGGGTCTGCTCACTTCCATTTGATACTCTTTCATTCCTGACCCCCACCTCCCATCATCCCTCTTCTGTACTAAAAAACTTCCTTCCTTTTGAACGTCCCCCCACATGCTGTGGTTTCTATACCATTTACCATGCCAGTGACCTCCCCGTGAAGCCACAGTGGTTATTGTGTGTCTTAAAATGCATCTCCTAGAACTGAGTCCAATGCCCCAAATATGTTCAGATAACATAGAGTAGTGAGGCAACCAGTGGCTAAGAACAGCAAGTTTTGCAATGAGATACCCTTGCTTCCACCACATATTAACTCTGTATCCTGCTACAAGTTAAACTTTCAGAATCTAAGTTTCTCCATCCATAAAATGGGCATAATAATAAGATTGTCAGCCGGCGTAGTCATGTATAAAAAGCCTTAAGCACAGTGCCTGGCACATGGTTAGTGGAAAATAAACAGTGGTTACAATGAATGTTGGTGTTATTTGCATTATTAGACATGATATCCCATTAATAGTGTAAACTTTTTAACAGCTATTCATGCTGTTAATTCACAAAAGATGAGTCAGTCAAAACACAAATTTTTGTTTTAGTTGTCATCACGCAAACATGTCCCCTATTTTCTATTGTTTCAACTTGTAATTCAAATCCAAATTCAGAATTTGTCTGTATTCATGTTTATCTTCTGGCTCATTTGTCCAATATATAAGTATCATCTTTTATGGGTGTAAAAGAAAAGACCCTTCCTTGGCTATGAGCTGCAGGACTTGACCACACACAGAATCTAGAAGCTTTTCTAACATAAGCAGGATCCCCATGTAGTTGAGATCGTCTTACATCATTTTCTTTCCCCACCTGGGACTACGGTTTCTAAATTTCCACCATTATGAATTTAACCTATGGGTTCATTCAACAAGTTAAATGCATGTTTGTTGAAAGCCTTCTTTATGGCAAGCAGTTTTCTGAACTTGGGCTACACAGTGGATGAGACAGGCAAGACCCCTGCTCTCATGGAGGGTACATTCCAGAGGGGGAGATAGACAAGAAAGAAGTAGATGCCCCAGATAAGTTCAGACCAGAAATTTTTCAAGGAAATAAAGCAGATGGCAAGATGGAAAGGGATGTGGGTGGAGAGAGGACCACTAGATGGAGTGGTTCCAGAAGGCACTCACTAACTAAAGCGAGGCTAGGAGCTGCCAACCCAACAGACTCATGAGTCAGCATTTCCTTCCCCGTCTTTTTGGTTGCTCCTTTTTTACAGACATGAATGACACCAAAATGTATATCATATAAAGGTAGTCAATTGCTCTATCTTCAAAACTTCTAAAAGCCTGACCCAGATTGTCTGCCCACCACAAGCTCCTTGGGCTCATCAGCCTCCTTTGCCGTTGGAATGACAGGAATGACAACAGCCAGGAATGACAACAGCTTTGTGTGGTAATCTGGAGCGACACTTGCTCTTTGGAAGTTATGGGAATAATTAAAATGGGAAACATAGTTTTACTAAATTGGTTCACTTGAGAAACAAATTCTATGGGATCCATAAGGAGCTGGGTACAGTAGGTTTAGTTGATGGGCAGAATCTGGAAATCGTTTCCCTAGAGCTCAGGCCAGGGAGAGCCCCCACTCACTCCCTGGATCTCCTCTAGCTCAGGGTTCAGAGCACCCCCTCATTAGACAAGGTGATTTCTCATAAACAGAGACCTCCCTCTTTTCTAATCAAAGGATTAGAGGTACACTGGCAAAGGGCTTAGAATCTACCTTATTTTCTCCCAGAGTTCCAGGCAACCTGCCCATTCATAGGCATTTGGCCTTCTTGCTTCCCAAGATGAGCTCTCGCAAGCTAAGTTTGGGACTTTGCTTTTGCCAAACCCTATTGAAATCACATGAGAAAATGAGAAACTTAACGGTGCTTACTAATAAATACACACTGGTCAGAATCTGGGGGGACCCTCCACTAGTTACATGAGTCTGAAGCTGAGGTGAAGAATAATTTGCAGGTGAGCTTGAAGAGGAAAACAAGGCCACAAGTTTGAGAGGATGGTCTTGCTTTTTCTTGTGGAATAAATCTTAAATCAGAGATCTGAGCTCTACCTCACCAGATGCTGGGCCACACACCCACTGTTGCAGAGAGGGGTCTTCTTTCTTAGGTAACGTGGTTGCTCTGTACTCCCCACCTCATCCCACCACAAAGCCCTCACTGGTGCCTTCAACATATATTCTCAGAGTACATTTTCCCTGAAGTAAAGCTATGTGTTGGCTGTATGGATATATGTATGTAAAGTCATAGAAAACTTTCTGGAAGGATTCACACAAAATGGTAACAGAAGTTACCTCAGCGGAAAGGGCCTGAGTTGAGGAAAGGTTTGGTCAAATAGGATTTTATTTTTAATGTAAGATCTTTATATTTGGAAGAAGACTATTTTCAAGAATTACTAGTGCAATGAAAATTAATTGTGTGAAAAAAGAACAAACACACACACACACACACACACACACACACACACACACACAACTAGCATGTGGATAGAAGTGAACTGGATAGACTTTAAGGGGAAAGAAAGAACAGGCTCAAATATCCATTCAGCACTAAATATGAGGACACATCAAAGAAATACATAGAATTTCTGGGGAAATTCTACAATCAGCTAAGTGGTCATTCTGTGCAAACTATATGAAAATGACATATCTTCTGAATGAAATTGCTCAAAATATGTCAGTTAATTCAGTAATAAACCATGTTAAATAATTCAGAATAAAAATATTGGGGTTCAAAGGGATGGTGGTGAGTATCAAAACCATCTGAATATAGAATTGAGTCTAAATGGTTGTAGGAAATGTGGACGCAAAACAAAATGAAAACATTTTTTAATCAAAAGAATATACATAGTACAAAAATAATTAATTATTAATATTCTGGTTCTGAAATTTCCCGGTAACCACAAAAAAGCAGGAAGTGAATAGAAAGCTAAAAGTATAGGCTGAAGTAAAACAGTACTAATTTCCTCATCTGCAGAGCAGGCAATCAGCCTTTCTGCTTCATTTGGGCAAGTTCCTTCAACTTTCTTTGTCTACGTTTCTTGCAGTGAAAACTAAATGGCTAAAAACACATACATTTTTGCACAGTGCATGGCATATATTAAGAGCTCAGCAAACATTACGTACAATAATAAGATCATAATAATTATTATTATTATATTCAGTTTGATACTTATAAAGTACTGGTATAAGTATGTTAAGCTACTCAATTTTTAGTAAAATTAAAAACCAGATGCATACTTAACAATTCACAAGCAAAAACAAAAGCAAAAAGTACAATCTAAATATGAATGACAGAAAACCAAAACACAAAGAGAAATAATGAATAAGAAGCATGAAATAAAAGGTAAAAAGATGAAAAATGAACGCATTGTGTCAGTAAGGTGCTCTTGGCTACATGTATTGAAACCCTGATGTAAACTGGCTTAAACCATGAAAAAGAACTGCCTAATTTTATGTAACAGGAATGCAAGGTGTAAGGACAGCCACAGGGCCATTGATTCAGAAGCTCAGGGAAATCTCCAAGAATCCAGGTTCTTCCCATCTCTTTATTCTGCCATCCTATGAGGACTCCATTTCAGGCAGACAGCAAGATGGTACCCCATGCTCTATGGCAGCTCCAGGTGCAGTGTCTAGACATGATGAAGACCCACAGGAGAAAAGAGACTGCCCTTTCTTGTGGCTTCCTTAGAAACAAAGACAGTTTCTCCAGAAAAAAACCCAAACTCATTTCCTTTCTCAGTGTCTCGACCAGAACTGAGTTACCTGTCCATTCCTGAGCCAATCAATGGCACAGGGTGGGATTACATTTGGAGCAACCAGGCCCACCTCAGACCTGGGGTGGAGTCAGTTTCTCCCCAAATCTGGGGTGAATTCCTGGAAATATCTGGGCTCCATCAGGACAAAGCAAGAGGGAACAGATGCTGGGCAAAGGACAGCAATGTCTACTACAGGTATCAGTTTGAGAAAAAACTATCAATCTAATTAACTCCCTCATTAATAGACAAAGGCTTTTTATGTTTGATCAAAATACAAAATACACAACTCAAACAAAGTTAGAAATAAAGGTTAAATGCTTAGTTAAGATGTAGGTACACAAAAGGAAACATGGATAGAAATTGCAAACAAAGCATTAAATAGGCCAAGAGGGTCATTTTAAATTGATTATGGGTGTAATCCACAATTAGGATGCAACAAATGCACATCTTCATCTCACATTATATTATAGCATCATAGAATGTAAAGCACAGTCTCTGAAATAAGAACACTGAGAGCCATACAGTAATCACAGAAAAATTGTACATGTATCGACCAGGTTTTGGCTGATCATATTGCCAGTGAAGAGTGGAGGGCTCAAAATAATATAATTAATAATGTTTATTTAACATATTTATAATTTAAATGTCTTCTAAGTGCTCTAATCTGGGCCTCAAAAAAAGAAAATTCAATTGATGGCACCAGTTATGATCATTTTAAGCACCCACTAGCCCAGGCGGCCAATAACACCCTTGAAGAGCCTCCCTGCTTTTCCTTATAGCCCCCTCAGGGCTCCTCATCCCCAGGTTGCTACGTCAATACAGAAGATCAAGAAAACTAGAAGAGATCTTTCTTTTAAGTCTTATGGCCAAGAGCAGACTCCAGGCTTTACCAAGGCTTTACCTAGTGCTCATAAAAAGGGAAAGAGAGAAGAGATTATTCTTACGAACAGATGCACCACTCCAGAGGGTGACCCGAGGCTTACCCACAGGGTCCCTCCAGCTGCTCTCCCTGCTCCACTCTTGCTCTATCCTGGAGATTCACCTTCCTGTCCAGCTGTGCTCTAGTGTATCTCCTTAGGCTATGTTTGGCTTCCCCAGGCTTGACCCCTGTTCCAGGCACAGGCTGACCATGGGAAAGTCAATCAGCTTCAGATGGAATCACTCCCTTCAACACCTGGGTGTGCTCTGGTCCCACCAGTGACACCAATCAAACATTTTACCTTTCTATTATGTTTTCAAAACTTTTAGGACTAAATTTCCCATACAGACACGTAGCTAACGCTATATACTACTAATAGAGTATATCTTTTCAAATGTGCATGAATCACTATGAAAATGCATGCTATATTAACCATAATAAAATCTGAAAAATTTACTAAGATGTGACGTTTTGCAACTGAATTACAAAGAGTAGAAACAACAAAATACAACCACTTGGAAAATGAAGAAGTATTTCTAAATCATACTACATCTAAAATGTTTAAATGACTATTTAGAAAATTGTAATGAATGGAAAATTATATATAAAAACATCTGTGTTACAACCAAAAATTTTTCAGTGATAATTATGAGGTCTATAAAATTAATTTTACTAAATAAAATTTAAAATGAAGTATGAAAATAAATGAATAAAACATCCAACTTAGTTATCAGTGAAAAATAAACCCAAGAAAAGCAGAAATTTAAAAATTAATGAAAAATAGTGAATTAGAAATGAGAAAACTGATAAATCCTAGAAATAAAGCTTTGAAAGGAAAATCCAAATACCTAAATATCTTGGAAGTATGTTCAAGTAAATAATAAAGAAGACACAACAAAAAGTTAGAAATGAGGAAGCAAATATATCCATAAGCTTTAAAAAAATTATACAACAATGATGAAATGGGCACAGTTTTCTAGGAAAATATAAGTGAATCAAAATTTAATCATGAAGCAAAAAAAGAGCTGAACTGATCAAAAACAATGAGAAAAATCTCAAAATGTGAAGATTTATTATCTCCCAAATGGCACAGAAAAATATGTGCATTCTTTATAACCCTCAAGGAACAGACAATTTCTATGCTCTATAAACTATTCCAGAGTTTATTTTTGATGGAATATTTCTAGTTTATTTTCCATAACACTTATACCTAAACTTGGTAGAAATACACACTTATATACTCACATATTGCATACCTACACACGCACACCTACAAATACTACTTAGTGAAAATATAAATGCAAAAATCCTCAATAAAATATCAACACAAATCAAAAATGTAAGTATACTACTGAAAATATATATGATCAGATAAATGTGACTTCAGAAATTTAAGGATTGTGATGATTTTTTTAAATCTATCAATATCATTTCAACTTTTATAGAAAACATAATATTCTTGATATATAAAGGGATACTAAGAATAAAGCTTTCTTCCTTTAAAAAAAAATTCTATCTTAAAAGAGTAGTGGACATTTGGTTAAATGATGAAACCCTTTAGGAGTCCACATTAGAGTGAACATCAATACAAACGATACCATATATCACTGCTTTTACATAATACTTTGGAAGATGTAGCCAATGTAACAAAACAAGAAAAAATAATGAACTATTATATTTAAATAAAGAGGGCAAAAGGAAAAGTTAAGAGAAGCAACCAAAGTATTTATGGACAAATACAAAACACACACACTCACATACACACACACACACTCCACAATGGCTTTCCACAAAAATATCAGCAAATATATGAAATATCTAGCAATAAAGGTAGGAAATAAGTAGCATTTGATAAAGAAAACTATTATACTTTACTGAGGGCCATAAAAGAGTCTTGAATAAATAAGAAACAAATAGTATTTCTGAACAGGAAGAAATATTTTGTTTGAAATAATATTGTAAGTATATCATTTCCTCCAAAACTAACTCATAAGTTTCAGTTCCTTTTAATCAAAATGCCAAAATCCCTTGAAAATGTAATATAAAAATCCATCTCGAAGAATGAACAAGGAAACCCCATGAAAAGAGAGTAATGAATGGAGACTAACACCACCAGATAATAACACTTACTATATTATAAAACTCAGTAACTAAAGCAATGTGGTGCTGGATTCATTGCCAAGTAAATCAAGGGCACAGGGAAGCAGTTCCAGAAATAGACTCTAATACAAATTAAAGTTCAGCATTTGACAAAGATCACATTCAAAATCAAGAAGAAAGAAGAGAATATTTAATAAATGGCTCTTAGACAACTGATTACATATTTGAAAAGAAAATGTTAGATTTCTGTCCGATATATATCATATCCCATAAGTATAGACCCATTATTATAAAATGAAGGGAAGTAAAGGAGGGAGGGGGAAAAGGGGGATAAAACAGAAGAAAATGTATGTTATTTTAAAATGTAAGCTAAACCTAAAAACAAAGACACTGTTAGAGTAAAGAATAAGTAAATTTTAATATATAAGAATCAGAAACTTATTTTGAGAGGAAGGGGGAATCACTACTTAATTTTTAAACAAAAGCAAATATCTGGTGAAGATATTTGTACCATATATCAGAGTTCTACAAAGAAATAAGATTAATAGAAAATGAGCAAAGAATATGAGTGGGTAATTTCAAAAGGTAAATAAAAAATAAGCAATAAGAAGAAGAAAGTATTTAGTATTTTATGTAGACTAAAATACTACTTTTTTCTTTTTGTAAATTCTATTCTTCAATTCTGACAAGGTTACACTGGAAACATATGCCTCCAAATATTGTTAATGGGAGTCTAAATTGGTTCAGACTTTCTGGATATCAATAAGTATCCAGATTTGATTTTGATTTTTTAAAATTTACTTGTAGCAATATTTCCCAAGGAAATAATTTGAGACTTGCCCCATGTATAAAAGTGTATAAATATGCCCACAAATGCTATATTTTTAACTTAAAACAATTAATAAAGAACAAATTTTATGCCTTCCAAATAGGGCTTTGGTAAAATATGTTTCCAAAATTTTGACAAAGGTGCTTGTAATAGATTGGGTGAAAAATCCTGATGAGTAACTTTATCATGTATAGCATGAACGTGAACTTAAATTTGTAAAACACAGCAAAGGTAGATGAGAGAGACAGAGACAGTGAGACAGAGAGAAAGAGACTAAACATAACAAATGTTAGCTAAGAGGTGGGAATATAGATGTGTTCTGTTTTCTTCTTATATAATATCTTCCTGAGTGTTTGCTTTTGAATTTAATAAATTAACATTGCTTTTAATATCAGGAAAAGGGTGTTGTTTTAAAAATAGTCATTGTTTGCATCAGAACTCTTATTTAGGTGGAAGTATTTGGATTAGTGTCAAATCTCCTTGAACTCTATTTATGCTTTCAATGTTGTGCCCACAAATAATCATCACCATCTTTATGCTCAAAAACTCCTTTGTTAAGCCCCTCTTCATTTCAGGCAGGTGGTATATGCTGGAGACTCAAATATATAATAAATTCACTAACACTGAGGGATTTGAAGTCCTGTTTGGCCTTGCATGTGGAACATGATGCCCCATTGAACTTGTATTTATTTTATTCATTTTTCATTCTCTAGAAATAATCTTAGTCTTCCTTACGAGGATAAATCACAATTGAGGAACAAAGATGACTTGCTTTCAGTGGCAAAAAATGGCTCATCATCAGGCAAGGGCAGTAAGTAGACCATTCGTTTCTGTGCTTCTGACAAAGAGAAAGTGCCTCCCCCACGGTCATCCTGGGGAGGAAAAAGAAACAGTATTTCGGACACTAGGACCCTTTCTGACACCACAGCTAGGGCCTTAGGAGACAGTCATAAATGGGGGTGAGCCAGTAAAGTAAGAGAACTGTGGCCCAGGGAACTATGGCAAGGGGCAAGCTTGACTTGATTGGCCCAGGGAGCGAATCCTTCTCCACACAAGATCCTGGTGAAGATCTTCATCCCTGCCCAGGCAAATTTAACAGAGATGTTCATGATCTAATGTATGTGTTAATCAGCTCAGGCTGCTAAAGCAAAGTACCTTAGACTGGATGGCTTATAAACAGCAAAAATGTATTGCTTACAATTCTGAGACTGGAAGTTCAAGATCAGGGCACCAATATGTCATGTTCTGGTGAGGGCCCTTTTCCCAATTGCTGACCACTGACCTGTGTTTATATCCTCACATGGCAGAAAGAGTGAGATAGCTCTCTGGAATCTTTTATAAGGGCACTAATCCCATGCACGAGGGCTCCACCCTCATGAGCTAATTGCCTCCCAAAGGCCCCACCTTTTAATACCATCACATTGGGAGTTAGGATTTCAGCATATGAATTGGGGAAAAAGAAACATTCAGTCCATTATATTAAAAAAATCCTGATGTATAACTTTATCATGTATAGCACGAATATGAACTTCAATCTGTAAAATAAAATGTATTTCAACCCATCCAGTAGTGCACCACCAACAAGGACTCTGAAAGAGGACCTTTCATGAGCATCAAGATGTGGCAGCAAGAAGAAATAGCAGGACTAGGAAAAGTAGGAGCTCCCCACACAAGCTTGTCATTAAGGATGACACCTCCCCCTTTTGGATTTTGTAGGCCCTTGTAATTTAATTTTTCTGAAAACTTGATTATACATTCAAAGAATAAGAGAGAAATCGCAGTAAAGAGAACTACACAAACAAAAAGGAAGAACTGGAAATGCTATTATATCTAAAGGGAGCAATGAGTGGTTGCATTCTCTTTCCATGTGTTTATTATTACAGTTTGTCTCTGCTCTAAATTTAAAAACTGTTTCTCTCTCCTCACAACAGCATGTGTCCAAAAAAAAAAAAAAAAAAGCAAAAGGCTTAAATTGCATTTACCTAACTGGATTTGTCAACAAAGAAATCACTTTCTTCTTCTTTCCTTTGTTTTTACTCAAGATATTTGGTTCTCTTACTTGGATCCGAAATGGGAGAAAATAATAATCAATGATTGATTTATTTGTGTGGAAAAAATGATTTGATGCTGTTTCTTGTTGTTGACAGAATGATCTGGGTAGAATTGCATTCCATTGATAAAACTGTGGTGAAATGTTATTCACTGGATGAATAAAGTTAGAAGTCAAGAGAAATTGCTTTGGCTCACATGATATTTTTTCAGCCATCAGTCATCTCTTGGCATTTGATCACATCATCGTCTCTGCTCCCATCATATTGACTTCATTGTCTGTTATTAATTGAAGCATGACTTTTCTTTCAAAACTACAACAAAGTGCACAAACTCCGGAAGATGGAAGAAATTTCACTTTTACTTTTCCTGGCTCCTTGACTGTCTGGTCCTCTCCAGAGTAATTCACTTTCCTTATTGGTTTACTTCAAATATCACAAACAGATATGTTGTTCTGATTTTAGAGACATACATTATAAAAGGACACTTCCCATGACGTGACTTTATTCAGGATGTCTTCAAAAGCCCTTATGAAGATACAAACTTAATAACAAAACTCTCTTACTATGAAGTAAGAATACTCCATGGTACTGAGAAATAAAAAAACTGATAACATATCACAGCCTAGGTGCATCCCACAAGCATAATGTTGAGTGAAAGAAGCCAGAATCACAAGATACACACTGTATGAGTTGATTTACATAAAGTCCAAAATCAGACAAGACTAGTCACTGATGTTAGAAGTCAGGGGAATGGTTACCATTGGAAGCTGTGACTGGGAGGTGGCGGGTAGGCTACTTCTGCTGGTAAAGTTCTGTTGTTTGATCTGCATGTGATTGTAAAGATATATTCACTTTTTTAAAAATCCCATCATGTTACACACTTATGGAAATCTTTTGCATTTTTGTTATATTTTATAAAAATGCACTAATTTTTTTTAAAATTTAGTTACTGTTAATTTTTTTTTTCTTTTTTAGCCCTTCACTGATTAGATGTTAAAGTAAGAGGTAAGGTGACTGTAGGTGATACCAAGTTTATCTCAGACATTGGTGGGTGAGTGTGAAGAAGGACACAGAGGACATAGGAGAGGATCTTCTTTTGCGGGGAGAAGGGGTTGGTTGAAAGAAGTTGAGTTTGAGGTGCCTGCAAGTCAGGACACCCAGTCTAAACTCAGGACAACTGAGATGGAGCATATATTCAATTGTCAGTACAATGATGATAACTAGAGGCTATGAGGGAAAGGGATTGCCAGGGAAAAGCAAAATGAGAAGAGGAAGGCTGAGGAAGGGGCAGGAGAAGGTGCCTGTGGTGGGCTACAAATTCCGATCCCATCCCCGGGTACCTGGGCAGGATGGACTTCCACTCCGTTCAATCTCCATGGAGCCAGACCTGCCCCTGGGGCCATCTCACCCAGCAGGAAGTGGGGTGAATCCCAGGGTTAGGCCTTTCCCCAATTTACCATTTTGACCTTAACCTCAACTTTTCACAGTCACACACAAACTCCTTGCACATATTTGATGAACGATCGAAGGCCTCACAGATGTGTCCTGAGTCATAGCAGATTGATAGAATTTTGCAATGCCAAACAAATGAAATGGAAACCACAGGTGAATGTAGTTGCTGTGTGCATGTGTGTGTGTGTGTGTGTGTGTGTGTGTGTGTGTGTGTGTGTTGGCAAAATGAGGGGACCATAGGTACCATAGGTACAGGTGATTTATATTGAGCTTGGGCAGAGTGATGAAGAGGTGCAGTGGGGACAGTTATTAACAATTCTCTCATTTATAATTCCCTGTCCCCCTTCTCCCAGTTCAGTTCAGTAGAGACACCCGTAAAATCAATTCTCTCTCATCCTATAGGTACTCAGTAATATCTGACAACAGGAAGGCCAGCTTCCCCAAGACCCGAACTGTGATTCCCAGCCCGCAAGGTCATTGTTTGCTTGACCCTGCTTGCCTGGACGGGGCGTGTCTCAGTCACCCCCAAAGCTTAGTCTGGGAGGAGAGCAAACAGTTGTCCACTAGCCTTCCCACGAACTGCATGCAGCACCGCTGGCTGCCAGTGTGCGGACCAACCATACAAACTAAGGACAGTCGATCAAGGTTTCCATCTTTATCTCTTCTTCTAAGAAATAGGCAACTTCCCTTAGGAACCTTTGGAAAATCTGCATTTCTTTCATTTAACCAGAGAACCATCTCCTCAAAAACCAGTGAACCAAGATGAAGTTCACTGACCCTGCCAAGGTGCTCCTGGGGGCTCCCTGGGCCACTGGGTGACTGTGGGCTGACTCGGATCCACTCATCCACTGGGGCCCTGCAGGGAGAGTCTCCATCACCAGGTCCCAGTCTGAAGGCTCCGTCTCTCCTGAGAATGAGAGAAACTCACTAAATTCGGCCCCTCCTCCTGGGCTGCAGTCTGTGTGAGAGCAGAGATGTGACAAGGGTGACTCTCCCTGCTCCAGAACCACTGATACAGAGACGAGAGAAAGCAGCACACACACAAAGGCACACAATGACACACCCAGAGACTTTCTACACCAATCAGACCCCACACACACAGACACACAAGCACACAGATTATGGGACACACACATGCACACCCAGCATCCCACAATAACATCCACACACATTCAGTATATACACGCACACAACCTTCCCAGCAAGACAGCCAAGGGCACCCACCCACATCTGCCCAGTGCTGTGTGCACCTCTCCCCCACCCCTCCACCTGCATTCCCTGGAGCAGTGCAGTTCAGGCCCAGAGTCAGAAGGAATGGAATTGGAATTGCTGTTCTAATTTCCACTCAAGAGCTGTGGACCTTGGGCAAGTTACCCAACCTCGTAAGCCTCCACTTCCTCATCTACAAAATGGGGGTAATATGGGTAACGCTGCTGTGAGGTTTCAATGGGGTAAAGGATTTAAAGTACTTCGTACCCTGCCTACCGAATAGCTAATGTTCCATAAATGAGGTGGGTGGGTTTACAAGTCCACACCCTCCTAATCACGGAATCCAAAAAGATCCGAAAACCAAAAGAATTTTCGTAACCTTGCCTGGACTTATAGAAGCTTTTATGATGCTTATTTATCTCGCTTGGCATCAGTATTAGTAGGTTTTGCTGCAGAACTCAGTGTGGGCAGTTAGGATACTGCCCAGTTGCTACCAGGATTTTACTTCTAAACAATATTTATCGCTCTACCTTTGAGAGATCTGAAAAGTCTTGAATTTTGAAACAAATATGGCCCCAAGGGTTTGGATAAGGAATTGCATACCAGTATAACTATTACTCTCTGCAGTTTCTATAAAAAAAATAAGAAGAATATAGGATATGTCATAATGAGGATCACAATTTGATTAGGTCATAATGTGATAGCACTTGTTACTATCATTACACCCTACTCCCTGCCCCTTTAGCATGTACCTCTAAGCGTGAGCCAAGGTGGAGAGTTCACACGCCACGCTTCTTCCTTCCCCTCAGATCCCCACTTTCTCCTTGCACCATCCCCAACTCAGGAGGGACTGAAGCAAATCACAGCTGCCAGTAGGATGCGTGCCAGGCCATCCACGGGTCTTGCTCGCATACAAATCTTCCTTGGCTAACGCAGCACATGCTGACCTCTCCTACACACACACACACACACACACACACACACACACACACACACACACACACACACACACGGCTCTGCTGGCCCCACTCCAGGGCTCCATGTTAGGCCATGTTTCAGAGCTGCTGGGGAGGGAGGAGGAAGCATCTCTGTCCAGATGCCCCAAGAACACTTGGACAGCAAAGAACAGACATCTCAGATCTCACGTCCTGAAATCCCAAAACTGTCTGAGGGCCAAGACCATCAAAAATGACTAGTAGATCACATCAATACCTTATAGTAGCTATAATGGAAAAGAATCTGAAAAGGAACATATATATAGGGACTTCTCTGGTGGCACAGTGGTTAGGAATTCGCCTGCCAATGCAGGGGACATGGGTTCGAGCCCTGGTCCAGGAAGATCCCACATGCCGTGGAGCAACTAAGCCCATGCGCCACAACTACTGAGCCTGCGCTCTAGAGCCTGGGAGCCACAACTACTGAGCTCCCATGATGCAACTACTGAAGCCCATGCTCTACAACAAGATATGCCACCACAATGTGAGGCCTGAGCACCACAATGAAGAGTCCCCCTGCTCACCACAGCTAAGAGAAAGCCGGCACGCAATGATGAAGACCCAACACAGCCAAAAATAAATAAATAAATAACATAACATTATATATATATAAAACAATCACTTTGCTGTGCATGAAACTAACAAAACATTGTAAATCAACCATACCTCAATTAAACAAATGAATTAAAATAATTTTTTAAAAAATTGCAACCATAGAAGAAAACAACCAAAAAAGCAAAAAGATAAAAAATGACTAGTAGATCCTGGTGCTACTGAGAAGTGTACTTGGCTTTCCTTCCTCGTGGAACACTAAGCATGCTCAGTGAACAGGTGGTTCTCTCAAAGTCCCTGTCACCCAAGATCACAGGCTGGACCTGGACTTTTCTGCATCTAAGTCCGTGGTCTCAACCTTGCAAGCTCATTAGAATCACCAGGGGAGACTTTGAAAACCCCAGTATGTAGACCACACCCTAGACCTATTAATCTGGAATCCCTGGGGACAAGACCCAGGAATCAGTATTTTCTTAAGCTCCTCAGATATTTCCGACGTGCGACCAACACAGAAAACACTGTTCACTGGGTTTCTGGGTCGAAGACCACACCTGCACACTGGTGTTACTAAGTCTCACTAGTGATCATCCCCTAGGTGACCCCAGGAGCCGAGGACTTTGGCCTGGGTCCTGAGAAAGGGGACTCTTCTCTGAGAGATTGTTTCTTATTTATCTGAAATTCAAAATTTAACTAGACATCCTGTATTTTTATTTGCTAGATCTGGCAGTGCTGGGCTGGGGGATTGGGTATTCACCATGACTGCCTCCCACTTGTCATGAAAGTTTGTTTATGCAAAGAAGAAGAAAAGCAGGCATGTTATTTCAGATGACATTCATTCCATTTGCCCAATAAATACAACTTACACTTTAAAGAAAATTAACAATTAGAAAAATCAAGCTTATCCACATTTTCTTTTTCTTCCAGAGATATGGTGCTTATATCACGCTGGCCCTTTTCCTCCTTGTCACAGGCCCTTCTGAGCTGGAAAGGAGGGAATGAGGGGGTGCCTTCCCTTTCTGGGGGTACTGTGTGAAGGTACAACTGAGAGGTCACTGGCAGAAACTCCCTCAGCCACCTCCCGCCTGCTGCTTTTCCCCCAGGGACTCCAGAAGGACCCTGGGCTCAGGCTCTTGTCTGCCCCAAACTTGGGGAGCTTTATTCAGGGAAACAAGAACAGAGGGAACTGGGTTGCAGCAGAGACCATGCTAACTGGAGCAAAAGATTTCGCCAACTGGAAATAGTAGCTCTAGGCAAGCTCAGGCTCAAGGAACCCTGGGAAACTCTAAGGGTCTGACTCCAGCTTGGCTCCCCCAGAGAAGACAAGGCTGAACCTCCACTGAGGCAAGGCGGAAAAAGCTCAGAATGAATCAATTATCAGCAAATATAAGGCAATCAATGCTTGTGTCTTTTTTCTCCTGTCTCTCTGTGAATTTTAAAGTCTTTATAAGAGGAGGAATATTTGCTCCAGAGCCTCAGGACTTGCCGGTCAGGATGATTCAAGCTTCATCACTGAAGAGACTTTAAAAGGGTCGTGAAGGGTGGCCTGGACCGGGAGCTGTCACCGTACTCTGAGCAGCCTGCTGGGGCTGTGCTGAGCGCTGGTTGGCACTCTTGCCAAACCCTGAGGGTTTTGCATAATGTCCAGCTTCTTCAGAATGTCATCTTCCCCAGTCTCAGGAGCATCCTAGCCAAGATCACAGCCCTGCCTCTAAAGCCCACAGTGCACTGCTACACATCTCTTATGTAACCTGGTCCCTTCCAGCCACTACCATCTGTGTGCATCAACCCTACCAGACGCATGATGGGGTATAAGTGCGCATCCCACCGTCCTTTTAGCCACACAGCACTTTGTCTGAAATATTTCGCGGATGAATGAGTGAAAAAAATAAATTAGGAGTGACAGCCAACTCCCTTTTAAATATGCATATTTACTCTCTCCTTCATCTTTCAATAGTCTCATAATGACAGAAGGACTGCAATTATTTTTTTTTGTTTGGTTGGTTGGTTTTTCTTTTTTCTTAATTTATTATATTTGAAGTATAGTTGATTTACAATGTTCTGTTGATTTCTGCTGTGGAGCAAAAAAAAAGTGATTCAGTCATACTTATATATACATTCTTTTTCATATTCTTTTCCTTTATGGTTTGTCACAGGATATTGAATATAGTTCCCTGTGCTATACAGTAGGACCTTGTTGTTTATCCCTTCTACATATACTAGTTTGCATCTGGTAATCCCAAACTCCCAATCCATCCCTCCTCCACTCCTCTACTCCTTGGCAACCAGAAGTTTGTTCTCTATGTCTGTGCAGGACTGCAATTATTAAGCCCATTTTATAAGATAGAAAACAAGATTTGGATCTATGACTTCCCCCAGTGGGCAGTAACTCGTCTGTGGCACCAGCCTGGTGCCTCCCACCCTGTGGTCCTGCCTCGGTGTTGCTTCCCCCCGCACAGCAGCACCTCTTCACCAGGTTAATCAGGCTTGAAGGGCATGCTGGACACAGATCTCCAAATGCCTGAGAGCCGTCACCAAAAATGTGGAGAGCAGATATGGCCCATCTCTTCAATAGTAAAGAAATAATTAATAGTAATAGCCATCTCAAAATATTAGGGAAAAGACAGGAACCTCCATGTATGTAGTTTGGATAAAATATCCAGACAGAATCCTTTCAAATAAAAATGATTGTCAGCCAGGGCCCATTCTCAAAGCTAGAATGCTTTCTCAAGAAAAGCAAAGTATTGCAAATCAAAGTGTCTGTTTGGGGTGTATTCATTTACTGAGTCATTAACGAAAGAGGCTTTCTGTCCTCACGGAGGCTACATTCTAGTGAGGGGTAAATAGACAATAAAAAATAAACGAGCAACACAGTGTCCAGTTGTGGTGCCGGTGATGAAGAAAACAAAACAGGGTGGTATGACAGAGGAAGACTGAGGAACTGCTTTACACTTGGTGTCAGGAATGTTCTCTAAGAGGGGGTGACATCTGACCTGAAACCTGCCTGACAGGAAGGAGGCAGCCCCGTGAAGATGCAGGGGAAGAGCATCCAGAGGGAGGAACAACCCTGGGGCTTCTGAGAAACAGAAAGGCCAGTGTAGGGAGAGTGGGATGAGCAAGAGGGGAGTGAAATAAGAGGCCAGACCCCATGAAGCCCAACTATGAGATGGCCTTGCAGGCCAGGATAAAGAGTTTAGACCTTTGTCTCAATGTGATAGAAAGACACTGAAGGGTTTAGGCAGAAGAGTGCATGCTTTGATTTACATTCTAAAAATGCCATTGGCTTTGTGAAGAATGGATTTAGGTAAGACGTAGAAGCAAGGAGATGAGTAGTAAGAAGGCTGTTGGAATATTCCCCATTATGAAGATTGTGACCTGTCCCTGGTGGAGAAAGAAAAATTCAGAGGGATGTAGAATGTTGTTTCAAGTAAAGTTAGTAGGATTTGCCAGTGAAAGATATCCAGGTAATAAAAGAGCAAGGTAAATTAGGATGAGGCTTCTGCTTGGTTTCAGCAACTAGATATATGGTGACACCATTTAGAGTTCAGGAAAAGAAAAGTTAACAGAGGAAATCAAGAGTTTCCTATTTGGGGCTTCCCTGGTGGTGCAGTGGTGAAGAATCCGTCTGCCAATGCAGGGGATACGGGTTCGAGCCCTGGTCCAGAAATATCCCACATGCTGCGGAGCAGCTAAGCCCGTGCACCACAACTACTGAGCCTGCGCTCTACAGCCCATGAGCCACAACTACTGAGCCCATGTGCTGCAACTACCAAAGCCCATGTGCCTAGAGCCTGTGCTCCACAACAACAGAAGCCACTGCAATGAGAAGTCTGCGTACCACAATGAAGAGTAGCCCCCGCTCGCCACAACTAGAGAAATCTCGTGTGCAGCAACGAAGACCCAACACAGCCAAAAATAAATAAAATTTAAAAAAAAAAAAAAGAAAAAAGAGTTTCCTTTTTGGGTGTTTGAGGTCTGAGGTTCATAACTAGACATCCAAGAAGAGGTGACAAAAAGACAGTTGGATACATGTATCTCAAGATGATGGAAAAGGCCAGGCCTACCCATTTGAATATTGGAGTCATTGATAGAGGGTTAGAATTAAGGTGAAGGAATTCCTTGAAAAGATAATGTAATTAAAGAAGAAAAGGCCCCAGGGTGATGCCCCAGGCATATCAACATTCGGGTGGGTCAGAAGAGGCAGCAAAGATGAGCGAGGTGTGGTCAGTGAAGCAGGTGGAAACTTAGAAGAGTAGGGAATCAGAGCGCCAGTGGGCCAAAATAATCATGAAAGGCTTCCTGAAGCAAGTGGTATTTAAGCCAAGCCTTGGAAACAGGGTGGAATTTAGATCAGTGTAAAGCAGTTATGTGCATTCCAGGTGGATGTAAAAGTGTGAGCAAAGACTGGGAGTGGGGCCGGGGCAGTGAGGATCAGTGGTGACAGGCAGGAAGAGGCATCATTGCCCATGCGTTGGGGGCCACCAGCAAGGGGCTGACCACGTTTTCCACAGCCCACTGTCTCCCCCGGGCCTCAGACACCCTAGATGCACTAGGATTCAGGCCTGAGCATCCAGGGCTGTTGCCTCCTCCCTCCCCAACCCCATCAGCAAAGGGTCGAGAAAGGGCTGTCCAGGACCCAGGTCCCTTTGCCCATGGTAAAGCTGGGCCATCTGCTGCCCTGGATCAAACCCCTCTTTACCTGCAGCCTGCTTTATGGGAGGGACACCATGGGAGTCTTCATCCCAAGAAATCAGGAAATTAGTTCTACTTTAATCTCTACTCCCTTCAGCCAACTTCCTGTAAACCCCTCTCTGCCCCAGATTAAGGGGGTTTCTTAATCAAGGCTCATTTCCTAGTCTCTCTGTAAGTGCAGGAGCCTTGTCTTTCCAACTTTCCTACTCACCTGCTTCTAAAAGTTTGCCCAACAGTCTCAGCTTCTCCAGATTAAACTTATTTTGAGGAAATTTACAACCTACCCAGACAAAGAACCTGGGCTCCAGCCTGGGCAAATCACACTCCATTTCTGCAGTGTCCCCTAACACCTGTCAGCTGATGAAATACTTCTCATCTTCAGGCCTGAAAGCAAGAAATAGTCTAGAGCTAAGCCTGAGATCTGACTCCTCAGGAGAGGACTCATTCCCACAGGACACCGGGAGGTGACCACCTTGGTTAAGAGGGAAAGCTTCCTGGATGAAAAGAGAGAGAGGATTGGATAATTTGTGTACTGGCATCTTCAACCTCACCCCAATGTAAGGGAAGCCCCCGCAAGTGTGTGCACACACACGTAAATATGCACACATTACACACACACACACAAAATCATGTTCACCAATCATGAACTTGTATATAGAAACCACTCTAGTGATGCTATTAGAGGCCCCTCAGATAAGCCCCCTTAATAATGTCCATGTTTCCACATACACGTGCACACAATTATGTAGTGTTCATTTTCAACCTGGCCTTTGTTTCATAAGAGAGGACAAAGTTTCCTACCAACTGGTATCTACAATGTGCTTGGTGCTGCCAAGAGCTCTTCCTGTCCCCATTACCACCTGATTTGATTGGGGGCTGATGGGCTGACCCCATGTGTTCTGGACCTCCTGCTTTGGGCCTGCCTCTCTGTCCTGTCCTCTGGCTCTAGCTAGTCATGTGTAACCATTTGTACAAGTTAATGTCTTATTTGTATCTGTTCTTGGGCCTTTTAAATATGCATGTGTGTCCTAAATACTGGCCTGTGGCAGAAACCACATGTCTCAAATTAGACCAGGAGGCTTGGGATTCCCCCAAGGGTGCAGACTGTTTGTCTTCCACCAGACTGGAGACACCTGGTGATGCCATGCCTTATGCTGGAGGCTGCTCCAAGGCTGGGCCCTTCAATTCTATTTCACCAGGTATTCCATCAGGCCCACATCAGGGCTGGGCACACAGCAGATGCTCTATAGGAGGCATGAGACTGTCTGCGGTCAGGGGAGTTATGGACCCCCTCCTCCTAGGTATTGGTGTGCTTTCCAGTCCTCTTTTCAGCCAGTGCACACAAGGGCCCAGTCCTGTTTGTGCCAACCAGGTCTGGTAACACAGGTGTACATAACCATCTGTCCACATGGGTCGTTTCAGAAGCACCAGGAAGACCCTTTGGATGCTCCAAAACCTTGCCCATCTGCTGGTTAATGCCCATTTTTTCTTCCATCACTGGAGATAAAACACAGAGGACAAGTCTCTCTTGGAAGATGACACAATGACTCTGACATTATTCCCTCTAACAGGCCAGTGTCTGATTCCAGCACCTCTTTGAGTGAGCGGATGAGTACAAGAGCTCTGGGGGCCTAATCATGATGATGGTGCAGGGGAAATGACCTCCAGCAAGGAAGACTGAGTAACAGATGGGAGACCCAAACTGGACCCTCATGCTATGTTCTACCTATCCTGGTTCTTGTACTCTTTCTTTATTACCTCTCCTCTGCTCACCACCTTCCCCTCTACCGCCCACCCCAAGTGTAATAAATAGTATCTAGAAGAGGCAAGATTGGGGAGGTGAGCAAGAGCAGCCACTCCTCCAGTCAGAGCATCAGCACCCCCTTCTTGGGTGCTCTGGCAGCACTTTTACTACACTGTTATTACAGTAGCTCACACAGGGCGTTGGAGTTGGCTGTTGACCACTGGTACCTCTGGTAGATGGCAAGTAGCTTGAGTAGCAGCTGGGTCTTATTTCTCTTCATACTCCAAGTACCTAGCACTGAGCCCAACGTGGTAAACACTCCATGAGTACTAATAAAAGAACTATGAACACAGGAAGAACTTCTTAGAGGTTGGGTTCCCCGGAAAGCAGACTCTGAGATGAAGATTGGCAGACAGAAGGTTTATTGGGATGTCCTTGGGACCTACACCTGTGAGTCAGGGGGAGAAGTAGCATTGGGCAGAAGGAGGAGTTGAACTGCAGTACAGTCACTCCAGGGAGTTCTGGAGCTAATATCCCATCTTTATACACCATCATCCACAAGTCTCTGCAGGAGGGCTAGTCCAGGGTACCAACACTGCCAGCATCTGGGGGAAGGAGTCCTTCAGTGCTGAACAGGGGATCTGCAACATCCGGCACAGAATCCTCAATGGAGTGTTGGTATTTAGCGACTAGATAGAAATGTACTAGCAGAAATGTTATGGGACCCAAATCAGGAGCCCTGTGTGCTAATCCACACGTGTTTTTTGATCTTCGACAAGTCATCAAATCTCTCTAGTTATTTGTAAAATCAATATGTGGAATACATCAGTGGTTATGACTACTAGCTGCTCACTAAAATAGCCTGGGAAGTTTTTCAAAGTTATCCAACTCTAGTCCCCACCTCATACCAATTGAATAAGCATATCAAAGGGTAGGAGTCCAGGCATCAGAGTTTCTGACACTTCCTGGTGATTTTAACAGGCAGCTGAGTTGGAGAACCAAAGGATAATACATGGTCCTTGGGGCCCCTTCTGGACTGATGTCTAATATCCATGCGCTAGATTTCCAGTGTCTATGCTCTGTAGCCAAGAGCTGGCCCCCTATGTGCATAGAAGAACCAAAGTGACTCGTAGCTGCAGAAGCCCCTCCAAATTCACCCCTTGTGTGGACTGACTAAATTGTGTTCCCCCAAAGTTCATATGTTGAAGTCTAACCAGTACCAGAATGTGACTGTATTTGGTGATGAGGCCTTTAAAGAGGTAATTAAGTTACAATGAGGTCATTAAAATGGGCCTTAATCCAATATGACTGGTGTCCTTATAAGAAGAGAAGGACATAGACATGTACAGAAGGAAGATCATGGGACAACACAGGGAGAAGATGGTCATCTACAAGCCAAGGAAAGAGGCCTTGAAAGAAAACAACCCCAGTGACACCTTGATCTCAGACTTCCCATCTCCAGAACTAGGAGGAAATAAATATCTGTTGTTTAAGCCACCCTTCAACCCCAAATCCTTCTGCCTTCTTTCAATTTCTCTCTCCAATTTATTCCTCCATTTCCTCCAACATCAGAGTTCATAAACATTCTCAAAGGCTCCCTTTCCCTCCAGGTTTAAATACTGATATCACAGGACAGAACTTAGGAAACTTCCATCCCTGTGAAAAATTATTGAAACCTACCCTGCAGTTCTGTTCCCCGACATCTTCCTACCCTTTCTGCCTAGTTCATTTGTGAAGACAGAGTTGATCAAAGTCGTTCCAAAACAGCTAGCCCCTTGGGCTCATTCTTAGTAAAATCATGGAGGGAGATGAGTAAGAGGACATTTATATGAAAAGCTAATTTTATGTGGAGTAGTGGTGCTATTCAGAGAGCTTGAGGAAAGCCAGCCTGTGGCCAGTGCCTGAAATTCAATGATCCACAACATCCTTGAGTGCTAGTCAAGGCCTTTGTTATAATGTCAGTGCCAAAGAAATGTGAAAACAAAGCCATTATATGCTGTTTATATTTTAGGGTCAATTTGCTATGAAGTTGTGTTCTATGAGCTGGTTTGATTAATGGTTGTTGGAGAAAATTAAGGCATTGGCTACTTAAAAGAAAAAGATGAACTTGCAGAAGGCCTGCTGCCCACAGAGGCTGCTGCTCCAAAGTAATGGCCACCATCTCCTTTCTTATTTCACAAAAAGCTCCCAAACAAATAAACAGGGAAATTTCCCAGCATGGGCTTTTATTGAATAGGCATTCCCAAGTTTCTCCAGTTACACTCCAAATGAGGCCAGTTGATTTGTCCAAATAAAAATCGTTAAGTACAAAGTGTTTAAATAGCAAAGGTGGGTGGGTAGAAGGAACTTCTGGTCCATCTTCCACTGTAAGTAAATTCTGGTTTCTAAACAATTCCCACAATGACCTGTAAGTCCTGTGAACCCAGTACTGCATTTCCTGGGGAGAATTTCTCCGAAGAATGTACTCTCCCTACACACTGTTTTGCATAAACAGGAATGAAGTGTGGAAAATAAAAAGTTCCAAACAGGAGATGCAATTATTTTAGGTCCTTTTCTACAGGAAAAGAAAACATAATTCTGCTATAATTTTCTCTTTACTTCCCTCCGTCATTCTCTCCTCCTCTCCTACCCACTGTGTAATGAGCCCCATAATTTTTCTCCAGAGAACTTTTCCCCATCATATAACACAACCTTGGAAATACACATCAGCTCTAGTTGTATGGCCTGAAAAAACAGGAGGGGCCTAAAGAAATGTATTCACCAAAAAGTAATCAAGGGAGTCTTTGCATCAGATAAGGCTGGGTGGCTTCTGATTTCTTCCCCTCCCCTAGTCAGGTAATTCTCACTTTAAGAAAACTCTCTAAGATGGATGCTTGGCATTGCCCTAACATTTGGCCAACACCAAGCCCGAAGAAAGAGTGTTTCAGAGGTCCTTCACAAGATCCTGGGACTCAGGGCTGTTGGCTTTTGTTTAGGGTGGACTAGCTATTGAGCCAGGGAAATTTCTTACCTGATTCTGGTGACTGCTTTCTTACCTTGTTCCCGTGTGTGAATCATTGGTCTCGATCATCAACCCAATATCCGGCCACTGTAGGATGTGGTTCACCCTGCTCCAGACCCCACAGGTTAGCCTGCTGTTCACTAACCCCATGCTTGTTTGCTGAGTTTGCCTAAATTGGCTGACTGTTGGGTCCCTCAATTTTGTGCTGCCCACCCCAAGGTCCCAACTCTGCAGAGAAGTCACAGAGGGAGGTTGTAAAAAGAATGGGATCTGCAGTGAGCTAGCCTGGGGTGGAGTCCTGGTACCATTTACCAACCGAGTTACCCGAGAATGTCATTGCTTCACTCTGACTACTTCCTCATCTATAAGAAGAAGAGCAATGTTACCTGTCTCAGTAACAGGTTGGCTGTGAGGAAGAAGAGTTAACACATGTAGCATGCGGAGAACAGCGCCTGGCACATGCAAGCACCGGCCGGCTGTTTGCTTCCTCATAGGCTTCTCCCCACCTTGCACTTCTTGCCCACTGGGACACTCCTGTTGCTGACCAGCCACCCCCATTGAGCAACAAGTTTTCTGTCTACTGCACTGAACCCCATCCCCACCCCCCATGTCTGCCTCATGCAACTGGGCCAATCTAATTCCAAGGCCTAGCCACAACCTCACCTAAGTCACTATAGATTAAACAGCACTGAATACAAGGCATCTCATCCAAAAATCATTTACTGAGCACATACCATGTGCCAAGCACTACACCGGATGGGAGGATACACAATGAAGAACTTGTCTTCTCAAAGAGCTTGAAGTCTGATACACTCATAGAATGTCTCAAAAATCACAATGGAAGTTTACAGCAAAAAGGAGTCTTGCTTCCCCCTGAAATAGAACCCACTGTATACATTTAGATTCCCCCCAAAGTTGAATGTCTGCAGTTTTCAAGGCTGAGCTCTCTGGGTCGACTGAGATGGGTAGAATTGGGTCAACTATCCCAGCATCCTATTTAAAGACTGACTTTCTCCGTGTTGTAGGGTAAATGGGTCTACAGCGAAGGTACCCTGGAGAGAAATCCCTTTGGCATGTCACTAGTTCCTACATATACAGCCCTTGTTGCCAGCAAGAGATTGTTTATGGAGGCTATACTGGAAGAAAGAATCTCATTTTAAAATTAGAAAACTAGTGAAATTGGTGATCCTTGCTTCTTCTCTGATTCATTCCAGCACTGCTATATGTTTGTGTTCCCCCCGATTCTTAATGTGTTGGTATTTGGAGGTGAGGCCTTTGGAGGTGATTAGTTTACAAGGGTGGACCCCTCATTAAGTGGGATTAGTGACCTGATAAAAGAGAACCAAAGATTCCTCACTCTCTTCCACCATATGAGGACACAGCAAAAGACAGCTATCTATGAACCAGGAAGCAAGCCCTCGCCAGGCACTTTGTCAGTGCCTTGATCTTGGACTTCCAGGCTTCAGAACTGTGGGGAGTAAATTTCTGTTGTTCAGAAGCCACCCAGTCTGTGATACTTCATTATAGCAGCCCAAATGGACTAAGGCAATCACTGTCCCACTCACTCCAGTCCTTAGGAACCCAGCTTGTTCACAGGTGTTCATGCTTATTTTCCTATCAGGAAATAAAAGGTGTTGCAATGAACTTAGCCCCTCTGTGGAGCTGGACCTGAAGGTTTTTCTTGTCCCAGGGCCTTCAGCCAGCACCAACCGAGAATTGCTGGCAGTCCTGGGGTGAGAAGTACCCAGCCTTCAAAGTGCTCATGGGCCAGTGGGCAGGCACACTAGGTGCCTCGGGAGGGGGACCACATATGGAGGTGGGAGGCACAGGGCTGCAACATTTCAGTCAAGAGACCCTTATGGTACAGTCTATTCAGTGCAATAATCACGTTCCCCAGAAGACAGCCTAGGAGCCCTGAGGCACAGTGTGGGGAAGCTCCAGAAACCTTCCAGGAAAAACAAATGGGTATATTAGACTCAAAGAGGGCCCCAAAGAGGGCAATGTTTAACCCAAATGATATAATGTTTAAGCCAAGCGAGAAAAACACCTCAGGCAGACTTGCAGAGAGCCGCACAGAATGATGGGAATCTTACCACCAGGCGACCGTGCACTCCAAGGATATTTAAGACAGCTCTGTGAGTGGTCTGTGTAAACCAAATGAAAAGCAGAACCTGAGGTAGCCAGTGCGCCTCAGGAAGCTGGTTTCCCAGGTCTCAGAAACTGCCCTCCACCCCCTCCTCCTCTCTGCCTTCCCCACTTGCTGCTCTGCCCTCAGGGGCTGCGGTCAGGTGGGTTCCCTGCCTGGGTCTACTTCTGCAGGGTGGGGTTTGGGTCCCAGCAGAGGACTGGAGACTTCAGACCTTCAACTCACCCCCCTTCATCTATTAACAGGGCATGAAAGCACGTCTGTCCCCAGGAAGCCCATTTCTGCAGCATCAGCTTCAGAAAGCAGTTTCCCCACTTTCCTAACGCCTTTTCTGAGACACAGAGTAACTCACAGGAATGAGAGCTGAAGCTCTTCCTCCTTTCTGTGATCTGTGTGTCTTCACAGCATCAGTGTCACAGAGCCCAGCACCAGGAGCACAGGGTCCCTTCCAGGTGCCTGGGACTCCTTCCTACACACATACCATTGACTCCTCCCTACACATCTCCCTCCCTCATCCCTTTTTCTCAGCACTCTTTCATACTTGACAGTCACCTTCATCATGGCACATCACAAGTGTGTATTTACTTGCTGTATTTACTTGCTCCTCCAAGCCTATGAGCCAATAAATGTTGATTGCTTGTTTCCTTCAATCACTCTTCTCCTCAAGGAGGTCTTCTTCTTGGCCAAACACAATTCAGTCTCATCACCCCAGCCCTCTAGAACCTCATAGGCAGTCTTGAGATGGTTTGGCCCTTTCTCAAGTTGACTCACTGTGTGTGCTTCCCATGGGGTCATATTCGCAGCACCAGCACAGGGTTGGCACATACCAGGAGTTCAGTGTTTGTGGAATGAATGAATAAGTGAATGAATGAATGAACGTGTCTTTCATGGCAGGCAGCTCTCAAAAGAGTGCGGCTCCATCCCTTTCACTTAGGTCTTGACCTGTCGCCAGCATGGTTCTGCACATAAAGATGTTCACTACATGTTGGATGACTGCACTTGCAAAAACTATTTGGACGGTTTTCTTTTGAGGGATAACTTTTGTCCTCTCCATCTTTCAATACCTCACCCATCCCTGTCCTAGCCCATTCTCCCCACACTGAGAGGCCAAACCTCCTTCTGACCCATTTTTTTGCCCTCACACAGCACTGCCTGCTAGTCTGAGCCAATCACACCCTGCCGTCTGATTATTAAAGTGCTGGGGATTTGGGGCTATTTCCCCTGCACAGAGGGTTGTTGCCAGGACAGGCTCACGGTCTCTGCTGCCTCTTCTGAACCCTCAAAAGGAGAGTGTGTGCGCTCACCATGAACTCTGAACATTCTGCTTGGCCCAACTTGAATCATAACTGTAATTCACTTCCCAGAGGCCCCTTCATGGGGGCCAATTCTGAAATCTGACAGCAGTGGCCCTTGGCTCTCCGTGACCATACACCCTCCTTCAGCGAGGGGCTCAACCTGAACCAAAGGCACCCGAAACAGCCCTTTTGTTGTGAAGCTGGATCCTTTTTATGTCGTAACTCTGTTGCCCAAAAGCCATGTGCAATGCACCTTTTCTAAATCAAATCAGCCTGTAGTGTCTTCAGAAGTGCTCTCCCTTCTACGGACAAATAGAAATCCAGATTCATAGTCACACTCAAGGCTTCGCATGCCACTGGAGCCTGCTGACCCTTCACTTCCCCCAACTCCCACCTGTGCCCCAGACAGCCCAGCCCTCCCCCACTGCCCACTCTTGGCCTTGTTGGGCTCTTTACTACCGACAGCCTGTGGGATCTCCACTCCCCGACCTCAAGGCCAAGTGTTCTTCCTATTCTCTCCTTAGGAAACCTCCCAGAGCCCCAAAGTCTCCCTTTAGTCCCCCAGCAGACTTTGTTCCAAAACCACGGTCTATGCCACATTTTCCCATAAGATTGTTCATTCAGGTTTGGGGAATAAATGGAGTCTAATTGTAGCAAGGGAGACCCCTGCCTATAGCATCCTATAGGGAACTGATAGGGAAACCACCTTCTCCTATGACATGAAACCCATCTTCCAGCATTGGCAAAGTTGGAGACTCTCCCCCAGGGCTCAGGGAGAAGCTAGCTCTTGTACACCAGCACCCACCACTGAGTCAGCTGGTCCTCCAGAAACTCACCTTACCACCATCTCCACAGCCTGGTAGGGCATGCACAAGTCTTGTTTGCATCCTGCCCAGGCAGGATCGCTCCAAGAGTCAGAGATTACATAAGGGAAATAAGCTGCTGTGCACCTGGATGATCAGGCAAACCAGGACGGTGATGGTGGGAGGCAGCAGAGACCAGGACTGGGAGGCTGCCTGCAACTCCCTCCACCCAGGGGCAAAGTCAAGTGCAGTGAGACCCTCACGTGATCCACGGCCAAGACAGAGATGCAACGCCAGAGAGGCCCTGCCCACTGGACTCCCACCAAGATACCCATTTCCTGTAGATGCTTCACTTCTCTGCAGTCAATTCTGAAAATTACTGTGCCCTGGACACAAAGGACATCCAGGGTGTGACCTTGCCCTATGACCTCAAGGGACCACCATAAACAATACAATAATCAACAAGCCCAACGTTTATCTGAGAGGAAGCCGCCTTCACTGAGGCAGGTGGGGGATGTCATATGATAGTCTTTTCTTCATTCAGTCATTTTCAGTACAGGGAAAACTGCTCTCGCTCCCACTACTCCATCAATAGAGAAGTCTGCTAAATCCAATGCATTGGAGGACGAACTCTACCATGTGAGTTTGGGTTTGAGAAAGAGAAGATGAGAGATCTGAGTAAGAAACCGTCCACCAAGAAGTGACAGAGCCAATAGGATGCACTAGTTAGTCTGGTAAAGTGATTCGGGCTGATGTGCTAACGGGCTGGGCCCAAGGAGCCTCCCCTGCTCCTTCCCAGCAGCATCTGTGCTCGTGTGGGACCATCTGGAGGGCATCCCTGCCTGATGATGATGGGATTTGATCTGAATAGCAGAGGGCAGCGCCGGCTGGTCCAGACCACAGGCCAGGCCTGTCTGGTGAACAGCTCTGCACAACCTCCCCTGCAGCTGGGACGCGCAGGGTCAGCTCCAGGGCCAAGGGAGAGGTGCCGGGGAAAACCACACAGGGAAGGCCACTTCCCCCCTCCCCTCCCATTTTACAGCACGTGCTTTGGGGTTGAAGTGAATCAAGGGCAGCTTGACCAACACAACTGAGAGTCTAAATATCAGCTCCGACATAGGAGAGAGGGCATCACAGGTGCAAGAACTACTTTGACAAAGTTTTTGAGGGGGGAATGATCGTGCTGTGTTCTAGCGACAGAGAAGAAATCAGCTGATTTGAATATCAGCTTCTTTTTCATTAGAAGAAAAAAGATTGGGGTTTCTTCCCTGTACTTTTTAGAAAAAGAAATTAAATTTCTCTCCATTGATCTTGCACAAAGAAGACCACTCCTTCCCTTAAGGGGTTTAAAATCTATCAGTAGGTAGAAGATAACAAAAATGTATCCTAATTCAGGCCTGAAGGTGAAAACACCACAGCACAGGAGGAAGGGCGTGGAGGGCGTACTTTCAAGGAGAGACAGTTTAAGGGAGGTCAGAAAATGCCAGCATTTGAGAGGGTCTCGACGTAAGGATCATAACAAGAAAACTGTCCCAGGACTTGAGAATGCTGCCCCAGGGTACAGTTCCTCTGAGTTTGGCCCCCGAAGCCCCATGTGCTGTGGAGAAAGCAGGAAAATCATTTCCAGGTAAGATGTGCCCACAGTCGTTGCTTCAGTGATTCTGCAGGTGGGGACTCATATCTTTCCTGTCTCAGTGATTTATAATAAACGCTGAGGGTGCCTGGAGCCATCTCTCTGCATTGCTAAGTGTGTGGTTCACAGCTCTTTGGGGAGAGACAGAAGAGCTGAGCCAGGCTTCCAGCCTGTGCAGGTGAGTGAGTGGGGGCAGTGAGATTTGCAGGGTAAAACCAGAGAGAGATTTTCCCCTCCTCCTTCTGTTGTCCCTCTCGAGACCCCACCCCATACTCAGCCTTCCTCATGAGGGGTACAATAGAAATGTGTAACAAAGAAAAGGTTGTGCTCCTACCTTCCTCTGCTGTAAAGAGAGAGGAACAGGGCTTCCCTGGTGGCGCAGTGGTTGAGAGTCTGCCTGCCGATGCAGGGGACGCGGGTCCGTCCTCCTGTCTCCAAGGATCCCACATGCCGCGGATCGTCTGGGCCTGTGGGCCATGGCCGCTGAGCCTGCGCGTCCGGGGCCTGTGCTCCGCAGTGGGAGGGGCCCCAACAGTGAGAGGCCCGCGTACTGCAAAAAAAAAAAAAAAAAAAAAAAAAAAAAAAAAAGAGAGGAACAAACCCTGGACCAGCGTCCTAGTAATAGAGGACAGGACCTGCCTGTGTGGGATGCCCACTGAGACCCTCCCATATCCTAGAGAATAGCACTGCCCAAAGCTGGCTCACATAAGCAGTGGTGCTGAGACTACAGGATTCTTCATCCTTTTCAGAAGTCCACCACCCCTTTAGTGCCTGTCTTCCTGGCCTTCAGGGATGCTCAGTGATATCAGGTCCTAAAGAAAAGAGGGTCTTCTCCATCTGATCCAAATTCCTCCTTTTAGTGTGAGCAGCCAATGCTCAGCCTGCAGGGAGCTCTCAGAGAGGCATTTGGACATTCAAAGACCTGTGCAATCCCACAGATAGGTGTCATTTCAGATGGCTGCTCTGCATTGGCCTTTGGGAGCTTGGGCAAATTATTGCATCTCTCTCAGCTTATTTCCTCATCTGCAGATGACTGTCAGAATGACTAACTTTTCAGGTAGCTTGAATGACCAGGATCACACATATAAAGCTCTTAGATCAATGCCTGGGTGCAAAAAATTACATCTTACTTTACATCATTTACAAAAATAAAACCCAGATGGATGAAAAGCTTAATACTTTTTAAAAATAGAAGAAAATATCGGAAAATGTGTTTACGATGTTGAGGATGCAGAAAGTCTACTTTAAAATAGGGTACAAAAGCAAGTCATTAAAGAACAGGGTAGCAAAGCAAACAATGGATGGGAGAAAATATTGTCACCAAGTATAACACAAAATATGTTTTTAAAAGATCTGCAAAAATAATTAAGAAAAAGATATGTATCCATTCATCTGTCAACGGGCACTTAGGTTGCTTCCATATCTTGGCTATTGTAAATAACGTTGCTATGAACATTGGAGCTCATTTATCTCTTCAAATTAGTGTTTTCATTTTCTTCAGATAATACTCAGGAGTGGAATTGCTGGATCATAAGGTAGCTCTATCTTTAATTTTTTGAGGAACCTCCATACTGTTTTCCATAGTGGCTTCACCAATTTACATTCCCACCAACAGTGTTTTATTGTTACCTTTTCTCCACATTCTCTTCAACATTTGTTATTCATTGTCTTTTTGATAATAGCATTCTGACAGGTGTGAAGTGATATCTTATTGTAGTTTTGATTTGCATTTCCCTGATGATTAACAACGTTGAGATCTTTTCATGTGCCTACTGGCCATCTGAATGTCTTCTTTTGAAAAATGCCTATTCGGGTCCTCTGAGCATTTTTTAATCAGGTTGTTTGTTTTCTTTGATATTGAGTTGTATGAGTTCTTTATATATTTTGGATATTAGCCCTTTATTAGACATATCGTTAGCAAATATTTTCTCCCATTTGGCAGGCTGCCTTTTCATTTTCTTGATGGTTTCCTTTGCTGTGCAAAAGCTTTTTAGTTTGATTAGGTTTCATTTGTATATTTTTGCTTTTGTTGCCATTGCCTGAGGAGACATTTCCATAAAAGTATTACTAAGACCAATGTCAAAGGGTGTACTATATTTTCTTCTAGGAGTCTTTATGATTTCAGGTCTTACATTTAAGTCTTTAATCCATTTTGAGTTTATCTGAATGGATAAAGAAGATGTGAGATATATATATATATATTATATATATACACACACACACACACACACACACACACACACACACACACACAATGGAATATTACTTATCCATAAAAAAGAATGAAACCTTGCCATTTGCGACAACATGGATGGACCTGGAGGGTATTATGCTTAGCGAAATAAGTTGGACAGAGAAAGACAAATGATTTCACTTATATGTGGACTCTAGAAAAGAAAACAAACAAATATAACAAAACAGAAACAAGCTCACAGATGCAGAGAACCAACCAGTGGTTACCACAAGGGAGAGGGGTAGAGGAGGGGCAAAACAGATGAAGGGGATTAAGAGGTAGAAACTAGCAGTTATAAAATAAATAAGTCATACAGGGATGTAATGTACTACACAGGGACTATAGTCAACATTTTATAATAAGTTTGTACGGTTATAATCTATAAAAATATCAAATCACTATGTTTTACACCTGAAGCTAACATAATATTATAAGTAAAGTATACTAAAATAAATAAACAAGCTAATAAATAAGAAAAAGAAAACTAACTCAATGAAACAATAGGCAATAAACACAACAGGTAATCCACAAAACAGACAGTACAAACAGCCAATAAATATATACAGTGGCTCCACTTCACTAGGAAGAAGGAAAGTTCTAATTAAAACACCAACAATTTTGTTTCTTTTTATGGCTGAGTAATATTCCATTGTATATATGTGCCACATCTTCTTTATCCATTCATCCGATGATGGGCACTTAGGTTGTTTCCATACAGAGTGAAGTAAGTCAGAAAGAAAAAGACAAATACCGTATGCTAACACATATACATGGAATTTAAGGGAAAAAAATGTCATGAAGAACCTAGGGGTAAGACAGGAATAAAGACGCAGACCTACTGGAGAACGGACTTGAGGATATGGGGAGGGGGAAGGGTGAGCTGTGACAGGGCGAGAGAGAGTCATGGACATATACACACTAACAAACGTAAGGTAGATAGCTAGTGGGAAGCAGCCGTATGGCACAGGGATATCGACTCGGTGCTTTGTGACAGCCTGGAGGGGTGGGATAGAGAGGGTGGGAGGGAGGGAGACGCAAGAGGGAAGACATATGGGAACATATGTATATGTATAACTGATTCACTTTGTTATAAAGCAGAAACTAACACACCATTGTAAAGCAATTATACCCCAATAAAGATGTTAAAAAAAAAAAAAACACCAACAAAATTCTGTATCCTTTTTACATCTTAGATTGGCAAAATTAAAGTTTGGTAATATACAAGGATGAAGAGGTGGTATGAAAGCACATAATTCGTACACAATTGAGGGAAGCGTAAGTTCGCACAACCACTTTTGGAGAGCAAAATGACAACCCTTGAGAAAATTTTAAGATGTATGCATACGATAAGACATCTACAAGGACGTTTAGTACAGCACTGTCTACAGTAGGGGGAAATGTTAAACAATGGCTATGTTAAATGTGATCACCCCATAATATGGAATAGTATGAAGCTGTTAAAATAAATATGGTACACCTCTATGTTCTGGAATGAAATAATCTCTAAGACACACATTGAGTGAAAAAGACATATAGGTATATACCATTTATACTAGATTAGATATATGATAGATGATACTTACATATACTCTATGATTTTCCATAATCGCATATATGTACGTAGATGCCTTCTTAAAAATTTTAGCAGGCTGCATACCAAACTTAAAACTGAAAAATGCTGGGGAGGAGCTAGGAATGAGAGCAGTCACATGGAAATAATTTTCACTGTAATGTTTTAATTTTTACAAGATCAGACTTCAAAGTCTGATCTAAAGGATACATAATGATAACAGCTAATGTTAATGGGAGATTATCAGATGCCAGACCTTGTTCTAAGTGGTTTCTATGTACGTTTTCTCTTCTTGTATGTTTCTATATTTTCTATGTTTTCACTTTCATCTTCAGGACAACACGATGAGGAAGCACTGTTCTCATCCTTCCTGTAAGTAAAGACACTGTAGCAATAGGAAGATTAAGTATTGCCTACAGTTCCCACCCCAAAGTAGTTGTACAACTGGAATTTGCAAATCGACAGCCAATCTGGTTAGTAGCCATGCTCTGCATGCCCTATGGCTCCTTCTTGGCTCAGGGCAGAACATCTGTGTCAGCAACCACCTGGGCCCCGGTAGTGTGCAGCCCTTCCCAGCTGAGGGCCTAACTCTCCCCAAAGAAGACCCGGTCTGCCTTCTCACAGCCCAGACACATCATACTGAGAGGATGGCTTGCTAAGGGGTGGACCTTGAAGAGTAAGAAAAATTGGGGAGCCAGTACGGGCATATGGAGTGGGAGATCACACCATATTCAATCCTCCTAAATTGGACATGAATTATTCAAAGAAATTAAAGAAGAAGAAGAAAACCACTCTTGCCGTAAATTGGTTCTTTTATATTTTTTCAACATCTTTATTGGAGTATAATTGCTTTACAATGGTGTGTTAGTTTCTGCTTTGAGGGGGAAGGGTAAGCTGGGACAAAGTGAGAGAGTGGCATGGACATATATACACCACCAAATGTAAAACCGATAGGTAGTAAATTTACTCTTATCTGATGATTAGCAAGGGGCAAAATGAGGCATTTGGCACAAGGCAAGAGCAATAAGTGAAATAATTCATTTGAAACAAATCCAACCCTGACTCCAACCTTGGGCCACCAAGTGCCAGGAACTTCACCAGACTGCTGCCCACATGCCAGCCAGAGATGGTTCCCCAAACAAAGTTTGCTAATGAGGGTCTTCTCCCAGGAGCGAACCTCTGCAAAAGTGAGCGGAAGGAGGCAGCATACATGCAATTTAACAGCCACCAAGAACTGGTCGAATCAAATACACCCCACACTCAAAGCTTCCATGACTTGAAACCCCCCAGTAGACCCCACAATGGTGGAGGCCATTGCCCCCAAAATCTCCATGGAGGTGTACCCAGCTAGGGAACCAGAGGAAGGCCCTGGGTCATTCCTTAGAGAAATATCTGGACAAGTGGTTTTCAGAACCCTTGCATCGAAGTACTAATGGGTAGCACTTATTGGGTGCTTGCTTAGTGCCGTAAGCTCTGCGTGTATTACCTAACTTAACTCTCACTGTAATATATAACTATTCATATTACTCCCATCTCACAGATGAAGAAACTGAGGTATTGAGTGGTTGCCCAAGGTTGTGTCATTAATTTGTAGGTGCCAGGAGGGACTTGAACACAGGGACCCTGACACTAGAGCTTGTTATGCTCTAATCATGCAGGATAGTATTAAGGCAGAAATTCTCAGGGTAGAACCAGGGAATCTGTATTTTAAGAAGCTGCTCAGGTGATTCTTATGCACCCAAAGTTGGAACTTTAGAATAGCGTGTGCCTCAGATAAACGGGTTGCTTCTTTGGGGCTGACTCTGTAATCTAGCTCATCTCACTATGTAGACTGCTTTCCTTCAAGGATCAGTGTTTTCACCTCTTGACATGTCCCCTGCCCCAACCCGCATCCCAGACCCCTTAGCACAGTTCCAGGCATAAAATTCAGTGAATACATTTTAGTCCAGGGAGATGGCTCTGGACCTAGGGTCCAGAAGCTGAAGCTCACATTTCAGTTGTTATGAAATTTGCCTGGGCAGGTCCCTGCAGCTGGTTTAGTCTCCACATTCTCAGCTATTCAATGGAGATAATGTCAGAAGTGGATTTTAAGGATAATATTTTTTAATTATCTCTTTATTGGGTGTTTATTCTGTGATGGGCACTATACCAGGACCTCTGCCATGCATTGACTCATTCTCAGGAAACTTCAAGGAAAGTACTGTTAAAAGGGACAGGTTTTCAGAGACACTGGATTGCTTGGCTAAGCCTGCACAGCCAACAATGAAGGAAAAAACATTCTTACTCAGGTCCCTTTGATTTCACATCACACACTCTTTCCCACACACCACCCAGTGTGGTCAGCCTTTTCTCAATCCTATGGATATAAGGAGAACCAAATGAGATCATAGATATATCTGTAGGGTGGGCTGGGCTATGCTGTGATTAAAAAACAGCTCCAAATCTCAGAGGCTTAAAATAGCAAACGTTTACTTCTTGCTCTGGCCACATATCCATCAGGAGTCATCAGGACATTTCTGTGTACCGTAATCACTCAGGGACCAAGACGGAGCAGCCACCATGCTGCGTGTCGCTCAAGGGAAGCAGGGTCAAATTGTGCAAGCACGTTGAAAACTTCTGCTCAGTTAATAAGGTGTACATCTCATCTACTCATATTCCATTAACCAAAGCAAGTCTTGACCAGGCCCAACGTCAGTGGGGTAGGAAAGCATGGCAAGGGCAAAGAAGAAACAATAACTGTGAACAAATAATCTACATAGACCATGGATGTAAAGCATGCTTTGGAAGGTACTCAAGTGAAACAGCATGAAGTATGTTTTCTCCCATAGCAGCGTGGTGGTGGCCCCCTGGCTCCAAGCTGAGCCTCCACATCTGCAAACCCATGGATAGCTCCTCTGTTATCAGTAATCTAATTATGACTCTTGTTTCTGCTCAATTATTAAAGACAAGGCAGTGAAGAGCCCTGGAAGAGGAGGAAAATCTGTTTTGCAGCAATGACAAACCATATTTCATATGCATAAAGGAAAAGAAATAAAAGAGCATTGCTTTTACTCTTATAATTGCAATTTCCTGCTCGTTTCCTTTTCAAATCAGTGGAAGTAATTGTTTGGTAATAAAATATCAGCATAATATATTAGAGGCAGAGAACAGACGGGCTTAAGGGACAGTTGCCAAGAACAGAAGGGAGAGAGAAGAGTCAACAGAATCAGAGTGTACAAACCTTGTGGGTCTTTCACAAAATGCGTACTAGACTCTGTCCCAGCCCTCTCCATGCTCTTCCTCCGTGGCTCTTAACTGAGGCAAATGAATGGTCCAGATAAATCAGTATTCTCCAGCTACCTTAAAATTCGAGTCAGTACCAAGTTCAGACCGGAAAGAGAAAAGAGTGGGAGGGAAAGCAGGAGTGAGAGTTTAGCAGTGACAGAGCGACTGTGGGGCAGTCCAGCTTTGGGAACACACTTGGATTTTATACCAGGTCCACCACCAACTGGCTGTGGCACCTTGGGAAGATTATTAACCTCTCTGAGTCTCCATTCATTCATTGGTAAAGAAGGAGGGAAAAATATCCTGTCTTAAAAGGTAGGCGCTCCACAAAGACTAGCTATTCATATTATTAGAAAATTAGAGCAAGTGGTTTACTACCCTGCAGAGAGGGGAGTGATGGACCACAAGAGTTAACTTTTGGCAAATGTCCAAACTAGGGAAGATTTTTCTTTATTGTCTTCAATTCTACCAGTAGCTTCCATTTTCTCCACTCTGGGGCACTTCTCCCTTGACTGCCCCACTTTTTCAAGGCCTAACCCATGTCCCAGTGTTGCCCTCAGGTCAATGGTACCTGACATTTGCCATGGCATTAACCGGCCAACCAAGATTCTATCAGATAAAGAAACCCTGAAGGAGGCTGTCGTGGAGGAATGAACGGCTCCCGGATGGGGGATGTGCTACCATCTGCCGCATTACACTGTCGAAGCAGCCACCACCTTGCGTGCCTGCCCTAAGTGAGTGTTTGGACCCCATAGGAGAGCCCTAAATTGGGAGCCATGGGAAGTTAGAAATTAAATAACCTCAGAAACGTCCAGACTGCCTAAGGGAGGAGGGGAAGCCAAGTCCACTCGTGTGGAGGTTCTGAGCTCTGCTGCTCTCCAATGTGAGCACACCAGGAAGTCACTTGGTGGCATGAGTTCAGAGACCTGGAGGTCCTCCAGCTGCTGACCCGGGGCTCCCAACCTTCAACAGTAGAAATTCGAGTTTTTTTATACAAACATTGGTGAGCAGATGCCCCTTGGAAAGTATCCTCCATTTACCCTGGAATTTTACTTGCTGATTCCACAGTTGGGGGAGAGTGCGAGCACCCTCCTGAGGAAGGTCACAGGGAGGGGGAGTCGAAAGCTGATGAAGAACTTCCTCATTCAGCCCTGACCATGTCCCCGGGGAGGTGAGCCATGCCAGAAAATAGGTCTGTGGGAAGCTTTCCAAGCAGGACCAGAAATCAAGAAAATGACCCTCCATTCCAGGAATAGAAAGTATATTCATAAAGAGGAAACTTCTGGCAATAAAGAACTGAGGCTATGGGAAGCTGGGAGTTCTCTGACACTCTATCCCCAAAGCCACTTCAATTTAAAGTGCCCCTAGCAGAGAGTCTTATGACAAACACAGTCATTTTCCTCCAGAAGGAGAAAGTCTGTGTAGCAACTCCTCCAAAGGAGATGCCAGGCCAAGGAATAGGAAGGTAGAGAGAAATGCCCAGAGAACAAAGGCTCTTGAAGAGCATCTCTGGTCTGTTGGTACCTCCCTGTAAGGCTTGACTTTGTCTTTCCCAGCACAACCTCTGGGGCTCCATTCCAGTCAGGGTCAAAGCCAGAGATGCCTTGCATCATAAGACCCCAGACGTTCCCACTCAGGTTCTCACTAAATCAACCCACAAATACTTAGAGAAGACCTACTATGTGCCAGGAAATGCACTGGGTACTTATGAAGCACTGCCTAAAAATTCTGGAAGTGCTGGACTCTTCAGGTGTATGGAATGGTGAGTCAGAGACCCTGCCAAAGTCCTTGCCAGCATCAAATACAGTTAATACCTGTGCATTTGGGGATCCCGGAGGCCATGACTGAGCACAGCCAGGAAGCCAGCCCTTGATGAGGTGAAGTCCAAAGTGAGACACAGTCAACTCCCATCTTCTGGTGTTTTCCTGGACTACGGTAGCAGGAAGGCATCTTTCTTACTGAATTGACCAGGTACTCACTGTCCTCACACTCAGATGTGTCATTACACTGTCCCCAGTAGTAAGTCTAGTTGGGGGGGGGGGTGGGCGGCGGGAGGGTTATGTGACTCTCATCTCATAGCTACCTGAGAGATTTGACTGTATCTCACAATGCCTGGAATAGAGTCTTGTAATATGGTGCATTGTCTCTATATGTATTGAAGGAATTACGTGTCTAAATGTTTTGGCAAAGCGACTGTTGTTGACCCAAGTTTATCCCTTCTCCCATGTGCCGAGTTTCTCAGGAGGTTTCTAGAATTGGTCAAAAACACATGTAGGTTAAAAGAACAAGGTTTCCATGCATATGATGCTTAATATAAGTGTGTATTTCATCATTTTCAGTGCTTCTCTGCAGGAGCTGCCTGGACGTGGATGCATTTTCTCAGCCAGTCATTCCCAGCCAGGAGAACCCTTGAAGTTTGGCTCATCACCTCAGAGTGCTTAGATCTTGAATTTCAAGTAGAAAAGCAGTAAGATTCCAATAAGGCTAAAATTGAATGCTCTGAAAAAACACACAGTTATGACTTTACCCTGTGTCCTCATTTCCTCCACCCACCCAAACCCTAACCTGAACCACAGTGTTAATCATCTGTACCGTGCAATTGAGACTTCAGGCTACTTGATTGTAACTTCTCTTTCCTTGATTTTTAACCTTTTTCTCATTTTGTTTTGGCCCCTCATCTAGACTGTAAGGCCCTTGGAAGGGCAAGGATGTACAACAAGATAGAACAGGACACTTCCTGCTTCATTTTTCAACCCTAACCCTTTATGCAGAATTTACAAAGGAAAAAGAAATCGAACATGGTTTTGCAACTTTTACAACCCTCAGCTCAGTCAAGGATTTAAAGTGGAAAAGGCTATCTTCTCTCCCCAGACCTAACAGAGGGTTCTCCAACAGGGCCACATGCAGGAATTTGAAACTATTTCTGCATTTAAAAGACACAGAGGGGGCTTCCCTGGTGGCACAGTGGTTGATAGTCCACCTGCCGATGCAGGGGACGCGGGTTCGTGCCCCAGTCCGGGAAGATCCCACATGTCGCAGAGCGGCTGGGCCCGTGAGCCATGGCCACTGAGCCTGCGCTTAGAGAGCCTGTGCTCCGCAACGGGAGAGGCCTGCGTACCTCAGTGAGAGGCCTGCGTACCACAAAAAAAAAAAAAAAAAACAGTGAGAGGGCTGCCACCTGACTCACACCTGAGAAGATTAAGGGAACTAGAGGCAGGAGTCTGACACCCACCTGGAAATCTGCTGGGTGAGGACAGAGTTGACCAACGACTCCAGTGGTGAGGGCTGCTTCTCTGTGATTGGCCTTCTCTCTGAGAAGAGAGCAAGATATGCATGAGTGTTTTTCGTGGACCAGATGTGGGCCAGGTGGAGAGAGGCTACCTAGGGCCTTTTTGCATCCTAGCCAATGAAACTTCCTAGAGGAAACAGGGTCCTCAGTAGAAAGAGATTCAAGGTGTACCACTGGATGTCCATGGCAAAAGAAGATGTCACATTGTCCAACTGAATTAGACAGGGGTCACACACAGGTCAGAGAAACTTCAGAACAAAGGGACCCAGCAAGGAACCTCTGAAAATCACAAGAAAGTGCCCTCAAGAGGAAGAATCAGTTCTGTCCATTGGCCAATACCAGAGACCATGATGTGCCCAGCCAAGCCAATACTGTCTGATCCACTCATCACTCCCTCCCACGCCTCCAACCTCCTAAGATTCATTACAGGGCCTCGTGACCAAGTCAGGGAGGATATGCGTAAGGAACCAGGGAACAGCAGACAACCAAAGAACCGTGCCTCATGTCCCACCCAGGCTTCCAGCCTGAAGCAGTTCAAATCAGAGAAGGGAAGTATAGGCAATTCCAAGTTTGGTTCAGAGTTTTGATCATCACATGAGACTATGTATACTATTTATTGGCTCCAGCCTGTGTTTATGGCCTACAATAATAGCATCTAAAAATGAGCAGAAAAGCCATGAGAACTACCACAGTTCTCATTGAGCATTGGGAAAATTACTCTCCCTAAGGAAGTTTAAAACAATGTCAGAAAACAAAAATAAAGTCACATGTTGGTGATGTCTAAATCATTCATATTCAAAATGCCATGGAACAATGCCAATGTTTCAAAGTTCTGGACAAAAGTCCAACTTTTTAAAATAAAAAACATGACCCCCAAAGTAAGAGAAGTTAGGCACCAAAGAAAGAATCTGATAGTAAAAAGTCAGAAAATAATCATGAGGGCCCACCCCAAGCTTCCAATCCACTCCAATCCACATTCCAAGAGACCACAACACCTGCCCTGTGGATGGTCACAGAAGGATGGAACATATAGCAAACGAGACCAAAATCTGTGTGGGTCATTTAAGGAGATAAACAGTAAGCCAGGGTGTGGGTTGGCTGGGAAAGCTAAGAAACACCAAACAACAACAACAAAAATCCTCTAGTTTAAATATATTTTTAAAATTATAAAATCCAGCTGTGTTCCTTAATTCAACTGAATCTTTTTGACACCAACAACTTGCTAAGGCTTCAAAGGGCTGCTGAAAAGTAATGAACACAGTATCTCTAAGTACCAGGGCCTCCTGGGAAGGTATCTGAGTACCAGGCTCCCCTTAACGACATGGTCATTCTGAAAAGTCAAGGACCATGAGAGATGGTGCCAACTCTCAGGAGTTATGACATGTCCAGGAAGAGTACAGGGTACAGATGTTTGTATCCTGGTCCCTCACCATTCAAATTGCCCCCATAGCAGCCTCGCTCTGGCAATGGGGTTCTTATTTTCCAAAATCCAAGGAGGTTGTTTGGAAATGGAAAGGAATGCTCATCATCCATCATCAGAAACCTCTTTTTATCCATCAGGGTCTGGAAAAGTGGATTACAACAAGGAGTGTGTTGAGGAAAGCAGGATGGTGAAGCCTGGTAGTTGCCCCCTCACTGGCTCCCCAGAACCACCGATGTGGGCGTCCATACGGCTTTTCTCTCACCCAGGACCCTTCCTACAGATGTCGCCCCTCCATCTGCCACAGGGTCCCTCCAGGATCACTGCTTTCAGCAACCCAGACAGTCCTCTCAGCTCTCTTATTTGCATCTTAGTTTTACATTCCAAGAATCTCAGCTTCCTTGAGGATGAAAGGCTTGTATAAAGAATTTTTTCTGACAAAATCATCCTGTGTCAACTTGTGACAGGGGAGGAAATCTCCTTCAAAGACCAAACCAAGCATCCAACCTAGGAAGGAGGCTGTCAAAATTCTCTGCTAGTTCATCTGCTTCAAGGCCACCACCAACAACAACAGCAGAGCTGACCAGGATTAAATAGTTATTTTTAAGTTTTCTTTTTACCATTTTCAATATTATAAAGACCCAAACTAAAGTCACAGTTAATAGAGTAGTCTCTCCTTACACTTAGCATTGGTTTCAAAGGAGAGTTTCTTTTATAATCCTTCCTCAGATACCAAATCCTCCTCATCCCCCACCTAAGATGTGCTTTACACACAAGCGGAGATGAGTCAGATGCTCAGGGGATTTGTACAGTAAGTCACTAAAACTCAATTTCCCTGATACTCACATGGAAGGAAAAGAAGAAGAAAAGGCAAATGAACAAAAGGAAAAATGAAAGTCTGGTTAACCTAGGAACTTGAAAGAGAAATGCAATCAACCGGCTCTGAAGTTGAGGGAATCAAGAGCTCTATAACCAAATGCAAATAGGCCCTGGGTGGAAAAATTGTGTGGGAGGTGATGGAAAAGTGGAGAGAGGAAGGAAGATGGAGATTTCTTTGGTACTTACCTGTATGGCATCGACTTCAAGTCGTCTTTAAGTGGAACTGACGGCATTACAAACACAATAAGCACTTCTAGACAAACTGGAATAGCAATCACTTCAGGAGCTGGGAAGCATTCACAATTTTGCTGTTGTCAACGCTTTCAGTGGCTTTAATTTTCAATGGTAAGCACAGCTTCTATACAGTGTTGTCAAAACCGCAATGAAGTCATGTCATGGAATATTAAAGGGCCAGCCCGTGGAATGCCAACACAGAGATTTGAATTTCATGCTCACTCCTAAACATCAAGACAAATATGTCTAATTTCATAAAAACCTGGACAGCCCCAGGGAGGCTGACAATCATATCTATTGTTACCCAAGTTTGCTAGAATAAAACCTTGCCTTCCTGGGTGTGCGGGGCCAGAAGGGAGGAGGAAGGAGAGGAGAGAGAGAACAGAGGATTACCAAAGATAATCAGTAAAAAATGGCTGACCTTGTATGGATTTTGTCGACTGAGAGCAGAGCTCTGATTGCCTCCCAGTTGCTACCTAACTTGACCACTTTGGACTCAACCTTCCTAAGTGGTACTGAGAATTCTCTCAAAAGGAATTCTTTGAGCCTAACAAAGTGATATACTTCACCTCCAAAGAAACATGTACTGGACGTTTCCTACCATATGTCAGCCTGTCTTAAACACAATAGGCAATGCTCGGAGTTGCGAGAGTGACCAAACCAGTTGGGCTATAATGGAGATGGATTTTAGGAACCAGTGGGAGCTTAAGTTTGAGAGGTGGATGGGGACAAAGGTGGGAAACATCTCCACTGGAGACTTTTCAGCAAGTATTAACATGTTAAATGTGGTGTTCCAAGAAGATTAATTCTCAGATTCACAGAGCTCAATTTGCTCCAAAAGAAAGAGCAAAATGCAGGCAAGGACATGGTCCTTTTATGAAGAAGGAACATAATGAAAATGGTTCATAGAATAGGCTCCTCCTACTCTTAACATTCACTTAAAAAGATAAGCCCTTTGTAATCCCTCCTCAGACACCTAACCCCCTGACCCTAACTGCCACCCACACCTCAGATCCACCTCACATTTGGAAGAAAAATACCAATTATACTAACAATCCGAGGGTCAAATGTTGTTTTCAAGCCTTCTTAATCCATTTTTGCATCATGGCATTTTAAGATTTATAGGTGTTTTCACAGCTCTTATCCTGTTAGATTCTCATATTGATCCCATCAAGAAGGTACCTAATGATACTAATTTGATAATCACCTTTTCCAACCCATTTTAAAGTTGCCAGATGTGATGCCCCGAGGAGCTATGACTTGTCCAAGGGATTCGCTTAAGTTCCATCTTAGGAGTTCTGACTCCAAAACTAATCATTGTTTCTTCTCATTTTCTCCTCAGACTTCAGGTGGGGTTCCTGTGTTTCCTTCCACAAAGCTCATATCCTGATCCAGTTGAGATGCCTGCAAAAGAAACCCAGGATTTAAATAATACTTGTTCGTTTTATGAGGACATGGGTCTTGTTTCAGGAATGATGAGGAGGGAAGATCTGAGTGTCCATGGAGAGTGGATGGAGTAATTCTTTCTTCCACATTTCATAAGAGCACATTCCTCTCCAAAAGCTAGGAAAAAATAGGCATAATGAGTGACAGAATGAAGAAACAATGGGCAAAATGTAGGCAAAGAGGCAGAAAGTCATAGCACCTTTCTATAACCTCCTTCCTATGGCATTTATAGCCAGAACTAAATCATCTATCCATTGATTAGTTTCATTTTGACCTCTTGTTAAGGGTAAGGACTGTGCATGCTTTTGCTTTATTTTCTAAAGTAGTGGTTTCCAGTTTTTGTAGTGCTCAGACGCATATGAGATGGAAGACACTTGTCAAACACAGATTCCTGGGACATTCAATGCCAGTGAGTCTCATCCAGCAGGTCTGGAACAAAGTTTAATGAACATCTTTAGGAAATTAGGTGGTTAGGTCATGGAATGGATATTGGGAAACTTTCAAGAGGCAGGAAATATGACTTGAAAGAAGCAGGAAGCAGATCTATGAGGGCCTTCAACTGCATGCCAAGGCATTTGGACTCCATCTTAAAAGCAGTAGCAATCCTAATAGGATGTTAAGCATGGATGAGGCCATAATTATTTATTAGAAAGATTATTTTGGTTACAAAGTAAAAATCGGATCAGGCAGGTAAAGCTGGAAAGAAATAGAACAGTTAAGAATCAAACTCTACCTGAGTCCCTGAACTGGGTCAGCTCTGAAGGAAACAAAAAAATGGGCAGCTCCAAGAAGCAATCAGAAGATCAAGATCCTTGCTGATGGACAAGGTGAAGGGATGCAGAAGGAGAACTCAGGAACGACTTCTAGGTTTGTGCTTGGACAACTGGGTGGATAATGATGGATGTTTATTAAGTGTCAACTATGAGCTAGGCTCTATTCCAGTGTGTAGGCACAGCAGGATATGAAAAGTTGCTCAATTTGGAAGTGGTGGATCCAAGATTCAAATGCTAAAACCCACATCAACTGGGTCTAGAGTTCATGCTTCTAGATGGAGCTGGAGATAGAGAAAGACAATGAGTGTGAGTTTAGGAGCTGAGTTAGGAAAGGAGGAGAGGAAGAACAGAGAGTGAAAGAGATGTAGAGAGTGGATAGAGAGAGAGGAGGAGACTACAGAGGAAGTGGAATCCTGCAAATCACAAGAGAAAAATATCACCAAGATCCTGCAGGAAGAAGGACATTAATGCCATATGTTGCAGAAAGCAAGATAAGAACCAAAAATGTCCTTCAGGTTCAGCCACCTGGAGGCCATTGGAATATTCACACTTAGGTCCATGAATTGGTATGGGGAGATGGCAGGGACTTAGGCAAAAGAAAAGTGATGAGAGAGGTGACAATCCTCACAACGAAAGGTGATGTCAAGGAAGAGAGATGAATTATTCTCACACTGAACTTATGAGGCAGCAAGGCCTTGAAGAGGCTGTTAAGGAGGAATAGAGAAGGCAGTAAGGATATTTGAGGTGAGTGAGGCAGAAGTGAGAGTGATGAGGGTCTGAAATGACAATCTTTAGGGATAAGAGGATATCATGGACCCACAAAGCAGTTGCTGGGGAATGCTGAGGACCTAGTGATCTGTGGCTCCACCACTGGCCTGGTTGTGGTGGGGTTTTCTCCAGCTGCACCCCTCAGCTTGAGTCTAGGTGTATGGCTGGGTCTGCAGCTGAGGATTTGCAGGAAGGTTTTGTCTGGATATACAGTTAGATGGGATAAGAATAAAGTAGATAGGTGTTTTGATCTGAGTAAGTAAATAGTAAAGAAATGGGTGGCTGGATAGATGGATTACATTCCTGAATGTGGCCCCCATAGTACACGTCCCCATCCGACCATCATGAAGCAAGGAAGAAGGCAAAGCAGGAGTTCACAGCCCACATTCTCACAGGGAATCCAAGAATGAGTTATCGAAAGGTTGTGAAGAGCCTTTAGTGCAGGCAGCTGTGCCCTAGGAAAACCCACCTTTATAGCCATGCCCTAGATCACAGCGCAGGGCAGCCCACTGAGCCCAGGGTCTTAGGGAGAATCACGTGTCATGGGCAGGCTCTTCCCGAGTCCATTAAGTTGGGGAGCCATTACTTCTGAATGTAGCACTGGCACTGTGTCCTCATTCCCCTTTTTCTCTTTCTCCACATACCCTATTTTTTTTCCTTCAAAGTACAGGTCAAATCATGCCTCATTAATGAAATTTCTCATGCCCCAAGGCCTGACACATATTAAGTGCTCAATAAATAATAATGACCATTGTTTCATGATCGTGATTAGTGTTGTTTCAATGGTATGTGATTTCTTATATCCCCAGCCAGCCTGTGGACTCCCCAGAGGCAATGAACACACCTTCTCATTTCAACATCCCCACACCCCTGCTTCTGCCCGTGGCAGTTTGCCTGCAGTGGTAGATGACCTTCAGTTTACTCCCAACACTGAGGGTGACCATGGTTGAAGTCACCTAACCAAACTGTCCAGAAGAAAAGTGTGAGGATAGAAACTCTGGGAGAGGAGACAACAGGGAGCCCCAATACCTACAGCCAAATCCTGTCCTTACCTTCAGAGAGAAGTGTTCATCTTCTCTCTGAAGACAAACTCAGTGTATCACTGAGGGCCATCAGGAAATGGAAGGTACCCAAACTGGGGTTTTGAAAAGAATTTGATGATGGGACTAGGGGCAGTTTTCAGGAAGCCAACAGTAGATGTCAAGGCATCCAAAGATTCAAATAGCAGGGGCCTGAGAGAGCAGGGGAGGGAGGAATTGACATTACCAGAACCCAGGGAGAGCTACAGTACTGGAAGAGGGCCCACGTGGCAGGAGCTGCAGGTGTAGAGAAACAGCTACAGCCAGAACTGTTTTCCCAGGTATAAGAGAACAGGACAGAAACACCCCAACCACATTCTCCTTGTCACCTCCAGCATCTTGCTTGTGTCCCATCGCTGAACTCAACAGGAAGACAGACAGAGGCTGCAAGGGAGCTTGAGGGAGGTAGTGTGCAGGGCTCAGCATCCAGGGCAGCGAGCAGGGCAGTAAAGGGCAGAAAAAGGTGGAGTGTAATCATCACAATTAGCAAAGACCAAGAGCCAGATGAGGGAATGTGGACCACATATTCATCAGAGTTAATATTCTCTGAAAGGGCTGGACACCTGATTGACAGGAGGTAATGACTATCATTGACTAAGTGTTTGCTTAATAGTTGTTGGAGACACACTAGGAAAACCAAGCAGTGCCCATTCAGGGAGAGTAGGAGCAGTGCTAGCCTGATGTGGAATTTCATGACTCTGTGTACAATAGCAAATTTAGGGATGATCATGAAACCTTCTTTTCTAGTCTTAACCTCATATCCAGCAATCACTACCATGCAGCAATGGAATAAATAACTAAAAATAAACTGAAGCCTGCCCTGGGGAAGGGAAGCAGCCCTACCTTCACCAGACCTGAGACAATGAAACATGAGCAAGTGGGTGTCAGTCAGTTAAAAAGAAAAACCCCCTAGGAATTCCAGGGGAGAGAGGTCGTCACGCTGAGGTCACTGGTAGCATGATGTAGACAGTGACCAGAGAGGTCCTGATGGAACTGGGGAGAGACTCTGATGAAACTCACAGACCAGTGGTTATTTTCTTCCTGGAAGGGAAATCAGGCTGGGAAATAAGCAATGATGCTCTGGGGATTAGCAGTGCAGCTCCTGCCAGGAGCAGGTGGTGATTCAGCGGGCTGAAGAGACTAGAGCCCCGTATTCCTTCCCCACAACAACTGTGAGTTTTATTAAGAGATGCTCAGATTCTATGAGAGTGGGCATTATGTGGAACTGATCTCACCACCCATTTGACTCTGCTGATGAAGTTTCTTTCTCTAAGACCTTATGAAATGAGTATTGGGAGGCTGGTAAGGGAGAAGTCAGTCCCTAAAAGCCTCATCCCTTGAGTAGCTGGGCCACAAGGACTCTTGGCAAAATTTCCAACTAGGTCACCCATAAAGGTGACATAAATGGGAGGGGAGATGAGAATAGTACCAGACCCTCTTACCTTTATAATTATTACTTTGTGATATAATTCATGAAAAAGTGCCCTGAAAAGGTAAATAAATATAAGGTATTATAAGAGCCAAGAAATGTAACTTCATATGCAAATGAGACATAAAATGAAATTTTCCTCTTTGGATCAAAATATACCTACACAGTCACACATGCAATTATGTATTACTAAGCATCAGAAACCTTCAGTGGCACTTCTCATTTGACTCAGAGGAAAAGCCAAAGCCTTACAATGGCCTACAAGCCCTCATGATGTGGCCACCATCATCCCTCCAAACTCTTCTCCAGCTGCTCACACAATCTCACTCCAGCCACACTGAACTCCGTGCTCTTCCTCCAACATGCCACAGCCTAAGGCTTTAGCATAATAGGCTGTTCCCTCTTCCTAGTTGCTCTTCCTCCAAATACATGCTCACCTACTTCTTTTCCAAAATCATTTAAATGAAGGCTGCCTTGACCACTCTAATTAAAATTACCTTCACCCCAACCCTCTCAGTCTCTATATCCTTTCCCTTTATCTACTTTTCCCTCTTTTATTTCCACTACACATCACATTCAATCATACTATTTAGTTTCCTTATTTGTTATACTTATTGTTTGTTGTCTGTTTTCTTCACTACCATGAAAGCTCTGCAAGCACAATGATCCATACATTGTTCACAAATGCTTAGAACAGTGCCTGGAATATATAGGCACTAAGTAGGCATTTGTTGAATGAATGAAGGAATGAATAAATGCTCTACCATGTGTCAGACCTTAATTATGAGTCTTTATTCCACTCTGCTTGTTCCTAGCATAATTCTTGTCCCAAATTAATGCTTCATAAAGGGTAGTTGATGATGTCATTTAGTCAACAAACATTTATTGAGAGCCTATTTTACCTAAAACATGATGGGAGACACTAAGAAATATAAGATATCCAAGCTGCTCTTACAAAGTTATTATGTAGCTAGGGATGTGTTTCCCAATACCCAGTTCTCCCCTCCCAGACACCTGGAAAACTGTACTTTTCAGCTGCCTTGAAGATGGGCAGTTGTGTGACTAATTGGCCAATGAAATTTGAGCAAGAATGATATTGGCCACATCCAGGATGAGTCAGTGAAAAACATCAGCTACCCCTGGACAGTGACTAAAGTGGCCCTGTACCCCAAGATACAGTGACTAGCTGGAGGAGACCCACTAAGTTTGGATCCTTGAACAAAACAAGAAAACTTTCTAGTGTTGAGCCACTGACATTTGGGAATCTTTTGTTCCTGCACAACCTAGCCCTTCCTGATTATCATGGGGTGCAGTGGGGACTACGAAACATAAGAATGATAAGACCTGAGTAAATAGCTTTCATGAAGCTGGATGTAACAAGTGGTCAGTAAGTGGTCCAGACGATCTCTGAGGTGTCCATGAAGAGGCAGGAATGTTGGAGTGCTATTGGGTAGATTGAATGAAAGAACTGAGAGCATGGTAAGGATGAGTCGTATTTAGTTAAGAAGAAAAAAAAATGAGAACGTTTTAGTTGGACAAATGGCTTGAAGGAAGGCCTGATGATGATGATGATAACAGTGACGGCGGTGGGGGCGGGCAGCATTGATGAGGTGTTCATGAAAAACAAAGACAGCTGAGGTAATAGGGACAGGCTGATCAACTCACTAATTAATAAGCATGACTCACAGAAGTATCAGCATCAGGACAAGCCCAGCAAAGAGAAGAACATTTCCCCTCCCCTCGCCCCCACGCACATTTCACAGGAGCAAATGTTACTTAAAATTCAATTTACCCTTTTTTGTTGATTTAGGATGGCTGTTTAATTAGTTTTTAGCATTGCATATTGTTTATGGTCATTGTTTCAATAGAAGTTAAAAGTGAGAACGTTTACTGCTCTTGATTTGTAGACAAAATAACTAACTGTTCCAGATTTCTCTCCTCTCCCCTTGCCACATTTCTGATTTAAAAGTGTCTCTGACCTAGTGAATTGCTTCTAAATCATATCACTGCGGTTTGCTGAACTTCTATTGCATGGAATTTCTCCCCTAAGACAACATCCCTACAGCTGAGAAAACACATCTTCTCTCAGTGTTTCAAGTGAAAGGATGTCTGATAACAAATGTAATAGGCCAAAAGAACATTTGTCCTCTGGAAATGGCATCATCCTCAATAAGGAAAATTCCACAAAAAGCTTATGCTGAGAATTTCACTTTGGAGTTCACTAAGTCTGGTTCACCAAGTCTGAGCAAACCTCAGACTTGCCCATGAACCAAACCAGACTTGCAGAGGGCTCCAGGCTGAGGCCATTTCTTTTCATTGTGGATCTATAATCAATAAACAATGGGAATCAACTAGGACCTGTGCTGGGAACCAGGGAATGTGTAAGCAGAAGAGGGTCTGCCCCCAGATTCCTCACAGCACTATCTGAGGACACATAATTAATTCTCATGGAAAGGAGGCTAACAGTGCCTTGAGAGCAGCCATGTTACTCAGGCTCCCTTCCTGCTGCCTCAGCATCACAGCCTACTTGCCCAGGTGCTTTTGATGGCCAAAGAGAGGAGCCATCTTAGAAAGAACTTCCTGAGAGAATTGAAAACACAGACAATTAATAGGACTAAAGATTACCTAAAGTTCTAAAAATGAGACTGGGAGGAGACTGATACAAACATAGCACATGAAGAAATGGTCTATTTTAGGAATATCCTATTCGTAGGAATCGCATAAGTGTTGGAGGGATGTATCCTTTGAAAAAGAGTTTTTTTCTCTCAAAGCCCACCAGGATTTCTGCCTTATGGAGCTTCCATTCTTCCAGTCATTTCTAACTTCTCCTCCTATACTGATATAGAACCTCTGCCCTGCGCACATGCATACACATACACACATACACACACACACACACACACACACACACACACACACACACACACAGCATGAAAGCATAGTTCAGCTCAGCGGTTAGGAGCTTGGATGCTGGAACCAGCCTCCCTGGGTTCAAACTCAGCGTTCTGATTCTTTAGATTTGTGACCTTAGTCAAGTTACTCCATCTCCCTTTGCCGTGATGTTTTCATTTGTATAATAGGGCCAGTCATGGTATTTACCACATAAGGCTCTTACAAGAATTGGATGGAGTGATGTGTGGAACATACTCAGAACAGTACCTGGCTTGAACCTGTGTCTTATGTTTCGGTTATGGTCCTTACTGTGTGCCTGTCAATTCAGTGGGTGGTTAGAAGAATCCCTGCAGTATGCTAGCGCTACAAACTACAGAGAGTATTTCATAGAGTCTCCGCCCTTGGGGTTGTGATAATCTGGTTGGGAGTACAAGACTGAGAGAGAGAGACTAACTAGAGAAGATTCTAGGGTGTGCTTGAGGGTCAGATCAGAGGGCGCAGCTCCTGGCCCTGAGTAGTTGGACTCCACACATGTGCTCAGCTCTTTCATTCCTTCCTGTATGACTCCCTCCTTGCCTGAATGCAGTAGGGCAACCATGGAAGCAAAGTCCACATATATCAGGGTGTCATGATCTCCAGGTGAAACTTGACTTCACCACACATTTCCCTCCCACACTTCTCTGTCCCAAAGCCTGAGGCTTCCCACTATGGCCTATAGACCCAGCCATGCGGAAAATGGGTTGAGAGGTGCTCCCTTATAAAAGTTCTTCAACCTTGAGTATTAAACAGTCAAGAAACACCTCCTAAAATAGCCTAACTTGCCAAGGTGGCTTTGGGCTTCCAATCTGCCACTGCTTCTCTCTAGAGGGAAGGCAACAGCCTGCACAACAGGGCCACTCCCCATCAGAGCCCAGGATGGAGATGGGAAGAACCACCCACCATTTTGTCTGCCATCCTTTATTAGAAACTCACAGCCTCTTCATCTTAGCCCAACAAGAACACGCTCTGTCTTTGTTTTCTTTCCACACATAATCTCTCACCCCAGGATTGTGTAAAAATATGATAGTTCCTAAACATTTCAATAACACCATCCCACCTGTGCTCACATGTAAAACAACTCACAATTCCAGCTGATAACCAGATAGCCAGATGCAGGAACAAGGTGGGGCTGAGGAAGGAGTCCTTCTTGAGTCATTTTCTCCCATTGCAGGCTCACAATTCAGAGAAAGGAGGTATCAGAGGTGGTTGGGCAACAAGAAATGCTTCCCAAAGCCCAGAGGAGTTTAGAGATGCTTGAGAAGTGCTTCCAATTAACATGTAAAGCAACAGTTAGAAATGGCAAGAGGATCCCAAATGTGGGAATTGGCAAAGGCAAAGGTGCAAGAGAAATCAATGTGGCACCTGTAGAGGATGTAGTGCTACAATTATAATGACATGACTTGCAAATCGGCTGGGGATGGGGTACATACATACATGTTTATTTATATTAGAGGACATTTCATACTACAAAATGCATCTACACAAATTATCTCATTTGATTTTCACAACTGATCTGTTGGATTAGCAAGATATGATATGATTCTTCATGTCACAGGGAAGAAATTCAAGCAGAGAGAGAAGTAATTTGTTTAGTTCATAAGATTAGTAAATATGGAATTTGGATTTCAAGCCACAAGTTCTAATTCCAGGCTCAATGCATTTTCCAGATCCCCTCTTCCCTCTCCTTTTTCTTCTTCTCCTCTCCTTCTTCTTCTTCCTCTTCCCCTACCTCACCCTCTCCTGCTCCTCCTTCCTCTTCATTTTCTTCTTCTTTTCCTCCTTCTTCCCCCTCCCCCTCCATTTGCCTTCTCCTTATCAATATGGTTACCTCCATCTTTATCTCCACCTCTATCCTTATCTCTATTTCCCTCTCCCTCTCCTTCTCTCTCTCCTTCTCTCTCTCCCTCTCTCTCTGGTAGTCCTGTTTGTACAGAGGTTGGTCAGGCATCTAGGATAGGGCTCCTATGTGCCCTCTGAGCCTATACATCCCTTCAGTCTCTCTCAGGAGGCCTGGGTCCCAATCACTCTAACCTTTCCCCATGTGCCATCTCCTTCCTGCTCAAGGGATGGAACCTGCATGTACACATTCTCTTACCACTGGAGAGTAGTGTGTACCTGAGGCAGAGGGGAGTCCTTCACAGAAGACCCATCTGCTGAGTCAAGGACATGATGTCCCAGGGTGAAGACAGGAAAAGGAAGAGAGAAAGGGGGGCCCTGGGAAATAACGGGCATGAGAAAGAGGAGGTGCCAGTATGGCAGCTAGGTCACCTGCATTCACAGATCTAAATGCACATAGAGGGCTGTAACAATAAATAAAAATAAACAGAAAAAGAACTGAATCCCTGAGGAGGAAAATGGCAGGCTGCATATGTAAATGTCACTGTCAGATAGTCATTCCTGGCCACTCACCTGGCCCAGGGACCAGACACAGCTCAAGGCTCAGAGAGCTTGGGCACGTGCTCAATGTAGAAAGAGAGAACCTGGTCTCTGAGGTCTCCCCTCATGCAGTGATCTCTAGAATATTCCATGGCTTGGAGGACCCCATAGGAATCCTAGATGCTGCCACAGACACCATGTCTCAGACATACACACACACATACACGCACATATCACGTATTCCATCCCACTCACCTGTGGGACAGGACCCTGTACTGGGACAGGACACAGGGACAGGACCCTGTGCTGGGAAACTCTCTTCACCCCAGACCCTCATCTCCTCCTCCATGATGCCCCACTTGGAAAGGCTGACAATCTCATTCCAATAAGGTGACAATGCGTAAGAAAGGGACTTCCAAGTCTTTGTCCTGGGTCATATATGTATTGATGGAGAGCCATGCCTTAGGCCAAAGAAAAGGACAAAAGTGCTGCACAGGACACACACCTCATTTCCCTCTGGTCCCCAGGCACAGGGAAGTGGAAACTCTTAGAAACTTTAGCCTTGGCTCAACCTCCATTCGGAGTTCTAGGGACAGGGACAGAGGGTCCTGGCCTCCTTGATTCCCACTCCAATTTGCACTTCAGAGAGCTCAGGGCCTGATGTGCTCTCCAGAGAGGTGAACCATTCCCAGAGAAATAAGAGCTCTCAGTTCATCCCACCCTCCCCTTCCCCCTCTGTGTCCACAAGTCCATTCTGTACAACTGCATCTCTTTTCCTGCCCTGCAAATAGGTTCATCAGCACCATTTTTCTAGATTCCATATACACGCGTTAATATATGATATTTGTTTTTCTATTTCTGACTTACTTCACTCTGTATGACAGACTCTAGGTTCATCCACATCACTACAAATGACCCAATTTCATTCCTTTTTATGGCTGAGTAATATTCCATTATATATATGTGCCACATCTTTATCCATTCATTTGTCAATGAACATCTAAGTTGCTTCCATGTCCTGGTTATTGTAAATAGTGCTTCAATGAACATTGGGGTACACTGACATATAAACACTACCATGTGTGAAATAGATAGCTAGCAGGAAGCTGCTGTATAGCACAGGGAGCTCAGCTCAGTGCTCTGTGATGACCTAGAGGAGTGAGATGGGGGGGTGGAGAGAGGCTCAAGAGGTAGGGGATATATGTATACATATAGCTGATTCACTTTGTTCTACAGCAGAACCTAACACAACATTGTAAAGCAATTATACTGCAATAAAAAATAAATAAATTCAACAGTTAAAAAAACACAAAAGCAAAAAACAAAAAAAAAAGGGGGGGAAGAAAGAAAGAATAAGAGCTCTGAGAGGCCTCTCTCCTCTGCTCTGGGGCTGCAGAGCCTGGCTCCTGGGAGGCCTTGCCCCTGGAAGGGCCAAGACTTATCCTTTCTCATTCAGCTGCTCCTGGCACCCTCCCCAATCTCTGCAAGTGGAATCCCTCAGAGCCCCTCTGAGAAGCCCCTCTGAGAAGTCCATTAAGAACCCTTTGGATTGGTTTCTATCTCTCTCTTAGGAGAACAAGTCATTCCTCGATGATCTAAATTGCTTTGTGGTTTCACCCTACTGTAACCTCTTTTGAGCATACAGAAATGCCCAAGTCTAGGCGTTTAAGAAACAAGACATTCTTCCTCTTCTCACATTCCTTCCCCATTCCAGGCCCAAACTTCTCCAAATGTGTTTCTTACCCCCAAACACCCCCTCCAAGCTTTTCCTCACTTTTCTCCTCTGTGCCTCTGGGAGACTACTTGGTGCTTATCAGAGGATGACTTGTTAGGACAGTGGGGCTGGTGTCTTTCTGGAAAGAGGAGTGGGAGGACAAGGCCCTCCCTCCAAAGGGAACCAGGGTAAGCAAAGGCACTGATGGCAGAAGTGAGTTTATTGTGAAAAGGGCCCAGGGCCAATGGGTTCACTGGAGCCAAAGGTTCAGGCAGGAAGGAGACATCATGAGAGAATAGAAATTATCAAAACACATTGACCCTCAACTATTTAGACACAACTTAGCCCTGTATGCTTTGCTGTGGAGCCCTCACCCCATGAGCATTCCATGGGGATGAGCTTAATGGCTGGAGCATTTGTAGTAAGAACCCCAACGCTTTTATCTGATCAAACACTGCTTTAAACTTTAAGCAGGGCCATTCTAGAACACACATCTTCTTAAGAGTTGTGTGTATATATGAGTCTTATCTGCAAAGAAACTATTAGCTCCTCTAAGACAAGGACCAGATCTCCCCTGGCATTGCTCTTCCTTCTCACCACCCCCTCCATCCCAGGGCAGCACTGGGTGTGCAGTAAGGAGGTCACATGCCGTAACTGTGGGAAAAGCGAGGCTCGGAGATGCAGGCTTGCAAGAAACCTGGGCTTTAACCCTGGACCTAATTATCCTGTGACTTTGGGAAAGTCACCTAAATTCTCTGAGCCTTTCCTTTCTCACCTATAAAGTGACACTTGAGCTACTTTACTTCTTTAATGGAAAATCGTCTTGAAAATTCTTTAAATTAAAATATACTATTCAAATCTTAGGTACTACAGACTTGGCATTCACACATTCTATGCTCCATCTTTGACTGCTTGCAAGAGACCCCCAAATCCCATGGTATGACAAGAATTAACCACTTTGCTGGGATCTGACTTCCTTCAGGGGCCAGTAAAATTGAGGCATCTATGCTCCTAGTGGGTGAGCCTACTGACTGCCCAGCATCCATCCTTCCCAAGTGCACCCCACACCTCTCTTTAGAAATCTGAAGGAGCAATAGCAGTTTCTATGTGTGTCACCTCTGTCTTCATAACATGTCTTGAATTCCTCCACCTGCCCACCCTGGTCTAACTAATCACCCTTGGGCTGTTGCAACACCCTCCTAACTAGTTCTTACTTTTAGTCTCCATCCCTGATGGTCTGTTCTTAACACAGTGGCTGGTATTCTTGAAAATCATAAGACAGATTCTGTCATCCCTTCATTCAAACTCTCCCATGTCTCCCCAGCCTCCCCATCACGTCCAGGGCTGTCTGAGGGTACAGAGTGCTGTGGACAGCTCCTGGATGGTCCTGAGTAAATATTGGTAGAATTAATAACTGATCGCTATTGCATTTGTAGAAAGAGGGAATTATACATGACTGTGTTTTTCATGTGTTTGAGATTCACAAAAGCCTCGGGATATAATCTCACAGACGTCAAGAGTTTCCCATACTACAATAGTAAATAATCCATATGTATTTAATTGTATATGGAAGTGAAGTGAATGACACCTAAATCCACATTTCCAGACAATGCCCAGAATTGGTGTACAAATAAATCCAGGATTGTGCATTGAAGCATGAGGTTAGAACACATGCAACTCAAGAGAGGATGGGGTCATGGGACAGAGTGAGATGGTAGGGGTCCTGGACAGGCACAGAGAGCCCTCCTTGAGGTGGTTGGGCAGGACAGTGATCAATGCCCACAGGGGAGAGGAGCTACTCCGGGTGACTTGCTAAGAGAATTCTGTGGAGTATGTTAATTTCTGTGGGACTTCAGAGGCCCCATAACTCTAGGAGATTAATAAGAATCTAGGAAGTATCTGTCTTTGCCGGCTGCTTTCATTTGCGCAGTAATAAAGCTCGCCTTTCTTGTTTAATAAAAACAATGTGGAAACAAATGGTTCTGTGCACAGTGGAACTTTAGAGAAATGAATTTGGTGGAATAGAGGCAAGCATTTCATCATGCTGCTGGCTCCGCATATCCAAAACAGAAGCCATGTTTCCTCTCTCCCACCCACTTTTGCACACCTCACCCTACATTTTGGTGGTGCATCTGGACCACTCCCTCTTGCAAAGGGCTGGTGTGTCAGATGGAGAGGCACAGGCAAGTCCCCTGCTTCTGCTAGCCTGCACTTATTCCTCAAACAGAGGAAGCCAGGGCTTGGCTCTTGAGATCCCAGTGTCTGGAGGGAGGTGAGTGGAAGCCCAGTCCCAGGCTGGCAATAAATATGATGAGGAGGCACCAGCTCTCCTGCAAAGGGAAACAAACGTGCCTGTGAAGAGTGAAGAATAACGGGCTGAGAAATGGTTTAGAGGTATCACCAGAAAATGGATAACTAATGGGTCCTGGGGAAAAGTTGGTTCACATCGCCCGTTTGTTTGTACAACATGTGCCTGCAGATGACACAGGGAGGACAGAGAGTCCCCATCCAACTTCCTCCACCAGTAACAAGCACCTGCTAAACAAGCCATCGCTCTGACCCCAACAGTGCTTCTGATGTCCCCCACCCTTAGTTTCTCAACTGAGGACACGATCTCCCAGCTTAAACGTACCATAAAAGCAACAGGCTTTGCTAGAAGGTTATGCTTCCTCTTTAAGGTCCTGTATGACCATGAGAAAAGTGGTACTAAGGCTGGAGAGTATCTAAATGATGCTTTATGATGAGGAGAAAGACTAGTGGACAGCCTCCCACTGTGGGAGAAACTGAAAAATACAGGATTTATTAACTTCCTACTATGTGCCCTGCCCCACTGGCCACCATCCCCAGGGCGACACATGAATCACAGTAATGAATTAGAACCTCTTTAAACTAGACAAGTAGGGGGTCTGGTCTATCTGCACTAATGAAGATCTGATTTATTAACCATCTTTAAAGAAATGTAGTTTTATTACTTTCAAGTATAAGCATTGATTCATACAAGTGCCAACAAGTATTGCCAAGTGGAGGTCCTGATGGCCCTGCCTTAACAAAAAGATAAGATTAATTTGTAATTAATGGCATCCATTTGCATGGAAACAATTAATGGCTAAAGTCCTCATAAAAACAGTGCAATCTATTAACTAGATTAATAATGCCCCTTTACAATCTCAGAAAACTTATTAGTTTTTTCCAGAAAAGGCAAAGGTCAGCTCTTCAGGAGCTTGGGGGCTATGCTGAACCCAGAGAAAATTATAAAAGATGCCCGAGCTTGTTTGCATGACCCCCAACTCCCTTATCTCTTTTTCCTTCTCAGTTTCTCTCAGTTGGCATTTATTGAGGGCAACTAAAAGAAATTTAAAGAGAAAAGTATAGGATAATCTTTGACCTCAAGGAGCTTACAGCTTGGCTGGGAAGACAAGACACAGACATACTAAAATATTAGGGGGAAATCCAAATGCTTGATCAAAGCATGAGTAATAAGTAATGAGTAATAAGTTCCCAAAGTGGTTGAACCCCTTAGTTGTGCTAGTCCCTGTAAGAATCCCTTGACATGTGTATGTTAATATGTAAGCAACCCTGGGAAGTAGGCATTATAGTTTCCTTTCCCAATCCACAGAGGAAGAAACTGAAGTGCTGAGTGCTCTATACCTTGTCTACATTCAGACAACTGATAAGATATGTTATAACTAGTCCTCAGAAATGGCCCCACAATGAACCATACCCACTGGCATTCACAACACTGTGTGGACTCATCCTCTTGAAACGGGGCTTGTTCTGTGACTCAGTTTTGACCAATAAGAGTCTTGCAGAAGTGGTGGCTTGTGACTTCTGCAGCTAGATCATAAGAAGCCTTACACAGTCTGCCAGGCCTCTGCAAACACTTCCTCTAGGAGAAGCCAGCCACTATGTAACAAGTCCAACTACCCTGAGACTGACATGCTGTGAGGAAGCCCGAGCTAGCCACATGGAGAGGCTATGTAGGAAAAGAAAGATGCTTAGGAGGTCCTCAGCTATTGTAGCCACGCCCACTAAGGTCCCAGACATGTAATTAAAGGCTCCACCTCGGAAACAGAGCCCAATTGAGCCTTCAGTTAACGCCAGCACCAGCCACCATCTGACTACAACCACAAAAGAGACCCCAACCAAGAACCACCCAGTTGAGCCCAGCCAATCCAGAGAACCAATAAAATATGGGGTTTTTCCCTTATGATTCTCTGCAATAGATAATAGAACTAGTTGGTAAAATTTGAATGACAGCAGTATAATTCCAGAGTTACAAAGCGTAACCACCATTCCAGACCAGCAGTTCAGCATCATAGACCACTGTGTGATAATTGCATGTGTCTGTCCACCTTATCCCTTAGTTTGGAGAATCCCAAGCAGGCCTGCTCCTACATTCAGATTCCTGTCCTGTAAGAATGGTATTCAGTCTGTGAGCATGCTTCAGAGACGCAGTAACCCCACTCAGCTTCTGTGGATCAGCATTCATGACACAGGTACTAAAATACACGGCAGAGGGCAACTGCACCTGTCCTAAAACCCATTTTAATGCCCTCCTTGCAGCTGCTGTGAGAGTCTGTCCTGAGTACCCTACTCTGACTTACATCTCTCTGGTCTGAGCCCCATACCCTGGTCCCTACTATTTTTTTTCTTTTTTTTTTTTTGGCGGTACTTGGGCCTCTCACTGTTGTGGCCTCTCCCGTGGTGGAGAACAGGCTCCGGACGTGCAGGCTCAGCGGCCATGGCTCACGGGCCCAGCCACTCTGCGACATGTGGGATCTTCCCGGACCGGGGCATGAACCCTGTGTCCCCTGCATCGGCAGGAGGACTCTCAACCACTGCGCCACCAGGGAAGCCCTCTGGTCCCTACTTTTAAGTTCATACTTCCCTCTCCCTAATACCCCATTACCCCGCTGGATCCATGGGGGTTAGGCTACTGAGTTGGCTGGTGCTTAAATTTGCTTTAGAACTAGGCAGGTGTCACTCTGAACTCAGATGAATTTATACAGAGTCTGATCAATCCTGGACTTTGGTCTATATTGGTCAACCCTCCAACAAAAATGTGTCTTCTGGTCCTAACAGCACCAACCAGAGGCTGAGACCCATGTACATTAAGGTGGACAAATAATGACAACAGCTCAAGATGTTACACTGCCTTGGCTGCCACCAAGGAAAGTGCATATTGTCAGAGTCAGTCTATTACTAATACAATGAAGCTCCTAATATAAAATTCCTGACATCCGTACATTATGGTCTAGATACTTTGATGAATCTCTTTTCAAAATCCCTGGACATCCCACCAGGTCACTTCCTCTGTGTACATATACCAATGGATTGATCTCTGGTGACTGTCTACATCTCCCAGATTTTATTGGGATTCCTTTCTATAGCTTAGAACAAAACCAGGAGTTCAACTGGAGGATGAGGCTGTAACAAAAGAAGGATGTTCTTTAACATCTCCCTCCCGCTTCCTCTCAGCTGTCCACACCTCCCAGCCCAGAGGGCTCTAAAAGAAAGCTCCAGATGAAAAACCTCCCTCCTGAAGATGCATGCGACAAGCAAGTACACGTGGAAGGTGGAAGATGACTTCCTGGATACATCACTGGCTGAAGGCTCTGGCAAAGTCCCACTGAGGCAAATCACACAGCCAGGGTCAGGAGCCCTGATCTGGAGGTGACATCCTGAGTATAATCTTGGACTCTGTTACTTCCTTATTCTGCAGCTTCAAGCAAGTTCTTTAATGTCTAAGACTAGTTTCCTCCTCCATAAAATAGGGTTAGTAGTGCTTACTGCATAAAATTTAATGAGAAAATATTAATAAAACTCTTACACAAAACATTAAATGGTATCTGTTAGCAATTGTAGCATATATGTGCAGTTTTCATGTTTTTGAATCAACTTGTAAGTGTTCAATATTTGGCCACAAATTGTATCTCCAGATTTAATTCAAATGCATAGAGTAAAAAAGTTCTCATATCAGATTTTATTGAATCCTCATAAAATCACTACCACAACTACACTTCTCTTAATGATGAAAATGAGATTTGGAGAGGTGCAGTAACTTGTATTATCATCTCAAGTTTGCAAGTTAAGGATCTAAGAGCAATGATGTGGCCAAAGTGGCCTAGCCCCTGAAAAGAGAAGAAAGGTTTGAATCCTATCTTTAAATTTGAAATTTGACTCCAAGCCCATGACCCTCCACCCTGACCTCACTAATGTAACAAGTCACCTCTCCACCAACAGGCACTTGTTGGAGCACCTACTTTCTACCCAGTCCTAGAAAAGATACGAGAAAAAAATTCCCAGGCCCTCTTCTGAACAGTTGATGAAGGAGAGACAAGGGAAATGTCAGCATTATAATGATTGTTTTAATGAATACAGAGAACATTTTTAGATGTGTTCCAAGTTTAAGAAGGCCTATAGCATTTCCAAAATAAGAAGAGAGAGTAAGACCTGGAAGATAGATATTGGGGATATATGTCAGGGCCATTCCAGGAAAGGAGGGGACACTCAAATTAGAGGGTTTCTTTGCAGAGCATTTATTACAATGGGGCAGGTAAGGTGACAAGGAAGCAAAAGGGGGGCCAGGAAGAGCAGCAGTGGAGCTGTGATGGGCCTCAGACTAAAGGGGTGAGGAGAGGCAGGGGTCAGGGGCATGGAAAGGGAGAGAGGCTTGTGTAGAGCACTGACAGGGGCAGGACCTTACAGTGACAGGCAATGTGGTCCCAAGGGAGGGAAGGAGGAGAGGAAACACCTTGACTCCACATTAACTCCTTCCTTATTGGCCCAACCAACCGAAAGCCAGAGGGTTCACGTGCCTGTTGGTATACAGAGTATCCTGAAGGGCAGAGGACAAGTGAGCCGTGGATCTGGAGGGCCAATGGGAGATATACAGTGTAGAGGGCTCTGAATTGTGGTTGGAGACTCATTAGATCAGGAGAAGAAAGTTGAGGGAGCCAGCATTTGAAGGCAGAATGAAGATGTGAGTCCAGTAGAAGGCAGTGGATGATGAGAAAACTGGCTTCGTTGGGCTGGATGGGCTTGGTAGGGGAAGAGTGGGATTTGAGGCTAGGCCAAATGTTCCAAATCACGGATTAGAGCAGCAGATCATCCAGCATGATGCCCAGCACATAGTAGGATCTCAATAAATCTTTTTGAAGAAATAAAGCAGCACAACCATTAAATACGTGGCTATGAGAATGTGGGGTGCAGTAAAGGAAAGCCCTTCCTAGATCCTACATGGGAAGGGGAGCCGGTGCAGACAAACAGGGAGAACAGGCTTCATGCCTTTTCCTCTTTCTGGCCTCTCTTTGTGGAATCACTGCCCTACTACAGAACTTTATGGTATATACCCCATCAGGGCAGATATAGCCTAATGAGGCCCAGCAGAGCCACATTTCCTTCAAAGAGAGTCCAATTCTAGGGTTTTCACCCCACTTTTATCTTGAGCAGTAGCCTAAGACACTTACATTGGGATTACTGGAAGGAGGGTTTCTGGGTGGTAGAGGGCACAACAGGGCAGAAAAGAGCAAGGAGGGAGCCAAAAAAAGAGGCAGGATCTCTAGACCACAGTCTGAAGGTGGACTGTGCCGGCAGGCTCCTGCCCTGACCTCAGACCTAAGGGTTTCCTCTCTCCCTGCTCCAAATTAACACTCAGGGCTGGGACTCTCCACCATCAGAGTAATAACACAGAGAAATCCTACTTCCTTTGTGTTTGAGTCTCCATGGGACCTTGTGCTGATGTGTCCATTAAATATTCATGGAATGAACAGAGTAGAAGGGAAGAAGGCAGGCCGGAAGGGAGGAGGGGATTTTCGAATGGTTACCCACACCAAGCCCATCAGTGAGGATATTCTAACTACCACTCATATCTCTCCAGGACAACACAGGGTGCTGTTGAAAAGACAGGAAAAGAAGGTTTAGTTCAGTTGGGGGACAAGACTGTGTTAAAAGGCACTCACCAACTACCACCATTAAACAGCAGGTTGAGTAACACGGAACTGGTCATAAATGTAAAAAATGAATGCATGAAAAGTACAGGTCAGGGGAGTGTGAGACTGAGTGGCTCAAAGGATTGCATTCTATTTTGATAGTATGAGCGAATGGAGGAAGGTTTCCCAGGTGAAGGATACAGCCTGGATGAAGGCAAGGAGGTCAGAACAAAGGAGGGCCGTGTCCAGAGCAGATGCTCTCAATTCATATCTACAAATATTCACACACACACACACACACACACACACACACACACACACACACACACTCACTCACACACACACACACCAGGATTGGGCAAGGTACCAGGGATTGAAGATTAGAAAGACAGAGTCCCTACTCTCCAGAAGCTGCCAGATTGTTACCAGTTCTGAGAATCTAGGAGTGGTGAGAAACTAGCCAGGCCTCTTACCCCAAAGATTATTTTCAGGGAACACCGGAAGGCTGGTAGCCTGGCTTCTGCTCAGACATCCCCAGATAGGGGTGGACATAGGGTCATCTTGATTCTCTCTTGGACAGTTTTAATTGATAGAAAGTTTATTCTATAATAACTTAAACATCCCAGTTGCTCCCACATAATGTTGCTTTTGTTGTCACAATCATCATCATGATTATAACATGATTATTATTACGAATATTACTAGTTTCTCCATGCCCGCTTCTCTCTGTGGACCCTCCGAGGACACCAGCAGACTCTGCAAGAATGTTGGGGCCACTGTCCTCCTGGGAAGGACCTACTCTGATGGCCCTACTCTTTCTCGGGTGCAGGGACTTCAGATCAGGGAAGCCCCTGCTCCCAGCACGCTTGTCCTCTGTGCCTTGGTCACATTGGGAAATCCATCGAAGGCTCCAGCCGAGCAGGAGAGCCTATGTTTCCGGGCGTCACGTGGCAAGAACTGTCATGAGAAATGGCAAGTGAAATCTCAGAGCCTCACCCACCACCCGCCCTGTTGACACCACCCTTTGAAAGCTGTGGGAAGTAGGAAATTGCTCATCTTCTTTTAATCAAGGACACTTTTAAGATGCTTAAATACAATACTAGTTAAAAATGGGCAGTTTTATATAAAGGAAAGGAGAAAAAGTACAGCAGAAATGTAAAGTATATCAGATTGAATTAGCTTTTCTTGCCACAGCATGTAAACAAATCTGTTTAATTAGAACACCTTGTTTTTATTGCCTTCTGAGCAATTTTTCCATGTTGAGGAGAAAAATAAGATAGTGAGGAAGGGATTCTGAAATCTCTCAGGGACCCCCAGAGATCTTCTCTGCTTCCCCTAATGAACCAGCTCCTGGAGTGCTCCCTTGCATTCCCCATAAGTGCCCCTGGCACCCCCTCTTCCCACTCATCCCCTCCCCCAGCTGTCTTCATTTGCAGAGATTACAGCAGATTTTATGCACAGAGGGGAGATGAGGTGTGGTCTCTGACATAACTTGGGACCCCCAAACACTGGAGAGAGGTAAACCCTCAAAGTTCCCAAGGCTCCAATAGAAGCTGGCAGAAAGGAGAAAGCCCTGGGCTGGAGTCCAGCATCTGGTCCTGAATCTGGTGCTGAGCCGGGGCTGTGGGTTCGGTCCTACTGCTTAGGCCTCTGACTCTGCAGTTATGTAGGGGAGAGACCCCTGCCAGTCCCCATACTCAAGGATTCAGACTTGTGTTTTGGACCTCATGCTACCCTACACACCCGCCTGGTATACAGAGGCCTAAACCAGGGGAGCTGAGAAGGATTTATAGAAAGCAGCTGGTTGCCCCTCAGCCCGCTCAGGTCCAGATGACACCCCGGTTTGCCCACCTGCAGTGGTTCTCACCTCCCCTCCCCGACGTGCACACATCCTCACACACACATCCGTGCTTCTTCTCCCCCCACCCCCGCCATGGCACTCACACCTGCAGGGGTGTGAGTATTTGTATTTTTGGTGTCTGGTTGGTTTCTGAACAAGCAGAAGATTTAAGCTTCTAATCCATCTGTTGGGTGCAAAGCATAATATATTCTGGGAGTGGATTAGGGGACTAAATTTGGGAAATGTGTTGTCAAAATGTGGTTTTGCAATGCAAGCTTATTGATGAGGGTGGCATTTGGAGTCTGAAGGCCTTTTGGAAGTTTCTGTGTGAGGAGGGGCAGGGGCTGGGAGGAGCAACAGGTGTACAGAATTCACCCTCCACAGAACGGTGGAGGTGGAAAATTCCTTCCGGGGTACCCCAATCTCCACTTTCTAGACCCTCCCCTGTTTCTGCTCTCCTGTAGCAGGACCCTCTACCTTTCAGGATCCCTCCCCTCCATAGTAGCACCTTCAGGATACTGACATATTTATTCACACTCAGGAGTGACATCTAATAATAAAACATAAATCTCGACTTCTTTCTCGGGTGTGTGCATTTTAATGATGTTCAAATCTTATGTTCTCGTAGTAGGAATGCAGGCATCAACCAACATTTAGAGATGATACTGGGAGTGGAGACAGACCAGGAGATCCACTTCCCAGACCCAGATCCAGACACAAACGCTCACTGGTGTCATCTCAGTCATGTGACACCTGGGATCAGTTTGGTCATTAGAACACAGATACCCATGGACGTGTTGCCCATGGACGTGGCCGAAAAATGGCTTCAGTCTATCTTGTTCCTGACACTAACCCTTATATCCCTCTCCTGTGCCCCCGGCCTCAGACAGGGGTCATGGGAGTGTGTAGCTTGGGATGCAGAAGTCAACTGCAGACTTGGGAGAACTAAGCAGCAGCCATAGGGTTACAGGGTTAGAGAGTAGGTGGGGCCGAGGGATATAGGCTGGGGTGGAGTAAGCATCACAGAACCCATCACTCACCCATCCAGGTGGAACTGGGCTCATCACAGAAAAACAACAGGGTCCTAAGAGAACATCTACAGCAATGTAGCAATCCCCAGCATCCGTGACTGGTAACTACCAACCTCCAGTAGATTATCCCCAGGGAGGGAGATCTCACTACCTCTCTGAGAGGCTGACCACCATGCTCCTGGTGTGGAATGATGAGACAGGGGAGAAAAGACTGACCCTTGATACATCAATAGATCAGAAAGATCAGAATCCAGTCTCACTACAAATTTGATATAAATGGTTAGGATGAAATCTCCCCATCAAACTCACCCTGCCCTTTTCCCAGCTGACTTGAAGATGGGGCTGAAACCTCTTCCAGTTTGTAGGCTTTGCCCATAACTGACCCCTGTCATCCCTCATCTGAGAATTGCCAAGTTTTATCAGTCCACCGTCCTTCTCCAGACAGGGGCTTAGTGCCCTGGAGCATATGAGAAGTACAGTCCTTGGCTTCAGAAAGCTCACAGCCCATGTGGGGCTGAGAGAGAAACTGCTCCTAGGACACAGAGTGATTTCAGTTGGGGTGGGGGAACATGCTGTAGGGCAGGATGTGGATGCGAGTTCAGTAAAGTCAAGGAAAAAAGTAAGATCCTTTAGTCAGAAGTCACAAACACTGGAGACCCCACCCCTCCCAACACCACTGTCCCCACCTTGCTTCTGAACAGGACAGCCCTCACCTGACCCGTTTCTTATTACAATCTCCAAAGTCATCGACACTACCTATCCCTTTCTTTCATGGTCAGTCCCAGTTTGTCTCAACATGACCTTGGTGTCTTAAAACAGAGTCTGTCTGTATCGCCTCATGGACTAAGGTCACGGAGCCCAATTCTGCTTTCTCATGGTCCTCTCTGTGCAACAAAAGGAAGCACAGGAAATGGTTCAGGGTTCCATATTTAGAAAATAAATGCCCTGGTGCTGTTGTGCCTTGAGTGGAAGGATAATAGACAACAACAGAGGAAACACTGATGCTAATGATGGGACTGAGACTACCAATGGGACTTGATGCAATCATTTGACAGGAGAGAATCATAACAGTGTAATGAATATCCCTACTGGGGTAAAGAATACCAGGAGTAAAAAGCCGGAAAAGCTGGAGCAGTTCCTTTGGTGGTTTCCATGTCACTATCCTTTCTCCTATTCTCTCCTGCATTATCAGTTTTTCACTCTCTACTGGGTGATTACCATCAGCACATAAACATGTCATTATGCCACATGTCTTCCATTAAAATAAAACTCTCTTGACCCAGCTTTTCTCTGACTACTGACCCATTTCTTTGTCTCTGCGACAGGCCTCCTCAAAGGATTATCCTCTCTCAAATTCCTCTCCTCACTTTCTCTTAAACCCGCTCTTCACAAACACCTCTCAACCAAAACTTTTCTTACCATGATCCCTAGTGACCTCCACATTGCAGTGTCCACCCATCAATTCCCAATCTGCATCACACTTGCCCTTCCAGCAGCATTGGACAACACCCTCCACCTCCTGGGACTCCATACTCTCTCTGCGTGTGGAGGGCTTCGGAGCATCACCTCGGTCCTCTTTTCTAACAACGCTCACCCCCTTGCTGGTATGACCAGGCCCATGACTTCAAGTACTGATGTGGGCTCATGAATCCCAAATTCATTTCTCATCTAGATTTTGCTCCTGATTTCTAGACGTGTGTCTCTGACTGCCTACATGACAATCTCCACTTGAATGTCTAAGAATCCTCTCAAAGTCAACATATCCAAAATTGAACACCCAATTTTTTCCCACCCAAATCCTATTCTGCCCACACCATTTCCTGTCTCAGTTACTCAGGCTGTGAAGTCACCCTTGGCTCTTCTTTTTCTGTCACACCCTATATCTAATCTGCCAGTGGATTCTGTGGGCTTGTCTTTCAAAACACATGCAAATTCAAGATGTTCACCCCCTCTGTTTTCATCACCCAACCCCAATTAACTATTACGTCCTTCCTTGAGTATTCTCACAGCCTCCCTTACTTTCTTGGAAGTATTCTTAACACAGCAGCCATGTGCTTTAAAACATGTTTCATGGCATTGGATATAAGAACCATGTCATGTGTTCAAAACTTTCCAGGAGGCCCTCACTCCACTAAGACTAAACTGAAGCCCTTGTGATGACCAGCAAGGCCCTCCTCCCTATGACCTCTCCAACCTCAACTCCTTTACTCTTCCCCTCGTTCATGGTCTCCAGTCACACTGAACTCCACGCTGTTCCTCAAGCACACTCTGCATCCCTTAGGCCCTTTGCTCTGGGGTCCCCTGACTAGAACTTTCTTCCCCCCAATGTCTGCTTGGCTCCCTCCATCTCCTTCTTTCAAGTCTTTGCTCTCACTTTCTCGAGAAGGCCCACCTGACCAACCTATTTAGTCCTGCAACTTGCCCGCATAGCATCATGCCCATCCCCTTACTCTCCTCTACATTCTCCCATAGCATCAACGTACTGAATCATTTACTTATTTTCCTGTTGTTTTATGCCTATATCTTCCTCTGCTGAAATGTAATCTCCACATGGCCAAAAATCTTTGTTTGCTTTGTCCTCAAATGTACAGCAAGTGTAGTGTGTGGCACACAGGTGTTCAATAAATGTTTGTTAAGTGAGTAAATTTTCCTTTTTCTGCCCAAACACAGCCTGCTTCACTGGTTCCTTCCAGCTTAGCTCTTGATGAGTCTTGATCTTTGGGATAACATGCCTGCATTTCTGATAATAACAGTTACAACAGCTACAGTAGCTATGGCTTATGCATTGCTTACAAGATATGCAACCTAACCAATCACATGTGAAGTGCTTACAATACACGAGGCAAGGACCATGACAAGGACCATCTCTTTCAATTTTTCCCATGGTTCAGAAAGGTAGTATGATCAAATGCATTACTGGATCCAGTGTTTCATCCCCACCCCACCTGCAGCACCCGTACCACTGAGGTGCCCTTATGAACCCAGTGTATTCCCTCTCCCCTTAACTTTGAGTGTGGCCATGTGATGTGTTTTGATCAATGATATATGAGTGAAAATGACAGCAACAAGTTCCAAGTCTAGGCCCTAGAAAGCCTTGTATGTTTCCTCTTGTCTTCCTGCAATTCTGGAATCCCCAGAGAATCGTGCCCGGGCTGGCCCACTGGCACTAGAGAAAAATAAGAGGCATGGAGCCACTTCAGCGAAACCCAGCCTATATCAAACAGCCTTCCTTGACCCCCAGCTACATGATCAGTAAAAATGGTTGTTTTAAGCCACCGGTCTTTGGGGTGGTTTGTTACACAGCAATAGATAAGTGATAGAGCTATTGCTATGTTTCAAATTGGCTTTGCAAAGGTGAGTAATCCACCCAAGATCTCAGGGATGGTAGGTAGTAAAGCCAGGGTTCATCTCAGGCCTTCTGATCCCAGAGCCTACATGCTAACCACGAGGAAACACCACCAACCCCCTTCTTGCCTTCTCTGTTCTGACTACACATTGCTCGGACATATTCTGAATTCTTCTCCAAATATATTTACTTATTCATTCATTTGTTCAATCATTCATACTTTCAAAAAATAAAAGTTGATTATCACACAGTGCCGATAATTTGAAAGTTGCTGCAAATGCTGAAAAAGAACCTGAGCTATGTAAACAGAAATGTACCAGAAAGGGAGAAAACACAGAAAGAGTATAGCTAGAGAGACATGTGCCCAAGATGAAGCTGAGAACAATCACAAAGTAGACAGTGCTGGGGACAATTGTTGTGAAGGTTCCCAGGAAGCAGACCCTGATGCGGCCTGGAGCACCCAGCTTTGGGACAAGATGCTTGAGATAACGAGACTGTTTCTCTCATGGGTGCTGTGTAGACCCAGCCCTCCTTCCTTACAGATACTCCTTAACCCCTATGACCTTTCACTTCTCTCTCCTCTCTGAATACGATAAAAGAACCTAATATTATTAGTTATTGTCCCTCAATGTTAAAAATAGACAAGCCATTTTCAGGCTTCATCAAAACAATATCATGATGAGTCACTTATTTTTCAGGATTGTGAATATCCAGAAAATATTAAAACGTTCCCAAGACAGCAAGGCAGCTCTCATCGTAAGAACACGTGGTTCTTTCTAAGATTTGTGACTTGCCAAGTGCCATATGGCTAATAAGTGGTATAATGATAATGAGTATTTAAGGATGAATGAGACAGTGTATAGAGAGAGGAAGCACGTCACTCTTTGACCTTGGGTGAGTTGGTAAACCTTTCTGAATCTCTGTTTCTCTATTAATAAATTGGAAATGAAAGTACCTAGTTTGTAAGGTTGTCGTGAAGTTTAGATAAGTTAAAAAATAAAGGGCCCAACAGGTGTTTGTCACTAATCCTTGGGCACTGATGCAGCATCATGCCATCCATTCAATAAATATTCAGTGGGGCTTCCCTGGTGGCGCAGTGGTTGAGAGTCCGCCTGCCGATGCAGTGGACGTGGGTTTGTGCCCCGGTCCGGGGGGATCCCACATGCCGTGGAGCGGCTGGGCCGGTGAGCCATGGCCGCTGGGCCTGTGCATCCAGAGCCTGTGCTCCGCGGCGGGAGAGGCCACGGCGGTGAGAGGCCCACGTACCGGCAAAAATACAAAACAAAACAAAAAATATTCAGTGAATGTCCACCACATGCCAGGTTCTATGTGATGTCCTGGGAATGCCGAGATATACAACATGGACCCATCCCTTCCCTCCTGGACTCACTGTAAAGGGTACAGGTAAGTAAAACTGGCAGATCCAACAGAGTGAGCCACTTGCCCTGGTGGGTTATGTACCAGGTAAAAGGGAACACTGGCCAGTTTGCATTTTCAAACTTACAGTTACCAAACCTAGGGCACTTGTAAAAACCTCAGAAGAGATTTCAAATGATAACACAAAGAACATATTCATCAGGGTGTACTCACCCTGTCACGAGATAGGAAAGGCACATTCCAAGTACTCTGATGACCCAACCACGGAATGGGGACTTCCAGCCCAAAAGGAAATGGTCCAGCACCGTGAAAACTCAATGAAACAGACGGAATTGCATCCAACTGGGATGTCTGCTTGTCCTCATTCTGCATTAATCCTGCCTATGTATTGAATGCTTATTCCACAACCTCACATAATTCTCACAACATTCTCATGAAGTGAGTGCTGACATTTAACCCCTTTTCACAGACGAATGAACTGGTGCTTAGAGACATTTAGTAGAACTTGGAATTGATAGTTAGGAACTTACAGGGCTGCGACTCAAACCCAGGACCTCCTAAGCAGTGAGGGTCCTTCTCTCTCTCTTCATGGGCCTGTCTGGTGGGGCAAAAGAGCCTCTTGTAGGGAGCTTTTGCAGACCTAAGCCTATTTATGATTGCTCCCTTACCAAGAACCACAAGATCAAACTGGGGTTATAAATATAAGGGCTGTGCGTGACCTATGCAGTTTGAGTTACTTGAGAAGACTTTGAAACACAGTTAGGACTTCAGTTTGTCCCTGGGTGGAGAAGAAAAGCGACATCCGTTCCGTAATTCTTTTGATAAAGATGCATGTTCTGTGCACTGAGCTGCAGTTTATTTCTTATTCATCTGTTTCTGTCCTCTTTCTTAGAAAATCTTAGATGCATAAAGAAAGAAAACAACTGAGCTGCTTCTATTACTGTAATTACAGCATGATAGGGCCGTAATTGAAGAGTAAACCACCTCAGGGGCTGGGGAAGGAAGGACAAATGCCAAGGCAGTCACCCGTGCCTGTAGGAGGGCAGGTCGCAGGGCTTGCGAACAAAGAAATAAAGTTCTCATTACACAAGATTCTTACCTGTTCCTTCTAGCAAGCGCAGCATGACCCTGACTTAGGAAGTAGTTATTAGTTCATGATTCTATCTGCTCCCAGCCTTCCCAACAAGAATAATTCTCTTTTCAGACCTCCCATAAGCCATTAACTATCCTTCTTTGGGACAATTTGGAACTTTCCATTTTGTGTGATGTTTATGTACAAGTGCAAGTTACTACTTCTGCTCAGCTCTCACCTCCATACAGGCAGGCTCTGTTTTAACATGTCTTTGGGTCCCTCACAGCAGACTGTGTGCTTCATTAATGTTCATTGAAAGAATGAAGATACAGCTCCATCCCTTGGGGAAAAACTTGCTTTAATCACACTGGCTTCCTTTGAAGATCTGGATGAATGGGAAAAAAAAATTTGGGTCCTGTTCTCAATTTCTACACAAGAATGTCTGTCTGGTCCTTGGAAATGTCTGTTTAAATCTCAGAAGAGTGGTAACTGCTAAGATCAATTGATGAAGACCCTGGGCAAGACCCTCATCAAATATTTAGAATAAAAGCTAAAACTGAAGGATACTAAACCCAGCAAGCTCCCCTTCCCTCCTTGCCTTGCTTGCTCGCAGCTTCTCCTCCTCCCTCTGCATCGTCATGGTCCATCCCCAACCTCACGTCAGTATAGGCCCTCATCACTGCATCCTCCGGTATTTCAGAAACTCCTAACCTCAATCACTCCCCGCTTCCTTCTAACCTGTATAATGTTTCCAGATGAACTTTCTGAACTCTTAACGTTAATTATATTGAGAAATGAATAAACACGGTGGTTGAACACAGAGCTTTAGAAATAGCCAGAGTTGGACTCAGTCCCAGCCCTACCATTTACTAAGCCTCAATCATCTCATCTATAAAACGATGATAATAACAGTACCTGCCTCATAGGCAGTGGTGAGAATTAAATGAACTATTATGTATATTTACCATAGTACCTGACTCCTCACAAGTCCTCAAGAGATGTTCAGGAACAGAAAAAATAATTTCCCTATTCCCTAACCTGAAATGGTTCTTAATGCCTACAAGGCACCTCCCTTTGCTTGGCATCCCAGGACCTCCAGAAGGTAAGTGCAATCACCCCTGCAGCTCTGCCCCCTACACAACCCCCGCAAGCCCCCGCTCTGCTTCAGCCAGAATGACGCAATTTCTCCATTTAAGCGTGCTGGCTTCTCCCTCTACTACTGATCTAAATCCTGTCATCCTACATCTGGGTAAATATTTGGGAAACGATCTTTAGGAGACCCCCTCCTCAGAATGTATCTTAAGATATAGCCCAGATTGATTTGAGAATTCAGTATTTTATGTATGAATATGGACGTGGGTACATGTGTGAACACAAAGGAAAAACAAGGTAAAATTATTCTGTTATTGTAATAAGGCCTTTCATACATAAGAGCAAAAGAAAAATACATAAATAAAAAGATTACTAGATTTGACCACACGAAAGCTTCAAAACCTCCCTACATCTAAAAAACACATCACAAACAAACCTGGAAAACAGAAAGATCAAATGAGAAAAAAACACCATATATGCTGAACAAAAGAGTAATAATTTATAAACAGCTGTTACTAATCAATAGGAGGAAAATACCAATGGAAAAAAATAGGCAACAAATTTAAACTAGCAAATCACTTAAAAAAAAAAAAAACTCAGACGCTAAAGAAATATATGGGAAAATGCTACCCTTCTAATAATAAGATAAAATCGGAGTAAAGCCCAAACTTCCACTTTGGTCTCTCAGATAGGAAACTGTCCTTTGCACCCAGTAACAATCAATACTGGCAAACCTGCAAATAAACAGGGACTCACCCTGGCAGGATGGGCAGCCAGCATGACCTGTCCTAGAAGCCACTATGACAAGATATGTAAAAGGTTTTTAAAATATGGATAACTTTTGACCAATAATTCTACCTTTAGCAATTAATCCTAAGAGAATAATCATAGATGAGCACCAAGATCTCTGCATAAAGGTTTTCATCAGTGTTTTTTGCAATAGGAAAAAAAAAAAACACAACAGCTTAAATTTCCAACGGTAAGTGATTTAAAAGTAAATCATAGCATAGTCACATGATAGAATGTTCTATAGCCTTTCAGCATTATATTTTAGAAAAAATATTTAAAAGTTTAGGAAAACATTCACAAAATATTTTAAGTAAAAAAAGTTAAGTAGGATTGCAAATTTGTAATACATTCCCAGGGAAAAAAACTGGGGGAGATGGACCTGGAAATGCTAAGTAATTATTGTCTCATTGGTAATGGGAGGAATTACCAATAATTATTATTTTGCTTATTCTCATTTCTTTTCTGTGTTGGTAAAAAATGAATATAAACTAAACGTAACCAAATGGACCCTACACAGGCTTCAAAATCAGCTCAAAGTCTTACTTCTTCCATGAGGTCTGTCCTGACTCCCTCTTTCAGCCATAATTATCCATGTGATACAATCACCCATTTGATCATACACTTCCTAGTATTGCTGACTAATTATTCCAGATTAGTCTTCATTAATTAGTATTAGTTTTTCAGCAAGATTTCACTCAAGACCACTCACACCTGGATCTACCTACCTTTTTCAAGATGGCTGCAACACGTTCTCCCATCCCATGTGTTCTTCTTACAATTGGCATTGACATTCCTCCAGTGAAGAGGCAAGTTATGTCCCCTGCCCTGGCACCTGAGCCAGCCTGTGATGACAGAAGTGATACTAGGTGACTCCTGAAGGCAGAACATACAAGAGGACAGTGCTTCCACCCAGTTTCCTTGAGATGCCCTTTTTTTGGAAACCAGCTGCCATTCTGTGAGGAAGCCTAAGCCACATGGAGAGTCCAAGCATAGGTGATCAGCTGGCTAAGAGCCTCAGCTGAAGTCCCAGTCAACAGCCAGCAACAACCACCAGTATGCAAGTGAGAAAGCTTTTACGATGACTCCAGCCCCTTGCCACCAACTATCTACCTACAAATACCTGAAAGACCCTGAACAACAACTGCCTGGCTGAGCCTAGTCAATCCTTGAACTTGTAGAGATAAAAACAATAAAATTATTGCTATATTTTAAGTGATTAAGTTTGGGGGAGATTTGTCACACAACAATTGATAACTGGAACTTACTTATACCTCCTCTTCTCCTTTGCTGCCTCAGCAGCTCTCCTCTCCAAAACACTTTCAGTCCTAAATCCTTTGGCCCTATAAAAATTAATCCATGTATATTTATTATATAAATGAACGAGTGAATGAATGGGAGTTCTAAATGCCACTGTATTCCTTAGTTTCAAACTTATGCATGCTGATGAGCCAATTCTTAAGAACTTCCTGACCTAAGAGAACCAGCAAAGCAAATCCTTTTTATCCTTTTAGAGTCTGAACTTTGTTTCCTTCTGCATAATTCCTTTCAGTTACTCCTCTAGCTACCCAGCATGCACAAAAGTTTCACTCACTAAAAAAGAAGAGCTAATAAAACAAGAGGACCAATGAAGAAACTGACAGCACTGAGTTCACACTTTTCTCAGGAAGAAGCCACTTTCTAGAAAAAGGTGGGCCCTCTTTATCAACCAACGTGTGAGCAGGATATTGCTATCTTCATTCCCCCAGTCAATAGGGAGGCAAGCTATTGACTTCAGAGTCACTAGGAGGAATCCCAATGGGCAGAGCCCTCAATCCCATTAAGCCACCATTGCCACAGCCCTAGCACATGGCACCACCTTCGTGGTGTGGTTTGTAGGGCAAAGGGCCTTCTCTGTGCTAATCTATCATTTCAGATCCCTTCAAGGGGTAAGCACTTTCCTCTCCAGGCTCTTTCATTAAAGAGAAAGCTCCCTGGGAAGGGAGCACATGTTCATGGTGTGACAGAACCAGCAACAGCACTATTGTTATTCTGTCCTAACATCACAGAATGTGTTCCTGGGATTTTGTCCCTGGACTGGAGGGATAACTGTGCACAACTGAGGCAGGGGTTCATGGGTGAGGACATCCACAGAGAAGAAAAAATTAAAGGAAAATATGGCTAAGAACTCTGAAATCAAGCTTCTCATGTTTTACAATCTCACCAAAATTGAGTGATGCTACCAGTGCCTTTCTTTACTTGATGGTAACTGATTAAATTTGGTTAATCATTTTTCTTTTAATGCTTTTGGGAATCAGTGAAATTGGGATTACCTGGAACTCATGTTGCCCCCTCTTTCACTAGCCCTCAGAGACCTTAACTTGTCCCTTGCTGTTGAGGATGCTGTCAGTGACATGAGGAGTCAGACCTCAGACTTCCTTTGCCTTAATGCTGCCATCTCACCAGCTGGACCCAATTACTAGGAAAAGCAAGGATGTTGGGACTCGAGGGTGGAAATAGCGGGTAGAGGACTTATTGCAAGCACAACCTCACATGAAATGCTCTCCAAAGGCAGTGGGATTGTCTCAGATGTTGAAGAAGAGGTTGATGATTGACTTTTCACATCCTTCCTCTCTAGACACACTTCAGAGAAGGAAAATGAGGAGGATTGGTGCCTTCTTGTATTAATCTTACATTTGGGAGGTCAGTGGTTTGTTCGGCCACTAATATCAGCTTGAGTTGGTATCTCAGTGCACACTGCTCTGGGCCCACCAGAAAGCTGGTGCCATGTTGTAATATACTTGGTAGAACTGACACCACGTATTTGGTTAGACAGAATTGACCACAGAAAAAGTGTTTTCTTTCCCCCTTTCCCAGAGGTAGATTTTTTTTTTTTTTTTTTTTTTTTTTGCCAATAATCTACTTTCCCAGACAAGAAAGTAAAGTTCAAGTTAAGGTTTGTCCCCTAGAGTTCCCAACAAATTTCTAAAACCTAGCTCCCTGCTATTGTCACCACTGTCACTATCATCATCCTCACCATGTGCCCACAAGCTCTATCTTTCCCGTCACCCAATCAGGTTGGTCTTATTACTTTCCCCATCTCCATCATTAGTGCCAATTAATCATCACCACTAACATCATCAGAATAATGGCCTTAGCAAACCCCAACTGGGAGAGGCTATTTCCCACCACTGCAGGAATTTCCATATTAAGACTTCTGAGCCCGTGAGCTCTGGAATATACTAATAGAGAGAAACCGTATTGGAAAAGACCTCTGGGAGAAGCTGAGGGAAAGCATGCCCCAGTCACCTCTCAAAATATCCAGCAAGAAGCCATCGGGGAGCATGTGCCCGTTCTTTGAACTCCCTCAAAGTACCTTTCATCTGTTCTAAATCCAGGATCGTCTTTGTACAGGGCTTGCTGTTTCTGGATAAATCCTTGGCCCTTGTTCAAGCCCTGGACTGTGTCAGGATGTTCCACAGACCGCAGCAGGACAGCATTGCTAAACGAGCGTTTCCAGCGGGACCCCTTTCTTGTGACACGGATTCCAAATCCCAGCCCAGAGCGTCTGCACTCAGCAGTACAACATGGCAGCCACCGCGTTCTATTCTCATTTCATCTCCTGTCTTCCTGGAGGAGGCCCCCCACACCCACCACAAGACAGTCAGTGGCTGATCATTCTTTCCTGAGGCACTCTATTTTCGGCTTCATATCATATCACAGACTCTCCCTGTGGAGCAAGCTAGCAAAACACTTTTTCCTTGCCTAAGCATTTGCCTTGTATCTGATTCAAATCTCTAACCTGGAAATTGGGAGAGTAAGCCAACAGGACACCAGTAGGAGGGCCTCCTGCTCTGCCTGCAGACTGCACCTCAGTCCAGGGACTTGCTGTGTGATGCTGAGCTGATATCCTTCCCTCTCTGAGCCCCCATCTCACTGTCCATTGTCAAAAAGTGTTTTGCACCACCTGCTTCCTGGATGTGCCAGAAGACAAACTCTGTTTTCCAATGCATATTACCAAACTGTAACACTTTCCCCTGGTATTTTTTTCTTTTTTCTTTTTCTTTTTTCTAATTGTCAAATGATTCTTTATTGAAACATTTTCCTTTGTAGTTCTTAACTAGGTGGGCATTCTGCTGTAACACTATTCATGTCATGTATGATGTCATGAAGGCAGCCATCAACACTGCAACCCACAGACTGTGCAGTCATCTCTAATGGCTCCAGAGAGTTCTCTGGCTAAAAATCAGTGCTGCATCTGTCAGGCAATGCTGACAGTGTCATCAAAAGTGGTATTTCCACTGAGCTTAATATTTTTCTTGATGATGATCAGGGCAGAGGCAATGGTACCACCTCCATATAGTTCTGTCTCTTCTGAATAGTTGGTTCCACTGTAACCTTAGACCCATCCAGCCACCTGCTGCCTTGGTGACATCATCATCAACCTTTTCTGGAGACAAGTTTAGGGGGCCGATGACACACATAGCACTGGCTTCCCCACAGATACAGCTCAGGTACGCAACTTTAATCTCCTCAAGGTCAAACCTGGGCAGCGTGTCAGAGGCAACTGGGGTAGGATGAACTCAGATGCAGGATAACCGAAGAAAGTTGCACCTTGGCCTCCTCCAAGTCAAGAGCCAAGAGCTCCCAGGTATTTTTACACAGCCTCTATCTCTTCATTGCATTTGCATTTAATGTGTCACATAAGCCATAACCTGTAAGCAAAGCAAAATGGTCTTATTCCCATTTTACAAATAAGAACACAGATCAAGAGTAGTAGGTACCTCTTTCAAGGTCTCGGCTATCTGGATAGCGGCCACTTTGGGACTGGAACCCAGATGTCCTAATTGCTGGAGCTAAACTCCTTACACTTCCCCCTCACTGCCCTGCATGGAATGAACACGAGTAAGTCACAAAATGAGCCTGAAACCAGCGGAAGGGAGCAAGAAAACTATGAGTGGATTGTGAAACGTGAGTGAACTGTGAAAAGTATCCATTTAAATATACCTCACACTCCTATGGGGACACTTGTCACACTAAAACACAAAGGCCCACGGGCCACTTAGAGTTACAGGCTAGATGTGAGTGCTAGAAGAGGACTTGGGGGTCAGCATACATTTTATAAAGGAGAAGAGTGATGCCCTGCAAGGCCACTGACTAGTCCAGGCCACTCCAGGACTCAGAAGTTCATCCAATGCCTGTTTCCAAAACCCTTCCCTTCAGAACACTTCTCCCTCCTTCTATGAGAAGGACGTGACCTCCTCACAGTGGTAGAGGCTCTGGCATTCCACTGCAAGCCAAGGTAGTTGGCCCTCAGCCATGGACACAGGCAGAGAAACTGAACATACAGCCAAGGAACTTCAGAGTCACTAGGTGGAGCATCCTATGAAGCCACCTCCCTGCAGCCTGCCACAGCGCCTGAACTTCCAACATCAGGTATCCAGGTCCATGGATTATGGCACGAAGGACTGCAGTGCAATTGTGAAAGTACCACACAGGATTATTGATGGCCAGAGCAATTTTTAGCCGTCAGTAGCCTACTATAACTTAGTCAAATAAACCTTGGCAGAGGGCAGGGCCCTGAAGAGATGGAGCACAGCACAGGTGTGTTTTTCCAGAAAAAAGAGGGAATAAGTGGTCCCTGGCCTGAAACTTGGAGTTTGGACTAAGGAAACTCCTCAGTCTGGAGGACAGCCCTGGATACTTGGGCAGCAAAGGGATGCTGGGGAGGGGAGCAGTGATGACATTATGTGGGTAGAGAAATCTTAACTGGGCCAAGTAGTAAAAAACCCACGCAAACTGGCTTAAGCCTTAATAAAATAACAAAATTTTAAAATAAAATAAAATGGAATATAATGGCTTATGAAACCCAAAGATCCAAAGGTGCACTGGCCTGAGGCTCAGCTGTCTCACTTCTCTGCCTGGCTCTGATTTCCTCTGGGTGGGCTGAGACCTCCTCCAGGACAGCAAAGAACGCCCATGGCCCCCTGCGGCTCCGCAACTCCTGCAGAAAAAGAACTCCACCAACCCGGAGTGCAGAAGTGGACTCTGATTGGCTACCTTAGACCACGTGCCCCTCCTTAACTAATCACTGAGCTCTGATTAGCCAGGTCTAGATCACGTGCTTCCCCAGAGCTGTGTTGGACTGACAGCCTCAACTTTCATTCAGGAGGCCGATTCAGCCTGGGCAGTGCCATCAGCCCTGCCCCTTACGTCCTCAAGCCTATGCCACACAATGGGGGTCCGTGGAGGACACACATACACACTTAGGAGCACCTCTGCCACCAGCACTCTTCTGGGAAATGTCACAGTGATGGGATCCAGATGCTCCAGGGTGAAAACTGCTGGAAAGGAACCCAGCCCCCCCCCCCACCCCGCCCCAGTTCTGAGCAGGACAGTTCCTCGGGAAGGGAACTGTTAAAACCACTATCCAAAGTAGCATTATTCGTTTAATTGTCTATTTTTGCTGGCGTTCTTGTCGGGTAGAAATATTAGCTCTGTGAAGTCAGAGACTGAATGTTTCCTTACTTGTGGAATCACCAGCACCCAGAATGGGTAGTACCTGGCCCAGGATACGAACTCAGTAAACGTTTAAGCTTGTACCACTGAAGCAACAAGTGTGTCTTTAGGCTGCCCTCTGAGCTCCACCCCTACTCAGTTCAGGCACTGCCACTGTCCCTCTAGATTCCAGGAGCAGCTTAGGCTGACCATGAACAGACACATCCCTTCCCCTGTATCACCAGAGCACAACAGAGACTGATAGCTCTCACCTCTCCAGATTGCAGGTACAGAGGGTTCCTGCTCTCCCCTTCCCCCTCCAGGGCCTACTCACACTTGGCAAGGTTAAGCCATGGAGGTCCGCCTAAGTGAGTACACGCCCATAAGGGGGGAACAGCTGAGGGAGCTCCAGGCGAGGTGTTTAGGGCCTGGGTGGTTCAGATCACTGTAGTCTGAGTGGGGCACTAGGAGGCCAAGAGCACCAAGATTCTGGGGCCTGCATGGAAGGAAGTCCTGCTGGTGGGAGAAGGGAGCAGGAAAACAGAGAGGGGAGGCGGCAAGTGGCCTGAGCAAAGCTTTCCTTCTCTCACCCAGACCTGTCATTTCCTGTATCTCTGGGAGGCTATGAAGGGGGTGCTGTCGTCTTCCTTTCTGCACAGCTACCTGTAATCATGTGTTCCATCGACTCCGCGTCCCTGTGTGGAGACTGCTCGCCATACCAGCTCCAGACCAGGGTTGCCTAGCAACTCAGAGTCCTGAAAAGAAAGAGAGAAAGCAAAGGAGCCAGACAGGAAAGGGCAGAGGGAAGTGGGTCTGAAAGAGGGAGGAGATACCAGGAGCAAACTGCCTTAGGCCCAGGCTCTCTAGTCCTTAGGACTGATCCACCCACCTCCAGCTGTTCTCTCACTGGCCATTAGGTGCCTGACATTCTACCACTGGAGATATTTCTCTTTCAATCCACTAATCTCCCTTGAATTGCAAATCCTCTAGAGAGGCTCTGCCCACTGCACTGTCCCACTTGACCATAGGAGGAACTTATCAGATGCTCTTGGGGAGAAGGAAAGGGGAAATGTGGAAATGAAGTCTAATCACATCCTAATCTGCCCTGTGCTTCCCCACAGCTACCACATTTGATATTAATTCAGTCCATTCCACTCTTCTCCATCCAAAGCCTGTCCACAGGTGCAGGGCAAAGATGTCAGGTTTGGGTGTTTGACAGCCAAATCTGTGGGGCAGTCAGTGAGCTGCTTACCTCGTGGAGCCTCAGTCTTTTCGAAAATAATCTTCAACCATGAGATTGTTGTCCAAGTTAGGAAAAATAATGCATTTGAGACTAACTGGAACAATATTTGGCACTTAGCACACATATATGCTAGTTTCCCTTCCTGAAGATTGGTCACAATGCCATCGTCACTGGGACCCTTGCAGTCCATGTAGCCCTTCTACTGTGGTGCAAACTAGCCAGACTCTAATTTTGGAGGTAACATTTAGCTCCAAGGCTGGAGAAATCCCCGGAACCTAATTCTGACATTAAAGCTGGGAGACTTCAATCCTTACTCTTGGGCAACACATCACCCAGTGGGCAAAGCAGAGTCCCAACAGTGAGGAGTCAGAGAACAACAGACGATGGCACAAGGTTTTGCTCCTGAATTAATCAGGTATTCTGTCGGCTTTATTTTTCCAGCCTGTTGGAGCCATTCTTGCACCTGGCGGCCTTTGATGGGTCATTTCAGTTAACCTATGGTGGTACTTACAGCTTAGCCTACCTATCATCACGGTGCAGTGGGAGTCAAGCCTGGGACTAAGAATTTGTCTGGAATTGGGCTTGCTATTCTTTGGCTGGTGTTAGACCTCTAGACAAAAACAAAGCTTCATTTCAGACCCTTGGAGCAGGATTTAAGATCAAGATCTGGCTGGCAAATGAAATGATTTTGTAAACTAATAATCTTGGGTTTATCCATCCTTCTATCCATCCTGCACTTACTAAGTTGGACCCAATTCTGCACTAGATATAAGGAGTACATAAGAAAGAAGAAAATGGCCCCAGCCTGAATTTTCTGCCTAATAAAAGAACACTAGAAAATAGCCCATCATTCAAATCCAGATAGAGCGGTTCCTCTTCTTAGGGCAAGCGTAGTTCAGAGGTGGAGTTGGAAATAGTATGGTCAGGGTGAGAGGGCTCCTGGGGCAGAGGGAACTTTTTGAAGCATCCTATCTCCACACAAACTACCAAAGCAAATTACGAAGCTAATCTGACCTTTTCCAATATCCACATTCTTAGCCCACCCAAACACTGGAAAAAGGTGTACCTAAGAGTGGAGAGAAAAGTGACAGGCAAGCAAGGACCCCAAAGCTTGAAAGATATTAGAGTTGATAGGAAATTGACAGGAGAGGAAAGAATAAGGGACAAGGGTGCCCCCAGTGTCATTTCTATAGCTACCCGTTGGGTGTCTGATTAACAGTCTTAAACATCAGCTCAGCCCTGAGTCTTCATCCATTCACTGCTCTCCAATTAAAGCTGCTGTGTCCTCCAGGTTCCCAAGGCCTGTGTGTGCATGTATGTCTGTGCGTGCACGTATGTCTATGCGTGCACATGTGAGTGTTGGGAAAGGACGTCAGTGTGCCTGCTGAGGAACTGAGGGGCACCTACAGTGCATGCAGGTGGAATCTGAATTTTGTGTGTGTATAAAACCGTGTGGATTCATGATGGAAAACACTCATATCAAAAAACTGATATTAAATAGTAAACTGATAATAAAGAACTGGCTCAAAAGCCAGAGGTCCCTGGAATCTTTGGAAATATCTGACAATTTTGTTTCCTGTGGGGCCTCTGTTCAGTTTTATTCCTGGTACCAGCATGTGCAGCAGAGAGATGGTCTGAGATCAGAGCCCCTTTTCTCTGAGCTGCCCAAGGCCTTCCCGATGATTATTTGAGCAACCCCGCCATGGCTGTGGTTGTATTTCATATTTATCTAAAGTGGGCTGGTCTCCTCTGCAGTGGGTGACCCACTTTCAGGGCAAGACAGAAGACTTGAGCATCAGACGTTTGGTCTCTGCCTGACGCCTCATGCATTGGGAAGGGTGCTGGCAGGGAAAGGACCCATGGCCACCCCTTCTGTCCCTCACTTCTGTCCCAACCAGGAGGTTTCTCATTGCCCCCAGGGTGTGGCCTCTCATTCCCACTCCTGGCCTTTGTCTGTGCTGTGCCCTCCACCAGGAACACTCTTTCCTCTCCTGCTCTGCCCCTTCGGACTCTGCATCCTGCCTGGGGCATCTCCCCACCCCACAACTGACAACCCCCAGATCCCTTGCCCACACAGCAGCCTCTCTACTGTCTCCCCTCAGACTATCTGTGCAAACCACTTTGGTTTGCACAGACAAATTATATTCTGTCTTCTAATCGTTTCTAGCTGGATTTTTTCTCTCCAACTGAGGCAGGAGGTTGCAAATGTGCTTCCCTCTTTGACACCTCCTCCCTTGCTACAGTCTTCGCCTTAGGCCAGTCCCTTAATAAATCCTGCTTCTGTTGAATTAAGCGAAGCAGCCCTGCTGGAAGACTCACAGCTGGATGGCTCGAAATTTACCTAAGCTGAGGACTTTAGTGTTTGCACCAAGCCACTTCTGTGAATTTTATAATCCGAGACTGACAATTCCTCTTCGAGGAAACCAGGAAAGGGCTTATTACCCCCACGTTACAGATTAAGGAAGGTGAGATTCGGGGAGATTTGTGATTTACTCTAAGATCATGTAGTCAGGGGAGGGCATCCAGACAGCCAGTCCTGATCCTACAGATCCTACACTCTTTTCACCACTGCGTGTGGCCTGGGCGTTACCCTGATGCCACTCACATCCTCATCTCAACTGTTTGCTCTCACCCAGTACCCTCCAGGTGATGTCCCTCCATCTACCTTCTAACTTCCCTTGATCTCCAAAACCCCACCAGCGATGCTAAATCCTTGGTCGTATTTCTACTCCAGCCACATTGGAAAGAGGTTTAGAAACTTGATCACTATTGTTAACACTATTAAAACTAGTGCTAAAATATGAACATTTCAAAGGGGATGTGAGTTAGAACAGTAATGATCCCTTAATCCTCTCCCCTCTCCTGGCCCAACTGGCAGAATTTCGAAGAAAAAGATGGTTTAGCCCCATTCCATCCAATATGGTGGTTATTGAGTATTTGAGAAATAGCTGATTCCAATTGATATATACTTTATTTTTTAACACTATTATTTTTTATTTAACATTTACCTAACCACGTTTTAAACTTTTTTCCATATAAATGTAAATAAATCTGCTTCATTTTTCAAAATTATGGTAAAGCACACAAAAATTACCATCTTAACCATTTTATTGTATAGTTTCTCATTAAACCTATTCACTTTGTGGGGTAACCAATCTCTAGAACTTGTTGATCTTGCAAAACTGAAGCTCTGTACCTATTAGACAACTTCCCATCCAATTGATATATAACTTAAATGTAAATAAACACAAAATTTCAAAAACTTATTTTGAAGAAAAGGATGTAAAACATGTTATTAATAATTTCTTATGACGATATGTTGAAATTAGAATATTTTAGATGTAGTGAATTAAATTAAAATGCATTCATAACATTAACTTCACCTGCTTCTTGTTACTTTTATAATATGTCTACTAGTAAATTTTACATTATATTTGTGCTCACATTATATTTCTATTCAACAGTGCTTGTGTGGAACATACACTTCAAATTTCTAGGACCCTTCAAATAACTCCATGCAGGTAGCCATGCGCTCAGATTGTGTTTGAGGTCCCATTAGATGCAGCAATAAGAATTCAGAACAGCGTCTTTTGAGAAGATGGTACTTGTTTCCTCCCAAAAGTTGCCCCTAGCAGTCAGCTTCCCTGACCTTCCAGGGTTGATGGTCGGCCCCACCACGGAAACACTCAGCATTCCCAGCTGAGCAAGCCCTGACTGAATTCCCTAAGCCAGGCTCACTGCCTGGGCCGGGCACCTCTCTAGTCCCTTTGTCTTCCTGCATACTCTGGCCTGGCCCCAGAGGGAGGACCCCTAGTTAAAGTCATGCCTTAACATTCTGCACGCTGCCATGGAGTACTGAGAGGCTATGCATGCTCTTTACCGAATCTCCAATGTCTTTTAAGAGGTTGCTGGCTTTGACCAAAGTGAAGATACTAACTCAGGCTGCTTTAGAACAAATTAAGTTGGATCAACAAAGAGTAACTGACCCCCTGTTGGTAAAATTTGTCTTCCTGTGTAGTACATGTACTGTGCACATAGAAGCAGTTAATCTAGTCTTGCCCTCATCAAATATATAACAGTTAGAAGACCACTCATTGATAAGCAAAACTTAAATAATCGCAACTCAAGACAAAAAAAAAAAAACCTCAACTACAATGGACAGCTTTTTATCTTAGAGTTTAGAAGTCTTCCAGTTAATTTCCACACCCAACACAGACTCTGTGGCATGGTGGTGGGAAGGGGAATTGAACACCAGCTGAAGCTTGGAACCAGATTTACTGGCTGTGGGACCCTTAGCAGAACAGCCTCCTGTCCACCTGAGCCTCGGTTTCCTCTATCATATTTTAAAGGTGAGGTGTGGACTAGTTGATCTCTTTAACTACTTGTAATTCTGTCCTCCTTAAATGCTGCAATCTAACCTTTAGCATCCCCGCAAAGGCCCACGGGCACTGTTTCAAACTTTTGGTAACAGAGCTCCTTCCTTGAACAATATCTATAGTTTCTCAGAGATCTTCCTCTCAGGAGCTGCCATTATACTCTCTCTACCTTCCACCTGCAAAGTGGTACCAAATGGCTGAGTAGATTCTAGTTGCTCTAGGTTTCAGAGGAGGCCAGGGCTTGTCAAGATGGAGGAGTGATCAGCTAATCTAGGGAGGGGAGGAGATTTCAGTGCAGCCTTGAATAATGGATAATATTGGACCTGCAGAAAGCAAGAGTATAGAATAAACCAATGCAAAAAGAAAGGAAGGAATGAAAGGAGGGTGAATTAACTTCTGGCCTGAAAGAGAGACCCAGGGAGAGAGATGGTTCAGAAAAGGGAAATACACAGGTTTTCAATTGCTCTTTTTAGTCTGCAGAAGATCATCTCTAAGTGAGAGAATAATATTTATAACCATTAAATGAAGCATCTAACATTTATTGAGTACTTACTCTGCGCTAAGCACTTTTATTTCATTAAAACTTCATAACCACCCCCATGAAATAGGAACTAAATGTTTTCCATTTTACAGATTAAATAACGAGGCACATGGAGGATTTTTTTTTGCACAAATGTTTGTTCTAGCTCCAAATTCTATTATCTTGTGATCCATAAAAAATCTTTGTTTCGGTTGGCACTGAAAGGCACCAGGAGATTTAGGACAGTAGATGAGGATGAAACGTCTTCGGCAGATATCCCACCCCATAAATATTTCTTGAGGTAAAGAGAGTGCCTCCCCCTTCACCCAACGCCTTAGTGTGCATGCTGGTGGAGAGAGGGTAGGTTCAGGAGGGTAGGACTTTTGGGATGAAGTCAATGGTCAATTTCTTGACAAGAAAGACGGGGTTGCCTAGGAAGGTGTTCACAGTCCATATTCCATGGGATGGCTCCCACTGGTCTCTGCTCTCATATCCATATCACCTCTTGATGGCCACATTGCCCTGGAACTATAGCTTGTCTCCAAAGATTCCACATAAGCCAAAGGAGGCCACCCTCAGAGGCCACTGCCTGTCTCAGCTCCAGCAAGAAGCTTTGAATAAAACAAAAAAGGAAACCACAAGCAGCCATTTTCCAGTAGAGCAAAGGGACCCCCGAAACATGAATCCACAAAACTAAGAAAGTCTGTAGATCCCAGGCTGCCCCTCACACTGAGGAGGGGGTAGGTAGGGGGTACATAACAATGTCATTTCATATGATTAAAAAAATGTTGCATAAGTAGGGCCAAGGAAAATAGAATAAAATATAAACTAAAAATAAATGGTTGAGTTAACTCATCTTTAATGCTTTTCTCTGTAACATCTATTTTGTAAAATGGAATACGACTTTCATACTCTGACTACAAATTTAACCTTGGCCACAAGTTATGATGTACATTACAATCCCCTTTTATTATGTTACACAGTATTGTGGTGGGTTTTTTTTAATCTATTGCTAAGCCCCTAACAGTATGTCTGCGTCAGTGGAGCCCATCTGTCACAACCACAGTGGAGATATTATTATGTAAATAGTTCTAGGGCCTCCTTTTGGGCGAATTTAATATACTGTCCTAATATCCCAGCCAGGCAAAAAAAAAAAATGTTTATGAAAAAAAACTCTCTCTTTTTTTTTTTTTTGGTTTGTTTGTTTCATCTGTAGAGAAAGGCAGGCTGAGTTGCTGAGGGTTTTTTTTTTTAAATAGTTCAAATCTCTTCCCTTCTCTCTCTCATTCACAATGTCTTTAAAAGCTAATGCTATGGCTCCTAATAAAATAAAATGAAATACATGAGAGACTTCTTTTAAACACACCAGCAGAAGTGTAGAGCATTAATATCTTGCAGCCTAGTGCATTAGCCATCTTTTCTATATTACAGTCATATTTCAATAAACTAAGTTTTCTTAGCAGGTGCCATCTTGGATTATTTCTTTATTAGACTGAGTTATAAAATATGCAGAATGGTAGGCTGAATTTTTTGTTATTTATTGAGGGTTTTAAAGCTTTGCCAAAATCGATACAACTAAATCTTTCTCCTTAGAGGTGGAGAGGCAACACCTGGAAGGGACCTGCAGGCACTTTTGCTTTCAGGGCTGCCAACCAGGTGGCTTGAGGAATGAGGGCAGGACAGAACAGAGTGTGATTTGCAAACAGAAGATGACAGTTCCCCAGACTTCTTAGTGCATCTTAATTAACCAAGTCAGGATTTTAGGGCAGCACAAAGAAAGGGGCTACCGGGACCTCCCAAGCCCACATCAACCATGTCCCCGATTTTACTCAATCAGGCATCAAAGGTTTGCTGAGCCCTAGCCAAGCGGTGAGTACTTTGCAAGAAGCAAGAGAAGCAAATTGCATGTACTCCAAGACCTCAAGGGGCACCCAGTCTAGACGGAGAGAAGCGATACCAGGTAGAGAACTGCTTGAGGGTTGTCTTAGTCTGTTCATGCTGCTGTAACAAAGTACCATTAACTGAGTGGCTTATGAACAACAGAAATGTATTGCCCACAGTCTGGAGGCTAGAAGTCCAAGATCAAGGCACTGGAAAATTCAGTGTCTGCTAAGAGCCTGCTTCCTTGTTCATAGACAGCCATCTCCTTGTTATGTTTTCACATGGTAGAAGGGCAAGAAGCTCTCCGAGGCCTCTTTTATTTTTTTTTTTTCTCTTTCTTTTCCCCACCAGGTTTATTGAAGTATAATTGACAAATAAAAATTGTATATATTTAAGAGGTACAAGATGCTTTTTTTTTTTTTTTTTGTATTTTTTACTTTTGGCTGCATTGGGTCTTCATTGCTGCGCATGGGCTTTCTCTAGTTGCAGCAAGTGAGGGTTACTCCTCACTGCGGCACACAGGCTTCTCATTGCGGTGGCTTCTCTTGTTGTAGAGCACAGGCTCTACACAGGCTCTGTTGTAGAGCACAGGCTCTACACAGGCTCTGTTGTAGAGCACAGGCTCTACACAGGCTCTCCTGTGAAGCACAGGAGTGTGGGCTTCAGTAGTTTTGGCACGCGGGCTCAGTAGTTGTGGCTCACGGGCTCTAGAGCACAGCCTCAGTAGTTGTGGCACACAGGCTTAGCTGCTCTGTGGCATGTGGGATATTCCTGGACCAGGGCTCTAACCCGTGGCCCCTGCACTGGCAGGCAGATTCTTAACCACTGCACCACCAGGGAAGCCCACAAGATGTTTTGATATACATATATTATGCAATAATTACCACAATCAGCTAGTTAACATTTCTCTCACTTCATATAGTTACCTTTTGTGTGGGGGGTGCAGTGGGGGGAGTAGTAAGAACACTCAGGATCAACTCTCAGAAAATTTCAACTATACATTATTATTAACTGGTCACCATGCTCTACATTAGATCTCCAGTACTGCATCATCTTACAACTGAAAGTTCATTACCTTTGACCAACATTTCACCAGTTCCTCTGGGGTCTCTTTTATAAGGGCACTAATCCCATTCACAAGGGCTCCACCCTCATGACCTAATCTCCTCCCAAAGGCTCCACCTCCATATACCATCACATGGGAGATTAGGTTTCAATATAGGAATTTGGGGGGGTGGGGACACAAACATCACACCTATAGCAGGGGTAAAGTGGTCACGTGACAGTATGGATAGTTCTGACTAAGGGCTGTAGCGTTGAAAAGAGGGAGCTGTGGTGCAGGGCTGGCTAATCAAGGGAAGCTTCCCGAGGTGGTGGGGTCTCAGCTGGGCCCAGAAGGAGAAGTAGGATTTAGCTAGATGGAGAGGAGGGAAGTTGCCACCAGCCGTCACAACACAGGCACACATCTGTACTTGTTCCAGGCAGAGGAAAGGGCACGACGGAGGTCTGGGGGCAGAAAGAACAGAGGAGATGATAAAGAAGCAGATGGGGGGGTCAGGGTGGCACTTCCCCATTTCAGCTTGCTGGGATCAAGAGAGGTCTAGGAACCAGGTGAGGCGAACCCATCCAGCATCTGTTTCACAGGGGCTAAGCTTCCCGGCAGAGAACTCTCTTAAAATAAGCAGAAGTCAGGAAGCCAAGCTTGGCCCAGGAACAGAGAAGTAGTTTGTGATCACACTGAGAGCAGCATGATCCTCATTCCTCACACTCCCCTCCCAGTCCAGCCATCTCTCAGGTCCAAGGGGAAAAGTGGCTATGAAACAGGAAGGAAGGAGACAGGGCACAACCTTTGAAAGAATGACATAGTCCAAGGATGTGACATAAACTCATTAGAACCAAATGGATCCAAGAGGGCAGACAAGTCGACTTCCACTAGACCTTGAGCCTCAGTGTATACTCACATAAGCAAGCTAAATGACACACCCACAGGCGCCATGACAGTTCCAAGACTGACCATAAGGATCGAAAAGTGGGCGGTGGCCCAATTCCTGGAAATCCCCACCCCTTCCTAAAATAGCTGGAATACTCATCCCACTCATTAGTCTACGAAATTACCTACTCTTCTAAAAACTGACAATCCCATACCCTGGTGCCTTTCTCACCTTCTGAGATGGCCCACACTCTGTCTGTGGAGTGTGTTTCTCTCTAAATAAATTTACTTCTCACCTATCACTTTGTCTCTCACTGAATTCTTTCTGTGATGAGATATCAAGAACCTGAGCTTCATTGAGCCCTGAAACCATGTGTGTGATCTCAGTTGGAAGACTGGGTTTTGGCCGGGTTTGAGTCCCAGCCGTGTGGGTTCAAGTCCCAATCAGGATTTTGGCTGGGCTCAAGTCCCGGCCACGTGGGTTCAAGTCCCAGTCTGGGTTTAGGCTGGGTTTGAGTCCCGGCACATTGGTTCAAGTCCCAATCTGAGGTGCACAGTTTCAGCTACAAGGCAAAACCAGAAAATGCCACAAAAGTGTTGCCAGGCATCACAGCACAGGCTTCTACTTGTGACCCCCATCAAAAGGACACAGAGGGGTAGGGAGACATCCTCTGACATGTTGACTGCACACAGCTTTAGTCCCTAGTGTCACCTGGGCAATGGATGAGGTGGCCACAGCAGCAGTGGTGCCCAGCGGCAGATTGCAGGGGTGCACGGGACAGGAGAGTGAAGGTGGGCATGGGCCCAGAGCAGAGAAGGCAGCCGCGCCCAGAGGAAGCAGTGCCCAACAGTAGCGACAGCAGTGCCCGGTAGGTGGGGCCACTACCCAGATTTACAGAAAGTACATATGATGAAATGTAATCCAGGAAGCTAAGTGTCTTGGTAGAAAGATGTTTGTGAGCATCAGCAAGCGGCTACAGTGAATGTGACTCCATTTACGCACCAGCACCATTGCCCCAGGAAGCTTGAGGCACACAGATGAGGGGAAAGGAAGGAACACTGGAAGTTGGCTGGTACTGAGGATAGGGATGTGGGACTGAGAGCAGGCCTGCCCGTGGCAGCGTGAAGCCATGTGGGTGACTGGCCATCCTCTGTATAGTCCACTGTCTTCAGTCAGGATTCAGCTAAGCACCTCCAGGCAGAGGGACCCTCCCTGCCCTGCCTCCAGACAAAGCTAGTTCAGGTCAGAGCTGGCAAACGGGAGCCCGGGAGAAGTCCCTGTGGCTTAGCTATGCTCAGCATTTGGTTTCTCCATCAGCGTGGACCACCACGGCAAGAGTGGTCAGGGGGTGACACCATGAAGGCCTCATCTGAGCAAACCAGGAGCGCCTGGTCCCAATAGAGGAAGGAGCCCCACAGGGAGAATGAACTTCCTCTGGTCTCCCTGTGCTCACTGCAGGAGCTCAAGACAGTTGTGGGAGAGGAGAGGGGTTGAGAAGCAGGAAGCAGGGACCTTCCCAGCAGGGCTGAGTCTGGAACTGGCTTTGAGAAGCAAAAAGAATTTGACTTGGGAGTAAGAGGGGGTCCACTGGGAGCAGAGGACAAGCAGTGCCTGGTGCCCCCTCATCACACCTCCCCAAGGCAGTCAGGATCCAAACATGCCAAGTTCCCCTTAAAATCCCAGCCAAGAACCTAGGGGTACGAAGGGAATAAAGACACAGACCTACTAGAGAATGGACTTGAGGATATGGGGAGGGGGAAGGGTAAGCTGTGACAAAGTGAGAGAGTGGCATGGACATATATACACTACCAAACGTAGAATAGATAGCTAGTGGGAAGCAGCCGCGTAGCACAGGGAGATCAGCTCGGTGCTTTGTGACCACCTAGAGGGGTGGGATAGGGAGGGTGGGAGGGAGGGAGATGCAAGAGGGAAGAGATATGGGAACATATGTATATGTATAACTGATTCACTTTGTTATAAAGCAGAAACTAACACAGCATTGTAAAGCAATTATACTCCAATAAAGATGTTTAAAAAAAATAATGTAAATGGAAAAAAAAAAAAAATCCCAGCCAAGAAACCCCAGCTCTGCCATTTGCTACACTGTGATCTTAGGCTATTTTCACAATCTTTCGGAGACCCAGTGCCCTCATCTGTAAAAGGGCATAACAACGCTTACCTAGCAGGACTGTTGTGAGGGTACATGAGTTATCAAGGGCCACGCAGTAGGTGTTCAACAAACGGCAAGCCTCTTCCTGCCTGTAGGTCCACTTCGGTGTTTGGGATTTATGTCCCGTGAACTCATGTAAACACACCTGTGGCATCTAATTACATTTCAACCTTCACTGCATACCCCTCCTCAGGCGGGGTAGTGAATCCCAAAGTCAATCCCCTCTCCAGGGACCATCTGTGGAGTTTCCTTGATGTTCAGACACACCCTTCCAGTGTCTGCCCCCAAGTACCACTGCTCATCAGAGGACACACATAAACTCTCCGAGTCTGTGCAGGGCTTTGAAGAGGCCAAAATTAAAGAGACTGAAAACAGGTGATTTCAGGGGGCCATGTGAACCTAACCCTGAAAGAGGCCAGAAATATCAGAGGGGATCTTCCTCAATTTAGTTTAGATCCCCCACAAACGTGCAAGGCTGCAGGGAGAGCGGCATCCTAACTCTACCATCACTGACCCCAAGAGGGTCTTGGCAGGGTGGGTGAGAGCAGAGAGCCCAAAGGTGGGAGGGCTCCCCAGGGCAGGAGGGGTTGGGAAAGCCTGGGGTTCCCAGGATGACTTCACCAGCAGTCTGGCTGTGACAGCTCTGGAAGGTAAATTACAGGGGCCCCTCTAGGGCCAGGACAACAGGAGCTGAGGTTTGGGCATTGTCCACCCCCTCCTCCAGCCTCTCCCCACTAGCCAGGTCTAGTGGGTCTCCTGAAATCACCTCCCACTCTCACAGAAGTAAGGCCATGGAAGCGGCCTAGACTGACCTGGCTGCCCCGAGGATATCTTCACGGGATTTGGGAAAAGAAGGAGGCAGAAGAGGAAAAGGAAGGACCAGGAAAGCAGCCATCTGGAGAAAGAGCAGGACGGCCTTTAAAAGTGAGATTTCCCAGGGAAGAGCTAAACCAGAACCTCTTTTCATCAAATTAGCAGTTAGAACCTTCCAGGTCTTGTGGCAGCTTCGCAGAGATTATCTGTCAGCTGAGAGGCAGAGTGGGGTGGATGCCCCAGGGTGACACCAGGGTTTGGGGAACTCTGGAAGAGACTAAGAGGACACCACAGAAGCCATGGAGGCCTGGGAGACAAGCTTTCCCTCTTTCAGGGGCTGAAGGTTGGCCCTGACACCTGAAACCATCTGGCACTCCCCCAGGAAGGGCGCCGCTGCAGGGACCCCTCCGGTCAGACCCCACCAGGCCTGAGGTGCTGCAGCAAGATGAAAGGCATCGAGGAGAGGCTGAGAGCTTTCAACTTTTATCTGAACCCTGTCTATCCAAACTCAGGTATCAGGTAGCAAAGGATGCTAAAATGAGATTTACGAAATATTTTTTTCCCCAAAGTCATCAGGATGGGACTTTAGGTCCTTATTTTACAGGTGATGATTTGCCACTCAAGAAGACTCACCAAGAACATGCAGTGACTCTGTCGCCCCAGACCCTGAGTCCCATTTCCATGTTCTTTCCATAAACTCATTCAAGCGGAGGTTAGGGCAGCTTTGGTACAGCCAGTCGGCTCCTCTTGTGCCTGGAACTGTGATGTCCAAGAGCAAACGCTTCTTCCCCTGGATGACCCCATGGTTGCCCCAACTGCTCACCCATTGCCTACGTCCAGAGCTGATTTAGCTCTTTGGACACAGTGGCTGATTAATAAGAGGAAAAGCAGGCACGGTGGGAGGGGCCTAAGGGGGCTGGCACGCCAATGTGCGGGGCAAGAAGTCCCGGGAAGAGGTAACTCCATTTGGAAACACCCCCACCAGGATGCAGATGTTCCAGCAGCTGGCTGGGCAGCAGGCCTGGCAGGAAACTGCTCCAGCGCTGACCCCAAAATCCATGCCTCTTCCCCAACCCCCTTCTCAACACTTCTGTCCACTCTTCTCCCTCTCTTTCCTATCCCCTACTCCCTTCCCTCTTCCTACTCTTCCCACCTCTTTTCCTCCCCGTTACTGCATTTCTCACCCACTCTGTCCCTTACACCTTGTCCCTTTCCCCTTTCCCTCCTTGGCATTTGTTCTCTCTCTCTCTCTCTCCCTCCCTCCCTCTTTCTCTCCCTCTCTCCTTCCCTCCCTCTTTCTCTCCCTCTCTCTTTCCCTCCCTCCACTTCTGGACTTTCTAGTGCTGAGTAGTTCATATGGGCAGAACAGCCGACCTGGCAGTGTCTGGGTCTTTTTCTTTTGGCCAAAACCAGGAGTGTAGACACAAGCAAAATGTGTACAAGAGAAGAGGAGAAATTTCATCTAAGAACACGTTGTCTCATCTAAGGACACATTCCATTCTCATACTCCCTCCATTTGCTAGATGGATGGGAAAAGAGAAGACAAGCAGCCCATTGAACAGTTGGAACTCATAGGGCACAGACATGAAATCATTTGCCTTTTTCCCATCCCTGGTTTTCAGACGGTCCCTGTCAAATCCCTTTTCCCATCCTCAGTGATAACCCAGGCATATCTCATTGCTGGCTAATCACTTCCAATGATTAAAAAAGCACAAATGAACTGAGCCTTTTTCAGAACTCCATCATACATCCAATAAGGCATCATCTCCTCCCTTCCTCCAACACTGGCCAGGCTCTTGCCTAAAGGACAAAGAGATGATAAAGGGAGTTGGTCTACTCTTAAGACATCTCCTACTCTCCACCCCCACCCCCTGGCACCTCTCATGTGTTGGGGCAAAAAGGATAGAAAAGATGGAAAGTGACAAGTGTCTTTTACAGGAGTGGTGCTATGGTAGTCCTTTGAATTGACAGGCCATTGCTACCTGTTGGCTTCTAAACTTCACTTGCTCAATCGTGGTGACCATAGCGGCATCTCTGGAGGCCACTCACAGGGCCTGCCCCTGCACAGTGCCCTCAGGGGGGAGATTCAGATTCCCCTCCACCTATTTACCCTCTCATCACCCTCTACACCTCTGCCACTGGGCTCCTCTCCCCAGGCAGCCAACCCCTGTGGATGGAACAGGGAAGCGCTGTAAAGGGGAGGGCATGAACACTGAAGGAAGAACCCAACTTTTACATTTTAGAACATTCTTTGGCTGGGAGATCCAGGATTCTGTGTTCTGGTCCCTCACTTGCTATCTCTGTGTCAATTGACCTTTGAAGTTAGCAGAGCTATATTCAGATTCTAGTTCGTAACTTGCTCACTGAGTGACTTTGACCAGTTATCAGCCTCTTTGTACCCCAGTTGCTTCACCTGCAAAATGGGGATAATAATATCTTCCATCCAGTGCTGCCAAATATGATAGAACTTAGCACAGGACCGGCACAAAATCAATGTCCTGTAAGTACTGGGAACAGTATTTTGCCTCTTGGAGCCCTAGTTTCCCTCATATGTAAAATAAAAAGGAGTTTTGAGCTCCCAAGTTCCTTTTCAGCTTTCAGTTCTCTAGAATGTGCACATGTATCTCCTCTGATAGGGGTGTTAGCTATGCCTATGCTGGCAGGAGCACAAATCTCCTTCCGTGCTTGCCCAAGTATGCATATCGAATGGAGAGGCTGGGGGACTCCGATATCAACAACCCAACCCTTTGCGGATCAGTCAGCATCACTCAGGACTTGAGCTACACACCCAGGCTGGACCCCTCACCAAGCCTAAGAGAAAATAAGGATGGACAATTCAGCATTGTCCATGCCCAGTGCTAGAGATGGGAGAACACACTCTACTCAAAGGGGTCAGGACTGCCATCTGGGGATCTAGAAAATCATAATTTCTTACTGTGATATTTTTGTTTCCAAAGTTACAAACGACACCAACCACACAAGCCATCTCTAGTAGATGGATCAAAATTTTCAATACTATTTCTCTTACTGTATTTTGAGTAATTGAAGAACAGAAAAGGAACTTCTTTTGCCCAAGGTCACACAGTATCTAGAATTAAAACACTCTTCATTCTGTAATTAGTCTACTGGCCAAACTGCCTCTAAAGCACTTTTCTCCCTCTCCTGAGCCATCCCTCAGGCTCTGCTAGGAGCAAGGAGAGGAGACCTGAGACCTTGGGGATGCCTGGTACTTTGTTCTCTTTCCAAGCTGATCAGACTGAGAGCCACTGAGACTCAGTGAGGGAAGAGCAGAGCTCAGCAGGTTTGGAATGACTCCAGTTCATAGCATTCTCCACTCTCCCTGGGCTCCCAGTAAAGACAAAACCCAACAACCCCAGTACACCAAAAAGGATTCAATAATATATTGGGATTTCCCAAAAACCCATGGAGAACTTGGCCAGGCAAAGGACATGTCAACAGCTCTTTTGATGAGTTCAATGTAAATGAATTAGAAACAGATGGGCTAAGTTTCCCTTCAAATACACATGTGCTGGAGAGTTACAGCTGAAAAAATGCTTAGATCCATGCATTCCCAGGGACTAGTCAACCCCAAACAGAGTGGGATGTTTTGCTGAGTCTCAAACGCTGGCTTCTTCCCCTGTCCCTAAAAATAACTGAGCTGTCCAGCTGCTGGATGGATATTTTCTCTTTTGGTTTTGTTTCATTAGCTTTTCTCACAAAGCACCAGGGTGATAAATGACTTCAAACCTGGTAGAATGTTCTAGAGAAATCAGGCATCCAGAAAAGTAAAAAAAAAAAAAAATCTGCCACTCTGCTCACATCATTCCCCTCACTGGGTATCTTGCCCCTTGAACATTACCTATCATTACTTACCCATCTGTCAATGTCAACCCCGAGATCTACTTCCTCTGAGAAATCTTTGGGGATTATTTTTGTCTTCCTGGACATAGAAATAAATCATGGCAACAACATTTTGAGCACTTAGTACGTGCCCACAATATTCTGAGCATTTAGTGAATATCTAAGATAAGGTCTTTGCCCACAGTGAGTATTTTCTCTAATTAAGAAAGTCCTATAAACTTGTGAAGCAATTAAGAGATAATAACAGGTGGTACAGGGAGGTCAAAATTAATGACACAAGTATTAAGTGGCTTCGGGTATTCAGAGAAGGTGTTGTGTGTATCAAAGAGGTCAGAAATCTTGATAGTAACCAATATCTATTAACGGCTGTGTTTGGGGGAGTTTCACAAATGTTTTCTCTTTGGATCTTCACAAAAGCCCTTTAACACAGACAGGGATTGATTTTACAGAAGGGACTCAGGAAGATTAAATGTCTTGTCCATGGTCATACCACAGGTAAGTGGTGAAGTAGGATTAGAGGGCAGACCCATGGTTTCTAACCCAGGCACACTCGCCTTACGTCACACCACGTTCTGCAAAGGTCTGTTAAAGTCAGACAGGTGAGGTTCCCTGATGTAACTACAGCCTTATCCTGGAATCTCCTTATCACTGGAATATCCTGGACATTTCTGAATATGTCCAAAGTTGACCTTCACACTCCCACCTTCCCATTTTGCTAATGAAATGCACTCACCTGGGATTTTCTCCTCTTCTCTGCCATTTTTAAAGATTCAGCCTAAGTCTGTACCCAGGATTTCTCCAGCCTAAAATGTTTTCTCCTTTTTTAGAACAAATAGGACTTACTGGTTGCATTTCTCACTTGTCAACTAATTATGCACTGGGTTGCACATCACTTCTGCTACCTTGGATGTTTATTTAAATAATCTTAGGTTACTGTTTAGCATATCAATGTTTCTTCTTCTGCAGAGATTAGTTACCTCTGAGGAGAGCTTTTATGGCTGATACACGCTCCCAGCTGTTTTGAGAGTGTTTCAATGGCCACAATGAGCAACCATGTCTTGATAAAAGTAACAGTCTCCACCCATGATGATGACTGCCAGCTGCAGCCCCAGGTCCCATCCTGCATAGGACTGTCCACCTGAATGTTCTACATGCTTCTCAAACTCCTCATGTTGAAAATGCTACTATCTTCCCTTAAAACTAGCTTTCTTCTAGATACTTCTCTTGCTTCAGAGGCAATGTAATTCTCCCAATCAGACTCCAAAGGTAATCATCAGCTTTGATCTTGACCCTGGACTCCTGTTGATTGTTAATTTGAAGTTTCTTATATGTGTTAAAGGGGGCCCTATCATTCATGTGTCGGATGATCTGACAGAGATAAGGAACAGATTCCTGGGGGGGGGGGCGGGCTGTAAAGTGAAAGGATGAGATATACAGGTGTTGGGCTTCACCCCGCAGGCCTGCAAACCCTGTGCTTGCCCAGCTTCAAGACAAAGAAAGAGACCGGAGTCAGCAAGAGACATCAATGGTTTAATGGGTCGGGGAGCTTACACGTCTGAAGCAACGTCCTGGAGTGACACCCCACTGTGTGCAGCAGATGGTGGGCAGGACATGGCAACTCCCAGAGGAAAAGGGAGATTGCCAGTTACAGGGGAATTGATGTCAGGTTGGCTCATCGGTTACCAAAGAAACTAGCAGAGGGGCACGCCCCTCACTGCCCCTTTGATAAGAATAACCACTAGCTGGGGTCTGGGGCAAGTATGTAGGAATGTCAGTCAAGTGAGTAGGGTATAAATGAAGCAGTTCGGCAGCCATGGGTAGAGCAGGGGATGTAGAGAGAGCAAGGGATCAGCCACTTTGAGGGGCCTGACCACAAAACGGGGAAACAATTAGACAACCCAGACCCTGTGTTGTCAGTTCACGTTGCAAGTGCCGTGGGGATGACAAGCTTTGGTTGAAGTAAGTCAAAGACGCTTCCTGGAAGAGGATTCAAGTGATCCTTGGAGGCAAGGAGGGCTGAGTTGCGAGGAGAAGGTTCTGTGGCCTGCCCTGGGGAGAGGGAAGAGAAGATAAATGCATAATCCTGTTCCCAGGCATCAGAAGAGATCCAGAGGAAAAGCAGATGAGACGGAAATGCTGAGACCCGGAAGGGGATATGTCCAATGGGGCTGGCCCAGGGAGCTGAGAAAAAGAATACCGGAACTAATGTTGAGAACCTAGACTTCCTCTCCCTTCTCTTTCAGAACAGAGCCAGGTGTAGTCTCCCCATGGCAGGATTCTGGGTTTGTTCTTATGTGACCATGGTACATGCTTTCAGCAGCTTCATTGTCAGCAAGAAATTGTACCCAGCATAAGCCTTCCACACCTCCTTTGAGAGCCTCTCTCTCTGCCCCTAGAGTCTAACTCCCAGGGTGCCTTGGGGTGCCGCCAAGACCAAGAAGCTCAGGAGAGCCTCACAGAGGCTGGAGGATGTGGGCAGCTGAAGCCATTGGGTCTCAGCCTTAGTGACTGAGTTACCTCCATGTCCCAAGGTGATTTTTCAAAGGGGTAAAGAGGAAGTCAGCCAGCTTTCGAAGTTCCCCACCTGGGGGAGGCACTGGGGACTGTCGTCAGAATCCCACCTTCCCTCTCCTTCCTTACTGTGGTAGCCATGAGAATGATCATCCTGGACTTAATGGAACATATATGACTAAGGGCTCCAACTCCTAATATTTTAAATCCATGGACTATGGCTCAAGGACTCCCAGAGGCTTTGTAGAAATTTCCTTAAATTAATCTAAGGATGCTTCCACCTGTGGGACTCGAGGGACATTGTTCCAGCTAATGATTAAGAACTCTCCAGACAATAGGGGCTTCTTAGACAATGGGTGAATTTCCAGGATGTCCGGCCCCGTTCCGAGAAGGAGGGAGATAACAAAATGTAAAGAAGGTGTCTGTCAAAGACCAATCAGGCAGCTGGGGAGAAGGAGGGAGATAACAAAATGTAAAAAAGGTGTCTGTCAAAGACCAATCAGGCAGCTGGGGAGAAGGAGGGAGATAACAAAATGTAAAAAAGGGTGTCTGTCAAAGACCAATCAGGCAGCTGGGGACAAGTTCCCTCTCTGGTCCGAGCCTAAGCCGGGACCAATCAGCAGGAGAACACAACCAAATCTATAATTTACATACGGGGAAGTGGGAACCTATAAAACTGACATATTCGCGCCCAAAAGGGTTTTCTTCTTCGACCTCCTGCATGAGGACCAAGGAACCCCGGTGCACCGGCCTTCAATAAACCTCTTGCGTTTTGCATCGACTTCCGACTCTTGTTGTTTCCTGGGCGAGTCGAAACTCCTAGGAGACCGCGCAGGTCTAACACACCCAATGTTCTCTCCATCTCCTTCACAAAGTCAGATTTGGATCATGGTCTGAAGATTTTTTTGTGTGTGTGGTTGTAATAAAAATGTAATAGGGAAGAAGATTTTGTATCCTATTACAAGTTAATCACTAAAGGGATGTTGCCTATAAGCTTAAATTATACATAATGGCCCATCTCTGGGAACCTTTCTTCTCAGGTAATGAGCATTAAGCTAAAATACCTTTGTTTAGCTCACAGGAAACATCCTGATTAGGCCCACCTGTGAATGACTGCAGGGAGGAAGAAATTAACACATCCCCTCTGGAGGCTGATGCGATCCAGGAAGTGTTTGACTTTACTCTCTCCCTTTTAATATAAAAGGAGCCTGAATACTAACTCAGGCAAGATGGTTCTCTGGGGCATGAGCTCACCATCTTCTCAGTTTGCTGGATTTCTGAATAAAGTCGTTATTCCTTGCCTCAACAACTCGTCTCTCAATTATTGGTCTGTCGTGCAGTGAGCAGTATGAGTTTAGACTTGATAACAAAAACACATAATATGAAATTTACCTTCTTAACAAATTCTTAAGTGTACAGTAGAGAGTTGTTAACTCTAAACACAGTGTTATACAGCAGATCTCTGGAATTTTTTCAACTTGCATAACTGAAAATTTAAACCCATAGAACTCCCCATTTCCCTCTCCCCCCAGCTCCTGGCAACTACCATTCTACTGTTTCTGTGAGTCTGACTACTTTAGATACTTCATGTAAGTGGAATCATGAAGTATTTGTCCTTCTGTGACTGGCTTACTTAACGTAGCATAATATTCTTGAGGTTCTTCCCTGTTGTTACATAAGAGAGGATTTCCTTCTTTTTTAAGGTTAAATTATATTCCATTATATGATGTATTTACTGCATTTTCATTATTCAACCATAAGTGGACATTTAAGTTGCTTCCACATCTTCACTATTGTGAATAATGTTGCAGTGAACATGGGAGTGCAAAATATCTCTTCAAGACCCTGACTTAAATTCCTTTGTATAAATACCCAGAAGTGGAACTGATGGATCATTTGGTAGATCTATTTTTAATTTTTTGAGAAAATGCCATACTGTTTTCCTTAGAGTCTGCACCATTCTATTTTCTCACCAATAGTACCAAGGGTTCCAATTTCTTCAAATCTTAGCCTACACTTGTTTTGGTTTGGTTTAGTTTGCTTTGGTTTGGTTTGCTTTGGTTTGGTTTGGTTCCATTTTATAGTGGCCACCCTAGCAGGTATGAATTGATATCTCATAGTGGTTTTGATTCACATTTCCCTGATGATTAGTGATGTTGATGATTTTTCCATATACTTGCTGTTCATTTGTATGACTTTTTTAGAGAAGAATCTATTCAAGTCCTTTGCCATATTGTCAGCTGATCTTCAACAAAGGTGCCAAGGTTACACAATGGAGAAAGGATAGTTTCTTCAACAAATGGTTGAGAAAACAGGATATCCACTTGCAAAAGAATGAGATTGGAACCCTACCTTACACAATACACAAAAATCTATTCAAAATGGGCTAAGGACTGAAACATAAGACCTGAAACTGTAAAACTTAAAAGAAAACATAGGCAAAAATCTTCATGACACTGGTCTTGGCAATGATTTCTTAGATATGACATCAAAAGCTCAGACAACAAAAGCAGAAATAGACAAATCAGACAACATCGAAGCAAAAAATTTCTGCACAGCAAACAATCAACAGAATGAATAGGCAACCCACAGAATAGGAGAAAATATTTGCAAACTATGTATCTAATAAGGGGTTACAACTCAGTATCAAAAGGACAAGTGACAGGGGCTTCCCTGGTGGCGCAGTGGTTGAGAGTCTGCCTGCCAATGCAGGGGACACTGGTTCTTGCCCCGGTCTGGGAAGATCCCACATGCCGCAGAACGGCTGGGCCCATGAGCCATGGCTGCTGAGCCTGCGCATCCGGAGCCTGTGCTCCACAACGGGAGAGGCCACAACAGTGAGAGGCCCGCGTACCGCAAAAAAAAAAAAAAAAAAGGACAAGTGACTATTCTAAACCTTCCCTTGTTCCCTCCCTTTTTTATGTCATAGAGGCTGTACCCTCCTTCACCTCTCCCTGTGCTCAGAGATCAGGCAGGGAAGATAATATCAAGGATTTTATTCTCACAGAGGTGCCAGACACTGAATATGTCTCTAACATCTTCCTCCCAGGGGCAACTGCCTTTAGGAGGGTCTCGAGAGAAAAATTATAAACCACAGTAATAAATCTCTAAGAGGTTGCAGATGTGAGTAGAGATTTCAGGTACTTTAACCGGTGGGTAAAGGGTTTGCTTACCTTCATTTCCAAGGATCAGAGGAGGCTTCTCAGCATTCTCAACATTCATCAGATCTGCCTGCATCCACAATGGATAGGTAATATTCCTAATCCAGGAAGATTTCAGAGCATCAATATCACCATTAATAAGGAGTATTTTAAAATCTCAACCAGAGTTTATTCACTGCTTTCAGAGCTCCAAACACCAAACAGTATGATTCTTCCCACCGCCACAACTGCAGAGACTAATGGAATGTGGAAAGTACTACAGATTAGTCCTGAAGTGACTAACGATTCGAGGCAGTTCTTTTTTTCTCAACATATATCTTCCAGGATACTTTTCTTTGGAGAATAAAAGTGTAAAAAGAAAAAACTCTTTAGGAAAAGATGTCTATTTTGTTTTTACATAAAATAGTTCTAGAACTTATGGACCTATATAATGCTCAGGAAAAAGAAGAAGGAAACGGAGAAGAAGGAGGAGGAAGAAGAGAAAAAGAAGTAGAAGGCAAGTGTTGTTTGTCTCTCAACTCTGTCCCATCTGTTTTGTATTGCAAAATTATACCACACATACAGAAAGGTACCTAAAATATAAGTATACACTTTAATAAATAATTACACTACCCAGGTCAAGATAAAGACATTTCCAGCATCCAGGATCCCCTCCAACTGCCTCTCTCTCTTTCCAACCAAAGGTAACCATTATCGTGATCTTTATGATAATCACTTGTTTGCGTTTCTTTATAATCTTATCACCTAATTGGCATTCCTAAACACTACAGTTTAATTTTGCCTGTTTAGAGCCTTATATAAAAGGAATCACATATATATTCTTTCGTGTTCGGATTCATTTGCTTAATATTGGGCTTGTGAAGTTCATCCAGGTTTTGCATGCAGCAGTAGTTTGCTCACTCTCTTTGCTGAATAGTATGCCACTAGATGAATATACTAAATTTTATTTATCCATCCTACTGGTGATGGGTATTTGGGTTGTTTCCAGCATTGGGTTATTGCAAATTATCTCTTGGCCTATGTGTGCATGAATTTCTGCTGACTGTACACTTAAGAGTGAAATTGTTAGGTCACAGGATATGGATATCTTCAGCTCTGGGAAGCACAGCTAAACTGATTTCCAACCTGGTTTTGTCGATTTACACTCTCACCAGTATTGTATATGAGCTCTCACTGCTCCACATCCTTATAAAAACTTTCTATTAATGTTTTTTTTTAATTAGCCATTCTGTAGTGATGTAGTGTTACCTTATTGTGGTTTTAATTTGCATTTTCCCTATTATTATTGATTACTAATGAAAGTGGACATGTTGTCAGGTGAACACATGGTCTTTTTGTGGAAAACCTATTGAAATCTCTTGTCCATTTTTCTGTTGGGTTGTCTTTTTTTTATTATTGATCTCTAGGAGTTCTTTATTCTGGAGTTGGTTTTATGTGTTGCAAACATCATGTCTCATTCTTGGGATTGCATTTTCACTCTCTTGTCGTTTCTTTTAATAGACAGAAGTTCTAAATTTGAACGTAGGTAAATTATCAGTCTTTTCCATAGAATCAGTGTTGTTTCCTGTTTAAAAACCTTTTCCTCTTCTGAGATTATGAAGATATTCTCTATCTTGTCTTCAATAAGATTTATTATTTTACCTTTTACATTTATATACACAATCCATCTGTAATTTTTTTTAATGATGTTAGGTAGGGGTCAGAATCATTTTCTTTCTTTTTTAACCTTCTAGAGATCTATTTTGTTCTACAAGCATTTATTGAAAAGACCATTCTTTGCCCACTGCAATATAGTGTGACATTTGTCATAAATCAAGTGCTCATATGTACACGGGTCTGTTTCTAGGCCATTTATTCTGTCTCATTCATCTATTAACCTCTTACTGCAACAATACTGCACCATCTTAATTATTGTAGCTTTAAAATAAATCTTAAAATTCAATAGAATAAATCTTATTCTTCTTCAAGAGTATCTTGGTTATTCTTAGCATAATTTACATCTTGTTTGCCTTTTTTTAGATTCTTAGAATTTCATTTTATATCTTTGATGGTACTATAAATGGTATATTTATATTCTAACTTCTAATTTTCTAATTGTTTATGGCCGGTATTTCAAAATCAACTGGTTTGTGAGTAGTGACCTGTTTACAGAAAGCTCAGTAAAGTGATTTGTAAATGCTAATGATTTATCTGTAGATTCGTTTAGGTATTTTTTACATATACAACAATATAAGCTATGAATAAATACTGACAATTTTATTTCTTGCTTTGCAATTAAAATAATGTTATTTTTCCACTTGTCATGGTGCATAGGTTAGGATATCTTATACAATGTTGAATAGAAATAATGATAGTGGGCACCTTGGCCTTGGCCATGATCTCAAAAGAAAATCTGCCAACATTTATACATAAAGTATTATTTTTTGTTTGTCATGCATTTTTTTCATATAATTAATAATCATTATTTTTAAGAAAACACTTTATTGAGATAAGCTTGACACACAGAAAGCTGTATATGTTTAACATATACAACTTGATAAGTCTGGAGGTAAGTATATACCTATGAAACTACTGCCACAATCTATGTCATAAACATACCCATCACCTCCAAAAGTTTCCTCCTGCCCTCTTAATTATATTAATTTTTTGTGATAAGCATGTTTAACATAAGATCCACAACCTCAGCAAATTTTTAAGTATACAGTACAGTAATGTTAACTGTAAGATCTATGCTGCACAGATCTCTAAGATGTAAAACTGACACTTTGTACCCTTTGACTAATACCCTACCCATTCCTACCAACCCCTAGCCCCTGGCAACCACTACTCTGCATCCTGCTTCTATGAGTTTGACTATTTTAGATTCCCCATATAAGTGATAACACATAGTATTTGCCCTTTGTACTGGTTTATTTCAACCCAGCTGAAAAATGGGCAAAGGAAATAAATATACATTTCTTCAAAAAAGGTATAGAAACGACCAATGGGTATATGAAATGATACTCAACTATCACTAATTGGCAGAGAAATGCAAATCAAAATTGCAGGAACTATCACCTCCCACCTGTTAAGATGGCTACTTTTTTAAATGATAATAATAAATTAAAATTTTTAAAAAGAAAAAAAAATTTTAATAAATAAAAATTAAAAATAAGTGTTGGCAAGTATGAGGAGAAATTGGAACCCTTGGGCACTGTTGGTGGGAATGTAAATTGTTGCAGTCACAATGGAAAACAATATGTAGAGTCCTCAAAAAATTATAAATATAACTACCATATGATACAGCAATTCCACTCCTGGGTATATATTCAAAAAAAAATTAAAATCAGGATCTCGAAGAAATATCTGCATTCCCATGTTCACTGCAACATTACTCACAGTGGCCAAGACGTGGAAGCAACCTAAATGTCCATGACTGGATGAATGGATAAACAAAATGTCAACACACACACACACACACACACACACACACACACACACACACACACATACACGAATATTATTCAGCCATAAAAAAAGGATATCCTTCCATTTGCAAAAACATGGATGTACCTGGAAGACATTACACTGAGTAAAATATTGTTTAAGGCAGGGGTTTTGTACACCTCCTTTATCAAAAAGATTATCCTTTATGACAAGGAAGTTTATTTCTATTCCTAGTTTGCTAAAGTTTTATTTTTATCATAAATTTTATCAAACATTTTTCTTGTACCTATTGAAATAATCACATAATTTTTCTGCCTTAGTCTGCTAATTTGGTAATATATATTCATTGATTTTCAAATATTAAGCCAATTCTATATTTGCAGAATAAACCCAGCTCAGAAGTGACAGATTATGTCTTCCCATATATTACTGGGTTTGGTTTCCTTTTTGTTTAGGATTTCTGTCTAAATATTCAGGAGAGATTCTGGCATTTACCTGATATTTTTCCTTTCTTTTTCACAGATTTTGGTATCAAGTTTATGCTGGCCTCATAAACAAGTTGGAAAATATCCCCTTCTTTTCCCTCTGTAGAAGAGTTTGGTTAAACGGGCATTATTTCTCTCTTAAAAGTTTGGTAATTCTTTTTGATGACACTTTCTCTTTCCGAAGTTTTCTTTTTTGGGAAATTACAAAATAAATTCCTTTATTAGTTATAGATCAACTTGGATTTTCTGTTCTTATGTTATGTTTAGTAGGTTGAGTTTTTTCTAGAAAATTGTCTTTTTCAAATAAATTTTCAAATTATTTGCATAGAGTTTTTATAATACATTCTCTTTCTTTCTTATGTTTTCCAAATCCATAATATTCATTTTTTCATTATTTGTTCTAGCTATCTTTTTTCATGCTTACTCACACCAAGAGTTTATCAATTATCTTATTCCTTTCAAAGACTTAGTTTCGTTTATCTTTTATTTTGTATGCTAGTTTTTACTTCTATATTTTTGTTTCATCTTTACTTCAATCTTTTCCTTTGTGTTTATTTTCAAGTTTTGTTTCTAACATTTGAAATGATTTATTATTAGTTTTCAGCTTTTTTTCTAATACATAAATTTACGGACATAAAGTTTCCCTTTAAATACTTCTTTTGCCACATTCCACAGCTGGATGTATTTTATGCTTATTACAATCCAATTCCAAATAGTTTCTATATTACTTTGTGACTTCCTCTTTCACCAATGCCTTATTTATTTATTTTTATTTTTTGAATTTTATTTTAATTATTTTTTTATACAGCAGGTCCTTATTAGTTATCCATTTTATACACATTAATGTATACATGTCAATCCCAACCTCCCAATTCATCCCACAACAACACCCCCAGCCACTTTCCCACCTTCATATCCATATGTTTGTTTTCCTCACCCATGTCTCTATTTCTGCCCTGCAAACTGGTTCATCTGTACCATTTTTCTAGGTTCCATATATATGCGTTAATACATGATATTTGTTTTTCTCTTCTGACTTACTTCACTCTGTATGACAGTCTCTACATCCATCCACGTCTCTACAAAGGACCCAATTTCGTTCCTTTTATGGCTGAGTAATATTCCATTGTATATATGTACCACATCTTCTTTATACCTTCGTCTGTTGATGGACATTTACGTTGTTTCCATGACCTGGCTATTGTAAATAGTGCTGCAATGAACATTGGGGTGCATGTGTCTTTTTGAATTATGGTTTTCTCAGGGTATATGCCCAGTAGTGGGATTGCTGGGTCATATGGTAATTCTGTTTTTAGTTTTTTAAGGAACCTCCATACTGCTCTCCATAGTGGCTGTATCAGTTTACATTGCCACCAACAGTGCAAGAGGGTTCCCTCTGCTCCACACCCTCTCCAGCATTTGCTGTTTGTAGACTTTCTGATGATGCCCATTCTAACTGGTTTGAGGTGATATCTCATTGTAGTTTTGATTTGCATTTCTCTAATAATTAGTGATGTTGTTTTTCATGTGCTTCTTGGCCATCTGTATGTCTTCTTTGGAGAAATGTCTATTTTATTGGCATAGAGTTCCTTGTAGTAGTCTCTTACGATGCTTTGTATTTCTGCAGTGTCTTTGTAACTTCTGCCTTTTTGTTTCTAATTTTATTAACTTGAGTCCTCTCCCTCTTTTTCTTGATGAGTCTGGCTAATGGTTTATCAATTTTGTTTACCTTCTCAAAGAACCAACTTTCAGTTTTATTTATCTTTACTATTGTTTTCTTTGTTTCTATTTCATTCATTTCTGCTCTCATCTTTATGATTTCCTTCCTTCTACTAACTTTGGGTTTTGTTTGTTCTTCTTTCTCTAGTTCCTTTAGGTGTAAGGTTACATTGTTTATTTGAGACTTTTCTTGTTTCCTGAGGTAGGCTTGTATTGCTATAAACTTCCCTCTTAGAACTGCTTTTGCTGCATCCCATAGGTTTTGGATCATCGTGTTTACATTGTAATTTGTCTCTAGATATTTTTTGATTTCCTTTTTGATTTCTTCAGTGATCTCTTGGTTATTTAATAACATAATGTTTAGCCTCCATGTGTTTGTGTTTTTTACATATTTTTTCCCTGTAATTGATTTCTAACCTCATAGTGATGTGGTAGAGAAGATGCTTGATATGATTTCAATTTTCTTAAATTTACTGAGGCTTGATTTGTGACTCAAGATGTGATCTATCCTGGAGAATGTTCTGTGTGTACTTGAGAAGAAAGTGTAATCTGCTGTTTTTAGATGGAATGTCCTATAAATATCAATTAAATCTATCTGGTCTATTGTGTCATTTAAAGCTTGTGTTTCCTTATGAATTTTCTGTTTGGATGATCTGTCCATTGGTGTAAGTGAGGTGTTAAAATCCCCCACTATTATTGTGTTACTGTCAATTTCCTCTTTTGTAGCTGTTAGCAGTTGCCTTATGTATTGAGGTGCTCCTATGTTGGGTGCATATATATTTAGAATTGTTATATCTTCTTCTTTGATTGATCCCTTGATTGTTATGTAGTGTCCTTCTTTGTCTCTTGTAACATTCTTTTTTTGTTTTGTTTTGCAGTACGCAGGCCTCTCACTGTTGTGGCCTCTCCAGTTGCTGAGCACAGGCTCCGGATGCGCAGGCTCAGCAGCCATGGCTCACGGGCCCAGCCACTCCACGGCATGTGGGATCTTCCTGGACCGGGGCACGAACCCGTGTCCCTTGCAGTGGCAGGTGGACTCTCAACCACTGAGCCACCAGGGAAGCCCCATTCTTTTTTTTTAAAGTCTATTTTATGTGATATGAGTATCACTACACCAGCTTTCTTTTGATTTCCATTTGCATGGAATATCTTTTTCCATCCCCTCACTTTCAGTCTGCATGTGTCCCTAGGTCTGAAGTGGGTCTCTTGTAGACAACATATATATGGGTCTTGCTTTTGTATCCATTCAGTGAGCCTGTGTCTTTTGTTGGAGCCTTTAATCCATTCACGTTTAAGGTAATTATCGATATGTATGTTCCTATTACCATTTTCTTGATTGTTATGGGTTTGTTTTTGTAGGTCCTTTTCTTCTCTTGTGTTTCCCACTTAGAGAAGTTCCTTTAGCTGTAGAGCTGGTTTGGTGGTGCTGAATTCTCTTAGCTTTTGCTTGTCTGTAAAGCTTTTGATTTCTTCATCAAATCTGAATGAGATCCTTGCTGGGTAGAGTAATCTTGGTCATAGGTTCTTCCCTTTCATTACTTTAAATATATCATGCCACTCCCTTCTGGCTTGAAGAGTTTCTGCTGAGAAATCTGCTGTTAACCTTATGGGAGTTCCCTTGTATGTATTTGTCGTTTTTTCCTTGTTGCTTTAAATAATTTTTCTTTGTTTTTAATTTTTTTCAGTTTGATTACTATGTGTCTTGGCATGTTTCTCCTTGGGTTTATCCTGCCTGGGACTCTCTGCACTTCCTGGACTTGGGTGGCTATTTCCTTTCCCATGTAGGGAAGTTTTTGACTATAATCTTTTCAAATATTTCCTCAGGTCCTTTCTCTCTCTCTTCTCCTTCTGGGACCCCTATAATGCGAATACTGTTGCATTTAATGTTGTCCCAGAGGTCTCTTAGGCTGTTTTCATTTCTTTTCATTCCTTTTTCTTTATTCTGTCTTCCAGGTCACTTATCCATTCTTCTACCTCAGTTATTCTGCTATTGATTCCTTCTCGTGTATTTTTCATTTCAGTTATTGTATTGTTCATCTCTGTTTTTTGGTTCTTTAATTCTTCTAGGTGTTTGTTCTTTAATTCTTCTAGGTCTTTGTTAAACATTTCTTTCATCTTCTCCATCTTTGCCTCCATTCCTTTTCCAAGGTCCTGGATCATCTTCACTATCATTATTCTGGATTCTTTTTCTGGAATGTTGCCTTTCTCCACTTCATTTAGTTGTTTTTCTGGGGTTTTATCTTGTTCCTTCATCTGGTACATAGCCCTCTGTTTTTTTATCTTGTCTATCTTTCTGTGAATGTGGTGTTTGTTCCACAGACTGCAGGATTATAGTTCTTCTTGCTTCTGATGTCTGCCCTCTGGTGGATGAGGCTATCTAAGAGGCTTGTGCAAGTTTCCTGATGGGAGGTACTGGTGGTGGGTAGAGCTGGCTGTTGCTTTGGTGGGCAGAGCTCAGTAAAACTTTAATCCACTTGTCTGCTGATGGGTGGGGCTGGGTTCTCTCTCTGTTGGTTGTTTGGCCTGAGGCGACCCAACACCGCAGCCTACCTGGCTCTTTGGTGGGGCTCTTGGTGGGCTCTAGGAAGGCTCTCACCAAGGAGTACTTCCCCAAACTTCTGCTGTCAGTGTCCTTGTCCTCACAATGAGCCACAGCCACCCCCGTCTCTGCAGGAGACCCTCCAACACTGGCATATTGGTCTGGTTCAGTTTCCTATGGGGTCACTGCTCCTTCCCCTGAGTCCCGATGCACACACTACTTTGTGTGTGCCCTCCAAGAGTGGAGTCTCTGTTTCCCCCAGTCCTGTCAAAGTTTTGCAATCAAATCCTGCTAGCCTTAAAGTCTGATTCTCTAGGAATTCCTCTTCCCGTTGCCAGAGCCCCAGGTTGGGAAGCCTGACGTGGGGCTCAGAACCTTCACTCCAGTGGGTGGACTTCTGTGGTATAAGTGTTCTCCAGTTTGTGAGTCACCCACCCAGTAGGTATGGGATTTGATTTTATTGTGATTGCACCCCTCCTACCATCTCATTGTGGATTCTCCTTTGTCTTTGGATGCAGGGTATATTTTTTGGTGATTTCCAGTGTCTTCCTGACAATGATTGTTCAACAGTTAGTTGTGATTCCAGTAGTCTCACAAGAGGGAGTGAGCACACATCCTTCTATTCTGCCATCTTGAACAAATCTCCTTATCTTGTTTTAATTGCTTGAAAATAGTAAACAATTATTTTAAAGTCTGTGCCTGATATTTTCAGTATATGGATACTCTGTGAGTCTTTATTTGGGCAAGTTCTTATTCATGTTGTCTTTGTCTCCTCATATGTCTGGTTATCTTTGTATGTCAGATAATGTATTTGAAAAATTATTTACAGAAATAATTTGAGATCTAGAATGTCATTTTTTTCCTCCATAGGTGACTTTTTACTTGATTTTGCTTTACACTTGAGAACAATTATCTTGGATTGCCTTAATCCAGTTTCAAGTATCAAGAATTTCTGGGCTATCCAGTGACTCCAGCTAGGCTGGAGTGTTAAGAGGTTTCTTTTACTTCTACTTCACCTGTCCTTTCAAAGTCCCAACCCAAAATGAGGGTGATTTACCAATGCTTCATCTCTGGATTTTTATCTTCTCCTGAGAAATTCTTTACCACTTTGTTATCTTTTCAGTGCCTTCAGAGTGCTCCTTTTTGTTGTTATTCATCTTTTCTAGTCCTCAACAGAAGGGTTTGTCCAAATTAATTAGTCCCTCGATTCTGGCACTGTCCCACATCTGACACCTAGGAATCCTATGCTGCCTCTGCCTCCAGAGAGACCTCTGCCCATCTCCACCCCTTAGCTAGACACATGTTACTACCAAAGGGAATTGGAAGAGCTGTAGATTGTTATCCAATGACTCAGCTCCAAGTCACCTCTGCCCCAGTCTGGCCTTGGCTTCATCTCTCAGTGCTAGTAAATGGGCTACTATCTTATCCTTGTGACCAAATAATACCCACCACAGTTCTGGTAATCACATTCATGTCTTTTTCTTTGCACTTAAAGGCATTCCCTGTACTCTATACCCTCCAGAACTGGATCTCCACCTTGCTCCTTTTCAGGAGGTTCCTAGCCTCCTGCAAGGAGGCTACAGCATCTCTATGGGTATAAACCAGGACCCTGGAACCTGCCAGTGTTCCTGGGATGCCACCTGCTGGCCAGGTCCTCAGTTGCTGACACTTGATCCCTCCTCCTGTCCTTTATAAGACTTCCCTGAGGCTGTTTGTCAGGGCATTATCTGGCTGCTCCCAGCACTCACCCTAAGAGTCTTTCCTGAAAAGCTAGCCTTCCACCTACCCTTGCCCTTAGGTTTACCCATCTAGGGATGTTCTTGCCTTTAGCTGGGCTCCAGCTGAGTCTGTCCAGGCTGCCAAATTCCATCTGTGCACCCAGTCCCACCAGGAGGCAACCTGGCCATGACATGAGGTGAAGGACCTGAACCACAATAAGGGAAACTATAAAAGATTCATTCATTCATTCATCTACTGACTCATTTCATCTTCATGACCTGAGATCCCAGAGTGAGGGAGGGGGTAGGCATGTTTGTAAGTAAGTAAGACATAACATTAAACTTCTAATTACCAATAGTTTAACTACTCAAAACTATTGGCTTTAATCTTACCATCAAGTTGCCTTTTCAACATTGACTGTACAGTGATAATACTAGGTCTAGGAGACCATTTTGTCCAGTACTTGGTTAAAAACTATAAAACCTTACTCCTAAGATAAAGCCTATTTAAAATAAACACAGTATTCATTTTTATGTAAAGACTGTTCTGTGGAAGCTTTGCTTTATTTATTCACTGAAATAAAACATTTATTTAGGCAGGCTCTGACCTGGGGATACAGAGAAAAGGGACTGGGGGATTGTCCTTGAGGGGTTCCCAGTCTGTTGCATTGTGCTAAGGACCATGATGGAGGGTAGCAGGCACAGAAGGGCCTGAGCATCTATGGAATAAGAAGTCCAAGAGGGCTTCTGAGCATTGACACTGGGCCTATTCTTGGCAGTCAGCAGTCAGCTGGATCCTGCCCCCATCCCCACCTCCTTCTTCTCTTCTGACACTGCTCACTGACTTTACAGATACATTTTTCAAAGTACAAAAGCAAAATTCAGTTCAGTGGGTCTGAGTGATTGCTTACTCTAAATTAGTGGAGTTTGACTTAATGAGGTTTAAGAGGGTCATTTTTCTCCATGTAGTCAAATGAGTCCATGCTCTGCCCATGAGGCCCTTAGAATAAGACCTTTTTTTATTTCCTCAGTCTCTTTCCCACCTGCTCAGTCTCCTCATTTGAAGGTCTAATTATTTCCTATTGGACAAACTGACCTAAAGTCCTCCAAAGTCCCCATCAGGAGGGCTAGCAGGACATAAGCTCTAATACCTCTGCTATATTTCTCAGTTTGTTTACCAAGGAGTGTAAGCATTTAATAATCTCCAGCTGTATACCTGGTCCTTACGTATTACAGCTTTTTAAAATAGGGTTCCTATGTCAAGTTTGCTTATAATCTATGTCAGTGAAAAAGAGATATTTTCATGGTAACCTAAGCAGTGCACATTTATTTATTCCACAAGTAGTTTTTGAGTATTGAGGATGTGCTGGGCATTGCAGTAGACATCAGAAGCCCTAAGCCACTAGGCCAAAAGGACAAGCTAACAGAAGACTACAGTATACACCCCTTCCAAGGGCTCTTCCCACATGGGTCCATATGGTTGCACAACACCCTTCCCACACAACCCTCTGCCATAGCTGGTTGGATTGGATCAGATCTGGGGTGAGCACCTAACTCAGGAAAGACAATCTCTGTGTTGACCACCAGCCTTTGAAGGGGTGGACACCTAAATTGTGAGCAAATAAGCTCACTGGTAATCAGCTGAATATATCATATTTTCTCTGCTAAAAAATTTTTATGGGGAGAAAGAAAGTGGGCCTGTTGATAATGGGACCACAGAAATCACACCAAAAGCAGCCAGTCTGCCCTTAAGTCTTGAGTTTACTCAAATAAGCAGAAGCTACAAGTAAACAAAAATTCCAAAATGAGACAGAATAGTGGAGGAGGTGGTTGGTCATTAATGGAAAGAACAGGAGATTATGAGCTCCTGCTTCTAAGGGGGCACCAAGATAACCTGGGCAATAGAGCAGCCTGCTTGGAATCTGAAAGTCCTCCCAGACCCTGAGTATCACAGCCTCAGAATGGCCCCACTCTCCTGAATTTCTGTCCTAGAGGTTCAGCCTGTGCCTGTGGGAACCCCACACGATGTAAACCCAAACTCTTGTTGTGAACTGAGCATCTTCCACCTTAAGGAGTCTGAACGATGCAACAGGAGATTCCCACTCCCCAGAGCTCTGACCAGCTGGTGGGTGTTCAGGGAGGCTATCCCAGCCGCATCCTGAGCTCTGAGTCTGCTATTCACACAGGCCGTGCCCCGATGCAGGCTGCTGATGGAGACGTGGATCATAGTTGTTAGAAACAAATTACTTATGGTGAAGCCAGGTGTTACTCTAGAGGTGCATGGCTGCCTGGGAAGAGGAAAAGGAAGGCCACTCCCTGAGCAAGACAGGACTTTGATCCTTCTTAGAAGACAGGTCATCCTTCCTTCATCACCCTCCAACCTCCTCCCATGCTCTGGCCCCACAGATCTGGGTCAGGACAAGTGGGAGGTGAGAAGGATGAGAGGTGCGAAGTGACAAACATCAGGTGACAAACGGGGAAAAGGCCACAGGACAGATTGCTCCTCCAGGGGGCACTGAAAACTGTGCCAAAACTCTATGCAAACAGAGATCATATTTATGCAAATACCCACAAGGGCTCTACAGTTGTCAGAGGCAAAAAGGTAAGTTCTGAGGGGAGAGAGATATTGACCTCCCTACCTTCCATACAATCAAAGGATTGGAGCACAAGGCTTCAAATGTTGGGTCTTTAGGAAGCTCAGCCCAAACTACAAACAGATAATGACTTCCTTTAGCAGGACCAGAGCTCCCTTTTGGGTGTAGCCATACTCAGTGCATTTAAACCCTGGACCCAGACATACCATGCCTCTTGCTGTCCCTTGCTGGCTCCACCCTGCTGTCTTCTCAGGGAAGTGCCCCATGTGACAAAATTCTCCCTTCTCTGCTCTCCACCCACCTTCTCCCTCACCTCAGCACCCTGAGAGGTGACTAATGCTAACTTAGCACACATTTCTTTCTAAGACAGTCAAGCATCATACACATCTGAGCAAGTACCTTCAGTGCCTTAATCTAAAAGATAGGCGTCTCATAATGAAACTCCAAGAAGAAACATACTTTGTCTTGTTTTGTTTTTGAGGGTTTTTTTTAACTTTTTATTTTATATCGGAAGATAGTTGATTAACAATGTTGTGTTAGTTTCAGGTGTACAGCAAGCAGGGGGTGAGGGGATGATTCAGTTATACATATACATGTAATTATTCTTTTTCAAATTCTTTTCCCATTTAGGTTATTACTTAATATTGAGCAGAGTTCCCTGTGCTAAATAGATATATACTTTGGATGGTGAGAGGCAGAGGCCTCCATTAGGCTTCCAAAGTCAACTGCACAAGCAACCCACCCTCACCCAGCCAATGACAATGACGGCCCCACCCCATGACAACTCATCCCTTGCTGGGAATCCTCAATTCTGCAGGTAAATTTTTATTTCCCAAGTGGTCCTACACCTGAGGCAACTCCCTTGAAGGAAAAAAACAAACGGGGGGCTGAATTTTTAGGAAACAACTTCCCTGGGGGCATGGCTAGGACTGGCTTCTGGAATTCATTTTCCAGCTAAGCACTTTAGAACAGTGTTTCTTGTGGTTATTAGCATGAGTGACAACAGCCTTTTTCTCCCTGAGCCACACAGATTAAGGAAACCTAAGACTACGTTTCTAAAATTGTTTCCATTTCAACCCACAGAGAATCAATACAAGAGAAGAGCATCGCCTTAAACACTAACGTTATCCAAACTCAAATTCATTTCTGATGGATCGGTGGCTGCGTTTTCTTAAGGCGAGGCCAGGATAAATATACACATTTCCTGAGATGCTCTCTTCCTCAGCAGCACCTCCCCCCCAACCTCCCTCCCTTCCTACACATGGAGAGGGCAGAGAATGATACACTCACACTCCGTCGTCCCTTCAGGACACAATCTGTATGAGGGAATTGGGAACCTATTTCTAGCAAAGAGGTCCTGGAGCTCTGCTAGAGCCGTCTGTCAGCACTGACTCTGTGGCTCAGGGGTCTGCAATCTGTTGGGAGCTGCCTAGCACAAGCTGCAGAGAGCCCTGGGCACAGGGTGCAGACATAGACACCAGGACCGTCCGCAGTCACTGTTCGACCCAGCCCTGCCCCGACTTGTCTGTGCTGCTGGGCTCCCTTAATCTCACCACCACCACCATGCATTCAGATGGTGCTCAGGACTGAGCATGGCCTGAAGCAGGAGGGGTTGAAGCTACAGGTCCGCATGTCCAGGCTCAACATCCAGTCATCGCTGGCCTCAGATGTCTGCCTTGCTGCCCTCCTGCTCCCTGAATGCCTGTCCTCACTTTCTTATTCCTCAGCACTCAGCTCAACCTGCCTGAGGAAAGCCTCCTTCCCATACCCCCTTGTGGGGTCGGGCTTTCTCGTCTGTCTCCCATCATTACACCCGGGCACACCTCCACAAAGGAGATGCTCCATTATCTGATGTGGCCACCTGTGCAAGGTGCATGTCTGCACTGCACATGGCTGTTTATGTACCTCCCACATCATAATACGAGCTACCTGACTGCACGGTCCATGCTTACTCAGCAGCGGATCTGAGACGGCACCTGTCACACACTTTTTATTTAAGAAAAGGAAGAAAGGAAGGAAGAAATAATTGAACGAACCCCAACTCGGACCGGGTACCCAATGAACAAACCTAGCTTCTGCTTTCATTCCTGAGATTGTAGTGAAAACTTCCATATTGTTCAGTTCCTGCCATCAAAAGATGGATTTTTCTGCCTTTGCCACAGGATTTGGCTGTGTGGTTTGCTTTGGCCAATGGGATATTAGCAACTGTGACCCAAGCAGAGGCTTGGAAACACTTGCTCAGTGGAGCTTGCTCTCTCTTGCTAGGAATCCAGCAAACATCATGTGAATAAGCCTGGGTTCCTACAGAAGGATGAGAGACCTCTTGGAGAGGGAGGCCCAGCTGCCCCCACCATCCTTGCTATCCCAGCTGAGGCCCTGGACATGTAAGGGAAGCCATTCTAGAATACCCTGCCCCAGCTACATGCCCAGACCAGAAGAACTTCACAGAATCATATGAAATAATAAATCATTGTTTTATGCCACTAAATGTTAGGGTTGTTTGTTTGCAAAAGCTAGCTACCTGATATGGCTCCATTCGCTATGCCAACTTCAGTAACCCATTCTCTCCCCCTTGCCCATTTTCCCACCATCCTGACCCCATTTTACTTGCTTCAACAAGCCAAGGCTTTTCTGACTCAGGACCTTTGTATATGCTGTTCTCTCCACTGGGTTTCTCTCTTCTACCTTCTGAACCTGACAGACTCCATTCCATCCTCCAGGTCTCAGCTTTCCTAGTCATCCACGCCAAACATTGTTCTCTCTCATAAGTGTTCCCTGTCTCGGTACCACACTGCTGATCCAGCCCCTGTTACTGAAATGTGGCCTATGATTGCTGTACCAGCAGGCACTGTGCTTTACTCACAGGCCTGAACCTCCTTCCCTAACTTTCTGTGGGGCAGGTCAGTCCCTCCATTGGCAGCCTTGGATCTTATTCACACTAGTTCTTCCTCATCCCAGTTTTCCCAGCCCATGGCTGGCTATCTTCAAATATGTTACTAACAGAGTGACCCAACAGAAATTACAAACATGATACATAGATAAAACCAGTTTTATACCCAGGAGGGTGAAGGCACTATCGTCATTTCTGATGCCCTGGAGTCAGTTCAAGCCGACCAAAAAGCAGCTTGGAAGATCAACACTCAAGCAGAGTTCTAATGGATGACAGAAAAGGTCAATTAATTTAGCCCCACCCCATTCCCAACTGTCATGAGAAATTAGTGAGCCGAGGGAAGGTGTGCAAGTGGTGTGGAAAAGCAGAAACATCAAACCTTCACTCAACAAACATGACAGAGGACCTACTGTGGGCCAGCGCTGAGATGTCCAGCCGAAAAATTACAAAAGGAGGCAAATATTAGCATAATGAGGAAGCCAGGGTCATGTACGAAATAATCATCAATTAATCTAAGCCCCGGTGATGCTGTCCTGGGTTGTGGAGGGGTACAAGAGGATCGGGGGGGGGGGATCCCACCCAAGTGGCAAATGGCGGGGCGGGGTGAGAGGGTTTCCTGGGAGAAGGAGGTGTGGGTGGTGAATGCACAGAGTGTGGGCTGGGCCCTAATCCAGTACAGGAAGCAGTGGGAGATGGTGCAGACACAGCTCTGGTCCTAAACCCTACATGCCTCCCTCGGGAAAGGGAAAGCTAAGATCTAGCTCAGAAGAGAGCTACCTCACCCCACCAACAGGACTTGATAAAATGTTGGTGCATTTTATCAGGCCCATAGAATTACTGGGAAGAGCTCACCTGGGGAGATTCCACCCATAAGAATTATGTCCAGCTGCCCTCTTTCCCCTGACTCTCCTGGTTTGGACTCCATGCAGGTCCAGTCCTGGATGTTGTCCCACTCCACCTGGGCATCTTCTGTCCCAACACTAGTGGGACCCTGCCCTCACCTCTTGGGCAGTATCTGATTTTGTTCATTACTTCTCCAATATAAGTCTTGCTACCTCCAATGCTGTCCTACTGGACATTTACTGGAGTATAAAGTCATCACAAAGTTCAAGACTGTCTGCTTTATTATCCTTACAATCACCCAGCTAGAGCAGACTGGAGGGTTGGCACACTTGTCATCATCATGGTGTGTGGGAAGCGGTTGTCCACCATCTCCGGGCGCTGTCATGACGGTCAGTCCAGCACCTTCCTGCGGGAAAACACCAGAGCAATGATAGTGCAGGCTCGAAGGTCAGCTTCTTGGGAGTTTGGCAGAAGTCTAAATATTCCGTTGTTCTGGCTGGGGAGAAAGAGAAAGGGAAGAATGGATTATGAATGTATCTGAGCATTGGTCTCAGTCCCAGATTCCTCATACGTGGCTGGGAACTCAACTGAGGAGCAAGGCTTCTGCCCTAGGGCATGGCCCGAACACAGGGATCTCCAGGATAGGAAACTGTCCTCTGGAGGCTGAGGACCCACTGATGGGGTCCTTTTGTAGAAGCTGTAGGACTGCACATTCAGTCACATCTTGGAGTTTTAGGATACGGTGACAAGTTTGAGCTCAGGGAATTCCAAGGGGACACTGAGTCACCACGTTCCTCTAGGAGATCTGGTGTCTGGGTTGAAGTGTGGGGTCGGGATGGGGGGAAGCATCCTTGGCCTGACCTTTGGCTGGGTGGAGGGATCCACAGCCAGAAAGATTATTACACGTGGGTCAGGAATATCCAATCCTCTTTCCCAGAAGGTTTACCCTGTGAAAGGTATAACCTAATGAGGTGGTCACAGCATTGATATTTAGTAAAGAAATTAGAGTCTTATGCATTTTCAGTAACGTGTTATTATATGATTAGATTTAAAATTTTTCTCCCTGAGGAAATTCTCACTGCTCATCATAGAAAACTAACAACTAATTTTAAGTTCTTGGAAGGCAAGGGTGACAATTTTTTTTTGCTTGATTGTTCCACAGCATCTAACTGCATAATTGGCAAAATAAATAATTGCTGTGTCTGGCTGAATTTGAGTGAGGCTATGTGAACACTGATGAGAGACAGAGAGAGAGACTAGGAACACTGACCAGTGTTTGAAAAGTAGCATTTATTGTTAGAATATCCTTTCCTGACCAGATTCAGGTTTGGGATAAACCAAATTTAGTCCAGACGAATCACACCAAAACCTCTGAAGTAGTTTGGCTTAGCAGATAAGCTCAAGACTATCTATTTATTAATCATTTGTTTAATGATTCAATACATTTATTAAGCACCTACTATGTGTAAGTAGAGAATCATGCCTCCCCACAAAGTTGATGGCGGAATTGGGTGGGAGCTAGAAAATGCACATCCGACATGGACATTGCTAATGAAAGAATAGACTCAGGCTGCTAGTCAGGGAAAGAGTAAGGGATTTCTCTTTGCATCACCATCACAGAATCAAACACTCAAGGTTACCTTACATTTGATGCCAGCCTTCTGTTTTCTCCAGTTTCTGCCATCCACTTATTTTCTCCTTCTGCATTATTTACTCTGTACTATTCATTCTGACTTCAATCACATCAACCTTGTCTGGGCAATTCCAAGAGTAAAAATTTAGTGTAGATCTCAGCTCCTCCTCAGAGCTAACCTCAGCTCCATCTAAACCTGCTTCAGTCTACCATGTGCAACTGTCTATAATGCCTGGTCTAGCTCCTAACTATAATTTACCTTTATCATGCTCTATTGTTTCCTGTGGGGAACTCTAGGTCCCCAGAAACTTCCCTCAACGGACAAGGTTTTCTCCTTCTCTTGGTCTCCTTGGATAAGACAGAGTACACAGTTGGAGCTTAAGAAAAAAAATTCTCAAATGAGTAAATCAAAGGGTAAATGAATGGATTATCTATTAGTTACTGTAGATATGGAAAGACCTTGCATTTGGTAACTGAGTCAGCTATAGGTTAATTTATACTAAAATGTGAACGGTTGATGATTACAAATAGATATTTCTGCAGGATGACATTTGCATTCAGTCAGGGATCTTCAGAGTATTAGCCCCCCCAAAATATGTTACACTGAGTCATTAAGTTAGGTGAATATAACCTAAGCTCATGGTGATGTAACCCGTTTAACCCATTAACAAGCCCTGGCTCCCCTTCACAATATCATCACTATCACCAGTTGATTCGATAGTGGTATCACAAGCAGAAGTCTGTGTGTTTGGTGAGACTCAAGGTTAAGGGGCGTATGAGTATCCCCAGCCCATGTTAGCAAGCTCTGACCTCCCAAGGTAATGGTAAGCAAGAAAACAACTACCACCACCCCACCATCACCGCACCCTCACCACCTATACACACACACACACACGCACACGCACACGCACACACACACGCATGCACACACATGCAAACATCCTTAGAAATCTCACAGCTCCCCATTCCTCTCAGCAGAGAGTGGGTTTTTAAGATAAATTCCTTTAAAGGTTGTGTGCCTGCCAGCCACCGATGTGGGGAATATAATTAAGATGGAAAACAACCAAATCCTACAAGGAGCAGCAGCAGGACAAGACTGGGTCACCTCAGTGAAAAGTCCTTTCTCCCCTGTGGCTCTGAGCTCAAGAGCTCCCCACAGGCAAAAACAAAAACAAAAAAAAACAAGTGAGAGCAGAAGGGAACACAGGAGTAAAACAAAAGTTATATTTATGGAGCTCTGTCGGGCAACCCCCTCACCACCCCTTGCTGGCTTGACCCCTGGGGTCACCTTCCAGTCTGGGGCGGGATCACCATGTCTCACGATGTTCTTTCCCACAGGCCCCAGATGTCATAAGTCAAGTGAACTCAGGTGGGACTCCTGCTGAGCACTCAGCAGCAGGGCATGTGGTGAAGGGGAGGATGCCCAGGGGAGGGAGAAGGAAACTGTGAGAGCTATAGGGCTGACTTCAAATCAGTGACCAAGAGCCCCAAAGAGTTGTGATGTAGTCAACCTTGGCTCCAGCAGGCCCTGAGATCCCCAGTTCAGAGGATGGGGACGTCCAGCAGCATGGGCTGGATGCCAGTGTTATCAAATTTGGGTGGGGGCAACATCCTGGCCTGAGGTGTTTGGTTCATTTAGAGCCAGGAACTGTCCACTAGCTTGGGAGGCAAGGAACTGAGTTCAGGCACAAAGAGTCTAGGCAAAAACGTGCTAGAGAGTCAAGGCCAAACCCAAGAGGCCTGGGTTTCAAGACAGCGTTCTGTCCCTTCCCAAAGAACTAGATGGCAGGGTAGAAAATGGCAGCAGAAAATCCTTCTTGAGGGTTATATAATTAGGGCTTACGGGACTGAGTTTCAAAATCAGGTAGATGTGGGCTGAAATCCAGCCTGTTCATTTGAAAAATGAGGAGAATATCTCCCTATGGAACTACTGTAAAGGTTAAATGAGATAATGAGTGAAAAGTGATTAATACAAAGCCAGGCATATATTTATGGTATCATCATGGTGCTGATGGCAGAGATAGCGCTGCTGGTATTGAAGGAAAAATGTTAACAGTGACATCTAGAGCTACTGAAAACCAAACTGTCAATTTCAGATTCTATTGGCTCATGGGGCCAGGTGACTAAAAGCTACACTACTGGGTCAGGATTAATGCAAAAAGTGAAGAACTGTTAACTGAAAGCTGCCCTCACTCCAGCTATCCACTGCTAGAGCTGGAGGAAGCTGTGCCCAGAGACATAGGCAGCTTATCACTCCTCCCATACGTACCACATTGGCTTGGATTGTAGAGTTCAAGTACACATTAGCAATCAGCTTGCTCATGCAAGGAAAGTGATCTGCACAAGATCACAGAGCTGGTTTGTAACAGAGCAAGAATCAGAACTGAGGCCTCCTAACCCAGAGCCTAGTATTCTTGACATTCTGCTGGAGTTCTTCATCCTCATGATGATCAGGATGCAAGAAAGCATCCATAACTACCTCCCTCCTTTCCTCACTGCCCCTATCAGCACATAGACCTATTCTTCTAGGCTTGGGTAGCACTTCTTGTGGGAAACAGACCTGTACCAATGAAGAGGCCAAGCATGGAGAAGCTATATGGCTGCATGAGTCTTCCCTTCCTGGATGTGGAGGCCACCTCCTCACTAAGGCACAGGTAAGGGGTATAGATGCCATGGGGATCATGCCATGGAGAAAAGCCAGCTTTCCCCAAGAATTCAGGTATTGGTCCTGCCCACTTTTCCTCCATATCTTTCTCATTGTCATGAGACACCAACTACTCTTCCAAACATGAGGCATGAATCAGAACTAAAATTCTGTTTCTTAAATTTACAATTGAAAAACAACAGCATTTACGTTAGTTATTTTTGTCTAGGATACAAGGACAGTCTATGAATATAATACACACAGTTGGAGAGGAGGAGACAATTCATCCCACATCTCTCTGACAACCCAAAGGCCAACTGAACCAACTTCGTCACTTTCCATAGTTAAGAACATACCACTAGCCAACTAGAGTGGTTTAACCAATTCTTAGAATATTGAATTCAGGTCTCATCTGAGCTGATTTGGTTTGTTGATTTAAAGTAGTTAAATTGAAATGAATTAATCTAACTCCATGAATTACTGAGTTGAATTATTTGAAGTAAAGTAAAATGAAGTGAATCTAGGTTAGTTCATTTTTAGACTCGGAATAACCAAGGTCCTTAACACTGAGTTGATGACCAATGGATACTGGTGTTGACCTTGAGTAACTGATTGTTCTGGAAAACTGGCACCCAGACAGGATCCTGCACAAAGTAATTGCTGGGTCCTGCAAGTAAGGCCCATCTGGGGCAAGGGAATCTAGGTCTGGCTCTGGGTGTTCATCATGCATCATCATGGAACCCCACACACCGAAGGGGGACAGGAAACTAGGGGTGCTTCATGACTGGGGCAAATCCTGTAGCACACAGACCTTGTTCATACCCTAACCTCTAAATTTAATTCAATCTTCTTTGTTGATATAGAATTCAAATGCTGGTCTTAAAATTAAGAACCGCATGGGTGTGGTGTTGCTTAAAAGAAAGACTATGTGGGTCAAAACATACAAACCTACAGAATATTTTAGATATCCTCTGTGCCTTCTACTTTCCTTCCCTATAGAATTAAATGTATTTTATACAGTGAATATTCACATCTTCCCCCTTCTCCACCAAGAACACGACTTCTACCAATTCTTTCTTCCGATTCCCATTGTTATGTAAGCTGAGTGTCTTGGAAATAGGCATATATCTTAAAAATAGGCTTATCCAAATAATGTAGCTGTGAATGTGGTATTCAAGCAGTCTCTAACTTAAGAGCGTGCTCTGTTCCAAAAGCTTGAGTGGATGTCAGTTTTCTGATGCTCAAAATGCATTTTCCCATAGAAACCATGTTGTGCGTGGTGGTTAGGGCCCCAGGCAGCCCACAGAAGCCTGCCGAAGCCCCATGTAGCTAGAGTGCAATAGTGTCCTAATAGCACCCTAGACCCCAACATTTTCTATGGGAGAGCACATTTGGAGTTCTAACTGGGGACTCCTCCTCCCCTCCAAATCCTACCTCTGATGGTTGTGGGATTGGTCACAGGATCTCCTCAAGTTCCCAGAGAAATGGATCCTCAAAGCACCTCAAGTTCCAAACACCTCCCCTGGAATTCATCAGTCTTCTGCTTTTCTTCCACATCTTGCTATTCACAGTCAAATGATGTTTTTCCTCACAACACACCAATCCAAAGCAGGGAATCAGACAGATGCTCACTAGGTTGTCCTGCCTTTAGAGAGGAGAGCAGTGGGGAAAGGCCTCACCTGGGAGGCAGGTAGCGTGGCTCGCATTGTGTGCTCTATCAGGCCCTGGGTGGCTGGTGCAGAGAGAGAAAGAGGCCCAAGGAGAGTAGGTGGGAGTGTGCCTAAGACTAACTTCATTGTCTTAAGGAGCACCCTTAGTGCACAGAACTGCACCAAACACATCAAAGAAGGAACAAACTATACATGAAGGTATGAGGTCAAAACAGAAGAAAAACAGATACATGTCCCTTTCAAATGATAATCATCCTTGGGTACATTATTAGGTGAAAAACAGAATAAACAAGAGGAAACAAGACAGAATGAGAGAAGGTGAAGGAAGAGATGCCATGGCTGAGTGAAAGTGAGTGCCCTCTCAGGGGATCAGAGAGCACCCCGCCAGCCAGCATGCCTCTGGGTCCTGCCAGCCCACAGCAGCTCAGGCACTGGGTGGAAATTCCCTCGGGCACACTAGCAAGGTGATTTCTCCATTGCTCCTGACTGTAGTTATTTGTTTGTTTGTTTGTTTTTTCAAGTTTTGGTTTTTGGTTTTAGTATTTAGCCTAAAGTCACCTATCCAATAAATAATTTATATAATTAATGTTTGGAGAGAATCCAATTTTTAATTTTTCATAACCATAAGGTAGATAACTCATCCTCACAGCTCTCATTAAATTCTATTTCCAGCTTCCATTGTTGTACTGGAGAAAGGAAAATAATTCCATACCTAAAGTTTTGGGGCTTTCTTTCATGGTTCAGAAGTCCCTTTCCTTTGGTGAGGTAAGCACCACAAGTATTCAGTGGATCTCATCCGTCAGGAGGAACACAAGGGGTGACCGGGCCCACCTGCCATCCCACGCTCTGGTCCTTTGGGTATCATCTCTGCAAAAATAATGGCTTTCACCATCAACAAATGAATGGATAAACAAAATGTGATCTATACATACAATAGAAGATTATTCAGCTGTAAAAAGAAGGAAATTCTGGCACATGCTACAATGTGGTTGAAACTTGTAAACATTACGCTAAGTGAAATAGGCCGCACAAAAAAAAATTGTATGATTCCACTTACATGAGATACATAGAGGAGTCAAATTCATAGAGACAGAAAGTAGAATGTGGTTTCCACGGGCTGGGAGGTGGGGAGGAAGAAGTTGGGGAGTTATTGTTTAATGGGTTCAGAGTTTCAGTTTGGGATCATGGGGAAAGTTCTGGAAATGGATAGTGGTGATGGTTGCACAACAATGTGAATGTACTTAATGCCCCTGAACTGTGCACTTAAGAAATGGTTATAATGGCAAATTTTATCTTATGTATATTTTACCACACATACAAAAAAAAATGGGCTTCCAGCCTCTGCTCAAACACTCCATTCTAAAAACATGTATTGAGGGAGGACTACATGCAGTGTGTTGTTCAAGGTTGCAATTTTAAATAAGATGATCAGAGGAGGACTCATCGTAAAGGTGAAGTCTGGACAAGGACTCAAAGTGGAAGAAGCCATGGCAATATGTGGATATAGAGAGAAAAGCCAGTGCAAAGACCCTGAGGCACTTGATGCCTGGATGTGTGGGGACCAAAGTGATGCTGAGAGAACTTGCATGGGTTTACATGGTTGTGACTGTAATACTGCTGGAATTTCCAAGCAGAGATGTTCTGCAGGTGGTCAATACTGGATTAGAGATGGAGATATCCAATTCAAGTCTCATCCACATGGAAACAATGAAGCTAATAGCATAGGCTAAGCATTTAAGCATTCTTTTCATTAAGGCATCACACACTCACCCTCTGTTGTGGCCAGTGATGCAGAGTTTGGGACAATGTGGTTCAATTTATCCAGAGACTAAACTTCCCTTCTCCTGTCACAGTGTGAATCTAGGCACTGGAGTGATTCTAGGTGACCAACCACTCCTCAAACAGAATTTTAACAAATGCTTTTTTAGTCCACTTTTTTAAAATCCCAGCACTTGCTCTCACCTTCTGGGGGGCCTGGAGCCTCCATTTCATTTTGTTGAATAAAGGAGTGAGTGGGTGAATAAACAACATACATGAAACCAAAGAGAATCTGGTGCTGGAATATTAGTTAGGATTTCAGGGACACTTGAAGGTCTAGTGAGAAGGAGAACTCACAGAAAACTTTTGAGGAATTAGGAATAGTGTGAAAGAACAGGGGCTGCTATGGATGGAGCACAGCATGGGGCCAGAGCCGAGTGTCTAGAATGGTATAGGAGCCCCTACCAAAAGTGTGTCCTAGGACTTGTGTTCAAAATGCCAGAATGTATCCATACACACTTTGGGATTATACCCAAGGGTCCTATCAAATTCTAAGCCTTCTGTTCTTCTTCAGTGCTTTCTTTTTTTTTTTTTTAACATCTTTATTGGAGTATAATTGCTTTACAATGGCGTGTTAGTTTCTGCTTTATAACAAAGTGAATCAGTTATACATATACATATGTTCCCATATCTCTTCCCTCTTGTGTCTCCCTCCCTCCCACCCTCCCTATCCCACCCCTCTAGGTGGTCACAAAGCACCGAGCTGATCCCCCTGTGCCATGTGGCTGCTTCCCACTAGCTATCTATTTTACTTTTGGTAGTGTACATATATGTCCATGCCACTCTCTCACTTTGTCACAGCTTGCCCTTCCCCCTCCCCATATCCTCAAGTCCATTCTTCATGACCTTTTTCTTTTTTTCGTAGTTTCCATATATATGTGTTAGCATACGGTACTTCTTTTACCCTTTCTGACTTACTTCACTCTGTATGACAGACTCTAGTTCCATCCACCTCACTACAAATAACTCAATTTCGTTTCTTTTTATGGCTGAGTAATATTCCATTGTATATATGTGCCACATCTTCTTTATCCATTCATCTCTTGATGGACACTTGGGTTGCTTCCATGTCCTGGCTATTGTAAATAGAGCTGCAATGAACATTTTGGTACATGACTCTTTTTGAATTCTAGTTTTCTCAGTGTATATGCCCAGTAGTGGCATTGCTGGGTCATATGGTAGTTCTATTTTTAGTTTCTTAAGGAACCTCCAAACTGTTCTCCATAGTGGCTGTGCCAATTCACATTCCCACCAACAGTGCAAGAGGGTTCCCTTTTCTCCACACCTTCTCCAGCATTTATGGTTTCTAGAATTTTTGATAATGGCCATTCTGACCGGTGTGAGATGATATCTCATTGTAGTTTTGATTTGCATTTCTATAATGATTAATGATGTTGAACATTCTTTCATGTGTTTGTTGGCAATCGGTATATCTTCTTTGGAGAAATGTCTGTTTAGGTCTTCTGCCCATTTTTGAATTGGGTTGTATGTTTTTTTGATATTGAGCTGCATGAGCTGCTTGTAAAGTTTGGAGATTAATCCTTGGTCAGTTGCTTCATTTGCAAATATTTTCTCCCATTCTGAGGGTTGTCTTTTGGTCTTGTTTATGGTTTCCTTTGCTGTACAAAAGCTTTTAAGCTTCATTAGGTCCCATTTGTTTATTTTTATTTCCATTTCTCTAGGAGGTGGGTCAAAAACAATCTTGCTGTGATTTATGTGATAGAGTGTTCTCCCTATCTTTTCCTCTAAGAGTTTGATGGTGTCTGGCCTTACATTTAGGTCTTTAATCCATTTTGAGTTTATTTTTGTGTATGGTGTTAGGGAGGGTTCTAATTTCATACTTTTACATGTACCTGTCCAGTTTTCCCAGCACCACTTATTGAAGAGGCTGTCTTTTCTCCACTGTATAGTCTTGCCTCCTTTATCAAAGATAAGGTGACCATATGTGCGTGGGTTTATCTCTGGGCTTTCTATCCTGTTCCATTGATCTATATTTCTGTTTCTGTGCCAGTACCATACTGTCTTGATTACTGTAGCTTTGTAGTATAGTCTAAAGTTAGGGAGCCTGATTCCTCCAGCTCCGTTTTGCTTTCTCAAGATTGCTTTGGCTATTCGGGGTCTTTTGTGTTTCCATACAAATTGCGAAATTTTTTGTTCTAGTTCTGTGAAAAATGCCAGTGGTAGTTTGATAGGGATTGCATTAACTCTGTAGATTGCTTTGGATAGTAGAGTCATTTTCACAATGTGGATTCTTCCAATCCAAGACCATGGTATATCTCTCCATCTATTTGTATCATCTTTAATTTATTTCATCAGTGTCTTATAATTTTCTGCATACAGGTCTTTTGTCTCCTTAGGTAGGTTTATTCCTAGATATTTTATTCTTTTTGTTGCAATGGTAAATGGGAGGGTTTTCTTAATTTCACTTTCAGATTTTTCATCGTTAGTGTATAAGAATGCCAGAGATTTCTGTGCATTAATTTTGTATCCTGCTACTTTACCAAATTCATTGATTAGCTCTAGTAGTTTTCTGGTAGCATCTTTAGGATTCTCGATGTATAGTATCATGTCATCTGCAAACAGTGACAGCTTTACTTCTTCTTTTCCGATTTGGATTCCTTTTATTTCTTTTTCTTCTCTGATTGCTGTATCTAAAACTCCCAAAACTATGTTGAATAATAGTGGTGAGAGTGGGCAACCTTGTCTTGTTCCTGATCTTACTGGAAATGGTTTCAGTTTTTCACCATTGAGGATTATGTGGGCTGTGGGTTTGTCATGTATGGCCTTTATTATGTTGAGGAAAGTTCCCTCTATGCCTACTTTCTGCAGGGTTTTTATCATACATGGGTGTTGAATTTTGTCAACAGCTTTCTCTACATCGATTGAGATGATCATATGGTTTCCCTCCTTCAATTTGTTAGTATGGTGTATCATATTGATTGATTTGCATATATTGAAGAATCCTTGCATTCCTGGAATAAACCCCACTTGATCATGGTGTATAATTCTTTTAATGTGCTGTTGGATTCTGTTTGCTAGTATTTTGTTGAGGATTTTTGCATCTATGTTCATCAGTGATATTGGCCTGTAGTTTTCTTTCTTTGTGACATCCTTGTCTGGTCTTGGTATCAGGGTGATGGTGGCCTCGTAGAATGAGTTTGGGTGTGTTCCTTCCTCTGCTATATTTCGGAAGAGTGTGAGAAGGATAGGTGTTAGCTCTTCTCTAAATGTTTGATATAATTCACCTGTGAAGGCATCTGGTCCTGGGCTTTTGTTTGTTGGAAGATTTTTAATCACAGTTTCAATTTTAGTGCTTGTGATTCGTCTGTTCATATTTTCTATTTCTTCCTGGTTCAGTCTCAGCAGGTTGTGCATTTCTAAAAATTTGTCCATTTCTTCCAGGTTGTCCATTTTATTGGGATAGAGTTGCTTATAGTAATCTCTCATGATCTTTTGTATTTCTGCAGTGTCAGTTGTTACTTCTCCTTTTTCATTTCTAATTCTATTGATTTCAGTCTTCTCCCTTTTTTTCCTGATGAGACTGGCTAATGGTTTATCAAGTTTGTTTATCTTCTCAAAGAACTACCTTCTAGTTTTATTGATCTTTGCTATCATTTCCTTCATTTCTTTTTCATTTATTTCTGATCTGATCCCTATGATTTCTTTCCTTCTGCTAACTTTGGGTTTTTTTTTGTTTTTCTTTCTCTAATTGCTTTAGGTGCAAGGTTCGGTTGTTTATTTGTGACGTTTCCTGTTTTTTAAGGTAGGATTGTTCTGCTATAAATTTCCCTCTTAGAAGTGCTTTTGCTGCATCCCATATGTTTTGGGTCGTCGTGTCTCCATTGTCATTTGTTTCTAGGTATTTTTTGATTTCCTCTTTGATTTCTTCAGTGATCACTGGTTATTAAGTAGTGTATTGTTTAGCCTCCATGTGTTTGTAGTTTTTACAGATCTTTTCCTGTAATTGATATCTAGTATCATAGCATTGTGGTCAGAAAATATACTTGATACAATTTCAGTTTTCTTAAATTTACCAAGGCTTGATTTGTGACCCAAGATATGATCTATCCTGGAGAATGTTCCATAAGCACTTGAGAAGAAAGTGTATTCTGTTGTATTTGGATGGAATGTCCTATAAATATCAATTAAATCCATCTTGTTTAATGTATCATTTAAAGCTTGTGTTTCCTTATTTATTTTCATTTTGGATGATCTGTCCATTGGTGAAAGTGGGGTGTTAAAGTTCCCTACTATGAATGTGTTACTGTCGCTTTCCCCTTTTATGGCTGTTAGTATTTGCCTTATGTATTGAGGTGCTCCTATGCTGGCTGCATAAATATTTACAATTGTTATATCTTCTTCTTGGATCGATCCCTTGATCATTATGTAGTGTCCTTCTTTGTCTCTTGTAATAGTCTTTATTTTAAAGTCTATTTTGTCTGATACAAGAATTGTTACTCCAGCTTTCTTTTGATTTCCATTTGCATGGAATATTTTTTTCCATCCCCTCACTTTCAGTCTGTATGTGTCCCTAGGTCTGAAGTGGGTCTCTTGTAGACAGCATATATACGGGTCTTGTTTTTTTTATCCATTCAGTGAGTCTGTGTTTTTGGTGGGAGCATTTAATCCATTTACATTTAAGGTAATTATTGATATGTATGTTCCTATTCCCATTTTCTTAATTGTTTTGGGTTCGTTATTGTAGGTCTTTTCCTTCTCTTGTGTTTCTTGCCTCGAGAAGATCCTTTAGCATTTGTTGTAAAGCTGGTTTGGTGGTGCTGAACTCTCTCAGCTTTCGCTTGTCTGTAAAGGTTTTGATTTCTCCGTCAAAACTGAATGAGACCCTTGCTGGGTAGAGTTATCTTGGTTGTAGGTTTTTCTCCTTCATCACTTTAAATATGTCCTGCCACTCCCTTCTGGCTTGCAGCGTTTCTGCTGAAAGATAAGCTGTTAACCTTATGGGGATTCCCTTGTGTGTTATTTGTTGTTTTTCCCTTGCTGCTTTTAATATGTTTTCTTTGTATTTAATTTTTGATAGTTTGATTAATATGTGTCTTGGCGTGTTTCTCCTTGGATTTATCCTGTATAGGACTTTCTGTGCTTCCTGGACTTGATTAACTATTTCCTTTCCCATATTAGGGAAGTTTTCAACTATAATCTCTTCAAATATTTTCTCAGTCCCTTTCTTTTTCTATTCTTCTTCTGGAACCCCTATAATTCGAATGTTGGTGTGTTTAATGTTGTCCCAGAGGTCTCTGAGACTGTCCTCAGTTCTTTCCATTCTTTTTTCTTTATTCTGCTCTGCAGTATTTTATCTTCCAGGTCACTTATCCGTTCTTCTGCCTCAGTTATTCTGCTATTGCTCATCATTGTTTGTTTGCTCTTTAGTTCTCTAGGTCCTTGTTAAACGTTTCTTGCATTTTGTCTATTCTATTTCCAAGATTTTGGATCATATTTACTATCATTATTCTGAATTCTTTTTCAGGTAGACTGCCTATTTCCTCTTCATTTATTAGGTCTTGTGGTTTTTTACATTGCTCCTTCATCTGTGTGTTTTTCTCTCTCTCATTTTGCTTAACTTACTGTGTTTTGGGTCTCCTTTTCACAGGCTGCAGCTTCACAGTTCCTGTTGTTTTTGGTGTCTGTCCCCAGTTGGTTCAGTGGGTTGTGTAGGCTTCTTGGTGGAGGGGACTAGTGCCTGTGTTCTGGTGGATGAGGCTGGATCTTGTCTTTCTGGTGGGCAGGTCCACGTCTGGTGGTGTGTTTTGGGGTGTCTGTGGCCTTATTATGATTTTAGGCAGCCTCTCTGCTAATGGATGGGGCTGTGTTCCTGTCTTGCTAGTTGTTTGGCATAGGGTGTCCAGCACTGTAGCTTGCTGGTCATTGAGTGAAGCTGGGTACATCAAGTTGATCGTGGAGATTTAATCCGCTGCTCCTGAGGCTGCTGGGTGGGATTTCCCTTTCTCATCTTTGCTCGCACAGCTCCCGGGATTCAGCTTTGGATTTGGACCCGCCTCTGCAGGTAGGTCGCCTGAGGGCGTCTGTTCTTCACTCAGACAGGACGGGGTTAAAGGAGCAGCTGATTCGGGGACTCTGGCTCACTCAGGCAGGGGGGGGAGGGAGGGGCACGGAGTGCGGGGCGAGCCCGTGGCGGCAGAGGCCGGTGTGACGTTACACCAGCCTGAGGCACGCCGCACATTCTCTCAGGGAAGTTGTCTCTGGATCCCGGAACCCTGGCAGTGGCGGGCTGCACAGGCTCCCAGGAGGGGAGGTGTGGAGAGTGACCTGTGCTCGCACACAGGTTTCTTGGTGGCTGCAGCAGCAGCCTTAGCGTCTCATGCCCGTCTCTGGGGACCGCGCTGATAGCCGCGGCTCGCGCCCATCTCTGGAGCTCCTTTAAGCGGAGCTCTTAATCCCCTCTCCTCGCGCACCAGGAAACAAAGAGGGAAGAAAAAGTCTCTTGCCTCTTCGGCAGGTCCAGACCTTTCCGCTAGCCGTGGCTCACTAACCCCTTCAGGCTGTGTTCATGCCGCCTACCCCAGTCCTCTCCCTGGTATCTAAGCTCCGAAGCCCGAGCCTCAGCTCCCAGCCCCGCCCGCCCCGGCGGGTGAGCAGACAAGCCTCTCGGGCTGGTGAGTGCGGGTCGGCACTGATCCTCTGTGCGGGAATCTCTCCACTTTGCCCTCCGCAACCCTGTTGCTGTGCTCTCCTCCGTGGCCCCGAAGCTCCCCCCTCTGCCACCTGCAGTCTCCACCCGCGAAGGGGCTTCCTAGTGTGTGGAAACATTTCCTCCTTCACAGCTCCCTCCCACTGTCGCAGGTCCCGTCCCTATTCTTTTGTCTCTGTTTTTTTCTTTTTTCTTTTACCCTACCCAGGTATGTGGGGAGTTTCTTACCTTTGGGAAGGTCTGAGGTCTTCTGCCAGCATTCAGTAGGTGTTCTATAGGAATTGTTCCACGTGTAGATGTATTTCTGATGTATCTGTGGGGAGGAAGGTGATCTCCGCGTCTTACCCTTCCGCCATCTTGAAGCTCCCTCTCAGTGCTTTCTTTGTTGTTGGTACTCCCACTGTGAAAGGAGGAATTCCAAGAAAGAATTCCAAGAATTCTTGATACTTTGTAAACATTTTTGTTATATGAGGCTGTGTATGGCATCTGGACTTCCAAACCATTTTTAGGGCATTTCAGAACCTTTAGTATACTGTATTTCACTGTTTCCAAACTATACATCACTGCCCTCACAAAGGCCATGACCTCATCAAAGGAAACAAGAATATCGTATTCATTTCTGTAGCCTATGTTCACAGCACAGCATCTAACTATAACTGGCACTCAGTAAGTATTTACGGAATAAATCAGTGACTGCTACTGATGCAACTAGAATAAAGTTTCAGTGTTGAAATATGTCTTAATACCCCATTCTTCCTGATATATTTAGAAGGGTTGGTGGGAATGGTTCCATTTTACAGATTAGTGACATAAGGAGTGTGTTAGTTATCTGCTGCTGCATAACGAATTACCCCCAAAATAAGTGGCTTAAAACAATCTGCTTTTATTATTTATTATTATCTCTACTATTTTCCTTTTTCTGTGGATCGGAAATCTGGGCATATCTTCTGCTTCAGAATCTCTCACCAGCTACAATCCAGGTGTCAGCTAGAGCCACAGTCAACTCAAGGTTCAGAGCAGGCAAGATCTGGCTCCAACCTCACACAGCAGTTGTCGACATGATTAGGTTCTTTGAGGACCACTGGAGTGAGGGTCTGTCTCAGTTTCCAACTGGCTGTTAACCAGAGGTTACCCTCAGGTCGTTGCCATGTGGGTCTCTCCACCACGACACCTTGCTTCATCATAGCCAGCAAGCCGAGAAGGCAAGAGAGAGAGGGCCAGCAAGATGAAAGTCAGTCTGCTATAACTTAATCTCACACGTGGCCTCCCACCACTTTCACAATGTTCTGTTTGTTCGAAGCAATTCACTAGGTCCAGCCCACACCAAAGGCATGAACTCCACCAGGCAGAGGTCACTGAGACCCATTTAGAAGCAGGTGACCACACAGGGCACTGAAGGTACCTCAGTCCTTCAAGATCATGAAGTGGATTGGAGATCAGGTTGATGATTAGAGCTTGGAGATCTCCAGTCTCCTCCTGCCCATCCCGAATGGTGCTATGTGGCAGGCCTGTGGGAGTGGGGTGAGTGGATGGGGAGGGACAGAAGCAGAAGAGTGAGGAAAGGGGAGCACCAATCCACTTGCTTAAATTTACACTGGAGCAGAATTTACATTTTTTCTTTCTTTTTTCTTTTTTTTGCTGTACACGGGCCTCTCACCTCTGTGGCCCCTCCCGTTGCGGAGCACAGGCTCAGTGGCCATGGCTCATGGGCCCAGCCGCTCCACGGCATGTGGGATCTTCCCGGAACTGGGGCACGAACCCGCGTCCCTGGCATTGGCAGGCGGACTCCCAACCACTGCGCCACCAGGGAAGCCCAGAATTTATATTTTTCACGTTATCAGCGAGTGAGGCAGAAATGAAAGGTGACTGCAGGTATGGATTTATTACCACTAATGCAAAAGCTGTTCCTAATAATATTTTAAAGCATTTCCATAGAATAGATCTGTTCAGTTCAAATTTATAATTGGGGTCTGAAAAAAAGCACAGTGGTGATCAGGGTGTGCCAAAGAGCTGAGCTTTCCCAGCCTTTTGTGTGCAGGTTTTTCTGGTACAGAAGGGAGTTGTTTGGGCTGCTTTTGGTCCAGAAATCATCTCTGGTGAATTCAGCCATTGAAAAGTCCCCCACTCTGCCTCTCACTCTATGATGCTGCTCAGCTGTCACCATCCCCTATGGAAGAAAAGAAAGAGCTTGGGAAACAGTGCTGGGCGGGGGAATGGGTTCTCAAATCTGAAAGCTGTGTGAGTGATTAATTTAGATGATTCTGCACCCAAAGACCTTCCCCTCCTCCATCCATAACTCCATTGCCTGAGCCTCTCCCACTGAGTCCTCAGGTTTTTCCTCCTGTGGGCTTAGCTCCTCTCCATTTGCAAACCAGGTGTGTGTGTGTGTGTGTGTGTGTGGGTGGGTGTGTGTGTGTGTGTGTGTGAGAGAGAGAGAGAGAGAGAGAGAAAGAGAGAGAGAGATGGAGGGAGTTGGAGGTGGGGGAGCTGAAAATAGCAACATGTTTTTTCTGGGCTTTTTAGAAATAAATGAGGCATGATGAGAACAAAGAGAGGTAAGTGTGGATAACTGAGTTTGAAAGGTGGGGAGAGGCAAGTGGTGAAAGGAAGGGGGAGAGAATTCCACATCTGGTACTTTTTTTCCTCACTCTTCAAATTAGGTCTTCCCATGTGAGGAACAAGAAAACTGAAGCCAAAGAGGTAAAGTAGCTTGTGCAAGGTGACAGTGGTGGATCAAAAACAGTGTCCCAAGAGATGCCTGATGTGCCTTGGATGTAAAGGCAACCTGACCATGTCTGGGGGAGCAGCTGGCCTTCCACTGATAGGGGGTTGCCAGAATGATCCTTCTCCTTCCATCTTAGAAATTATGTGTATATATATATATATTTCTTGTTTCTGATTGTTCAGACCATTTTAGATGACAAATGAGCATTCTAGGAGACCATTTCCAGGAGCAGAACACTGGAGCACATCATCACAAAGTCCCCGCGAGTGAGTGGAGCTGGCAGCAGGACCCTTTGTGGTGCTCCAGGCACACCAGCCCCTCAGCCACACTGTGCTGTGAACAGAGGCTCCTCAGACCAGAAGGGTGAGTTGAGAGTGAGGCCTAATAGGGACAGAGGGTCTTTGAAGCCCCAGAAGAGGCTTCTGGTTGCTGAGCGATGGAGTTTCCTAGAAAGCTGGCACCTGCCTGCCAATGGGGCCTCCCGAGAAGTTTAGGCAAGTCTGTCTAACTAGGGACCCCAGGTGACGAGGCTAGCTTTACCTGAAAGTGGAAGCAGTCTTTACGGCTGATCTTCAATATCTCAAGAAGGGAAAAATTTCAAGGAGGAGAAGTCAATTGTGCACTGTTATGACAGAAGAAATAATGCCAACCCGCTCCAAAGCATGTCCTAATATGTCCCCTTACATGGTAAAGGAGGGATTAAGCAATTGCTGATGAAATAAGGCTGCTAATCAGCTGACTTTATATAGGGACATGAGCCTGGATTATTCAGGTGGGAACAATGTCATCACAAGGGTCCTTAAAAGAAGGAAGAGAGAGACAGAGTGTCAGCATCAGAGTGACAGGTTGTGGGGACTCAACTGGCCATTGTTGGCTTTGAAGATGAAAGGAGGCCGTGAGCCAAGGAATGTGGGTGGCCTCTGGAAGCTGGAAAAGGCAAAAAAGAATGATTCACCTCAAGACACTCCAGAAGGCATGCAGCCCTCCCAACACCCTGATTTCAGCCCCAGTGAGACTTGTGTCAGATTTCTGACCTCCAGAATTGTAAAACAATGCATTTGTGTTTTAAGCCACTAAGTTTGTGGTTACTTGTGGCAGAAGCCATAGGAAGCTGGTAGGAAACAGTGTAAGGTTGTCTAAGTCCAGAGAGAAACTCTGTGGGGTCCAGAGAAGCCAAGGAATTCCTCCCCTGATGTGGGGCTGGGAGGAGTGGGGCAGCACCCAGCCCCGGCAGGGTGCTGCCGGTAGAGTTAGAGGGGAGTCTGAGCCGGCTGGTCTCACTCCTAAGCCCTCAAGGGCTGTCGGTGAGACCCCAGGCACAGCTTGAGAGGCTCTAAGCCTTCTCCCTGGGAAGCTTTGGAGTCATCGTTTAAAAGAATTCAGGAACCACTAGCCAGTAACAGCCACCAAGGGGACCCGGCATCTCTGACATCTTCACCACCTCTCCTGTTCTGTTTATTTTCCCTGTAATGATTGACAGTTGAACACTTTAAGAAAAGGGCTCTGTGATTTACTTCATGCAAAACGATGCTAAAGAACAAAACAAAACAGCTTCAATTCCCCAGTCAACCAGCAGTGTTGCCAGAAACCTGGGGTAGAGAAACAAGTTTTGGCAACAAGGGAGAAGCAGAATCCTTGTGGAGCCTGAGACAGGGAGAAAGAAAGGACTTTCAGAGGCTGTGAGAAGGTTGTCCACACAGGCACGGAGCCAGGACCACAGGAAGCGTGTGGCTATGTCCCCAGGAGAGACCACTCTGTGCTCAACTCAGGCCTGGCATGAAGTTGGCACTCAGCAAACATGAGCTGCTCTTATTATTCTCATTAGTACTAATAAGAAGGAATGTCCTTTAGAGGATGATTATCAGATTACCCTCACATTTTTTAAAAAGGCTTGACATTCTGTCATACGATTCTTTTATCTGATTCTTCCATAACCACGTTGACATGGTAGGACAGGTGGCATTCTCCCCTCCATTTTATAAATTTTTAAATGTCAAAGTGAAACACGTACTTGTTTTGCACGGACTTCAGGGGTAAGGACCTCAGTGGACATCATTGCCAAGAGGCTGCAAGGCAGAGAAGGAGAGTCAGCAGGGGCACAAATGCACTGGTCTCAGAGCACCTGGGAGACACCTTGTGTGACCTCCAGGACTAGCTGAGGAGACAGAGAGCCCAGAAGCTTGGACCCACTGTCTGCAGACCTCACAGCTGGCCACTGATTGAACCCAGGCTCCCAGCTCTCCACTCAGGCCCCTCACCACCCTGCTCTGAACTTCCAGCCTGCCCTGTCTTGAGCTGGTTAGGAATGGGGCCATACATAGAGCAATACCACCAACCTGGCAGGGCTCCCACCCTTCCGAGGCTCAGAGCCACACCCTGGCAAGGCTTCCAGCCATTTCTGCCTTCTTCTAGTTACCAAAGGAAAAAATACTGATTGTAAACATCACTTTAAAAGCGTGCCATCCGACAGCAGGCTCAGCTGCAGTACATCGGCCTGAATTGTACTCATTTATGGTGAAGCATTTTATATTAATGTTTTCATTGCTTATCACAGACACTGGCTTTAAAGTGCTTAAGCCAGCTGTACTGAGTTATTTATTAGGCTTTTATTTCCAAGTTGCCTTTTCCTTAAATAAAGTGTTTGTTTTACTTTCATACATTTAAGAATCCCTCTTGTCTCCTGTCAATCACTTCTGATGGCTGATGTGAATGCATCCCCTACTTCCCCAGGATATCGGATCCTCTGGAAAGAACGTGAACTGGAGCCAGAAATGCTGATGGAAGGACAAGTTTCCAGTGAGATGGAGAGTTTAGTCTCTACAGGGCCATTTAGTTTTCCTTCCTCCATTTCCTTCTTTATTCCCACAAGCTGGATTCTACCTCCACTGTAACACTGAAGATCTTCAATGGTTGCCTAAAGAAAACTGATTGGACATCTGGACTGTTGATAATCTCCCTCTCCTTGGTTCTCTTCCTGACATTCTGACCACTCCTCTATTCCCTTCATTAACTTCACCCTATTCCTCTTCCCTAAATGCAGGTGGTCCAAGGGTCAGACCTCAGGCCTGTCTCCTTCAGAACTAGCAGCCACATAAAGTCAAGTCTAAAGGCACAATGATGAGATACCCCACTTTCTTCACCTTCTGGGGTCTCAGAAGACTGACAATAAGACAGAAAGCTAGAGGGTTTGTTGCTAGAGGGTCTGCACTTGTGAGTCGACTAACAAAATTTCCAGGACCCAATCACTCCACACTGAAGCCCATCTGAAATATGAAGAGATAGCCAAGGATCAGCAGCCATTTAAGAAGAACTCCAACAAAAATCAAAGCAAAACAAAAATTGGAAATAAGGGACTCAGGAAACAAAGGTGAAAAAGGAAGCAAAATAATTCCTTAAAAAAAATAAAAACTATAGTTAATATCTTCAGAAAAAATAAGTAGCCATGCAACAAGAACAGAAAGCTACTGTAAAAGGGCAGTCAGAAAATAAAAGTGTATGGATTTTAAATATGGAATAACTATAATGGAAAATTAAATAGACTTCTAAAAGATAAATCTAAGAACTCTCTTAAGAAGTAGACAAAGAACAATGAGATGGAGTGAAGAGAAGAAATAATAAGAAAATTAAAGGAGATCCAATAGCCATTAATAAACATTTCAATAAGAGAGCCCAGAGGGAACAAGGAAGGTGATTACAAAAAATAAATCCCAAGAAGATTTCCAGAACTAAAGGGTATGAAATTTCAGATATAAAGGTTCCACCAAAAGGTCAAACATATGAATGAATAAAAATGCACACCTACATATCTCATTGTGAAATTTCAAAACGTCCGGGACAAAGAGTAGAAATAAAAACTTTCACAGAAGGACAAAAAAGAGATCTCACACACACGGCTAGAAATCAGGAAAACATCAGACTCCTCAAAAGCAACACTAGAACCTAAAATACTGCAGAACAATGTACTTCCATCCTAGAATTCTATATCCAGCCAACTGGTAAGTCAAATGTGAAGAGATAATAAAGACATGTTGAGATAAGCAAGAGCTCTAAAATTTTACCCCTTGCGTGTTTTCACGAAAACTTCTGGAAGAGGATCTTCACCAAATCAAGGACTGAAACAAAGAGAACACAAGATCCAGGAAAGAGGAGGTCATTAGAAGAGACAGTACAGCAGAAACTGGGGCATGAGGGGTGCAGCAGGCCTAGAAGGGACCAGTCCAAATCGAATAGAGCGAGGGGCTGGAGACCCCAGAGGGATGGTCTCAAGAAGAAAAACAACACCATTCAGTCACCCAATGGGTTTGACAGTGTCTAAGGGATTTTGGTAGCTCTAGCAGGAAGTCTGGGAAAGAATCAATGGTAGGTACATAGAAAACTAGACAAATTATTAAATCTGACCATTTTTAGCTCTTAGAAAAACAAAAAAAGTTGTTTAAAAAAGGAAGTAATCATACTTGTATTCTTTTGTGAATATTTTCATAAATATACATATGAAAATACTAAAAATTCACTTAGAAAATTGCAATATAACTAGGCTGGGAGGATGGAAAAAAGAGAAGCGGGGGTGGTGTGTAGGCTGAAAGAGAGAAAGCCTGAACTTCTGTAGATGGAAGTTTAAAAAAACATGTCCTGAAGATATAGCAATATAATAACATCATTTAGAAATATGAAGGTAAATAGCAGCACCAAGAGCTCCGAAAGTTGAAAACGGTGTTTCTCGGAGGTAAGACTCAGGAGTAAGGAATAGGAGGCAAAGGAACAGATAGGGTTTTTTTGTAAGCTTTGTCATAAATTTGAATTTTGTAATCATGTACATGTATTAGTTTGCTAGAAAGTAAAAAATGAATTCGTGTGTATAAACTTAACGATACATGCAAAGCTGCATATTCTAGAAAAGGCAAGCGTCCACTATGAGCAGACGTACAATGGGGAGCAAAAGCAGACGCAGACCCTGCCCTCTTGGAGCCTCTTTTTAATGACATGCTGCCTCTTACCTCTGGACCCTGCACAGAGTGCTCCCTGTCCACTTGTCTGTCTGGAAAATGCTGACTGGATTATCGAGGCTCCTTTCACACCTTCCCTGACTCCCCAAAGCAGCCAGGCCTGTCCTGGCTCCTACTGCCCTTTGTGCAAGCCTCCATTGCAGCCACTGTCTCATTGTACCGAGCGTGTGTGTTTGTAGGCCTATCTCTCAACTAGTCATGCAAGGACCCCATTTTACTCTGAGTGTGTCCCTAGTGCCTAACAGTGTCTGACTCTATATCAAAGTCCTGTAAGTGCATGTCAAAGAAAGACATGCATGGATGGATGAGTGGATGGATGGATGCACGCATGCATGGACGCATGGATGCATGCATAGAGAACCAGGCTGTGTTTCCTAGCTGTCATCTAAAAGAAGGAGCAATACTGGCTGTTTAAATAAACAAGGAAGACGGGGAGAAAAAGAAATACGTAGGATACTGACTGTGCCACCCTACCCGGGCTAGGCATACGGGCTGCACAGGGTAAGCCACCAGAACCTCAGTAATAGCTAAAGAACTATACTTTTGCTTCTGCAATACTTGGGATCCAATGTGCACACAGAAGAGGGTAGAAGAAGGGAAGTGATACAGAAAGGGGAGGCAGAGACCCTAAACACTTTCTGGCAGTGGCACCTGTTCCCGGCTTACATCTTTGAGCAGGAAGCTCATATACCTCTCGGTGCTACTGAATGCTGCTCTCAGCTCACAGTGATCACGAAGGCAGAGGGCAGGGCGCCTCCAACAATGACCCTCCATGGCCAGTACCAGGGGCTTGATGAAGGGGTAGAGTTCCTCTCAGGCCCAGCCTGCGGGTGCCGTCAGCACTGCTTACACACATTCTTTCCACAAAGATCCCCAAGCCAGTGGACCAAATGCAGGGATCATGTGCAAGGCCCTTCATACTCCTGCCCCATCCAGCAGAGCCGTTTCCTAAATTGGGAACCTCAACTTCACAATCTGACTCTAAAGGGCAAGGGACATTCGTCCAAGACTCCAAGAAAACTTCTAAAGCCCTACTGATGCCACTATGTCCCCACCAAAGAATCTTTAGTAATTGAAAATTAAATGAATTTCTCATACATTCGTCCAACCCTGGATGGTAGCTGGTCAGCTCTGCGGCATGAATTAAGGGTTCTGAGAAGGCCACGCTGCCCCAAAATATCTCCCCACTGGCCTGAAATTCTTCATTGCACTTTATAACCATGCCTGAAATTCCACCAATTAGAAACTCATTTACAAGCCCCTCTTGTAAAATGTGCAAGAGTGATTAGCTTTATTTGATGTCACTCCAGAATCTAAAATTAGGACCAATCGTTGGGCCTAATAAAGAAAAATTGATGGGCTTTAGTTTGACTGAAAAAGGCTTTTCTGTCAGTTCTTGCTCTTCAGAATGGGACTGGCAACTCCCCTGAATGACAGACAGATAAGCCATCACTTAAGACAAAACCTCCTTCTGGACAGCTCTAAAGGGGCAGAAAGTTCTTCCTCCCAGTGGATTAAAATTTGCTTCCGGACACTCTCAGCAGTTTGCCCTAGGTCTGCTCTCAACAACACAAAGGGAGTCTAATTAGCATCTCCTTGTCAGATATTCTAAGCCAGGCCTCCTCACCCTACGAGCTCCCCGCGGTCCTTCCTCCATGTCTAGTAGCTGGGCAATCTGTGTTTATTGATTTGGCTAAATAAGGCATGACTCCAGGATTCCTTGCCTGCCCACCAGAGACTGGCCTCTAGTTGGGTAGAAGTTGTAGTGTCTGTGCCATGCAATAAGTCTTCTATTCTCTGCTTCCCACTGACAACCTGCTCTGGCAGTGTGGGGCTGGAAGCATCACATGGATGTTACGGTCAGACAAGGCCATGTGCAGGGAAGTCAAACCAAAGAGGAGGGCTCAAGAATGTACTGACACGTGGGCTGACTGGGTTTGGCAAGACATGTACAGGGTGCAGGAGACCCTGAGGATGTGGTCTGATGTCAAGCCAGAGGTTGTTTGCTCTGTATTTCTCCATGAAAGGTCTACTCTTGAAGGCTCAAAGCCTGGCCTTCTAAGCCCTCACTAATTGGAGGCTTCAAACAAGTTTCCTAGGCCCTCTGAGCCTCTATTTCTTCATCTATTCAATGAGGACTTTTCTATCTAGCTTCTGCATAGAATCCCATGAGAATCCCATGAGATGAAGGACTTGAGGATACTTTGAAGGCTGTAGAGCAAAGTGCTATACAATGGCCCAGGGTGGAGATCACGGTTGACTTCTGTCCGACTGGGGACAGCCCAGGTCCTCAGCTGGGAATTAAGGCCAGAAGGAGAGCCAACACTCTGCCGTGAAGCGTGTTTCTAATTCAGGTAGGAACTGAGTGTTCCAGAAGCCTAATGATAGATTCATGGCCTCTTGTACCTGATGAAACTGTGTGGTTGCATCTTCTGACATGTTGCATGCAGTTTGGAGTCTGGGGTTCATCCCTCGGCATTGTCCGTTGCATGGAGGTACCTTACTGGCCACACGGGTCTACGGGCCACACAGCCAGGCGTGAGTGCAGACATCTGTCTGGGTTCCTCACCAGCCAGTCCTAGAGTAGATCTTTGCTTTTCCAGATATAGAGGATATGAAAGCCAGGGGTGGAGGAAATGTGGAGTTCCTCCGAGGGGAGGGTAGAATCAGAGACTGAAAAGGAAACATGACTGAGTCTGTGATGGACTTTCCAAGGCAGCCCTAACTGAAATGTTTTTCTTGACCTAATTCTGGGCACAAATCATGACAGACTAGCCAGGAAGCCTGGGGCCCTGCTCTTCCCCTAAATGTGGGTGCAACTGGGAGTATCCAGGCCTCACTGTTCTCTCTTGTAACTAGGGGAGCAAGACTGGGTGATCCTTTTTTATAACTTCATTTTGATCCTTACATTCTACTCCCCTCCTACCCCCAAACACGGCTATCTCCTTACATCCTTCAAGACTCAGCCTTAACTTTGCTTTCTCAAGGAGGCCTTTCTACTTCCCTTAGGCCAGGCTAAAGCTCTCCAGACACTAGCAAAGCACTTCTAGCCCTCCTTCCCTCTTCTCTCTAAGAGCTCTGTGACCACCTGATCTTTCTATAGCCAATGTGCCTGGCACAGAGTGGGTATGTAATTAATTAAAATTAAAGGAGAGAGAGAGTCCTCTCAGTAAAGGTGGAATCACCAGCTCTCTTAGAATGCAAATGGAGACTAAGAAAGAGCCCACTACCCTGAGCAAAGGGTTTACTATTGTGATTAACTACAAATAACCTCAAACTCTTAGCAGCCAAGCATCTTCCATCAAGAGTCGGATGTGACCAAGAGAATGTGTGATTCCCCAGCCTAGGCTTCGAAAGGTCTTGTAAGCTTCTTACCTTGCCACCTTTTGAACTCTGAGACAGCCCTGTGAAGAAGCCCCAGCTAGCCTGCTGGAAGTTGAAAGCCCCCAAGGGGAAGAAACAAGGCACCCAGCCAAGGCAACCAGGCAGCTAATTCCTGGCCAATAGCCTGCCAACTTCCAGACGTGAGTGAGAGCATCCCAGCTCATCAAACCACCAGCCAACCCACCAGATGACCAGAGACACCTGAGAAAATCCAGCAGAGATGAGCTGAACCAACCCAGAACAGACAAACATTGAACTAAATAAGAAGTTGTCATTTTAAACCCCTGCATTTTTGTAATGATTTCTTACAGAGCAAAAATTAACTGATGCAACTTTTCCTCTGCCCCTTTTTGTTCAACTTAGCAGATCTAACTCTTGGCTAGTGTCATGGAGGCAAAGGGCATGGACTAAGTTGTATTAGTTGTGTCAGGAGTCCAGAAGCCTTTTGAGGCAGACACAGCCCACATCCTAATCCCTGCAGCACAGCTTTAGATTAGGGAAACCTGTATATGTGGATCTCTGTGACCATGATCAGTCATAATAGATAAAAGCTAATAACACATCTATAGTTCTTACTTCATGCCAGACACTTGTAAGGGCTTTACATCTATTATCTCATTTAATTTTCAAAACAACCCTATGAGATGGTACCATTTTATTTCTGCTTTACAGATGATAGCACTGAGGTTCAGAGACCCTAAGTAATTCTCCCAAAATCCCACTCTAGGAAATGGTGAGGCTGGAGTTTGGTCTGATGTAGGCTGATCTCCAGAGTCCTTGCTCTTACTCAGGATGCTAACCTCTGGTAAGAAATGATGGCTGGGACCCAAAAGGGCATCTCCCAACAGGGAAGGGAGATGCAAACTGGTGACCCAGGATCAGTCCTAGAGCTTATGGGGTTTCATGGGGACAAGGTGATTTTGGCACAGAACATGTGGAAACTGGAAATGCCTCAGGACCCAGTCCCTCTGGAGAAGCAATTTGGGGAAACAGTGGTTCAGCACGTGAGAGTGAGGATCCAAGTATAGGAAACCCCAGAAATGGCTGTGGGTACAGGGATCTGGACCCACAAGGGCATCAGGAGGGTATCTGGGAAGGGCCCACAGACAACACAGTCCCTGTAGACCAGAAGGCAGCAAAGATACCACCCCCCAAGTAGGTGTGTCATGGTCAGACGGAGCTTTCAATTTTTTCTCTCCCAGCTTTTGGGAGAATGTGCATTGTCAGGGATAAGAAATAAGGAACTGGACTTCCTGATGATAAGAGAAGTTGAGGTCTTACATGATTGATCGGAAAATAAAAACAGAAGTGACTCTATTTGCATCCAAAGCAAGTGAAGTGGTCTCAGTGGCTTCATAAGTATTTCTTGTGTAGAACTGCACGGTTTGGAAAGTGCCTTCAAATATTTTATTTGCCTGTTTGCTTCTCATAACCCTGCAAGATGGGTAGGACTGGTGTCATTGTTTCTGCTTTTCAGCTGATGCGGCTGTGGCTCAGGGGAAGTGCTTTGCCCAGGGTCATGGAACCCATGGGAGGCAGAGGAGGATGCCAACGCAGGACTTTGCCCTCCAGATCTAGAATTCCCTTCCAGTGGGCCATAGCACCTCTCCATAATCATGAAAAACGTGTAACAAATAAAGAGAAGTCATAAATAAGGACAGGAATCCAAGGGAATGCACATGGGTGACTCATTATCAAAAGAGTGGCCCCAAACCCTAGAGGAGCCCAGAGAAGGTCACCAAATCCCCCACGGAGTCAACAATGGCCTCAAGGAAGAGCTGGGGGCTTGCGCTTGATTTAATTCATTCAAGCAACTCTTTGTTTCACAAATGGTTCTTTGGAAAGCTGCTGACAAATTCCATCCAGTTACTTTTTAGCAACAAGTTGCTTGGGGCTGATCTGCAAAATAGTCTGCTACTTGATGTAATCCATTTTTACCCAAACTGTTTTACGTGCTAAACAAATCACGGCCATTTTTTTTATGTTTACTTGTTTGTTAGCTGATAAACAGAGGCTGTTTTAGGGCAGCAGCCCCAGGTCCCGTACCCTAACACTTGCCCACTTTGGGCCAAGTCCCAGCTGCGGTTATGGCTTTGATGGCGAACACAACTTTCCATGGCTCATTGTTGAACACCTGGAAAAAGACACAAGCGAGAAGTGGACTGGCCCCCCAGCGTCAGAAGTCAGTGGCATCGAGAAATTGCTGAAATGAGAGGAATTATCATTTCTAGAGTTGTCTTTTGATAACGAATTGCTGAGGCCTAACTACCCACAGATTATTCTATCTGAGTTTATCTTGTTGCCACAGATCCGCATGCTGTAATCAATCATGCTGTGTATCCGTAAAACAGCTTGATAGTACACATGTATTCGCCTCAAAATAAAGTTGTAACATTTACACACAATAACTTATCACGCTGCAGGCTTTGCCTGACGTAGGCTCAGTATCATCTGATGTTTTATTGGATCTCACACAAACTTTTGCCTAATACAGTCGTTCTACAGAGAAAAGTTAATTGAAGTCTTTTGTATCAAAGAAAATTAAAAAGAAAGAGAAGGAACTGAGGCAACCTGCTCTGGGTCTGAAGAGAGGCCAAGGTGGGTAGAGGCTTGAAGGAGAAGGACAAGGTGGGGTTCAAAGCCCAAAGCCAAGCCCATCACCCCACTCACTGGCCGTGCACTTTGCAGACCTCAGCTACCTTATCTGTAAAATATTTAGCATCACCAAATGTTAAGATGTAAATTATACAGAGAAAGTCAGGGAGATGGAGGAGGATGCAGAGCTGGGCAGGAACGAGGTATAAGGGGCCAGTACATCATGGGATACAGGTGGCCACACCCACCAACTCATATAGGATTGAGTGGAGTCAAAACAGTGTGAAAAGTAGTTTGAGGCTTTCTTTGTTGACTGTCATTCTTACTAAAATCTGTATAAATGTTATTCATTTGTTGACTTATTCATTATCTCTATCTCCCCATGGCACCCCACCCCAACCATCAGTTCCATTAGGCAGAGAGTTGCCATCTCACACACCGTGGTGTGAGCAGCATCTGGTGTGTATTAGGCACTCGGTAAACAACTGATGAATGAAGGAAACATAAATGAGTGAATCAATTGGGCCTGGAGTATACTGCCTCTGACACTTTTGAAGAACTGCCACAGGTGTCCTACTCTGGGCAGCCCCTCTGGCCAAAGCCCTGGGCTCGATCTCTCCTTCCACCTCCATCCAAACTCACCTGTGCTCTGCCCACGCTCTCAGCGGTATGACCAACCTAAGAAAGTAAGAGCAAATGGTCATGCTGCTCTTTGTGGACGATTTAAGTGTCCCTCTGCTCTCTACCCTGATCAGAGGGCGCATGGGATGTGGAAACCACTTTGGGGACACACTTTAAGAAACCCCAGAAACTAGGACGTGCCATATAAATAAGTAATGCTTTTTATGTTGTAGAAGTACTCAGTGAATTGGATGAAATGAACAACTATGCTAGTTGTTTTCAGGGCATCAATGTCATCCATGAAGTTTTTGCAACTTACCCCTCAGGCTATACTTTTAGAAGGCCTGATGGAATAGGTTTGTAATGGAGCCTGGAGAGTTATGGTTCCTAAAATTTCACAGATGATTTTGATACGCTCTGAAAGTTGAGAACAGCAGGGCCAGACAATGACTTATGGCCTTCCCCCCACTTCAATTCTAAGTGCAGTTTTTAAATGCCTTTTGGTGGGGGGTGGGGGGGGGGAGTGGGAAAGAATGAATGTAGTGTTCTAAGAATTCAGAAAGTCGTGAACGAAAGCAGTGATTCAAATAGTGTGAGTTTAACATCTGACCCCTCTAGTTTTCACCGTCCACTGAGTATGCCATCCTCACTCCCTGCCCCTGTCCTAGGTTTATGGAATTCTTCAACCACCTACACTGTCTCTTGCAGCTTCAATGCCCTCTCCAAATCACACCCATTTGTTTGAGGAAATGATGTATATGGTTAATCATGTGAAAATCAGTTGACATTTGGGCAAAAACCTATTTAAACACTGTCTTACTGAGACCTTTAAAATTTGCCTTGGGATGGTCCACTCATATTCACTAATTTATTCACTAAGTGAACAAACATATTTAACCCCATTCTATCAGGAACTGTGCTAGGTGCTGGGTATGGAGCAGTGAACAAGCAGATATGGGGACACAATCCTTGCTTCATGCTTAAGCGTCATAGCTTAAGAGCTATCTGCTACTTCCAGCTTAGCGCTTTGGGAAGTCAATGGTGTAGACAGCTCCCAAGAGTTTAAGGAGACAGAGATCTCATGAAGAATCACAGACATTATCCTGATGATTATCCATGCAGTCATCCAGGGTTTCATTCTCATACCCTAGTGGGATGTAAGAGGCTGAGATTTCACATGACTCTCTCTAGGTGGGGCTCCTTGGCCCCTGGGAAAATATAACAAAGGGCAAGTTGAGTTTAACCATAAACTCATGAATAATTGCCTGGGAAATGGGCCTGGTGCCTTGGCTCCTCTGTCCGGGTTGGCTGTACCTTGCTGAAGCAGAGATGTAAACCATGACAAGTGCCTGCGGTTGCCTGGTTACCATAGCTGTGAGGTGGGGAAGGAGGCACAGGAGAAGGCTGGGCACAGAATGAAGCAAATGAGCCTGGTATTAGGGTGTTAGGGGTCAGAGTTCTTCCCCCTTCCAGGCCAGTCTGTGTCCTTTGCACAAAGCAGCTGGACATGGCTTGTGGTGGCCTGGGCAAGCCATGAGGCAGGAATTAGGGACATTGTCCATGACATTCCACACTTATTCACAGCCACTGGGGCCATTCTGTTTTGCTCTCACCCTTCTCAGCACAGGCCATTCTGTTTCTCTAGAATGATTTGAGCAGCGCCAGGATGGCCCTGGCCCTGGGAAATGGTCCAGGTGGGAGGGATTAATCACCACGCAATGTTCAACCTTTTCATCTCCTAGTCCCTATTGCCAGCAAGTCCCCCCTTTCCTAGCCCAGACCTCTGCTACCCCTGGGGTACACAGGCCCTCCTACCTACCACACTGCACACACCCTTTCCCTTTAGTTAACCGGAAGCCAGCCTAGGACTTTCAAAAAGAGCTCTTATTAGGAAACCCTAGGAGCACAAAGAAGAGAAACAGATGAGTGTAATAATGCTTCACATTTGTATAGCACTTTGCAGTTTGCAAAGCACTTGCACATTCATTACCTCATTTACCCAGCATGAATTCCTTCCCCTGACTTAAGTAAAGCCTAGCCAGGGACTGGCACAGGTTCCACTGGGAGTTTCCTCCATCCCCACCTGACCACCATTGGTCAGGCGACATCTGGCAACACCGGCAGCCTCCGTGGGTCCTGACGCTCCCCCAAAGTCTGATTCCTGGTCTCAGGTCTGAGTGCTACTTTTTCCCAGAGGTCACTTCCTAAAGCATTTTCACCAACTAGTTGTTAATGCTGGGTCTAACTGAAGTTTCTCGTTTCCAGGACAGAACTGGGTTTGGTGTCTCTCAACTTATTTATGGAGAACTATGATACCAAGCATTCATTGAGCACTTACTGAATGCCAGGCGCACTGCTTTTTATGTGAATTAACTCATTTCTTCCTCACGAAAATCATCAGGTAGACAGTATTATTGCCACTTTACAGATGAGAGAGGCTTAGTAAATACAAGCCATATTTGACATTGTAGAGGAGATCAGCTGGGTGAAATGCAGGACACTGAGACTGAAGTCCTTTTCTTCATTGAGTCATTACCTTAGGGATGCACACGTTCAAGATGCATTTACCAACTTCCTCCCACAGGTCTGGCGGGCCACAGGACCCGACAGAGAATCAGTCGTGGCTCCGCCCTGAAGAGCCCACTGGCTAGCTGGTCTCCATCAGCCTCTCCTACTGCTGATGCTATAATGCAATGAGTATTATCACAGACACTCAAACCTGGTCCAGGGGCCAGAGAAAACTGCCTTGAGGGCATGACATCCATGGGAAGGGGGGGAGGATGTCCCCAGCAGAAAGAGAAGCAGAAATAAAGGTTTGGAGGTATTAGAGGGCGTGAAACATTTAGGAAATTCAGTACCACTAGTCAAGTAGGGTGGGTGAGCTGTATACTGAGTTAAGGGGCTCGGGCTTTTCCCTGACATCACAAAAGCACTATCGATGGGTTTTAAGCAGGAGGAGCTGCTATGCCACCTGCAGCATAGGTGATAGAGGACTTTTACCCTCAGGTTATTTTTTAAATTAAGTTCTTGCTTATCATCTTATTGTCCTATCGTTGTTTCTTTCCAATAAAAGGGAGTTCAGGTAGGGGACTCATTAAATAAGGCTCTCTGGCCACTGGTTGCTAATGAGCTAGCTTTGTCACCCTCTATTGGGGGAAAGGTAAGATGATTTTCTCCATTCTCTTCCGTCCCATGATCTCTCTCCCCCCATATTACAGGCTTTGGGTCACTTAAGCTGTTCTGGTCTGACAGATGACAGCAAATTCCAGGCACGTGTCTCTGAATACTCGTAGTTTCCATTTCTTCTGGATTTACCTTTACCTTCGATGTCCATCTGCAATAGGCACCCCTGTCCACATATGCTGTCAGAGTTCACAACTTACCCCTCACAGTTCCATGCCCCATTTGTCAGGCGTTAAAGAGGTCGCACAGACCTTTGGGCTGGCTGGCTCTGTGCCAATGTTGCCCTTCAACTCTGATAGGGAACTTCTGGGGGCAGGCCAGGGCCAGGTTTGGAGGAACCCAGACACTGGCATCTCCTTGCCCTTGCAGGGAGGGCATTCTTTATTTGGTTCAGCATGCAATTGAAGCAGACATGGGCATGGAGAAGTGAGGGTAGAGGGGGCCAAGTCTTGCCAGCCAGGCCCACCAAACCAATTCTGGTGATTGACAGGGCTGCAGGTGGCATAGTCAGCTCCTTCTCCTAGCTGGGACTGTCTTATATAGGTCAGAAATGTTCACGTTCTCCAGCTCTGAGTACATATATAAGCTTGTCTTTGGCTGTCCCCCTCTTCAGGGTCAAAGTCCTGTTTTATTTCCACAGATGGGAGAGGCCTCAGAAATTGCCTTCTAACCAACCTAGGTTATGATCTGGGCTTGAGACACCAAGACAATAGGCGCGGGTTTCCTTGGACCATGACAGGCTAAAGGACTCAGAGAGTGCTGAGGTCCATACACAATTGTGTGGGGTAGGTCTGCCAGTTGCTTTCATCAGACCCCAAAAGGGGTCCACAGTACCCCCCCGCAAAAGGTTAATAAGCCCTGATGTGAAGGGTGCTTTGCTGATCTGCATTCATCAATCTTATGGCAACCCTCTGAGCACAGGGCCAGCCCTCCCTACTGTGGGTCTGCCCGATCACATCCAGTTGACCCAACTAATGCAAACACGGCAATAATTTATTTCAGTTCAAAGAAATGCAAATTGGGTTAATATCCCTTTCTGTGAACCATCACATATTCAATGTAAACTAATTCATTTCTACAGCAGTGAATTTTTCTAGAAACAAATGATACTCTGTTCTGCACAATTCAAACTAGCACATTTTTTAATGCAACAAACATTTATAAACCACCCATCCTTCCCCCCCTTCCCTCCTTCCTAAAAATACCCATTGCAGCACCATCTTCTAGCCTACAGCCTGTCATCCCGAACTGCTGCATTGTATTTTTATAATGGGACTGTTTCAATCCCAGTCATCAAATTACCCTGTTTATTATTATCCCCATTTTACAGATAAAGGAACTAGGACACAAGGAGGTCACCTGCCTGGCCCCTAATCCCAGGGCAGGGCTATAATGAAGAAACCATGTTTCCAGGTTACCCTAGCCTTGGGAGAGCAGAGGCAGGAGGGCAGGCTTGGTTATGCTTCTGGAAACATCCAGTGTTTAGGAGGAGATGATGCCTGTAGCCTCTGACCAGAGGCCAGGGCAACGCAAGGAAGACCACGGTCAGCCTTACAGTGATGCCTCCTGAGCCAGCTGCCCTGGACAGATCTGTGTAACTCCATATGGAAGCAGGAGTCCCGAGAGGGCAGAGAGGAAGCGACGGGGTGAGAGGGAGGCTTCTCAGGGACCAGCAGCTTAGAACCGGCCTGAAGACCTGGAGCCCTAATAGAAAGGGCATTTGCCCAGGAATCCAGGCCCTATTTGGTGCTGGCTCTCCCTCACTAGCCCTGACATCGCAGGCTAGTCCCACCTCTCTGAACCTCCGTTTCTCAGAGTGAACGATGGCCTGGATTCCATGATATCCAAAGGCCTTTCAGGAGCACCAAAGGGGGCTTTGTGAAAGGACTCCCAAAATTGCCACAAGTGCCCCCTCCCAGCACAGTGCTGGAGCCCTCTTCAGCCAAAGCCCGGAGGCCAGGTCCTGTGCCACCATGAAGCATCCCAGACCTCTGTCGTGTGCAGTCAGGCTGCTGTAGGACAGCCAGCTCAGTGGATCATAACACCAGGCAGATTGTGGGTTGACGTCATCCTTTATATATACAAAATTTCATGCACGTGCATACACACACACACAATTTTTTCTGAACATGTAGTTTTCGATTTAAAGAACTAAACCCCAGAGATGGGATTATTTCTGGCTCCTTTCCAAGACCATGATGGCAGAAACTGGGGACTTTGTCCTGGTGCCCATCAAAGTGCCACATCCAGGTACCACCTCCTCAAGAGCTGTCTGAGCTGTCAGTCTGTGGGCTCCAAGGCTACAGCAACTGCTCCACTTGTGCATGTCCCCCCACTGCGGATGCCCCAGCGCCCAGCCCCTCACACGCTGGGCAGAAGTGGGTGTGGGGACAGAAGCCACGCCAGAGCCATAGCACCAGCACTCTCCTGAGGCAGACTTTGTTATTAATAAACACGATGCTTCGAGCATTTGCTTACGATTGTTTGGTATTTCAGTTTTCAGTAATTTTCTCAGTTAATAATTTATTAAATGGATTATTTGTCATTTCAATTTATTAAAAATTGATAAAGGGTTCATTTCTTTTTTCCCAAGCTGGGACACAGAGAGAGGTATACAGGCCGGAGTACAAATTAAAGGCGCCCTGCTTCCTTCCCCTCCCTGTCCCCGCCCAGTCACCCATACCCAGTGAGCACCCTTGGGTCCCCCCTTCCCAATGGCTCTTCGCTCCGGGGTCCAGCAATGAGGCTGGACCGGCCTGCCCCACCCCCTCCCAGCCCCCACACCACCCATCCCCTGGCTTCTTATCTCAGTTCATCTCACAACCACTCCAGAAGTGGGGCGGCCTTCAGCTGCCCAGCACAGCTAGAAGGATGCCTTACGGATCCTCCAGCAACGGCGGACTGCGCATGCCCTGTTCGAGGCAGACATTGGTGGGACCCGATGCGCCACGACTGGAGCAGGAGGCAGGAGGTGAAAGAACATGCAAGGAGACCTCAACAGTGCTATCTGCTCTCCCTGTGGCCACGCCCACCCTGGCGGGCAGCTCTCTTATGTTTAGTGCTATTCATTTCTTCGTGGCTTCTATAATCTGAGTATATTCTGATCGTGGCCCAGCCTATGTTTATGAAACAAGCATATGAAGGCATTTCAGGAGAAAGACAAAAGCAGGACAGTCTCCTGATCCTTTTCTCTCCTCCTTGTCCTCCTTTTCTGCGTCCACTATACGCCTCTCTTATTCACCCCTCTCTCTCTCTTTCCACTCTCTTACCATCGCTACGACCCGCCCTGCTCTCTCCATCCTCCTTCCCTATACCTTTCTTCTCTCTGGACCTTCCTCCCCAAGCACTGAGGATCCGCGGGCTGGTTAAATGCCTTCATTCCCACCTGCGGGCACAGCCCGCGAGGGGTCTCATCAGAGCTTCACCACCAGCTCCCTGAGGTCACAACAGCTCTGACCTACCTGTTTTCCAGGCTGAGAGGTAAGCCCCATGTACCTGGGTCCTAACCTCAGGTCCCACCCAGCCACAGCAAGAAAAAAATGACAGTGCCCTCTGGATCAAAGACAGTACAGATGAAGGCCTGCCCAGCCACAGCAGAACCTCAAGGGCAGAGGAAGAGGAAGAAATCATGGGTGGGCGGGAGGGTGAGCAGAGAAACAGCAGCCACCGTGAAGTCACTTTAGCCAGGAAGGTTTGGTCATCGTTTTGCCATTTTTGTCTGCCTTCATGGGCTCCTTGAGATCCCATGGTTCACTGTTTTCCAGAGCGCTTTTCCCCAAGATGAGTTTAATGGACTTATAGAAGTCACATTGTGCACAAATTGGGAAGTTTCTGAAGCATCGTGCCGGCTCTCATGCATATACACTCGCCAAGTTCCCACAGCTGAGCAGGGAAGGCAATTCAAGGCATAAACACATCCTTGGGTAAATTACTTCCTATTAGTATGTCACATATTTCTTAGATAAGACTGTAGTTCCAGGAGGTGACAGCAGCAGCTGACAATAAAAGTTTGCACTCTTTTTAATTTATAGTTTCCCTGCCTTTCTATTTTGTTTGTTGTGTTTTTTCTTTCCCCTCAAAGTTACATAACATCACATCCAACTCCTTGCTCCCAGGGAAACAATGCCTCCTGAGGCTTTTCCTGACTCTCTCCCTGTGGGATTGTGCAACTTGACCTGTAACTTCAAGAACCAAGGAGGAAACTCAAAGGGGCATTGCCACATCCTGAGGACAGGAGGCTTGGGGTTGAGGCTTGCTCCATCCCCCTCCCATTCCTGCCCAACTCCAGAGCTAGCCACAGCTTCCTGCCTCTCTTCAAATCCATAATTCTCCACTGAACAAATACCGAATGTCTTATACCTGAGCAATATGAGCTGGAAGAGACAAGAGAAGATAGAAGTCCATCGTCTAGTTACTGAGTGAGAAAAGAGAAAAAGAAAGTAAGTATATATGAGAAATGACAACATGAGACTTATCCAACCAGGCTGCAGAATCTTGGCTGGAGGGAGACAAGGTCAGGCTGAAGGAGGCTGTGACCTAACACTAGGCCTTGAAGGACAGGTAGAGGACAGAAACATTCAGAGCAGTGGGACTCCACCTCATCTTCTGGAAAATGAGGCTTCCTTTATGCTGTTCTCTGCAAACACAGTGGCACCTGGGCGTTTAAGTACATCTGGATGGAGTATGAGAAAATAATGCTCCAGTGAGCATCCCCAGTAGGGAATTGATGCTTCTGAGCAAGAATTTCTCTTGTCCCAAGAGTTGAAAATGTCTCTTCCATACAGGGATGGCCCAGTTTGCCAGCCTTTGGGTTGGAAGTGGAATGCACCCACGGATTTTAGTCCATGCTAAAATCCTACACCTCCAGCCCAGACCTCTCCACCGTCCCAGGACAGAACTGCCCCAGACTTCAAGGGCATGGCCTCTTGGGAATCTCTCTGTCCTCCAAGCATAGGTCTGAGCCTCTTCTGGCCTTTTCACCTTGCAGTAATTCCTTCTTCCCACAGTCTGGAGAATTCAGAATCCCACACTCTCCTTGGGAGAATCTCACACTCACCGTGCCTTCAGCTCTCTGGCCTCTGTTCCCCTTCTGGCTCCAACTCTCCCACCTGCAGGAGGCTCATTCCAGTGGTCTTCATCTCAAGCTCAGAACCAGCCATTGCACTAATAGCAACTCCCCCTCCTCCTTCCTGAGAGCAACCATCTCATTCTCCTCATACCTCAGGTCTAAAAAGTCTCCCAGCTCAAGCTTATGGCTGAAGAAGAGGTTCAGTTTTCTGCAAGGAATGTTGCAACCCTGTCCCTATAAAAGGATGGGATCCCAGACCCTAAAGAAACATCAGAACCACAAAATGCAGACAAGACCCACATCCACTGAGGAGGAAGGTGGGCATGTCCTCCGGGGTACAGGATGAGACAGGGCTTTTTAAAGGAAGCAGCTCTGAATTTTGTAGAAAATGAGGTCGTTTTTTCCATAAGTGGACAAAGAAATAGAGGATTAAGGAACAAGGATTAGGGAAGAAGGGGTGGGATGTCATTTTGTGTAAATGCCACAAAATGGTGAATATAATTATTTTTAACTTTTCAGCCAAAAGTTTTGATATTGCACTCATTGAAACAATGGGAAAAGACTACTAAAAAATAAAAACACTGTCAGATCAACCCCGTAATTGTGAACTGTCCAATGCCATCTTTTTGATAAGTGTGGAAACACGCTGAATACTTTAGGACTTTTGGACCTTAATCTCTACCACTTTTAATTCAAGATTGCATCTCCCCCCACCTTCTCCCAGGACTCTTAATTTCTCTTTTCTCTCCACCATTATTTATTTAAGCCTCCCAACTGTATTATTTATCTTAACATCATATCTGTATTATTTATTTTACTGTAGCTCCATAACAATATTATTTAAGTCTATAAAATAAAGCTTTTTCCCTTGAACTCTCTGTGCAAAACAAATTGTATTCTACTGAAACATTCTTTGAAATGTCCTTCTTTTCTACCACTGGATAATAATAATAATACTTTGCATTTATATAGTACCTTTTATCCTGGGATTATTTAAGTCTGCAAAAGCAGTCTGTCTGAGTCCTCTCTGCAAAAATCAAGTTGTATGAAAATATTCTTTGAAATGCCCTTTATTTTTCATCACTGGCTGGTACAGAAATGCTCTTTGTGCATTACTTTTCACCTAGGAATTCCCAACTGGTTCTCTAATTAATACCCACCTACTTAGAAATGTCCAGGTAAATATTGTCTCCACTTCCTGAGTGGAGAAGACCTCAAAGGACAGGAAATATGTGTAAATCAGAGGACATCGCACCTCCCAGCTCCTCCCTGCCTTTGAGATAGATCCTCACAGCCTTTCTCCTCCCAGCCATCATCTAGTTTTATCAAAGAAACACGGGCTGAGCTCTGGAATCAGACTGCCTGGGTTTAAATCCAATTATTCCCCAAGCAGGTCTTGAAGCCTCAGTTTGCTCATCTGTACTCAGCATCCTCCCCACATCCTATGCTTAGCTCAAGCCTCTCGCACATCCAGAACTGTCCTTCCCATTCCTAGCCACTTGTCCACCCTTCAACACTCAAACTCCAGGTCCACGTCTAGGACAAGCAAATGGCAGTCCCTAACCTTCTCCAGTAATGGCAGTGGTACCAGCATTTTCATTTTGGACGACACTTGGCGTGTAATGCTCAGGCAAAACATCCTAGACCTGGATTATGTGTTATTTTGCAGTTTTTAACTGTCTCTTGTGAGTGAACTTTCATGTATTGATGGATTCACTCAACAAGTATTTATTATCTATTATGTCCTGGGCACTCTTTTTCCTCTAAGGATATAGCTGTGAACAAAACAAAAACCCCAGCAATTTCAGAACTGACACTCGTGTGGGAAAATAGATCCACCATCAGGTCTGTAAGGCTACATAGACTCAGCTTCTTCTCTCCTGGCTCCCGAAGTGCTGAACCGAGCATGGTACACACAGCAGGGGAGCAGAAGATATATGTTACCTGATTTTTTTAAATATTAATGATAAAGATATAGGAGTCTTTGAAATTATAATGTTAACATTTTTCTCTAGTTTCAAAAAAAAACATTTTTTTAAAAGTTGTCTCCACTATACTTCAAAAAAATAAAAAGTTGCCTCCAGCCCCAAACTGGTTATTAAGTCCCCACGTAACCTTATACTGTTTTATACGGTCAATCTAACTCTTTCCAGAAGTACTATCACTGTGAAGTGGGTCAAGTCTACAACCTTCAGTTGCTCATCTGTCACATGGGGCTGGTGCCTTTGGGCCTTATTGAGAGGAAACAATGAGACAGCCATTCAAGCGCCAGAACCAGGCCTAGCACAAAACAGCAGCTTGATAAACCACAGCATCACACCAAGTTACATCCTTTTCCTTCTCGAGGTTCTGGTTCTAACGCCATGTGATGACAGAGACTGAAAAGTTTGGACTGATGAAAAGGGCCATCTGCTCTCCCCAGAGAGGTCCCTCCTTAACGCTGCAACACAGAGCAGGACTCCTGTCTCTTTTGTGGTTTGTGTCTGAACACCAAGCACTCCACAGCCTTCACTGGAGGCACTACGCCCCATGACACTGGGTTACAGTCTGCTCTTTACACTGTCAAACCTCTTCCACCTTCCTTTGTTCTTTTAATCCCCCTCACCATTTCTTGAATTCTGTGTTTACTGTGTCTTGTGTCCTTGCATTCCTTTGCATTCTTCCTCAGGATGTTTCACCCTAATCAATTTCCAGGTAAATATTGCTCCTTGTCGTACCCACGTCCATCTTTGTGTGCCAACTGGAAGAGGACTGTAGTAGATGCTCCATAAACATTATTTGCATGGAATTTGGTTTGGTGTGGACTATATGAAGTAGTTATAATTACCCCCACGTTAATAGGTCAGAAAGGGAAGCCTGCCCCCTCCCAAGTTCCCCTCACTTGTAGCCCACACTGCCTCCTTTCCCTCAGAGAATAGAATCATTCCTCCCCAAAGCTGCACATTGTGTGTTCTTCCTGAGTACCTTCTCTGTGTCTGTAGTTGTGCTGGGCACTGAGGATACACCAAGGAGCAAGCCACAGTCCCCTGTATGCAAACATCACAATCTAGATGGGGAGACATACAGAAGTAGGCAACTAAAATACTGTGTGGCTATACCATGGGATAAAGCACGGGGTCCCATGGGGCCATGTATCATGGTCCCCTAACCCAGTTATACCAGGTCAAAAGGTTTTCTGACACATGGAGTAAACCAGAGATAGGGGTCAGGGAGATGGTAGACATTCAGGCAGAGGGAACAGTGCAAAGATCCCTAGGCAAGCAAGCATGTTCAAAGAACTAAAATAGTTCAGGGTCTCTGGATCCAGGGCCAGATCCTGAAGGGCCTTCTAAGCCCCACTGAGGAGTTGGGGCATTTCCCTGAGGTTACCAGAAAGACATTGGAGTCACTGAAGTTAATTAATCAGAGAAGTGACATGACTAGAAACAAAGAAAGCTCCCATGAGGGCAGAAATGGATACCAGGAAGAAAGATAGGTGAGAGATAAGAAAACCCCTTGGAGGATTGATTTAGAAACTATTTGTTTAAATGTTTCTAAAAATGATCTTATATGTAGAAAATCCTAAATATTCCACACCAAAAAAAAAAAAAAAAAAAAAAAGCAATTTGAGATAATAATCAAATTCTGCAAAGTCGTAGGATACAAAATCAACACGCTAAAATCAACCGCATTTCTATACACTAACAATGAACAGCCCAAAACACAAATTAAGAAAACAATTCCGTTTACAATAGCATCAAAAAGTATAAAATACTTAGGAATAAATTTAACTAAAGAGATGATAGATTCATATACTGAAAACTACAGTGTTCCTGAAAAAAAAACTAAAGAAGGCACAAATAAACGGAAAGTCATCCTGTGTTCATCAACTGCAAGACTTAATGTTGTTAAGAGATTAATACTACCCAAAGCAAACTACAGATTTAACGCAATCCCTATCAAAATTACAACCGTGTTTTTTTGCAGAAATAGTCAAATCCACCCAAAAATTCATATGCAATCTCAAGGGAAGCTGAATGGCCAAAAAAATCTTGAGAAAAAATAAAGTTTAAGATCTCATATTTCCTTATTTTAAAACTTACTACAAAGCTACAGTAATCAAAACAATTCAGTACTGGCATAAAGACAGATGTATATACCAATGTAGTCATATACAGGGCTCAGAAATAAATGCTCACATATATGATTAAGTGATTTTCAACAAACAGAGCTGGGAAAACTGGATATCCACATGCAAAAGAATGAAGTTGAATTCTTACCTTACACCATATAAAAGCAACCCAAAATGGATCAAAAACCTAAACAGAAGAGATATTAGAAGAAAATATAGGGAAAAACTTAATGACATTGAATTAGGTAATGGTTATGAAAAGCACAGGCAGCAAAAGCAGAAATAAATAAACTGGACTATATCAAAATTTGAAATAGTTCATCAAGGGGCATAATCAACTGAGTATAAAGGCAACTCATAGAATGAGAGAAAATATTTGCAAATCATATATCTGATAAGGGATTAATATCCATAATATATAAAGAACTCCTACAATTGGAAAAAAACTTGATTAAAAATAGGCAAAGGGCTTGAATAGACATTTCTTAAAATAAACATCCAAATGGCAATCAAGCACATGAAAAGATGTTCAATATCACTAATCATTAGGGAAACGCAAGTCAAAACCACAACGAGATTATCACCTCACACCCGTTAGAATGGTCACTTTCAAGAAAAACAGATGCAAGGGTATAGAGAATTTGGAATCTTTGTGCACTATTGTGCAAACGTAAAAAGGTGCAGCTGCTGTGGAAAACATCATGGCAGTTCCTCAAAAAGTCAAACATAGAATTACCATGTGATCCAGAAATCCCACTTCTAAGTATATACCAAAAAGAATTGAAAGCAGGATCTTGAAGAAATATTTGTACACCCATGTAAATAGCAACATTATTCACAATAGTCAAAAGGTAGAGGCAACCCAAGTGTTCTTTGACAGGTGAATGGATAAATAAAAGGATAAACAATGGGATGTTATATAGCCTGAAAAAGAAAAGAAATTCTGACACTTGCTACAACATGGATGAATCTTGAGGATATAATGCTAAGTGAAATAAGCCAGTCATAAAAAGTCAAATATTGTATGATTCCACTTATGTGAGGTACCCAGAGGAGTCAAACACAGAGTGACAGAAAGCAGAAGGGTAATTGTCTGGGGATGGAGAAAGGGGGAAATAGGGAATTGTTTAACGGGTACAGAATTTCAATTTTGCAAGATGAATAGAGTTAGGGATGTTGGTCGCACCACAATGTGAATGCATTTAATACTACCGAACTGTACACTTATAAATGGTTAAGATGGTAAATTTTATGTTATGTGCATTTTACCTCAGTTAAAAAAAGTAATGCAATTGAGGAAAACAAATGTTTCTAAAAGAATGATGCTGCTGTGAAGCTTTGCTTCCAAACTTCAATTTGGGATCATTTTCTTCTCCATCACAATGTCAGGCACATCGGTATCAGCCTTTCCCCATTGTCCTCTCAGAGCCATAGGAGTCAACCCAAGTGTTGATAGAAGATTAACGTAGCTCAGCTCTGTGGCCAAGTGGTCTGGCCGGTCCTTCACCCTTAAATTAGAGTCCCCACAGCTGCACGAGCTCTGGCTTGCCCTGCCCTGCACACCATGGTGGAGAACACATGGGCTGGAATCCTGCACACTGGCTGCGTCTGACCAGAGGGAGAGCAAGACCTAAGCTCAACATCTTCCACCCCCACCCCCTAGCTTCTCATCTCCATCCCCCAACCCACGGAAGGGAGCCTGGGGAGATGTCAGGAGTGTAGATGTCCCTCCACTGGGGCAATGAGGAGTATATATTCTCCCCCAAAGAGCTACTTGGCAAATTAAAACTTGCCCCAGGGGCTTCCCTGGTGGCGCAGTGGTTGAGAGTCCGCCTGCCGATGCAGGGGAGACGGGTTCGTGTCCCGGTCCGGGAAGATCCCACATGCCGCGGAGCGGCTGGGCCCATGAGCCATGGCCGCTGGGCCTGCGCGTCCGGAGCCTGTGCTCCGCAAGGGGAGAGGCCAAAACAGTGAGAGGCCCGCGTACCACAAAAAAAAAAAAAAAAAAATTGCTCCAACCCCTGTTTTCAAAGTTTTATACAGAATTACACAAAGGGCAAGAGAAAGCAAACAGTCTTCTTTATCTCCCCTTCCTGGTTACCCCCATTTCCCTCCACAGGATCTGAGGATGACTCAAAAACTTAGCACATAGCAAGCACCATATTTTTTAGAAGGCTTGTTTGAAAATAATTGCTCCAAAGTATCACCATGACCTTGCTGTCAATGGGGTGTGGGGTTTTTTGGTGATGAGGTTTTCTTAATCCTAATGGGACTTCACTATCTTTGAAGCCTAAGGACTTAAAGAAACTGAGGACTTGTGTGCAAATAGAAAGCATAACCAATGTGTCCCCTCCACACACGTCCCCTCTCTGGGCAGAGTAAATCTCTGGGCAGATTTACTCTGCTCAGAGAGGGGACGTGTGTGGAGGGAACTTTTTTTTTTAATGAATTTATTTATTTATTTACTTACTTATTTATTTTTGGCTGCATTGGGTCTTCACTCCTGCGTGCAGGCTTTCTCTAGTTGTGGTGAGTGGGGGCTACTCTTCGTTGCAGTACATGGGATTCTCACTGCCGTGGTTTCTCTTGTTGTGGAGCACCGGCTCTAGGCGCACGGGTCTCAGTAGTTGTGGCATGTGAGCTCAGTAGCAGTGGCTCGCGGGCTCTAGAGTGCAGGCTCAGTAGTTGTGGCGCACAGGCTTAGTTACTCCACAGCATGTGGGATCTTCCCGGACCAGGGCTCGAACCCATGTCCCCTGCCTTGGCAGGTGGATTCTTAACCACTGCACCACCCGGGAAGTCCGCGTGGAGGGAACTTTTGATTGATCAGTGGCATCCAGGAGCAGTGAGGCCAGAGATGCTGGATCTCCTCCCCCAGCTCACCCTTTTGTATTTGCAGTTGGAGGTTGAGGCTAAGGGTCTGGGTACATCTGCATAAGCACATCAGGGCTTCAGAAGCAAAGAGATGGAAATCCCCAACCCCTTCTCCTTGAAGCATGGAGTTATTGAAACACACCAGATGGACTAGAGTAGGACTGACCTAGACCGAATGGCAGGAAAGGAGGGCAAGTTCCCTGAAAAAAAAAAAAAAAGGCTCTAATGGAATAGGGCCCAGACTCCATGCCAGAGCTCTGTAAAGGGAGAACAGTTCTGGAAGTGTAACTTGCTTGTCTCTCCTGCTAACTCACTCTCCCTAATGCAGACAAGGGGGATAAAAGGCTTCCTGGGAGTAAGAAAGAAGGGTCGTGAGGCCTGCAGCCCGGGCTTTCTTACAATGAGGTGTCCCAGAGTCTCCCTGATGAAGAAACATCCTCTCTCCCAGGTGGCCGTCCACAGCTTGGACAATCTCAAGAGGCCCACTGCAGTGGCCTTGGAAGCAGGGAAAAAGCTAGGTAGACTGATTCTCCAAACCGAGGCTCCAGGAAAAGGCTGAATATTTTATAATAAACCAAAAATATAACCAAAAATTACTATTGAAATCAGTAGAGATTTTCCCACAAAGACGTGCCACGTTCACCTTAGTCTTGGCATACCCCGTGCCCCACGGCCTGCCCTGAGAACTCGGGGGCCTCAGCTCCAGCAGTGTGGGCTAATGTGTGGGTCTCAAGATCAGAAGTGCCAGTGGGTTTCTTCCGGTGGCATAGTCCCCACCCCACCCCACACCCTGGAGGTGGCTCGTGGGCCTTCTATAAAGTGGAATGAAAGATCCTTTTGGTAGTCCAACACTAGTCAACATATTCCCAGTCTCCACTCCAGAAATCCCATCAAATTCCTTCCATAGCAGATGGAGCATCTCCCTCCGGGGCTGCAGGAGTGGAATATGAGTGGAACATGGCATGCAGCAGAGAGTAAAGACATTGGGCCCTTGGTGAGTCTATGGGGCTCTAGGACCAGGAAGACTCATGAGGTGTGGAGCCAGTTTCTGAAACTCAGCAGACCCAGGGCTGGCTGCCAGCATGGGTCACAGGGCCAAGGGGTGGCTTCTGAAGAGCTGGGTTCAGAATCAATTAAGCAACAGGGCTATTTACTGACCACTTTAGATTACATAGAAAAGGAAAAAAATAATCCACCATGAAAATGAAATCCTGTCAGTAACCCCAATAGGCTTGCCCACCAACTAACAAGAACAAGGTAAATTTGAGCTCAATTTACTCAGATGGATAATAAAACTTTCAATTATGGTTGCATTATTTGTTGCTATATGGTTGAAAGATTAGGTGACAATATGCAAAAAATAGTTTCTTCATATTATAATATTTAGTAATGTCATTTTATTTTTTATATGTTTCATTAAATTGTTTTGTGGCTTTATTATCTACCCAGATGCACAGCCCAGAAATACAATTATTCAGATTTAGAAGCAATAAAATTTGGCATGCATTTTCTCGTATTCAGAATTCCTGCATGTTAAAAAGAAATTATAGCGTTCTTCCCACATTGCACTGCTCTGAGGCCCTCACAGACCCATTCATTAACCGAACACATTACAGAAAGCACACCATTTAGGTTAAAAGGCCCTTCGGATAACAGATATGCATGCACGAAGCAAATATTTCAGTGTAGCCCCGCCTTTTGATTATGACAATAATAGAGGCAAACAGATACGCGTTTGCTGTAATGTGCTGCTCGGTGATGGATCCACTGAGTGGTGAAAACTCTGATTGCAAAGCAGCACACAGAGAAAGCATTATGACAACAAAACCTATCTTCGTAACTATCAGGAAGTGGGAGTTTTACTACTTGGAGAAAAATGAAAGCTTCCTGGGGAATTGTATTTCAGAAGAGTTCTGTAATATGTGAATCCTAAACATATTTCAGCTGCCCATGGAGCGGTGGGTGTAGACAGATAAGGGTTGAGGGATGGTGGCCACTCAGCTCAGAAATATTTCTTCCAAGTCACTACCTAGGGCTCAGAAGCCCCCTATTAAAATTCAATCAGTTCCTTGGGGACATTTGTCTACCACTGGGACACTAACATGTGTTTAACAGACGGTTCCTTGAAATCATGGGAACCAAAATGCCACTACATCAAGCCATATAACACAAGACTATGTCAAGTTGGTTTTGTTCTGGGGACAGTTAATAGTGTTAACTGGGGGGAGGTGTCAAAAGAGGGAAAAGAGGGTAACAAAATGTGATCTTACACACAAAATAGAGGAAAAGATAAATTACAAATCGAAAAAATATATTTGCGACACATACCACCAACAAAGGATTAGTATTGAGGATATACAAAGAACTACTATAGGTCTGTAAGAAAGGAGCAAACAAGATGATAGAAAGAAAAGGACAGAAGACGTAAAGAACCATCTCACAGAAGGCAAAACACAAATGGCCAATAAATATTTGAGGAAATATCAAGGAAATGCATAACGAGTTGCATCTGATTTCCATTTAATTGGCAAAATTAAGAAAGATGACACTGGGCTTCCCTGGTGGCGCAGTGGTTGAGAGTCTGCCTGCCAATGCAGGGGACGTGGGTTCGTGCCCCGATCCGGGAGGATCCCACATGCCGCGGAGCGGCTGGGCCCGTGAGCCATGGCCGCTGAGCCTGCGCGTCCGGAGCCTGTGCTCCGCAATGGGAGAGGCCACAACAGTGAGAGGCCCACGTACCGAAAAAAAAAAAAAAAAAAAAAGATGACACTAAATATTAGAGACAATATGGATCCAGAGGATTGCCACGGGGAGAGAAAATTGATAAAATCTCACTGGAAAAGAATTTGGCATTATCTTATAAAGTTAAATAGTCATATATCCTACAACCCCCAAATTCTGTTTCTGGGTATATACTCAAGAGAAACGGGTACATAAGTGTACCCGGAAGGATGTACAAAAGCATTCATAGCAATACTATTCTCGGAAGAAAAAATCTGGAACAATTCCAAATGGATAAGGAAATTCTAGAGTACATCACAATGAAACATTGTAAAGCACTCAAAACTAATGAACGGCAGCTACACACAACTATGTGGTTGACTCTTGGCAATACCATATTGTTGAAAAATGTTAGTTCCAGGAGACTACAGACAACATGATTTCTTTTTCTGAAAACTTTAAAACAACCAAGTAAGCAATATAGTGTTAGAGATGCACATATGTAATAAAACTATCTTTTAAAGGGGATGATGAGCACAAGATCCATGTGAGTCCAGCAGACTATTCGTGTCTAATAAAATTGGGCACATGGGTGGTTGCTCTGTTGTTCTCCGAAGTTTTCTGTATGGTTGAAATATTTCGTAATAAATTATTTTAAAAGCAGTACTTTAACATCAGACAGGCCTGCTGTATTGGAGTTTTCGTCCTCTTACCAGCAACCGTAGATGAGACACTTGAACTTTCCAGTTAAAGATCTCAGTTTCCTTATGTGGAAAACTGGAGCAGTAATAATGCACACCAATGTGTAAAGGACATCGTACAGGGCTTTGCAATAGCTATTACTTTAAAAAGCAATTTTTTTTCTGTTAATAATAATATAATTAATGCAATTATTTTCCTTCTCCTATACATAATGTCCTTACATCTACCAAAAAAAAAAAAAAATAACAGGTCAGTCATATCGAGCCTTTTGACCTAATTGATGTAGCACATGCTTTGGGACAGTGTGTGAGATGTATTTACTTACAAGAAGGCTGGGCAGGTCCAGGCTTGGATGAAACCTAAAGTATGAAAGGTAATAAGTATTGGTGCCCACACATCCATCGGCATTCCCTAAGAGCTCCAAAGCCTCTACCTGCTGCCTTATCTCTGCTATTTCCTATTTAGGAGTTAACAGATAACAGAGGTGTGTGAGTATTCCTGTGTTTTGAGAGAGGATTCTTAGAAATAAAATATCTTTCAGATCCAAAGTCCTGATATAAATAGCAGATTAGATTCTGCCCTAAACCCCCTCAAATCACACCAAGTAGAAATTTCTTGTAAAATAGGACTGGAGCTGGGAATGCAAAAGTCATGTGCCCTGACTTCTGAGCCAATATTCCTGCATTTATACACACACACACACACACACACACACACACACACACAATTTTCTCACCCAACCTCTGCTTCTACATGTAAGTAGAGCCATCTAGAACAGGCTGAACATTGTATCCTGATATCCTGTTGTGGTCTGCAGAGTAAAGGTCTTGTCCCTGGAAGTACACATGGTCTCCCTTGAGAGGGACAATCATCCCAGAGTCAGTTATCCAAAGAGTTGGCAGGTTCCCGAAAGGCAAGCCTCAGGCAGGGAAGAGAATCTTGTTTCTCTCAGAGCCTCATTTTATAGGCTCTGTTCTTCAAGGAGTCAAGACGCCTGGGGTGAGCTCCTGGGTACTACATGCTGAAGTGATGCTCCCCCGACCCCGCCCATGGAGACAGGCTGGGAGCCGGAATGAGATGAATCCTTTCGTATCCAAAGAGCAAGCTGTAGCCTTCACATCGATTCTGTAGTGTAGCACCTTCCCTGGGTTTGTTTCTCTTTGGCTTTCTTCCCAGGGACTCAGTAAAGAATTGTTGGAGCACGCCAGCACCGTCCTCCTGTTCCCATGCTTGTCTTGCTAACATGCATTCCTGTGTGAGAATTAGTGGTGGGTCCTCCAATAAGAGCTAATTTTTATGTTTTTAAATTCATAAAGTGAAAACAGGATTATAAAGAATGTTTGAACGTGGAATAACATGTCTCCCTATGACTCATGCCCAGAAGCTCTTACCAAACACCCCTTCCTCCAATGGAGAGACTTTTCCCACTACTACCAACTAGATCAGTGAGTTAGCTCTTTCTGTGTAACAAACCACTCCAAAACTTAGTGATCTGAAACACCACTTATTTTGTATTATCTCACAATTATGTGGGTGGGCAATCTGGGCCAGGCTCAGCAGGGTGGTTCTTCTGCTGGTCTCCCTGGGATCACTTCTGTGGCTGCATAAAGCTCACAGGTGGGATGAGGGCTGCTTGGTCTAGGATGGCCTCATTCACATGTTAGGCAGCTGGTGGTGGCTGTCAGCTGGGGTAGGCAGGGCCACTGGGCCACATGTCTCCAGCAGGCTTGCCCTGTTCATTGACAGTGTGTTGGTTGAGGGTTCCAAGAGCAGCGGGAGAAGACAACTTCAATGTGCAATTGCTTCTCAGGTCTCTGTGTCACATTTAGTAATGTCCCATTGACTAAAGACAAGCACATGGCCAAGTCCAGAGTCGGTTTAGGAGGGTATAAATACAAGAAGGGAATTATCACAGCCACTTTTTTAAACAATCTTCTATACCAGCCTTAAGTAGCCTGGATCTTATTTTATGAGATAGGAAAGAATTTTCCTTGGACACACCACACATCCATACACACTAACATACTTACGTCCACACATGCACACAAAGATTCATTGCATATTCTCATGTTAAAGGACATGTATGTACACATCACAGTTACACATGCCCCAGACACGGACACATGCCCACAGGAGAGAGTTACATGGAGATACACATAAAGCTGGTCGTGTGTATAGGCACAAAAGACCATTTATAAGGCAAGGTTTTTGCTGTACACACTCCGTTTCATTTTAGCTTTCAGCTTTTCCTTGAGAAAATCTGCCACGGCAAATTCTCGAGGAGGAATCTGCTGCTACAACCCATCCTTTGATATGAAGGGTTAAGTGATTAAAGATGACCCAGCCTGCCAGCTGCAGGCCCGTCTCTGTGGTCTGATTTCTCAAGATGATACAGCTCACTTCCCAGTGGTGATTGCAAGATTTAAATCTAAGTCAGGAGAGAGAAAAATGCAATTCTTAGTGCAGTGTTAGAGCACAGCCAGAGACAACATAACCGATGAACAGACAGAGTTTTACAGAATTGTTTAACCATTTCACCGGATGGAAAATAAGGAGATGCATTTTCATAGAGCTTCAGAGCTGCAGGACCTTAAGAGGTCCCCTGGTCTAGAACTCTGAGTATCTAAAATGGATGTGCTCTGTTCTAGAAAAGATATGGCTTTTTAAATAAAGATCTCTTCATTTTCTACTGAAAGCATATGACTTTGTCCTATGTTTTCATATCTCTATGCATATATTATCAACAATTTATAATTAATAAGTGTTTACATTCATAAAGTTTTAAAGTAGCATTATGGGAAAATATATTTAAAGTACGATTACATGTATTTTCATTTCTCTCACATTTTTTATGACTATGGGGGGAAAATCTTTTTTTCTACAGGGGCAAAATTTCTAGAGAATGTGTATCTGAAGAGCCAAAAGGGGTTTCAAATATGGAACATTCTTATAAGCTCACCAAGTCTCCCCGTAGACTCCCAGCCCAGGACAAATCTGTAATTCCACTCTGCAACTCCCCATGTGAACCACCTTTAAAACTGATCCCCCTACTTAATGCTTTCTGGATCCAGCCAAGTTCAGCCCTGCCCTCTCCCTTGCCCAAGCCCACTTGGCTGATGGATCACACCCAGTGTCTCAGTCTTTTTGGGCTGCTATAACAAAGTACCTTAAACCAGGTGGCTTAAACAACAAACATTTATTTCTCACAGTTCTGGAGGCTGAGAGTCCGAGATCAAAGTGCCAACAGATTCAGTGTCTGGTGAGGGCCAACTCTCTGCTTCCAGATGGCTGTCTTCTCCCTGCGTCCTTGCATTGCAGGAGGGGCAAGGGAGCTTGCGCTCTAGAGCCTGTGAGGCACAACTACTGAGCCTGTGTGCCACAACTACTGAAGTCTGCGCACCTAGAGCCCGTGTTGCACAACAAAAGAAGCCACTGCGGTGAGAAGCCAGTGCACCACAACGAAGAATAGCCCCCCACTCGCCACGAATAGAGAAAGCCCACACACGGCAACAAGGACCAAACACAGCCAAAAATAAATAAATCAAATAATTTTTTTTAAAAAAATGATAGACTAGGGAACCACAGACCTCCTGAATGATGTACCTCAACATCTCCAGGTTCCTTTACAGCCAGGAGAAGCCCCCATGGTGTGACTGTCACACACACACACACACACACACACACACACACTCAGAGAATGGGTCCTGCTCTGACGAACTGATACAGTTGCATGTTTTAACAATGCATTAAACATAAATCTATCCCGCAATTTTTTTTAAAGAAGCTTTTAAAAAGGGTACAACGCGCTAGTCCAACAATCTATGAAAACGAGAATGGTAAAGCTGGTGATAAATAGAGTTTAAATATGAGTGAGGTGGCACTAACTTCACACAAAAGGCGAGGAAGGTCTGACCCCTCACTCAGAGGCTGTCTTCATCCTCAAAAGTGTATTTCCCCTCACATCACCTCAAATCATTATCCGGCAATCCTGTAGGCCAGGGAGCAGCTGGTTAGAAAACAAAGGTCCAGAGAGAAGAGGTCACAAAGGAGTTGTGCTAGAGGCAAAAGGAGACAGGTCGTGGCTCCTCCCCCATATCTGGAAGGGCACTCCTGGGTCTCCCTGCCTGTCCAAACCTCCATCTCCCCCAGCACTGCCCTCAGGATGAAAGCCATATCCCAAGTTTCCAAAGGCAGGGTCTGAGTCTTAGATGCTTAGATGCTTCCCATCTACCCTCAGAACCTAGCATGGAGGGGGCTATACACTGGGCCCTCTGGGGTGGAGGCTGTGGTCAAGCATATGGAAGAGTCCCTCGAATTCTGCCAAATACAGCTCCAGGGAGGCGGCAGCCCGCAGAAGCTGCCAGGAAGGGGTGGGCGGGGATCTGCTCAGAGGGTTGGACACACCCCTGCTTGGAGTTTAGAATGAAGCATATGCCTGCCCAGTGCCCCTCAAGCTCCAAGGCTGGGATTTCATACTTCATTCTCTGCACTTGAAAATGCTTACTTTGAAGGGAAGGAAAAAGTCAACAAAAAACATCAGCCCATTGCTAAGCCACGAGAGCTGACTACGTTCCTGCAGCCTGTCTTGGGCCAACCATCCCAGAGAAGACAGGAGTACAAAGCGCCCACCATTTGGAAGCTGACGGAGCAGTCCGGGAAGTCAACACGTTCACGGACATGAATGAACAGTGAGGTTCCCATCGGAGTTCTCAGCCCTTAAATGCTCTCGGGTCTCCGAGTTCAGATCTCTGAAAAGATGTGAGGGCATAAAAGCCAGAAGGGCTTTCGTGGGAGGTTTGAACCTGGGCCTGAGCCTCAAAGAATGAGCAGGTTGGGATGGGGTGTGTGATGAGGTACAGGGGGCCATCACAGGCACAGGAAAGAGCTACAGCTCAAAGGAGTCCAGTTGGAAATGAAACAACAGACGCTGCCTGGCCAGGGTAAAAGGTTTGAATCGAGAGACAGAAAAGATACTGGAGGGTCAGCAGGTTCCGATCACATGGCCCTTGAATGCCATGAGGAAGAAGCTGACCTGTTCATCCACTTGGCAGGGAAAACAACATCAATGGCTCCCCCTTGGTCCTTCGGCATTTAGCGGAAATGGAAAGGAACACAAGTGAGATGGGAAATCGAAGACCGGGATGGTACCAAGGCCTAGTATTGGACCCAAGGCCCTTGCAAATGGTCCCAGTGCAGATCCAGTCTGTCCTGTAGTCACTAGGGCAGTTCTGGAAGCTGGTAGTGTCCTGATGCTGCACTGCACCTCCCCCAACACGCTGCAAGCTCTTCTCAGATGGCCGTGCTTAGGCAGCTCCAGCCTTAACCATGCAGGATCACGAGTGGTGGCAGCACCAACGAGGAGCCCCTGGCCGGTCACAGAACCTCAGGTAGGTGTGGGGACAGGCTGCTTGGGTTCACTCGGGGACAGTTGTTTAACTGCTGCCCCGTCTCCCTCTGCCAAGGGTAGGAGATGGGGCCGGATGGAGGTGATGTCCTAGGCTGATGGAGCCAGAAACTCTTTGATACTGAATACCTCTCTGCAGAGTATAAGAGGGATAAAAGAAAATTAGAATTAAGACAATGAATATAAATCTGGTAAAATAAGTTATTCATTTTTCATTTTCATTGCATACCAGGCAATATGGTATGTAGCTTGACTGTGAAGACCAGTTGTAGGAGAAAGCAGTAACGATCTGGGAGACATCTGGATGGCCCATGAAGAGTCTCCCCAGTCCACCTGCCCCCATGCCTTCACTCCATTTTTCCATTAGACCTTTACTGATACACGAATGCCCCATTAAAAACTCCACAGGTATTTTTGGATTAATATTCTTTATTTCAATTTTTATTGAAAAATATTTGACATATGTCATTGTGTAAATATAAGGTGTACATGTTGATTCGATACATTTGTATACCATAATATGATGGCCATTGTAGCAGTAGTTAACACCTCTATCATGTCACATAATTATCATTTCTTTTTTTTTTTTTTTTTTTTAATTTTTGGCTGCGTTAGGTCTTCATTGCCGCTTGCAGACATTTTCTAGTTGTGGCGAGTGCGGGCTGCTCTTCGTTGAGGTGCGCGGGCTTGTCATTGTGATGGCTTCTCTTGCTGCGGAGCATGGGCTCTAGATGCACGGGCTTCAGTAGTTGTGCACAGGCTTCGTTGCTCCGCGGCATGTGGGATCTTCCCAGACCAGGGCTCGAACCCCTGTCCCCTGCACTGGCAGGCGGATTCTTAACCACTGTACCACCAGGAAAGTCCTTAATTATCATTTCTTTTTTGTGGTGGGAATAATTGAGATCTAGTGTCTTAGAAGTTTGATGATTATAACACGATATTGTTGTTTATATTCACTTCACTCTGCATTAGATCTCTAGGATGTATTTATCTACTAGTTCCAAGTTTGTACCCTTAAACAACACTTCTTTTTACTCCCCCAGCCTGTAGCCCCTAGTAACCACCATTTTACTCTCTGTTTTCAGGAACTGGCTTTTTTAGATTCCACATATGAGTGATGTTATATTATATTATACAATGTCCTCAAGGTGCACCCATCTTGTCACAAATGGCAGGATTTCCTTCTTTCTCGTGACTGAATAATATTTCATATATATCACCATATTCATTCATCTGCTGATGGGCACTACGTTGTTTCCATATCTTGGCTATTATGAATAATGCTGCCGTTACTGGAGCATGGGGGTACAGATAGCTCTTTGATATCCTGTTTTCATTTCCTTTGGGTATATACCCGAAGTGGAATTCCTAGATCATATGGTAGATCTATTTTTATATTTTTGAAGAAACTCCATGTTGTTTTCCATAGTGGCTGCACCAATTTACATTCCCACCAACAGTGTACAAGGGTTCCCTTTCTCTACACCCTCACCAGCACTTTATTTCTCTTGTCTTCTTGATGAGAAACTGCAGTCTGGTTTTACCAAGCTACTTGGGGTTTCCCCAACATTCCCCAACACATCATGCTCCCCGGTCACCAATCCTTCCACTGGCCACAATGCCTCCTTCCCTTGTCTGCCACGTAGACATCTGCTCCTTCCTGACTCAGATGAAACCTAGCCTGGGCTGCTCCCACAGTGCTGCATCCATCCCTCTTTATCACCTGGCTCATTGTTCTGTGATGATCTGTGTAGATGCCTGTGCCTCCTTTCCCCCACAGGAAGTCTCCGAGAACAGAGGTCATGTTTTATTTTGTATTCCTAATGATTGAGTCCTAAATGTAAATGCTAATACCTTTATCTCCTGCTGGTATTTCTCCTGGGCCAGTTTGTGAAAATGGGCAGGATTTGATGCAAGAGAGTATCAGGAACTAGACAGGAAGTCATGCCTTGGGGGAACAGACATGCTTCTTCATCTCATCGGTGAGGTAGGTGACCACATACAGTATAAACTGGCAGGGGCTTAGGAAGGGTAGGATACTCACATGGAGAGACCCTCCCAACCTGACCACTGACACCTAAAAGAGTAATAATAGTCACAATAAGGTAAAGAGTCTGGTGATATTGACTATCCATTTGCCTGCTTCCTGTGGCCCAGGTGCTACACTAAGCATCTGACATGTCTGATCTCATTCAATCCATACAACAAAACTGGGAGGTAAGTTATACTCATCCCAACTCCATAGGTAAGGATGCTGAGCCTCAGAGCAGACACATAACTTGTTGATGGTCATGCAGCTGGCCACCGGAAGAGTCGTGATTCAAATCCACTCATCTACCCCAAAGCTCTTACTTTCCACTGTGCTGCCGAACAAGAAATCAGGCTGAAACTGCAGGTTTCATTTGGTGGGAAAACATGTTTATGCACAGTTACACTGTCTTCCTCAAATCCTTTCAGACCATAACAAGGCATTAAATGAGTAATCATAAATAGGGATTTTAGTAAATTCACATCCACACACACTTGCCTAAAGCCAGTTCTTCCCCTGAGCGAGAGCCTCCCTGTGGGGCGGGAGGTGCAGGTGCCAGACTCCTGAAGGAGATGACGTGAGGGAACAGGCAGGTGGTGGGAGGGGGAGAGGATAGAAGGCTGTGATTGGAAGCTGCTGGAGAAGGCAGCTCCCAGTCCTGCAGATTCTGTCTTGACAAAGCCCCTCTGCCACCCGCAGCTACTGTTGGGATTCAGAACCTTGCTTACCCCACCCAACTGTCTGCAGTTGCCTCACAAGGATTCCCCTGCTCTTAGCCCCATCCATCCCAACACAATTCTCTCCTCAACACAGCCTGACCTCACTGAAGCACAGCCCAGATGTGCTCCAACACATTCAGAGACTCCCACTACCTTCTGATTGAAGTCTCCAATCAGCAGCTTAGCTCAAGGACTATGATACTCAGCCTCCAACCAACCAACCAGATTTGTCCCCCCGCCCCGTTACTGTTTCAGACACCCCAGGCTTCAGCTTCAGGCCCAGAACATGACTCACTGCATCCCAAATGAGCCTTGCTCTTCCCACTCTTCTTTCCCTTCTCCTAAAACACCACTGTCTTCTCTTAGGCTGCCAACAAACATTTGTAGAGCACCTACTAGGAATCAGGTACAGTGTTGGCTTGTAACATCAGGTTTCTCCTTCAACACTTAGTGCAAAGGCTGACTTCTGCATGAGGTGTTCATCAGTCTCCTGATGAGAAGTAACTTCATCCTTCTCTATGTGCTCAAATATTTATAACACCTGGCCTTGAGCCACAGGCATACATCTGCCTCCCCCAGCCCTGTAAACTCCATAGGGTCAGAGAGTATGGCATTGATGGCAGCGAGCCCCATCATTGATCATGGTGAGCTTCAGTCCAATCTGTATGGACCAATGGACAATTCCAGAGTTCCTGGGTCATCACTCCCCGCTGGCATGTAGAGCACAACAAAGAATATTATTGAAACAATCGCCAAAGTACCAAGGTATGAATTATTTGAAGCATCTAATTATTACAAAGACGTAATAGAAATCATTCAGTGCCCTGGATAATTCTGATTTACCTAACATTCTTCCTATCGTGTACCTACACAATTAAACAGACTATGTGAATCTGTAACACTTGGTGCTATCAGACAGAGTCAATATGCAAGCCACGATGAAGAGGATCAAAATTATACTGTGCATTCCCTCTTGGGCTTAGATTCCAACCTCTAACGGTAAAAATAAAAGTGGATGTCAGGCTTGAGACACATTTGTTCCATCAGCCAGTTGGAAATCATTTATTAAACACCTGCTGCACCATCCTGCAGCTGGGCTATGAAGTAAATGGACACAGTTCCTCCCTCCAGGTGTTTCTGCTCTGGTCAGGAATACAAGACTTACTCATGAAAAAACCAAGCTAAACAACACACAAGCAAGGTGTAAATTAATAATATGAATGCTGAGGAAAAATCAAAGTAAGAGAAAAGTCCAAAAAGTTGAGAGTAATCAGGAAAGATGAATCGGAACCATCTTACTTTCTCAGTAGAGACGAGCAATGAGCCTCAAAAATCCCTGTATTAACCATCTTAAGGTGTCAGGTCCAGATGGTTCTGGTGGAGAAGGAGATCCTCTGTGTAGGGCATCTAATCCTTTAGGCCTTTCACTTATTCACATATTTCCCAATTCATTACTCAGTAAATATTTGTTGAGTACTTACCACACGCCAGACCCTGTGCTAATGCCCAGAATATGGTGGTGAACCCCATGGTCTTTGTGAATTAGTGGGGTTTGGAATGTACTACAAGAGAGGGTCTTTTTAATTTTGGAACTTTACGCCTTCAAATGTAAGTTGATATTCAAGTGAGTTGAATTCCTAGGCATAGAATAGATGATGATTGGGATGGAAGGGTGGTGGTTCAGAGGCAGGTTGGATGGCAGGAGGAAACCTTACTGAGACCAAATCCATCATAATTTATAGCATTTCAAGGGTTAGAGGTTTGGGGGCAGCCATGGAGAAGAAGTAAGGGAAGAAGCTTCTGCCCAAGAAATAGAGGCCACAGAGGGTTCTGCGCCAGGGTCAGCCCCCACCCCCAAGCTGAGACTTGGCATTGCTGGCATGGATGGCAGAGCCAAGAAGTGCAAAAACAATCAAATGGGGCTGCCATCAATGAGGAAGCATCGTGCAATGCCAGCACTTGATTTGGAAAGTATTCATAAGGCTTTCTTGGCTAGGATATTTAAGACAAAAATAGAAATATTCTCATCAATGATTTATAAGATTGCTTTAGCGAGATGGGGCAGAACCCAGTATAACAAAGAGCAGAAAAGCAGCCTCCTAACTTGTCACTGGGCTGGAGAACATGGGCCAGAAGAGAGAGAGGCGTGAGCGGCTGCTTCTTGTTCCTATCATAGAAATCAAAGCCGGGAAAATCTACCAATTTAGCCAGTCTGAACCTCAGAACCCAAGCCACTTATTGGAATCTTCCAACTGCAATTTTATTCTTCTCTGGGGTAGAAGTCTCCAGAGGTGATATCTGAAAGGTGCACGTGTATTATAGAGAATAATAACAGTATGAATAAATTAGCAGCCAATCAGATAGAAACATTATTCCAAACAGAAAGCATCTCTTCTGGATTCTACCCTTGGAAGAGGTGGAGACGGGGACCAAGGAATGAAACAAGAACAGATTTAGAAAGAGCAGAAAATGAGAGAAAGCCTTCCCACAATAAGGTAAGGTCATTTCACAGTTACGTGCTGAGCTTATTATAAGCCCATTCCTGGATTCTCTTCAGTTATGCACAAACGGACTCCATCTCCTGGACTCTCCATTGGAAGCATATGGGATGGGAGAGGAGAAGTCACTCATTTCAGGCCAGCGCCTCACGCCTGTTGACCAATCTCCAGTCCCTGATACCTCCTGCCTCCACCCCATCATACCCGAAGCTCCCCAGCCAATCGTCCTGAAACTCAAAATCTCATCAAGGCACCACTGTAATGGGGACAACTTTCTGCACCCTATTCCTCAACTACAAGATCAAGATCCTACTCAGACTGACATGTTGGAAGCTCTCCAGTCATATAAGGATTTATTGTGCACACAGAATGCCAGGCTCTGGGGTGCACAATTGAACAAGAAAGGCACACTTGTGCCCTTGAGGAGCTTACAGTCTACCAGGGCTGGGGGGAGCAGGGAGGAATCAACCAGTAAATTAATCAATTAATAACAATTGTGCAGATGGCTGTAAAAAGGAGAGTGAGGATGAGAATTGTACCATCTGAGACTGAGGGACCCAGCACAGGGGGAAGGGGGAAGTGACAGAAGACAGGCTTAGAAGGAAAAGCAGAGGGGACAGGGTGAGTTATGAGGGTCCTGGAATAACAAGCCTAGGAGTTGGGCACCATCCCAGACGCAATGGGGAGCCACTGAAGGCTTTTGAGGAGGGAGTTGGCAAGACCAGATCTAGGATTTAGAAAGCCCATTCTGTCTGCAGAATGAAGTGCATGTGGGTCAGAGAAGGCAAAGCCAATCGCAAAAGACCAGTTAGAAGACTATAGCAATAGCATAAGTGAGCAAGAATGCAGGCCTGACAGGGAGGAGGTGAAGATGTGGAGAGCTGGCAGGACTTGGCGGCCAAGGGCATCTGTAGGATGAGGGAGAGGATACAGTCAGGAGTGATTCACATTTTGGCTGAGATGACTGGGTAGATCATGGGGCCAAAATAAGAACCTCAAGTGGGGGGGATATTTTTTCTCATGGGAAGAGAGAACCCCTGAGTCTGAGAGTCTTTTGATGGAAACCTCCAGAAGTTGTAAGTAAGAGGCTGAAGCTCAGGAAGGCAGAGGAGACTGACTGTGCATGTTCGACTGGGACCTTCAGCCTGGGACAGAGAATTACCATCCTGTGTGAGAATGTAGTTCCCTAGGAGACTGCAAGGCCTTAAAAAAGAAAATTCAAGGCTGGGACTGGGGTAACCCAGCATTTGAGGACTGGACAGAGAAAGGGCTCAGTCGGGGGACTAATGAGAAGTAGTAGGTGAACAAAGAGAGAACAGTGTGTTTCTTAAAAGAGAAAAAAGATGGTTCAAAGAAGTGATTAGTGGCATTAACACGAAAACTAAAAACGTAGCCACTGGATTTAGCCAAGCAAGCCACTGATGACATTAGTAAGAATAATTTTGGTAAAGTGGGAGAGACAAAAGCCAGTCTGAGCATATTACAGAACAAATGAGAAACAAAGAAGTAGAGAAAGCAAGGGTAGCCACCTATTTCAAGACCTCTGGCACAGGAAAGGAGAGAGATGGGGACATCTTGAGAGAAAGGAGTCATGGCAGGACTTTTTAAAGGAATTGGCCCATTGTTAGGCAGACCCAAGAGACCTCAGGATGCTAGAGGATCGATTCCTCCAAGGCGTGTGGCAGTGAATAAGATGACCTCGAAACTCCACGCCAAATTTGAGATTCCATGCCTCTCTGGAAAATGAACCACATCAAAACAATCATTTTCACAGGGTCTGTTGAGGATAAGGAGACATACTTCAGCATGAGCATCAGGATATCGGGATTAGAAGGGAGCACTTTCCTGTGCATCTTGGATATGAGTCAAGGAGCATGTCTATCTCCCCTAAAAAAAAAAAAAAAAACTGTAGGTCACATGGCTCAGGCTAGAGAAAGGGACTCAGGAGGGAACCCATTCCCTCCCTCTAAGAGAACATCAGCTCCCTCTGGGAGGGAGCCAGGGAAATAGGATCAGGCTGAAAACAGATTGCACAGCAGCAGAGCTGACCCGCCCTCCCACCTCTGTGCCTCTTTCCCCAGGGCGGAGGCACTGCCCCCCTAGGCTCCCTGTGAACTGGGAAGCAGACAGTGCTCTGTGCCTCGACCTCCGCCAGCACCCATGGGCCCTGGCCTGGCCAGCTGCTGAGACAGCCTTCCTGGGAGGCAGCATCTCCACTGCCCATGCAGCCTCAGCTCCTGGCCCAGGAATACAGAGGACCGAGAGAGGAGGAAAGACAAACAGGGTGAAAAGGAAATACAAGGGAGAGACAGAAAGAAACAAAGATGTGCTGAACAATGAAGAAACAGCCATTTATAACTAAAGGGTAAGTGTGTGTGCATGAGAGAGAGAGAAAATGAGAGAGAGCCCTGGGTTGTATATCTGACCCTTGAGCAAGTCACTTTACCTCTTTGGATGTTAATTGCCAGATGTGTAAAATGAGAAAAGTGGATTAGAAGATGCCTAAGGTTCCTTTCAGGTGGAAAATCCTGTGTTTCTCAAATTCTGTATCTGTATATATACAGCACCCCCAGAGGCCAGAAGCATTAGCAGCACAAAGAAAATATAATAAACCCCAATAAGGACGAGGCGCTCACCCATGTGTGTGTCTGGCAAACACGTAAACACATGCACACGTGCGCACGCCCACTCTCTCTCTCTCTCTCTCTCTCTCTCTCTCTCTCTCTCTCACACACACACACACACACACACACACACACACGGCACACACAGGAGGGTGGGCGCTCTGTTTCAGGGTCTGCCTCTCAGTGAAGGAGGCGGTTAGAGCACATTAGAGCTTACACATAAAACTTGTCTGATCAATTTACAGCCATGCCTCTTCTACATACTAGGAAATGCTAAATCTCAACCAACCTAAATATTTGAAAAATGAATCATTTTAGATTGTCAAGCTTTCTAAGTAGCTAAGGATTTACTCTTCAAATGATCAAAACTAGTTTTAAAAGCCACCCCAGAGGGACATATTTGGTTTTTTGTATTATAACCAGATTGCCGAACCTGGCTTCACTGTAGATTCCCAATAGCGCTGGTTATCCTATTGCCGAGAGCTGTGCCAGGCTGGGCTGGTGTCCCCAGGCACAGCAGCAGGAGGGAACAGACCACAGAAGCCTTCCTGATTTGGGGAGAAGAGCTGGGAGTGGAGACAAGGAAGGGCAGGCGTTCTTGCTACACAGCACATCCCTCCCATCCCAGAGCTGGACCTTAAACAGGAAAGGGTTGGGGGAGAAAAAGCACATTATCAAAGGAAGCCGAAAGTTGGGCACTGGGCAACACCTCCTGTTTGGGTAGCTCTGGGCAACCTGGGGCCACCACTGGGGTGGGTGGGTATAAAAGGAGAGTGGGTTTAGGCAGAAAGATGGGGTTAAACAGATTTCATCAATTCTTTCTCCCTGTCCATCCCACCTGCCTGAGGTGTGGGAGAATTCCAGAAGCTATCTGGTTGCCGTCTGGGGTGGGAAACACAGGAAGAGACCTAGAAGCCGGGGTCTGCCCCCGCCCCCTGGGTGAGGGAGGATGAGAGGCTGTAGCTGGGTGTAGGAGATGGGGGGATTCGGAGGCTGCCTGTGACCATGACATCCAGCTGGGGCCTGGTGGGCAGGGGAACTTGTCAGCTCCCACTCTAGGACCCCTAGGTTGGAGATCCTCCAGGAGACCATAAAGGCCCAGACAACAGCACAGGGACAGCCTGAGGACCCCTCCCCAGCACAGGTTGTGTAAGTTTCCCCCTACCTCAGATGCCACCTTGGCTAGAAGAGAAAGGGAAAAAACCCTCCAAAGACAGAGGATTTGCCCATATAAGACTGATTACCCTGAAAGAAAATGACTGACCACTAACTAACACGTGTGAAGCCTTCCTCTTCCCCTGGCATAAAAGAGCCTGGGCCCTGGGCCGGGAGAGTAAAATCACAGTTAAAGAAAGTAAAGGCCACTGCGTGTTTGCCCCTGTCAGTGTTAAGTCCCTGAATGCTGCTGCAAGTGAGAGCTGGCTCTGGCCCTGTCCTCACCTGCTACCCCTGCAGCCCCTAAGCATCTTCCCAGCCCTTCCTGGGAGGTCTCACCCCAGGTCTCAGGGCCAGGGACCCAAGGACAGGGGCATTTCCAGCCTGAGAGGCAGGGCAGTGCTCAGAGAGGCCAGGGAGATGCACCAGTCAGTGTGGGAGGAGGGAGGGTGTGGGCACTGGGTGCTGGCTGGAGGCCTCTACCTCGCTCAGAACCTATGAGTTATGGTGGCACAGAGGATGGAGGGCTGGCTCCTTCTGGAGGCACCAGACCACTTCAGGCCAGCCTCAGACTTAGCTTGTAAGATTTGAGGGGCCAGAGAAGGCCTCAGGCTACCCCAGAACTGTTTCCCAACAAAGCCCTCTTGCTGAGAATCTGTTTCCAAGGCGAAGGACTGAAGAACACAATAGCCTGTGAGAATATTCAGGCAAAGGGTGAACCTGGAAGGAGGCAGGGAGTATCCCCTGGGCCAGGCTGGGGCAGAGCACCAGCCTGGGACCTGGACAGGTGGGCCTGGCCCCTGGACCTCCTCCATGGACCCCAGAGCCCAGTGTGACTGCCAATAAGATCACAGCCAGGGGACCCTCTGGACACAGTGGTCTTGAGAGCTCTCAGCCTCTGGGTCCCTGTGGCCTGACAGCCCAGGAGACCCCTGAATCTACTCATCACAGCCCCTGACAGGCCCCACAGCCCATTGTCACCACTCTGCTCCAGACCATGTGAACACACACACACACAGACATGCTCACAGACAGACGCACAGACACATGCCAAGATGACCAGCACTCTGGATAAAGGGCCTCACTTAGAGTCAGGCCTCCCTCTTGTGGCCTTGGTCATCTTATTATTATTAGATTCTGAGGGGTGTGAAAATACCAACAGCCTCAGGCTCTGCCATCTCTCAGAGGAGGCATGGAACCCACCTGCTCTTTCACAGTCTAGAAACTGACTTTTATCATCATCATCATCACCATCACCACCATCAGAGCCAAGTGGGGTCAGAGAGATAATCCAAGTAGGTGGGTGAGTGCCCTCATCAGGAGCTGCAAGGACCAGGCCCTAGGAGAGATGCTCAGGAGAATACAGGTCAAAGCTGGGAAGGGGAGATGTGAACAATGATGAAAGCTCAACTTTATCCGATCTGCACAAAGAGATGATTTGTGAATCAAAATGGTGGAAGACAGGTGTGCTGCGCCCACATAGGACCAAGGGGACCTGGTTCCAACTCAAGGGCTATAAGGATTCAGAGTAGCAGAGACCAGTGCTACCACAGTGGTGGGGATGGCAGGGTAGGACTTGTTATGAAGAGAGCTGACAGCACTGCATGAGTTAAATAAGTGAGCCTAAGTAAGTAGAATCAGCCAACCTGATTTTGAATTTTCACTCTGTCACTTCCTGGCTGTGTGACCCTAGAAAAGACACCTAACCTCTCTGATCTTCAGTAACCTGGTATGTAAACTGCCAGTGCCTCCCTTATAAGGATGCAGAGAGGAGGAACTAGGCCGCTATGGGGGCTGGGCAGTCGTAAGCAGCTGGTAGCACCAGATAAGGGTAAACAAAGGCAAGGAGACTTAAATGAGGACCGTGTGTGCATAAATGCAGAGGCCAGAGGAGGAGGATGGCTGTGGACTGCCCAGACGGTCACGCCCCAGAAAGGTGGGGCACCCAGGCTGGACGAGGGTGTGGCTGGAGGGGACACCCCTGAGGCCCCATCTCTGAAGAAGCTACAGCCGTGGAGTTGGCAACCCTGCCAAACAAGTTGTCAGACCAGCCCTTCAGGGCTTTCTTCCCACTGGTCCTGACTCTGATGGAAATCAGCAGGCCGGTGGTTTGGGCCTGGGCAGCGCAACAGACAAGGCCCTGGAGACAGCTTAAGTGGACAATAATTGCAGGTTATTGTATACCGGGCTACAGCCAAAAGCCAGGCAGCTATTAAGTGTGATTGGGAGAAATAATCAGGAGAAGGAGGATGGATGTGAGAACCGAGCTGCTCTTTCTGTTCTCAGGGCTGCTCTGAGGCCAGGGCTGTGCAGAGGCAGGATGGAGGTGGGTGGGGGCAGGAGCCCATCTATTAGTATAAGCACCCTACACTCTGGCAAGCAATTCCATCGTTCCTTGCCTCGGATCCTCCCTGCTTCCCACGATGTATGTAGAGCAAGGATTACTGTCCCTCTCCCATGATTCAGAGAATAAGGTCCAGAAAGGGGAAGCAGACGACCCAATCATACAGCGAGTCTTTCCCGAGTCCCATCAGAGCCTGGATTGAGCCTCTCTGTTATTTGATGGTCACAGAAGTGACTCCTGGCATGAAGTCCATCAAGACCCAGCTCTGCTCTCAGTGGGGTGGCCATGAGGTTGAGCAGGGATCATCTCAGACCTGGGACTGGGAACGGTCGTTAAGACCCAATGCGGGGCTTCCCTGGTGGCGCAGTGGTTGAGAGTCCGCCTGCCAATGCAGGGGACGTGGGTTCGTGCCCCGGTCCAGGAAGATCCCACATGCCGCGGAGCGGCTGGGCCCGTGAGCCATGGCCGCTGAGCCTGCGCGTCCGGAGCCTGTGCTCCGCAACGGGAGAGGCCACAAAAGTGAGAGGCCCGCATACTGCAAAAAAAAAAAAAGACCCAATGGGGCACAGATTTTTCCGTGTGGATCTCAGTCAGGACAAGAGCAAGGAACTGGGAAATGCAGAGGGGGAAGGTTTATAACAATAAGATTGGTTATTTCTTAGAGCTTTATATATTCATTAGCTCCTTCTCTGGGATAGAAGGAGACCTGGAAGCCCATTTTCTAGATGAGGATACAGAAACCAAAAGCGATTCCGTGACTTGTCGCAGGTGGGGCAGTGATGCTGTCAAAGGCAGGGCCAGTGTGACAATTGCTGGTCTGGGAGCTTGCAGACCACATTCAAGATCTGTCTATTGGGGAAGACTTTGGCAGAGGTAACCTTACCCCGTCCTCTGACACCAGGCCAGAAGGATTTGGGATTTAATCCCTTCTGGCCAGAGTTTCCCATTTCATCAATATCAGAGGAGGGTCTTTCTTTCTGGGCCAAGGATGACATGAGGTTGCCCTTGTAGGATGTGTGGATCACACATTCCCAACCTCCCACCTCCCACCCTCAGCTCCTCAAAGCCCACAACTCAGTTTGGATACGAGAAGGAGGCACCCGCATCCCTGACTCACAAACACCATGGACATCTTCAAGGAGATTCCCACAGACCAAACACTGCCTTCATTATTTCCTGCAGCAAGTTTTACAGAGACAGCCCTGCGCTGACGGGGACACCAAAGTGTGGTGGTGGGCAATGGACCAGCCCCCGACTCCTCCAAACACAGCACCTCGCAGACATCCAGGAAAGTCTGCACAAGGCTCAGGGCCACCCTCAGGTTCTGATGACCTACCCCTCCCTCCGGGGATTGCTTCTCCCCAGACAGGCCCTCCCTCCCACCCCCGGCCAGGCCTCCCCAGCCCCAGTCTGGAAATGACCCTGCTTTGGGTCACAGGAGAGCAGGAACCTCACGCAGAGAGGGATCAATTACATTGTGACTCAGCGAGAGGGCACGGAGCCAGGGAGTGAGTCACAGAGCTTGCCCACCCTCTCCTTTCCGGGGAGGGGGGTCGGTCATGCAGGCCTGTTGTGGGAGCCTCCCAGGGTCTGGGCACACAGATGTGTGGATGCAGGTTCCCAGGCAATGGGGGGTGCTACAGTGTGGGCCCTTCCTAAAGCCTGAATGAGGTGGGCATCACTGAACTGCTGGGCTGGAAGAAACTCGTGGGGCCCCTCCCTGACATGTGCTCTGCTCCCCCAAACCCCCTCACAACAACACTGCACCCACAACCAGGTCTCTTCTCTCCCCAACACACTGGAAGGACCACTGAGGAGAAACCCCAATTATCCTCTTCCTTAGAAAATCTCCATGTCCTATTACACATAGTCTAAATGCTATTTTCTGCTACAGCCTATATTTATCCCTGGAAAGGAGAGACTTAGTTTACTTTCTAATGAATACACTCATAACAAACACAGCTCGCATTTAATGGGCATCTACTATGTGGCAGATACTATATATTTAATACCTCTTGTAGTAATTTATTACCGCTTTATGACAATCATATGCAGTGTTATCATGCCCATGTTTCAGATGAGGAAACTGAGGCTGAGAGCACAACTTATATGGCTGGTAACTTATAGATCTGTCTGGTTCCAAAGTTCAGACTCTTTCTATACATGATGCATGTACTATGCCTATATGTATCTACGGTAACTTAAGTTTTATATGCTTATTTTAAAGCAATAAATACCCAGTTGTGTTTATAGACTGTATTTCTTTAATTTTACTCTGCACAAAATTTACATTAATGTGCCTGTTTAGTAGGAGACCAGAATTTATATACACGACTTTGCTTATACACTTTGGAAGACTTTGAACTTATTAAAAGAAGATCACCATCTGGAAATTATTTGGCGGGAGGAGGATGGTTCTTGAAAACCTACGACACCTGCTTTAAATATTCCGAGTGGTAGCAAACCTTCATCCTTTGAATGCAGCAATGACCTATGGAAAATGGGCCCAATAAACTGCCCCTCCCCCCTCAGCACGTGTGTTGGGCTGGGGGTGGAGGGTGATTTCTTCCTTCTTCATAAATACCCAGGCTTTACCTTCATTGTCCTGCTCTTGTGTCATTGATTACACTTTTCTGTGTTAGAAGCAGCAGCAGGTTAGCAGATGGTCAGTGAGTCCCTACCCTGAGTCTTTCCTATGGGCTCAGTCTGCAGCAAACCCCTGCCCCATGGCCACTTGCCACCTCGAACACAAGCCTACAACCTGCCATGGCCTTCACTGCCGGACCTGACTGCCCACATGCCCTCTCCATCCCCATCACACGCCTCTCCTTCTCTCTCCCCAGGCCATGCAGCCACAGCCTTCTTGTCAAGCTCTTGTCAGCACCCAGCTGCTGGGTGAGGGAGCAAGAAGGATCCATATAGGTGGGTGAGTCTGAAGCCCCCAGATAACAACCCTTTGAAGATCCAGCCCAGTGAACATGTCCTGCAGTCTCACCTTCCCAAGCCCCCGTCCAGTTGGTGTCTCCTTGTCCCCTCCCAGCCACCTCACTCCATGTCACCTGCATAGCCGGTGGACACTGGGTTTCTTAACCCCAGCACTATCTGAAGGACGGTGTGCCAGCCTGGGAGCCTGGCGGCTTTGGTGAGAATTCAGATGAGAGAGCCCAGGTAGATAGAAGCTGTCCATCTAGCAACATTATCAGAGAAACTGTGGCCACAAGAAAGTGACATTTATGCACAGCATTGGGTGTGTAATAAATACAATGCACTATTCCAGTTTCCAAAGGGAGCCCAGTGTCTGAAAACCTCAGGGCTCATGTACAATAAATTAACATGATTAAAAACGAATTGGTAAACCATCGCAATGAAAAGGAATCGCTGCGGCAACACCTCTCAGGTAAGAAGGGGCTGCGGAGTGCCAGCAGCCGGTACCCTGGGCAGGCCCCAGGCAGGGTGCTGACGACGCCTTGCACTCCCAGAAGGCTGCCCGCTCCCAGGAGCACCTGGACAAACAGTCGTGCAGCAAGTGAGGGCACCCACTGCAGGGCCCACTTAGGCCCCAGCTGGAGGGGGTGCACCGCCTCCTCTGTAGGATGTGGGAGGGGCCTGGGACAGCCCCACAGCCACCACCGCACAGGCCACGGGTGATGCTCTGACAACACTGGCTGGTCAGACGCTGATCTAAGGGCTTCACCTACATCTACTCAGTTACTCCTCACAACAACTGATGAAGTAGCTGCTATTCCTCTTCCTAGTTTACAGATGAGGAAACTGAGCCACAAAGAGATTAAAAAAAAAAAAAAAAAAACCTGTCCAAGGTCCCAGAGTTAGTAAGTGGGAGAGGCATGGCTTGAAGCCAGCTTTACCTAAGCGCAGTTAAGTACCTGCTTCTGTTGGAGTGAGTGCTGCCTGGCCCGGACTGTCTCCTTTTTAAAAAATGTAAATTCTCTGCGAAAGATAAAGAGTAAATTCCTGACCCTTCAGTTCAAATAAGTTAACTTTCTCTACACCTTTTTGTAGCCCATTGTGACCCTCAGTTTCTATTCTCACCTTAACAATTTTCACATAAGAACCATGAGTCAGCCTCCCAGATATGCCACGGTCTCCCCTTCTAGGATGTGATGTGAGGAAGGAAAGGAGGGTGGAAGAAAGGATCACAGTCTCCATTTTACAGAGGAGGAAGCTGAGACCCAGGAAAGCCATGACTCAGATCCCTCCCACTGAGCTCAGGCTCGCCCAGCCCAACACACGGGATGCAGGATGCAGGATGCCTGGGCTGCAACTCCAGGTCCCTCTACCCTGCCTCTCCATTTCCTGCCTGCCCTCAGCCAAAGTGAGGCAAAGCCCAGATTGGCACGAAAGCCTGGAACAGGAGCCTCGAGGGCACATCCATGCTGACCGAAATGTCGGAGACTCCCCAAAGCATTTCCCACTGCTGCCCAAGCCCAGGAGCCCCCACAAGACCAAGGCCATGTGTCCCTGGGGGCTCAGCCAGCCAGGAAAGAAGTCCAGAGGCCCCGCCCTCACCAGCCCTGGCACTTGTCTGAGCTCCGAGAGACAGCCAGTCTCTTCTGAGGAGCCCCTGGGTTTCCCAAAACACACAGCGTCCCACCCCCAATTTTCTTCCTCCCTCCAGGGGTTTGCTCCCGTGGCCAGGCCTGCTGTGGGCTCAGGACAGGACAGGGGAGGGGAGCCCTTCGACCGTGCATTCTGGGCGGCAGCAGGCTGCTAATGTTAACTGAGAGAAGGCAGGCGCTGTTTTCCTCTTCTTTCCCACCTCAATTATTGTTCCTTCCCAAATTATTCAAGGACAGAACCCCTGGGCTTATGACGAAGATAAAAAACAGACTTCCGAGGCTGCCTTCAAAGCCTCGTCTTGCCCTCCCCACCCAGCTCCACACAGGAGTCTCCACCTCCTTACCATCACACAAGAGCCCAGAGCCCCTTGCCCTCTCCAGGCCCAGCAGCTCCACGCACTGCCTCAACCTCTCTCCTCTCTTCCCAAGCTGACCCACCCCTTCCTGCAGAAGCAGATCAGAGCTCTCTCCACCAGCGAGCCTCTCCTGGGTGCCACTGCCCACACAAGCACCGCCTTCTTCAGGGTCCCGTGGCACAAGTCTCTGGCACCTTTCACTCTAGCCCCCGATTGGGTCGTGCCTGTGTGTGATTACTCAGCTCTCTGAGTCAGTCTCTTGGCCCAAACAGCAAGGGAGTCAATCTCCCTCTCTCCAGCCTCCCCTCACTGCCCTCTGCAGGGCTGGGCCGAGCAGTCACTCCAGAAAGATTTTAATTGGAGGTCTGGTCTCTGTTAGGGGAGCCCCATGCAGACGGAAGCTGTTTTCAGCTGGTTCCTCAACAAAACCTTAGAGAACAAGATACCTCTTGTGCTCCTAGCCCTAGGGCCAGGCCATCACCCAGCTCTCTGGCCATCTACCCCCTTCGGCACCCTGCCTTCACAAGGACCCCTTTTTCCTCAAGGCTGCTACCCCCATCACAGATCACCACACACAGTTTGGATTGTCTTCTGTTTTCTTGCATGTGAATGTGGAACTCCTTGGGCCTAGAAGATACTTATCCATCTGTTGCCATTCGCTGTTCTGGGGCTTTTCACTGGGTATGACTTTGGTCTCTCTAAAAAGACAGCCAGATTCTTCCCAGGTCTGTCCTTTCTCTGCTGCTTCCAGTGCGAGAGTGGAAGGGCTAGATCAACACAAGAATGACTGAGTGGTGGTGCTTCTAAGGCAAGCTGCTGTGTCTGTTCTGAACTACTTGTTCTCATCCTGGGCTCGGAACTTCTGGGACAGAGTCTGCCTGGGGCCCTGCAGCTCGCCATTCTTAGAGTCTATTTGAATGAATACAGCATTGCCCCCCAAAGTCAGATTAGCCATTGTTGTCTAGAAACTCCAACCTGAGCACCTACTGTGTGCCTTTGCCTGTCAAGGGGGGCTGCCGAGAAGAGGCGGGGCCAGATGACTTGGTTCCTGCCCTCCACCAGTTCTCAATCTAGATGGAGAGAAGATTCACAGTCAGGAGAGCCAGTGCCAGTCTAAGAGTATGTGGCCATGGCCAAGGCTGTGGAATGTGGTTCAGTGGGTGCCAGAAGGAGGGGAATAATGGTGGCCAAACTGGAGGGAAGCTGAGCACAAGAGGGCCTCCTCCCTCCTTGAGGAAGAGGGGGAGCAAAGGAAGTGAAGAGCAGGGGGCAATGGAGAGGCCTGCACACGGACACCACCTGAACCAAGATCCCCACCACACGGGGCCCCTTATATCCCCAAAGATGAATCAGCAACAAAGTGTAAACCCCGAATGAAGAGAGCAAATGAGAAGCAACTGTTCCCAGCTCCCCCTTCCATTTGCCAGCCTTCTCCCTCTCAGTGGATGGAACAATTGTGGCCATGAAGTGGCACTTGGAGAAAAAGTTTTAAATCTGTTTAAATGTCACAGTGAGTAATACTTTGCCCCCATCTTCCCCTAATTACATTTCTCTTTGATGATTTAAGGTTAAAAAACAAAATTAACTCAAGTCTTTCTAGACTATCAAGGGCAAGGAGACCAAAGCACCAGCCTAACCATGTTCCTTACTCTTTTCTCAGGGGTCCTACTCCTTTATGGCATTATTCTGAGACACCTGTCTGTCTCAGAATTTTTATCCCTAACACTATGCTGTGGCAGAGAGGTGGGAGCCGAACAGATCCCGCTCTGCGCCTTTTAGAGATCATACCTTGGCAGAAGTTGCTCCTGTCCCAGGAAGCTGGGGGGAGGTGGGGTATCTCACCACACACCTTCCAGAGAGCTGAAAGTTGAGGAATGTGCTACCCCTTAAGGGGAGACAGCCCAGATCCAAAATCAGCCACTCTCAGGTGGGAGAGAGGGGAGAGTGAGGAATCTTCCCTACGGACGAAGGGGCTCTCCATAACTCCAGGTCCAGGGTCCAGACGTGGAGGGAGAGAGGGAGGGGGCCTTGGTGCAGGAGGGGAGGAGGTGCAGCCCTGGAGGGAGTTGGAGCTATACCGCATGGAGGAGTCTCTGCGGGTGTCTGAAATACCAGATGCCCCCTTTCAGTAACAACTCGACTCTCCCACTCACTCCTGCCCAGGGGTTGCTTTTATTTATGTATTGGCAATTATTATTATTAACTAAACACCTGTGAATAATTTACCTGAACCTGGGGGGAAGGAGTTGAGGTGAGGTCAGAAAGAAGTGGATGTGAACCTCAGCCCCCTCCCCTGTGCAGGTCCCTCTTTTCCCAGCCCCCCTCAGCTCACTTTCTTTACTTCCCCTTGTCCTCACTTCACTTTGTGGGGAGGAGGAGGCAGGGAGAAGAAGAGACCTCAAGGAGGAATTACTCTCCTAAACTCCCCTGTTAAGGCAGAAAGTACATTCCACTCCTTTGTGAGATTCTGGGAGTTAAGTGTCCGTGCCACAGGATGACGTTGGAAGAGATGTTTTGAACAAAGTTATTGGCCTCTGCTGTCCTGTGGGAAAGGGGAAGAGGGGGTCTAAAGCCGAGTGGGTGTACATACACACAGACACAGACACACACACACACACACACACAGGCAGAGTGTGGATATAAACAGGGTCTAGGTACACATCCACAATGCATCCGCGCAAGCACCCACAATCCTGACGAGACATATGCACACACCTCCCAGCCACCAGCTCAAACCGTCTGTGTGCCTACCAGGGACATGCTGCCTTATTACAGCACTTCACAGGCACACCAAGCCTACAGCCACATGGCAAAGAAGCTCTGTGTGTGAGTTTCAGTTCCATTCCTCCAACTTGGGTTTTTCTTAGACCATCAGATAACACTGGATAACGGAAGCCCTGAACCGAGTTATGAATCAACTATACTTACACAGGATTCCATCGAGCAAAGGCAGGAGTATCTTAAAATGAAAGGATGAAGTTCCACATATCTCAGAACTGTACTTGCTGTTTGGTTTGGACCCTGGATCCTCGGGGAGAGGTGACCCGGGTGCGCTCGGGGCCTGGGGCAGCGGAACCTCGGGGCCTCCTTGGGCCTCCTCCCGGCGCTGGAGAGCTCGGCGTTGTGGCTGTACCAAAGGAGCTTGGTCTCAGGTTTCAGGCAGCTAGGGTCTCATTTCTTTAAATAAAATTTTAAACATGATGTTGTCTAGTAACATCACGTAACCCGAGGGCAAGAAAAGAGAAACCCAAAACACCGGAAAGGGGCCGGTGGCGACCAGGACAGGGTCAAGCCAGCAGCTTTGCCCTGCAACCCGCGAGGGAGCAGGCGTGTTATTTTAATTTGCCCGGAAACCGAGAAGAGGCTGCCCTAGAAACGCAAATGTGGGAGAGCAGGGGTGCAGGTAAATATCATTAAAAGGGGAATCTATCTACTCTCCCAAGCCAAGTTCACCACCAGCGTTCGCCCCCAGAGGCGGGGCTGCTTGAACCCGGTTCCCGCGCCAGCCACTCCCTCTCCCGCGCAGCCGACGTTCTGGCCCCGGTGGGCCTGATGGGGAACCTTACGGAGTCTGGGCTGGGCGGCCGGGACCCTTTGCTCTCGCCCGCAGACGTGACTCCCAGCCTCGCACTTTTGGAGCGGGAGGTGCTGCAAACGAAGCCCGAGGGGGCAAAGCACGCAGTAGGAGTCTGGGTCCGGCCGCAGCCCGGAGAGCGATTTGGGGGTTTTATTTCTTTGATGGTGAATTTAGAAAAAAAAAATTTTTTTTTTTTTCAATTTGAACCAGTAAAGCAGACAAGGGCAAAAGCAAGCCAGTCCCTCGTGCTGGCTCACCGGCCACCGCGCCCAGAACCTGCCTGCTTCCCAGCCGGGAGAGCGGGCCGAGGCGCCCGGCTCCTACCTTCCTCCCGCCAGCCGCCTGCCGGTCCAGCCGCCGCGCTTTGGGGCGGGGAGGCCGTCCGGGACGGAATACCCACCTCCAGCCTTCGCGGGCGGGCTGGGACGAGGGTCGGGCCCCGACTCTCTACGCCCCGTGTCCCCAGCGCTGCCCAACCGCTCCCCAGACCCGTCCTCCCCAGGTAGCTCGGGTGGCGGTAGATGCCGTGCGGGAGGGCGAAGATTTGGGGCTGCTCTGGCAGGTTGGGGATGCGAGGAGGGAAAAAGCAGAGAAAGACAGTGAGAGCGCGCGCGAGAGAGAGCTCTTGTCTACAGATTTATCCACATAACATATATTTATGTAGCATTTTTTTCTCTCGACACTGATCAATGCGCACTCGGATCGCTGGGCGGACTTCCTCCAAGCCGGCTCGCTTTTTCAAGTCTAAATAAAGGGAACCAGATGGGAGAAAAAAAGCGCCCATTCCACCTTCGCCGCCGCCCCGCCCGCCGTCCCTGCCTTTGCTTCGCCCGCCTGGCGCTCTAATAGAGCGCAGCTCAGGGGATAACGCCCCCCTACATACCCACACGAAAATGAAAATCAATGTTTTTTTAAAAAAACAAAAAGTTGCACCTGCTGCTATTACAAAAAGAACCCCCGAAAGGCAAAGAGGAAGCCAGCAGCCCCGTTCCTAACTGGCACCCGCTCCCCGCGGCCGCCGGGCCCGGAATCTCAGCGCCTCCCGAAGAGCCATGCGCCTGGCGCTATTTATAGCCGGGGGCCGTCTCGGACTGTACCACCGCTGCTCGCCGGGGCCGCCGACAGGGGAGGCGCGGCGGGGCCGGCGCCGCCCCACGCCACCCTGCTCCAGGCCGCCGCCCGCCGCCGCGCTGAGCCCCCCCGCCTTAATCTCGCCCTCCCGGCCCCGCGCCCCCCTCTTCCGCGCGCGCACACTCGCCGCCCCCACCCCTGGTCTGACTGGGAACTTGAACCGGTCCAGCCTGTTTAAACGCAAAGGACAGAGATCCTGTCTGTTCAATGTAAAAAAAAAAAAAAAAGAAAAAGAAAAAAAAAAAAAATCTGATCAGACCGAAAGAGAGAGAGAGAGGGAGAGAGGGAGAGAGAGAGAAGAGAGGGAGGGAGAGAGAGGGGGGAGAGGAGAGAGAGCGCGAGCGCGAGCGAGCGAGAGAAGAGAGGAGAAAGAGAGAGAGCAGAGAGCGAGAGGAGAGCGAGGTGTAGAGAAACCGAGGGGGAGAGAACCCGAGTGTGTGTATGCGTGTGCGTGTGTGAGCGCGAGCGAGCTTGCGAGGGAGAGGAGCGAGAGAGTGCGAGCAAGAAAGAATAAAAGGAAAGAAGATTTTCTCTATGTATATAAAGATGGCCACGTTAGCAAACGGACAGGCTGACAACGCGAGCCTCAGTACCAACGGGCTCGGCAGCAGCCCGGGCAGCGCCGGGCATATGAACGGATTAAGCCACAGCCCGGGGAACCCGTCGACCATTCCCATGAAGGACCACGATGCCATCAAGCTGTTCATTGGGCAGATCCCCCGCAACCTGGATGAGAAGGACCTCAAGCCCCTCTTCGAGGAGTTCGGCAAGATCTACGAGCTTACGGTTCTGAAGGACAGGTTCACAGGCATGCACAAAGGTGAGTGCACCTTTCGCTCCCAACTTTGCCGGGGAGAAAGAGCGGGCGGGCGGGCCGATCGGCCAGCGACGAACGAGCGAGCGGGAGACGGCGCGAGAGGGAGCCTCGGGCGGACGCCGAGGAGGGAGGCGCTCCGGCAGCAGAGACCGGGACTGGGGTGCGTGGGGAGCTGTTCGCGGGGGCAAGGCTGGGTTTTGGGCAAAAAGCTGATAGACGCGCTTTCGTGGGGAGAGAAGCGGGAGCAGAAGAAGAAGAGAAAGAGAGAGAGGATCGAGGGGAAACGGGGCTTGGATTTTTGGGTACAGCGACTTGAAAGACTGGGATGGGGACGTCTGCACCGGCCGAGCCCGGGACGCTGAGCAGACTGGCGGGCTCTCAGCCGGCCGGGGACCAAGGGTGCTGTCCATCGCCGTGGTGCTGAAATACTAAGCGGAGGTGGTTTTCTCCTTCTCCGCTCCGGGCCAGAGTAGCAGGAGCGCAGCCGTCTAAAAAGAAGAGAGGTGACAGATTCAAAGATACATTTTTTTATTTCGCTATCAATTTAACAGTAAACTCTCCGTGTCGAGCTGTGTGCCTGAATAATCCGGTTGTGGTGCGAGTGGCGGAGGAGGGAGGTTAGTTGTTTGAAGGAAAGGGGGACAAAACCTAAGGTAAGAATTAGCAAAGAACCAGCCATCCCCTGGGTGGAGTGGGGGGGTCAGGGAAGCCTGGATGATCCCCTCCTCCAGAAAGCAGGGCTTCGAGAAAAAAATCTGTGTGTGAAAGATATGCATTTTGGAGGGTGTATCCTAAATTATCCCAAACTCACCATGCAGAGAGGTTTATAGTACATCGTTTCTTTCCCTTGAAGCAATCATTACTAGTGAGTGCTTGGAGGAGGGGGAAACAGAATGATCAAAGAATTAAAACCCAGCAACTTTTTAGGAAAGTGGTCATGGGAATTGTCTGCAGCCTGCCTGTTTTCTCCTTGTTTTATTATCTTTAAGGCAGAGCCCCAAACGTGTTCAGTTGTAGAACGTGTGTGGGTGGCTGGTGGGTGACGAAATTAGCCCAGTGCTTGCTCCCTAACAGTAATGTATAGGATGTGCAGCGGGAATTAATCGGGGCTGGAGCTGTGTAGGCAAGTTAAATGCTTTCTGAGAGAGATTGATCGTCAGGCAGAGAAGGAGCATTGGGCTAAGGAAGTTGTAAGGGATGTGTATGGACGTTCCGTTTTTAATAAACAGTAGTGTGGAGAGCTGCTGAAGATGCTGTGTTAGAGCTGGTGGTTTAAAAGATGAAAACACACACACGCACATGCACACCTACCCACACACAGAGGGCAGCCTCATCCTTGGCCACAAATGGGCTATGAACAGAGCTGATCCTCCGGCACATTAGGTGCAGAGCGCGGAGCTGTCTGGTTCTCTAAGCAGCAGTGGTTTTCACTATCACAGCCTCCCTCCTTCTTCAGCCCTCCCTTCATCCGAATACTAAACAGAGCTCCGAACTCTTCATAGTTGGAGTCCCAGAGAGCAGTTTTTATTGGCTTTAGCATCTTCCAGCTTGCCTGCTGAGGAGTAAATCTTAAAGTTAATGGCATGTTGAGTAGCACAAAAACATAGCAGAATGGAAATATACTGGGTTTGCTGGGGTGGGGTGAGGGTGGGAGCTGTAATGGAGAGAGAAACCAACCTTTATTCAATATGGAGAAAATGTCTGTTCAGAAGAGAAACTGGAAAGGTGGAATGGGGAGGCAGTCTTCGAAATAATATCAGTTTCCCCCTTTTTCACCCTCCTTCTCAAGTCAACCATATCTCTGTAGTTTTTCCCTTTCCAATCAAGCTCCCTAGAAGCTAATCAAGGTTTGTATTAAACCTTTGTCATTTTAATATGTCCCCAGATTTTAAAATAGCAATAATGAAAATTAAGAAGCAGAGGTAGAGAAATACTTTGCCCATCTTAATGATAGGTTCTTGTGGGGATTTGAGATTTTAAAGTTTAAAAAATCAGTATCCACTAGAGGCAAAAAGACAGTTGTGAAGAACTGAGCTTCCTATGAGATCTGGGTTGGAGCACTTTATTTGCTTCTTTATTCCAAATGAAGATAATCTTAAACAATATTCCTCGGTTTCTTCTCACGATCGCTTGCTAGTATCATCACTCTGTTTCTGATGTTTTGGGGGCTCCCTTTTACTATAGCAAAGATGTAGAATTATCATCATCTGCATCAGCGAGGTAGAGAAGGTTAAGATATAGTCGCATCGTATGTATCATACCATATATATGCATACACATATCTGGCGAGGATTCCTATGACAAGCAAAACTTCATTTTCTAAATAATTCCTCCTCTAAACTGGCTCAGTCAGGGGCAGGCAGGCCCGTTGGCTCTGGAATGCTGGGTGCTTCATTGTCAAAGCTCACCCTTCAGAGCCTGAGCATATTTTTTTTTCCTATGAAACTTCCTGCCTCTCCATCCCTCAGATTTTTATAGGCAAGGTTGGCCCACAATGTCCCTAACAGTGCTTGGAAGCTCTGAGAGAGCTGAATAAATGAGACAGTTTCTGAGGCCTGGTTTATTCATTCCTAGAAGAGTTTGAACTCCTCCTTCAGTGATACCGCCTGATTTATTAGCTAATCCTGATAAAATAAGCTTCCGGCCACCTTAAAAAATTACTTGCTTGCCATTGGTGATTAATTACTGTTTAGTCAAAAGCATGATGAGGCTTGAAGAATGAGGGTTGCATTTGACTTCTAGATTTCCCCCAAGTCTAAATTATAACATGAGGCTAGGGATAGAAACGTGCCTTTGTTAAGCCTGGTTTCGGGGTATATTTGTGGCTTTTTCTTTCCCCTTCTTGAATTTCTAACTTCTAATGAATCATACTGGGATAAAATTGAGAGACATGACAGGATACTGGCCTTCAGTGTGGATGGAATACATATGCTACTGGTTAAAAAAAGAAGAAAAAAAATAAGTAAAAATTAAATTAAGTACATGAGATTTCAGGTGGGTATCCATTTGTTGGCCACCTGCCATTTCTGGTAACTAAAGAAGGAAACAGTTCTAAGGGTTAATGGAATACCTGCCATGCGTAGAGTGAACCTTAAAAGGCAATTACTCCAGTCAAATTGGGAGTCTGGAGGAGGGAGTAGGTGTGTGTTGTGGAGAAAACCCGGCCGTATCGGAGAAAGGCTGTTGGGCTGGGGAGGCAGCAAATAGCAGTTGTGGACTGGCGTGATTACCGTAAAGGTAAATTCACCCCCTGGAGAACAGAAGGCAAATGGGTAGGGGGAGATCTGGGCGCTAGGCAGAGAGAGAAAGAAAGGAAAAAGCCCAGAACAATTTGAAGAAACAACACCTAAGGAAGAAAACCCAGTTTAATGCAAACTCTCCCGGCTAACTCAGAGTCTCCTTTTCTCCCCCATTAGAAGCACTTCGAGAAAGATTGTTTTTCCAGGCTCCAAAGAGAAAGATATTAGGCTATTGATTAAAGAAGAGAGAGGCAAACTCCCAGGGTATCAGCAGAAGTGAACTGAGGACGAATTTTGCCCCTTCTTATAGAATTTTTCTCCTTTGGAGAAGGAAACAGGTCATCCACTAGTCTAATTCTTCCCTTCTATCACTTTTTATTTATTTCTATTTTATTCCTTGTATTTCCTGAAAAACAAAGGCAGTGACTGAAAATACGTACACACACACACACACACACACACACACACACACACGACTGCTAACACACACACACATACACAGTTAGTGGATCACACATGAACAAGCCAAAATCCATTCATAACTTTGGTCTTATCTAGCAGGATAGGAGGCAGCAAAGACTGAGTTACTGGGAGACATAAAGACTAGTGCTCTCTGGATAGCCATATTATAATGCATTATCTTTAAAGTCATTTAAGTCCAATTTAAGTGGTATTTAGTATAATATTTATGAATTAATGTGATCTAAGCATAGGGCTGTCCCCAAAGGTTTAAACAGCCTTTACTACTGATATGTGCTTGTTCCCGGAGCCTGCGATGCATTTTAATCTAAACAGCTAAGTCCTCATCACAGTCCCTCTTGTTAACCAGTCAGAACAGATCTGTGGCCTGGATAACCACTCTGCATTGAGATTTTCCCCTGCTGCATGGAGGAAAATCTACTCTAGTGGCAGCCCAGGGGCTCCCAACCCAGGAGCCACAGCTTCAGGGATGTCAGGCCCTCATAATTTCATACTACATCCAGAGGGAGGGTGGGGACAGAGTAATGGAACCTTCTGTGCTTTGAGCTCTGGAGAGTATATCATTTAGAAATATACTCATCGTCAGATGCACAACCTCTCATTTCAATGGTATCTGAGTAGTAAATTCCTCAAGCCCCTTGATTTGGGGTACAGCTGGGAGAAGGCGAAAGGGCAAGGGTTATGATTATGTTCGGGTGATTTGTGACCATCTTCATAAAATTATGTCTGGTATTTTTGTGTAAGAGGTAACAATTCTCAAAACATCGAGTTTCTGCCACTTGACTTCAGCTGAAAGAGCTCATTGGTTTTTTTTGTTGTTTTGCCTTTTTTTTTTTTTTTTTTCCTGAGATAGGTGAATTAAAGCTAGTGAGGTTCTATCTGATTTCTGTTTTCAAATGAGTCTAAGAGACAGGGAAGCCGAAGTATCAGCATGGGCATCAGCTCAAGTAAGATGAACCTTTAAAAACTACTCGGAAAAATAAAAATTCAGTTCTGTCCAGGGAAAAACACTAGCAGAATGGCTGGACACACACCTACAGCTTTTAAAAGAAAGATTTGCCTTGTGAGACAGAGATGTGGAAAATGAGATAGCTGTAATAAGAAGAAAAACATTTAAAAATAAGTTTCACTAAAGAAAATTAGCAATAGTAATTGTTGCAAAGTTAAAATAAACCTAAACCACTGCCCCCATTTAAAAAAAAAAAAAAACCCTCCAAATTCCAGACGTTGATAAGTATCCTATCTAGGAGCAAAGAAAAAAACTATTGGGAATTGATTAGTTTATTTAAGACGCTGGTGGTTATTTGCTAGTTGTGCATGATTTCATTTATCTTTTAAACAGACTTCCCGAGAATTGACACACATATACACACACACACACACACACGCACACCACACACAGAGATAAATCAATATGCACATGTGCACGTATATGCATCCATGTGCAAGCATGACTAAGCGCATCCCACACATATGGGAACCAGGGCTGGCCTAGATTTTACTGCAATTCAACAGGGAGATGTTAACACTCTTTCTCCCCCACCCTGCCCCACTCAGCTTTAATGGGGAATTCTAGATGGGGTTGAAAGAACCCCCTTGGCATACTTTCACTCTCTCCACCTGCTCCAGTTGGCTGACGTTTGTGACTTCTCAAACGAAAAACAAAATAAAACAAAAAGAAAAGCATTTCTTGAATGAAGTCATAGCTTTAAAACAACCCAAAGAAAAACAATTACAAACACGTATGCCATAGATATGCAAACGTCCCCTCAGTTCATGCGTATTGTAAAGTTTTCAGAGTGCTTTCAAAGAGCTGATTGCTGGGGGGCTTTCCTGATACCCAGTGATCTCAGCACTCTCCGGTGACTCGAGCAAAGGCCATTATTGCTGTCATTATTATTATTATCATCATCATCCTCATTATTATAATTTATAGACCAGGATGGGAGAGGAGCTTCTGAGTGATGCCTGAGGAGATATCCAAAACACCCACTCTTTGGTTGAGAAAAGAGCTGGTCTCACTTGCTTCTGATGGATTTAGGAAAAACACTGCACAGCTCACACCTTCCAAGTCACCAGAGGGTGGTCAGTTTCCAAACTGACCCAGGAGGAATCTCAGTATAGAAGATTTGGAATGAGTACTCTGTAGAGGAGAGGAAGATGCAATAGAGAATGAGGCCCAACATCGTAGGCAGAAAAAAGGAAAACTGAAAGTTGGAAGGCCAAAATGCCAGCCGCAAGCTGGGATCACTGGTTGACAGTGGCTGAAACTGCAGCAGCTTCTGAACTTGGAAGGGAAATCCCATGTGACATGCTGAGAGAAGAGCTCGAGGGTGTGAAAATCTGTGTGTGTCTCTGGGTACTGGAGGGTTGGGGGAGGGAAGATGCTGCAGCCTGCGTGGGTGTTGGTGTGAGTGCATGCGTGTGTGTGTGTGTGTGTGTGTGCATGTGTGCACAGGGAAGACATGACAAATTCAAGTGTCGTGGAGATGATGTTAGGGGTAGTTTCATCTTGCAAGGCTATATGTGTGATCAGGGAGATGGTTGATGAAGAAAAGAGGAGAATGACGCTGTCCTTGTGATTATGTACATGCTCCACCTCAGAACTCGTGGCTTGGATTTGTCAATGATCTAAGTTCCAGTGTGGAGGCGTGCTCTTGTTCATCTGCCTGATAGCCCCACTCAGAAGTCCAGGTTGGGGAGAGGGTTCATCTCCCCCCACACATCACTCTTCAAAGGCTTGCCCTCTTCTACTCACCTACCGACTCATTTTAGAAATGACCTTCCATCCGAGATCTGAGTGGCCAGCCACAGAGCCCAGCTCTCTGCAGAGATCATTCCCTCCACTCTCTGCATTCCCTACTCCACCTGCTGCCACTTGGCATCCCTGTCCAACTTTTCTTTTGTAGTGCTTTCACACATACACACACACACACACACACACACACACACACACACACACAGACATACACATACAGGGGAGTTGACCGAGTCAGTCCAGCTAGGCCCTGGCAAGCAAAGGACTGCATTAGCCTGAATGCACACAGGGGTGGCAGGGACCTGGTGGCCCGCCTTTTGGGCTCTCTACAAGGAAATCACATCCTCTTCCTCTACTTTTAACTTTTCTGCAGGCCTTCATATACACATATTCTCCAAGAATCACAGAAGGCATCTAATTCTGCCCAAATAGCCTAGGGAAGGGGCACAGAGCCCCCAGCTTAGTTGGAGTCCTTTTATGCTCTTCCAACTCCCTCTTTTCTTTTTTCTCCTCGCTATTTAAGATGCCCTCGAAAACCCACAGTGGGTCTGAAGAGAAAGATACATGTTCCACTTGGCAACGTGAGGGTATGGTTAAAGATGCCAGGGCAAGAGGACGATGATGGGGTAGAAACGGTGGCAGAGGAATTCCCAGAGTTGATGTGCTTGCCCTAAGGGCTTCCTCCATCTCCACTCATCCAGTTTCCAGTGGCCCCTGGATGGGTATAAAGCCGAAGATACAGCTCTGCCCACAGAAACCAACAAAGCAGCCAGGTGGGCAGCCCCGGGGTAATTGCCCTCCTTTCTGTGTCCCTCCGGGCGCAGAAGGGGATGTGTTCAGGACCAAGGAGTCACAGGGCTGCTCCCCTTACACTCACTCCACCTTTGGTTTCCCTTATCCTCCCTTGTATATCTCCCCTCCAGCATAAGCTGACTGACACTCAAATGAAGCAATTCCCAGCAGCTCAGCTCAGGAGCAAATCCTACGTGGCCATCTGCAAGGTGTAAATAAATGGGTGCCCTCGTGGAGACAGACATAGTTCTGGTTCCGTGAGGATGGAAGAGCCAAAAATATTGATCAAAGCTCGGGAAAAAAAAAATTGATAATGAGCTGGCCTCCAACAAGAGTTTAGTTGACGGAGACTTCTGAAGGCCGGCTCTGGACAGCGCATAAAACTGACCACGCTGTTACTTTATTGCATTACACTCTGCTTTAATTAATTAATCACCTTTGTTAAGAGCTGCTCCAGATCAAAGGTTTCTGGATACTTAGCAGATCTTACTAACAAAGCCCCCATGCATTAGGCTATCCTACTGCTCACGGTGAGGCAAGCAACCTTCCTTCCCATTTTCTTTCCTCTTAGCTGTGGCTTCTTCCTCTTTGTTAAAGATGAATGGATCTTATCGCACAGCCGTTCTGTCCTAGGATGGGGACGGTGAGGGGTGTTGCCCGCTGAGGGCATGGGGCTTCCTCTCAGCAGCTGTTTCTAAAATTACGTGACTAAGACTTGGTTCACCTTCAAATCTATCTGGCTGAAATGGGGAGTGTCAATAGAATAAAAACAGAGCTCATGGAAATGCAAGAGACGTGTGTATGTGTGTGTGTGTGAGTGTTTGTGTGTGTAGGCACGTGCACAAGCAAGTATGTGCACATCCACATAAATATTATGGGATCGATACATTTCACATCCGCTGCCCACACCTCTTAACTTCTCCCTCCTGTCTCTTGAGCACCTGCGCTACTGTCGTATTTCACTCTGAGAAATGCTCGGAGCTGAAGCGTGCATAGATGATGCTATATTGAACCAAGCCATTGTTTGGATTCGGTTACGGAGTCCGGGTACGCATTGAAGGATGGTCCTCGCCTGGCGTAGGTGGTGCCTAAAGAATCTACTTCTCAAGATATGACAGGAACCTCACTCTCTAGAGTCCCCAAAACCTACAAACTGACGGGTGACTTACTTGCAAGCAACCCTTGGAGTCATTCTAGGAAGATTTGAATGCCATACGTGGCTGTTTGTTCATTATTCTAATTTAATGATGCAGTCACACCTAATTAATCCATGTCTGGTTTATTCACACACTAAGTCTGAGGATCCAAAAGATCTCTCTAGCTAGCTGGCTTCCCTTTACAGGGGCGAGTGAGGGGGCTCCCCCGGCAAGTGAGCGTGTCCGGGTCCAAACAGGAACGGATCACCGTAGACAGACTTGATGAAGGCGCTGTCCACCCACGTAGGAATGACAGCAGTTACAGAGATGACAGCAATCAGAGACTAGCGACGAGATCTGTGTGCCTGTGTGCACACACGTGAGCACACAATGCATGCATTCTACCAGGGCAACCTTCAAATAGGCAACGGGCCACACCCCCAGTGTGTACAAAACAACACGGCCTTATGGAGTGTCAAGCATTCCTATGATTGGGAGTTTCGGTGCAGAAGGTTGTGAGACTGAGCTGAGTCAAACTCCCCTCTCTGGCCTGGAGAAAGCCGAATGCATTGCTGCCGCCGCACAGATAAAGAGACTGAGGCCGGGAGCAGCAAAGTGCAGTCTGCAGCGTGGCCCTCAGCGGACCTCCCCATAGCTGCTTCTGGCCATACCGCTCCCAGTGAGTGCTGCCTCTTGCCTGGCAGGTACATTGAGAGAACAAGGATCAACCTAATAATATCCTTATAAAGCCAAGCCTCCTGTGCTAGTCCTAGGAGACAAGAGGCATCCAAAGATCAAACACTACATCACAGTGTATTTGTAAGCACTCTCTGATACAGCTACCTCCCTATAATGCTCTAATTGACTATTTGATCAGCTCTAAAAGTCCCGGTGTTCAAGACAGACTCACACACATTCACACACTCACACACATACCCTCACCGCACAAGCACACGCATGCAGTCTCTCTCTTGCACACAGCACTGTACCCACACCAGTTCATCCAACAAACGTAGATCTGCACAGGAGACGCTTGACGTTGAGTGAAATCACACACCTGAGATCATACATGCCCTTCCATTAATGGGCTTATCAATAGCTCTTAAAGAAATGTGACAGCCAGCCCAGAGTGATTCAGTTGTATGGACAAAGGTCAGCATATAGATATCCATTATTAATAATATCAATATCTTGGTTGACCAATATAACCAGAAACTGTATCATGTCGCTGCTGATGGGCAAGTCTAGGAGGACTCCTCTGCAAGAGCAGGAAATTATGCCCATGTAAAATTAATCATATTGACTGGTTCTAAGAATATACGGAGAGGTGAAGATGTTGAGAGCTCTTTCCATGGTGGGAAAGGGGGACCTTGTTCCCAGAGGCTCCCTGGTCTTGAACCCTTGGAAAGCACCCAGGAAGGAGGTGTCTACCAGGGCAACCTTCAAATAGGCAACGGGCCACACCCCCAGTGTGTACAAAACAACACGGCCTTATGGAGTGTCAAGCATTCCTATGATTGGGAGTTTCGGTGCAGAAGGTTGTGAGACTGAGCTGAGTCAAACTCCCCTCTCTGGCCTGGAGAAAGCCGAATGCATTGCTGCCGCCACACAGATAAAGAGACTGAGGCCGGGAGCAGCAAAGTGCAGTCTGCAGCGTGGCCCTCAGCGGACCTCCCCATAGCTGCTTCTGGCCATACCGCTCCCAGTGAGTGCTGCCTCTCGCCTGGCAGGTACACCAAAAAGAACGCTTTCCCTCATCCGGCCTCCGCTTTCCAGCGGGGTGAGGTAGAGGAGAGGTGTTCTCTGGACAGGAAAAGAAAGAAATAGGATCCCCTAACCATTATCCACCCAACATATCCACACCTTTCTGTCAAATCAATACTTGGCATGGCTTGGTCTCACCGGATGGGGCACAGAGAGCATCCCTGTACCCGCTGTGTGAAGAGGTCTATCTCTGAGGGGTGGTGTGAGCCTGAAGCAGCATCCCCAGTTACAGGGCTGGATATTGGCCTCGGGGGGGATGTCAGTGTGCACCCTTTGCAGCTTAAAGGTCCCAGGAAGAAAGGCACCCAATCCCATCAATCATGTGACTGGGTTCTTGAGACCGGCAGAGCCAGAGTCTTTTCTTGTCAGCCTTGTTGGTCAGGTTGGTATGGTCTGGACTGTAGAAGGCCGTCGCTCACTCAGTCTCACCTCCAGGCACAGTGAGCAGGAAGGAAAGGGAAGGCCATGTGTCCTTGGCCTTGGAATTGTTGTCTGGCATGCCCCTGGCCTCTCATGGCCTTGCGCACTGGAGCCCAGCTCAGGCTGTTCCTGGTCCTCCTTGGCCACGCTGGGCAGCACCTGATCAGGTGTTCTGAGGGAGAAGTGGACAGCAGAGACTCCAGTGGCCGAGGGCTTGGCAGAGAGAGACGGAACAGAGCAGACAATTTGGATCATTTATTTTCTCTGTTCCCAGAGCCTGTGCAGGTAGCTGGAAGGGAGACTGCCTTAGAGGCAAGGTCCCCTGGTGTGGTGATGATGGACGATAGGAAAGGAACTGCTAAGGTGCAGGGGAGATGCCTTTGATGTAAAGGAAGGAGAGGAAATGGTCCCTGTGGCTGGGGTAGGAGCACTTGGAACTCAGCAGACAGGCCACCTGCCTCCCCCTCCTGGCCTCTGGCACACTCAGAGTCCCTCCAGACACTTACACCCAGCCCTTGGGACCAAGGGCCTTGGCCAGTCTCTGTTCCCTCCCCCGTGCTAATGGCCCAGCCTTGTTAGCTGAGGCTACCTTGGACAGTTCCCAGATCTCTGGACTTGCCCACCACCAGGGCCCAGACTAGGCATGGCCACAGAGGTGTTTGGGGAGGGTGTACCCTCCTGGTCCACAGAGCCACACCGCTGCCTCGACCCCAAAGGCCTGGGTCTAAGGAACTCTAGGAGAACAGCCCAAAGCCAAGAGGCTAGGACCCTCCTGTAGACCCTTTCCCTACCTTAGGGAGGGGTCCCCAAACTGTGCATGTGGAGGGGCTCCCCTCTCCTCCAGCGGTTGCCTGCCCTCTGACCATGAGAGGGAGAACTTCCTACTCTCAAGCAGGGCCCCTGAAGCCGAGGCGCCGCTCCTGCCGCAGTCCTGGCTCGGTGTCCAAACCTCTCCCGCACACCACTCCTTACCCCTACAGGACAAGGGGGGCACTCCTCTTACGCATGGGAGCCCCGTGTAGGAGTCGGCTGCATGGGACCCTGAGCCCAAGCCTGGGACACCAGCAAAACAGCGCCAAGATGAAACAAGAGAGGAGGATCAGAAGATCCAGAAAGTATTGTAGTTCAGTATGCAGGTGCGTTTGGTTTCATTTCAAAAATGAATAATTCGTGTACGGTTTAGTACGGATTTTATTCTTCATTCCCTGTGTTGCGGCACCAGAATCTTTTCTATACTTAGGGGTCTGACATGGGTCCAACTCCAAACTGTTATATCCCTCAGCTTTTGCAAAGGACTCTCCAAATGCCCCCAGAAGGCACACACGCACACTCAACCCTGTGCCTGACCACCCGGGCCTGGGCACAGGATTGATTAGTTAGTGATCATTTGGCACACCTGCCACCCAGGTCCAGCTGAGACCCCAGGGCAGCAGCTCCAGGGCACCAAAGTTCCGTGGGCCATCGGAGTGAGAGGCACAGAGCGGGAGAGCCACCACTGGCTTATTTCCAGGCTTCATTTTCTCTTGCAATTTTTAAAACTCTTTTTCTTAAAAACTGAGACCTCCGCTTTGCTCTCATCTTGATTATTTCAATAAGTAAATTATTAGATTTATTTTAGAGTCAATTCTGTTGTTATTGTGTGGGGCAGGTTTGAAAATCCACTGGAATAAGAAGTAAAGGGTGAGGCCTGGGGCTGGAAGGGACGAGGCAGCCGAGCAGGTCCCCAGAGAGACGAGAGGAATACAGATAACCGGGCGGTGTCTCGGCCGGGAAAGCGCTCCCGAAGGCAGCGGTGAGCAGCCACTCCACAGCCCAGGTCACAGTGGCAGGTAGCTGGACGGGAGGACAGGAGCAGAGGCCCAGGCGGTGGCCGCAGAGCTGCAGCTGGGGGCGCCAGGTTCCTGCTCCCTTCTGTGCGAGACCCCCGTCTGCGACTCACACTGTCTCCAAAGCCTTGGTTTGTTTCTCCCGAGTTTCTCAAGTTTCTCAGCAAAACATTAACCCTGAATGTTCTGACTTATGTCAGCTGAGCCAGGCTGGTCCACAACAGAGGCCACAGAGCCGGGAAGAGAGGGTCCCCCAAGGCTGGCAGAGGCAGGAGAATCCGGCTGGGGCAACAGCAGGGGAGTCATCGACCCAGCTGCAGTCTGCATCTAGGGCATACCAGCCCCATGCGGAGAGCAGGGTGCCATGCCTACCCCCATGGGGCAGGGCAGCCTTCTGCAAAGCAGAGAGCAAGTGCAGCATTCCAATCTGATGGGGGAGACACTCAGGGAAGACCAGGGTGGGGTGGGGGCAGAAACACGCCTCCCTCAAGGAGGCAGATTCATGTGCGACTCAGGTGCCCTGAGGGTCAAGTCCTCTCCTCGGAAGGCGGGAACCCACTATCACCACCGAGAAGATCTGGGTGTGCTAGGAAGCATCAAACCCACAAATATAAGACTACCCAATGCGAATGTCCTGTGTGGGGAATGAAGGACCCCCCCCCCCAAAGAGGAGTAATCAGATAGGGGTACCAGCTTCCGGCCCAAGGGGCTTGGCCCCAGGCTCCCAGGTAGAGAGGGTGGCAGAAGCCCGGCTGGGACATGGGAACAAGGCAGAGCAGAGCCCGGAGGCTAGCTTGCTGCTGGCCTGCTTGTTTTGTTTCGTTTCGTTCCATTATGTTTCGTTTTTGTCCCACTGCAGTAAAGTCTTGTTCTCAGGCTGGTGGATAAAGGAATTTCTCACTTTGAATAAATTTTGACCTACCACCGGCCCAGCTGAGAGAGAAGAGTTGGGTGCAGGGGTAGGTGGGTGGGTTGCAGGTATGTCTGAGGAAGGTGGTGACACACATAGGACCTGCAAGGACAGGCCTCACCTTCTTTGGGGCTTCAGTGTCCTTCAGCTGTGCGAATGGCAGCCCACTTGGGCTGAGAGATTACTCGTGGAATATTTCAACTCGTGCCCATGTTCCCTGTCACCTAGTCAGGCATCCAGACTGTCCCCAAAGCTTACTCAGCTGAACATCCCGAGCAGTAAACTGGGTGTTTCTAAAGGTGGGAATCTCTCCCTGGCCCTCTGCCCTTCCTCTGTGCTGGCCCCCAGTTCAGGAGTGGCTGCAGGAAGCCAAGCAGTGGGTAAAGCCCAGGACAGCATTTCCTGCAGTGACACTGGTCTTGTGGCTGGAAGAATCTTGGCAGTTCCCAGGAAGAACCACTCCCAGTGTGGACAGCACACCCGGGCAAGGGTGTCAGGCTCCCTGGGCAGCCTGTTTACTGCATGGGAGCAATTGGGGGTGCTTCTTCCATCTCTGGGAGAGAAACCCAGCCCAGAGAAGCAGGAAGAGATGAGGTGATCTTTAGGGCCCCGAACACAGGAGTGTTTGTGGCCAACTCTTTAGCGGAAGGAAAACTCCCCTCGTTCAGGCCTTCCACAGAGCTTGACCCTGCAGCATCTTCCTGACCCCTGGGATTTCTCAGCGGGGGAGCAGAACTGGGCCCCGTCACGGAGCTGGAGTCCTCCAGTGCCACCCCCCCGCACCTACTCTACACTCCCCCGATGCCCCCTGGCCCCAAACCCCAAGCCCCAGGGCTCTCAGGGCACAACGGTCCCCAACCCAAATGACCTCCCTTTCCTATCCCTTCCAAGTCCTGCCCCTTGCTGATCTGACAAATCAAACTGGGCAGATGCGTCCCTAGCGGCTAATGGACACTAATGAGTTACCGTCACTGGTGACATGTGCCTCGTACAGGGACCTTTTAGAGCCCAGGCCATAACCCAAAAAACATCTCTCGTGGTGGGATTTCTGGCACAAGCCAAGCCAGAGGGAGAGGCCGTGAGGCTGGGAGGCCTCTGGCTGCTCCCTGGGCATGGGCCCGCCTGGCCTAAAGCTGTGTGGCCAGGACATGGACCACCCCCTCCCACGCCACAGGACCAGATGAAGCAGGCAGCGGAGGGGCTCAGACCCTGCCTGTCTCCCAGCAGGGCCGGCGTACCCAGGAGGCTGCCAAGTCAGAGGTCTAATCAAATATTAAACACAGTCAGTAAACTTAAACCAGTGCCGTATCTGAAGCGCCGAGTCCCTTCCCGAGAGCAGCCCAGCTCCAGCTCAGGGACGTTGCCAGGTCAGCTTTGCCTGGGTGCAAGGCTGGGGGCTTCTGGGCCCATGCCCCATGGTGGGCAGGAAAAGGGGAGACACACCGGGACCGTGGCAGGGACGGAGGCTCATGGTTTTTCTCCTCCATTCTGTTATTCATTTCCTCTGATTTTTATCTCATCTCTCCTGATTGTCCTGGTGAAACTTAATAGACAAAGTGAATTTTTATTACATCATCAATATAATCTCCAGCTAATCAGCAGACTCGGGGGCCACCGCAAGCCCTACAGCTCCTCATCTGGCTTCATAAATAGTAGGGACAATCGCTGCCAAGCGTGACTCCTCCACCTCCTCCCAAGAGGCTTTCTCCCCACTGCTCCCCTTTCCCAGACCTATTCTTGGGGTTTCTGCCTTCCCACGGATCCCCCCCACCCAGTGGGCCACATTGCCGGTCGATGGAGATATCTTCCCCATTCGTATTTTTAGTTTTCTCCCTCCCAGCTTCAGCTGTTAAAATCACAAATCTGGGGCTCGTGTTTTGAATGCCAAAATAGCCTAATGTCGACTGATTTTGATTCTACTTTCCTCTGTGCTCAGAATATGATATGTCATAAGATATTACATAATCCGATAGATCACAGTATATACTCTAAGTCACGTTATATACCAAATTAAGTCATATATTTTACCGTACCTGTATAACCTATATACCAAAGGTGTTTTGGTCATTTAAAGTCAGATCTTGTATCTTATAGACTGTATCATACATGTTAAATTATATATTTCATTTGTATTATAGTATGCCTTCCATTTACATAGCATTTTAATCTGTAAAGGGCTTTCTTGTCTATTACCTCTTTCATCCCTATTGCAACCAGGTACAGTTGATACCTTTTTTATAAAGAAAAATGGAAAAGGGATCATGAAGGAAAATTACAACCTGGTCAGATCCTGCCAGGATACAGCAGAACGGCTCAGGCTCAGAACAGATGCCGGCGAGCCAGGGAAGGGGCCTGGGCGAACCAGAGGGGGCAGAGGCCTGGCCGATGGCCAAGTAGGCAGATTCCTGGGGCCTGGCCTGGGCAGCCCCTGGCCAAAGGGCAGCGATGATTTAAGGAATG